>NC_079156.1:15625766-16917266 GCF_947563725.1 Argiope bruennichi | reverse complement strand
GAAACATACAGGAAGTTTTGGAGAGAAATAATGAAAATTTTACAATAAAACAAGAAAAATTATGACAATTTAAGAAAAATATAGGAAATATTTGAGAGAAAAATAGGAGAAATGCTTGGGAAAATATGGAGAAAAGTTCCAAAACAGAGGAAGTTTTGGGGAGAAATAATGAAAATTTTAGTGTAAAACTGTAAAAATTATAAAAATTTAAGGAAAAAAGGAGAGATTTTAGAGAAAAATAGGAGAAATGCTTGGAAAAATATGAAGAAATGTTCAGAAACATACAGGAAGTTTTGGAGAGAAATAATGAAAATTTCAGTGTAAAACTAAAAAATTAGAAAAATTTAAGACAATTAAGGAAAAAATAGGATAGATTTTAGAGAAAAATAGGATAAATGCTTGTAAAAAGGGAGAAATGTTCAGAAACATAGAGGAAGTTTTGTAGAGAAATAGTAAAAATTTAAGTGTAAAACTTTAAAAATTATAAATATTTTTTAAAAAAAAAGGAAAGATTTTAGAGAAAAATAGGAGAAATGCTTGGAAAATAGTGAGAAATGTTCAAAAACATGGAGGAAGTAGAGGAGAGAAATATTGAAAATTTTAGTGTAAAACTGGAAAAATTATGAAAATTTAAGGAAAAAATAGGAGAGATTTTAGAGAAAAATACGAGAAATGCTTGGAAAAATAGGAAGAAATGTTCAGAAACATAGAGGAAGTTTTAGAGAGAAATAGTGAAAATTTTAGATTAAAACGAAAAATTATGACAATTTAAGGAAAAAATAGGAGATATTTGAGAGAAAAAAAGGAGAAAAGCTACGGAAAATAGGGAGAAATATTCAGAAACAAAGAGGAAGTTTTGTATTAATGTAGTAAACATTTTAGTGTAAAACAGGAAAAATTATAAAAATTTAAGGAAAAAAGGTGAGATTTTAGAGAAAAATAGGAGAAATGTTTGGAAAAATATGGAGAAATGTTCAGAAACATACAGGAAGTTTTGGAGAGAAATAGTGAAAATTTCAGTGTAAAACTATAAAAATTATAAAAAATTTAAGAAAGAAATAGGGGAAATTTTAGAGAAAAATAGGAGAAATGCTTGGGAAAATAGGGAGAAATGTTCAGATACATAGAGGAGGTTTTGAAGAGAAATAGTAAAAATTTGAGTGTATAACGAAAAAATTATAAAAATTTAAGGAAAAAAGGAGAGATTTTAGAGAAAAATAGGAGAAATGCTTCGGAAATAGGGAGAAATGTTCAGAAACATACAGGAACTTTTAGAGAGAAATAGTGAAAATTTTAGATTAAAACTAGAAAAATTATGACAATTAAAGGAAAAAATAGGAGAGATTTTAGAGAAAAATAGGATAAATGCTTGTAAAAATAGGGAGATATGTTCAGAAACATAGAGGAAGTTTTGTAGAGAAATAGTAAAAATTTAAGTGTAAAATTTTAAAAATTATAAATATTTTTTTAAAAAAAGGAAAGATTTTAGAGAAAAATAGGAGAAATGCTTGGGAAAATAGGGAGAAATGTTCAGAAACATAGAGGAAGTTTTGGAGAGAAATAGCGGAAATTTTAAACTTGAAAAATTATAAATATTTAAGGAAAAGAGGTGAGATTTTAGAGAAAAATAGGAGAAATGCTTGGAAAAATGAGAAATGTTCCAAAACATAGAGGAATTATAGTAGAGAAATATTTAAAATTTTAGTGTAAAACTAGAAAAATTATGAAAATTTAAGGTAAAAATAGTAGAGATTTTAGAGAGAAATACGAGAAATGCTTGCGAAAATAAGGAGAAATGCTCAGAAACATACAGAAAGTATTGGAGAGAAATAATGAAAATTTCAGTGTAAAACTAAAAAATTATAAAAATTTAAGAAAGAACTAGGGGTAATTTTAGAGGAAAATAGGAGAAATGCTTGGGAAAATAGGGAGAATTGTTCAGAAACATAGAGGAAGTTTTTTAGAGAAATAGTGAAAATTTGAGTGTATAACAGGAAAAATTATAATAAGTTAAGGAAAAAAGGAGAGATTTTAGAGAAAAATAGGAGAAATGCTTGGGAAAATAAGGAGAAAGGTTCCAAAACATATAGGAATTATAGGAGAGATATATTTAAAATGTTAGTGTAAAACTGGAAAAATTATGAAAATTTAAGGAAAAAATAGTAGAGATTTTAAAGAAAAATAGAGAAAATAGGGAGAAATGTTCCAAAACAGAGGAATTATAGGAGAGAAATATTAAAGATTTTAGTGTAAAACTAGAAAAATTATGAAAATTTAAGGTAAAAATAGTAGAGATTTTAGAGAGAAATACGAGAAATGCTTGCGAAAATAAGGAGAAATGCTCAGAAACATACAGGAACTTTTAGAGAGAAATAGTGAAAATTTTAGATTCAAACTAGAAAAATTATGACAATTTAAGAAAAATATAGGAAATATTTTAGAGAAAAATAGGAGAAATGCTTGGGAAAATATGGAGAAAAGTTCCAAAACAGAGAGGAAGTTTTGGAGAGAAATAATGAAAATTTTAGTGTAAAACTGGAAAAATTATAAAAATTTAAGGAAAAAAGGAGAGATTTTAGAGAAAAATAGGAGAGATGCTTGTAAAAATATGCAGAAACATACAGGAAGTATTGGAGAGAAATAATGAAAATTTCAGTGTAAAACTAAAAATTATAAAAATTTAAGAAAGAAATAGGGGAAATTTTAGAGGAAAATAGGAGAAATGCTTGGGAAAATAGGGAGAATTGTTCAGAAACATAGAGGAAGTTTTTTAGAGAAATAGTGAAAATTTGAGTGTATAACAGGAAAAATTATAAGTTAAGGAAAAAAGGAGATTTTAGAGAAAAATAGGAGATATGCTTGGAAACATATGGAGAAATGTTCAGAAACATACATCAAGTTTTGGAGAGAAATAATGAAAATTTCAGTGTAAAACTAAAAAATTATAAAAATTTAAGAAAGAAATAGGGTAAATTTTAGAGGAAAATAGGAGAAATGCTTGGGAAAATAGGGAGAAATGTTCAGAAACATAGAGGAAGTTTTTTAGAGAAATAGTGAAAATTTGAGTGTATAACAGGAAAAATTATAATAACTTAAGGAAAAAAGGAGAGATTTTAGAGAAAAATAGGAGAAATGCTTTGGAAAATAAGGAGAAAGGTTCCAAAACATATAGGAATTATAGGAGAGATATATTTAAAATGTTAGTGTAAAACTGGAAAAATTATGAAAATTTAAGGAAAAAATAGTAGAGATTTTAGAGAAAAATAGAGAAAATAGGGAGAAATGTTCCAAAGCATAGAGGAATTATAGGAGAGAAATATTTAAGATTTTATTGTAAAACTGGAAAAATTATGATAATTTAAGGAAAAAATAGGAGAGATTTTAGAGAAAAATATGAAAAATGCTTGGAAAAATAGGGAGAAATGTTCAGAAACATAGATGAAGTTTTAGAGAGAAATAGTGAACATTTTAGTGTAAAACCGGAAAAATTATTAAAATGTAAGGAAAAAAGGAGAGATTTTAGAGAAAAATAGGAGAAATGCTTGGGAAAATAGGGAAAAATGTTCAGAAACATAGAGGAAGTTTTGGAGAGAAATAGTGGAAATTTTAGTTAAACTTAAAAAATTATAAATATTTAAGGAAAAAAGGAGAAATTTTAGAGGAAAAATATGAGAAATGCTTATGAAAATAGGGAGAAATGTTCCAAAACATAGAGGAATTATAGGAGAGAAATATTTAAAATTTTAGTGTAAAACTGGAAAAATTATGAAAATTTAAGGAAAAAATAGTAGAGATTTTAGAGAAAAATACGAGAAATGCTTGGAAAAATAGGGAGAAATGTTCCAAAACATAGAGGAATTATAGGAAAGAAATATTAAATATTTTAGTGTAAAACTGGAAAAATTATAAAATTTAAGGTAAAAATAGTAGAGATTTTAGAGAGAAATACGAGAAATGCTTGGAAAAATATGGAGAAATGTTCAGAAACATACAGTAAGTTTTGGAGAGAAATAGTGAAAATTTTAGATTAAAACTAGAAAAATTATGACAATTTAAGAAAAATATAGGAAATATTTTAGAGAAAAATAGGAGAAATGCTTGGAAAAACATGGAGAAATGTTCAGAAACATACAGGAAATTTTGGAGACAAATAGTGAAAATTTCAGTGTAAAACTATAAAAATTATAAAAATTTAAGAAAGAAATAGGGGAAATTTTAGAGAAAAATAGGAGAAATGCTTGAGAAAATAGGGAGAAATGTTCAGATACATAGAAGAAGTTTTGGAGAGAAATAGTGGAAATTTTAGAGTTAAATTGGAAAAATTATGAAAATTTAAGGAAAAAATAGGTGAGATTATAGAGAAAAATAGGAGAAATGCTTGGGATAATAGTGAGAAATGTTCCAAAACATAAAGTAGAGGAGAGAAATATTGAAAATTTTTGTGTAAAACTAGAAAAATTATGGCAATTTAGGGAAAAAATAGGAAAAGAAAAATAGGAGAACTGCTTTGGCAAGTAGGAGAAATGTTCCAAAACCCACTGGAAGTTTTGGAGAGAAATAGTGGAAATTTTAGAGTTAAACTGGAAAAAGTATGAAAATTTAAGGAGAAAATAGGAGAGATTTTTGAGAAAAATAGGAGAAATGGTTGGAAAAATTATGAGAAATGTTCAGAAACATAGAGGAAGTTTTAGAGAGAAATAGTGAAAATTTTAGATTAAAACTGAAAAAAATATGACAATTTAAGGAAAAAAGAGATTTTAGAGAAATATAGGAGAAATGCTTGGAAAAATATGAAGAAATGTTCAGAAACATACAGTAAGTTTTGGAGAGAAATAGTGAAAATTTCAGTGTAAAACTATAAAAATTATAAAAATTTATGGAAGAAATAGGGGAAATTTTAGAGAAAAATAGGAGAAATGCTTGGGAAAATAGGGAGAAATGTTCAGAAACATAGAGGAAGTTTTGTAGAGAAATAGTGTACATTTTAGTGTAAAACCGGAAAAATTATTAAAATGTAAGGAAAAAAGGAGAGATTTTAGGGAAAAATGGGAGAAATGCTTGGAAAAATATGGAGAAATTTTCAGAAACATAGAGGAAGTTTTGGAGAGAAATAGTAGAAATTTTAGAGAAACTTGAAAAATTATAAATATTTAAGGAAAAAAGGAGAAATTTTAGAGGAAAAATAGGAGAAATGCTTATGAAAATAGGGAGAAATGTTCCAAAACATAGAGGAATTATAGGAGAGAAATATTTAAAATTTTAGTGTAAAACTGGAAAAAATATGAAAATTTAAGGAAAAAATAGTAGAGATTTTAGAGAAAAACAGGAGAAATGCTTGTAAAAATATGGAGAAATGTTCAGAAACATACAGGAAGTATTGGAGAGAAATAATGAATATATATTAATATTATAAGTTTCTCTAAAATTTCTACTATTTCTCTCCAAAACTTCCTCTATGTTTCTGAAAATTTCTCCATATTTTTCCAAGCATTTCTCCCATTTTTCCCTAAAATCTCTCCTTTTTTCCTTACATTTTAATAATTTTTCCGGTTTTACACTAAAATGTACACTATTTCTCTACAAAACTTCCTCTATGTTTCTGAACATTTCTCCCTATTTTCCCAAGCATTTCTCCTATTTTTCTCTAAAATTTCTTCTATTTCTTCCATAAATTTTTATAATTTTTATAGTTTTACACTGAAATTTTCACTATTTCTCTCCAAAACTTACTGTATGTTTCTGAACATTTCTTCATATTTTTCCAAGCATTTCTGCTATATTTCTCTAAAATCTCTTTTTTCCTTAAATTGTCATATTTTTTTCAGTTTTAATCTAAAATTTTCACTATTTCTCTCTAAAACTTCCTCTATGTTTCTGAACATTTCTCCCAATTTTTCCAACCATTTCTCCTATTTTTCTCAAAAATCTCTCCTATTTTCTCCTTAAATTTTCATAATTTTTGCAGTTTAACTCTAAAATTTCCACTATTTCTCTCCAAAACTTCCAGTGGGTTTTGGAACATTTCTCCTACTTGCCAAAGCAGTTCTCTTATTTTTCTTTTCCTATTTTTTCCCTAAATTGCCTTAATTTTTCTAGTTTTACACAAAAATTTTCAATATTTCTCTCCTCTACTTTATGTTTTGGAACATTTCTCACTATTATCCCAAGCATTTCTCCTATTTTTCTCTAAAATCTCACCTATTTTTTCCTTAAATTTTCATAATTTTTCCAATTTAACTCTAAAATTTCCACTATTTCTCTCCAAAACTTCCTCTATGTTTCTGAACATTTCTCCCTATGTTCCCAAGCATTTCTCCTATTTTTCTATAAAATCTCTACTATTTTTTCCTTAAATTTTCATAATTTTTCCAGTTTTACACTAAAATTTTAAATATTTCTCTCCTCTACTTTCTCTATGTTTTGGAATATTTCTCACTATTTTCCCAAGCATTTCTCCTATTTTTCTCTAAAATCTCACCTATTTTTTCCTTAATTTTTCATAATTTTTCCAGTTTTACACTAAAATTTTAAATATTTCTCTCCTATAATTCCTCTATGTTTTGGAACATTTCTCCCTATTTTCCCAAGCATTTCTCCTATTTTTAAGAAAGAAAAAATTTAAGAAAGAAATAGGGGAAATTTTAGAGAAAAATAGGAGAAATGCTTGAGAAAATAGGGAGAAATGTTCAGATACATAGAAGGTTTTGTAGAGAAATAGTGAAAATTTGAGTGTATAACATGAAAAATTATAAAAATTTAAGGAAAATAGGAGAGATTTTAGAGAAAGATAGGAGAAATGCTTGTTAAAATAGGGAGAAATGTTCCAAATCATCGAGGAAGTTTTGTCGAGAAATAGTGAACATTTTAGTGTAAAACCGAAAAAAATAAAAATGTAAGGAAAAAAGGGGGCATTTTAAAGAAAAAAAAATGAGAAATGCTTCGGAAATAGGGAGAAATGTTCAGAAACATACAGGAACTTTTAGAGAGAAATAGTGAAAATTTTAGATTAAAACTAGAAAAATTATGACAATTAAAGGAAAAAATAGGAGGATTTTAGAGAAAAATAGAATAAATGCTTGTAAAAATAGGGAGAAATGTTCAGAAACATAGAGAAAGTTCTGTAGAGAAATAGTAAAAATTTAAGTGTAAAATTTTAAAAATTATAAATATTTTTTTAAAAAAAGGAAAGATTTTAGAGAAAAATAGGAGAAATGCTTGGGAAAATAGGGAGAAATGTTCAGAAACATAGAGGAAGTTTTTTAGAGAAATAGTGAAAATTTGAGTGTATAACAGGAAAAATAGGGAGAAAGGTTCCAAAACATAGAGGAATTATAGGAGAGAAATATTAAATATTTTAGTGTAAAACTGGAAAAATTATGAAAATTTAAGGTAAAAATAGTAGAGATTTTAGAGAGAAATACGAGAAATGCTTGGAAAAATATGGAGAAATGTTCAGAAACATACAGTAAGTTTTGGAGAGAAATAGTGAAAATTTCAGTGTAAAACTATAAAAATTATAAAAATTTATGGAAGAAATAGGGGAAATTTTAGAGAAAAATAGGAGAAATGCTTGGGAAAATAGGGAGAAATGTTCAGAAACATAGAGGAAGTTTTGGAGCGAAATAGTGGAAATTTTAGGGTTAACTTGAAAAATTATAAATATTTAAGGAAAAAAGGAGAAATTTTAGAGAAAAATAGGAGAAATGCTTATGAAAATAGGGAGAAATGTTCCAAAACATAGAGGAATTATAGGAGAGAAATTTTTAAAATTTTAGTGTAAAACTGGAAAAATTATGAAAATTTAAGGAAAAAATAGTAGAGATTTTAGAGAAAAATACGAGAAATGCTTGGAAAAATATGGAGAAATGTTCAGAAACATACAGTAAGTTTTGGAGAGAGTGAAAATTTCAGTGTAAAACTATAAAAATTATAAAAATTTATGGAAGAAATAGGGGAAATTTTAGAGAAAAATAGGAGAAATGCTTGGGGAAATAGGAAGAAATGTTCAGAAACATAGAGGAAGTTTTGGAGAAAAATAGTAGAAATTTTAGAGTTATTGAAAAATTATAAATATTTAAGGAAAAAAGGAGAAATTTTAGAGAAAAATAGGAGAAATGCTTATGAAAATAGGGAGAAACGTTCCAAAACATAGCGGAATTATAGGAGAGAAATATTTAAAATTTTATTGTAAAACTGGAAAAATTATGAAAATTTAAGGAAAAAATAGTAGAGATTTTAGAGAAAAACAGGAGAAATGCTTGTAAAAATATGGAGAAATGTTCAGAAACATACAGGAAGTATTGGAGAGAAATAATGAATATATATTAATATTATAAGTTTCTCTAAAATTTCTACTATTTCTCTCCAAAACTTCCTCTATGTTTCTGAAAATTTCTCCATATTTTTCCAAGCATTTCTCCCATTTTTCCCTAAAATCTCTCCTTTTTTCCTTACATTTTAATAATTTTTCCGGTTTTACACTAAAATGTACACTATTTCTCTACAAAACTTCCTCTATGTTTCTGAACATTTCTCCCTATTTTCCCAAGCATTTCTCCTATTTTTCTCTAAAATTTCTTCTATTTCTTCCATAAATTTTTATAATTTTTATAGTTTTACACTGAAATTTTCACTATTTCTCTCCAAAACTTACTGTATGTTTCTGAACATTTCTTCATATTTTTCCAAGCATTTCTGCTATATTTCTCTAAAATCTCTTTTTTCCTTAAATTGTCATATTTTTTTCAGTTTTAATCTAAAATTTTCACTATTTCTCTCTAAAACTTCCTCTATGTTTCTGAACATTTCTCCCAATTTTTCCAACCATTTCTCCTATTTTTCTCAAAAATCTCTCCTATTTTCTCCTTAAATTTTCATAATTTTTGCAGTTTAACTCTAAAATTTCCACTATTTCTCTCCAAAACTTCCAGTGGGTTTTGGAACATTTCTCCTACTTGCCAAAGCAGTTCTCTTATTTTTCTTTTCCTATTTTTTCCCTAAATTGCCTTAATTTTTCTAGTTTTACACAAAAATTTTCAATATTTCTCTCCTCTACTTTATGTTTTGGAACATTTCTCACTATTATCCCAAGCATTTCTCCTATTTTTCTCTAAAATCTCACCTATTTTTTCCTTAAATTTTCATAATTTTTCCAATTTAACTCTAAAATTTCCACTATTTCTCTCCAAAACTTCCTCTATGTTTCTGAACATTTCTCCCTATGTTCCCAAGCATTTCTCCTATTTTTCTATAAAATCTCTACTATTTTTTCCTTAAATTTTCATAATTTTTCCAGTTTTACACTAAAATTTTAAATATTTCTCTCCTCTACTTTCTCTATGTTTTGGAATATTTCTCACTATTTTCCCAAGCATTTCTCCTATTTTTCTCTAAAATCTCACCTATTTTTTCCTTAATTTTTCATAATTTTTCCAGTTTTACACTAAAATTTTAAATATTTCTCTCCTATAATTCCTCTATGTTTTGGAACATTTCTCCCTATTTTCCCAAGCATTTCTCCTATTTTTAAGAAAGAAAAAATTTAAGAAAGAAATAGGGGAAATTTTAGAGAAAAATAGGAGAAATGCTTGAGAAAATAGGGAGAAATGTTCAGATACATAGAAGGTTTTGTAGAGAAATAGTGAAAATTTGAGTGTATAACATGAAAAATTATAAAAATTTAAGGAAAATAGGAGAGATTTTAGAGAAAGATAGGAGAAATGCTTGTTAAAATAGGGAGAAATGTTCCAAATCATCGAGGAAGTTTTGTCGAGAAATAGTGAACATTTTAGTGTAAAACCGAAAAAAATAAAAATGTAAGGAAAAAAGGGGGCATTTTAAAGAAAAAAAAATGAGAAATGCTTCGGAAATAGGGAGAAATGTTCAGAAACATACAGGAACTTTTAGAGAGAAATAGTGAAAATTTTAGATTAAAACTAGAAAAATTATGACAATTAAAGGAAAAAAATAGGAGGATTTTAGAGAAAAATAGAATAAATGCTTGTAAAAATAGGGAGAAATGTTCAGAAACATAGAGAAAGTTCTGTAGAGAAATAGTAAAAATTTAAGTGTAAAATTTTAAAAATTATAAATATTTTTTTAAAAAAAGGAAAGATTTTAGAGAAAAATAGGAGAAATGCTTGGGAAAATAGGGAGAAATGTTCAGAAACATAGAGGAAGTTTTTTAGAGAAATAGTGAAAATTTGAGTGTATAACAGGAAAAATAGGGAGAAAGGTTCCAAAACATAGAGGAATTATAGGAGAGAAATATTAAATATTTTAGTGTAAAACTGGAAAAATTATGAAAATTTAAGGTAAAAATAGTAGAGATTTTAGAGAGAAATACGAGAAATGCTTGGAAAAATATGGAGAAATGTTCAGAAACATACAGTAAGTTTTGGAGAGAAATAGTGAAAATTTCAGTGTAAAACTATAAAAATTATAAAAATTTATGGAAGAAATAGGGGAAATTTTAGAGAAAAATAGGAGAAATGCTTGGGAAAATAGGGAGAAATGTTCAGAAACATAGAGGAAGTTTTGGAGCGAAATAGTGGAAATTTTAGGGTTAACTTGAAAAATTATAAATATTTAAGGAAAAAAGGAGAAATTTTAGAGAAAAATAGGAGAAATGCTTATGAAAATAGGGAGAAATGTTCCAAAACATAGAGGAATTATAGGAGAGAAATTTTTAAAATTTTAGTGTAAAACTGGAAAAATTATGAAAATTTAAGGAAAAAATAGTAGAGATTTTAGAGAAAAATACGAGAAATGCTTGGAAAAATATGGAGAAATGTTCAGAAACATACAGTAAGTTTTGGAGAGAGTGAAAATTTCAGTGTAAAACTATAAAAATTATAAAAATTTATGGAAGAAATAGGGGAAATTTTAGAGAAAAATAGGAGAAATGCTTGGGGAAATAGGAAGAAATGTTCAGAAACATAGAGGAAGTTTTGGAGAAAAATAGTAGAAATTTTAGAGTTATTGAAAAATTATAAATATTTAAGGAAAAAAGGAGAAATTTTAGAGAAAAATAGGAGAAATGCTTATGAAAATAGGGAGAAACGTTCCAAAACATAGCGGAATTATAGGAGAGAAATATTTAAAATTTTATTGTAAAACTGGAAAAATTATGAAAATTTAAGGAAAAAATAGAGATTTTAGAGAAAAATACGAGAAATGCTTGGAAAAATAGGGAGAAATGTTCCAAAACATAGAGGAATTATAGGAAAGAAATATTAAAGATTTTAGTGTAAAACTGGAAAAATTATGAAAATTTAAGGTAAAAATAGTAGAGATTTTAGAGAGAAATACGAGAAATGCTTGGGAAAATAGAGAGAAATGCTCAGAAACATACAGGAACTTTTAGAGAGAAATAGTGAAAATTTTAGATTAAAACTAGAAAAATTATGACAATTTAAGAAAAATATAGGAAATATTTTAGAGAAAAATAGGAGAAATGCTTGGGACAATATGGAGATAAGTTCCAAAACAGAGAGGAATAATGAAAATTTTAGTGTAAAACTGGAAAAATTATAAAAATTTAAGGAAAAAAGGAGAGATTTTAGAGAAAAATAGGAGAAATGCTTGGAAAAACATGTTCAGAAACATACAGGAAATTTTGGAGACAAATAGTGAAAATTTCAGTGTAAAACTATAAAAATTATAAAAATTTAAGAAAGAAATAGGGGAAATTTTAGAGAAAAATAGGAGAAATGCTTGAGAAAATAGGGAGAAATGTTCAGATACATAGAGGAGGTTTTGTAGAGAAATAGTGAAAATTTGAGTGTATAACATGAAAAATTATAAAAATTTAAGGAAAAAAGGAGAGATTTTAGAGAAAAATAGGAGAACTGCTTTGGAAAGTAGGGAGAAATGTTCCAAAACCCACATGAAGTTTTGGAGAGAAATAGTGGAAATTTTAGAGAAACTGGAAAAATTATGAAAATTTAAGGAAAAAATAGGAGAGATTTTAGAGAAAAATAGGAGAAATGCTTGGGAAAATAGGGAGAAATGTTCCAAAACATCGAGGAAGTTTTGTGGAGAAATAGTGAACATTTTAGTGTAAAACCGGAAAAAATAAAAATGTAAGGAAAAAAGGGGGCATTTTAAAGAAAAAAAAATGAGAAGTGCTTCGGAAATAGGGAGAAATGTTCAGAAACATACAGGAACTTTTAGAGAGAAATAGTGAAAATTTTAGATTAAAACTAGAAAAATTATGACAATTTAAGGAAAAAATAGGAGAGATTTTAGAGAAAAATAGGATAAATGCTTGTAAAAATAGGGAGAAATGTTCAGAAACATAGAGGAAGTTTTGTAGAGAAATAGTAAAAATTTAAGTGTAAAACTTTAAAAATTATAAATATTTTTTTAAAAAAAGGAGAGATTTTAGAGGAAAATAGGAGAAATGCTTAGAAAATTATGGAGAAATGTTCAGAAACATAGAGGAAGTTTTGGAGAGAAATAGTGGAAATTTTATAGTTAAACGAAAAATTATAAATATTTAAGGAAAAAGTGAGATTTTAGAGAAAAATAGGAGAAATGCTTGGGAAAATAGGGAGAAATGTTCCAAAACATAGAGGAATTACAGGAGAGAAATATTAAAGATTTTAGTGTAAAACTGGAAAAATTATGAAAATTTAAGGTAAAATTAGTAGAGATTTTAGAAAGAAATACGAGAAATGCTTGGGAAAATAGGGAGAATTGCTCAGAAACATAGAGGAACTTTTAGAGAGAAATAGTGGAAATTTTAGATTAAAACTAGAAAAATTATGACAATTTAAGAAAAATATAGGAAATATTTAAGAGAAAAATAGGAGAACTGTTTTGGAAAGTAGGAGAAATTTTCCAAAACCTAGTGGAAGTTTTGGAGAGAAATAGTGAAACTTTTAGTTTAAAACTGGAAAAAATATGAAAATTTAATAAAAAAAAGGAGAGATTTTAGAGAAAAATAGGAGAAATGTTTGGGAAAATAGGGAGAAATGTTCCAAAACACAGAGGAAGTTTTGGAGAGAAATAGTGGAAATTTTAGAGTTAAACTGGAAAAATTATGAAAATTTAAGGAAAAAATAGGAGAGATTTTAGAGAAAAATAGGAAAAATTCTTGGGAAAATAGGGAAAAATGTTCAGAAACATAGAGGAAGATTTGTAGAGAAATAAAAAAAATTTTAGTGTAAAACTTGAAAAATTATAAATATTTAAGGAAAAAAGGAGAGATTTTAGAGAAAAATATTAGAAATGCTTGGGAAAATAGGGAGAAATGTTCCAAAACATATAGGACAGAAATATTGAAAATTTTAGTGTAAAACTGGAAAAATTATGAAAATTTAAGGAAAAAATAGTAGAGATTTTAGAGACAAATACGAGAAATTATTAGGAAAATAGAGAGAAATGCTCAGAAACATACAGGAACTTTTAGAGAGAAATAGTGAAAATTTTAGATTAAAACAAGAAAAATTATGACAATTTAAGAAAAATATAGGAAATATTTGAGAGAAAAATAGGAGAAATGCTTGGGAAAATATGGAGAAAAGTTCCAAAACAGAGAGGAAGTTTTGGAGAGAAATAATGAAAATTTTAGTGTAAAACTGTAAAAATTATAAAAATTTAAGGAAAAAAGGAGAGATTTTAGAGAAAAATAAGAGAAATGCTTGGAAAAATATGAAGAAATGTTCAGAAACATACAGGAAGTTTTGGAGAGAAATAATGAAAATTTCAGTGTAAAACTAAAAAATTAGAAAAATTTAAGACAATTAAGGAAAAAATAGGAGAGATTTTAGAGAAAAATAGGATAAATGCTTGTAAAAAGGGAGAAATGTTCAGAAAGATAGAGGAAGTTTTGTAGAGAAATAGTAAAAATTTAAGTGTAAAACTTTAAAAATTATAAATATATTTTTAAAAAAAAGGAACGATTTTAGAGAAAAATAGGAGAAATGCTTGGGAAAATAGTGAGAAATGTTCAAAACATGGCGCTTAGTTTTGCATGTCTTCAGTTCGAGTCTCGAAGCCGTCAAAAATTTTTATATAATTTTCATTTTTTTTTTAAATTTATTTTCACCAGTTTTCTCTATCATTAATAGAGATAAAATGAATAATTCCAAATCATATACGTCAAAAATAGAATTTAATTTCTAAATATGTCTATATTTATTCGAAATTTATCTAGTGAAGTTCACACACATGCGCAGAATTCTTTCGCATTCTTAGCATTGTGCTTTTAGACCAGATTGACACCATATTTAAAATTTTACTGGATAGTCGTAATGAGAATATTAGACAATTAAGAAGCTCTCGGATTACGAGGCTTGGTGGCTTAATCGGCAGAGTGTGGTGCTTAGTTTTGCAGGCCTTCAGTTCGAGTCTCGAAGCCAACAAACATTTTTATATAATTTTCATTTTTTTTAAATTTATTTTCACCAGTTTTCTCCATTATTCCTAGAGATAAATTGAATAATTCCAAATCATATACGTCAAAAATAGAATTTAATTTCTAAATATTTATATTTATTCGAAATTTTACGAGTCTAGTTCACGCACATGCGCAGAATTCATTCGTATTCTTAGCATTCTGCTTTTAGACCAGATTGACACCATATTTAAAATTTTACTGGATAGTCGTCATGAGAATAATAAAATCTCGGATAACGAGGCTTGGTGGCTGGATCGGCATATTGCAGCGCTTAGTTTTGCAGGTCTTCAGTACGAGTCTCGAATCCGACAAATGTTTTTAAATAATTTTAATTTTTTTTAAATTTATTTTCATCAGTTTTCTCAGTCATTCCTAGAGATAAAATAAACAATTAAAAATCATATACGTCAAAAATAGAATTTAATTTCAAAATATGTCTATATTTATTCGAAATTTATCGAGTCAAGTTCACACACATGCGCAGAATTCATTCGTATTCTTATCATTGTGCTTTTAGACCAGATTGACACCGTATTTAAAATTTTACAGGGCAGTTGTAATGAGAATATTAGACCCCTCAGAATCTCTCGGCTTACGATTCTTGGTGGCTGGATCTACAGAGTGTGGAGCTTAGTTTTGCAGGTCTTTAGTTCGAAACTTGAATCCGACAAATATTTTTAAATAATTTTAATTATTTTTTTAATTTATTTTCACCAGTTTTCTCCATTATTCCTAGAGATAAAATGAATAATTCCAAATCATATACGTCAAAAATAAAATTTAATTTTAAAATATTTCTATATTTATTCGAAATTTTTCGAGTCAAGTTCAAGCACGTGCGCAGAATTCATTCGTATTCTTAGCATTGTGCTTTTAGACCAGATTGACACCATATTTAAAATTTTATTGGATAGTCGTGATGAGAATAATAAAATCTCGGATAACGAGGCTTGATGGCTGGATCGGCACAGTGCAGCGCTTAGTTTTTTAGATCTTCAGTTCGAGTCTCGATTCCGACAAATGTTTTTAAATAATTTTAATTTATTTTTTTTAAATTTATTTTCATCAGTTTTCTCAGTCATTCCTAGAGATAAAATGAATAATTCCAAATCATATACGTCAAAAATAGAATTTAATTTCAAAATATGTCTATATTTATTCGAAATTTATCGAGTCAAAATCACGCACATGCGCAGAATTCATTCGTATTCTTAGCATTGATCTTTTAGACCAGATTGACACCGTATTTATAATTTTACTGGATAGTCGTAATGAGAATATTAAACCCTTCAGAAGCTCTCGGATTACGAGGCTTGGTGGCTGGATCGGCAGAGTCTGGCGCTTAGTTTTGCAGGCCTTCAGTTCGAGCCTCGAAGTCGACAAACATTTTTATATGATTTTCTTTTTTTTTTTAATTATTTTCACCAGTTTTCTCAGTTATTTCTAGAGATACAATGAATAATTCCAAATCATATACGTCAAAAATAGAATTTAATTTCCAAATATTTATATTTATTCCAAATGTTACGAGTCTAGTTCACGCACATGCGCAGAATTCATTCGTATTTTTAGCATTGTGCTTTTAGACCAGATTGAAACCATATTTAAAATTTTACAGTCCAGTTGTAATGAGAATATTAGACCCTTCAGAATCTCGCGGCTTACGATTCTTGGTGGCTGGATCTGCATTGTGTGGAGCTTAGTTTTGCATGTCTTTAGTTCGAAACTTGAATCCGAAAAATATTTTTAAATAATTCTAATTTTTTTTTTAAATTTATTTTCACCAGTTTTCTACATCATTCCTAGAGATAAAATGAATAATTCCAAATCATATACGTTAAAAAAAGAATTTATTTTTAATATATTTCTATATTTATTCGAAATTTTACGAGTCTAGTTCACACACATGCGCAGAATTCATTCGTATTCTTAGCATTGTGCTTTTAGACCAGATTGACACCATATATAAAATTTTACAGGGCAGTTGTAATGAGAATATTAGACCCTTCAGAAACACTCGGTTTGCGAGTTTTTGTGGCTGGATCGGCGGAGTGTGGCGCTTAGATTTGCAGGTCTTCAGTTCAAAATTTGAATCCGTCAAATATTTTTAAATAATTTTAATTTTTTTTAAATTTATTTTCACCAGTTTTCTCCATCATTCCTAGAGATAAAATGAATAATTCCAAATCATATACGTCAAAAAAGAATTTAATTTTAAAATATTTCTATATTTATTAGAAATTCTACGACAATGAATAATTCCAAATCATATACGTCAAAAATAGAATTTAATTTCTAAATATTTATATTTATTCGAAATTTGACGAGTCTAGTTCACGCACATGCGCAGAATTCATTCGTATTCTTAGCATTGTGCTTTTAGACCAGATTGACACCAGATTTAAAATTTTACTGGTCAGTCGTAATGAGAATATTAGACCCTTCAGAAGCTATCGGATTACGAAGCTTGGTTTCTGGATCGGTAGAGTGTGGCGTTTAGTTTTGCAGGTCTTCAGTTCGAGTCTCGAAGTCGACAACATTTTTATATGATTTTCTTCTTTTTTTAAAATTATTTTCACCAGTTTTCTCAGTCATTTCTAGAGATAAAATGAATAATTCCAAATCATATACGTCAAAAATAGAATTTAATTTCTAAATATTTATATTTATTCGAAATTTTACGAGTCTATTTCACGTACATGCGCAGAATTCATTCGTATTTTTAGCATTGGGCTTTTAGACCAGATTTACACCACATATAAAATTTTACTGGTCAGTCGTAATGAGAATATTAGAAACTTCAGAAGCTCTCGGGCTACGAGGCTTGGTGGCTGGATCGGTAGAGTGTGGCGTTTAGTTTTGCAGGTCTTCAGTTCCAGTCTCGAAGCCGACAAACATTTTTAAATAATTAAAAAAAAAATTTAAATTTATTATCACCAGTTTTCTCCAACATTCCTAGAGATAAAATGAATAATTCCAAATCATATACGTCAAAAATAGAATTTAATTTCATAATATGTCTATATTTATTCGAAATTTTATGAGTCAAATTCACGCACATGCTCGGAATTCATTCGTATTCTTAGTATTTTGCTTTTAGACCAGATTGACACCATATTTAAAATTTTAATGGATAGTCGTCATGAGAATAACAGAATCTTGGATAACGAAGCTTGGTGGCTGGATCGGCACAGTGCAGCGCTTAGTTTTGCAGGTCTTCTGTTCGAGTCTCGAATCCTACAAATGTTTTTAAATATTTTTAATTTATTTTTTTTAAATTTATTTTCATCAGTTTTCTCAGTCATTTCTAGAGATAAAATGATTAATTCCAAATCATATACGTCAAAAATAGAATTCAATTTCTAAATATTTATATTTATTCGAAATTTTACGAGTATAGTTCACGCACATGCGCAGAATTCATTCGTATTTTTAGCATTGATCTTTTAGAAAAGATTGACACCGTATTTTAAATTTTACTGGATAGTCGTAATGAGAATATTAGACCCTTCTGAAGCTCTCGGATGACGAGGCTTGGTGGCTGAATCGGCAAAGTGTGACGCTTAGTTTTGCAGGTCTTCAGTTCGAGTCTCGAAGCCGTCAAATATTTTTATATAATTTTTTTTAAATTTATTTTCACCAGTTTTCTCCATCATTAATAGAGATAAAATGAATAATTCCAAATCATATACGTCAAAAATAGAATTTAATTTCTAAATATGTCTATATTTATTCGAAATTTATCTAGTGAAGTTCACACACATGCGCAGAATTCTTTCGTATTCTTAGCATTGTGCTTTTAGACCAGATTGACACCATATTTAAAATTTTACTGGATAGTCGTAATGAGAATATTAGACAATTAAGAAGCTCTCGGATTACGAGGCTTGGTGGCTGGATCGGCAGAGTAAGGCGCTTAGTTTTGCAGGTCTTCAGTTCGAGACTCGAAGCCAACAAACATTTTTATATAATTTTCATTTTTTTTTAAATTTATTTTCACCAGTTTTCTCTATCATTAATAGAGATAAAATGACTAATTCCAAATCATATACGTCAAAAAAGGAATTTAATTTCTAAATATGTCTATATTTATTCGAAATTTATCTAGTGAAGTTCACACACATGCGCAGAATTCTTTCGTATTCTTAGCATTGTGCTTTTAGACCAGATTGACACCATATTTAAAATTTTACTGGATAGTCGTAATGAGAATATTAGACAATTAAGAAGCTCTCGGATTACGAGGCTTGGCGGCTGGATCGGCAGAGTGTGGCGCTTAGTTTTGCAGGCCTTCAGTTCGAGTCTCGAAGCCAACAAACATTTTTATATAATTTTCATTTTTTTTTTAAATTTATTTTCACCAGTTTTCTCCATCATTCCTAGAGATAAAATGAATAATTCCAAATCATATACGTTAAAAAAAGAATTTATTTTTAAAATATTTCTATATTTATTCGAAATTTTAAGAGTCAAGTTCACGCACATGCGCAGAATTCATTCGTATTCTTAGCATTGTGCTTTTAGACCAGATTGACACCATATTTAAAATTTTACTGGATAGTCGTGATGAGAATAATAAAATCTCGGATAACGAGGCTTGGTGGCTGGATCGGCACAGTGCAGCGCTTAGTTTTTTAGATCTTCAGTTCGAGTCTCGATTCCGACAAATGTTTTTAAATAATTTTAATTTATTTTTTTTAAATTTATTTTCATCAGTTTTCTCAGTCATTCCTAGAGATAAAATGAATAATTCCAAATCATATTCGTCAAAAATAGAATTTAATTTCAAAATATGTCTATATTTATTCGAAATTTATCGAGTCAAAATCACGCACATGCGCAGAATTCATTCGTATTCTTAGCATTGTGCTTTTAGACCAGATTGACACCAGATTTAAAATTTTACTGGTCAGTCGTAATGAGAATATTAGACCCTTCAGAAGCTATCGGATTACGAAGCTTGGTTTCTGGATCGGTAGAGTGTGGCGTTTAGTTTTGCAGGTCTTCAGTTCGAGTCTCGAAGTCGACAACATTTTTATATGATTTTCTTCTTTTTTTAAAATTATTTTCACCAGTTTTCTCAGTCATTTCTAGAGATAAAATGAATAATTCCAAATCATATACGTTAAAAAAAGAATTTATTTTTAATATATTTCTATATTTATTCGAAATTTTACGAGTCTAGTTCACACACATGCGCAGAATTCATTCGTATTCTTAGCATTGTGCTTTTAGACCAGATTGACACCATATATAAAATTTTACAGGGCAGTTGTAATGAGAATATTAGACCCTTCAGAAACACTCGGTTTGCGAGTTTTTGTGGCTGGATCGGCGGAGTGTGGCGCTTAGATTTGCAGGTCTTCAGTTCAAAATTTGAATCCGTCAAATATTTTTAAATAATTTTAATTTTTTTTAAATTTATTTTCACCAGTTTTCTCCATCATTCCTAGAGATAAAATGAATAATTCCAAATCATATACGTCAAAAAAGAATTTAATTTTAAAATATTTCTATATTTATTAGAAATTCTACGACAATGAATAATTCCAAATCATATACGTCAAAAATAGAATTTAATTTCTAAATATTTATATTTATTCGAAATTTGACGAGTCTAGTTCACGCACATGCGCAGAATTCATTCGTATTCTTAGCATTGTGCTTTTAGACCAGATTGACACCAGATTTAAAATTTTACTGGTCAGTCGTAATGAGAATATTAGACCCTTCAGAAGCTATCGGATTACGAAGCTTGGTTTCTGGATCGGTAGAGTGTGGCGTTTAGTTTTGCAGGTCTTCAGTTCGAGTCTCGAAGTCGACAACATTTTTATATGATTTTCTTCTTTTTTTAAAATTATTTTCACCAGTTTTCTCAGTCATTTCTAGAGATAAAATGAATAATTCCAAATCATATACGTCAAAAATAGAATTTAATTTCTAAATATTTATATTTATTCGAAATTTTACGAGTCTATTTCACGTACATGCGCAGAATTCATTCGTATTTTTAGCATTGGGCTTTTAGACCAGATTTACACCACATATAAAATTTTACTGGTCAGTCGTAATGAGAATATTAGAAACTTCAGAAGCTCTCGGGCTACGAGGCTTGGTGGCTGGATCGGTAGAGTGTGGCGTTTAGTTTTGCAGGTCTTCAGTTCCAGTCTCGAAGCCGACAAACATTTTTAAATAATTAAAAAAAAAATTTAAATTTATTATCACCAGTTTTCTCCAACATTCCTAGAGATAAAATGAATAATTCCAAATCATATACGTCAAAAATAGAATTTAATTTCATAATATGTCTATATTTATTCGAAATTTTATGAGTCAAATTCACGCACATGCTCGGAATTCATTCGTATTCTTAGTATTTTGCTTTTAGACCAGATTGACACCATATTTAAAATTTTAATGGATAGTCGTCATGAGAATAACAGAATCTTGGATAACGAAGCTTGGTGGCTGGATCGGCACAGTGCAGCGCTTAGTTTTGCAGGTCTTCTGTTCGAGTCTCGAATCCTACAAATGTTTTTAAATATTTTTAATTTATTTTTTTTAAATTTATTTTCATCAGTTTTCTCAGTCATTTCTAGAGATAAAATGATTAATTCCAAATCATATACGTCAAAAATAGAATTCAATTTCTAAATATTTATATTTATTCGAAATTTTACGAGTATAGTTCACGCACATGCGCAGAATTCATTCGTATTTTTAGCATTGATCTTTTAGAAAAGATTGACACCGTATTTTAAATTTTACTGGATAGTCGTAATGAGAATATTAGACCCTTCTGAAGCTCTCGGATGACGAGGCTTGGTGGCTGAATCGGCAAAGTGTGACGCTTAGTTTTGCAGGTCTTCAGTTCGAGTCTCGAAGCCGTCAAATATTTTTATATAATTTTTTTTAAATTTATTTTCACCAGTTTTCTCCATCATTAATAGAGATAAAATGAATAATTCCAAATCATATACGTCAAAAATAGAATTTAATTTCTAAATATGTCTATATTTATTCGAAATTTATCTAGTGAAGTTCACACACATGCGCAGAATTCTTTCGTATTCTTAGCATTGTGCTTTTAGACCAGATTGACACCATATTTAAAATTTTACTGGATAGTCGTAATGAGAATATTAGACAATTAAGAAGCTCTCGGATTACGAGGCTTGGTGGCTGGATCGGCAGAGTAAGGCGCTTAGTTTTGCAGGTCTTCAGTTCGAGACTCGAAGCCAACAAACATTTTTATATAATTTTCATTTTTTTTTAAATTTATTTTCACCAGTTTTCTCTATCATTAATAGAGATAAAATGACTAATTCCAAATCATATACGTCAAAAAAGGAATTTAATTTCTAAATATGTCTATATTTATTCGAAATTTATCTAGTGAAGTTCACACACATGCGCAGAATTCTTTCGTATTCTTAGCATTGTGCTTTTAGACCAGATTGACACCATATTTAAAATTTTACTGGATAGTCGTAATGAGAATATTAGACAATTAAGAAGCTCTCGGATTACGAGGCTTGGCGGCTGGATCGGCAGAGTGTGGCGCTTAGTTTTGCAGGCCTTCAGTTCGAGTCTCGAAGCCAACAAACATTTTTATATAATTTTCATTTTTTTTTTAAATTTATTTTCACCAGTTTTCTCCATCATTCCTAGAGATAAAATGAATAATTCCAAATCATATACGTTAAAAAAAGAATTTATTTTTAAAATATTTCTATATTTATTCGAAATTTTAAGAGTCAAGTTCACGCACATGCGCAGAATTCATTCGTATTCTTAGCATTGTGCTTTTAGACCAGATTGACACCATATTTAAAATTTTACTGGATAGTCGTGATGAGAATAATAAAATCTCGGATAACGAGGCTTGGTGGCTGGATCGGCACAGTGCAGCGCTTAGTTTTTTAGATCTTCAGTTCGAGTCTCGATTCCGACAAATGTTTTTAAATAATTTTAATTTATTTTTTTTAAATTTATTTTCATCAGTTTTCTCAGTCATTCCTAGAGATAAAATGAATAATTCCAAATCATATTCGTCAAAAATAGAATTTAATTTCAAAATATGTCTATATTTATTCGAAATTTATCGAGTCAAAATCACGCACATGCGCAGAATTCATTCGTATTCTTAGCATTGTGCTTTTAGACCAGATTGACACCAGATTTAAAATTTTACTGGTCAGTCGTAATGAGAATATTAGACCCTTCAGAAGCTATCGGATTACGAAGCTTGGTTTCTGGATCGGTAGAGTGTGGCGTTTAGTTTTGCAGGTCTTCAGTTCGAGTCTCGAAGTCGACAACATTTTTATATGATTTTCTTCTTTTTTTAAAATTATTTTCACCAGTTTTCTCAGTCATTTCTAGAGATAAAATGAATAATTCCAAATCATATACGTCAAAAATAGAATTTAATTTCTAAATATTTATATTTATTCGAAATTTTACGAGTCTATTTCACGTACATGCGCAGAATTCATTCGTATTTTTAGCATTGGGCTTTTAGACCAGATTTACACCACATATAAAATTTTACTGGTCAGTCGTAATGAGAATATTAGAAACTTCAGAAGCTCTCGGACTACGAGGCTTGGTGGCTGGATCGGTAGAGTGTGGCGTTTAGTTTTGCAGGTCTTCAGTTCGAGTCTCGAAGCCGACAAACATTTTTAAATAATTAAAAAAAAATTTAAATTTATTTTCACCAGTTTTCTCCAACATTCCTAGAGATAAAATGAATAATTCCAAATCATATACGTCAAAAATAGAATTTAATTTCTAAATATTTATATTTATTCGGCAGAGTCTTTGGGTTCGGATCGGATTCGGTTTCTGGATCGGCAGAGTCTTTGTTGCGTTTTGTTTTGCAGGTCTTCAGTTCGAGGCTCTAAGCCGACAAACATTTTTAACAAATTTTTTTAAATTTATTTTCGTAAGTTTTCTCCATCATTCCTAGAGATAAATTGAATAATTCCAAATCATATACGTCAAAAATAGAATTTAATTTCAAAATATTTCTATATTTATTAAAATTTTACGAGTCAAGTTCACGCACATGCGCAGAATTCATTCGTATTCTTAAAATTGTGCTTATAGACCAGATTAGACCAGATAGATTCATAATTAAAATTTCTCCTATTTTTTTCCTAAAATTTTCAGAATTTTTGTAGTTTTACACTGAAATTTTCACTATTTCTCTGGAAAATTTAGTCTATGTTTCTAAACATTTCTCCCTATTTTCCCCAGCATTTCTCCTATTATTCTCTAAAATTTACCCTATTTTTTCTTAAAATTTTCTGATTTTTTCCATTTTTACACTGAAATATTCTCTATTTTTCTCGAAAATTTCCTCTATGTTTCTGAACATTTCTGCGTATTTTCCCCAGCATTTCTCCTATTTTTCTCCAAAATTTCTCCTATTTTTTCCTTAATATTTCAGATTTTTTTCCAGTTTTACACTGAAATTTTCACTATTTCTCTCGGAAATTTCCTCTATGTTTCTCAACTTTTCCCCGCATTTCTCCTATTTTTCTCTAAAATTTCCCCTAATTTTTCCTAAAATTTTCAGATTTTTTTCCAGTTTTACACTAAAATTTCCCCTATTTTTCTCGAAAATTTCCTCTATGTTTCTCAACATTTCTCCCTATTTTCCCCAATATTTCTCCTATTTTTCTCTAAAATTTCCTCTATTTTTTCCTAAATTTTCTGAATTTTTTCCAGTTTTACACTAAAATTTTCACTATTTTTCTGGAAAATTTTCTCAATATTTCTGAACATTTCTTCCTATTTTTCTCTAAAATTTGCCCTATTTTTTCCCAAAATTTTCAGATTTTTTTTCCTGTTTTACACTAAAATTTTCCCTATTTTTCTCGAAAATTTCCTCAATGTTTCTGAACGTTTTTCCCTATTTTCCCCAGCGTTTCTCCTATTTTTCTCTAAAATTTCCCCTGTTTTTTCCTAAAATTTTCATAATTTTTTCCAGTTTTACACTAAAATTTTCACTATTTCTCTCGAAAATTTCCTCTATGTTTCTCAACATTTCAGTGTACTTTCCTCAGCATTTCTCCTATTTTTCTCTAAAATTTACCCGATTTTTTTCTAAAGTTTTCAGAATTATTCCCAGTTTTACACTATAATTTTCACTATTTTTCTGGATAATTTTCTCAATGTTTCTGAACGTTTCTGTCTATTTTCCACAGCATTTCTCCTTTTTTTTTCTCTAAAATTTCCCCAATTTTTTCCTAAAATTTTCAGATTTTTTTTCAATTTTACGTAAATATAGAATCGAATTCGAATAAACATAGAATATTTGTCGTCTTTGGGCCTCGAACTGATCTCTTGCAAAACTAAGAACCACACTCTGCCGATCCAGCCACCAAACCTCGTAAACCGAGAGCTTATGACGGGTCTACTGTTCTCATTTAGACTGTCCAGTAAAATTTTAAAAACGGTCTCAATCTGGACTAAGAGCACAATGCTAAGAATGAATTCTGCGCATGTGCGAGAACTTGACTCGATAAATTTCGAATAAATATAGAAATATTTTGAAATTAAATTCTATTTTTGACGTATATGATTTGGAATTATTCATTTTATCTCTAGGAATGATGGAGAAAACTGGCGAAAATAAATTTAAAAAAAAGAAAATTATATAAAAATGTTTGTCGGCTTCGAGACTCGAACTGAAGACCAGCAAAACTAAGCGCCACACTCTGCCGATCCAGCCAACAAGCCTCGTAATCCGAGAGCTTCTGAAGGGTCTAATATTCTCATTACGACTATCCAGTAAAATTTTAAATATGGTGTCAATCTGGTCTAAAAGTACAATGCTAAGAATACGAATGAATTCTGCGCATGTGCGTGAACTTGACTCGATAAATTTCGAATAAATATAGAAATATTTTGAAATTAAATTATATTTTTGACGTATATGATTTGGAATTATTCATTTTATCTATAGGAATGATGGAGAAAACTTGCGAAAATAACTTTAAAAAAAAATATCTAAAAATGTTTGTCGGCTTCGAGCCTCGAATTGAAGACCTGCAAAACAAAGCGCCACACACCGCCGATCCAGCCACCAAGACTCGTAACCCGAGAGCTTCTGAAGGGTCTAATATTCTAATTACGACTGTAAAGTAAAATTTTAAATACGGTTTTAATCTGGTCTAAAAGCACAATGCTAAGAATACGAATGAATTCGGCACATGTGCGTGAACTTGACTCTTAAAACTTCGAATAAATATAGAAATATTTAGAAATTAAATTAAATGTTTGACGTATATGATTTTGAATTATTCATTTTATCTCTAGGAATGATGTGAGGAAACTGGCGAAAATAAATTTAAAAAAAATTATCTAAAAATGTTTGTCGGCTTCGAGCCTCGAATTGAACACCTGCGAAACTAAGCGCCACACTCTGCCGACCCAGCCACCGAGCATCGTAACCCGAGAGCTTCTCATTACGACTGACCAGTAAAATTTTAAATACGGTGGCAATCTGGTCTAAAAGCACAATGCTAAGAATACGAATGAATGTATGTATATTTGAAGGAATTTATGTATGTTTCTGGTGAGAGATGTCGATGCATAGATCGAACGAGGTGTCCGTGCTCGGGAACTGGCACTGCGCGCTCGGCATCGGTCGACATCATTCCCCTTGTTTATTCCTTTATTTAACATTGTATTTTATGTATGTTTCAGATGGCATATATATGTTTTTGAATTTAGTAAGGGTTAAACATGTTAAGAATCTTAGAAATGTGCGGCGTTTCAGGAATGTGTGTTTGGTGGATAGAACTACAGGTTATTTCTTTGTTTTTAGCTGTAGTAATTAATTCGAGTCTCGGAGCGCAGGAAATGTTCCACATATTTTTATTCTTCTTTAAATTAATTTTCCATACTAGTTCAGCAGTTACTCTGATTTTTTGCAAAAAGTATTCATTAGTTTTAAAATTTTACTTCAAAATATCTAAAAATTTAAAGATATTTTAAGTGTTAAGATCTTGCACATGCACAGAAAACATTTCAGCTTTTAGCATTGTGTTTTAGATCAGATTCCCATGATGTCTTAAATTAGGAAGGATTAAATCATTAAGAATCTTGGAACTGAACGGAGTTTCAGAGATGTGTGGCTTGGTGGATAGAATTGTAGGTTCTCCCACTTCTTTTTGCTGGTCTTCAGTTTGAGTTTCGAATAGCAGGAATATTTTTTATTTTATTTTTTTTAATGGTATTTTCCATACTAGTTTAACAACTCCTATGAACGTTTCCAATTCTTATACATCAGACTTAAAATTTTACTTCGAAATATCAATAAATTTAAAGAAATTTTATGTTTCAAGATATTTCACATGAGCAGAAAACAGTTGAACGTTTAGCATTGTGCTTTTAGACCAGATTCCCATTTTTGAAGCCTGGAAGGGTTTGAAACATTGAACCTTAGAATTGAGCGGCGCTTCGGAGATGTATGACTTGGTGGATAGGACAGTAGGCTCTTTCGCTTCTTTTTGCTGGTCTTCAGTTCGAGTCTCTAAGTGCAGGAATTGTTTTATAAATTGTTACTCTTCTTATAGTTTATTTTGAGTAATATTTACCATAGAAGTTCTCATTTATTATGATATTTTCAATTCTTATACATCAGACTTAAAATTAAATTTTAAATTTCAAGATCTTGCACATGCGCATAAAAGCTTCCGACTTTTAGCGTTGTGCGTTTAGGCCATATTCCCATTTTGTTTGAAACCAAGACGGGTTAAAAACATTAAGAGTCTTAGAATTGAGAGATGTGTCAGGTAGGTGTGGCTTAATGGATAGAAGTGAAGAGGCTTTCAGTGCTTTCTGCTGGTCTTCAGTTCGAGCCTTGAAGCATACAAATTATTTTAGTATTTTTATTTTATTTTGAATATTATTTTCAATACTAGTTTAGCATTTTCCATGGATATTTCCTATTCTTATACGTTATACAAGATTTTACTTCTATAAATTGAAATAAATTTCAAAAGCCGGAATTGCTTCAAATTCTTCTTCGAAATATCTATAAATTTAAAGAAATTTTAAGTTTCAAGATCTTCCACATACGCAGAAAACATTCCAACGTTTTAGCATCTTGCTTTTTGACAACATTCTCATTATATTACTAGGAAGGGTAACTAGGAAGTGTAAAAAACATTAACAGTGTTAGAATTGAGAGGAGCTTTATGGAAGTGTGGCTTGGTGGATAGAACTGTTAGAGATTTCACTATAGCAGCTTTCATAAGTGTGCTGTTCGATCCTGGAACCGCCTAAATTGTTTTATATATTTTTAAAATTATTTTGAATATTATTTTCCATACTAGTTAGTATTTTATATGACTGTTTCCTATTCATTTTCCTGTTATTTTTCTTTTTAATACATTTTAAGTTTCAAGATCTTGCACAGGCGCAGAAACGATTCCAACGTTTAGCATTGTGAGTTTAGACCAGATTCCCATTGCGTTTCAAACTAGGAAAGATTAAAAACATTCAGAATCTTAGAATTGGGAGGAGTTTTAGGGGATGTGGCTTCGTTGACGGGACTATTGTTGTTTTCGTTGCGTTTTGCTGGTCTTTAGTTCGAGCTTCTAAGCGCCAGAATTGTTTCTTACTTTTTGATTAATTTATTTTCAGTATTATTTTCCATAATAGATCAGCATTTACTAAGAGTTTTTCCAATTTTTCTACATCAGACTTAAAATTTTAGTTCAAAATATCTATAAATTTAAAGAAATTTTACGTTTCAGTATCTTGCACTTGCGCAGAATACATTTCAACGTTTAGTACTGTGCTTTAAGACTAGATTCCCCTTATGTTTGAAACCAGGAAGTGTTAAAAACGTTAAGAATCTTAGAATTGAGCCGAGTTTCAAGGAAGTGTCGCTTGGTGGATAGAACTTTAGGTTCTTTGAGTGCTATTTGCTGGTCTTCTGTTGTAGTATTGAAGTGCAGGAAATATTTTATATGTATTTTTTTTAAATATATTTTTAAAATTATATTCTATATTAATTTAGCATCTAGTATGAATGTTACTAATTCTTCATCAGTCTTAAAAATTTTACTTCAAAATATCTATAAATTTTAAGAAATTTTAAGTTTCATGATCTTGAAAATGCGCAGAAAAAATTCCAACATTGTGATTTTTGACCAGATTCTCATTATGTTTGAAACAGGAAGGGTAAAAACCATTTAGAATCTAAGAAGTGAACGGAGTTTCATGGAAGTGCGGGTTGGTAGATTGAACTGTAGGTTCTTTCACTACTTTTTTTGTTGGTCTTCAGTTTCTCTAATTCTTACATCAAACTTAAAATATCTATAAATTAAAAAAAATTAAATTTCAAGATCTTTTACATGCGCAGAAAACATTCAAATATTTCGCATTGTGTGTTTAGACCAGATTCTAATTACGTTTGAAATTCGGAAGGGTTAAACGCATTAAGAAACTTAGAATTGAGTGGTGGTTCAGAGATGTTTCGCTCGGTGAATAGAACTGGTTTCTTTCATCGCTTTTGTCTGATCTTCAGGTAGAGTCGCGAGGTGCAAGAATTATTTTATATATTTTTCTCTTTTTTTTCCCCTTTTTTTTTGGGGGGGGGGAGATAATATTTTCTATACCAGTGTAGCACTTACTATGTATTTTTCCAATTCTTATAGATCAGAATTAAAATTTTACTTCAAAATATCTGTAAATTTAAAGAAATTTTAAGTGTCATGATCTTGCACATGCGGAGAAATCATTCCTATGTTTAGCATTGTTCTTCTAGACCAGATTCCTACTATGTTTGAAACTAGGAAAAGTTAATAAATGTAACAGAAATTTTAGGATTTTTTAAAAAATCTATTAATGAAATAACTGATGTATCGTATCTCTAATATTTGTAATTTTTCAAGTATCTGTAAAATAGTATAAATAAAAAAAAAAATTAAAAATTTATGTCATTTTTCTTTTTTTATCATTCATTACTGGCTGATTCGAAACTTTTTTTTTCGAATTTGACAAAGCTTTAATTCGATTTTTCCCTTGTACAAAGAATTATACCAATAATTCATTAACTTGTTACATTTGTATTCTTTTCTTAAATTCAAATCCCACTTCTTGAGAGAATTTTTAATTATACAATGAACAAAATATGTGTTGTAATTCAACTATAATAACAATTTTGAGGAGATTGTATGTACAACCATACATTCATAAAATGCTGCATAATTTAATAAGAAATTTCAGCCTGATAAAAGATTTATGTAAAAAGAAATAATTCTTGATAGGAAATATTTTATTATATTTCTTCTTGTATTCGTCTCTTCGTTTGACATTTTTTAAATCTCGAAATAAAGTGAACTGCCGGATTCGAATATTTTATATTTTTCGAAATATTTCTCCTATACATGAATTCTATCAAACATATTATTTTTCAGAATATTTGTTTCTATAATTATATTCAGTTATTCAATTAAACTGATTAAAATTTATGTTTAACTATTTTTAATAATAAGACCTGATGAAATTGCACATTCGCTTTAATTAATTAAAGAAATTTGTACGAATTTGTATGAAATTTGTATTTTGTTTATGAAAGAATGATTTTAGAAAATAATTTTCTTAATTTGAATGATACTTTTAATACATTTTTATATTTCTGATTATTTTAAATGCAATGAAATATGAGTTGAATTTGTGATCGAAATATTAAGTATGACGTGTTCTTCACAAAAATATAAACAAAAGAACTTCTTATGGTTGATATCTTTTTTCGAATTAAATATTGAATATTTTTATACAAATGCAAAATAATGTTATAAACCTTTATTTAGTACCTTGTTTATAGAAAAAAAAATAATAATGAACAACAGAATTTGACTCGCATGAAAACCCTTTTAACATAACTAAAATTTATCTGAGTCTAAATAAGGAATGAAAAATATATTAAACCAAATATTCGAAATTTGTTCAAGATTTTTAAATCTTATTAGAAATTAGAATATAATCTAATTTATCAATACAATTAATTTATAATATAATTAAACAATAGGTAAGGCTTAAAATCAACTTTTCAGAATTTTTAAAATTAATTTTCATTTTTTAGAAGAATTTTTCTACGTCTCTAAATAAAATTGGAATACCGGCCGAAAATTTCTATTAAATAAGTTTGATAGTAGATGGCGACACGAACACAGAAATCAATTTTTATCTCTAAATTTGTGGATAGATGGCAGCACCATTGAGGACATAAACTTTTACTTTGTCTCTTTCTTCATAGATGGCAGCTCAAAGGAATGAAAAACTTTTATTTTTTTTATTTGTTTCATAGATGGCAGCAGTAATTAAGGAACTCTCTTTTGCTCCAGAGATAGCAGCACGAATGCAGAATTTCTCTGCCAATATCGACTTTTGCCTCACACTGCAAGTATTTTTTCGCAGCAAGTAAATGAATGATTATTTGCATTATTTGATTGCATTCATTATTTAATGACATCGATGCATTGATGAATTAACAGAAGAATTCCATATTAATTAATTAATCAATTAATTAATAAAAAAAGTGTATCCAATTGATCGTATGAAAAAAATTAATTTAATAGTATAATAGTAAATCTTCTTTCATAAATATTAATTAATAGAATAAAGACAAAAATTCTGATTGCTTATATTTATCCATTATATCTTTTAAGGTAACTGAAAAAATGTGTTAAAAGTTTTTATTTAAAATTTTGGTTTTCCCTTTTTCAAAGTTTTTATGAAAGAAAGAATTTTCACACAATGTTAATTATTAAATTAATATATACACAGAATAGATATCCTATTGCAAATGAAAAGGACGGGTATTCTGAATAGTAGGAGTAAGAAAAAAATACAGAATTGCGCTAACATGGCATTTATATCTAATTAAAGTGGCGCTATTACAAAAATCGTACCCGTTATACTATATTCCCATGAAAAAAACACGTATAATAATTATGGAAATAATATCAGATTACCGTTATATTAATATTCTTAATTAAAATATTTTTCATTATTTTTAATTTAGCCTCTAGATTTTTTTTTTCATAAGAAAATGAATATACAATGTAAAAATATTTTTAGTAAAATCTTAGCTAAATATGGCTATGCAGGGTTAATTTTTCTGCTTAAAAAATGTTGCATATATATATATTTAAATAAGGGTAATTTAAGTATTTAGTTTTCAAAGCGTAAAAACTAGAAATGAATTAAATAAGTTTCATAGGAATAAACAGAGTTCACATTTCTCAACTCTCCCTGTTGTGTATCACATTTTTTTTATAAGCATCGTACTTCATGTGCAGGAGAAAACTAATCACAATAAAATTAAAGATCGACTCATGCTATTATCGTTAACACAAAAATAATCAATTTCGTAGTAATAATGCATAGATAGTAATAAGCAAAATTTGAAAATGATAAATTTATTTAAAAGGAAAAATGATCAAGATTTATTAATGAATCCTTCAGATATTTAATACATCTTTCAGTAAGAACTAGAAGTCCTTGAAAGTTTACACTTTTTTTTTCTCCTTTATGAAATAATGACTCGTTTTTATTGAAATTTTTCCCAGTATTTGTTTAAAAAACAACATTAAAAAATACATTTATAACAGCAATATAAAGATTAAATACCCAGTTTCCTGTAATGTGTTTAAAAAACAACATTAAAAAATACATTTATAACAGCAATATAAAGATTAAATACCCAGTTTCCTGTAATATCTGAAATCAAACCGATTTGGGAAAATTTATAATGTTTTGCCTTTAAAATAATTATTTCTCAGCCTCATGTCATTTTAATTTCTTAACATTTTTTATCGGTAATTCTCTTCTTCCCATATATGTTTTCAAGTTATATAATTTTGCATTTTATCAGCACTGTTAGTTCAAAATAGCAACTATGAAAAAGATTAAAATTTTAACTGTTGAAACAATTCTAAGAGAAATGTTTTATTGATTTTTCATTTTAGGTAATCTAAAAAGTTCCATTCTAATATTATCTATTTATGCTGGAAAGGGTAATAAAAACTTTTAATAGCTTTATAACATAATTTTGTTTATAATTTTAATTGTATAGCAAACCAAAAGTCTATGTTGCGTTTTATTCCGTTTGCATTCTCTTCTATTTTTTGAGTTTCTAATTTAAAAAAATTCTTAATTCCAAAGCAAAACCACATAAATAAGAATTTTTTTTCTCATTTCTCTAGTTTCATGGCTTTTTCCTGTCTATTTATGAAACCCTTTGCATCTGTTTCATTTCTGTGCACATGTGCATTACTCTGCATCTCACCAAGAAATTATTCCAGAATGGCTTCATTGAGTATATTTTTTAGGTTTTCTGCAGGAAAGAATAATTATCCTTTCCCGTAAGTAAATATTTTTTGCATTTCAATAAACAATAAAATAAAATTTTACTTCAAAACATTTATAAATTTATTGAAAATTTAAGATTCAAGGTCTTAATCACATGAGCACAAACCATTCCTATACTTAGCATTATGCGTTTAGACCAGATTCCCAATGTGTTTGAATTTAGTCCCTTTCCTTTAGCGTTAAACATATTAAGATTCTTAGGATTGTGCGGCGTTGCAGGGATGTGTTTTTGGTGGATGGAACTACTACAGGTTCTTTCTTCGCTTTTCGCTGGTCATCAGTTCCAGTCACGAAGCCTTGGAATTGTTTTATATATATTTTTCTTCTTTTTTTAAATATAATTTTCCATTCTAGTTTAGCAGTTACTCTGATTTTTTTTTGCAAATCGTATTCCTCAGGATAAAAATTTTTTCTTCTGGATATCTATAAATTTAAAGAAATTTCAAGATCTTGCACATGCGCAGAAAACATTCCTATATTTAGCATTGTGCTGGTATACCAAATTTCCATTATGTTTAAAATCATGAAGAGTTAAACATATTAGCGTTGTTACAGGGATGTGTGGCTTGGTAGATATAACTAATGGTTCTTTCATTGGGGTTTGCTGTACTTCAGTTCCAGTCTCGAAACCGAGGAATGGTTCTTATATTTTTCTTTTTATTTATTATGAATATTATTTTCCAGATTAGTTTAGCAGTTACTATGAATTTTTCCAACTCTTACACCTCAGAATTAAAATTTTACTTCAAAGTATCAATAAATTTAAAGAAATTTTAAGTTTCAAAATCTTTCACAGTTGTAGAAATCATTTCTGTCATTAGCTTTGTGCTTTTATAACTGATTCCCATTTTGTTTGAAACTAAGAATGATGCAACACATTAAGAATCTTAGAAACGTGCGGTGTTTCCGGGATGTGCGCATTTTTGGATAGAACTATATTTTTAATATTTCGTTTAGAAGTTATCCCTTATGCTATTCCAACAATTATTTTAATTATGCGTTAATGAGAGACATATAAATGATGAATTCGCTTAAAAGTACAATTTACATTAGGAAAATAATATGAATCTGTATCAGGAGCTACGTATCTGAATATGTATCAGGAGCTACGTATGTTCGTTGCCCTGAGATCGATGTGATGACGGTCAGTCTTAACAAAAGCTGATTGGAATCTTTATAAATTTCATTCTATAGTTCCGTAGTGGCTCTTGCCAAGCTTAATTTGATTTAAAACGGTTTCTGCGAAATTCTTTCACTTACATGCATTAGATTATAAATTATCTATTCATTATATAACAATTCTTATATTAATTTCCTATAATTAAACCGATAAGAAAAGTCGCGGTTCGGATTATAATTGCTCCCTTATTTATCAAAGGCTTACACAAAGCATTAAACATTATGTTGATGAATATATCAATGACAATTCATCCATTAATGCTGCATTATCCACTTAACTTATTTTCAGAAGTAAAATGTTCTTTTTTTTTTTTTGTCGAATTTCTTACTGTGAGCCTTGGATGTTCTTTGCTTATTCTGTCAGCTCCGATAGACCAAGTGACCCTTTTCATCATCTGAATTTACTATCAACAGCGGCGTGAAGGGTTCGTCATTTTTTTTTTTTTTTTTTTTTTTTGTGTGTGTGTGTGCCTTTTCTTTCCCAGTTCGCCTTCGTTCGGATTTTTATTGGTGTTTATCTCGTCGGATATTAATAAGTTGCTTTCGATTCTCGATGCCTTGACAGAAACATATCTGCTTTATTGAACATTTATATTCTTTTGCTAGAAACTAATTTTTGAAAAAAGTATTAGGGTAATTTTTTTAAAGTGTTCTTCAGATAAACATTTTTGTGAGTGATCAATAAATATTTACCTCTTTGCACTCAAAAAAGTAATTTGATGCAAAATTATACTTCACTAAATAATTATATAATATCATTATATAATTATACTTCACTAAATACGAGGCTTGTTTATTATTCCGAAATATGAATATATATATATATTTATTTCAAGTTGAATTTTTCCTAAAAGTTAATTTACATCTCTTTACAATTTTGTAGGAATTTTTAATAATCGAAATTGAAAATAAATAAATAAAACGTTAAAACAATGCAACGTCTTGAATGGTGATCATGAGTCACCTTTTGAATACAAAGGCTTAGTCAGTAGATTAAAAAAAACATTTAACGCTGTAGATAATTTATGCATATCTTATGCGATATTCATATTTGGAGGAGAATGAGCCGACTAGAATAAGGACTGTTGAATTATCACATAGTTTTCTGTTGCGAAAACTATAAAGAATTTTTATACCGATTACTGAATAAGTTCAAAATGCAAGAAACATCATCTGTGGATTTAAAAGTTTTAGGGCTACTTATGGGTAGAGCAGTTCTTTTTTTTTTTTAAATACAATTATTTGATAAATATATTTTGCAGTACTGCTAGTTTCTGAACTGACACTAACATGTATTCTGAAGATATGACAATATTAGCCATGAACAAAAACCGAAAGGTAACCAGATAGATCTTGACACATATTTGTAAACCTCTGAAAACTTGCTCTTAAGCTGCAAAATAAAAATAGCCGTTTTCGAATTGAAAAATAGCCAATAAACAGAATATTTTTAACCGCAAATCGGACACTTTTAGCTTTCTTTTACTTTCAAGAGTTTTTTTTTTTGAATACTTACTAATCAGTATAATGAAAAATCAGGTACGAGATTTACGTAGCACTACAACTACTCCTGTGCCATTCGCACGTCCGTGTTATAATTCGTGACAAAAACTAACAAATGAATGATTCGGTGTTTACGAAAATCCATTCAAAAATAATTTACATTTTCTGATCGCAACCTTGCATTTTTATAAACTTCATTAGTAAACAAAGATAATACGAAGCTTTAGATCCATTACAGATAACTGCTGCAAAAATTCCATGCATATCATCTTATAGGAAAAATATCCGCGATAATTCTTAAATATTAGACTTTTACCAGAAATTTTTCGAACTGATATGATACGTTTATGAAATTGAAAATATAAGGATTTTTAAACTAAACACCACTTCTTAAAAAGTAATTATCCGATTGAAGATCAGAATTCTGACGAATAATGTGACAATTTAATTCCTTTTTAATAAGAGGATTTAAATTGTTAGAGGAGATCGCATTCCTTGAAATGAGTACCAACTTAAAAATCACTGTTAAATATAACTTTAAAAAAATATCCACCATAAAAACAATATTAAAAGTGAATTCGCTTCTTATGAAGTATAATTAATCTATAGAGAACAAATTGCAATTTAATTTTTCCCCCGACCATGAATATATATATTAAATTTGAAACAAACGCTACCTTTCTCCCCTCTTTATTACTAAGATATTTAATCATTAAGCCTAAAATTAAGTTTTAACTTAATACTATAAAAATCAAACCACTGAATTTTTGATAGATACATTTTCTGCTACATTCCTCTAAATCCACATTTTAAATTAAATTTTGCAGCTATGCGCATATATCTTAAAATATTCAATGGAAAAAAATCGAAGTGAAATTTGTAGAAAAGAAACTTTAAAATCTATAAAATTTTGGATTTGTCTACGATTATCTATTGATCAATTCAGGTGCGAGCGAACGCGAATACTACAAAAAGCTGCAAGTTAGTATAATAAATAAAATATAGAACATCTGCACTAGAAAATTGAGATTTTTTTTTTGGCAAATTCAGTCAGAGTAAAACTTGCAACAGCAATAAATCGCTCAACTATATGTTATAAATTATATCCACTTCCGACAAACTTAAAAATTATAGCAAATGGCAAGACATTTCTCCAAAACGAAATATAAACTCTCGACCGATGGACCTCACATAAATGCATTTTAAATAAGTCTGTTATCTATCATATTTAAGAAAAGTATTACGCAAATTTGTCTTGCATAACTCCAGTTATATTCTCCATTTGAAGTCGTTTATTTCACGTGCGATTCTACAATCTTGATCAATATTAACAATCATTTCTAATTAATTTGACCCACTTTGTAAGAATCCCGAAAATATCTATTCATCTTAATACAGATATACAACAAAAAGTTTCCAAATAAAGGAAAGTCGAGACTTTGGATTTAAAAAAAAACTGTACACCACATAGGAATTAATCCAGGAGAATAAGGGAGGGACTACAGTTCTGGTGAAATACTATTGCAATCCATCACAATTGCAACCCGTATATCAAAACTTATTGTTCAATATAAATCAGTTCCATTCCAGAAATATGTTTTGACTAATAAAACCATACACATATTGAGAGTTTGCCTTTCCAAGATATTTTAGATACTTAAGTAATATACGCCACCCACGTGCGAATGAAACTGGAATAATCATAATACTCATCCGAGAAAATTCAGAATATGGAATTCACACAGCAGATTTGCCAAAATTATCACCAGGACAGATTTTCATTGCTCCGATACAATAACCCAACCTACCTCCCTTGAAATGCAATTCACAGTGAACAAGCAAGTCAATGCAACAACAAAATAATCCATGCAAATTTGCTTCTACTCTAAAAGCGGAAATGATCAGAGTATTATTACCGACATTAAAAAAAGAAGCATAATTAGTAGATGCAGCTGTGAGTACGAAATTTTCATTAACCGAATACGAAAATTATGCTCCTTATAATAATCAAACAAACCCTCACACCCATTTAAAAACTAGACAAAAAGCTAACTTTTTATGAATGATGTCTTAACAGAAGGACTGCTTTAAAATTTCCATTTTAACTACCCTTAATGTCCTGAAAGGGAGATATGATCATTATAAAAGCATTACTACACAAATTTATACGTCACAATTCTACAGTGAAGATACATAACTTTAACGTTTACGACAGAGCAGAGCGCAATGTTTAATAAACTATTTAACGAGAACTTAATCCGATGTATACTCGGCAAAGCAATTCTGCATCACGATATGGTTCGACTACCAACAACCGCTAACATATTATAAATCATGCAACTAAAATGAGAGCACTAGCCTGTATTAATATTGTTATTATAAAAATAAAAAGCCTAAATCCATCTTTAAATCCACTACATAGCTTTATGGAATAAATTTACTACGCTTTATGTCTACAAAAATTTTAATGCACCCAGGAGAAGGACTGGAATGGCGCTTAATATAAAAATAACTATACTATGAAAATCGCATTTCAGTGTGACCTTTAATTACATTAATGCGCGGAAAATTTTATTCTGCTGCAACAAATTATTAAATGGGAAAGACACCCATTTATCAATAGTGTCAATCTCATCTGCACGCTGTTGATGGAAACGTTCGAAACCGATTCAAGATTAAAATTTGAATGGATCAGAAACTTTTACATTGTAAACTCTAAAATCAGAAGTCGATACTAAACACACGACCAAAGCTCATTAAAACTCAGCAATTACATTTACCATATTGGACAAACCGATTAAAAATGCAGCCAAATTCTCAGAATATGCGCCAAAATATAGTTCTACTTTGAGCCATACTATATTCATACGTATTTTAATTATATTTCCTGTAGAATTATGCTCAATTTCTTCACCCAACAATTCACCAAAGAAACCTTATCTTTTAATTTTCAATTACAACAGTTGCCATTATCAGGATTTTTCCTCTGGAGCTTACTGATACTAACCATTCTAAGCGATTGTTTAACTCAACAATCAAGCACACAATAGCAAAATTTGTTAACTCCTTCCCTGCTTGATAGCAAATTAGCTATGAAAACATATACATTAGCTTTTGTTTTTTGTAATCCGATCAGCGGCAGAAAAATTTGATAACGTTATGATGAAAGGCGGAAATTTTAGTTAAATACCCGAAATATTTTCATAAAGCTAACAAAATGGGTATTCTAAATTATTTAACAGAACTGAATTCTAACATTATGAAATTTCCGATTACACTTCAAACATTTTATTTTAGCACACTCGGCCCATTTATAAACAAACCGTATCGTTAAAGAAGTTCTGGTTCACAGTTTTTAATAAGGAATATCAAATTTTGGAAAACTTAAATTTAATATATGCTGTGGAAGATCAGCAAAGTGATCAGATTTTTGATCTTCAGTTTTAAAAAAGAAAAATAACACAACCTACTTTTCTGACCACTAAGCAGTCGCATGCAGCTCATAAAATTTTTGGCGTCTGGATGCGATCGATTAGGGTCCAATAAGCCTTTTTGGCTACTTTAAAAACTCCCTTTTCTTTTGTGGGAGAATTAAATCAATATTATTATCAGAAAATGATTTTCGGATTGCTGAAAAAAAAAAACCATTAAGTTACATCATTAAAAATAAAAATTACAAAAATTACAACAATAATATTTGCCGTAGCTTGAGCTACTTCTTACAGTGAATCGAATTCAAACCATAATTTATAAAGTTCTTAAAAATGTAATATCCTTATTGGGAAAAAAAAGTCAAATAATGAGGTTCTGGAGTCAAAAAAAAGTTTTGATACAACAGAAATCTAAATAATACTTGCCAATAACTAATTTCCTCATATTAACGTTCGACATTTCGATGTCTCAGATGATAAATGTTAAGACATGTTTTCCATCACTTTTCAATAACAAGACATATTACAATGAAAATGAAAAATGTAAAAGCATCAACTGCATCAAATTAGTTCACATGATCACAAAAGGAATGTAAAATGAAGGCATATTATTAACAGATGACGGCAGGAAATGACCAATACTTAATATGCAGCTGTTGACATATCTGTAATATTTTTTTCAGATTTCGCATTCTTTTTTTTTTTTTTTTTCCTTTTTCATAATATCCTTTTCTTCAAGTTATTTATCCAAACTTTTTTGTTTGCATAATACAGACCAAGGTTTTAGGTTCAAATTAAAATGAAATTGAATGAATATTGCATGAAACGGCCACTAAACGAATTTTAGAAAATAGGCTGGCCGTACTTCGACCACCAGTCCAGCACTCTTATGAAGACTAAACATTGCTGTTTCATTGGAAAATATATTTCTTTCAAATATAAGCTCTTTCTTTCTTCAAGTAACATGCTGTTTATCTGTATACATAACCATATGTTAAGGATACAGAACAAACTTATGATGTCTGGTTATTTTGTCCATTGTTGCTCAAGAACGACAGGCTGACCTACTCCCTTGAAAGGGGAAACGGTCCACGGGTTGAAACTCTCCAGAATCATCAAGACTAACCATTGCAGTTCAGTGTATACACTCTTGAATATTGAAATAGAGCAATATTAAGGCGAAACTGTTGCTCGTCGTGAAGGGTTGAAGGACAGTCTAAAGAGGAGGCTTCGGTCATCAGCCCAATGTGAAACAGAAGATTCCTAAAAATAAAACAAAAAATATTAATATAATAAGTAAAAATATTCTTTGGCGAAACAGACGCGTATTTAACAATTCGTAATTTAACAACAACGTAATTTTAAGAATTAGTTGAATTTTTAAAAAAAATTATCAAAGTTTGTTTTTAAAAGCATCATCAGGCACAAAGAAGCTACAGATTAGAAATATAGTAAGCAAGAAAAAGAGACTGAAAAATTATTCAGAACTTATATAGTTTTAGAAAGGGAATTTGCCGGCATAGTGTTTTGGTTTAGTAGGAAAATAGTCAGCGCAACTTAGTTGCCGTAAAGCCAGAGTTCGAGACACGAAAATATTTTTTGGACGAAGAATAATTAAAAATTATTACATGTATTTAAGAAAGACTTTGCAATAAGAGTAAATAGTGTAACATTTAATACAATTTTTTCCCCCAAAACGCAAAACATATATACAAACAGTTTAACGCCGACAAAGAAACATTTGGACCCAAACAACTTAATAGTTAAATGAATTCATTTACGGTATTAAATTTTCATACTTTCAAATACTCCAATGACGAGACTAATTGTTAATTTTTAAATTATTTCACTTTTAACAAACCTCATAACATCAAATTTTAGATATTTAGAAGCAAAATAATCCGATATATGCTAGAAAAGAAAGCTCAAGAGTTTGAATCAACACGTATTTATGCAAAAAAGTTTTTTTTCCCCAAAAATTTTTTACACTTCTTAAGTTTAACATAAAATTGCAAATTCGTCTCTTTTGTCACTCCAACAAAATTGTGCACAGAATCATAAAACACTTTTGAAAAAATGAATAAAAATTTAATCTATAATGTTCATTCATATAAAGAAAACAAAGGGAAAATATTAACTAAATCTCTTTATATGGCATCTCATCAATATAACAACGTCGATTTCGCTATTTAATTGTCCTGAGGAGATCATGTGAATGACATAAAACACGACTGAATCCTTTACCTGACGATCCATCATTTATATTAAATGTTCTTTGAATGTCGGTTAAAAATAATGCGAATATCCTGATACATTTCAAAGCTAAAATTAAGTTGGATTCATTTTCTAATTCAAGCAGTCGGTTTCCGAATTAATTAACGATGTAAGAGACTGATTTGTAATTTGATTTTTACATAAGTTCGAATTTGCCTTTTCAGTAAGGAAAATTATCATTAAAGGCCGATAATTTAAATCCGATTGCCTAACAAAAGAAATTGCCCTTTAAAATTTTACATAATATATTAAATATGCTGAAACTTTTCATATTACGATGATTTATTCAAAATTCCCATTTATTTGTTGATTGTTTTATACGGAGATTTATAAATGAAATGAACGAATTTCATATCGAAAAACATTCTGTATATTGAGGGGATGGTTTTAGAAACACTAAGTTAAAAAAGAAAAAAAATCCTTGCAATTGGAAGGCGATATCAAATTAAACATGATCAGCTTAAATAAAATCATCTGTGAGTGAAACATCAAAATATTAAAACTTTAAAGGAACGTATTAAAGTCTACACTGCAACACACGAATAAAATCCTTATTTACTATAATTTGATATAATAGGAGATGTTAGAATCCGGCTAGAAAAATTGGGGAAATTTTTACCATTATTTTATTTTAATTTTTTGCTTCTTTTACACATAAGGAGCTGTTGACGTTTTCAGTGTTTTACGATATAAGAAATTTTAATTTAAGTAAATAGAGTATTACATTAACTCGGATGGGGAAGGGAGCTAAAAAATTATGATTAGGTGATTAGTTTGAAGCCTGCATTATTATGAAAAATGAATTTCATTACTAAAGCTAAAATTTATTAATACTTCATTAATAAAGTTTTTATTCATAAAAATGGAAATAAGTCCTAACAATAGATTTAATACAGCATTTAGATTCAAATCTTTTGAACTAGACAGAATCACTCATAAAAAGAAATTTAAAGATCTTCTAATTTATATTTCATTTTCGAAAAAGCATTGCATCAAAATTTAAAACAAGTATTAATTATCTTTAATATAATTATTATTTGAATCCTTTCACTTTGCTATTTATTTATATTTTTATAGCCTCATTAAGTTCAACAACGTTGAACCTACCTTGTAAAAAAAATTTTAAAAATTAAAGATTTCGAGAAACTTTTTGCAATTCCAACAAATTTCCTCTCATTATTACACAGAACTATTTTGTTCGAATGTTAATCATATTAAAGCCGTTAGCTTAATCGATTATCCGTTGCTTCTGTACTTTTTGAATTAATAATTATATAAATACTCAATATCAATTTAAAATAACAAAGAACTTTATTTCTAGCAAACTTTTAGCGACTTAACGCCCCTTCCCCTTTAATTTATATGTTAAACTGCAAAGACTCTAGAAATGAGAATTAACATCAGCACTAACAAATATTCTTGTATCTAACTGTATATATCTGAAATTATTGAACAGAAATCACTGAAATTTTGCATTACGGTTTCTTGCTGTCTTGCTGTTTCGATGAACATAAATATTAATTTGAGAAGTAGAAAATATTTTTGAAGAAAAAAACCTAAAATTTGTATTAAAATTATTAAATACTAGCCGCCTTTGGCGACCAGCCTGTTCATCATGAGTAGTACTCTTAAAATTTTATAATTAAATATATAACTTGGTCTCTTAATAGCTTCTTCAGCACAATATTTTTAAGCTTCAAATTTTGATAGAAACCTTCCATTCAGTACATTTTACAATGTATGTCTCTAATTTTCTATCAGTTTCTGTAATATTTAAATTTAAATTTGAAATGGAAGAGAAAACTTTCATCAACAAGAAAGCGTTTTTGCTGAAACCAAGCATATCTTTTAAAGATGACTGCAAAAAATCGAATCTTCAGAATTGTAATCTAACGTGTATCAAAGAATATTTCTTTTTAAGATTTATACAAAACCTCCTAGAATTATTCAATAGAAGTTTTTCTGATTCGTCATGAAATTCAATTTTACTTTCAAAAAGATTTAAATGTGGTAATATTTTATTTCAAATCAATAAATACACTTGAAACAATTATGAAGTAAAATTTTATCCTTAGTCATTAGATCCTATAAATCATATTCAGTAAAATTATCTCGATAATTAACGTTTCATCTTCTGCTATCAAATTTGATCAAATTATAAAGCAGCTTTGAGTACCATTATTTTAGGAGAATCAACCATTTCATTATTTTAGACAATCAGTCTTAGTGGAAGTCAAAACATAATTCTTCAAAAGGGTCGATGGAGAGGTCCAAAACCGTACGCTTTTATTTATAGAATAGAAACATTCTAATTTTCATAACTCAATTAATTTTAATTGCGAAAATTTCTTTAAAAATATTAGTGCCTCAAGAATATTTTATTAAATATGACGCGCAGAGAAGAGGATCTGTATAAAAATTCGTCATTCATCAGATTAACTATTGATTCAAACTATATAAAATGTAATTATTTCTTTTAGACATTTTTTATTAGATATATACGTCAATTAATAAAATTTTAGAACTTAATTGTTGAGCCCTGGTTAGAGTGGATAGCCTGTATATATTAAGATAGGTGTGCCTTAAATAAAATTGAATATTGGTAATAAAAATATTGGTATTTTAAAACTTCACAGAAAACTTTTTCCCTCATTCATTTTTTATGGGAAACTTGGGGGGGGGGTCGAATCCTTCTTATTTTCGTTTGTAATCACTGATATTGTCCGATACTGTCTGTACCCGATGTTTGTCAGTTCCATTTAGCAAGTTATTAAACTTCACTGTCCCTTCAGTGTTTGAAGTTTAATCATCCCATGAGGACAACATAAAATTTTCCAACTGACCTACTTCCGATTCAAAACTGAAAGCCCCACAGCGAGAACTTTTTTTGCTCATATCTTCATTATCTAAATATTATTTCAATTTTTCACGTTTTGCCGCCAACATGGCAGCTTCAAGATCAGCTTTTCTTTTTAAATGAGCAGATTCTCGCTCTATCTTTCTTCATTTGATATCTTTAGACACCATTAATATTTTTTTAAACAAAGGAACACGTGTTTAGCTTAAGCATTCAGACGATTCTTAGCCGAGAGAGGAATATCTCACTCAGTTCAGTAAAGCTTTGAATTTATTCTTGCCATTCGGCCATTTTATCTCCAGTTTTCTTGACTGATTAAAGATATTTTAAGGATAAACATACATCGTCTGCTATTCTGTCAGTTCAGTTCAGTTCAGGGAGATGAACCATTTTCTTCACTCGAAAAAGGTAAAGAAACTGGAAAGCTATTCATGAATGTTACCACAAACGATGCGTCCAAAAGTAGAATGAACAAATAGAGTTTTCAACTCATTTGCTGTTCATTTGGTGTTGATAAAAGCTTTACTTTTTTTTTCCATCTCACCGTCAAGTACAATATAAATACTTATTGCGACGTAATACTAATTTTGATTACACGTTTCAAACAATACTGGTAAAACAATCTGAAATGCCATCACTCAATCTGTCTACCAATCACAAAGCGAATAAAACGCAATGCTTATAAAAAAAATTTACATAACAGAAAGATATCACGTTTTTATATTTATTTTATTTAAAACATACATGTGTTAAACATTATACCTTCCTAGCTGATTTAGTTTGTAGTAAGAGTTTTTTTTTTTTGTTTGTTTGTTTGTCAACGTGATGGCAGTGCGCTGATAAAAGCTAATATTTGAAACGATCTCTTAACGTCCTCGTGCAGGTTAAAGTTTATTTTCATTTTCTGTGAAATAAATTGAAAAATATGATTAAAACATTTCTTTAAAAAAATTCATTATAAATAGAAACTTAATTGAAAGGCTTAAACACTGATATCATTGAAAAGATTATTTTTTGTACTTTAACTTGATGAAAAAACCAGTTTTGTGAAGTAATATTTTCGGATGTTATCACGGGAAACAGTACAGATTTGAAATTTTTAATTCACCAGAGCATTTATTGACTCAAGTTACATAAAATATAATTATTTACTTCATTTACATCATTTTTCCTAGGCTGATTATTACTAAAAGTTCACAAATTATCTGTTGGGAGTTCATTAAAGCGGATATCCTATAAAAATTATAAAACCATGTTTGCTTTAAATAAAACTAATTTACTGAATAAATAACATAGCTATTTAAAAACGTTATATACATTTTCTTGCATTTAATTTTTAGAAAATATCTTTCTTCAGTTCATGACTGCATGAAATGAAATAAATATGAAATATTTCCAAGTTTTCACCTTTCTAGTTTTAATTTGCAGTAATAGTTAACTTTTTTAATTGGAGCTATGGCAATGGGATGATAATACGTAGTTAAAAAAATTATATATAAATTGTTGGGAAAAGATAGTTAAAACATTTTTTTAAAACCATTAAAAACAAAAACTTAATTATTGATTAAAACCATGGTATCATTGATATGATCATTTTTTGAACTTTAAGATAATGTAAAAATCAATTTTATGCTGTAATATTTTCGGAAGTTATCGAGGAAAAACGCTGAAATTTCGCCTGATTTTTAGTTAATTAAAATTTAAAAAAAATCGCTCCGAGGTGCATATTTCTGATCTGCAAGTATACATGAGCCAAGTTTTTTTAAGTCTGCGGTCAAACGATCTAATCCGTAGAGCGTCAACACTCACACTTTACTCATATTTAATAAAGATGAATGTAAATTTTCTTTTATCCTTTTCCCGAGATAATATGAGTGACGAACAAAAGGGGTATATTTAAATACCGATTATGTGATATAACTGCAGATTATTAAAATTATCCAAATTACTGAGGATAAAAAAATCTGGTACAGTTAAAAAAAACAAAACACGAAATAAAATATTCTGCAATAATACATGATACGAAAATTATAACTAGATCATTGCGCTTTTGCCAATTATTTTAACTTGTGTGCATAAGTTTAGAACTGATTATGTAAATAATAATGGCGTATAAATACTGGAACGAAAGAATAAATTTTTGATTTTTAATTTATAGTAGCGTTTAAAAGTAACCTTTTGGTGTAGATAAAATAAATTATAAATATGAAAAATATTGGAGTAGGTCTTGAGGTGCCGCAAGGACGTTCAAGTTTCATAAAGACACAATTTTTGCAACTTTTCAAGGATTTTTGAGTGTCTCTATTATGAAATAAAAAGCTTTCATTAGGCATTGTCATATGAATCTAAGTATAAAAACAGTTTTACTATTGCATTGAGTTGTCGCCAGAGCGATTGTTATTGAGATAAGGCGGAGATTTGTCTGCGCCCGGTGACAAGGACAAAGCTGGTTTCAAATCAGTAGCTTTGCGGTGTTCAGTTGAAATGGCTTCTCTCCTCTGTCTATTGTGTAACTGATTTGTTAGTTTGTGCTTGCGTGCTTTGCTGTGAGTAGAAATCGCTCAGTCTAAATTAATGAAGACAAATATCGGAGTGTTCTATTTTTGGGAAATTTAGTCATTTGCTTGAAGATGAACATACTACTGACGAACCCAGTACTACTGTTATAATAGACATAACCACAAAATTGCTTCAGAAAAGGATCCTTTTGTAAGCGAAATGTGTGACACTTTAGTTCCCATAATAGAACAAATATGGTCAAGAGCTTCTACTCCAGTTGCTTGTAGCAAAAGAATTTCACAAGAGATAAAAGATTATCATGCTAAATACAAGAATTTATTAAAGTCTAAAAGTAGAAAATGTTCAGGTAAGTTTAATTCAAACCTTACAGAATTTAGAGACGAAACTAGACATTTATTTGATATTGATGACTTGTATAAAAGAAAAAAAAGTGACAGTTATGGAATAAAAAATTCTGAGTGATCAATGCTCTAACAGGAAAATGTTTATAGGTAATAATGATATTGCTACCACAAGCGCTTTGAGGAAGAAAGAAGCAAGAAAGTGTAAAGAACTACAAAGATATTTTAATTTAATCATGAATGGGCTAGTGCATCAGAAACGATTACATGCGACAATGATAGCGCTTAAGAACAAAGGTGTTCTTTACAAAAAGACGCAAGCCAACCAGATTCATCAAATAGACAAAAAGCGATAAAACTACCAAGTGCCTGTGAGGTTTAATATTAAGTTAAAACTTTATACGTAAGGCATCTGAAGCTGAACCAAATAGTATAGAGGACTCGGTTATCGACTTTCCCCGGCTTCCTTGTTACATGCAAGCTGTGACAAAGAAGAGCTGCGAGACTGGTGGACAAATCGACTCAAAATGCCTGGTTCAATCGCAAAAGAAGGATACATAAGAGCAAAAATTAACTCAAGTGTGAATATGCCAAACTTTAGTTTCATTGCAACATTAAACTGGTTTTTTTAAATAGAAGCAAACATTTTGCAATTGTAACATTTGTAATCATTAAGGATACAGAAGAAACGCAAAATTGGACATAAAAATATTTTATAATTATTATGTTTTGTAATTAATAATTTTTTCCAATTGTAATGCTTATACATGTATTTAAAATCATCTTTTGTAACATTATATGAACGACAAAAAGTTAAAAATATTTTATCAAAGTTTGTAATTTTTCATTTTATTTTTACAAACTTTAAGCTCTTGGCGGTACCTCGAAATATTGTTGTATTGCAATCAGAATTTTTAAAAAATCTTTTTGAATCTAAAAGGCAACTTTTCCGCACTAATACCAAACTAAAATCTAAGAAAATTTTTTAAATGTCCTTTTAAAAAACTTCCATTTTCTCAATTTTTTTTGTAAATTTCAAGCTTGTTGCAGCGTCTCAAGGTAATGTAATATTGCAAGCAAATTTTTAAATATTGTTTTTGAACCGAAAAGGCAACTTTTCCGCACTATTATCAAACTAAAATCTAAAAAAAAAAAAAAAAAAAAAAATTAAGGTCATTTTTGTTCCACTCTACTGTCCAATCTCTTCAACTTCGAAATTTATGATAGAACTAATAATACCAACAGAAATTCAACGACCTTTCCTATCACGCGCGGTGGTATGTTACTAAAATATGTAATCGCATGTATCAAATTATTGAGCGAATTAGCACTAGTTCAAACATGTCTCTTTCGATTGCCAGAGGATTTTATCGATTTATATAGCTATTTTAACCATATTTTTCAACAATTTATTTTCCAAAAATAAAATTTAACCTGAACGAGCACATCAAGCGTGCACATCAAAAAGATCTTCCATCAACTTTCAGCTATCACACTGACTTATTTTTAATTCGAGTTTGTCAATTATTACCGCAAATTAAATTTAAGAAAGTAGTTTTCAGCACGTATTTGCATGAAAAGAAATAAATATAAAATATGAAAGTAATATCCGTACATTTATTTTCTAAAATATAAGAAAACGTTTTCTGATTTTTTACGATATTTATTTATAAATCATTCTGTTTTATGTAAATTGATTCAATAAATGCCCTTAGAAATTACGAATTAAAAAAAAATTTCTAGATCCTCTGGTTTATGGTTCGTATTTAACAAAATATTCTTGAGACGCTAATATTTTTAAAAAAGAGTTGTATTCCAATGAACTAAATCAATCCCTAAAACTAGTTGATTTATGAAAATCTGAATATTACTATTCAATTTTAAAAAACTTCATTGACCGGCTCAAAGAAAACATCCCAATTAGCGCCTATGGTTTCTCGAGAATGACATGCTTTAACCTATGCAACTGTTGATTGTTTGAAAATTGTTATATTTCAACTCCATAAATCGAGCAGATTTGATCGCAGAAGACAGAAATGTTCATTTATTTATTTAAAAGTAGGAGTGTTAAGAATATTTGGCAGATTGTGATTCCTTGGGACCAAAAGACTGTATAAAATTTAAATTTCGTAATTTTTTGAGCATATTTATAGACCGAAACCGAATAAAAAATAGTATTATTGATGTCATTTAAATTCTTTTGATAGTAAAACTAAAAATTTTTATGTGGAATCTTAAAATTTTCTGTCGAATAATTCTTTGAGATGTTGCATAAATTATGAAAATTTTTGTAGTGCGCATCAGACTTTTTTCCGTACTCATATTTTTTTTAAATGCTTAGTATAAGAAAAAAAAATGCTTATATTAAAGTGCAAATGAATAAACTGCAATTAAAGTTAATGTTTTAAAACATTGTTTATTTTTTTATTTTTTATTTTCTGTGAGCTTATTAACTCACAGAAAATAACAGAGATACACAGTATAAGTACAGGACTGTTTAAGGTGTAATTGAATTATTAGCTACTAAGAAGTCATTAAGAAACAAGTTACATAAAATATTTAATTTAAACTTTTAGCGAGCATTAATACTTTCGAATCGGCAGGTCGCCAAAGGCAGCTAGTACTTAAAATAAACAGGCGCGCGCGCGCGTGTGTGTGTGTGTGTGTGTGTGTGTGTGTGTGTGTGTGTGTGTGTGTGTGTGTGTGCGTGCGTGCGTGCGTGCGTGTTAGCGCTCGACAGGAAACACCTACAGCTATCAAATGTGGCCCATGCATACCTTCGAGGACGCGATTTTAATTAAAAATTGAGCGACATTTTGCCGTTTTTACTTCATAACTTCCCAAAATATTATTGCATAAAAATGATTTTATATCAGGTTAAAGTTTAAAAGATTATCTTTAATATTAACAATGTTTTAACTTATAAATGAAATTTCAATTTTTAATGAATTTAAAAACTGTATTTATCTAAAAATTGTAACCATATTTTTCAAGTTATTTCTCGCAAAATAAGAAAAAAATTTCATTTTTAAGCATGAATGGGGAAAAGTCAGGTTTCATCTGTGCATTGCCATCACTTTGACAAAAACTAAAGAAGAAAGATTAAATTAACGCTTACTACAAACTAAACCAATAAAAGCGCAATTTACAGCAAACGTTTGCAAGAAATCAAATAAATATGAAATATGATATCTTCTATTAAAAAATAAAAATGAGAAAAGGTTTTCTGCGACTTTTTAAAACAGCTACATCATTAATTCTATTCTGTTATATTCAAGGCATACATAGTTTGATATATACAGAATATCTGCTCTAATCAGGGCTGGCAGCTAATAAAACTTTATTAATTGGCAATATACAGTCGCTACAAGCCAAACTCGGACACCGTACGAAAATAATTTTTTCTGCCAAGATATTTTAATTAAAATAAATTAGAAAAAAACGCGAAAAGGTTTTTTAAATTCTGCGTTTATTGTATAGAGTAAAAACAAAACCAAATAGCGCATAAATTATAATTAAAAATTTAGACATAAAAGAAAAATTTGTGAAAAAGAGCCCGTGAGCCTAACTCGGACATCTCACAATTAAGCACCAAATAGTTGCAATCCTGGGTAAAAATTACTGCCGTCTTTATGATTTACGTTACAATTGATCAGGGGAATTTCTCAATTGTGATATTTTAATTTATTGTGGAATTAAATATTAATTTGATTAAAATATCAAAGCAAAGGGGTTGAAAGAGCAATGGGTTAAGAAAACTGTTTATTAAGCATGCTGAAGATGGAAAATATGTGCCAGAAATATCACAGATTGCCAACAGAAGTCATTCAAGGTTAAAGAAATCATAAAACGCTTTAAACCCAATTATCAGGTGGAAAATATATCTAAGATAACCCACCATAAGATTTTCAAAGAAGCAAACGATCGATATTTAATCAGAAAAGTAAAAGCAAATCCGTTTTTTAGTGCACCAAATCTATCTATTCCAGCTGAAAAAGAATTAGGAAAGAAATTTAGCCCATTAACTTAAAAAAAAAAATGTGCTCCTTAAGGCAGATCTCATTTCAAAAGAATCCAGACAAAAACCTTTCCTAAAGTAATATATACCTTCCATAAAGTAATAATTTCATAAGTAAGCGAATTAAACTAAGATTTAAATTCGCAAGGAACGTGAAAACATAGGTTTTTCTTATTGGTAAAAAGCCTTATTTACTGGTGAGAGCAGATTCCAAACTTTTGGATCTAAAGGCAAGCTTTACGTCTGAGGAAAATTAAACGAAGAATTTTGCAAAAAATTGAAAGCAACTGTGAAGCATGGTGGAGGATCGGTAGGGGTCTGGGGTTCAATTTTAGCTACTGGCCGGGGAACCCTGCTTTTTATTGAAGGGAGAATGGGTCTGAATGTATACTTCGACATTTAAAGAAATATTTACAACAATGTGCTGAAAAGTTCTCTTAACAACAAGTGGTGATTTTATCAGGATAATGATCCGAAACAAAACTTATCGAACGCGTTCCTGGATTGTTCTATCTAACTGTCCTTACGTCATGGACACTCCACCCCAAAGCTTCGACATAAATTCAATCGAAAAGTTATTGCAATACCTTAAGAAAAAAAGTCCGAGAACACACCAGTTCCTATAAACATGAAGTTAAAAGAGTATTGTTGCAGGAATGAGAAAATATGAAACAATTTTTGTGAAAAATTAGCGCAATCTATGCCTAAACGTCTTAAAAAGGTTATAAAAAACAAGGACTTGCATACAAAATAATAAATCATCTGAAATATTAACTGTTTTTTTTTTTAAAGTTTCTTATCTGTCCGAGTTTGGCTTGGCATTATTTTCTCTTTTATTTTTTGCCACAATTTTTGGTTAAAATGAGTAAATTTATAATTTTTGTTATTTGTTTTTATAATTGCAATAAATATGCTATTAAAAATTCATTTAATTATGTTTGTTATCATTTTTAGTTTACAAATTATAACTGTATTAGTATATTTTCTTTGAAGTCCGAATTTGGCTTGGAGCAACTATCTGATAAAAAGTGGCCTAAATAAAATTAATAATCATACCTTAGCAGTTTATATCTGTTTTGATGAATTACTAATTTTAAGTTTTAATACAGATCCTTTTTTTTGTGAGTCATGTTTAATAAAATATTCTTGAGATATTAATATTTTAAATATATATAAAAAAATGTTTCACGCTTTTGCAATTAAAACGTATTGAGTTATGAAAATTTGAATGTCTATTCTATAAAAACGCATGATTTTAGACCTTTCTGTCCACGATCTTGTTGAAAATACACCATATTCAATGTTTGAATTTTCACTAAGATTGATTGCCTAAAAAATTTCATCATTGATTGCTCTAAAATAATGATAATAAAAATTTTATAACTCATTAAGGCTTCATCTCAGAAGATTGAAACGTTAGAGTGTCAAGATAATTTTACTGAAAATGATTTATAAGAACGGAGGACTATTTAAAATTTAGACGTCATAACTGTTTTCTGAAGTACATTTATTGATTCAAATAAAATATTATTTACCGCAATTAAAATTTTTTGAAAATAAAACTGAATTTAATGTTGAATAAAAAAAATCTTTATTGAAGAATTCTTGGAAATATTGCATACCTTATTTAAAAAATAATTTGTGGCGCACATAAGATTACAAGTTGAAGAATTCGATTTTCTGTTGCCATATTTTTATAAACTACGTTTGGATTCAAGAAACAGTTTTTGTATTTATCGAGGTTTTATCTCTTCCATTTCTAATTCAAATCTCATGGAAACTAAGAGAAAATTGGAGAGGTATATAGTACAATTTACTGAGTATCGCATAGCTTCTATAATACATAGTATGAGTAATATGATTATCACAATTTGAAAGTTAAAAATATTTTACTGAAGAAGCTATTAACAAACCCCGGTACATAAACAGTTAATCGAAAATTTTAGAAGTATTACTCCTGGCGAACAAGTTTATACTCAACTGTCAATTTTACTATTTACGAAAATAACAATAAAGAAGTTAATTACTTATGATCGGCAAAAAATTTAAATACATTTTAAACTTAATATAGGATTGTTTATCCCGCTGTATGAGAATAAGTCAAATTTGCATAATTTTAATATAATTCGGGAACCCATTGTAAAATAGTAACAATTTAAAATTGAAAAATTAAAAATTGAGCGACATTTTGCCATTTCTACTTGATAACTTCTGAAAATATTATTGTATAAAAATGCTTTTATATCAAGTTCAAAAGATAATCTTTTGAATAATATCAACGTTTTAACTTATAAATGAAATTTCAATTTTTGATGAATATAAAAATTATATTTTAATCAACAACATTTTTCGCGCAAAATAAAACTTCATTTTTAGGCGCGCATGGGGAATATTAAACATTCATCAGTGCGTTGTCATCATGAAGACAAAAACTAAAAATGAAAGTTTAAATTAACGCTTACTACAAACTAAACCGATAAAAGCGCAATTTACAGCACGCGTTTATAAGAAATGAAATTATCTTCTGTTAAAAAATAAAAGTGAGAAAACGTTTTCTGCGACGACGTTTTAAAACAGCTACATCATGAATTCTATTCAGTTACATTTAAGGCATACATAGTTTGATATATACAGAATATCTGCTCTAATCAGGGCTGGCAGCTAATTTCTAAAACTTTATTAATTGGTAATGCACACTCGCTACAACACAAACTCGAACACCATAAGAAATAATCTTCTCTAAGAAGTTATTTTAATTTAAATGAATTAGAAAAAACCTGAAACTTTTTTAAACAGTGAGTTTAATGTACAGCTAAAAACAAAACCAAATACCGCCAATTCTTAAATTATAACAATTTAGACATAACATTAAAATTTGTGAAAAATAGCCCGAAAGCCAAACTCGGACATCTCACAATTAAGCACCAAATAGTTGCAATCCTAGATAAAAATTACTGCCGCCTTTATGCTTAACATTATAATTGATCAGGGGAATTTCTCAATTGCGTTATTTTTAGTTATGTCGAATTAAATATTAATTTAATTAAAATATCAAGACAAAGGGGCTAAAAGAGCATTGAGAACTGGTTATTAAAAACTGGTTATTAAGCATGCCGAAGATGGAAAGTATGCACCAGAAATATTACAAATTCCCAACAGAAGTCATTCAAGGTTAATGACATCATAAAACACTTAAAATCAATAATCAGGTGGAAAATAAGCCTAAGACAATCCACAATAAGATTTACAAAGAAGCAAATGATCGATATTTAATCAGAATAGCAAAAGCAAATCCGTTTCTTAGTGCACCAAACCTATCTATTATTGCTGAAAAAGAAATAGGGGGGAAAAATTAGCCCATCAATTATGAAAAATGAAAAAAAAAAATTTTAATGCTCCAAAAGGAAGATCTCGTTCGAAAAAAAGCTAGACAAAAACCTTTCATAAGTAAGCAAAGTCAGACTAAGATTTAAATTCACAAGGAACGTGAAAAAGATTTTTCTTATTTTAAAAATGTCTTATTTACTGGTGAGAACATTATTCGAGATGTTTGAATTCAATGGCAAGCCTTAATCTGGAAAAAAATTAACGAGAAATTTCTCAAAAAATAATAATTATAATAATAATTTGAAAGCAACTGTGAAGCATAGTGGTTAGGGATTGCAATACCGGTATACCGGGATACCGAATACCGGTATTTTGAGTCATTTTACAATTTCGTAATATCGGTATTCACAAGTTTTAAATACCGGTTTTTCGGTATTTACTAGAAATTTTTTAAATTGTCTCTACTATATGTTCAGGGATCGCCAACATAGCAAAATAGTATACGTTTTTGTTTTTATGTCTCCCTAACGGGCGAAATTAATTAGCTAATGAATGGCTTAATTAATTGCTTAAATCTAAATTAGCGAAACATGGATTATCCCTGAAAGAAGATATTGTATCCATAACGACTAATGGAGCAACAGTTATGAAAAAAGTTGGAAAGTTGATTGGTGCAAATCAGCAATTGTGCTATGCTCATGGAATTCAATTAGGAGTAATAGATGTATTATACCAAAAATATAAAGAACAGAAGAATCCAAATATTGTGGATATAGAAACTTCGGATTCCGACATTGAAAAGAGTAAGAGTGAGAGTGATATTGACAATGAAGATAATGACAATGTAATTGTGGAAATTGATATTGCTAATGAGGATGAAATATTAACCCATCAAGAATAGCTTCCTATAATTTATAAAGTTCGAAAAATTATTAAGATATTTAAACTTTCCCCTACAAAAAAGGCCATATTACAAAATTATATACTAATTGAAAATAAAACAGAATATATGTTAATAATAGATTCTAAGACACGTTGGAACAGTTTACTCCTAATGATGGAACGGTTTTTGAAATTTAGAAATCAAATCCAAAAAGCAATAATCGACTTAAACCTGCAAATTAATTTTTCAGACAGTGAATTCGACTTAATATCCAGAACTATATCAGCTCTACTTCCAATAAAACTGACTATAGAGACATTATGTTGGAGAGATTTTAATTTATTAACAGCTAATGCAACAATAAATTTCATGTTGCAATCATAAAAGAACAGCCCACATCACTATCTGAAGAATAATATATATCATTGAAAAATCGCACAAAAGAAAGGCATACCGAAATAGAAAATGTCTTATGGTATTTACATAAATATAATGATTTTAAAAATGAAAATGAAAAAGAAGAAAAGAAAATAATCTGATTAAGTTTATAGTAAATTTTCTTAAAATTTTTTACCCACAAACCTATCCACATTCAGAAGAATTCGGTTCAGTTATCGAAGATTATGATGACACTCATGTCGATAGTGAAAAGGAATTGTCTCTTGAACAAAAATTAGAATTAGCGATAAATAAAAAAAATTCAACGAACCAGAATACAATACAGAAGTCAGCTATATCCAAAACCATCCGACGAGAAATTGATTTATTTGAAGAAGAGGGATTTAGAGGTAAATACTTGGAAAAATTATATTGTGCATTGCTAACAGTATCACCAACTAGCGTAGATGCCGAAAGAGCGTTTTCGACAGCTGGTCATTTTTACACAAAATTACTTTTCAGGCTTAATGGCAGTACAATTGATGCATCATGTTTTTTAAGATCACTTTCCAAAAATTTGTAATAGTACCACAGACTGAATAGTGACATTTACACTTTTTTTGTGATTTAAATAAATAAGTTGTTCCTTTACTTTTTTTGTGATTCTTTATATACTGTTATAATTTATAAGTTCCATATAATTTTTTGTGATATTTACACTCTCTTATAAAACTGGCAAATAAAACAAAGAAACACCTGTGTTTTCTTTTTTTTTCTAGAATTTCTAATACCGGTATTAAAACCGGTATCCCGGTATTAAGATCGAAAAAATACCGTATACCGGTATTGAAATTTTGGTCCGGTATTGCAATCCCTAATGGTGGTGGATCGGTAGTGGTCTGGGACTTAATTTCAGCTACTGGCCGAGGGACCCTGCTTTTTATTGAAGGAAGAATGGGTCAGAATGTGTACTTCGACACTTAAAAGAAAATTTTTAAATAATGTGTGCTGAACTGGCGATTTTATCAGGACAATGATCCGAAAACACAAAGCTTATCGAGTGCGTTCCTAGCTTCTATATAAATGTAATCACTTCATGGACACTCCCCTCCCAAAGCCCTGACACAAATCCCAATTTTTAAATTATTGAAAATTTATTGAATACCTTAAGAAAAAAGTCCGGCAACACACCAGTTCCTACAAACATGAAGTTAAAAGAGAATTGTTGCAGGAATAAGAAAATATTAAACTTAATTTTTGTGAAAAATGAGTACAATCTATGTCTAAACGTGTTAAAACGGTTATAAAAAACACGGACTTGCATACAAAATAATAAATCATTTGAAATATTAACTAGTTTTTAAAATTTTGTCTATCCGAGTTTGGCTTGGCATTATTTTCTGTTTTGCTTTATTTTTTGCCATAATTTTTTGGTTAAAATGAATTAGTTTATATTTTTTTATTTGTTTTTATAATTGCAATTACCATTATAATTATAATTACCATTAAAAATTCATTTCAATATGTTTCTTATCAATTTTAGTTTACAAATTTTAACTGTATTAGTATATTTTCTTTGAAGTCCGAATTTGACTTGGGGCGACTATCTGATAAAAAGTGGCCTAAATAAAATTAATAATCATACCTTAGCAGTTTATATCAATAAATGTTCAGATGAATTACTAATTTTAAGTTTTAATACAGATCCTCTATTTTGCGAGTCATGTTTAATAAAATATTCTTGAGATATTAATATTTTAAATATAAAAAAATTGTTTCACGCGTTTGCAATTAAAACGTATTGAGTTATGAAAATTTAAATATCTATTCTATAAAAACGCACGATTTTAAACCTCTCGCCCACAATCTTGATGAAAACACACCATTCAGGGTTTGAACTTTCACCAAGACTGATTGCCTAAAAAATTTCATCGTTGATTGTTCTAAAATTATGATCATAAAAATTCTAAAATCGTTAAGGTTTAATATCAGAAGATTGTAACGTTAGAATGCCAAGATAATTTTACTGAACAGGAATTATAGGAAAGAAGAACTGTACAAAATTTGGACTTCATAATTTTTTTCAGAAATTCATTTTTTAATTGAAGATGAAACTGAATTTTAAATTGAATCAGAAAAATTTTATTGAATAATTTTTGGAAATGTAGCATACATTAAAAAAAAATATGTGATACGCATAAGACTACAGCGTTGAAGGATTCGATTTTCTGTTGTCATGTTTAAAAATATACGTTAAGATTCAAGAAAGAAGTTTGTTTTTATTGAGGTTTTATCTCTATCATTTTAAATTTAAATCTTACGGCAGCTAACAGAAAATTAGATAGATATATGGTACAATGTTCTAAATATCGTTCTATAATAGTATGAATTATATAAATCGAATTTTCAAGCTTAAGAATATTTTGCTGAAGAAGTTTATTAAGATACAATGGTACATAAATATATATTTGAAAATTTTAGAAGTTTTACTCCTCGCGAACCAACTGGTTGTTAAAGGCGACTAGTTCATTTGTAATTGCCAATTTTTATAAAAAATTATTTTTAAAAGTAACAATAAAAAAGTTAATTATTTATGATAGACAAAACAAGAAAACCTAAAAAAATTAAATAAATTTTAAGTTTAATACAGGGCAATTTATTTTACTTCATGAGAATCAGTCAAATTTTTTCGCACATTTATCAGTATGCGGGTTATACGAGAACCATCGTAGAACAGCAACAATTTAAAATTGGTAAAATAAAAACAAATTTAGAATTATGAAAATTCTTTACCTTGGAAATTTTTCAGCTCATTCATAAACGAATCAAGTTTGTCCAATGATCAAGCATGATGAAATTCAAGGTTTAATGTGGTATCAACAGGAAATGAAGGCAGCCAGATATTTTCCATCATAATGAAACATCTGCTCCCTGGGAACACCTTTCTGAGAAATTGTTGGTTAACTTGGGTGTTCTTAGTCTTGAGTCAGCCTCCAACTTCCAGCATACAAACCTCTGTAGCTTCATATTTTAAAATTGAAAAGGAAGAATTAATAACATCTTTCACCTGCACCAATATTTGTGATATAAGATAAAAAAAGTTTAATAATTCAAAACTATATAACATCTTAAAGCTTTTGTGCGACTCATCAGTTATCAGTTCTTTGGAGTGACTGAAAATAATTGCATACTGCATTTTTTTTTCTTTCCTTTACTGGTGGTATTTTGAGGCGAGTTTAGCACAAGTGAAATATTTTACATTAGTGAAATATTTTGGGAACAAATAGTTGAAATTGGTATTACAGATATGCAAATAATTAATATGCTTATAATACTCGTGATTTTTATACATTTAATTTATTTCTAATATTAAAAAATGTCCAGGATTTCAAAAATCAAATTATAACAAGAAATAATGAAAGAAATAAGCGTAACGAAGCTCACCATCTCCAAAAGGAAAGCTAAGTTAAATAAAATTTTCTAAAGTGTCCAGAAAATATAATAGTTATTATAAATCATACATTAATATATCTATAAATACAGTGGGTAAAAAAAGTATTGGCAATTACCTTAATTTATTCATATTGACAAATAAATAAAATGTTATGCAATTTTAGCTGCCGTAATTAAATATAAGACATCTTAGATATATAAAAATAGTAAAACTTATTTTAATTTGCATTTTCTACGATTTTTTCTTTCAAAATCGAAAATTTGATGTCAAAAAAATATTGGCAAAGTTTTAACTGCTATGCAAATTTTGTTACATTGAAGTCACGTATTTCAACTGATAAGAAACTCTACCGGTATAAAGTCTGCAAAACTACTCCAAAAGTGTCTATGCATTATTTTGCGATTACTGCAGTAAAATGACTTCGAAATCGAAGGAGTTGGACGTAAGTGTTAAAAACATGATTATTAGGCTCAGAAATGAAAGTTTAACTTGTCGTGCTATAGGAGTGCAGTTGAATATAGGTTTATTTACTGTCAGAAGTGTTGTAAAAAAGTTCAAGGAAACAGGATCAACGGAAAATAAGACTAGAAATGGACGACCTCGAATATTTTCTACGAGAGAAAAACGTGCCATTACTAACAAGGTTAAGAAAAACCCTAAAATAAGTGCACCCCAGATAGCTAGAGATGTTGCTTTCACTTCGCAAAAGACTTTCAACGTACAGACTGTACGGAATGTTTTACACGAGGGACGTTATTATGGAAGGGCAGCTAGAAAGAAACCATTCATCTCGCAAATAAATAGGAGAAACAGGTTAGATTTCGCAAAATCCCACGTTGATTTATTCGAAGAGTTTTGGAACACAGTTATTTTTTCCGACGAATCAAATTTTAACATTTTCGGCAGTGATGGAAGATGATATGTGTGGAGGAGGCCAAATACTGAATTGGAAGAGCAACATTTAACTGCTACTGTAAAACATGGTGGAGGCAGCGTATTAGTTTGGGTATGGCAGCTAATGGAGTTGGAAACCTGTATTTTATTGATGGTATTATGACAGCACGTACATACATTGACATTTTGCGCCATAACTTAAAAATCAGTGCCCAAAATCTTGGCTTGGGAACATCATTCGTTTTTCAACAAGACAATGACCCCAAGCATACAGCGAATCTCACCCGTGAATGGGTATTCTACAATGCTCCTCGCCAGTTAAAAACCCCACCTCAATCGCCTGACATCAATCCAATTGAAAATTTATGGCACCTGCTGGATCTAGAAATCAGGAAACATAAAATTTCTAGTAAAGACGACCTCAAACGTTTACTCTTGCAAGAGTGGCACAAAATTCCTAACAGTACAACAAAGACCTTAGTTTCCTCTATGAGAAATAGATTACGAGCCGTTATAGATGCAGAAGGTATGCATACAAAGTACTAAACATATTTTGTTTTCGCTCATAATTTTGTCAATATCATAATTTTGCCAATACTTTTTATATCATGTAAATTTTGGATTTTCTCTTAGATTTTGACTAAAAAATATTTAAATGAAAATTTCGTTATATTTGTTTGTCTTTTCTACTTCTGTAATCGCTATGTTAAAATAAAATTTGTAAACATACTTTGTTAGCAAATATGATCATTTATAGGCAATTGCCAATACTTTTTTTATCCACTGTATATGGCCTTGTTACTTAGATTTACTAAAACAATTGGATTGCCATTGCTTCTACAGAGATTTCTAAAATGCTAATCAATCCACTAGTGACCAAAAGGTGTCTAGTTTGATATTGCTGTGCAGTATACTGTGTCTTCTATCTTTTGAAGATTGTGATTTTTTTTTTCATGCACTTATGTGTGTTACTATTTTCTATATGTACTTTTGAACTTAGCAAACCAATTCTGGGTTCAGGAAATTATTTAGTTTAAATATTCCATTTTAGTCAAATGAACTATAGTATGTATGAACCTTTATTTATCGCCCATATTCTGGCGATGACTGCATGCTTTTCAATAAATAATTGTTCTCTACCCGGCGACCTTCAAGGTCTTAACACCCTTTAGGGTAGACAGGTCGTTGTGGGTAGACCAAGACCAGGTGTCTATTGTCACATCCTAGATATTCAACATTCCCAATACTTTCGTAGTTTAAAATCCATTATCTCATGCCCTTTTTTCGTTGATAGCTGTAGAAATTTTCAATTTCCCAGTCATTCCTTTTCCCTTTGGCATATCAAACTCATTAATACATAGGATACCCAAATAAAGATAATTTTCTATGTGAGAAAAAAGCTGGAATACTGTCTAGTACACGTAAACAGTATAATGCTTTTTGTGTTTATCTTCATTGAGTGCGCATTTTGGATTCTTTCCTTTCGGTCAATTGGGCCCAAAATTTTATCGAAATTTACAATTTTAACTAAGTTTACAAATCAAACAAACTATTCTCTTATGTTTTTGAATTATTAACTCCACACATCCACGAATACACAGACAGACAGTCTAGCCATCCTAGATGGATTTGATCCAAAATCGCATAATTATTTAAAATTCTCATGATAAAACTTGGATGTCCTAATTTCATCCCCCCAGCTGGATGAGGTTTTGAGCGATCCGAGTTCACAGATAGAAAGCATTACAAAAATGTTTGTATCATGTCCCAGGGAAACAAAATTAAAACGTGGAGATTCATCAAAATGTTGAATTTAAGATAACATTACTTTTTCTATATTTAGTATAACAAAAAAAAAGAAGACTATGTTCTTTCAATATACATTATATAAACGATATATAATGGCAAAGAAGAATTTCCATTTTGATCATCACTGGCAGTCATGTTTCTACATGCTTTTTAAGTGATGCTGCGAATCAATTACAACTCAAAGAATAAAAAATAACTGAACTTCGGTTTTCATAACTATGCAAATTTCAACAAATGAGTGATACCAAAAACAGAAGCGAAAAAATTAAGCATACGAATTCCTGCGTATATCCAAATTTAAGGGAAATTTATTTGTGAGAATCAAGCGCTTTTAATCTTTCGAATTATGTTTCCAACTCGAAATTCCTTAATGCATTGGCTTCCCTTATTTAAAGAAAATTACCCATTTTATGGGTGGCATGACATTTCAAACCTGGTGGAGAAGGCACAATGATGAATATTCTGAGAAATCGAAACAGACTCACTGACAGGAAAAAAATTGTATTTGACTCATTTTAGGCAAAGATACCAATATTTGCATTTTACATCCTAATTCACAAATAATAACTAAATCACTCGCAAATGTATAAAATCACCAATAAAGTGTGTTAAATAAGAAAAACCAAAATATTACTCGCATGTGATCCACACTGATGAAAATGCCAACCTAGAATCGAAGAAATTCTTATATTCCTTCTTCCAATTTCTTTAGCACAAGATATTGTAAGATATTCCCACGATGTTTTGAATGCCGACCAATGTCCGAAAGATATTGTAAACCATGTGGTTTAGAATTGTGTGCTAACAGAATTTGAAAAATTAATTGCAATGTAGCTTTAATTAAATGCAACGACAATACAGTGTAATCCGACTGAATAGTTTTTAATAAAGCACACATACAAATTAGCACGCTCTTTTATTTGTGAACTAAAAATAAAACAAATTTTATGAAATATATGGACATCAAAAAGAAATCACAAATGCTTGAAACTAAAATACTATAAAGAAATTGCAATGAATATTCCAATTCCAAAATATATATTATGTCATTAAAATTCTGATTACCTTGTAGCATTTCTAACTGGTCACCACTTTTGCTAATTTTGTTTGGACATCCAGGTTTTGGGTAGAAATATTCTATATTTTTTAATACACTCATAATAGCGTGCTTTCAGAAAAATTTAGATTAAAAAGGGTCTTTTTTCAATCTAATGTTTTTTATCTTTCATTATTAATAAAATTATGGAATGTCAGCCATTTATCCAAAATTCAATTTAACTTAATTAACCGATAATCTAATTAAAAAAATGTTAAAATGGTATATTTTCTGAAAAAAACTTCCAGAAATTTTAACACATCAATACCGAAGTGAAAATTCAGTTACAAATTTTAATGCAAAAAAAGTTTAAGTTAGGAGAACTTGCATTTAGTCGATGATAATTATGGATATTCTTGTTGACGGTCAATACGAAATCATATACGGTGAGAAAGATTACATCATTTTATGCATCAAGTACAAAGTTCAAATTGCAGGAAACTAGGAAAGTATTCGAGTCAGCAAGCTTTGTTAAGGCGGGCATACTAATGATTATTTCAAAGCGAAACTAGAGACCTTGGGATATAAAATCGAAGCAAGTAGCAGCTACTTTTATGTAAATTACAGAGATCTAACTGTTCTAAACATTATTCTGAGGTCAGAGCAGATGCTCCCCATACAACTCATTCGTTATTTTAATCCGTCAATAATTATTTACTCGTTGGTATACTCGGCGCCTTTCAAGAGAAAAAGAATTTCCGTCCTAACTTTTAACTTGATAAAGAGGAAGCATTATGCACTTTAATATTATACACACATTTTTTAAAAAGTGAAACAATTTGAATGAAAATGAAAGGAAAACCATCGGGTGTGGTCCCCCCAAAGTTTCACCGCATACTCTAATAAAGATATTATTCCAGAGAATACCTTACGTGGAATTGAAGTACAATAATTACGAAATATTTACCTTTGATTCGAATTTAGCTTTTTTTACTGAATCTATCGTGCCAACCTTAGAGAGTTATTTAGCGATAGATCTCTGGCATGCTCTTAATAGTATCTGAAAATCGAATTTGTTTTAGACACGTTTTTCCCAACCGATTGAAAAAAAAAATAAACACAAAACTGCAATTGTAGTCACTAAATACCATGTCAAACTTGATACATTTAAATCATTTCGACTTTAATTGCGTTTACATGTTTCTAAAGGTATAGACTGACAGATGGTAAACCTTTGGTGGATATGGCTCAAAATCTCACAAGCGTCTACAATATAGATAAAGAGATAGATGTTAAATTGTGTACCAAATTTTATCCATCTAGCTCATCAATTTATAGTTAATGTGTTAAATTATATTCGAATAGCCGGAGATAAATTTTCTTTGAATAGATTTTGCTCAAAATTCAATAGAAATCTAGAATTTGTATAAAGATCATATATACCATTCGTCTACCAGAAAGCGTTTTTGATTTATCTTGTTCACAAACAGGCATAAGGCCAAAAATGCATTTTTTAAACATAAAGAAGTCCAAAACGTGGAAAATCTTTTATCTCGAATGATTTCTTGATTAATAATATCCTCTCCATACCTCGTATACATGAAATTAAAAAGGAATGAAATAAACCCTACACATTTTGAATTAACTTGAGTCAGTTGATTCATAAGCTAAGTCGTTTCTGTTATATTACAAGATAACTTTGCATAAAGTTGTTTCGGGAAGGAAGGTAGGGGGAGAATATGTACTTTGTAAAGTCTAAACAGGTACAGCTGAATTAAGATAAAGAGCATCTGAATCGTATATTAGAGATGAATCATTATTTTATTAATCTTCCATTTTCAAATACCATTCGCAGCTGCAATTTTTAAAATGTTTTATCTACACAAAAAACGATCCATCATTAAATAATTTACTGGGAGATGTAGCAATGATGTTTGAAGTAAAAGTAATACAAGGTTGGCAGCTGAAAATGAATTTGATAATTTTGGCTTTCAAATTTGTTAACCGAGTGGTTCATAAAATTCCCTTGGAAATAACAAATGGTAAAATAAATAGATGGGTGGCGTACAAATCAACTTCAGAGTCATCAATAGTAAATTTATTAATACACAAAATTCATAGTAGTTCGAATTAAGCCTCAGATGCATACCTACATAAAATGGTGCCCAGGTCATATAAAGAGTGCTCCCCCTAACTTTTTTTTCTAATTAGAGGAGTTCTAATAAAAAATTCTAATAATCTAAATTTCTATTATTTTTTTTTTATCATATTCCCTCTACCTCTCGCCAAAAACATAATAGGAGAATGGGAATTGAAATGAAATCTAAGTATTTATATATAAATCATTTTTGTTTAATATGGCCTAGAAATTGATCAATACATCTAAATTATTCTACAGATTAATTATTTTTCAGAATTAAATTATATAGTAGTTATAAAAGCAATTGTTTAAAAAATAACAGTTTAAATGAGCAAAAACATAGAGACTGACGAAACGAAATGTAATTTCATATGCGATTCTTTACAAAAACTGCTTCGAAGTATATCCCTACAATTTAAAAGTTTCACAGATAAAACAATTCGATTTTATTATTCAAGATCTTTTTAAGTGGTTTAAAGAATATACAAAGCATTTTCTGAAATATTTGACAAAATTTTATAGAGAACTAGCCTACTTTGGCGCCCAGCCTGTTCGCCGATCTTAAACTCCTTAAAATTTCAAATTACATAGAAATATTTTATGTGTTTTCAATTGCTTCTTCATCAATTTATTTTAAGCTTCAAATTTTGATAGTCATATAATTCACTCATAGTTTTAAAATGACTTTAAGCCATAATGTCTCTCTAATTTTCAATCCGCGCCCGTAAAATTAAAGAGGTAATGATTAAACTGCAATCAATATAAAAAACATTTTTTACTGAAACCATGACTTTTTTTTAAATATGAGTACTGAAAATAGAATCGTTCAGTATCTGTGCACTACAGAATAATTTTCATAATTTATGTAATATCTTAAGAATTATTCTACAAAGATTCATCATAAAATTAAGTTTTTAGTTTTATTTTCAACTGGATTTAAATGACGTTAAATATATATATTTTATTTTGTTTTTGTCTATAAATATACTTTAAAAAGTTATGAAATCTAAATTTTAAACATTCCTTTGTTCCTAAGGGATCATATTCTCGAAATATTCTTCACACTGCAACTTTTAAATATGTAAATTATCTAACTTTTGCTGTCAGATATGATCGATTTATGAAGTTTTGAATACAATAGTTTAGAACAATCAACATTTTCATAATCCTAGGCCAATAAGTCTTGAGAAACTCTGGGCGCTGATTGAGATATCTTTGAAACGGTTGATGAAGTGATCTAAAGTCACCCAATTTTATTAAATTTTGATATTTAAATATTCATAAATAAGTAAGTTTTAGAGACTAATTTAGTTGATTGGAAAGCAACTGTTTATTTTAATTATTTGTATCTCAAGAAAATTTTGTTAAATATGATTCATAGAGCAGAAGATCTAGATAAGCATTCTATAAATACTCTAAAAATTGGCGATTCAAGTAATATCAAATATAATTGTTTACTTCATTTAGACAATTTTACTACATGCATTTCTATTATTAAAGATTTACAAATTAGCCGTTGGGTATTTAATTGAGAGGATATATATTAAACCATGTTTAACTTAAGCATAACTGATTTATGGAATTAATAATGTAGGTATTGTAAAGATTATAGAAATCTTTATTTTGCATTTACTTTTTATAAAATATCTTATTTCATTTCATACAGAGACATGCTGGAAATTACATTTTCATTATTTTAATTTGCAATAACATTTTTTTTAAATTTAAGCTTTTGTCAATATGATGGTAACATGTTGATAAAAGCTAATAATTAGATAATTTTTCTTATGCACGTGTCACGTGCTCGTGCTAGTTAAATTTTATTTTTATTTTGTGCGAAATATAGTGTTGAAAAACATGGCTAAAATATATCTTTCAGAATTCGTTAAAAATAAGAACTTAATTTATAGGTGAAAGCATTGGTATCATTAAAAAGATAATTTTTTGAACTTTAACTTGATGTAAAAATCAATTTTGTGCTGTAATATTTTCGGAACTTATAGTGGAAAAACACAGAAATTTCGATTTTTAATTAAAGTTCTAATTAAAAAATTTAAAAAATTGCTCCGAGGTGCACATATCCGGCCTCCAAGGTATAAACCTGCCACATTTGGCAGCTGTAGGTAAAACGGTATGGTCGGTAGACCATAGCCAACACACACACACACACACACACACACACACACACACACACACACACACACACTTTGAGCTTCATTAACGAAGAGTTAATTATTTGGATATAGTTCATACAAAAATACTAAAATCGCAATTAAAAAATGGGAGGGTGGGGGTAGGAGGGTGAAAATTTGGGGTTATAGGTATTTTTTTGATGCAAAAAAAAAAAAAATACAAAAATACAAAAAAAAAAAAATTGTCAAAAAAAAAATAGAACAACAAATTCTGGATAGGTACACTCTAATTACCTAATGTTATGAAATATACTTTACGACCTATTCTCATACCTACCAAATACACATAAAAAATTTCATAAAAATCGGTCGAGCCGTTTCGGAGGAGTACGAACACAAACACCGTGACACGTGATTTTTATATATTAGATTTGATTTATTTTAAATTCAAATTTTCCACTTATATCTTAATATGTCTTTTAGATGAAAGAGCAGTCCATATTTAAAATATATTATCCATTTGTCTTAGTAGCAACGAAGATGCACATGTCCGTGGTCTGTCTGTCCACTGGCATATTAAAATCTAACTATCTGATTTAATTTCATCAAACTTGACGGAAATACATTTTGGATGGCAGGAAATTGTCTCAAAGTGATTTTAAAATTTCAACTAGTTTTACTGCATCAAAAATTAAATCTCATTTGTCTGAAATGTGCGTCCAGAATTTCATTGATTCGCTTTTAATAAAATAATTCACACTAAAAGTAATATTAAAATGAACTATATTCATGTTATTTAAGTTTTTTAAAAAATAGTTTTTGAAGAATAGTATATCTCCCTCCCCCCCCCAACTTTCACTACGCATAAACATTCTAATATGACCATTACGGGTTGAAGATATGAGTAAATATTTTAATTTTATAAATTTTAATTTTTTAAGATTTTTTTAAATTAATTTCAACTGACTGATTTTTTTTTTACTCTGATATGGTCTCATACCTTCATTCTTATTCAGGTGGAAACCTTCATTCGGTTTTACACCGTTCAGCTTGCATGGCTTTAGTAATTACGCAATACGGAACCCGCCTATCAACAACGTCATTTTACTGCAGACAGTTATGTAAAAGGAAATATAAAGAGTACATTTTGCAAGTTCCTAAAAATTGAAGGAAAAAGTTGCACAGAATTCTATTTCGTAAAAAAAAAAAAAAAAAAAAAAAAAAAAACTAATTTTTAAACTTTAAAATGCCTTTATACAATTTTATTCCTCTAACACATTGATGAATAACGATAAAAATTTGATTAGTTTCAATTAAAAATAATTAAAATTTTAAAAAGTATCTTCTGAATGAGCACATAATATCCAAGAATTAACTATTAGTGAAATTTGATAGTTTTGGGGTTGAATTTCGCTTGATGAAAGTTTGTATATTAGATAAAAGCTTAAAAAGTGCTGAAATTAAAAATAAATCTTTAATAAGAATTGATGATATATCACATAAGAATTACAATAGCCTCCTGCGATACTAAAATGATTTAAAAATAAAAGCACATAATCCAATACCGAACGATTACTAATTCTCCGCCTAGCACAGGACTTCATTTTCTTTTTCATAAAAATTCATTTTTAGAGTCACACTTACCAAAATAATAGTTACATAGCTATAAATCAATAATTAGAATTATGAAAAAATTATGTTTAAAAATTTAGTAAAGATTTATATCTTATTATTGCTTTGACTAATAGGTACAATAAAATACATATTATCGATTATATATTTTTTATTTTAATAATTATATATGATAATAAACACTTTTAATAATTCTTAAGTTATTCTATTCTTAAACAGTATGCATGGCATTTCAAATATTTTGTAATACTATATTAAATTACTATAAATAAAATTTACTCTCTAAAAAATTCATTATCAAAATTCGGTGAATATAATTTTATTTCTATTTTTAAATAAGAAGTAGATTGACACTGATTAGCCGATCTTTCGAGTGATTTTAAATAAAATTTAGAGTTTCATTTCACCAAAGCTCTACACATAGTGATCAGAAAGTCACTGAAAGTCCAAAAAGTTTTGTTAATCGCATATTATTAGTAACAAAAGTAGCCACGATAATGCGTTAAAAGAGTACTATGTCACACTGAAGCTATAAATTATCGACACCTACCAATCGAAAAAATGAAATAGAATGAGCTAGCTTTAACATCCATTTATAGCAGAAATTAATTTGTCCAAAAGAAAGTAAATTTTGCAAATGCTACTAGTCCTTATTGATTTGCATCAGTGCTTTAGCCGTTATCTGAAGTAGTGGAATGCATCGATAAAAATGTGGCTTCGAAAATTCTGACCTGGAAGGTTAAGGTCAGGATTCTTTACAGACATTCCATTTTTACGAACATGAAATAAGTAGTAATAAGTAAATCTGTAATAATAAGTAAATAACATGAAATAAGTCAATCCGATATGCAAGCTTCAGATACATCCAAATCTGAAATTGGATCGTTTAACATTTTCAAAATATAAAAATATATCACTTTGCACTTTTTAGCATTTTAAAGAACACGTTTATGCATTACATTTCAACTGGCATTTTCAACCAATTCTCTGATAAAAATGAATCATTTTCCTCAGAATCCCATTAAAAATCCAAACTTTTTGCAACTACTAACACATTCTACGCTCGAATTGTATGCAAGTACCCAGGAAAACCAAATAATCGAGATAACTCTAGACAATTTGTATGCTAGAATAGAAAGAAATGCGTTCTGCAGACATCTATTCACATGTCAAACTTATCTAAAAACTACAGGCAATTCAAATTTTAGCATACAACAAATTGAAATAGAAAGAAATACATCGCTCTTGGCAATAAAAGTGTTCAACAACAATAAAAAAATAAGTCAACAGGAATTTTTAAAAAAGCAAATAAACTTTCTTATTTTTAACATATCTCTTGTTAAAAATAAGAAAAGAGTTAGCCTTTGTAAGAAATTAGAACAATATTAAGATGAAATAGAGTCTCTTTAACTAATTGATTTTAAATCCAACGCCGAACTGAAAAAAAGTTTCAAGATTCAACCGCACGTGTGAATGCGTTCGCATATGAATTATAATAATTTATGACGCCGACTCTGGGACACTGAAAGCACAGCGAATTGAATAATGCAAATCAGATTTGCCCTTTCTCTCTGTCTCTTTTTTGTTATTTTTTTTATTCCGAAAATTATTATTCATAAATGAATTTGAAAACAATGAAAACTCAGATTTTTTTTAGCAGTTTAGCAAGTTTTTTTTCGTTAAAAGATAATTCGATGGAGCATTTATTTTGGAATTAAAGAAGTTTTCGGAAATATCTCTGTTTTAATCTTAGGTTATACAGGAGAACGTCTGTGGAATAGCAAACACAATGTAACTTACATTTGAAATAATCTCTTGTTCTGCGCGTGTGAATAATATTCGGCAGCTGAAAATTCTTTTTAATTTCGTCTCAAAATGTGTCCAGAATATGTTTGTGTCGGATTGTAAATCCAGAATTTTTTTTAAAAATAGAATACAGAACCGAATGACATCCAGAATTTGATTTGATTTTATATTTATATGAAAAAAAATCGAACTGTGTTATTTCGTTACTCATTAAAACATCATCTTACTCATATAACATCTTACATTCCCAAAAAAAAACCCTTAAAAAACTTACTTTTAATTAATTATTAAAAACTTGCATTTTTAAGAAGTTTTTTTAGTTTAATAAGCATAATTATTACCTTTATTTTTTAAAAAAAGAACTACAATTTTACATCACTATTCCTTTGATTATTTTATTACGATAAGAGCCATACATTTATCAGTTGCTCAGATGAGATGAGGCAATGTTGGATTCCAAATGTTTATACTGTTCAGTGATGGATTTAAATATTTTGTGGACCATGGACAGTGTACATTAGGAGATTCCTTTCTAAATGAACTGGTCAATTTAGATAAACTATTTTAATTTAAGATGTTAATGATTCATTTTTCTAACTTTAATAAACATAATCTAAAATTTAACTATGACAAATGTACATAGTTTTGTTTATTATGTCTCATGATTTATAAAATGTCATGAGAATGTCTCATGACTAATCTTTTATGTCTCATTAATCTAGAGTTAAATGGAATGTTATTTAATTCTAGAGTACTAATTTGCCAACATTTAACTCATATAAGGAAGTCATTTATTTTTTTTAATTTATAAATATTAACATTTGTAATAAAGCTAATTCTTTTTTTGTTTTTGTTTTTTTTTGTTTTTTTTTAATCTTCGATGCTTGCTACTTTATGAAGGTAATTTCTAAGAATTCATGAAAATAGTTTGTGCCGCTAGGGAGGAAGAGAAACTCAAGCAGCAGGTGTCGGTATATCCCTTTGAGATGACTTCTGACCTTGACATTCCTGGCAGCCTCCAGTCAGTGCAATAATGTGAAATGTCTCAAATATGTCGAAAGCTTTTCTTTGAAATATACCATTCTGAATTGAACATTTCGGTATCAATGAATGTTTTACCGTTGAATTTTCATTACGAGTTTGAAAATGAGGCCATAATATTTCGGCAGCTGCATGAAAATTCTTCCCGTGTGTAAAGTTATGAGAGATTGACTGTACGAAATTGACTAATGATTTTTGTCTGGAGATGGAGGGCATTCAAGAAGGTTAAATAATCGTCTTTTATTACTGACCAAGCTCTTCTTAAAGATGGCATCCAGCGTAATACGCATCAAACGAATATTTGCATTATTTGCAACCGAATCAATGGGTGCTCAAAGAGGACATCCAGCATATATTTGTCTGAGAATTAGGATCACAGACAAAAACCACTCAGTTGCGTTTTTGTAAACTTAGGAAGAACGAAACTCAGTAGCTCAGAACATCGTATCATAAACGAGAGATGTAAAAAAAAAACCTCTGAAGGCAAAAATTTTACATGCCATAAAATGGCTTAATAACTAGATTAGATATTGAAATGTCCAAAAGTGTACATTAAACAATATTGGTCATCTGTTTTGTAAGCATTTGCCACGAAATGAAATATTCGTTAATGGGAGGTATTGCTCTGTGTTTCCATTGTCTACTTTGGATACTTGGAGAGTGGCAGAACCATCATTATAGAAGTACATACATCTTAGTTGCAAGAGGATGCAGATACTGTTTTGAAAACAGTATAAGTCTAAAGATTATTGCAGTTAATGAGTCGTTTCCATGTTTATGATATTAAAAGAGGAAGTCATTTTGCTTATACAAATTTCTAGAAACTTAACGTTAATTTTTATTATTGAATTCATATGAATATTTTTCATTGTTGTGTGTTACATTATTCATCTTTAAGTTACCTATTTAGAATTTTAAAAAAAAATTCTAGCAGATTTAAAACCGTCATGAAGACGTGTCAAGAAGTTTGAAAACTGTTCGTTAAGTTTTAAGAAAACTGCTAAGTGTTCGACTTTAACGATTTGAAATCCGGTATTAAATTTAGTTCAGTTTTTAATTTAAATTTAGTTCAGTTTCGAGACTATATTCAATTTTAAGTGTAAGCATTCTTATAATGAAAAATGTTTTCATCCATATAATATGGCAGCATTTTAAACTTGGAATTTTCTTTTGAAAAACGAAGGTATTTTATAGTTTTATGTTCTGTTTAAAAGATATTAAAATCACAGCGGATGTTTATATGAAAACTTCGGTCTGTAGTAACTAAGATGTTTGTAGTCGCTTAAAAGTGAATTTGCGAAACATTTAACAAATTCCTTAGAAATAATGATAAAAGTAATAATACCAACAGAAATTCAACGACCTTGCCTACCAAGCGGGGTGATACTTTCCTCAAAATATGTAATCGCATTGTTTGGATCATAAATTATGGAACGAATTAGCTCTAGTTCAAACATGCTTCTTTCGATTTCTACAAGATTTTATCTATTTATATAGCTATTTTAACCATATTTTTCAACAATTTATTTTCCAAAAAAAAAAAAAAAAATTAACCTGCACGACCACATTAGGCGTGCATAGCAAAAAATTCTTTCATCAACTTGCTGACATCACACTGACTTATTTTTAAATTTGAGTTTGTCATTTATTACCGCAAATTAAATTTAAGAGTAATTTTAAGCACGTATTTGTATAAAAAGAAATAAATATAAATTATGAAAATAATATTCTTATATTTATATTTTGAAAAATAAATGTAAGAAAAAGTTCTGATTTTTTACGGTATTTATTTATAAATCAATCTGTTTTATGTAAATTGATTCAATAAATGCCCTGAAGAATTACGAATTAAAAAAAAAATTCCAGATCCTCTGGTTTATGATTCGTATTTAACAAAATATTCTTGAGACGCTAATATTTTTTTTAAAGTTGCATTCCAATGAACTATATCAATCCCTAAAACTAGTTGATTTATGAAAATCTGAATATTACTATTCAATTTTAAAAAATTTCAATGACCGGCTCAAAGAAAGTATCCCAATTAGCGCCTATGGTTTCTCTAGAATGATATGCTTTAACTTATGAAAATGTTGATTGTTGGAAAATTGTTGTACTCAAACTCCATGAATCGAGCAGATTTGATTGCAGAAGACAGAAATTTTCATTTATATATTTAAAAGTTGGAGTGTTAAGAATATTTGGAAGATTGTGATTCCTTGGGAACCAAAAAACTGAATAAAATTTAGATTTTATAATTTTTAAGCATATTTATAGACCGAAACAAAATAAATTACATAAATTATGAAAATTATTCTGTGGTGCACATCAGACTATTTTCAGTACTCATATTTGTTTTTAAATACTTAGTGTGAGAGAGACAGAGAGCTATTAAAAAAATATTCTTATTAGCTCACAGAAAATAAGAGAGATACATAGTACAAGTACAGGACGGTTTAAGGTCTCCATGATAGTGTAACTGAATTATATGAATTTAAAATTTCAAGCTTTAAAATATTTTGCTTCAGAAGCTATAAAGAGACAAGTTACAAAAATATTTAATTGAAACTTTTAGCGGGCATTAATACTTTCGAACCCGCAGGTTGTCAAATGCGGCCAGTACTTATAATAAAGAGTTTGTGTTTGTATGCGCGTGTGCGGCCCATGTATACCTTTGAGGACGGAAATGTGGACCTCGCAGCGATTTTAATTAAAAGTTGAGCGAAATTTTGCCGTTTTTATTTGATAACTTCCGAAAATATTAATACATAAAAAATGATTTTTATATCAAGTTACAGTTCAAAACATTATCATTTTAATAATAACAATGTTTTAACTTATAAATGAAATTTCAATTTTTGATGAATTTAGAAATGATATTTGAACCATATTTTTCAACAACTTTTTTTGCGCAAAATAAAAAATAAAATTTCATTTTTAGACGTGCATGGGGAATATTAAGCTTTCATCAGTGCGTTGCCATCATGAAGATAAAAACTAAAAATGAAAGATTAAATTAACGCTTACTATAAACTAAACCGATAAAAGCGCAATTTACAGCACGCGTTTATAAGAAATGAAATTATCTCCTGTTAAAAAATAAAAGTGAGAAAACGTTTTCTGCGACGACGTTTTAAAATAGCTACATCATGAATTCTATTCAGTTACATTTAAGGCATACATAGTTTGATATATACAGAATATCTGCTCTAATCAGGGCTGGCAGCTAATTTCTAAAACTTTATTAATTGGTAATGCACACTCGCTACAACACAAACTCGAACACCATAAGAAATAATCTTCTCTACCAAGATATTGTAATTAAAATGAATTAGAAAAAACGCGAAACTGTTTTTTAAACTGTCAGTTTAATGTGCAGCTAAAAACAAAAATAAATAGCGCCAATTCTTAAATTATAAAAATTTAGAACAAAACATTAAAATTTGTGAAAAAGAGCCCGTGAGCCTAACTCGGACATCTCACAATTAAGCACCAAATAGTTGCAATCCTGGGTAAAAATGACTGCCGCCTTTATGATTTACGTTACAATTGATCAGGGGAATTTCTCAATTGTGATATTTTAATTTATTGTGGAATTAAATATTAATTTGATTAAAATATCAAGACAAAGGGGCTAAAAGAGCGTTGAGTTATGAAAATTGATTATTTAGCATGCTGAAGATGGAAAGTATGAGCAGAAATATCAGATATTACCCACAGAAGTCATTCAAGCTTAATGAAATCATAAAACGCTTTAAACCCAATTATCAGGTGGAAAATATATCTAAGACAATCCATAATAAGATTTTCAAAGAAGCAAATGATCGATATTTAGCCGGATATGTAAAAGAAAATCCGTTTCTTAGTGCACCAAACCTATCTATTATTGCTGAAAAGGAAATAGGAAAAAAATTTAGCCCAGCAATTATAAAAAATTAATGCTCCATAAGGCAGATATCATACGAGAAAAAAAGCCAGACAAAAACCTTTCATACGTAAGCGAAATCAGACTAAGATTTAAATTCTCAATTGAATTGCATTTTATTGAAGGGAGAATGGGTCAGAATGTATACTTAAAAAAAATTTTTAAATAAATATTTAAAATAAAATTTAATAATGTGTGCTGAAACTTTCTCTTTGCATCAACTGGTGATTTTATCAGGACAATGATCCGGAAACACAAAGCTTATCGAGTGCGTTCCTACATTCTATATAAATGTATTCACTTCATGGACACTCCATCACAAAGCCCTGATATAAATTCCAATTTTTAAATTATTGAAAATTTATTGCATACCTTAAGAAAAAAAGTCCAGGAACACACCAGGAACTGGTGTGTTCCTGGACCAGTTAAAAGGGTATTGTTGCAGGAATAAAAAAATATGAAAATTAATTTTTGTGAAAAATTAGTGCTATCTATGCCTAAAAAAGTTATAAAAAACAAGGACTTGCATACAAAATAATAAATCATTTGAAATATTAACTAGTTTTTTAAATCTTGTCTATCCGAGTTTGGCTTGGCATTATTTTCTGTTTTGATTTATTTTTTGCCATAATTTTTGGTTAAAATGAAGTAGTTTATAATTTTTATTTGCTTTTATAACTGCAATAAATATACTATTAAAAATTCATTTAAATATGTTTATCAATTTTAGTTTACAAATTTTAACTGTATTAGTTTATTTTCTTTGAAGTCAGAATTTGGCTTGGGGAACTATCTGATAAAAAGTGGCCTAAATAAAATTAATAATCATACCTTAGCAGTTTATAGGAATTAATGTTTTGATGAATTACTAATTTTAAGTTTTAATACAGATCCTCTGTTTTGTGAGTCATGTTTAATAAAATATTCTTGAGATACTAATATTTTAAATAAAAAGGAAGTTTCACGCTTTTGCAATTAAAACGTATTGACTTATGAAAATTTGAATATCTACTCTATAAAAACGCACGGTTTTAGACCTTTCTGTCCACAATCTTGATGAAAATACATCATTCAGTGTTTGAATTTTCACTAAGATTAATTGCCTAAAAAATTTCATCGTTGATTGTTCTAAAATAATGATAATGAAAATTCTACAGTTCGTTAAGGCTTCATCTCAGAAGATTATAAAGTTAGACTGTCAAGATAATTTTACTGAATATGATTTATAAGAACGGAGGACTGTACAAAATTTGGATATCAATTATTTTCAGAATTACATTTATTGATTGAAGATGAAACTGAATTTTAAATTGAATCAGAAAATTTTTTATTGTATCATTGTTGGAAATATTGCATTCATTTTTCTAAAAAATATTCTATAGTACACAAAATATTATAATGCTGAAAGATTGGATTTTTTGTTATGTTTAAAAAAATACGTTTCGATTCAGGAAAAAAGCATGTATTTATTGAGGTTTTATCTCTTCCCCATTTTAAATTTAAATCTTACGGAAGCTAACAGAAAATTAGAGATATATATTGTATAAGGTTCTGAATATCGTAAGACTTCTATAATAGTATGAGTTATATGAATCGAATTTTGAAGCTTAAAAGTATTTTGCTAAAGAAGCTTATAAAGAGACAACGGCACATAAATATTTGAAAATTTTAGAAGCATTACTCCTGGCGAACCAGCTGGTCGTTAAAGGTGACTAATGCATTTGTAACTGCCAATTTTTATAAAAAAATATTTATTTATAAAAGTAAAAATAAAAAAGTTAATTATTTATGATAGGCAAAACAATAAAACCTATAAAATTTAAATAAATTTTAATGTTATTATAGGAAAATTTATTCTACTGTATGAGAATCAAATTTTTTTCACACATTTATCAGTATGCGGGTTATACTAGAACCCATCGTAGAACACAATGAATTTAAAATTAAAAAGAGAAAAAATTTAGAATTATGAAAATTCTTTACCTTGGAATTTATTCAGCTTATTCGTAGATGAAGAAATTTTGTCCAATAATATAGCAAGATGAAAGTTAAGGTTTAATGCGATATCAACAGGAAATGAAGGCAGTGAGATATTTTCCACCATGATGAAACATCTGATCACTGAGAATACTTTTCAGAGGAATTGTCGGTTAACTTGGGCGTTCTTAGTCTTGAGTCAGCCTCCAACTTCCAGCATACAAACCTCCGTAGTTTCATATTTTAAAATTGAAAAGGAAGAATTAATAACATTATCTTTTACCTGCACCAATAAGATAAAAAAGTTTAATAATTCAAAACTATATAACATCTTAAACCTTTCGTATGACTCATCAGTTATCAATTCTTTGGAGTGACTGAAAATATTTTTCCCCCTTTACTGGTGGTATTTTGGGGCGAGTTTAGCATAAGTATGTATACATACGCGAAATATTTTGGGAACAAATAGTTGAAATTGGTATTACAGATATGCAAATAAAAATGCTTATGACACTCGTTATTTTTATACATTCAATTTATTTCTAATATTAAAAAATGTCTAGGATTTCAAAAATCAAATTATAACAAGAAATAATGAAAGAAATAAGCATAACGAGGCTCATCATCTCCAAAAGAAAAGTTAAGTTAGATATTTTCGAAAGTGTCCAGGAAATCAATAGCATATCAATCAATAATATAAATCATACATTAATATATCTATAAATATATGGCCCTGTTGTTTAAATTTACTAAAAAAATTTGGATTGTCATTGCTTCCACATAGATTTATTTCTAATATGCTAATCAATCCCTCTAGTGACCACCAGGTGTCTTGTTTGATATTGCTGTGCAGTATACCGTGTCTTCCAACGTTTTTTATGCTTATGTGTATTACTGCTTTCTATATGTACTCTTGAACTTAGTCTTCTGAACCTCGAATTGGTTTGCTAAGTATTTAGTTTAAATATTCTATTTTAGTCAAATGAACTATAGTATATATGAACCCTTATTTATCGCCCATATTTTGGCGATGACTGCATGCTTTTCAATAAATAATTGTTCTCTACCCGGCGACCTTCAAGGTCTTAACACCCTTTAGGGTAGACAGGTCGTTGTGGGTAGACCAAGACAAGGTGTCTATTGTCACATCCTAGATATTCAACATTCCCAATACTTTCGTAGTTTAAAATCCATTATCTCATGCCCTTTTTTCGTTGATAGCTGTAGAAATTTTCAATTTCTCAGTCATTCCTTTTCCCTTTGGCATATCAAACTCATTAATACATAGGATACCCAAATAAAGATAATTTTCTATGTGGGAAAAAAGCTGGAATACTGTCTAGTACACGTAAACAATATCATGCATTTTGTGTTTATCTTCATTGAGTAAGCATTTGGATTCTTTCCTTTCGGTCAGTTGGGACCAAAATTTTATCGAAATTTACAATTTTGACTAAGTTTACAAACCGAACAAAATTATTCTCGTATGTTTTTGAATTACTAAGTCCACACATCCACGAATACACAGACCGACAGACTATCTATCCTAGATGGATTTGATCCAAAATTGCATAAGTATTTAATTATTAAATTAAGTATTAAAATTTAGACGTTCAAATTTCATCCACCCAGCTCGATGAGGTTTAGAGTGATCGAGTTCACGGATAGATAGCATCGCAAAAATGTTTGTATTATGTCCCAGGGAAGCAAAAATAAAGCGTCGAGATTCATCGAAATCTCGTGATAGTTTAAGATAACATTACTTGTTCTATATTTAGTATAACAAAAAATATTATGTTCTTTCAATATACATTATATAAACAATATATAATAAAAAGGCAACAATTTCCATTTTGATCATCACTGGCAGTCATGTTTCTACCATTCATTTATTCGCAGTATCACTTAAAAAACAAATCAGACAATAAAAAAATCACTGAACTTTGGTTTTCAAAACTATGCAAGTTTACGGCAAATGAGTGATGCCAAAAATAGAAGGAAAAAAAAATTAAGCATACGATTTTCTGTGCAGTGGAACATTATTTGTGAGAATCAAGCGCTTTAAATCTTTCGAATTGTATTTCCAATTCAAAATTGCTTAATGCATTGGTTTCCATTATTTACAGAAGAAAATTATCTATTTTGTAATTTCTGATTGAAACATAAAAATCGTCCATCAAATTAAAGTTTGAAAAAGAATCCTTCAAATTCAGTCAGCTTATAAAAGTTTTTTTCCTTTGATTCTTAATGCAATAAAATTCACTTCCTTCATTCATTCATTGTCATGAATGAATGGCATCTTTGATTCTTTCTCATAGGCATTTAGAAAATGTTGTCAATCTCATACATCCATTTATTTTTATGCTATTTATTGCAGCTGGGATTCAAGAATACCTACGAATTATGCAGTACTATTTTCATTATTTTCAGACTAGCACTTTTAGACGATGGCACTTAGCTAAGGGGTAGAGTGTTGACAAATGAGCTGTTATTACGCATCACACTTGCGCAAATAATCTGCGTTCACCCCTTATCGCTAAATGTGCACATCTCCTTTTCATTTTCTTCCCCCCCCCCTTCCTCTTTTGGCGAAATAAATTCTTCCTCAAGCGCGAGTCCAAAACGTCGAGAATCAACAATACTAGCGACAAGTTCGGGTTCAACTCTGTACGGGGCCCTTAGAAAATGCAAATTTATAGATCTCCTTTTCCTTCTAAATATCCAAACTCTTACCTTTTATTGACTTTAAATTTAATATTTGTGTAAACAGTCATTCATCTCATCATCCATGAATTTATTTAACCTTCTGATGAGATGAAAACCTTTATGGAGATTTAAATGACATGTCCCACATAATAACGAAAGACATTTGAGATATTGATATTCTGCAAAGTGATTTTTGCATTTTAAAGGATGTAACACTTGCGCTTCATTTGATTTATACACTAAAAATTCAATCATTCGATGCACATATCAGACTCGCCATTATTACGCACTAGTTTAACAAACATGGCTAAACGAAATAAAATCTGTAACTTCAGAACTCTGTTTTTATTCAATTACCCCCAAATAAAAAAAATTTTAAATTTTAAAATAATTTTAAGCAAAATAATAAAACAATTTTAAACCTTTGAACATGATTTAAATACTCTAACATATAATAGCTCTAACATATTTTGTATTAGTCAGCTAACTACAGCAAATATTGAATCTCACAGATCTGAAAATGAATATTTTTTGAGGGGGAGGAGGAGGGTTAAGAGTGATGTTCTGTTCTAAGGGTGATGCATGATTGTCATAAATCAAATGACGGTACTCAGATTACCCTGAAAATAATAGGAAGAAAGAAAAGTATGACGTTTTCGGGCCTCTAAGCGGTTCATTGATAATCTCATTTGATAATCTAGCTTTGATTTGTCAGCATTCCTTGCTTTTTTTTCTGAACTTTAATCTGACATTTCTACGCGACTAACTATTGATGGGTCAATAGGATGATCTGAGTAAAGATAATGCATAGTTAGGAATTTTTCAAATTAAAAGTGATTATTCAAAATATTTATAAAACATTTTACTTTATTCTGTTTAACAAGCCAAACCACAAAAATACTCTTGCAATTCATTACCAGTAGAAAACTACGGATTTATGGAGATTATAGATATTTTAATTAAAAAAATTAAATTAAAAATTAAAAATAACAGTAATTTATTCTCACATCACGTGAATTTTCCCTCGATATTATGAGATCCAGGTATTCCTTAAAGAAAATGACACATTAAACTTATACAATTGGACTTGATAAAAAAATTTGTTAATCAAATTCATTAAAAAATAACCATGCTCATACTTACCTAAAGAGCTATTCCCTATTATTTTTATTAGTTAAATAAAGTAGGAAATAGATTCTATTAGAAACATTAGATCAGGCACTTCTGAACTTATCACAATAGTCTATTATTTTAACCGGAAAAATTTCGTTCCAACAACAAATGCAAAAAAGACATCCATTTATTTAAAAAAGAGATTTGGTTTATCAGTTTATTTTAATAAAATATCTTAAGCCAAAACAATTCAACTTATTTTGATTGTAAACGAAAAGGATATAAAAAAGAAAATGTTTTGAGAATTTTTAGTTTAAGTTAGGTCGCGAGGAAATTAAAGAAGCTCTGATCTACTTACCAAGAAAATGTTCCTAGAATATTTCCACCATTACAGTATTAATTCTTTTGCAGCTAAAGCAGTTTTGAAATAAGGAACGAACTATAGAATTCATTTTTTAGTGCTTTCCGCAAATCTTTAACAAAAAAATAATAATATACTTAATTTTTTGGGGAAAAAATAGGATTATAATTAGTCTAATGTGCAAAATATTTCAGTTTTATGAGTTTTCAATAAAGTACTCGAAATCAGCTAAATGATAGTTGGTTCCTGATTGCAAAACTACCGTCTACATTTATGAATGAAAACATTGACAAAATCTTCTAGTTACAATTCAAATGTTTATAATGAAGTTATACTCTAAATATACATATGCAAACGATGAATTTTTAACACAATTACCGAACTGTACATGTACAATGCTCAGAGGTTCCATCCCTTTGACCAACATCTCGATTCGACTTCTAGCTCTCCCCCATCAGCATCGTTCTTCGTGCGCTTCGAGGGATTCACCCATCACGACGTTCCTTGTGACCGGGAACGAATCCCACAGTGTTCGGCAGACCACAGGTTCTGTTCGTGCATTCCCTCTTAGCAAATGAAATGCGATGAATGTTCATTGCATAAAAATGGATTATATTTGAACGATATATCTCTATTGTAAATGGCAGTGGCGTAGAGAGAAGGGAAGGATTACTGCCCCGGTTGTATCTGTCTCGTGCATTTGTCCAAAAAAGCGTCCTGAAGACAAAATATAGTCAGTGGCAGGAATTGAAGATTAAGAATAATAAATGAATCAAAGGAATAAAGTAATTCTAACATTTCTCACGCTAAAAAAATAAAACAAGCAAAGGTTGTTGTTTTTTTCAGACGTCGTTTTCGTATGGTAAACGTGAAAAGTAAATGATAGTTTTCTTAATTTAAAATTAGTTATGCTGGTTAAGTACACGTTAGTGTGATTTTCTTATGTACTGCGCTCCCTTAACATTTTAACTTTTATGACTACATAACGTTTACCACATTTAGTCTTCCATTATGAAAGCCACTTCACGGAATCGTTCAAGTCTGTTAATACATTGGTCTCCGTGGGAATTAGCGGTGACCGACATCCGATTATTTCAGTAGTGTCTTGCGAGTTACAGGCGCCTGGGGACGAATACTGGTCTTTTAGTACTTTTCAGCTCCCCCAACCATATTCTTTGTATTTCATGATATTACGCGACGGATGTGGCTCTTCTACATATTGCTGAGACTCTGCTTGAGAATATTATTTGAAAGAGATCATTCAAGCTCATTTCTTGTAAAACTATACTATTAGAATCATGACGGTCAGTAATGGAAATTTTTTTTAATTGCACAAATACATTAAAATACTACTTATGCTTATATATCAAAAGTAAGCCCGAAATCCAATAGTCATTTTTTTAACCAATTCATTTAAAAGTCTTTGGCAATCAGTGCTTTAAAATATAGTTTTTATTGTATTTGTCTACAAGCTCCTGTTGATTGAAACTGTTATTCTAAAAGTCAGTTAAATGGTTCATTATATGATCCTATTATATTTTAAGTATATTAATTTTAAATCTAAATGGGATTATTGCGACTCCAGTCTACATGTGACGTAACCGGGAGTTGAATCCAGAACAGACAGTCGGAACTGTGATGTCGTTTCGACAAATTAGACATACTGTGATCTCTTATAGCCAGACTCCTCTTGCGCTTTCAGAAAGGGGAGTGGAAATCTTTGAACTGAAAACAAGTCATCGCATACCGATCTCAGTGTCCTTGTAAGGAAGTTAATAATATACTCCTGCTCGAATTTCGGATTGCATTTTGTAACATTCATCATAAACATCAAATTTTCTGCATAAATTTTTGCACAATGGGCATCACTAGTCCGACCTAACTAAAACTAACTAGTACATTTCATATTACTGAAGGATTTTTGTAGCTAACCAATTGAAAGAATGAAAAATTTAGATCCTCAATATGTTTTATTACAGTCAATGTAATAAATGATTTACCTTACATGAGGTGGCAACATGTATTTTTACGGTTTATGCTATTTACATTGTCAGAATGTTAAATAAATTCTAAAGTCAAATAGATTATATCCGATTCAGGATAATGAAATAACAAGAAATCTCTATAATAACATGAAGGTTATTGGAAATACTGAAACTGATTCAAGAGAATTTCGTATTTTAAAATTCCTAATACTGTTGCTTCATTGCATATTTAAATACTAAAAAGAAATACATTTCAGACACATCACTGTAAGAAGAGATTAACATCGCGATCTGTTTGGGATGGCCTAGTTTGAATTTAATGGCACAAGAGTCTTTTTTAGGCCACATTACTTCAGACTAATTACTATACTTCTGCTTAGGCAAACCTATTTGAGATGGATTTCGCCATTCTGGATGATGGGCAGATGTGCCAGTTCCATCATTATACCGAACTATTTAATGGAGCGTAATGAGACATAGTTTTTCACTGCACTGAGAACTTGAGTTGCCACTGATTATAATACGTTTACTTTACCTTTCTCATCCCACATGCGTTACAGACCAGAATATGCTTCAAACCTTTTTCATTAAAGACGTTCATAAGCTAAATGGCATCGATCACCGAGCTTTGTTGTACAATGCTATATTTTTCCATTCTTTATTAAAGATTTTATAAATTAGGTCTATATAATGCAGAAGGTCGGACTATGCATAGACGATTCGCTAGTCTATTTAATTAATATGATAGTCACTTTGCCACTTAAATCCTTCTACATTTTTTTAAAAATGCTCAAGAAATGAGTTACGGCAGTTGTCACTAAGTAGGAGCATATTATTCCATATCCGATAATGATTAATCATCCCTGGTGGGTTGTGCGGATTATTCCACTCACTATATTAAACGAGTTAAAGCAAATATGAAGAGTGGAGGGGCTAAAAGATAAGTGACCTCTTATAAATGTGGTCTCGCTACGCCACTGACAACTACACAAACCTATTCCGCACTATGGGACGTACTTCGTAATTTTGAATTGAGACGAGATGATGAGGTTTGCACCTGATCTGGCACCCCACATCTCCAAATTTAAGCACTAACACCACACCAGCGGGAGAACTATTGTCCCGACAGATTTAACGTGCACCAGACTCGCTTACACGTCTGTATTTCGGTGTAATCGGATCTCGAACCTGGAACCCTTTGGTCCCTAAAACAAGATCTTACCTCCAGGTCACCGCTGCCTATGGATTCTTTGAATATGGCGAAACATCATTCGTAAATATTTAATTTGATTTTAGACCAAGCTTCTTTTTAACTGACCTGAAGTGCAAAGCTAAAGTATAAATCAGATTTAACTTTTTATTTTAAGATGTTGCTAGCATGTATTAACTTTTTTTAAAAATCAGAACTTCTTTTAAAAATAAACAGGCAACAATATACCTAGTGCTAGACTAATAAAAAAACAATTAAAGACTTCATTTAATTGTTGTTCCACAGAACTATTGTTTGTGTTTCTTAGTGTAATCAGATATTGGCATGTCAGATATTCAAAAAGTGAAAATTGAATTAATGTTACAGAACTATGAAACAGTTTTTTTTGTATCAATATAATAAATTTATATCCATTAATCATTTTATGTAAACGTGCTAAATCTATAAACAGAAAAATTAACTCGTTTTCTTTACAGCCTATTATTGAGAGATATTATTCTTAGCGAATGGGCTAGTGCAGATCCTGCATCACTAATTGGTCAGAAATTCACACTTCTTCAACTTCTCGTTCCATTCGGAATAAAAGTCTATAAACCAATTACCCGTTAGATTGTTTTATTACCTTTTCCTATTGTACATCCTGAAGTATGATGAAGGAAACCGAAAATATATAATATTAAGATCAAGATTAATATTAAAGGTGAGAAACAGTTTTTCTGTTTCTATGTAAAATTTAAGCTTTAAAAGGATTTTCGAAATTTTTATCTCCAGATTATTTTTGAGATCAGAAGGATAAGATAGAGTGATTTCTAAAAAAATTCATATATGGGATCTCAGAATAAAGAGATATTAAAAACCTCATTGAAAAATAATAATGGTACTAACTATCACAGTACCAGTTATATTAACATGTAATACAAAATTAATTTGATTTATATTTAGCATTCTGCGCTGGTTTTTACCACAGAAGTTTTAAATTGTTTCTTAGTATACGATTAATATATACGAAAAAAATTTAAACTGTAAATGTCATACATATTTTAATAGGGAAATAAAAGTAGGCAGATTTCTTAAATGGGAAAATTATTCCTCATTTGAGAGTGTTGATTAAATTTCCAACGAAACGATTAAAATTTTAGGAGTAAATCATTCCATTATCAATATTCAAAGAAAGTGAAAATTGAATAATTGTTTTTTCACATTTATTACAATTTAACCTTTCAAAATCAAATGAATACCATATTTATATATAAATAATAATATTTAAATATAAAAGCACTCAGTAATTAGATTTTCTAAAAAACTTGAAATGAAACTAAACGCAAGCTGACAATTATATTTGGGAAACATTATTAACAGAAAAATTATTTTTAATTCATGCTCGTCGGGTACAATTACATAAAAAATTTAATATTAAATCTCAGATTAATTAAAAACTCATTTTAAGAGTGGTAAAATATCTTAATGGATTCGACTGACTAGGAAACAAATCAAGTGCACCTGAAACTCGAAGCGTGTTAAATGTACAGCCCAATTTTCCAGTATTTCCATACGTCCAAATCCGAAGAGGCGATTTATAAAAAGTTAATTTTACAGTAAAATTTCTTTGTTTTTCGATAGGACATACTTGATGACGGAGAAAAGAGAAGAACGAACTGTCAGTAAAATTCGCAGAAGACGAACTTTCGTGCACGCAATTCAGTTAATAACTGTATAACTCAGATGTTAAATAAGAAACAGTTAAAGCGTAAAATAATTCATTATGAGGACATTAACAAATTTCAACAGCCGAAAAAAAATACATCTGGTCCTTCAAAATTACGTTATGAACATGCATCTGGCTCATATGTACGGCGGATATTTAATAAAACGGTATTTTGAGTCAATGATTTTTAATTACTATGCTAAAGCGAGAGCGAAATATTGAGAGAAGGAAAAATGTTTTATTTCTGTAGAAATAAAATTTTTATTTTTCTTAAACATTCAGAAAATTATAAGAGCTATTTAATTTTCAGTCATTTTATCTCAAACCGCTGATTAGAATTATTTCTTCGAGATAATTCTAATTAAATTACACATTCTATGGAGCGGTTCTCCACAACCTAGAAATAGAAGCGTTTCCTTTATTTTAAATTGCTGTAAACGCATGGGAAAATAAATATTCATTACGGAAAACATTAACAAGTGGACAAAATTTTTTAAAAATTACAAACAAATTCCGAGTTTTAATAGAAGATAGCTATCACTTAAGCACTGCACTATAAAATAAATATCCCAATTGGAATTCTACACATGAAAGATATGTGGCAGCTGAATAATCCAAAAACTGTCACCTGATCTCGTAAATATAATATATTCAGAGCTAACGTAAACTACTGAACGCAGGAGGTCTCCAAACAAAATTTTTGTAAACAGGAATTTCGTAATAATGTCAAGATGAAAAAAATAGTGTCAATGTCTAAGCGTATCAAGAAAACGAGAGAAAAAAAACTGATGACATTGAACATGAGCTCGAAAGCAGTTATTGAAATACAAGAACCATTACCTGCTCTACCATTGTGATTCAAAAAGAAGTATTCACACAAATATTGAATTTAATTATAAACCCATCCACTCGTAAACAATACAGAACAACCTTTGAGAAACAGAATTTCTTGCCACATGTGGGAATAAAAAGATTTTTAACTATTAGCAGTGATGCATAAACTTCAGATTGTTTCACTTTCTAACTTGACTAGGTGATTTTATTGGGCAGGAAATATTAGATAGGATATAATTAACTCAAAAGAAAGTATTTGAATAACTAAAAAAGTTATCCGAGTTCAGAAATGTTTGCGGAAAAATTCGCCATCCATTTTCAAAAGAAATTTCAATTTTGAGTTAGCAAGCCACACTTGAAAAAACAAAAAGCTTCAAATTAATTTAAATACTCTTAAAAATTAATGGTTTTTCTATATCGCGTTAAGTGACAATTATCTAGCTGAATTTTAGTTAGTTGAAAAAAGAATGACAGAAGCGATTTCTTGTCATTGACAAGACTCTCTAGAAAAACATGGAAACATGAAGTAAGAATATTTCGCTCACATACATTCAATGTCTTATTTATTTTCAAAAATTGTAGAAAAACAACAGCTTTCTCAAAAAGGCACAAACAGAAAAATTGTTGAATCTTTACTTTTGTAGTGCTGTTAACCTAAAATTACACTTGATCAAGCACTTAGGAATAACCTTCGGTTATCTTCTCTCTCAAGCCGAATAATTTATCAAATATCCAAATTGCTTTTGTTTCATTTTCCGAAACAAATTGGCACTTCCTCGCATTTCTCTATTGATGAAATGCTAAACTAGACCATGAACAAAAGTTCAAATGCTTCAGTTCAAATCAAATTTTAATAAGAATTCAAAAAGAAAAACTGAATATCATTTATATCTTGTGGAAACTATTTTTTATTCTATTTTTTAAAATATTTGGAAAAAAAATACTTTGCATAGTTCTTGCCAAGCAGCGGAATGTCGCAAGTGGTGTAGAAATAAGAATTTTAATTTTATTTTAAATATAAACAGAAGTTTAAATTGAATTACGAGGTCGTTTCATATTTGTAAAGTCAGTCTTTATTGTGGCTTTTAACACAATTTTATTTCCCAAAAAATATGCAAATTTTAATTTTGGACGAAGGAGAATGAATTATTTTAGAAAAATTTTCTCGAAATTAATGAATAAAAGCCGAGGAATTTCGGTAAATATCTTTACTATTTTGGGCACAATTCCTAACTTCTATTCGTGTTTCGTATTTCCATACTTCGATCAAATGCTCTCACAGAAACAAAAACTTATGCATTAGAGTTTTTTTTTTTTTTTTTAAATTTCAATGAGTAAAATATTTTATTTTGCTAGATAAGATGCAATTTTTTTTAATATTCATAACTTGCACAACATTGCTTAGTTCGGTATTTTTATATAACATGAGCTTCCCTTTCAATTTTGAATAAGTTAATGGAAATTAGATTTTGAATTCGATATACCCAAGTCTTTCTTTGAGGTTTTTAATTTAACCAAATCATTAAAATAAATTTTCTGAATTGTTCCTTCTGCAATTCGTACTCTTTTTACTCAATAGTAGAACCGGGATTGAACAAAAAAAAAAATTAATTTAATATATTTGCACGAATAATTTTATTTATATAATAACATCTTTGAAAATATTTATCATTGATCAACTTTTATCGCCTTTACTATTTTCGAATTGTTTGGCAGAAAATATACCAGCAGCCTAACATACGTGACACAGTGCATTTCAAAAATTATTTCAAACCATATGATGGGGAGGAAAGTCCTCATATTGTTAGCATGAAAAGTCGATAGAAGCTAGAACATCAAAATAAAGTTCTTCGAAATTCTTTTGCCTATATAAAAAGAAGCAAGCCCCCGTGCTTTCTCTATTATTTTCAGATTTAAAAATTATGAGCAAAAAATGAATTAACGGTTCATATATGAATTGTGGAACTGCAATACACCGAAGCATTCGGATTGGCGCATTTTAATTCAAAAGCTACGTTCACGGCTTTATTGTTTTTGCTCGATTCAAATTTCATATACGAGAGAATATAGGTTACCATTAGAATAAAGTAATAGATATAAATTGTTTTATTACAAATTTTATATTTGCGATTCTGTAAAATTTTTAAACACTATTTTGCATGTAAATTCCTGCAAATTTTCAATGATTTAACTACTGGAATACCATTTCTAAAATTCATGAGGTGAAGAAGTTTTTAGAGCAAGAAACCAACTTGTAGTTTTTAAGTATATTGTAGATCTAAAAAAATTAATTTTTTTCGTTAAGTTCATACAATGTAGCAACAGAAAAATCTTTTTAAAATATATATGAATTATTTTGTTAAATTTACGTACAATTAATGTTGAATATTAAACACTGTAATCTGTAGAAAGAATATGAAATAGTTAGGAATGTTCGAGGAACTTTGTTAAGATAAAAAGAATATTAAAAATAGCCTTATTTTGAAATGCATCATTCTCTTAAAAATATTTCTGCACAATTATATGCAGACACGTGCATATTTAGGCCTAATAATTAACGTTTCGCTGAAACATCTCCCAAAAATATATCTTCGTTGTATTTACTCAATGTTTTTTTTTCCCCCTTATCTGCAACTTCGATACTACAAGTTTTGCGCAATTACATGTATAAAGTATCATCCTATTCTACTTTAAGCATTTCATATAATAAATGGAGTCGGAAATGCTTTAAACAACTAAAAGAGCAGCCATTTCGCCTAATGAAAAAATTTTTATTAATTTAAATTTGTGAGCACCATTTAAGTGCGAGACTATCATTCAGTTCCTGCAAGGAAGTCGAATAAAAACCAAATCATCTGCCAATGAATAATTAATTCATCAACTGCAATTCAGTTGTGATCCCATTAAAAAAAATAAACTATTCAGAACAATAAAGATTTTCGATTAAATATTTTTAATGCGAGTAATCAAAAGAAAATTGTTTGAATCAGAACAAGAATTTATTTTTTTAATTAGGCACTGTATTATTATTATGCAAAAGATTTTTATGCGATCAGAATACAAAAAAAATTGAACTGGCTTCTGCTTTTATGCGATAAAACACTGTTAGGTATATAACATAATGCACAATAAATAGTGGATTAAATTGTCAGTTGAAAATCCAAATTCTGAAATGATTCCATGGGCTAATCAGGAAAATACTAAAATAAAATTCTCAATTTCGCAAATCTTGGCAACTTAATCAATATAACCATGTACAAGAATAGTATGGAAGTCAATGCTTTAGCAATTTAAAATGTAAACTTTCAACTATTCAAATACAGTAAAAACCACCTTTCGACAAATAAATTTAAAAAATTCATATCACTTATCCGCTTGTGTATTTAACTAGAGACAGGTAATTAATATTATAAAAAAAAAAACTTTTAAACCTTTGAAGGAATCCTCTCGCATTTTTTTTAAATTTTGATGATCATTAAAGAAGTTTAAAGTCAACTGCTTGTCTAATTCACAATTGATTCGCATCTGGTATTGCAACAAAAAAGATAATGGTTTTTTTGTAAATTTTGCTCTTCAATATACAGCGTGAAAGAAACTGATTAAAATAGAACAAGAAGTAATCGCAAATACTAAGATGGGACTCATTTTAAATATTATTATTGTATCATTCAAATCTACTGCAGCAAAATAATATTTCGATGGAAAATTTTGTTAACTTGTGATCAATAATTTCGCAATCTCAATTGAACAGAAAAAAAAGAAGGTTATTTGCATTAACGATTGACGGTAGTCTCAAGCAACTGGCACACAGATCACATTTTTGCAATGAACTAAACTCAAAATTCTCTGCGATATTTAAAATATAAAATTTGACTTTCGCAGGTGTTTGATTTTATTAGAAAATAGATTTATCCAAGCTTTGAAGAATTCTGACTATTGTGAGATTTTTTTCTACAATTAAGATCGATAAACTTCTTAAAATTTACGATTATAAACTGCTAGTTGATTTTAAGTCGTCGTTCAAATAAAAACATGTATTGCTTACCAACGGATTCTAAAACCCTCCGTGCTTTTGCGCATGCGTTAGGATGGGTTTAATTCGACAAAATAGAGGTGAAAAGAAAGGGGGATGATATTTAACAATAAGGTAAATTCTGGAAATGTGCACATCCTTCCTCGTCTAACCCCTTAGTGAGATGGAATCGTCGAATAAGAGTCGTCTCAGAATACTGAAACGAACAGTAATACAATTCAGCCTTATCTTTTTCTAATAAAAATAAGACTGAAGAGAATAGTTTATTAATACTTACAGCACATTATCAAACACAAATAATAGATTCGTGTAACATATTATAATAACTTAATAAATATTGTTCATTTGCAGAAAATCCAGTTTGCTCAAGAAGTCCTGAAAACTGAATGTCATATTGACAATAAAATTTAGTAATAAAAAACTTTCTAACATTCCAAACTAGACATTTTTATAATAGTGATACATTTAAAAGTTATCTCGTTTAATAAAATTTAGAGCATCAACATTTTTTTCAGTTTTTAATTATTGTAAAAGTTTTACTAATAATAAAATTTATATATTTAAAGAGAGTGCACACACTGTTTCATGTGCAAAAAAATAACGCTATATAACAAGACATTAAAAATATGCAATAAAGGCACTTTTTTCCTGAATCATTGTTTAGACAGTTTAAATTGTAAAAATTGCATTGATTGTTGAAAACTGAAATTATGGATTATTGGTTCAAACAATTAATAGATTGCCTTAATGCCTCAAAATCCAAGGATGAATACTTGTATATTTGCACCATTTCTTTAAACAAAGAATTATTTCAAATAGCAATAAAAAAAATAAAAATATGACAATTTTAGCATGAAGAACATTATAATTCAGGTTTCCACACATAGATCACTTGGACATGTTGGAATACATAGTCTTCTGATTCGATTATAAGTCTTATCATAGTCTTCTGATTATAGTAATTATAGACAGATTAAATATTTTCACATCCATTTCCGCAAAATTTTCGTGGCAGTCAAATGTGCTACAAGTGTCATGAACTTAAAATTCTTAAGAAAAGAATATAAATATATAGTATGTTATGAAAATCAAAATTTATGAAACATAAAAAGGAGATATCAAAAAATACACTGGTTACAAGTATAAGCATTTTAAAGAAGGGGGAATGGATTTTTTTTTCAAATGTTAATTTTTTAATATTTTTTTTTCTTTACTTTTTTTTTCCAATGGTCATTTTTTTTTATTATTTTGTAATTTTTTTTTCTCTTGCATTTTTAGCATTTTTTTTTTCTTTTGCATTCTTTTGCAGTTTTTTTTTTCTTTTGCATTTTTTAAAATTTATTTCTTTTTCATTTTTTTTATTTTTTTTTATTTTTCATTTTTTTTAATATTTCTTATTTTTCCCTTAAACATCATAAATGCAAGTTAGAAATGCACAATAACAGCTAAGAAATTACTACATTTACATTAGATTCTTCCACAAGTAAAGTAATACAGTTTAACCCCATATTGCACAATTTATATTTTCAACCACAATTGTGTAAACCGATGTAAATAAATAGTAAGAGTACACTGCAAATATTAACTAGTCAGTTTAGTTTGTTTTACTGCAAAAAATTAATTTTAACTAACTCAAATTCTTTTAAATAAAACTAAGATTTCTTTATATATAAGATTCCTTACACCGAAATTAAAATTTAACATGTTTTTAAAATCATAATAAAAATTTAATGAATGAAAAATTTAAAATAATGTAAATAATTATGCAATATAGGGTTAATATATTAATATTAATATTAAATAATATTGCATTAATCTAAACATAAATCATTACCATTTACAATAAAATGGGAAATAATGTGGTCAGTTTTCTAGGAAAAATGTTTTTTAGTTCAGCTGTCCTGCATGATTTTAATTTTCAATGCAACTTTCGATTGAAATATTTTTATAGATTTATAAACGTATTTCTGACTTAGAGGAAATACATAACGAAAAAAAACAATAAAATTTAGGAAAAGAGAAATTTCCTGAAATTTCTAGATGAGCAATTTTTTTTACATTTTAATTAGAAGCCTTCTATGAAAATGAATGTTAATAGAATTAATAAATTTCAATACAATTCGAATAGAATAAACTTCGATCAATTTAAAATATTTCCTTTTTTATTAAAAGGAAATATTTTAAATGCAAGATAATAAACAAGCCTAAAATTCTGGCCTGTCCCATGCAGTCCGTTTGAACTGGCAACATAAAGAGATGTTCATGGCACTTGCACATGTTTGAAATCAATGTTGATTTGAGACTGAGACTCCAAAAAATGCAAAGATTCTTAATATCTTGCATTTCCCCTAAATGATTAATTTTGGAAACGAATTAAAATTCAAAAGTATAATCGGCTGGAATAGGTTTAATAGATTATGACTCGAGTCGATACATATAGTAAAAAGTCGTTGGTTAACTTTGTGAACAGTTTAAAAAATTATTTAATTAAATTATTTTAATATCACATACCACATTTTTTTTTAATGATTACTAAAAAGTATATCAAAAATTTATCAGAAAAAAAGCTTTTTTTTCATTTTCGGAAAAACGCTTGCTGAAATTTTGATTATGTAAAATAGATTGTTTTCGGATTAAACAGACATCGGAGTTATTTGTTGCACCAGCGCAATACAACTGCATTTTTCAGGTAAAAGTTTTATCTCCCAAATTAAGAATTTTTTGTAACCAACATTTTCTTTCAATTTCATACTAATTCTATGCTAAAATTTTATTATGAGTTTATAGCAAATTTTTATTTTATAAAAATTATTACGCTATTACATATAGTATTTATCCAAAATTGCAGCATGATAAATATATAATATGGTAAGCAAGTAAAAATACTATGAATATATAATATGGTCATCATCGCACATAAATCAGCAATATTTATACAAGCAGAGCAAAATTATTCGATGATTAATTATGAAGATTAGAATTATTCAAACATTAATTAGTTCACAGAAAACTTCTTTTACAGTCTACAATACTAGGTTGAACACTGCAGCATTCAACTAAAAAATGCAAAAGGAAGATCTACTTTATGAGACTGCTAGTGTGCCAAGTCCACTCCACAAGCACGGAAAAGTGCGATTAATTTGTCCGTAATGATGGAACATATATTTTTTTGAAGAGATTGAAAAACAGCATTTTCATCGGATGTATAAATAAATTTTCGATGCACCATTTTCGTTTTGATAATGCAATTTTAAACGTTCAGAATCACTTCACAAGCGTTCAGTGGTCGATACAGTGCATTCGACTAATGAATAACAGAAAGATATGGTATTAACAGTTGGCTCCCACCAAATTGTCCGCCTTTCTTTCAGGAATAGTTTTTTCTCGCCGTTTCCGCTTAAATGATTCTAATTCACAGGTAATTTCATCAACTAGTTGAGAAGTTCGAACTTGTAATTTTAAGACTGATCATCTGCTGGTGTGAGACGGCCGATTTATTTCTACATACAAATAGAAATAAATACATTATGGATGAAGTTGGCGAAATGAAGTTGACCTGAGAGGATGGATTTTGGAGTTCACCGATGAATTAAGAGAAGATTTAACTGTGAAGAATCCATCTTGAGCCTGGAAACTTATTTGCAGTAGATTTTATTCATGCAGCAGTTTCTTTCCCTTACATTAAAAATGGTCATTTTTTTTTTTAATTTTTGCAGCTGTGCAAGAGGGTTTTTTTATTTGCTGACAAAGATTTTTTTAGATTCTTGCAAGAATTTTTTTCTTTTAGTTTCTTTTCGCAAGATTTTTTTTTTGTAGTTTAGTTTTTTGCAAAATTTTTAGTTTTTTAGTAAGTTTTTTTCTATTTTCAGGCTCTTCTTGCAAGATTTTTTTTTTCTTTTATTTTCAGGTTCTTATTGCAAGATTTTTTTATTTTATTTTCAGGTTCTTATTGCAAGATTTTTTTTTTTTTTTTTTATTTTCAGGTTCTTATTGCAAGATTTTTTTTTTCAGGTTATTCTTGCAAGATTTTTTTTTTTTTATTTTCAGGTTATTCTTGCAAGATTTTTTTTTTTTTATTTTCAGGTTATTCTTGCAAGATTTTTTTTTTTTTATTTCCAGGTTCTTCTTGCAAGATTTTTTTTATTTTTAGGTTCTTGCAAGATTTTTTTTATTTTTAGGTTCTTGCAAGATTTTTTTTATTTTTAGGTTCTTGCAAGATTTTTATTTTTAGGTTCTTGCAAGATTTTTTTTATTTTTAGGTTCTTGCAAGATTTTTTTTTATTTTTAGGTTCTCGCAAGATTTTTTTTTATTTTTAGGTTCTCGCAAGATTTTTTTTTATTTTTAGGTTCTCGCAAGATTTTTTTTTATTTTTAGGTTCTCGCAAGATTTTTTTTTATTTTTAGGTTCTCGCAAGATTTTTTTTTATTTTTAGGTTCTCGCAAGATTTTTTTTTATTTTTAGGTTCTCGCAAGATTTTTTTTTATTTTTAGGTTCTCGCAAGATTTTTTTTTATTTTTAGGTTCTCGCAAGATTTTTTTTATTTTTAGGTTCTCGCAAGATTTTTTTTATTTTTAGGTTCTCGCAAGATTGTTTTTATTTTTAGGTTCTCGCAAGATTTTTTTTATTTTTAGGTTCTTGCAAGATTTTTTTTATTTTTAGGTTCTCGCAAGATTTTTTTTATTTTTAGGTTGTCGCAAGATTTTTTTTATTTTTGGGTTCTCGCAAGATTTTTTTTATTTTTAGGTTCTCGCAAGATTTTTTTTATTTTTAGGTTCTCGCAAGATTTTTTTTATTTTTAGGTTCTTGCAAGATTTTTTTTTATTTTTAGGTTCTTGCAAGATTTTTTTTTATTTTTAGGTTCTTGCAAGATTTTTTTTTATTTTTAGGTTCTCGCAAGATTTTTTTTATTTTTAGGTTCTTGCAAGAATTTTTTTTTATTTGCAACAGTTAATCGAAGACAAGAGTTTTTTTTTTTTTTTTTCCACTTGCAACAAGTCATCGAAGGCAAGAATGTTTTTTTTTTTTTTTTAACTTGCAACAAGTCATCGAAGGCAAGAGTTTTTTTTTTTTTCACTTGCAACAGTTCATCGAAGGCAAGAGGCTTTTTTTTTCACTTGCAACAGTTCATCGAAGGCAAGAGGCTTTTTTTTTTCACTTGCAACAGTTCATCGAAGGCAAGAGGCTTTTTTTTTTTCACTTGCAACAGTTCATCGAAGGCAAGAGGCTTTTTTTTTCCACTTGCAACAGTTCATCGAAGGCAAGAGGGTTTTTTTTTCCACTTGCAACAGTTCATCGAAGGCAAGAGGGTTTTTTTTTTTCACTTGCAACAGTTCATCGAAGGCAAGAGGGGTTTTTTTTTTTCACTTGCAACAGTTCATCGAAGGCAAGAGGGTTTTTTTTTTTTCACTTGCAACAGTTCATCGAAGGCAAGAGGGTTTTTTTTTTCACTTGCAACAGTTCATCGAAGGCAAGAGGGTTTTTTTACTTGCAACAGTTCATCGAAGGCAAGAGGGTTTTTTTACTTGCAACAGTTCATCGAAGGCAAGAGGGTTTTTTTACTTGCAACAGTTCATCGAAGGCAAGAGGGTTTTTTTTTTTACTTGCAACAGTTCATCGAAGGCAAGAGGGTTTTTTTTTTCACTTGCAACAGTTCATCGAAGGCAAGAGGGTTTTTTTTTTCACTTGCAACAGTTTATCGAAGGCAAGAGGGTTTTTTTTTTTTTTTACTTGCAACAGTTCATCGAAGGCAAGAGGGTTTTTTTTTTTTTTTACTTGCAACAGTTCATCGAAGGCAAGAGGGTTTTTTTTTTCACTTGCAACAGTTTATCGAAGGCAAGAGGGTTTTTTTTTTTTTTACTTGCAACAGTTCATCGAAGGCAAGAGGGTTTTTTTTTTTTTTACTTGCAACAGTTCATCGAAGGCAAGAGGGTTTTTTTTTTTACTTGCAACAGTTCATCGAAGGCAAGAGGGTTTTTTTTTTCACTTGCAACAGTTTATCGAAGGCAAGAGGGTTTTTTTTTTTTTTACTTGCAACAGTTCATCGAAGGCAAGAGGGTTTTTTTTTTTTTTTACTTGCAACAGTTCATCGAAGGCAAGAGGGTTTTTTTTTTTTACTTGCAACAGTTCATCGAAGGCAAGAGGGTTTTTTTTTTACTTGCAACAGTTCATCGAAGGCAAGAGGGTTTTTTTTTTTTTTTACTTGCAACAGTTCATCGAAGGCAAGAGGGGTTTTTTTTTCACTTGCAACAGTTCATCGAAGGCAAGAGGGTTTTTTTTTTCACTTGCAACAGTTTATCGAAGGCAAGAGGGTTTTTTTTTTCACTTACAACAGTTCATTGAAGGCAAGTGTTTCTTCTTTTTACTTGCAACGGTTCATTGAAGGCAAGAGTTTCTTCTTTTTACTTGCAAGAGTTCATTGAAGGCAAGAGTTTCTTCTTTTTACTTGCAACAGTTCATTGAAGGCAACAGTTTTTTTTTTACTTGCAACAGCATCATCACGACATATTCGATATACAGTTTATAATGGCTGGACATTCCATTAACCTATAAAGCCTTCATCATTCATATATCTGATATCGTAAGGATGAAAGTCTTTGTAGTCAAACCTCCTCACATAATGCATTGTAAGCTGAAGAGAAGACAAGAAAGTAGAGAAAGTAGTATTTGTGGTACTGAATAACATTCGACATCGTAAGTGCTTTTGTTTTTTCTTTCCTTCTCTTCTTTGTTTTAGATTCGTTCATGCTCACTAGTTGAAAAGCTGGTAATTTCGAAACATTATGCTCATGCGCATCAGCAATACTAGCGGCGTAAGTTTAGTTCCTGTCACAATTAACTGATAACCATGACAAATTTGTTTCCATTACCGTAGGTGAATAACGGGTAAGGTACACTGATGCAGTCAAAGCAGAACTTTACAGTAATGAGAGTTCTTTTCCAATAATCGTTCTACTACTACTTGCAAAAATCACAAGTTTAGTTTTATATATACAACTGCAGAATAGAAACTAATTTTTACATTTAATTGAACATTTGAAATATACAGAAACAATTTTGATGCTGCAATTTTCAAAGAGAAAAATAAAGTACTGTATTTATTTCACATTGTATTAAACTCCAAAATTTAGATTTCTGAATTATTAGAAATGCTATTTTTATTTTTAAAAATTATTTATCGCCACGCACCTTCGATAAAGTAAATAGGATTTCCAAAAAAATTTTTTTGGGTGGGGGATAATCATGTTTGATGAATATCCTTTGTTTCTTATTTGTATAATTATGATATGAATGATAGTTTGAATGCAATAAAAGAAAATGTCCGAGCATTTTCAGTCCATTTAAAAATAAATGGAATTAAGTTTAATACAGCATGCATTATAATTTAATTTTACTCACTACCACTGTTTACACTCAACATATTTTTGATCAGAAATGCTGACATAAAAGCTGACAAGAGTACAATGTTTGCAAGCATAATTTTTTTTTTTTTTAAAGAAAATTGAATGGGAGAAAATTTTAAATTAAACCATATGTCAAGCCTTTCTGCGAAGTAATTATATGATATAAATAAACAATACATCAAAATATTCCAGTAGTTTCGACTAACTTTTGCTTTTATGAAGTTCATTTTACAGATTTTTTTAAATCTTCAATTCAATTTTTATTTCAAGACAATGTTTCGAAAACTTCACAGAAATGCTTACTGCACTGGTGCAAAAAAACTAAAATGTAAATTTAATTTCCTTTACAAATAATATTTTTTGGAGTCTCAGTGTTACGAGGAAAAATAATTACACATGATTATATAATCAGTAATATAATACATACAACATTCATAATGTCTTAATTTCAATCCATATAACATTCTCTAATTTAACGAACATAAAATATTGCAGAAACTATAAACGTAAAGCTTCGCAAATAACATACACATATAATTTATATCATTCATCGATACAAACACTTCGATAATTTATAAAGTTACTGTAAGTTTGCATTTCAAGAAGTCAGATCATAAATAATTATGGAATATACATTTGCAATATACATTTAAATGGTGCAATATACATTTAATAGTGCAAAATACATTAAGTAGGAAATAAATTTAAATGAAAAATATTAGATACAAGAAAACATTTAATTAAAAAAATTTTAAAATATAGATTAGAAATTTCTTTAGCATTTTTATAGCCAATTACTAATTTTAAATATTAATATCTAAAATCACTTTTGAAAGTTCTTAAAAGTAAACTTTCGTAGTTATTACTATTTCATGAGAAAACTGGCATTCATTTCATTAGACAAATGTCTTCATTTCAATTATTAATTTAAAAAATTCATAGTATTATTTATAATTATTATTAACTGAGTTATAATTAATAATAGAATAATAAATAGCAATCAATAACTTGTTTAATGTGCTGTAAGTATATTTAATAAATTTCATGAAGTCATAACATACCTGCTTGTACTTTTAAAATGAAATAAATGAAATGCTGCAAACAAACATTTGTTTTCTTTAGCAATTTAGATTTCATGCTTGAGCTAATTTATTCCCATCATCCATAAAACTGAAACTGATCATAGAGAAAAAATTTCAACATTACACATTTTTTTGCAATAAATTCGAAACCAATATTTTAAACTAAAAATAAAATCTGATCTAAGCTTACTAATCGTATTTCTGTCATACTATTAATTTCCGTAATTTTATATTCTTATATTTAAGGATGACTTAAAATTGACTTAAAATTGTATTTCCTATTACTGTAATTACTGAAGAGATCTATTTATGAATAGCATTAAATGTACCATATTTAATGTTCTATACATTTCCATTATATCAATCTGGACAAAATCGCTCACAATTTCAAAATAAGGCAGTCGAAAATTTTATAAGCATAGAAAATTTCAATTCTATTACATGAATTTGAAGAAAGTCCATTACAGTAAAAAGGCCTTTGTTTAGCATTAAATACTGAAGCTCACTGCAAAAATGTTACAAAACAGATGAACATTCTAAATTGAATAAATTGTTGGAAGTTAGGCCACATTTTGTAATGATCACAAATTAAAATACAAAAATAAATAGAAGTACAAAAAAAATTGCTCAAGATTATAATTAGTTAACTTGATAATGATAATATTTCCCAAAATTTCGAACGTATTCTGAAATTATATACGAATACGTTCAATTATACGTTCAATGAGATATTTTCATGGAAATGAATGTAAATAATTCTTATAATTCACATCAGCTAACTGCTTCAGTCTATAAAATTTCGTTAAGATGAAATCACTAACAAAGGAATACTTTAAGTATATTATTCACACATTAAATATTTATCATTGAGTAATCATTGTAATAATATAAATCATTGAGTCCCATCCAGATTTTTAGACATTAAAATTTTATTAATTAAAAAATGAGGAAAAAACATTCTAAGTTAAAAAAATGATTTCTATATCGAGATTAATCTTAGCATTAAAATTTTAAGAAAAAATTACTATGCTTGATGAGTAAACCAGAAAAGGAATTTGAACAGACGATTCTTATCGTTAAAACTACAATGAAATAATACGTCCTTTCTAGTTGTATAAATCCTGTCATCCAAGTTTCTTTTAAAAAAGTATGATGCTAGAAAATCGCAGAATTACATTTGAAGAAATTTGATGAATGGTTGACACATACACGAGCAGAATCATTAACGTACTGAAGAAAATATGACGAAACTTACAATAGAACCGTTTCTTTAATTAAGAAATGAGTGATGTTATCTAACAGTTACAGTATTTTCATGATTAACCCATCGACATTTGATACTTTTAAGATTTCGCTGTTAATGAGATGTGAAAACACGGCAAACTGAACAAGTAATTTAGAAGAGAATTATCTTTGTTCGATCAACTGACGGAATTTTTTTAAGGAAGTTTACATTAAAAACATATTAATAAGAAACTAAAATGCACATTTTTTTTTTCAAATATGGAAATGCCTTAGTTTTGTACTAAAATCAAAACGGAGGAAATTGCTGTTACATATTTAGATTCATTGGCAGATTTGCAAGATTTGCTTAGAATAGTCTTTTCTTAAATATTTTTTTATCTGTTTCAAGAAAAGCATGCACCGCGAAATCAACTTCGATCGGTCGGTAGTTAGGAAATTGTTGTCCTACAATTTGATTAAAATATATTTTATGGTTGAAAAAGAAGTTATAAAAATTCAAAGTACATATAGATGCGCAATATTTTTTGCAGTATTACTTTTTGCTAAGATTCTTCATTTTTAGATTAAGCTAATGCAGAAAAATAAAGGTGGCTCGCAAGTCCTTTTGAGTAAATATGATTATTTAGCGGTGCTGATCATTTAAGAGTCTATTTCTTTTTAAAGTTATGCTTGAATTCAAGGGAAACAACGCTACAACTCATCATTGAACTTTTAGTATTTTTTTTAAAATTGTCTTGATGGAATGAGAAATAGCTGCTCATCTTATATTCTTTATATTATATCCTACATAAGAACACAAGGACTATTTCGAAATAAATTTCGTAACTCTACACCGTAGCCAGATGCCGTGGACGATACCTGAGCAAATCACTCTCCCCTCCAAGCAGAACGATTTGAAGGTAGGTGGATGTTAAACCTGACGACCAAGGTCACCATGTCCAAATGTATCAGAAATCAGATTTCGGACCTAGGACTTGTCGATAATGTACTAGTCTATTTCTATTAAGTTCAATACTTATTTTTGTTATCAATGAGCAATCCTTAATATTTCATTATCCGATATTGTTTTAACCGGTTTATAAATGAAATGAATGAGGCAAAAACAAGTTCCTCCCCCCCCCCCAAGTCTTCCAAGCAAATTGAGAAAAGTTTCTTGGAATAAAGCAGAAAAACATCTTTTCTTAGAATTTTCTTTTTTAAACATCGCGAAATTTTGGTTTGAAATGGATAGAGTCTTCAGTGAACCTAAATTATTCATTTGATCTGAATTTCCCCAATAAAATCGAAAAACTATACATTTTATTTGAGTTTTTGCTATGCATTCAACCTTTGTCGGATTTCAGGCGAGCATGTTATCTATTTAGTTTTCCACTTAGTCAAAATACGTTTTTATAACTGTTCATGTGCTATGCTTGAAAATTATATTTTCGAATTTTCTACTGTTATTCAGGTTTCTTACCACTATAAAACGGTAAGATCTTTTTAATATCATTAGGGCAAAACTCTAGATGCAAGGGAAAATAATAAAAGCAGAGATTGAATTGAATTGAAAAACTGAATTCTCTCAGCTAATCTGGGACAATGAGAAGTTTGAATACAGACTGAAATAAGATTTTCCAAACGCATTACTTTTGGACATTCTACTGGATACAAAAATACTCCACTAAATGGTGCTTTCCTTTAACAATAATTCAAATGAATAAAAATAAGATACCTAGGTAAAATAATTTTAAAAAATTATATTTTTAAATTAAAAATTACATATTAGTGGCTTTAATCATTTCATTCATTAAGGATGATAAATGTATGAAGTGCCAAAAGCGAAAATGTCCAGAAATAGCAAATATCTTATTTTGCACATGTCTAGGTACTTAAAAATTTTAAGATTTTAACTCTCCCTCAATGTGAAACTTCTTTTAGTTCCTGAAACATTAAATTAGTTTTAAATACATTTAACACTTTCGGCGTCTAATTCAGCCTGTAAAAAATATCTTTATACTCCGCTGAGAATTATTAAATTTTTATTTATTTTAATCTAAATTTTTCTATCTAATTATTCTATCTAAATTTTTTTTCGTTTATCACATTATAAAGGCATCACTCATATGCATGCAAGTGCAAAAACGAATCGCACATCAAAGCCTGTATGGTCTGTATATCAGTCAGCGTGTAAGGCGTTACTTTAAATCCGCGAAAAACGGAAAAGATGTTTCAAGGACTTGCTATAAAAAACGTGAATGACCGCATTTTAACTATTTATATACTCAAATTGACGATTCATGCAATTTAATATCTAACGTTACCAATTTTGGGGGGTTTTCTTTGCAGTTAAATTTAATTGCGCATAATAACTGATATTTATAACTCTTTAATCATTTTGCACATCATTTAGCAAACATTTATCTGCGAGTTGCTTCAGTTTTTAAAAAATAAAACCGATTCTGATTTTCAACTAGTTAAACATGAGTAATTATAACATTTTTGAAAAGACAACACATTAATGCTTTCAAATTTAAAGGTAGAATTCGACCTTTAAAATTATCTTAAAAATGAAGGTGGGTGATAACAGCAGATGTAACAAAAAAAAATAGTATCTCTTTTTTAAAAAAAAAAAATTGGGAGTAACAATTATTTTTACACCATCTTAATCTATTTTTCACAGCATAACATCTGGAAAGATTAATAACAAAAATGGCAGCATATGCAATTAATCTATTTCCAGAATAATCAAATTACTCTTGAGAATAATCTCAGAAATTCGCCTATCTATCCATACTAAAAATTAGTTTAGATAAGAAACGAACCTTGTATAAGAAATTCTTTTGAAAGTTCCGGATTGCATAATACCTAATCGAAACATTTTTGAAAGAAAATTTAGAAGCTAGAACAGAAGTTATTGTCATAGTTTTTGAACTATAAAAATATATTAACATCTAGAATAAGATATTATATAATAAGTTCTTAGGAAAGAATTATACTTTCTCATAATCGTTTTCATCTTGGGTTTTAACCTCACATCAGTATAACCCATTCCAATCAAGTGCCATACACTTCAATACTTCTGAAATAAAATGTTTGAAATTTTATCCTTATAATTTTGGGAAATACAAAATGTTCCCTTTGATAAATATTCTGAAACGGAAAAAGAATCTAGATCACTACAAGAACATTCTGTTAAATAGTAAATCGAATTGTAAATGAACGGAACATTACTTTCGAGCTCAAGCTGTTCAATGGCAAACAAGAACTGAAGTAAACGCAAGAAATGAATTAAATCAAAAATAAAATTTCAAAAAACAAAAGTGATTAAGGATGCATGTTTAAACTTTGAAACTACATCATTTCGAAAAATGTGCACACAATTTAAACAAAGGAATAAAAAAATTATCATTAAGTGACAAGGCCTTACAAATCATCTTGATGTCTGACAATATACACCAAAGGAAAACATTTTTCACGAAGGCGAAAACATAAAATCCAAAACAATTCACATTTCAATCTAACGCAGAAGGATTTTATCGAGGGAAGAAAAACGAAATTTTTTTAAGCTTGTCAACTAAAGCGCCCAAAGGAACAAAATATTAATTAATCAGAATGGAAACAAAGTTTTAAAATATATAAATAAAATTTATATACTTTATCTTCTACACAACACATTATTTCACGTATCCATCCAATGAACATGTAAAAATTATTATACCCCAAAGAGATTTTACAAGAAACAGGAGTTATGCAGGCTATCAAAAATACTAATTCAAAATTGCAATGCATGCAAGAGTTTCCGAAACGAGGTAAGATTTTGTTTTAATCTCAAACTTCAGATCAGAGGGAGTAACCGTTCTCTCCATCAAAGAATTAAAAACACATGAACGTATTGAAAAATAAGAATCCAAATAATGCATTTTGATTAAAATTTTGTCATATTCATTCATTAAACCATTCCTTCATGGTTTTCATGAATTTGATTCGATTTTCTCTAATATAACTACGAATAAGCAGGTTCTGTGCATAAATAAAACAAATAAGAAACGCCCACTATTATAAACTAGGAGTTTGGACCAAGTTTTTTTTATAAGAATATAGACAAAAATTTTAAAGATTTTTTAAAGACTCAATTTAATGATATCATCTAAAATATGTCACGAGGCTTGAAAAAATTTAGTTGTAGATAACAGTTATTCTAAATGTAAATCATATTTAACACAACATCGAAAGGTTAATAATGTTGATTGTATTTTACTGTTGTAACTGAAAAAAGTGAAAATAGTGGAATACTTTCAAAGTCAATATATATATTTCTAACTTGTCAGCTGGCACCTATTTGACTATTCGTTAGATTGAGAAGTGAATGCATAGCCACTTCAAAAAATTTATATTTTTTTTATATAATGCAAGGAACTTAAAACTTCTTTATTTTTCAATATTTCACCCTATTAAAAAAAATCCTACATATATTTTTTAAAAGAGTTTTAAATGATTTTTCAATAATTTTTCTGAAAAGGTTTTCAAAATTCTTCGTAATTTAATTTTTCTTCACACCGTCATCTTAAATTTAGTTCATTTCTAATTTACAGAATTTAGAAAAATTTACTTTAAAAAATCTACACGTTACATTAAATTGGATGTTAAAGATTAATATTCCTGCTATAAGATCTCATTTAATACATTTTATTTGAACTGAGTGCTTTCATAATCTTATTAAAATTTTTTACAAGACACTAATATTAAAATTACATTAACATAAACATTGTATATTAGATATATCATCACCTAATAATAAGTATGAATGATCAAAAATATTGTACATTCTCATTAATAATTTAACTGTTATATAATTTTGATTAGTTCAATGAATGACCAGTGATGGTCTTACATATATTAAATTTTGAAGCATATTTAAACCTTTTTAATACTTAATAATATTTATTTATTTATCATTTTTTTATTTATTATTATAACATTATTGCTTGAAAAGCTTAGCATTGTTGCCTGAGAGAGAGATTAGTTATTTCATTTCTGTGCTATTTCCAGAAACATTTCTTCAAATTAAATCATTTAAAATTACAAACAAATCGTTAACTAAACAATAAACAAAGTTTTTTTTTTTTTTTTTTTTTTTACCAAGTTCTAAATTTCAGAAAGACAACCAGTTTTCTAATTTCAATAAAATACTGTACATCTTTCAACGGATTGATATAAACTAAAAAACATTTAATTTGATTATTCAGCAATTAATTTTCATAATACAAAGACTAACTACTAATATATTTCGATCTATAAAGATCCTATTAATATCTTATAAAGAATTTTTAAGATAGTACTAGTATGTTACAAGTTGTCATTGAAAACAGGTTTTAAAATTAAATAATTCAGCTAATAAAAGTGAAAGTTCATACTTGAATTGCTTATCTTGCTTATTAATTATACTGTTCTTAAACTTAAAAACTTACTCGTCTGACATTCTGATTAAGTATTAATAATATGATGTTTATATTAATACCTTGTTTAGAAGTAAAATTGATTAGAATAAATCGAATAAATTCATTATTTTTTTTTTTTTTTTTTACTTGGAGTTCTGATAGACAAAATAAGTTTTCAGTAGATTCTGCAGTGTCTTTAGAAGAAAAGTGGTGTAATTTTATATTTTTTCTTTAGTATCTTTTACATTAGTACTAGACAATTTGGTCTACGATTATTTAATTAAAGATTTCTACTTTAGCAGACGAGGAGAAGTAAGATTACAGCTGAAAATTTATAAAAAGGAAAACGTATAAATGAAGCTTTGAATCGTCAATACGAAATACATTGTTAGAAGGGCAACAAATGAATCGGAATTCTTATGAAACGTCTTATAAATGGCAAACGTAAAAAATGATACTTTATAATCACATTTTTTGCTCTGTAACTTAAAAATCTTCAAGTCTTTATTCAAAACTGATTTGAGATGAATATTTAAAAAATGAATAAAATAGTTGGCATCCATTATTCGTATTCTATTAATTTCAAACTGCACGATGTGGCTCAATTATGGATTTTAGATGCAACGAGGAAACATCTTCAAGTATCAAATTCCTACGAAATAACTGTACATATTATATCAAGCGCAGATACCTGGATGAAATGAATTTCCGAAAAATTTCAATGCTTTATTTCAAACCGAATGATGTGGTTCATTTTAATTCAGACTTCCCAATAATTCTTTAGAAATGATTATAATATTTACTATAAAATATTTCAACCTATCTGGCTGTTGGCTACAATATTTTGTTGATACACTCATTATAGCAGCTTTGTTATTGAAATTCCAGTACTGACCAGCCCAATGCGCTAAGATCAATTTCTTTTAAAGGTTATTCGTTTCATTCGATCGCGATGAGTCGTTGCTATCCCTAACTGAGCATCGTATCGATTAGGATGTATTATTTAAAGGCAATAATTCCAAATTTTACAAGTAAAAACCAGTGCTTAACTAATGCTAGTTCTGAGACAGATTAAGAAACGCGATAACATTCCTATTTATTCGTAACTTCAAACTTTTTTTAAAAAAGTTTTTTTTTACTGAAAAAAGCTTTATTTTTTCTCATCACTGAAAAACTTTGCTACTCGAAATAAGGAAGACAATCAAATTCACAACATTTCAAGTACAAATGGAAATGAAATTTGAATTTTCAGGCATTTTTTCTTAATTTCACTTGGCTTCATAATTTCATTTTACAAAAAAAAATTTCTGAAGACTGTTTCTGATAAAGTTTAAAATTTATAAATTTTATTCAAGCATTAAAAAAGCATATGTAAGAACTACAGTCTTGGCAAGATGGTGAAATTTTAACGCTTCACTCCCTCTAAAAGAATGAAAATCTGCTGGTACAGTATTTCCACAACCTATGAAAACCACATCTGAATCCATTTTATAATCAAGTGTATAGTGAGTGTGTTGAATTTTTCTAATGAACTGCTCGGTTTTAAATATAATATTTTTAATCTACACAAACACAGCTACACTACAAAATTTACAAACACACATAGATAATTAGGTTAAAGAAAACAGTATGGTGGAGGGATTCCGCCGTTTTCAACCGAAAGCATTCGGCGTTAGCGCAAGGGTTGAAAAAGTCGACCTCAGGATGCAGGTCTGCCGTTCAACTGCTTGTCTTCTGTAAAACGCCACAAGGGGGAGCTCTCTGCACATGGGGAAAAAGAGGTGCTACAAGCGTTTAATCCAGGGTTAGAAACTTTTGTGAGCATTTCATTCTTACACAAGCATGATGCGATTTGATATGCTTAATGTTTACCGACCTCTTCAGGCAAATATTGTGTTTTAACTACATAGAGGCTCAATTAAGTGATTCACATTCGTACACTACTAAGACTTGCGTACTGAAGGAGGAAAGACATTTTTATCAATGATATTAACAACTGCCGGTTTATAATTCAAAAATTTGTTCTTTAATATTAATTTTGAAATAATTAAAGCCACAATTATCCAATACGTTGAAGGCTCTTTTAAATATGGTGCAATCTGATATGTACTATTTATAACAAATGAATGAAGTAGAGCTTCCGATACTAAGTCATAAATTTTCTAAAGCTCTGGTACGATACCTTTTCGTGTATTCGGATTTCCAATTAGGCAAATGTTTAGAACTGCTGAGTTTCAGGGAAGCTGGGGGGGGGGGGGCGCAGAATGCAGGTAGATCTATTAAAAATATATACTTCACTGTAAATAAATTCGTCAAAAGAACAAATTCTATGAACTATAAAATATTAGGGCTATAAAGTTTGTTGACACTAAATCCCTAAAATCATAAAATAAAGTTGAGAATAATTATTTACAGTATATGGAATTTTAATTATTAATTGGTTATGGCATATTCAGTTTTACAAGTCTTATAAAATAATTTTTACAATTACATTTGTTTGTAGTTTATTATTTCTTCATAATAAAAAATCGTTCTTTTGATCTTTGACCTTTTTGCTGCCGAATTTTTAAAATCACTATTTTAAATGCTGTGTTTGCAAGCAAATTCAATTTTTTAAAGAATTGAACTGTTATACGGCACCCGATTAATTATATGATACGACTCAAATCTGTAATAGTGAAAAAGATAAGCACATGAAGATAAAAAAAATAGCGGGATGCAGTAAAATACTGACTGAATTATAACCTGCGAAAATAAGGGATAAGCATCCGAATGATGAGGGTCAACATCTAAAATATAACCTTTGAAAGAAAATAACTCGAAATATTTTTATTCAACAAAATATCCGTCTTTAGAATAATTCATCGATAATTTTTGGTTGGACGTTTGGTATTGCCGATAATTTTTGGCTGGTGGACAATGATGTCAGGTCCGCAGATTTTCTGCAGAAAAGAATCCGAGTATCCGAATTTAAAAAGAAGCCAAATAATATTTAATTTCCTTTAACTAAATTGAACTATAATGAGTTATTTTGAAGCCAAATAAGAGAAAATGGGCTTGCCCTCTTGTCAGATTTATCTTGCCCCCCCCCACCGTCGACTATCTTCTGCCGCCGCCTCTGAATTAACCCCCCTCTCATCTTGTATGTTTCACCACTCTTGACCAAGACTGTAGGTGGGAAAATCTATACCCTTCAATTCCCTGCGAATGTATGCAATGAATATTCATCACATTCCATTTGCTGAGCGGAGATGCAAGAACAGAAACTGTGGTCTGCCGAGCATTGTAGGATTCGTTCCCAGTCACAAGGAATGTCGTGGTGGGTGAATCCCTCGAAACGCTCGAAGAACGATAGTGATGGGGCGGAGATAGAAGTCGAATCCAGACGTTGATCAGAGGGGTGGAACTCTCTCAACATTGAACATGCACAGTTAAGTAATTTCATTAAAACATTAACGAGTGCATAAATGTATATTTATAAATATAATTTCATTATAAAAGCATACAAATCTATAATTACAAAATTCAGAATTCAAAACCTTTGCATTTTGAAGGCAAATTCGTTTGGTCTGATATCTTACAAATGTCGCAGTTAACGTCATATTTAACTTTAATTTTAAATCGATCGTTTTTAACAAATACATTCCATATTAAATACAGGTGATTCATAGTCAATAACAATAACTTGTACGTTCATTTTCTTTTAAATCGTTTAGATGGGGGAAAAATACATATAGTGTTTAAATTAATAATCTTTTAACTAAGTTTTTTTAAAAGCAATATTGAAGCAAAATAAATTTTTCCAAAAATTACAATCTAAAAATAGGTCGTTTCAAAATTTAAATCACAATTACTCATTCTATTTGAATGTAACGAATATGGTTGATATTCTTGCAAATATAAACAGTATGATAAATAGATATGGCACAGTAGAATTCTAAACCTTAACTGCTTTCATTTTGAGAGATTAAAGGGTGAACCTTAAATTTGGTTTTCTAAACTGTCGAAGAGTCTGAACCATGACCATTGAGGAAATATGTGGCGCATCTTCGATTCTAGGAATATGAAGCTAAAAGGATAAAAATCAAGTTTCGCGACGTTTTAACAGTTACCGCTATTGCATTCCGAGATTCATAGGGTAACCAGCGCATTTCAAGAGGTTAAATATTTTTAAGTTTGAATTTAAAAATGAAAAAAATAATTTTATAAATGTGCTAAAATGAAATAAAAAGCATACGCATATATATTCCTAAAAAAAGCATTGAAATATCTTAAGACTTCCAAAACAATCGTATTAGATAAAAAAAAATCGATAGATTCAAGATTCTCATATGTTATTTCAGAATTGATTAAAAATATTGTACAGCATTTTAGAATATACCGATGGCACAAATTTGCAAACTTTCGAGTCTAGATATCGACAACATAATTCACAAGCAACTTGCAAAAATAAAAAATGTACATATATATATGCGAGCATTTAGAATTTATAAAAATTGTTAGAATAGAGTGTTTAGTTGATATTTTTTTAAATTTAAGTTTCTAATAAAATCAATGAGTTACATTGTACATGAGAAAGTAAATAGCAGAATTCTCATAAGAAGCGCAAAAAAAAAAAAAAAAAAAAAAAAAAAAAAAAAAAAAATGTTTTCGTATAGCCATGTCCAGTTTTAATGTTAGTTTACAATGCTACGTTTTTTTCAATCTTTAAATTTTGTACTACATAAATAACTGCATCATAAAAATATTTTCAAATAAAAAAAAATAATGCATTTAAATGCTTTAGTTATATATCAAATAAGACATTTAAAACTTCTGCTATTCAATCATTATTAAAATTTCAACATTTTAATAAAATATAAATAAACTATATGTTCAAGTTAAAAGTAACATAATATTTAATAGCAACTACTAATTTTTTAGCAACTACTAATTTTTAAAAGTAAGTAACATAATATTTAATAGCAACTACTTATTTTTTCCAATAATCCAATAGTTTTATTATTGGATTTTATTATTTATTGTATTTAATCCGATACTTTTATAATTATATTAAGACATGGTTTGTTTAGTTATATTAACGTCCCGTTTTAAAGCAACACTAGGGCTATTTGTATTAATGCATGGATTCAGACAATGACTAAAAATGTTTAAAATTTAGAATCTAACTCATTACTTTTAGACAAGCTGTGATATAAAATACCAATAGTTTATGAGTAATACCGAATTAAATTCTTTTATATTGGAATTTCCTACTCTCTGGTAACCTGAAAGTTCGATTAATAAATTTGAGAGCCACCAATTCAATTACAAAGAGATAAGCAAACGTTCATTACGCGTAAAATAAATTTTCAACGTTAAGTTAATCCTGCGCAAAACAAATTTAGCACTTTCCCTTATATTTTATGCAGTGTAAAATATTTATCTCTTGTCATCTTCGCTGTTTTTATTTACACAAATAAAAAAACATTTTATTAACAATTTACGCAATTACAAATTTGAAACTCGTTTAAGATTAAATAACTCTGTCCGAGATTGCATGTCTCGAATCATGGTCTCCAGTTACACGGAAAACATCCTCCCGCGTTATACTGAATTACTGAATTTGCTTTTATTAAGATTTAATAAAGAATATTTTACAAAATTTCAGAATTTGAAAACATTAATCAAAGGGCCATAAATAATTATGAAATGTTTTGAATACTATGTTATTAAAATTTTTATTAAGCTTACGCTCAAATAAATTATCGCCGGGAAATATAAAAATTATCAGATAAAAAAAAGGATTGGAAAGGGAGCAGGAAAAGTAACTTCGTTCACTTAAAAGAAAGCATATGGATGCCAATCGAAACGTTGGGTTGCACGAAGCCCAGGAACATGCATTTTGTCAACACGCTTTAAACCCCATGCGAAAGACGTAAAAGAAAGTTAATAAACTCCTGATGTTTTACAAGAGCAACTATAAAATATTTCTTTTTTTCCCCCTCTTACACCTAATAATATATTTAATACTGATAATTTAATATTTTTCATTTCGTATACTAAAAGAAGATTTTTTAAAAAAAATCTTTATTTAAAAATGCCAAGAAGTGAAAACTCATGAAAATGGATATTTTTTTTAAATGTTCCAAATAATTTTCCAAAAGGAAATTGTATTTTTAAAAAGTTTAACTGTACAGATGCAAGTTTTGACACTAAGGATTTGTAGTTTAAAATTTGTTGCTCTAATATTACAGTCAAGATCCGCTACCCGTTATAAGATGAGAGTTAAAATTATTTTTCGAAAATGAACGAACATTCATGTTTGCTAAATATTTTTATAATGAGCCATCACGAATTGGGCCTTCAAAATGCACAGATGTTTCAAAGGGATTTATAAAGATAATAAAAACAAGGATACTTACCTAAATATCTAAAAAAATATTAACCATTAAAGGTTACTTAACTTTATTACAATTCATCTTTAACAATTATGATATATAATGATTTCAACTTGATTATTGATTAGTTATTTTAAAAACAATACCTGAAAACAGAAAGCTAGAAGAAATACCTTAAGGTGCTAAAAATGTTCGTTTGTTCTCACCCTCCCCCCTCAATTTTTCATTATTAAAAAGTATACGATCACAATTGAGAGCAAGAGGGCAAATTTGCACTTATTCTTAAAAACTTTAGAAGCGTTTTTACAATAATTATGAGAAATGGCTTTTTATATGTGTTATTATTCAATTATATGCAAGAAAAAAACTCCACAGATAAGAAAAAAATTTACAAATGCAATTTTCCCAAGGAAGTTTATGAAACTAGAAATACATAAAAAACACTATTTATCGTAAAGGTGACTGTTTTCCCAGATTTAATCTATTTGATTATTTGATATATTTTATATTTGATGTTCTCAGAACGATTATTAAAAACGAAAATTCGTCTAATATGCTTCACACGTTTAGGATAAATATTACAGATTATTAAGAATTAGTGATCGCTTGATGCTTTCTATTAACACGAATCAGTTGCAAAAACCAAATAAAAAATATCAGAATTAAAATACACAATTCATTAAAGCATTTGCTGTAACAAGATAATTATTTCAATTAAAATTCAAGCATTAATACTCCAAACTGTTTCTAAAATCAAATTATTAATTGTAAGCAGTCACATATTGATATACAATTTGTGAAATTGTATGTAAACTACCGAAAAGGCAATTAAAACATTTTACAAGAGAAGTCCAAAGAAATTCTAAAGGGTAACGCATCGCACCCTACTTTTTATTTTTTTTTCTAACTCAGTTTTTAACATTTTTTTTTCTTTCTGTAAGAAATGTGATTCGGAAATAAGGAAAAAAAAATTAAAACCAACTAAATTGAATTTATGACAAGATACAAAACTGGCTTTTTAATTAGAGGTACAAAATTGTAGTCAAGATACAAAAAATCCCTGAATCCCGTTTTGGTACATTCACAAATTTTAAATGCTACTTTTGTGCAACATAATTATTAAATGCTTTATCGGAAATTGCGGTCAAATAATCTTATATTACCACTTCCCACATCTTATCAATGGTAGTAGTACATGGAGTCTACGACCATATTTTACGCATTTAATAAATACCATGCATAGGATGAATAAAGAGATCTAGTTGGGTTTAACAGATATTTACGTCTCGTTTTAAGTGAATTTGATCATTCTGAGATGGACCTCGTAAATTCAAATTCAAACCGTGGTCAAATGACTAGAAAGGCATCTGAGAATGCACTCGTTTCTCCAAACTTCCGCGTCACTTCAGTGGTATGGCATTTGATTCCGTTTATGTGAATATAGACCAGACTTACTTACACGACAGCTCTTTGGTGGAATGGAGTTTCAAACCTAGTCACGAAGCTCCAATAATGAATATTTTGAGAAATCGAAATTTTAAATCACGGACAGAAAAATAATATCCGATTCAGTTTAGTGAAAATATACCATTATTTGCATTTTAAAACCTCTCTCGCAAACAACTAATTAAATCATTCCAGTGAACATGTATAATAGCCAATAGTCTTTTTAATAAGAAAACTAGAACAATGCTCACCCGTTGTCCTTCTATGGAAATGTAAAACCAACGTTGAAGAAATTCTTCCTTCTATTGTCTTCCATCCAATCTGAAAAATAAATTACACTGTAGCATTTATTAAGTTCAATTACGATAAAATGCAATCCAAATGAACTACTTTTAATCACTCTTACTTGTGTACTAACAAATAAAACATTTTTAAATCAAAAATAGGGGAATCGAAATAAAATCGCAAATGTTTGAAACTAAAATACTATAAAGAAATTACTTTACAATGAAGATCCTTACTCCTAAACACTCAGTAAAATATTTATTATAATGTCATTAAAATTTTAATTGCCCTATATCATTTCTAACTAGTTACCGCCATTTCAGCTATTTTGTTTGGGCATCTAGATTTTTAATAAAAGATACTCAGTTTTTTTTTTTTTTTTTTTTTTTTAATATACTCATAATAGTTTGTCTCCAAAAAAATTTTCTAATAAAAAAACTTTTTAGTCTAACGTATTTCATCATTTATTATTAATAAAATTATGGAATGTTGGCAATTCATCCAAAATTCGAAATTCAGTTCAACTTAATTGATTAGCTGATAACCAATTTAATAATTTTAAAATGGCATATTTTCATCCAGAATAAAAAAACTCCAGAAAATTTCAACACATCATTACCGAAGTGAAAAATTCAATTACAAATTTCAATCCTAAAAAGTTAAAATAGAATTTCGTTAGAAGAACTTGCGTATTAATCGAAGATGTTTATGGATGTCCTTATTGATGATAACATAACGAAATTATATACGGTGAGCGAGATTACACGCTTTTAAGCATTAAGTATGAAGTTCAAATAGTGATGGAACTAGAAAAATACTTGAGTCATTGAGATTTGTTATGGCGGGCATACTAATAACTCAGTCAAAACAAAACTGGATAGAAATCTTAGTAAATAACTGAAGCGACTTGAAGACACATCTTGTCTTTTATGTGGTTCATTGGTTAACATCAACAACAAAAGGCACATGTGGTCGCCATACTGTAGTAGGCCTAGAGAACTACACGTAAAATTTCTAGGGAGAAAGAGCCGAGATCACACATAAGTAAAGCTCGCTTCTGCTAAAAAAAAAAAAATTAAAGCTTAACATCAACAGTGAGACTACGTGATATTTACATGATTGGCAGCTAGCTCCGCCCAAGAAGACCACGTGGTTAACTGAATTCTTAACATCTTGCCACTGGATGAACCAGGGGGTTCATAAAAATTTCCAAGAGTAAATAATTATATTTATATTTCATATGCAAGGGGATATTTATCTTTGTATTCTTTGATATGTGTTTTAATAGTTGCAGCCAAAACGAAAGGTGAGCAAGTTACACCAAAACAACGTCTATTAAAATGATACATTGTTACTGGTTGAGATCTATCACAGTTTTTATAATACAAGAAACATAAAAATAGTTCCTATCCAATTCCGCAACTTCTATTTGTAAAAAAGCCCGAGCAACCTCCACAAAATCCAATTTAATGTTCTCTAAATTTTAATATAACATCAATAAGGTTAGGATTTAAATTTTCTCCAGAAAGAAGGCCTTCATTTAGACTAATATTATTACTTTGCTTACTGCTGGCATCATATGGCATTCTAGTATTTATACTGGAAGAAGTTTCCCTGAAAACCGGCATTACATATCCAGTAAAAACATTCGTCATGACACATCTGAATTATGCCTTCGTAAATCTGTTCTTGCAGAACTGCATTATACCTCCCAAACAACGCTTGATCCTTATTAAATCTTTTTTCTAAAGCAATTAATCTCTTTTCCACAACGTCAAAATTATTAATGAATTTTTCTTTAATTTCGTTTTTTTTTCATTGCAACGGTGCTTCATATCGTCCGTTCTTTGTTTTAAGTTCTTTTCCGAAATTACATAAATTATCTCTGGATTTATTTTCCGAAGTCGCATCGAGCAAGAAACGATCTACCCAGATCAGATTCCACTACACAAGATACGGTAAACGCAAAAGGATGTTTCCTTTTTTGGAAGTCTGTCATTTGACCAATCAATGTGTCACCAAAAAGTATAAGTTACAAGTTTTTTTTTTTGCTTCTCCCCTTAGAACATTGTACATTAACACCCAGCAGGATCTGGAGAGGGGTGGAATTTTCCAGGGAGTCAGATAGCAGGCAGGTGGCTGGAATTGCTTTGTTTACAAGTTGGAGGTCAACATTCGAATATGTCCGCAACAGTTATTTCGTCTGACGCCAAAGCCTCAATGTTTATGAATTGAAAAGGGGGAAATCTGCTCCTTATTTTTAGACGTACAACGTCGAATATTTTCTCGGTGGGTTCGCGTTTCGAGAAAGTATAAATTATAAGTTTCTCTTGATGTATTGGTTTCAAATTTAAAGCGTGTTTTAGAACACTACGCAAAAAGGACTTTTATGACCTTGAATCAAAAGTCTAGCCGTGACCCTATTTGAACCATTTTCTGCCTGGACGTTAGCAGTTTAAAAAAAAAAAAAAGATGTAAAAAATGGAATGCATGCACTGTATCTTGTAATTATACAAAGTTAAACTCCAAGCTTATAATTTTTTTCATTTCTGAAATCGTTTGAGTATAACAAAAACAAGAATAACTTAACCTTTGAAAATAATTTATAAATGCCAAATTTTTTTTAAATTACAACCTTTAGCATTGTGGCAAAAATTATTTACTTTAAAGCAAAATATTATGCAAAAATTTTATATTTATATTTAATGCAAAAATAATAAATTAAAAAATAAGTGAATTAAAATGCTTATTGTTTCAGAAAACTGTGTTTAAAATAGTATTAATTATTTTTCGAAGCTCAATCTCCTCCATACCAGCTCTTGAAACAGTTTCAATTATAAAATAACTAATTAAATATTCCTTCCTTAAAGAATTTTGCAGATCATTTGAAAATTGGCTGATATTATATCTTTTGAGCAGTGCTTAAATCAAAAATCATAATTTTTTAAAAATGCTACCAAACGTTCTCTTTGGTTAGAAATTCGGAGTTTGATTGCTGTATTCATAAAATCGGACATTTTTTCCGTAGTATTCATATTTTGGCATTTAACAGCTATTGTGGGTATGCAGAGTCGTTTGGAAGGAAAAGGAGAGTTTATGATTAGGATAGTTTTGGCCGTATATTTGCAAAATTTTAAATGGTATACATAGACAAGAAAATATTTTTTCCGTAAAATATTATTTACCCTGTGTTACTATTCTGTCATTTTAAATCATTAAATTTTTGTAAATTTTGAAAATTTACATTATTAATGAAGTTATTTCTTAGATATGGATCTACCTATATCTTAAGTTTTCAACACTAGAATATTATTCTCTTTATATTTTAATAAATAACTGCAAGCAATTGCTGTGGAAATTAACTAATTTAAAATTTTGCAAATTTATCAAAATTATTTTTAAAAATTTATAAGAATTTTTAAGTACTTAGAGTTATATCAATAACTCTTTAAATGAAAAAAAAAAAAAGTGGAGAGAACTTCTGAATGATTAAATTTTATGAAGCAGCAATGATTTTAATGAATATGCAAATATACTATTTCAACGTTATTCTTCAACATCAAATGCGTCTTTCCGTAATTAATAAATTGTAACCAAACAGCGGTAAAAAAACGGAGCGCCAGGAAACTTTTTAGGTGAAATTATAAGATGTTATGAGTGCCCAGATCACACTCCCCTAAGTACACAAGTCAAGTTCGCTTCTACTACAAATATATATATATATATATATATATATATATATACTAACATCAACAGTGAGACCACGTGATATTTACAGGCAGACATGATTAACTTAGACCACATGATTGGCAGCTAGCTCTGCCCAGGAAGACCACGTGGTTAAATGAATTCTTAACAGCTGCATTCAACTAAACTACAGGGACCTAAAAAGCCCCAAACTTTTCTAATTATCATTCCGAGGTCAGAGCAGATGTTCACCATGCCACTCGTTCGTCATTTTAATCCATCCTTTATTTTCGTATGCTTACATATACCTTTGTTCATTTGTTTCTTTCAAAAGAAAAACAATTTCCGACCAAACTTTTAACTTGATAAAGAACATGCATTACGTACTTAAATATCATTCACACATTTTAAAATGTAAAATATCTTGAATGAAAATAAAATTAAAAATATCCATTTTAAAATGTAAGATATTTTTTAAATCTTTAAAGAGTGGGCATATTTTCTATAAATTTCCCGAGCCAAATTTATTCCAAATGCACAATAGTATAGGTCGTTGAAATGCCTAATTTAGAACAGTTTCTTATTAAGAATTCTTAAAATTTTAACAATATTTTTAGACATGACATAGGCTTGGAACAAAAAAAAAAGCTTATAAAATAATGCATTTTACAAAACAAAAAAAGTATGATTAATAGAAGTAAAATAAGTATGATTAACTGAACAATGAAATGAATAAATTTATATGAAAATTGCTTGCTATTTTAGAAATATTGCAAAACTATGACATAAAAGAACATCGATCTCGAATGATAAAATTCGATTCCGAACGATGAAATTCGTACTTCCGCGCAAATGTGTCACGTCTGCATTTTTATTAAAACAGAAGTTCGGCATTTTTTGGAGTATATTGTTAAGCATTATTTTAAAAATGTCTTTTCGGGATACCAATTTCGTTTCCATGAAATTTTTAATGAATTCTTCAAAATGCATATTTTAACAGATTAAAGCAAAAAAGTATATGTATGTACAGTTTAGTACTATTTATTTAAAACCTTTAAAAAAATTTTGATGCATTGTTAACAAGGAATAAAATATTTCAATATCATCGATTTTTAAGTTGGAATGCTTCTGCAAATCGCGTATTGCACAAATGTGTCTAGCTATCTACAGAAAACGTAATAGCAGATGCAATCAAGACAAATGAAAACACAAGGCAAACTTAAAATATTTTCATGGTATGTGATGTACCGGGCTAAAGGTTCGAATCATCTTTAAATTTTTATGGTATATATAAAAATATATTGCAGATACAAGCCATATTTTTATTTCAGTCGATCAGAAAGGAAACTCCGAAAATATTCCATTTTCTAGAACTTGTATAAAAAATACCCCCTCAACAAAAAATAGATAAAAAATCTTGCACCAGATTCATGCTACCGATTGAACTTTCATAACTATTTTTCTCTAATAGCATGAAAACAATACACTCCATGTCTTTTTATTACATGCAATTGTTTTTATTTACACAAGTGAGCGTGTAACTACCTCACCTGGGAAAATAAAAATCTGAACACTCGTAGCATTAACGGCCTAGCCAGAGACCAGCTTTATAGTGCGGTGGAGGTTGTAACATGTTTATTAAAAAAATTGCAAAAAATTTCGGGGAAAACTCCCATGGTTTATATGATCTTTCCCCCCAAACATTAGCAAATTCATCAAATGTGTCCAGTTTTCATCGTATTTGTATGAGATTTTCATTTGGCACTAAAAATATCAATGCAATTCCAGACATCTTTTTTTAGGAATATTTTATATATTTGGATACATTTTTGGAACGCAATTTTACAAAATTCAGCTCGATGAAATAATTTCAAGGATTATAATAAAATTTCTCTTCCATTTGAATTATTGACTGTCATGATAAATAATTTTTCCCTTTTATCATAAAAACTAACAGGAAATTTCAAAGATGTTTTGATTTTTTAGGACATGAAACTAACAGTATAAAACCAGCGGCAGTGGTCTCCTAAAAACGTTTTCATACACTAATAAACGCATTATTCCTGAGAAGGCCTTGCATGGCATATAATAATTACGAAATATTAACTTCAGGCAGGAATTTAGATTTCGAATTTTAGAGATGGACTCCTAGCATGAGAAAAATAAATATGTTTTAAACGCGTTGTTCCCAACAAACAGTAACAAAAATGTGACATAAGTACATTTGTAGTCACAAAACCACATAACAAATTTGATATATTTAAGTCACTACGTTTTCTACTTGTCACGTTTACGTGCTTTTGAAAAGAGACTGACAGACGGCCAACCCCACGTTGAGAGGCATCTACAATACAATTGTTAAATTTATGTACCAAATTTTATCTATCTAGCTCTTTTTGTAATTATCGTGTTGTTAAATTATATCTGAAACGACAACCAGACTTCCTATGAACAGATATTACTCAAAATTCGATAGAAATCTACAAATTGGTATAAAGACCATACACCAAATTTCATCCGTCTAGCTAAAAGCGCTTTTGAGTTATGTTCATAGACAGAGATAATGCCAAAAATTTATATTTCGCAGAGATCCTTCAAAATTTTGAGTTCGAATTTCTTGATTATAATTATCTCTCCATAACCTGAGTGCGAGAAATTAAAAAGAATAAAATAAATCCTACATAATTTAAAAGTTAATTTGATTCATTTGATTTTTTTAAAGCTATGCTAAGTCGTTTGTATCATATTATTAAATATATTTGTATAAATATGTGCAGTGTGGGGAGAGCGAGAATATGTATTTTAAAAGATTAATTCAAGTGGTACAACGGAAGTTAAGATGAAGAGCAGCTGAAACTGACATTGCAGATGAATCATCATTTTATTTAATCCTCCCAATTTAAATACCGTTTGCAGCAACAGTTAAAACTATTTTGTCTACACACACATAAAAAAAAGGTGTCTTAGCGTCATTAATAAAATAATTTGCAGTGAGATGTGGCAATGATATTTTGACTTAGCAAAAGCAATACAAGCTTGGCAGCTGAAAATGAAACTGATAACTTTGGCTTTCAGATATGCTGACTAAGTGGTTCCTAAAATTCTCTTCACTAGGAATTAATTAAAGCAAACAGTAAAATAAATAAACGGATAAGTTAAAAACAAACTGCAGGGCCACCATAAAAAAATTTTTAATACACAAAATGCATAGCATTGCGAATTCAGACCCAGGGGCATATCTACATAAAATAGCGCTCAGGACAACTAGCAAAGCAGTGGCTCCTCCTTTCCTTTTTTAAACTGCAGTTCTTTCATTTCTTCTTCTCTGCCTCGTGCCAAAAATATTATAATGAGGAATGGAAAATTAAATTTTAATAATTATAAATAAAACATTTTTGTATAATACAGCCTAGCAGTCGATCAATACATCTTAATTATTCGACAGATAAATTTAACTATTTTTCAGAATCTAAATATAGCAGTTAGAGCCGATTGTTTTAAAAAAATGCATCGAAAATGAGTAGAAACATTTGAAATTATGTTTTAAAAACGTAATGATTGACAAATAGAAATGCATATTATAAGCGATTCTTTAAAAAATGCTTCCAAGAATATGAGCACAGTTCAAAACTTTCAGAGATAAAACAGTACTAATTTATTATTCAAGTCCTTTCTAAGTGATTTAATATAAACATTTCCTGGGCAATTTCAACAAAATTTCATAAATTTTTGACATAATTTAAAAAAAAAATTAAACATTTTAATGAGATATCACTATTATGTCTTTTAGATGAAAAGCAATCCGTATTTAATATATAATTTATCTTAATACTAACTTATCTTAATACTACTGACTTATATTTCAATTCACTGGCATAATAGATCCAACTATTTGACCAAATTTAATCAAATTTGACACTAATCGATTTTGGATGGCAGGAAATTGCACCACAAAACGATTTTTTTTTAATTTCAGTTTTAATGAATCAAATTAATAGAAATCTCTTTTGCCTTAGTGTTAACTTCTGAAAATATTACTACACAAAAATAACACTTAGTGTGCCATAACTTTGTCACACTATCTTTAAATTAAAAAAAATATATCTTCAATGATATTCGATAGTTGAGCAATGTTTCCAATTGTGACAACTTTTTGACAATATTTTTAAATGCGATTAAATTGCCTATTATTCCATTAAATCGCATTGTTCGAATTAACTTGCCTATTATTTCATTCACTGTTCGAATTTAAATTGCCTGTTTCGTTGTTCCATTATGAAATGAACTTGATGGGTTCACTAGCAGCGATTTTAAATTTACATATAAAATTCAGATTTATAAATATTTACGAAAAAAAAATTGTTTTTAATAGCTTATGGTATTAACTGCTTATTTCATTTACCATTTCACATTCATTGAAAGAGCGCATTTATGTTTTGTTTTGCAATCTGCCTGCATTTGCGTCGCCACTATTTTTAAAAAAACGATATCAAAAAACGATACTGGAGAAGTTCATTGCTAAAACTTTATTTCGTGAATGATTTACGTGTGAATATCCACGGTCGATTCTTAAAAGAAACTTTAATATCAAGACACATTATTAATGAAATCTAAATCAAGAACATATTTTTAAAACTTTTTTTTATTAAAGTAGAGTAAAAAATCAGTAATATAAAATTTTAATTAATTATTTATTTTGAATTCTTTTTATTTTAATACTAGGCTAATCTTTGAAACACGTCTCAATTAAAGAAAACATGCTTCAAAATTTCGGAAACAATTTTTCGTCGAATTCATTTTGAGAAAATAACTCGCTAATCATTTACTATCACTGGACAACAGATAAAGTTGAATAGAATATTGGGAAAAATTTTTTGCTTTGTTGCTAAATAATAATAAAAAAAAATTATAAACTGAGCTTTAATTTTCAAAATAACATTCGAATATTTTAAAATTGAAAACATTAAGACTAAAATAGTGCATTTCTTGAAAAATAAAGCTAAATATTCAACAAAACTTTTCTTGGAAAATATTACAAGTTTTTATAAATCTTTCTAAATTTCAATAAGATTATCAAGAAGAATTTGTTAGATTAATCTTTTCATTGCCAAATACTATGCAACAATTAAATGATTATTGGCTGTATGAACTTCTCAATCAGAGCTAGCTAATAAACCGGGGGTGTCATTCAAGCGTATAATTCGTTTACAAAAGCAACGTTCTGTTAAGGACTAAAAAAAATCTGTCAAGGTTTCTTTCGTCATTCTTCTGAGAAGGGAATTTATAATAAAATAAACCCATTCCAAACATAAAAAATAAGAACATTACAACCGTGCTGTTTTTTATCACTGTAAAGCTCTTATTACTAAAACTTTCTGCAATAAAACACTTATTTTTAATGAAATTTGCGTCCTTCTAATTCAGTTTAATTTATGCAATTCTAAATAACCCGTTAGACATTTCAACACTATTTTGCTGATAGATCAAAGTTTTCGATAAATAGAAATATGACAAGCTTATTTATATTAAACTTGCATTCACTTATCATTTCTTAGGTTTATTTTAATCTTGAGTAAAAAAAGGTGCTTTTTGTAGATGTCATTAATTTATTCCACAATATTACACCCCCTGGTTAATGCCACCCACGGAACTTGTCCTTCCTGCCACACACACCTTAGTTAGCCACAACCCCCGATTTAGCCCACTTTTCAGATCGCACTGGGAGTAAAGGCAAAAGAAACAATCAAGGTTAGTGTGATATTGGACAATGCAGATAAAACACGTTCTTGTGTAAATTAACCTTAAAAAAATATGCCCTTAAAAATATTTCAATAAAATGAACCAGGGTTCTTTCTTTAATTGGAATTAATTTGAAATTTGACTCGCCCTCGCCTTAAAACACAATTAAACATTTTGTTAGCTTTTGAATTTTTTTATCTATACTCAGAATTTGTGAGGTCAAATTTGCCAGAAAATATTTATTCGTTTTTATTTCCCCTTTACCTCCCATCTATTAGGACAAAAACACATTTTAAAATACCGGTGCAGAGTCGATGATGAATGAATAATTATGCAGCCCTTGATTTTAGTAGTGAGTATACCCTTCTCCAAACGAAACATTTAATTATGTGACAAAGAGCTCAACTTAAGGGAGGGGGCGGACATGTAGAAACAGGGATGAATTATGCAGATTTGGAATCGACATGCACGGATGAGAATTTCGAAAAATATTAGCACAAAAAGTTTCATTGCATATACTATAATGGAATTTCCTGCTATGTTATTTCCTTTAAATCTCTTTCAACTCTAAATAAAGTATACGTAATGGCTTTTCGAAAAAAAAATTATGATACTTTAGTAACATGCATATCTGAGTACTGAGATTTCTTCATATCCGACTCTGTAGACAAAGACTCCTAGATATTAATTACAAAGACATTGAAATGTCAGTACAGGATTTCATCGATTTTTTTTTTTTAACTTTTGAAAAAACATTATATTAATTTAATTTTTTGAGGAATGGTTAAGTTTATTCTCTCAATTTCTCCACTGTGCATAAGAAGACAGTCATTCTAATATGACTACTGAAGAAACGATTTATTAAATATTTTTATTTATTCGTTTAAATCTGAATTTCATATGAATTTTGTTAATTAACTACAAGCAAATGAGTTTTTTTTTTTTTTTTTACTCTGTCTCAAATTTCCATTCTAAATCGACTACGGATTTTTATTCGTTTCGACACGATTTGAGTTGATGGCTGCAGCAATTGCGCAATTCGGAACCTACCTATTAACAATTTATTTTAATGCACGCAATTATGTACAAGAAAGTAAGAATGCACGCATTAAAATTAAATGCACAGAAGTTTATATCGCAAAAAACTAATTTTCAAAACTTTAAAAAGTTTGTGTAAATATAATCTTTAGAAATATTGTGGAATAATGATAAAATTTTATTTTTAATTAAAATTATTTACAATATTAAAACGGCTCTTCCGAATGAGCACATACTATTCAAAAACATTTGTAAAATTAGGTAATTTTAGAGGCGAATCTCGTAAGGTGTAGTTTACAAATAAGGTAAAAGCTTAAGTAAATTACGTTGAATTAAATTCAAAAGAAACATTTAATAAGAATTGATAATATATCCAATACAAGAATTACAATGGCCCCTCGCGAGTCTAAAATGATTTAAAAATAAAAGCATATAATCTAATAAGGAAAATCTAGTATACATAGGAATTAAATTTTGTTCATAAATCATTTTTAGAGTAGCATCTACTAAAATAGTTACCTGGTTACAAGTCGGTAATTAGTATTGTGAAATATATTCTTTTAAAAAATGTGTCTAGATTGATTTCTTTTTGGATATTATTGCTGTGATTGAAAAATAATAAAATACGCATCAATTCATTTATTATTAATGATCCAGGATTAACGGCCTTTTATTTTACTAATTATATTTGATACTAAGTGCTTTTAATAACGAATAGTTGTTTTTGTTTTTTTTCCTTTCTTCAAACAGTATGGCTGGCATTTCAAATATTTTATAATATATTAAATTAGCATAAATAAAATTTACATACATAAACAAATTTCAATCAAAATTTATTCTGAAATCCTTTGCAAAAATTATCAAAATTCTTTGAATATAATTTTATTTCTGTTTTTTAATAAGACGGTAAATTCACACTGATTAGCCGAGCTTTTGATCGATTTTAAATAAAATTTGAAAATGTGCTTTCACCAAACTATACCGATAAAAAAAGTCATTGAAAGTCTAAATGCAGAAATGCTTTGTTAAACACATTATTTAGTAACTTAAAAATTGACGCATTAATTCTTTAAAAAGAGCTCCATGCCACATTGAAGCTATAATGTCTCGAAAATCTCGAAAAAAAAAAAAAAATTAAAAAAAAAAATGTGATCCGATGTACTTTGACACCAATTTGTAGCAGAAGTTTATTTTCTTAGGTCCAAAATAAAATTCTGTAAATGCTAGTAACTGTCATTGAAGTAGTGCAATTCATCAATAGAAATGTGGATTCGAAATTTCACACCCGTAGGATTAAGGTCAGGATTTATTACGAAAATGTCACCTTTACGAACATGAAATAAATAAATCCGACATGGAAGCTTCAAATACATCATCAAAATTTCAGATCAGATTTTTTTAACATTTTCAAAATATTAAAAAAAATCTTTAAAATGCTTAAAAGAGTGTGAAGTGATAAAGAACACGTTAATGCATTTTATTTCATCTCAACAAATTCTGTAAGAAATATTAATCATTTTCATCAGACCATAATTATCAACCCAAAATTTTTAAGTCATTAAAACATTCTAAATACGAATTGCATGCAATCCTTCAAAACAGTCATATAATAATCCAAATCAATCGAGACAATTTATATGCAAAAAAAAAAAAAAAAAAAAAGAGAGAGAGAGAAGAAAATAAACACATTCTGCAGACATCTATTATTGTATCAAACTTAACTAGAAAAAAACTACATGCAATTCAAATTTTAACTTGCAACAAATGCTCATAGAAACAGAAATATACAGCTCGTAACGATAAATTTTTTAAGAGTTAATCAAAATAACAAGAAAGTATCTACGGATAAAAAAAGCAAACAAACTTACCGAATGAATCTTGTTAAAATAACTGTAACGTCAGCCTTTATACGAAATTATTAAGATGAAATACATAACCCATTGTATTAGAAACAGAACTGCTCACAGTTTACTTTCCCATCGAACAACGAACTGAAAAAAAAAGTTTCAATATTCAACCTCAACGTGTGATGGGCGCGCATTTATGATAATTTATGACGCCGACTCTGGGCGTGACCTCCAAGGTCACGCTCTGGGACACTGAAAGCAAAGAAAAACACTAAAAACAAGCAGGTGGTTTGAAAAATGCTTAAGAAAGTGGATCTAAAATCAAAATTGCTCCCTCTCCCTCTCTTTTTATTATTTAATTCTGAAAGTTATTATTCGTAAATGAATTGGAAAACAATGAAAACTCTGATTTTTTTTTTTAAATCCGTTTAGCAAGTTTTTCTGTTAAAATATAATTCGATGGAACATTTATTTTGGAATTTAATAAGTTTTCGGAAATATTTCTGTTTTAATCTTAAGTTTTACAGGAGAATATCTATGGTACAGCAAACAAGATGTAACTTTTTTAAAATTTCGTCTCAAATTGTGTCCAGAATACTATGTGCGAGTCAGATTGAAAAGCCAGAATTAGTTTTCAACAAAATCCAGAACAGAATTGCATCCGGAATTTGTTTTGAATTTATATTTATATGATATGAACCGAACTATGCTGTTTTATTACGGATTATAAAATCTTTCATTTCCGGAAGAAAAAAAAAGGTTACTTTTAATTAAACTAAAAACTTACATTTTAAGAAGATTTTCTGATTTAATAAGCATAAAATATTATTACCTTTTTTAAAAGAAAACATTTGCTATTCCTTTGAATATCAGTTTATCACAATATGAGTCAAAATTATCATTGCTCCGATTAGATAATGCAATGCTGGATTCCAACTTTTTATCCAAATATTTTTTGGACCTTAGGCAATGTACATTAAGAAATCTGAGCTGGATGGCTTCTGGTTCGAGGCCCGATTCCACCGAAGAAACGTCATGTAAGCGGGTCTGAGGCACGTTAAATCCGTTGGGGCCAAACGTCCATCCGTTGGTGTGGTATGGTAGTTTGGAGAGGGGATCCAGTTCAGCTGTTGTACTCGTCATCTGACCGCGGTTCAAAATTATGAGGTCCGTTCCAAAAATAGGGATAGTGTTGCTTTAAAACGGGACGTTAATCTAACTAAACTAAACTAAACTCTATGATGCATCATGTATTTAAAAGCAAAATGGCAGACAAGTTATGTCTTTTCTATACTTTAATATTTTTCATTTTAGAATAACAACGAACATATATTAATTATCAAAAGAAAAAGTCCTTGTACTAATTCTCTCCGACTTGTGATTATTTTCATTACTTTATTCCAAAATCAACGGCTTAAGTAGGAAAAAATATTTGAGCCAAATATTATTTAAAAAATTAAAACCAATGAAATTTTAACGTTTATACAATAAATTTGTAATTACATATTGGATTAGCAAAATATTTTATATGAAATTCAATTTTATTGACTTAATCAACGATTTTCTTTCGGATGAGATTCATATTTTTAAATTTCGAATCATCATCATATTTTAAAGATACAATTAAACACCGCGGAGCAAATACATCATTTGATTAAGACTAATTAGATGCACCTACAAAACAGATTCAGGATTCTTGTATTTCCTACAGTTGTGAAGGAAATTGTATGCCAAAAGCGTATCTAAAAACTCAACAAAAGACTCTCTATAATAATTGATTTTTTTTTGTTGGAAAAGAATGTTTTTTCATAGGCATGAGTATTAAATTATGAGTCAATGAATGAGAAATTATAACTTTTTCAAATATTGTTTTTAAATTACTTCAAAATAATTAAAAGTATTATAAATTATATATAATCGAAACTGTTACGTTGCGAAATCTTAAATTAGTTTTAAGAATTTTGGAGGCTGTTTTCAAAAAGTTTCGGAAACAGACTTAAATGTCTGGAAATATATTTTTTAATTAAAATTTTCCAATAATTTTTTTTTTTGGTAGTTTTCACTAAATGTTGTATTTAAATTCCAGTCGAGATTTAAAAATGTCTAAAAAGTCAAATTAAAGAATTGGTTTGGGGTAGGAAAAAATATCATTGCAATAAATTGAATATTTCCGAACAATGAATTTTTTTATTTGGATATATTTTTAGCTATCGAAACAAAACATTATCAGCATCCCATCTAGAATGAAGCTTAAGAGATAGAAAGCTATAAATGTTTTTTGTTAAAATTTATTAATTCTATTAAAATCCTGTATTAAAACAGCACTAGGGCTATCTTGCGACGGACCTCGGAATTTTGAGTTGTGGCCAGATGACGAGGACGACATCTGAGCTGGCACCCCCTCTCCAAGTTTCCGCACCGCATCAGTAGGAGAGTGTTTGGCTTCGACGGATATACGTGCAGCAGGCCTGCTTACACGACGATTCTTCGGTGGAATCGGGTAATGAACCTGACACCCTCCAGTTCCGAGACCTTACCACCAGACTACAGCGACACTCATTTCAAGTTTATTAAAAATTATCAGCATTGTCATATTATGTTTTAAAGACAATAACGAATGCTATATTGCAAAGCAAAATATAGTTTATTACTTGTCCCGCTTAAAATGTGATTCTCTTTCTGATACAAAGGTAATTAAATTTCAAAGAAAATTCTTAAACTTCTCTACCATTTTTAAATACCTAATTCCTTTATTTATTTGAAGAATAACAACCTCCCAGACGCTTGAATCTAGAATTTAACTATTTTTGGCTCTCAGCTTTTCATTAGTAAATGAAAAACTAATTATGAAACAGCTCACGAATAAATAAGGAAAAAAGAAAAGGCGATTATTTTTTTATTCTAAACGATTGTGGTAGCATTTAGTATCTACACTGAAAGACTTGTTCATAAGCCAAGATTTCGAGGACCATGTGATTTTAAATGTTCTCTTTTCTAATTACGCATAGACACTTAGATTTCTGAAATTGTTTTTCAGAATAAATATTTATTTGCTAGCTGTATAAGGAAGAAACATCATAACTGGAAACAGTCATTCTGAGAACCGGTTAATAATATCCAATGCAGCAATTGGCATTGATGAGAAAAATACAAAAATCAATGATATTCACAGTTTAAAATGAAACTTGTAGGGAAAATGATATAGTTAGTATGATTATATCGCAAATAAAAAGACGTTTTGCATTTAGATTTGAAGAAAAAAAAAATTCCCAATATTTTATTCATTTGAGAATAATTTATTGTGTGGTATTTTCTATAGAAATATTTTTCTTTGAGACTTTTTTTTTGTGTGTGTGTAGTAAGGAAAAAATATTCAAAATTCAAAAAATAATTTCACGTCTCATCTTTTAGATTTATTTTATATTGTTAAACGTCATGCTGAACTTTAATATCGAAAGAAAGTATCTCTATTTTTTGTCACTATATAAACTATATAAAAAAAATCTAAACCCTGATACTCTTATGTATTGTCGACTGATTTCATTAGAAAAATTATTTAAACATATAAGGTAAAATGACGCAGTTCATAGACCTTGCATACAATTACAAAAATAATTTGAAAATCATAAGCGTGTCAATTATTATGTTTCATCTCAGTAAAATCGGAACAGCCTCTATTTAGTTAAAAGTTAAATTCCATTCATTCAGAACAATTGTTTTTTGATTTTTTAAATCCTGTACTCATTCTTGTAAAGCACACTCAGCATTTATTGATTTTTCAAAGAATTACTTTTACGCCAAAATCATGTTGAAGTGAGGATGAAATCACTTATTTTCAAACGCCTCTTATTTTAGTATTATATAGATCTATATAAAAAAAAACTCAGGGCCGCGGTGGACTGGTGGTAAGGTCTTGGTTTCAGGTTCCAGACCCGATTTCGTCGTGTAAGTGGGCCTGGTGCACATTAAATCCGTCGGGGGGAAACGTTTTTATAGAAGAAAAGAGTCGCTCTTCCAGGAAGTTATCTGGTTTGTTTATACTTGTTGTGAATATTGCAAACCTTATTTCCTCACATTTAATTTGCCGTCGTTATGCGTAACTAAATAAACCTTAAAAGCAGGATTTGGATTGTTTGAAATTTCGGTATGGACAAATGTATTAATGTAATTTTAATAATAATGACAAAAAAATGAGTTCAGCAGAAATGAGAAGATCATTAGAAGAATGACTTCAACCTGAACGATTGAATAATTGCATCTGGTGATGTTATTCAAGCTTTAAATACTTGATATCTTTGAAGATTCAGGGATGTGGGATAGGCATATGCAAAATATATAACCGGGAATGAGATGTTTTAATTATTGTAACTTAGAAGTTGGGCGAATATGGCATTGTATTACGTTTCCGTATCTTTCTACTTCAATACATAACATTTATATTCGAAGCAAGTTCTTTCTTTGCTAAATTAATTTTCTGAGTAATGGAGGTAAGCCCATCAGAAATTTGTGTTCGATTACTCTTTGTCCTGATCTCGAATCTTGAGCCATTCGTCTTCCTTACTGCATAATTGTATCCGAGATTTCGTTTGAATCGGTCCGTATGCATTTTAAAACGTAACGTGAAACTAAATGAACTCAAGCAATATTCGAAATACCGTTGCAATTCTCGAGTCCACTGGCATAGTATTATTTCAACTTATGAGTATGACCAATCTATGAAGTAATCTTGTTCTGATCCAATTCACACAAATTAGGAAGGAGTGATATTGGTCTGTCGCTGCTGGGATCAGTAGGATCTTTTCCAGGCTTCAAAACAGGAATCACGACAGCGGTTTTCCAAGATGTGGGGAAGTATTTCAATTTGAAAGCGAGTGCGATTATTAAGTAGAGTTTGAATTTAGTAGTGAATGGGAGATTTTTGATCATTTTATTTGATACACCGCCTATCCCTGGAGCCTTTTTTACATTTAATTTATTTATGTACTGGAAAAAATCCATAGGCGTTGGAGGCTCTATTTCGAAGTTGATCGGAGTTTTTAAAAAGTTTTCTAGGGTATTGTTTTCTGTGTCAGTGTTGTGCATGTTATTCAAGTTGAATTGTTACTCCAATATCAACTCAAGTTTTGGCTTTGTAGTGATCGTAGCGCCATCTTTAATCATGTCATTCTAAAGCGCTACCTATCTACTTTCCCTAATACAATCTATGTTAATACTTATCCCGGGGAATCCCCGTTCTGTATATACGTGCGATGTTCGATAGTTGTTAGTGTAATAAAGAGTTTATTTTTCTAATAGCGATGAAATGCTTTATACTACACTCTACATGAACATCACCACAAATGGTGACCCGGATAATAAATCACGCATCTCTTTTGATTCAATTTGATTAATATTATCTTACTAAGTTTCGTTTTGAAACGAAAGCGCACTTCATGATGGAGGAAATCTCAGCGGTGAAGATGCCTAACTTCATTCCGTCCGACCCTTCCCTCTGGTTTACGATGGTGGAGTCAACATTTGAATTGGCTATTCCAAAGCCAATTACAGCTTCTCGCACTAAATTCAACTACTGCGTGAGCACCTTGCCTCCAGAAATCGCGATAACTGTGCGCGATATCATTCTTTCGCCAGATGCAACTGACCCTTACAGCCAACTTAAATCTGAGATAATTTCGCGATGCGGAGAATCAAAATCGCAGGAAATTCGTAAGTTATTGGCTGGAGAGCAGTTGCATGATAGAAAGCCGTCCGAGCTGTTAAGAATTATGCAAAGACGTGCCGAAAGTCACAATATTGCTGATTCTCTTTTACTGGAATTATTTCTTCAGCAACAACCATCTAATGTGCAATCGATTCTTGCCTCAATACAACCTTTGACACCTCAAAAAGCCTCTGAAATAGCCGACAAAATACTGGATATAGCACCAAACCAGGTAAGTGCTGTTTCAAATGCAACTGCTACAGCTGATTCTGAACTGTTATCAGAAATTAAAATGTTGCGCAAAGAAATTGCACAGATGCGTCGCCATTCCAGAAGTCATTCACGGAATCGCCAACCTCGTTTTCGACGGAAAAGCCCTGCCAGTAATGATGATATCTGTTGGTATCATCGGAAGTACGACTCCAAAGCGCATAAATGCATTCCGCCTTGCAATTATCAGCCAAACCACAACGGCAAGGAGTAGCGGCGACATACGCCTCGCCCAGTAGTTCTCGTCGCCTTTTTGTTCGCGATAGAAAATCAAATGTAAATTTTCTTATTGACACTGGCAGTGATTGTAGTTTGATTCCTGCTACTAGAAATGATAAACTGTGTATTCCGATTCAAAAATTCTTTGCAGCAAGTGGTTCCATCATAAATGTTTATAAACAAAAGTTATTATCTTTAGATTTAGGTTTAAGAAAACAATTTGTTTATCCTTTTTATGTTTGTGATATTAAAACTGCAATTATTGGTGCAGATTTTTTACATCATTTTAATTTGCAATCTAATTTAAGAAATCGTCGTTTAAATGATATGTATACACATATAAATGCTCATGCTATTCTTAATAATACTGATGTTCATTCTGTAAAATCTGTATTTTGTAATGATGATTTTTCAAAGTTATTGAATGATTTTCCTAATATTGTTAAAGCTCCATGTGCAAACCAAACTGTAAAACATTCTGTTATGCATCATATTGAAACTTTTGGTTCTCCTGTTTATGCAAAACCTCGTAGGCTAGCACCCGATCGCTTAAAAATCGCTAAAATGGAATTTCAGCATATGTTGGATTTAGGCCATATGCGGCCATCCAACAGCAATTATGCCTCTCCTCTACATATGGTTCCGAAAAAGGGAAGTGACGATTGGCATCCTGTTGGTGATTTTAGAGCTCTTAATGCTCAGACCAAAAAGGACAAATATCCGATTCCCAGTGTTTTGGATTTTACTAGCGAACTACATGGAACCACAATTTTTTCTCATATTGATTTAGTAAAAGCTTTTCATCAAATTCCAATTGCTCCCGAGGACGTTCATAAAACAGCTATTTGTACTCCGTTCGGACTCTTCGAGAGCACTCGGATGCAATTTGGTTTGTGCAATGCATCAAGTACCTTTCAGAGATTTATTGAGGAAGTTACTAGAGATTTAGATGGTGTGTATGCTTTTATTGACGATTTATTGCTTCCAAATCAATCGAAGAGCATAGACAACATCTCAGAGCTCTCTTTTCAAAATTAGACCATTATGGACTTACAATTAAATCTTCTAAGTGTACATTTGGTGTTCCTACCCTAGATTTTTTAGGATTTAAAGTTTCCAAAGAAGGTATTTCTCCAATTCCTGATCGAGTTAGTGCAATTCAAGAATTCCCACGACCCACTACCCTTACTCAACTTCGTAGATTTTTGGGTATGTTTAATTTTTACCGCAGATTTCTTCCCAAGGCAGCTCACATATTATCACCTTTGATTAAGTTTCTTGAAGGCCATACTAACAAAAAGAAATCACCACGGCCAGCAAAAAAATCTGAAACTACTCTGCAATGGTCTGAGGAAGCTGATAAGGCATTTTCTAATGCTAAGAAAGCTCTTGCCGAAGCTACCCTACTCAAACATCCGATTCCTGGAGCTCCTTTAAGTCTGTGGACTGATGCATCCTTATTTGCTATCGGAAGCTCTTTAAATCAACTTTCAAATGGAATTTGGGAACCTATTGCATTCTTCTCAATGAAACTTTCTAAAAGTCAAACTAATTGGTCAACATACGACAGAGAACTTCTTGCTATTTATGCTTCCATAAAAAAATTTCGACACATGCTTGAAGGTAGGGAATTTTCAATCTATACTGATCAAAGACCCCTTACTGAAGACTTTAAGCAAAAGCCGGATAAATGCGCACCTCGTCAAGTGAGACATTTAGACTTCATATCCCAATTTTCTACCGATATTCGTTATGTCAAGGGTACAGAAAACATTGTTGCAGATGCATTGTCTCGCATTGAAATCAATTCAATTTCAAAGAAAAATTTAAATTTTAATGACATCTCACTTGCACAGTTAAATGATTCTGAACTTAAAGAATATCTGAAGTCTTCAAATTGTAAAATAGAAAAGCAATATTTTCCCTTAGAGGATGTAGCCTTGTATTGTGACTTATCTACTAATTCACCTCGTCCGTACATTCCAAATTCTTTTCGTTCAATAGTTTTTGAAAATATTCACAATCTTTCTCATCCTGGCATTCGAGCAACAAGAAAGCTGATTACTAAACGTTATTTTTGGCCAAACATGAATTCATTTATTAAAAATTCTGTTCAATCTTGTCATAATTGCCAACGTTCTAAAATTCAAAAACATACAAAATCTCCTATAGGCACTTTCGCTTTGCCAGATGCTCGATTTGCCCATATAAACATTGATTTCATAGGACCACTCCCACTATCTGATGGTTATAAATATTGCATGACAATAGTTGACCGATTTACCAGATGGCCGGAAGCTATTCCTACTTCAGATATAACTGCTGAAACAACATGTAAAGCCCTAATTCATAATTGGATATCTCGTTTCGGTTGTCCAGTAACTATAACTACAGATCAAGGTAAAAATTTTGATTCACATCTATTTAGACATTTGAATAATATTTTGGGCACAAATCGAATCCGCACAACGTCCTACCATCCCCAATCCAATGGACTTGTAGAACGTTTCCACAGGGATCTTAAGAGTTCTATTATAGCCCATTGTCAACCAAACTGGACTGAAACTATTCACATAGTTTTACTCGGAATTCGATCTGCAATTAAACCGGACATAAATGCCACATGTGCTGAATTAGTCTTTGGTACAACCCTCAGATTGCCTTCTGACATTTTAACCTCAAAAGTAGATCTATCAGTACCAACAGATACTTATGTATCAAAATTCAAAGCACTAATGCAATCTATAAATCCTATCTCTACGTCTAGACACTCGGTTAAACCTATTTATATTCATCCATCCTTAAGTACTTGCTCTCATGTATTTTTGAGAGTGGACAGTGTTAAACCTCCTCTTTCACCTCCTTACACTGGTCCACACCTTGTAATCAGCAGGAAAGATAAAACTTTTGTATTAAAAGTTAATAATAAAAATGTAACAGTTTCCATAGACCGTGTCAAACCTGCATATGTGTTGACAGGATCTAATGACTCGTTACCTTCTACACCTGCAACTATTCATAAAACTCAAGGTGAACTTTCTTCTAAAAATGAACAATTACCGACAAAACCAACTATCACTCGTAGTGGACGTCATGTCCCTTTTCCAACGAGATTAATTACTGAGATATAAATTGTTACGCATATATATATATATATATATATATATATATATATATATATATATATATATATATATATATATATATATATTGTAACTGTAATTTTATGTATTTCATATATTATTGCATCTATTTACTTCAATTTCTATTTACCATTGAAACCATTATCCTATATTATACTTATTGTATTATGTGGTTTTATTTTTATGCGCGTATAATTATCTTGTATTATCACATTTGTCGTTCTCCTTGTTCACTAGGGGGATACTCATGTAGTGATCGTAGCGCCATCTTTAATCATGTCATTCTAAAGCGCAACCTATCTACTTTCCCTAATACAATCTATGTTAATACTTCTCCCGGGGAATCCCCGTTCTGTAAATACGTGCGCTAAGCAGCGATGTTCGATAGTTGTTAGTGTAATAAAGAGTTTATTTTTCTAATAGCGATGAAATGCTTTATACTACACTCTACATGAACATCACCACAGCTTTATCAGTGTTTGAAATGGCAGTACTGGCCTGGCCTTTAAGGGCGGAGATTTTTGTATATGTTTTGCTGTGTTTCAAAGTGAATTATCGTTGGGTTGAAGTGCTAATAGTTTGTTTTTCCAGTCCTCTTGCGAAACTCGTTTTCTGGGGTTTTTTTCTATTGCTCTATTTAATCTGTTTTTTTTTTTTATCAGATGGGTCTCTAGTTCTTTGCCATTTATGACGCGCGCTATTTCTTCTATCTAACAATATTTTTAGTTCGTTGTTTACATATTGGGAGTTGGGATCAATTTCTTTGGAGTTTGCGCGAAAAGTTGTTGTGATTGAGTTTGTAAAATTTGTGATTAGAGTGTCTAGGTCGTCTGGTGAATTAACATTAATATTTAGGTCGGTGTTGTACAGCATGTTTGTTTTAAATTTATTCCAGTTTGTTTTTAATTTATTGTTGTGTTTGGGGGTTTTAAAGGTAAAGTAAAAATTTAATAGAACTGGGTTGTGGTCTGAGCTTAGTTCCGGGACCGAGGATATGTCGTGTGGATGTAGTTTCCGTAGCGAAGGGGGTGGGTGGGACGATGATTTCTAGTTTGGCGGAATTCCCAAAGTACTTTAAAATATTCCATCTATTAGTGTTTTTGTTGGAGACCCAACTAATGTGGTGAGCATTAAAATCACCTCCCAGAATGCATAGATTACCTAGATGCATTAAAGTGTTCAGGTCTTAAGTGAGCTGGTTTGGGTCAGATGAGGGGGGAATGTAAATTTGTAACTTGATGATACCCCACATCTGTTAAAAAGGCGGCTAAAGTAGGCTGACCTTCATAAATTTATGGCCGAGGGAAACTCGGTTGTAAAATCACTCAATCTCCTCAGCTGCGATTGGCTAAATATCTCAAGGTTAAATTACCAAGGGCTCAACACAACGCTCTTCAAAACAGTTTTTTTCAACTGAAGCCGGTACAAGACTGCGCAAAAAGTAATATAACTTGTATATAAGAAATAAACCTGCTTTTTATGAGGTGAGTAATACCCTACTTATTACTTTACTTTAATCTTTTATTAATTATTTATTTACAGAAACATATCTTTTAAATATATCTAAAAAAGTTCTGCAAATATAAATCCTATTTAAATAGAAAAGAACATTTGTTGTATTTGAATGCCTTAAAAATAATTGGTTTAAATTTATATATATCATAATTAATAATTAATAATTTTAGCATCATAATTAATAATTTAAATATTAATTAATAATTTAAATATATAATAATTTTAACTTGTCGTTAATAATACGATTGTATTTTTTTACACAATCATTAAAATAATTTACGTCTGTTCTTCCTCTTTCTAGCCTTATCCATTGCATTGATACTGAAATGCAATGCTTAATAAGTGATTCTATCCGTAGATAAATAAATATTTCTCAAAGCAGACGGTACTTTGCATAGAAAAAAAATTATTAATTTATTCATTCGTCTCCACCCCCTACAGCTTCTAATCATAGAACATGTGCATCGAAATGTTTTTACTTTCAAATCCCCCCCCCCCAAAAAAAATTACCGAGAATAACGGGACTTGATTTTTTTTTCTCCTATTCATAAACCATTTTATCTAAACGAATATTCCTGCGCATGTTCAAGGTTATGAATGTAGACGAAATGAAACTGTTAAGGGAAACTCCCGCCATTCTAATATAGCTTGGCAAATCAGAATTCCAGCATTATTTATTTTTATTCTAATTTATTAGCTGTGCATAAATTTATACTAGATTTCTATCCATCAAATATTTTTTGAATTACTGAATTATTTGAGATTGTTCATTCATACATTTCTTAATCATAAGGATGTTAGCAAAAAAAATCATTGGCTTATGAAATATAGTGATATTTTTTTAATAATTAAAACTGACTGGTTGTATCTGTGTATATTGGGAACTCTTCAGGCTAGAATTATATAACGTACAGAAAATACGTTGCGCCGGATGAGGGTGCAAAGGGAATATAGATGCCACAGACATTAGATTGGGGACTTCAAAGAGACTAATTTTAATGTTTTAATGTCATTTGTTTAAAGAAAAATATGTGAAAAGTTAAAAATTAATATCATGCTTCGGGCACCATTTCCTGAGTGTATATGTTTGTGTTGGGAATTCTTGAGGCTATAATTATATAACTGGCGCATAATGCACGTTCGAACAGTTGCATTGCGCCGCTTTTCAAAGGAGGTATAGATCCCACTGACAGAAATGCCAAATTCAGTATTTTATTCTTATTGTATACTTTTTTCCAAAAGGAGTGGAAGGGAACAATTTGCGTGATTTATAGCTGGCTATGATAATTGGAGAAAGCTGTCACTCACTGGGAAGCTAAAATAGATTGGTTAAAGCAGAGTATACACAATTTGAACAGTCTGTAGTGCCTAGAAGAGTTTACTGACGATAATAACGATAGTATAGCAGGATCCGAAGCTAAAATATTGAATTTAATACAAGAAATGCACTTATTTTATGTTAATAGCACGGTTTGCAATATTATCCAAAATTAACCCTATCAATAAATTATTTTACTATTAAAATATAATTCAAGAATTTATTATTCATGAAATACTTTCATAATACATATTCCTCAGTAACATCGAAAACAATAATTTGCTAAAAATGAGGTAAATTAAGCAAGAAAAATTCAGGATTTCTCTCAGCTTATATTTTATATAAATTTCTTATATAATATTTAACACACCTTCCACTGTTACAAAAATCTTCTATTGAAATAAGGAACCCATCTAAAATCTTTAATTAAATAAACTATTAAATATGTTAAGGCGCTTTGATCTAGATCATCCATACATGGGGTAACCACGAGCCTAGATTATCTTTCGCATAATCACTGTTTTGATTTTGTGGCGTAAAAGTAAATATGTAAAATTTCTGGTAAATGGATACTATATATTAATGTTTACTTAACAATAAAACACATGCTTATAGCTCTGATTTAATTCAATTCATGGCATCGATTAGACTTGAAAAATCATCTACTCAACTGCAAACGGCAAGCTTTATGCATTCTGCGTTATAGATTAAATTCCTTGTTTGTAACATATCAAACATATGGAATTTCTCCTTGTTTCTGCAGTTGCAGAATTCCTCAGCAGTAAGTAATGAAATCACCATGATTAACGTTTCAACTGCGGGGTTAAAAAAAATGTTTTTAATCTCTTAAACGAAGGATAAACTTTAGCCAAAGTTTACCTAGAAAATGTGCATACGATTTTTTAATAACAGTTTTATGTCTGAAGGTTTTATTCAAACCTTAACATATTATTACGCCCTTAACCAGAACGTTGAAATATTAATTATTTTGAAATAAGGCATTTGTATTTTGAATTCCAGAACTTGAGCTTACTTTAAATGTGCCATGTATTTTTAATGTGTATGCACCAGCTTAATATACGATTACAAAAGAGGTTTGCAATCTTTCTTTTTTCTCTCTCTTTATCTTCTCACTTTAACGTGTTTTATTATACGAAGTTCCTATGGGTTTCCATATTAGAATGATTTGATAAGTAATCACAGTATAATATCCGAAGACAAATAATTAAAAGGAATTTCAAATTTTTATTTCTCATTCAGCAGATAATCCTTGTTATTGACACTTTATTCCTTTGCTGATACTTTACTCTCAATCTTAAACAGGACTGTGATTCGCGGAATTAATATTGTTCCCCTGAATTAAGCCAATAAATAATCTAATTCCCAATAATTAATTAATTAATTTAAATATTATAAAAACTGTACAAAATATGATCAAAGTAATTGCCCTTTTGAAATGAACTACTGAAAAGATTGTTAGACCTTTCGAGAATGAGAATCAGGCAATATCGTAGCTGGAAACCAACTTCCTTCATTTTTCTTTTTTAAATTGTTATGATCATTAAAGCGAACATTCTAGAAAAAGTCGCAATTCTTGTGAATGAAATAATATCGAGTTTTATAAATTTTTGAATTAAAACTATAGAAATTCCAAATGCAGTAAGTCCAACGACGACTCACGGATTTGGTCATAAATCTGACATCGAACCCACTGGGGGACCACAGTAAGGACAAAGTTCGTAACGATTCTCCACTTCAAGCAAGTTTAACATTGTAAGTAATTCCAAGCATTTTTTTATTGGCACATCTAAATGTTAAGAGTGCCATATACAGAGAAAGAAACCCGATGTCGACGAAAGCGTCACCTATCGATGGGGAGGATAAGGCGGTGACCAAACTAATGACGGAAAAGGCTTAAAAGGTTTGATTGACAAGCCGAATAACACCCAACAAGAAAAGAATTCCTAGTCCCCAGGAGATATTGCTGCGTGAAGAGTGCGACATTCAGAAGGTCAATCGACCCACCGAACTGGCCCCAATAAAACTTTCCCTTACTTTTTTTTCGAAAACCGACACTGTCTTTGTACATCACGAGAAAGGTTTGGTGGGGTTAAAGCCGCGGACCCACGACCGGAGGATCTTCACAGATGTGGTCATAAAACTGTCACCCTTCCTTCGTGGTGCCACCCCCGTCTGTGGCAGCGGACCCACGACCAGAGAAATCTTCAGACGGCACGCGTTCCCCTTATAAATAAGCTACAGGCGTACCACGGGCGACGGGGGAGTGTGGTCCCCCAGTCGTCGTTGGACCGCAGCTTAAAGCGGCGGTCCAACGACGACTCACGGATTTGGTCATAAATCTGACATCCAACCCACTGGGGGACCACACTCCCCCGTCGCCCGTGGTACGCCTGTAGCTTCCCGCAAAATGTCGGTAGATGGATAAACATCAAAGAACCGGAAAATTTGTTTGGCTATGGGGGGGGGAGGGAGTCAAAGAAACTGAGGGTTTTGAGCGGTCGAAAGGGGAACGCGTGCCGTCTGAAGATTTCTCTGGTCGTGGGTCCGCTGCCACAGGCGGGGGTGGAACCACGAAGGAAGGGTGACAGTTTTATGACCACATCTGTGAAGATCAACCGGCCGTTGGACCGCGGCTTAAGAATAGTGAATGGGAAGAGTGTTCTGTTTCTTTTTAACCTCCATCGCAGATATAACACTTTGCGAATCGTTGCACACATATAACCTGCGATTTTTTTTTTTTTCTTAATTTTTGCTAGGTATTTTAAGAACTGAAATTTCATTATATATTCGGTCTCAATGTGTAATATATATATATATAATATAAAATGAGAGAGAGAGAGCAATCAATGTAGAATAAAATTGTTTTCATATTCCCTTATTATTCTTTTAAATAAATCATTGTATTATTTTTGTATCGGACAATCAACATTTGCAATATAGTAGCATATGTCTAAAATTAGAACTAATCGTAAATAGTCCTGTTAATCTGAAATGCATAAATAATAATATAGAACTGATGTACAATATTTTAGAAGAAAGGGCATCATCTTAGAAGAAAGGGCATATAATAAAACATACAATTTTTGAGTGCAAGTCAGGAAATAGGTTGCACAGCTGAAAAAATATATTATTTTAGAGCCACATAATTGCTTATACTTGTTACTTAGATATTAGTTATTAGTTAGTTATTGCTTGTTACTTAGATATTAGTTATCCAGGCCGTAAAACATCTCGTAGCACTTTTATCAGAATTCAATATTGTTAATAATCATAATTTTTTATTGAAAAATAATGGCATCTTCGTTTTTAAATGATTGAAAGTAATGACCTTATGAATTGCACGAATGTAGATGTATATCAAATGTTTTTATTTACAATTTATTTTTGAAGTTGTATGATGTTCTAATGTTTTTTAAAGCGTTAGTAAAATTTAAAATTATCGACATTTATTGCAATTTTTTCCCTCATCCATTCCTACCATTTTATGTTCACATGCAATGAAATGGTCATCTTCAAAAACATTCAAAGGCAGCTAAAACAAACAAGCAATTCTTTCAAGATATTATGTAGGAGTATTTTATTCCTCACTAGCTGCCTTTGGCAACCAGCCGGTTCGCCAATCTTAATGCTCGTTAAAAATTTTATAATTAAATATTTTATGTAATTCCTACTTTCATAGCTTCTTCATCAAAATATTTTAGAACTTCAAACTTTGATAGTCATATAATTTACTCATAATATTATAAAGGCCATCAGTCATAACGTAATATGTATCTCTCTAATTTTTTGTTAGCTCCCGTAGAATTTATGCTTTAAATTAAAGTGGAAATGATTAATCTGCTATTAATATAATAGTATTTTTTACTGAAACAAAGCATTTTTTTATAATATGATTACTGAAAACAGAGTCACTGAGCATTTAAACCTTATGTGCACTAAAGAATGTCTTTCTTAATTTATGTAATATTTCAAGAAGTTTTCTATAAAATTTTCTTAGATTCATCATGAACAGATCTATTAAATAACAATGTTTAGTTTTAAATGCATCAATCACTAAAACAATAAACAGAATCGTTTGAAATAATCTGTCGAAAACATATTAAGTTTTCTTTAAACATATTAATTCTTCTTTCTTCTAAACATATTAAACATATTACTTCAAAACCAAGTCCGTATCCGTTGTCAATAATCAGAACACAATGAGCATGCGTGAATTTTCAACGCCAATTATGGCAACGCAAATGCGTGAATTTTCAACGCCAATTATGGCAACGCAAATGCATGAATTTTCTACGCCAGTTGGGTAACGCTATGCAGATTAAAAATTTTTTCTTTCCTTTATTCTGTTTTATTTTAATTCAAAAGTACTTCAAAATGAATCTCAAAGATCGATTAATTAACAGTGTTTAATTTTAAATGCCTCAAACATTAAGAAAATAAACAGAATCGTTTGAAATAATCGGCCGAAAAACCTTAAGCCTATTTTCATTAGCGTGGGGGAAAAAAACTGAAGCTTTACTCATTTGGCGGTGGAGAAAATAAAAAGATTTTTTGGCGGAAAAGTTAATTTTTAATTAATGATTAAAATTCTAATTAAAATTTCAAAAAAAGGTACGCCAGGTGCACATTCCCGACCTGCAAGGTATACATGTACCAAATTTGGTAGTTGTAGATCAAACGGTCTGGTCTGTAGAACGCCAACACGCACATACACGCACACGTTGAGCATTATTATAAGTATAGATAAATTTCGATACGTTTATAATGAACAAAATTTTCTTTTAAAAAATACAATGTGCATAAATAAATTTTCTAATTTTCGTCTAATCTGAAAAACTATTTGTTTATACTATTATCAAAAACTTGTTTGATACTATTCATTTAAGCAGTTTTAAACATCATCATTCAAGATATCTCCTACTGTACGATATTTATAAATTGCACGTATCACACAACTGGTTTTCGCAGATTTATCATCAAAATGTGATGTAAAAAATTTATTCGCATGTTTCATAAGTTCTGTATTCATATATTTCCCAGCACTCAGAGAAACGGAAATATAAAGAAATGCTGAAAGAAAACAAATAGTATCCACCCACAATATCATCCACAGGCGTTTATTGTTATTATTATTATTTCGAAATTGGAAAATCGTATAGAGCAGGCGATCATTGATGACATATCTAATGGCCAAAAGTTTAATATGAAATAAAATTTGGCAAAATCGGTCAAATTGTTAGGGCTGCAAGAGCACCAAAAGGTTTTGGAAATAATCTTAAATGTCCGCCATATGACGAATTTAGTGAATATACAGCGAAGAAATATATATATTTTTAATATTTCTCTTGAAAGAAGGTGATGAGGGACATACGATCTTTGATGATGTATCTATGCTCATAAGTTCTCATATAAAGCAAAAATTAGCGAAATTGGTCATGTGGTTGAAGTTGGCGCCGATTGGAATTATATATATACGTCGGTGAAATTTTGAAATCATTTGGGAATCTAGTTAATAGAGAATTTGAAAGTATCTAAGTTTTGTAACATAGTCATTAGACTTTTATATATATATTTATTTAAAGTAAATGTTCACTACAGAACAAAATCCGATTAAATAGAATTTCATACAAAAGGAACATTTAAAAAAAAATTCTTTTAACACTGAATTATGAAAATATTGTAATATGAATTGGGAATTCATATTACAATAAGAATTTGAGATAAAAAAAGCAATAAACACTGGACTTTAAATGCATTAAGAAACATGCAAGGAAATAAATGCAACTTTAAAAAACATTAAAAAGCAGATTAAGAATTAAAAATTTGTAATACTTAAACATAATAACGTACATTAAAAAATTAAGAAACTTGTTAAAATGTTTGGAAAATTTGCATAACAAGTATTTATTTATAAAATTTACTTAAAAAACAAACAATTGTTTCTCAAATTTCAGATCAATATAGAAAACTGGATATGGCGTAACCCCTTTTTTCAATCATTTAAACCCCCTTTTTTAACCTCCTCTCAATTCAATAGCTAGGGTTAAAAAGGCTGGCATGGAGGCTTGGAATCATTCCAGTCAAAATATTTGAGAGAACTTTTAAATTCTTTCTTTCTCGTACGGCAACGTATTGCAATTTTCATTAATTAATTGTAAGTAACTTAAATGTAATCTTATCTCAAATATTAAATGAAACTGGCTGATGGAAAATCTATCTGACCGTGTATGCGTGAACATGATACCTCAAAACAGAAGTAACTAGATAAGTTAAATGTATCATGCAATTTTATCAAAGTCTAGATTTGTATAAATTTTTTTGAATATAACTTGTAAAAGGATTGGTTATCCGTGAGTCTGTCTATTCGTGAGTGTTTGATTAATCATTTAAAATTATAAAAAATAGATAAATGAAATTTTGTTCTTTACTTTGACATCATTATTACAAATATGTATCGAATTTTTGCTCCAATCTAAAGGGATAGGAAAACGTACCTAATTCATACTTGATTCTCTTCAAATATACAAAGAAATACGGATACCGCTGCACTGTATAAGCATATGCATAGGAGAAAGTAGAGAGGTAATTACTACCATTAATCTTTGATTGTAAATCCTTAGATTGCTTTCAATAATAATATAATAAAGTATTGATAAAAAAAATTTTCCAGTTTGGACCCCGCAATTTTTAAGGTTAAACCAATATATGCAGTTTATGAAATTTTGTTCCATGAGTAACACCCCCATCAGTAACAAAATCTGAGTGAAGTAATGTATAATCCCTTATTTGCTACGAACAAATAACAGGTTGTGATTTCAAGGCATAACTATGAATGTTACACTTTTAAATATTCAAAAATAATTTATTGTCCGCGCACCATTGAAGCATTTATCTGCATTATTTTGCATTAGAACGTCCTTAAAAACATGTAATTAAAAATCTTGCTGCACTTTGCACAAGATTCATCAAAAGCTATCTCATTTATCCACTCAGATTTTAACCTTTAATGAAGAATTTTCATTAGCATATAAACAAACAAACAAAAAAAAATGCTTCAAAGAACTGTAAAATAACTATAGAATTTTTGAAATTCCTATTTCCTTTTTTAGATTTTATAAATCTGTTACTTTATCTAAGAATTGTATATTTGATAAGCTATTGAAAAAATAACTTAAGATAGTTTACGGTGTTAAAGACTTTTACGATGTTATCAGTCTCTTAATGTTCCTAACAAAATTATTCAAACATTTGATTCAATTTATTTTTCTATTTGTTTTCATCTACATCAAGGTATAAATACTAATAACTAATTATTAACAACTGAACTAATATTAATAATTAAATATTAAAAATTAAACTAATATTTATAACAAACTAAATATTAAAAACTATATTAATATTAATACCTTCCCGAATAGGAATAATTATTTAAAAGATGTTTTTATTGTTTCTTTTATGAATTTGAAAGAAATTATTTCATTAAGTTCGTTAAAGAAATTTAAAAAGGAGTCGAATTATAAAAAATCGGACACTCAATTCCATGTTTTTATTCAATATAAATCTGAAAAGAGAAACAATATAACAATATACTTTATTATATTCTTTGAAATTTAGACTGCTTTAAAACGCAAAATTCATTTGCATCTGTTTACCTTGTGAAAAATAATGGAGGTAGAGATTAGCATAAAAATATAAATTTGAATCATAATAGTTGAACTAAGAATGAAAAATATATTTAATATTTTAACTATATATAGATGACAATTTTTCAAATATATCCCTATCGAGTTGCTAGTATGTCAATGTGATGTTTAATCACAAGTAAGCATAAAACTGCATTAAGAAAAAATAACTCAATGGAACTTTGAGGCAACGCTTAGATCAAAGAAATCCTATCCCTATCGATATAAAAAAAAACTATTGAAACAAAATGCAATTTAAATTTAAGTCCACATAGAGCCATTATGGGAGACACAATTGGGGGAAAATTCCTGTTCCTCTTTTCCTGGGCGAGCCCTTTCCTTTCTCACCCCTCATTCCTCCATAACGCCGGCACCATCACAATGCCCTATGCCTAAAGGAATCTACGGGCTCTCGGATCCTGTGATATCCTTAAATGACCTTAAAACTTCATTGTGTTGTCTCCTCTCCAATTCATCAAGATGTCGAAACTTGTATGGGGAAAGAAATACGTTAAAATACGTCGCCACTATTTTTGGTGCAGTATAACCCCTACATGATTTTCCGTGCAAAACGAATTTGCATATTTCGTCACCCTACTTTAAAATACGTGCAGTGCACTTTAAAGACATCTATGGGGTTGCGTCGAAATGCATGTGGAACCCATAGAGGGTTAATTTCTTGTTCAAATAAAATCTGTTATGCTGGAGTAATATTCATTATGTGGCACAGTTTTAAAGAAATGACATAACTCGTGTGGATTTTACGAAATGTATTTATAATTAGGATTAGATTAGATATTAGGATTAGATTAGATTAGATTAAGCAGGTTAGATTAAAATAGATATGGCTATAATATATTTTTTGGATTAGATGTATAAATTTAGTTATAGGCATAGATATTTAGAAAGATTCACACATTTATGTCTTTTCCCACTGTTTGAAAATCAAAGTTTTTTTTTCCCCAAAAAGAATAGCGGCATATTAGTAGTATTTAAAATTGATTTTTTAGCAGCAGCATTTATTAAGAAACTTTACTGTAAAACTAAATTGTATCACCTGCATCAAAATGAACGTTGAAATGAACGTCGAAATTCATTATTATAACTTAATGGTATTGTTCTTAGTATTGATAATTTTTTTTTTTATTTCTTATTAAAAACTATTCATTTGTTGAAATATTTGTATAGTAAGTTATTAGTATAGTTGTATAGAAGTTGAATTATTTGCATAGTGTTGAGTTATTTGTATAGTATAATTTGCATAGTATATATTTTGTATAGTAAAACGAATAGTCATTCTAAAAAGTGTTTAAAATTAATAATCATATCGAAGATTTTGAAAAAATGCTCTGAAAATCATGGGAGGAACATTGTACTTGGTACACATAGTATAAACGAATTTTAAGCAATTTGCAAACCAAAGTTTATGCTAAAATTCTGCTTAAATTGTTGGCTCAAATGACTCAACTAATACAAAAACTTTCTCATTCAGCATTGTTTATGCGCGTTACAGATAATATTCTTATCTAACATTAATTAATTTCACTAACATTGATCCTTATACATCCAATAATTTATTACATTAAGGAGTAACAGGATTTAAAAATTGATGCACTTTATAAAAATTACAACGCTATAACTTCCAAAAATATTACAGCACAAAATTGATTCTTGCATCAAAATAGAGCTCAAAAAATTGTCTTTTTAATTATACCAATTTTTTAACCTATAAATTAAGCTTCGATTTTTAACGAGTTTTTAAAGAAATATTTTAACTATATTTTTCAACAATGTATTTCGCCCAAAATAAAAATAAAATTTAATCTGCACGAGCACGCCAATGGGAAAAAACTAGCTTTTATCAGCCTGTTGCCATCACATTGACAGAAGTTCAAATTAAAAAAAAATACTCTATTATTGTAAATTAAATATATAAAAGTGTAAATTTCAGCAAGTGTATGTACGAAGTGAAAAATTTTGAAATATATTTTCTAAAAAGTAAATGGAGGAAAATGATTTCTATGACCTTTTACAATATCTATATTATTAATTAAATCAAACAATTAAATTTAAGGCAAACATGGTTTAATATAACTATTGGATAATCGCTGTAATCAGCGCCCATCAGTTAATTTTAATCAGGGGCACGCATGTACTAACAAAATGGTTTTAAATGAACTAAATAAACAATTATATTTTATGTTACTTTTCAGTAAATGCTCCGATGAATTAAGAATTTAAAATTTTTACTTATGTCCTTTATATTACCATTTATAATCCTTTTAAATGTTTACCCTTTTACATTAACCTTTGAATCATATTTAGCAAATTTTTTTGGGACATCAATATTTTAACACTTAGCACTCCAATCTCTCCTCTCAAGCACCATTCAAGGCATTGCATCAGTTTGGCGTTTTATTTAATTTTATTAAATTTAAACTGGTAAAAATACTTAAAAGAGTGATAAAAATATGTAGATTAATTTTCTGGGATAATTCAACATAAAAAAATTCATATATATTAATTTTTTGGAGCAATGAACAAGTACTCTTATTCGGCAAATATTTATGCATCTAATTACTTTTCATGGCGCTAAGGATTAAATAAAAATCTTTGAACTTCGATCAACTAAATCATTCACTAAAACTAACTAATGTGTGAAATTTGAATATCACTCTTCTATAAATAAAAATTGACGATTTTAGAACACTTCATAGACCGTTTCAAAGAAGATTCGACAATTTTTTACCAGGATTTCTCAACAGTGAAGGGCCTATGATTATGAAAATACTAGCCGCCTTTGGCGACCAGCCGGTTCGCCAATCTTAATGCTCTTTAAAATTTTAATAATTAAATATTTTATGTAATTCCTACTTTAATAGCTTCTTCATCAAATATTTTAAAGCTTCAAATTTTGATAGTCATGTAATTCACTCATAATAATATAAAGTCCTTCAGCCATAACATAATATGTATCTCTCTAATTTTCTGTTAGTTCCGGTAGAATTTATGCTTAAAAATTAAAATGGAAATGACTAAACTGCAATTAATATAATATTTTTTACTGAAACAAAGCATTTTTTTTTAATAATATGATTACTGATAATAGAGTCACTGAGTGTTTAAACTTTATGGGCACTAAAGAATATCTTTCTTAAGTTATGTAATATCTCAAGAATTTGTCAACAAAATTTTCTCAAATTCATCATGAACAGATCGATTCATTAACAATGTTTAATTTTAAATGCATCAAACTTTAAGAAAATAAAATGAATCGTTTAAAATAATCGATCGAAAACAGGTTAAAAAAATTTACTTAAAAAACGATGTACTTAAAACTATAAGCATATACAAAAAAATATATAACTAACATAAATATAATTTACTTACAAAAGCATGCAACTAACCTAAACGGTTGATAACGGTTGTCATGGCAACAATCAGAATGCGCATGCGTGAATTTTCTTCGCCAGCTCCGGTAACGCAAATGCGTGAATTTTTCTACGCCAGTTGGGGTAACGCTATGCAGATTATACATTTTTAATTTCCTTTATTCTGTGTTATTTTAATTCAAAAGTACTTCAGAATGAATCTGAAACATGGATTAATTAACAATGTTTAATTTTAAATGCATAAAACATTAAGAAAATAAACAGAATCGTTTGAAATAATCCTCCGAAAAATGTTAACCCTAGCCTCATTTCTGTTGGGAGAAAAAAAAAATTGAAGTTGGCGGTGGGGAAAATGGAAGATTTTTTTGGCGGAAAAGTTGGCGGTGGGGAAAATGGAAGATTTTTTTGGCGGGAAAGTTAGTTTTTAATTAATAATTAAAATTCTAATTAAAATTTCAAAAAAAGGGACCCCAGGTGCACATTCCCGACCTCTAAGGTATACATGTACCAAATTTGATAGCTGTATGTCAAATGACCTGGCCTGTAGAGCGCCAACACACACACACACACACACATTGAGCTTTATTATAAGTATAGATATAGATTGATTGTTCTAATATTGATATGTAAAAACTGACAGATTTGATCGCAGAAGATAAAGATATTTATTGAACTTGAGTTAAGAGTTAAAGTGTCAAGAGTATTTCACTGAATATGACTCATTAGGACAAAAGGATTGTGTAAAATTTAAACTTCATAATTTTTTCATAAGAACATTTATTGATCGAAGTCAAATAAAATATTTTCATATGCATCATTTAGATATTTTGAAAGTAAAACTAAAAGCTGAATTTTACGATGAATTAGAGAAGTTTTTGTTGAATACTTCTTTAAGATATTGTATAAATTACGAAAATTATTCTGCATTGCATATACAACTTCAATGCTGAGCGACTCAGCATTCAGTTTTCATATTCAAAAAAAGATGTGATTGGTTTCAGTAAAAAATGTTTTTAGATTAATTTAACCCGCAAATTTTATGAGCCCAGAACATAACAGAAGGCCCACAGAACATAACAGAACATAATGAACAGAACATAAGGCCCACATAATAGTATTGTTGAATTATATAACTATCAAAATCTGAAACTTTGATAGGTATTATCTCACAAAAATTATTTTAACTCTCAGATTTTTCTTGATGATATTCATTTTTTTCCCGCACACATTTTCTTTATTTTGACACTCTCAATTTAATACGCAAACTATTACACGACAATAATATACCATTATCCAAAAAAAAAAAAAAAAAAAAACATTCAGTTATGCATTTTTGTGAGTATTGAAATTTAGGTTAAAAAAAAAATGCTTTATTTGGGCCATAACTCCGAAGTAGAATTTTTGCTTCAGTTTTTATTTAAAATATAAATCCTAAACTGCTACATATGCAAATTGAATAGACTGATAAAATTAAAGATTCTTTTAAGTTTGTCGACGCATCATCTTTTAAAATGCATTATTAAAATTTTAATTGCCAAAAAGTCAATCTGAGCAAGATGGCTAGTAAGTTATTTGTTCTTAGGAAGGTAAAATAGTGTATTCAGAGGAAGGATCAAAATCCAATAATTGAAAAGGATTTTTTTACCTTGCTCATAGCAAACGGATGAGAAATTCAAACGGATTCAAATTATTCAAACGGATGAGAAATTCATATTTTATGCTAATTATGACATGTTAAACTTGAAGCAATAACTTTGTGACATTGAAAGTTTCATAAAAGTAAAGATTTCTTCCAGATCATCCCAAAATCAATGCCTTGGTATCTATTCAAGTTTATTTTCGATTCTCGAATGATTTAGGTTTAAAGATATGTTCTGGGTGATATGTGCAAATTCGTCTTGACATTTTTTTTTTTGTTCAAACGAAGCAAAATTTATCCATGTGAAATTTTTAAAATGTAAAATAATTGTCATATATGTATTTTACTTCCTACTGAGAGAAGTGCATTTTGCGAATAAGCGAGATAGTATTTGCATTCTGTCCGAAAAGTTCCCCATGAAATATTTAGCCACTGGAAAATATGTCTGCTAAATGTGATCTCTACATCCAACCATCTGATTTATAAGGGATAAGAATTTTGAAGATAGCAAAATGTGTGTATGGCATCAAAAGCTTTTTAACGCCATTGATATGTTTCTTCTCGGGCAGTGGAATATTTTCTTGAAATTAATTTTTAAATCTTCTGAATGAATGTCGCTGTTTAAAACTAGCTGTGAAAGCGCGATTCAATTTTGATTTGCCTTAGAATCAATATATTGATTTGCCTTAAATACTGCGCTCAGTGATTTTAGAATAAACAATAAACTTTTATATACAATACTCGAAATCATGGAATATTTTATCCGAAATGAAGGAGATTTGAATGCAGCTCTCATTTCTTGCGTTTTAATCAAAAAAGCGTCGTGGGTGCAATCTAGTGGAGTCATCATGGATTTTTCACTTGTGAAACATGACGGAAAGTATATTCATCGGGATTCTTTTTAAATTTTTAATATTCTACAAAAAAATTATTTTTATATCTTTGATACTTAATGAAAACTAGGAAATTAAGATTATGTGCCTATTTGCTAAAATAGCTTTTTACCTAAACAGTTTTCTGAGGAAAACAAGACAATAACTGAAAGAACAAAAATCTGGATTCAAAAATGTGCAGATGTTTTTTTATAAAACCATGCCTTTCGTAGCATTGAGAATGCCAGCGAACTTAAAATCTCGAATTTTGAAAGATCCGTCTGTTTTAATTCGTATAAAGTAGTGATGCTCTCTTACTTCTCTGATATGGGATTTTGTAAACTGTTCGGTATTCTGCAAATTTAAGTTAATATATTCCATTGAAATATTGCGTGATCCTTTTTATTGCATTAGGCACTTCCAAAGAATTATAAAATTGCCTCCCGCCGTTACTGGAGTCTAAATATAATCTTCAACCATCTGTTAAATATTTAAAGGGACGCAATATTGGAAGGAATTGAAGAGAAACCCCTCAAATAACGATTCCTTTTAGCATATTTCTATTCATATTTAAAACGGGTCTTTTAATATTTTAAAAGTCAGATTTTTATTTATGATGACAGATGTAAGGTATTTGCAAATGACACTTGAAATGGATTTTTTCTCTCCATTAAGTTTTTTTCCCCATATTTTTATTTTACAACTGCCAAAGTTTTTTTTTTTTCTTCTTATTCAAGAGAGGGCTTTCAAATTTTTATGAGCATTTTATCATATACATAGCAATAAATGCGTATTACATCACTTGAATGAGACTTCACTAGGTTATTTTTCTAGATACAGCGAAGTACCTCAATTTTTATTTCTAAATTTTCCTTCTTCATTGTAAATTGGAGTAAAAAATTTCAATGCATGACTAAGTTCAGGCACAGCTTTGTTATATGATTTTATAAACCATCTAGTAAAATTTAAAGCAATATGTTATATAATTTTATAAACCATCTAGTAAAATTTAAAACAATATGTTATATAATTTTATAAACCATCTAGTAAAATTTAAAACAATAATATTCATAATGAATATTCACAAAAATTAACAGTATAAATTAGGAGCTATAAAAGTTTTATTTAAAAAAAAATCATCTAAAATAGTGGATCAGGATTTTCTTTTCCAGTTAATCTTACTTTAATGTAGAGTTTTTACAATATTCGAAATAAAAACAATGTTGAATACTATTTCTACTTAAGTAAGTACTCTAAAGGAAAAAAAAGTGCTGCTTATGTTTCAATAAGAATGTTTGATGAATTTGTAGATTCAAAAGCATTTATCATAGACATTCAAAAGCTGTGCAAGATTGCTCGCACATTTTGACCTTTTAAAACAATACAAAAATAAATTGTAGACAAATTTTTTTACCTTAGAAATACATCAGCAAAAAATATTCTTGTTCTAAATTTGAAATTTAGTGCAGAGATAAGAGAAAAGACAATCAACTTTTTAACTCTTCAAAGCAAATGCACGAAGCATCTTCTGATCTAGCGAAGGTAAGATAGGGTGAAAACTGTTTCCAATTCCTTTGATTAACTATATGTCTTCATTTTTTAAATATTGCCGTTTTGCATACTTCATATTCAGAAGATAATATAAATGTACTTTGTGCCATCGTAAGTACAATACTTAAACTTTTACTTTACCTTTCCCATAATTCTTCATTGTGTTTTTTTCCCTGAAAGCATTCGATGAGAATTGAATTTTTAGACAACTGTACAATTTTTATGTCGCACATTTTATTTAAAAGGAGCAGAATGAACTCATCTCTCATCTGTAGATGCAATAAAATAATTAATTTGGAACTAACAATTTTAGCAAAAATCAATCATCTCCCATTGGATCTTAATTATTTTAAAAGCCTTAATTTTTTAACGTATTCATTGGAGTTTCTTTTCACTGTTTTTGTAGTTTAAATGAATAGGCTTTTTATTTCAGTAAATTTTAGTCAAGGCGTCCAAAAGAAAGTCAGCATCTATCAGTGTGGTTTTAAATAGAAACTGCCTAATTTTCGGCAACTTCCAACAATGATGATGAGTGCTTGTCATTAATAGCCCAATAAGAAAGGGTGAAAGCAGTGATTACATTCATCAAAAAATAATTTTAAAATTTTCGCATTTTTTTAGCTTCTAATCCAAGTTTGTTGCAATAGGTTTAGGATGTTCTAACATTTTGCATAGTTGTAAAGAAGATATTTAACCCTTCGTAAAATATTAACGATGCATTCTTCTCTTTGGAATTATTCGCCTATGACGGATACTTATCAGATAACTTCGTAAGTCGCATCTGCTGCATTAAATGTAATTGACGTTCATTAGCATGTACTCTTGGTTCAAGAAGACGCGGGCATTTTCTATTAATTCTAGATGCTTTGTTTGATCACAACATTGAGCACTTCTTTTGTTAGTTATGAAAATGGTTAAAGAAAAAAATTTAAATCCACTGGTAACAGCAAAATTGTGTTGAAAAACATTAAGATCCGAGTGTTCCTTAAAGCTCTGATATAACCCATCATTCAAGAGGAATTCGTATTTGCACAATTGAATGAATCATGAAGTTGATATTTAGGAATAAATTTAATTGTTATATATATATATAAATAAAGGGATTGAAATTTCAGTTTTTCAAAAAATATTTAATTTCTTTTTCTACTTGAAATGCAATTTTTATTTTTATGCTCGCAAGATCTATGATTTACCGATAACGTAAAAATTTAATAAGAAATTACATAGTTTGAAATTATTTATGTTGTATGCAGTGAACTGTATTTGAATTCAAAATTAAATTTAACCATATTTTATAGAAAATTCTGATTTTTCCCAGGACGAAAATCTACTTAATATTCGAGCTGTCCAGGAACATCTATCCTTTTGAACTCCTTCAATGCGATACTGCTTTTCTAATTCTTTATTTTTTCGGAAAAAAATATGTTATTAATATTAACAAGCAAATATTTCGAGAATACTTTTAAATCGGGTTTTAAAAGCTGCAATTTTTGTTTACTTCCTTTACAATTTTTCTTCAAATTTTAGATTTTAATATTGCTAATCATTATATCAAGATAGCATGCAATAATATAGCATCTCTGAATTCGAAAAAAGCAATTTCTTTTTCCTGCATGAAACATTGAAATATTTGTGTGGAAATATATTCCTTCCCTATTCTTAGTATCACATACATGATATCTATTATAAAGTTTATTTGTCTATGAACCGGTAATTTAAGTGTTGTCATAGAAACGGAATTCTAACATGGGAGAATTCCTTCATTTTCAAAAGCGACTGGCTGTATTAGCAAAGTACTGGAAAATTGGATAGTATAACATGTCAGAAGATGACTGTGGCATAATTATACTGTCTATTATCATTAGTAAGATTGGCTTTGTACAATAAATGTAGAATTAGGTTGCTCATTTAGTTTTGCAACTGCGTAGATGAAGCAAATAATAGGATATTGCTTCAGAGTAACGCATTTGCATCAGTTCGGAAAGGTTCATTTAAATTTTCAAATCTGGTAATAAGGTTTATTTTGATAATTCCAATGATAGTTTTGTGTTTAACTTCACAATTTTTTTTCTTTTTAACTTTGCCTTTTTATCATTATATAAGAATTAGACTTTTTAATAGAAAATAATAAAAAATTTTGTAATAAGCATTATATGTATCTTTATCATTTAACATTCTAGATTAAAAAGTAAAGTAGATTTTACAAAAATATTTGAAACTCAAAACAGCGTTTCGATAAATTTTAAATGATTCCAAAATTTTTTAAATTCTGATGTTGAAATTCCGAAATTTCATAAAAATGTTTATTAATATAATATTAGTGTGATTATTTACTAAAAATGCTGGGATACCAAAATGTAATATATAGAATTTTGAAAAATGAGTCGAATTTTTTTGCGCTAATGTATCTTTTTAATTTTAGTATTGGAATTTTATAATTTTTGTGCCAGTGAATTGAGTGTTTCTGTGAAGCTACATGAACAGCATTATATAAATTTTTATCATTATCAAAGTTTAGCATTATCGAAAAGCTAGCGAGCTCGAAATTTTTAAAAGTAAAAAATCTAGCGAGCTCAAAATTATATTAAAAAAAGCTAGCGAGCTCGAAATTATATTTATAAAAAAAAAAAAAAAAAAAAAAGAAAGCTAGCGAGCCCGAAATGAAAAAAACGGTGTGCTTAGTATTTGTATTAAAGTATTTCAGAAACGCTCACTTTGACTGCAAGCAATAAAATCATTTTGTATTACGTTAATGTGTTACTTCAAAAAAAAAGTATTGTGCCTAAAATCATGTTTTAAAATTGAACGATATGCATTGTGTTTAAAGACCATTTTCTTTTTACATTCATTTGCATGCATCTGTTTGTATCGCATTTACATGCTATAGATATTTTATTTTAAGAGTATTTGAAAAGTTATAAATTTCAATTACAAACATGAAAAAAAGTACGTTTAAAAATTATACAGAATGAAAATTTTTAGTGCAAATTATATGTGTATTAATAAATTAACTCTTCATTAAATTAACATTTGTCAAAATGTATCTTCAAGAATTGTAAAATTGGATACATTTAAAATATGAATACTACTTCTTTTCGAAAACTGCAACATCATAAATTATTTGATGGCTTGAAACATGTTGCAAAATATAGCACAGGACTGCTGATGTATTCCATGTACTGCGTTAAAATATTTTGTAGTAATTAGTGGTGGAACTATTTGAAAACTGAATGACTGCTGCTCAGGAACTAAAAAGACATTATACTGTGTACACTGTCACTTGAAAAATTTTACTGGAACCTTTCATCGATATTTACTTGGAACTAACTAACTGGAACTTGCTAATCGAACTGAAACAACTGGCCGATAAGGTGCTGGACAAAAAAATGTCCTTCGTAACACCTTAGTGACGAATATTATGTCCAAGATTTGTGTTCAGGTGACGGAAAAAAAATCCTGAACCAACTGTGAAGCTCTATAAAATCAATAGGCATCTTTCTAATGACGGCATAGCTACTAATATCAAGCAACACTCTTTCACGGAAAGGTATCAGAATATAGAAGGAGATCTATAGATTTGTTTCTTTGACTTTCTGAACTGAGGCTTCTGCACTCGCATATACTGCTGAAGCCTTTGGATAAAGAGATCTGCCCACCAATGTATCTATGGAGGTGTGGCGTGGAGAATCTCTCCTGTTCTCACAGGACCTCTTTGAACATAATACAGAGAGAAACACGCTATGCCAAAGACATTTTTCTGTGTAAAGAACTTGTTGCCGGCTATTTATATGTCCTTACACATTTGTAACACCCTAGTCCAAAATTGGTGTTCCAGCTACGCAAAAAAAAAAAAAAAAAAAAAAAAAAAAAAAGTCTCAACCGACTGACAGACTATGAAGCCAATATGTATCTTTCTGATAATGGCGTAGCTTGTGTCAAATAACAACCTTTCTTAGAAAATGTATGAGACACATAAGAAGCTTTAATGTTCGATATGAGACTTGAACTGAAGCGTCAGTGGTTGCAAAAACTGCTGGAGAGTTCGAGATGACTTTGGATCAAGGTATATATCTGCCTATGTACCATGGAATTGCAGCTTACCGAATCTCTGCTGTCCTCACAGAACCTCTTCAACTTTATATACAAAGAGATATTGTGCCAAAGACACTTTCTGCGTTAAGACCGTATTATCCAGCAATCTGCATTCAATATATCGGATCTTCTCATAAACCAACAAAATCAAAGCTGCCGAACGAAATGGCCTCTTCAAGCTGTGACCTGCTTAGCGCATGTAGATGAAATGACTTTTATTACCTGACTTTGAGAGCATAGCAAAGGCAGTTCATGTACATATATATTCTCTTTGTACAGATTTTGGTGATGCAGTTTTCAAAAATGGTAGTAATAATTGGATTGTCAGAATATAGTATTTAACATCTAGTAACATAATAACTTTTATAAACTAATAAGCGGAAGAAAAAAAATTCAAGAATGTTCATCCTAAAAATGGAAACGTCTTTTCCAGGTTTAGTCATATGTGTAGTAAACATTTGTATTTGAATACTGTAACATACATTGGCGCACAAAAATTCATGTACTTTTAAACGAACTCGTGTAATTTTTGTGCGCGGTTTCAAATTTTAACATTGATTTTTCTTTTGTGATACAATAGAAAAACTGAAATTTTATTTAAACTCTCACAAGATAACAAAGCGTTTAAATAATAATAATAATAATAAATAATGAATTTGTAATTCGATTCTAAAGTAGAAAGAATAAGTATTTCCGACTTCAAAAAAAAGCTTATTTCTTTTTTTGATTTAAGGATACTTTTATTTTTTACTGAAACGTTTACAAATTTGTTTAAATGAAATGCTTTTAATTTTGGTATCTCAGTTCTATAATTATATTTTCGAATTCTTAATAAATAAAAATTCCTTAATAATAATAATCCGTGATAGGAATGCATGGGCCGAGCTGCTCTGATAGTAATTCCAAACTTCTGAGCATGTTCGTTTAATATCGCGAAATTGCACAATCTCTTAATCAAGAAATATTCTTTAGAAATGTAATGAATAAGATGTCTTATTTCTATCAACGCTAACAGCCTCGATTTGTATATTTTAAATACTTAACTTCACATTTTATTTTAAAATTTGTTGACTGTACGTGGAATTCTCCTTTTGTGCATATAACAAAATTAAAACTAAAACCCATGCAGTTCTAGTTTTTGCTAGTAAAACTGTTTAATGTATAAGTTTCACTGTGATTATAAATTAAAAGATGCTAACTTTTTGTCTGTGATTCAATTTATAATAAGCATAAAGTAATCGTAAAGTTTTGTCTTCAAAGTGTTTTTTTTTTCCTATTATAATGGGAGGAAAAGAAATATCTAAAAAAAGAAAAGCAAAATATCTAAAAGATAGGAAATAAAAAAAGAAAGAAAAAAGATGGGAAATAATAAAGAAAAAAAAGTATAAAAAAGATACAAAAGGGAAAAAGAAAAATGATTTTAAAAAGTGAAAGATAAAAATTAAAGCACTCCCTTTAAATGATATGAAATTTTTTGCAAATATTTTGATATGCTTTATCAAATTTTTAAATTGTATAGTTAAGGTATGTTATATTAGAAAAAAAGTGTATGTATATGTTTTATATGGAGATTATATCCATATAACTCCGTAACCTGTTAACTGGGTATGACGAAATGTTTCAATGCAAAACAAATTGTTAATTACCCGTTAACAGGATAAAGGAAAAAAAAATTGGCTGCCATAAAAATTTTCAAAATACTCGGAAGATACAAAATAATAAATATTAAGTTACCTTAAATTATCATCAAGCAAGTGAAATAATAGCTAAAAGAAAAAAAAAGAGAACAGCATTTTTAAACTTGTTAAAAATTAAGAATACATTGCTATAGTTGGGTAATAATTTTGAGCTGCATGTTAAAGATGTGGCTCAAATTTTATTCATCAATGTTATTTCTTGATTATACGCTCTTATGATATTTTGTAGTGTTTATAATTTTCCTATGTTAATATACGGATAATGTACTATCACTATAGCTTAAAAAAATTAATTTTCAAATGTCATCACCCTTAGATTTTAGTATAATGGCAGATAATTTTTTTCCTTCGAAAAAAATTTTTGGAATCTTTATTTACTAATAATTAAAAAATATATTAATGTACTTTTAATAAAATATAAGAGATTAACAATACATTTTAAGTAGACATTATGCTATTCTTATTTGATTACATTAAAAATTTTTAAAAGTTTTTCCTAAACAACAAAATAGTAACGAAGTTTTCAAAACTACTTTATATATTGATAAAGATGCAATTTCTTGTTACATGAAGTTGAATGAAATGGAATTTGTAGAATTTCTGAGAAAAAAAATGAAATGATTGAATTGAAAATTATTTCTTTTATTATGAATGGATAAAAATGGATAAAAGAATTATTTTGTAACATTAAATGATTATTAAATTTTCTAAAATACTTATTTCTTCATAATTATAGTTTAAAAAGTTAGAACTGACTATTTGAGCAACCTCATTCTTTTTCAAAATCAGTTTAATTTTTGTATGTGCTTTTCATCCAATAAATGTAAACAAGACGCATTTGCTTGAAACATATTTTCTAAAATGCTGCAATGACAACTTTGTACTACGATAGCCACATCTGGTGTCTTCGAATGAAAAATATCTGGAATCAATAAAGCAGAAACCACTTCGAAATTTTAACGTTGTTTGTCATCCTTTAATTTTTTATTTTATTTTGACAGTTTTTAATTTACGCAGAAGCATCAGACATCCTATGAATGCATGCTTGTTAATTAACATTTACAAATCATAAATATTCTCCCAAGTCCTTTCGATTCCTTGCCATTTCAAATACAGTTCACTGCATGATTGGTCAAATAGTAAAATAGTGTCAAAATGAAAGGATCTCTATCAGCAAAGGATCGTGGAATTACAAGAAAATTTTATCGAATACTGATAAGATATTTTTCAGTGTTAAATGCAACGTAAAAGAAATACAATTTAGATCTAAAAACTCTTCGTCCTTTTGTATTTTTCACATTCTGTTTTCAAACATAGTAGCAATTTTATCCAAACATACCAAACTAAATCAGCGTTCAAAGCTGGCTTGTTGTGCAAAATTTGTTTAATGAGTTTTTGTTCATTCCATTTTAAACTGTACTGAAATAAAATTAGTTATCGGTTATCGCAAAAAAGGAGAAGAATGCATTTCATTGTTTTTGATTAAATAGGAATCTGTTATCAAAGAACTGATCAGTGTCCCATTCCATACAATGATGAAATGAGCTGTAGAGTTTCCGTTTGAATGTTCATCGGTTGCAAATTCGACATTTTGCTTTATCTATTTATAGTGCTGTATATATTTTCCCATTCACATGGCGCACACAAAAAGAAGTGCTCTATTGTAATTTCATCCATTTTTATATGGTATGGTGAATTATTAACGCAGCATGCCGCATAAAATATTAGTTTAATGATAGTGAATATTGTCTTTCCATTATGAGTTTTTGAAATTTATTATATATGTTGATAATTTTCTTAAGATTACCATTCTTTGTCAGATGTCTTTAGTACATTTATAATGTCTAATTTTCTTTTTATCCTTCAATATAAAGCTTGTTCAAAGTAATTGCAGTTAACAGTTTCATGAAAGTGACTTTCTTTTATATTAAGGAAAACGGTTTTAAAAATATTAGTTACTAATAAATTATATTAACAAATCCATGATTCAATGGCAGATGATTCCCCATTTTGGTAGTATGATGGAAATTTTGATTTGTTCTTATGAAAAATTTTCAGTCCGTTTCTAATTGAATAATTGGATATTTTTTCTTTTAAACAAATAAAATTTCATATTAAGAATTTTGTATCTATGTTGACCAATGATGAAATGAGACAATCTGAAAGAAAATGCTGAGTACCCTGAAATATCAATTATATTTCTAGAGTCATTCTGACTAGGCGATAATTTTTTTTAAATGATAAATTAAATTTATTTCTTTCGCATAAAGAGCGGGTTGTATACGATGCTTTGACGCTATCATTAGGATTCAGGAAATCTCTTGGTTTCTTCTAATAGGCTTTGAAGCAGCCTGAAATTTTTACAAAGGAATTCGAAACATCTGAGCATATGTTCTGGTCAGAGTGAACATTTTTTTTTAATGTTCTATAACAATAATAAGATAAAATTGAGAATATAGTTGAATCAGATTAAAAGATATTCCAAGTTCTTTCTCTCTAACTTTGGAATGAAACTTCCTTATTATTTTTAGAATAAGTGAGTGAATTTCACTTGAGACATATATGCAATTAAGACTACAAATGCGTTAAGGAATTTTTTTGTTTACTATTAATCCTGTATACCATGCACATTAAAAAGTATTATTTTATCATATATAAAATATGCAAGTTTTCATGCAGTTTTTTTTTAAGGTTAAAATAATTTTTTTCCCTGCAAAGTAACGCATCGCCGAATTATTCATGTCATCGAATTTCTAAAAGATAATTTTTTTTTAAAATGCTTCTCGGAACCTATGGAAGCAGCGATGAGAATATATACTTGAAATATCCAAAAATAGAGAAGAGATGGGTGTGGCGCAATTATAAACGCGTGATTCAACATAGTAATTCGTAATCAAAGTGTCTGATGTGATGGTGCTGTAATTATATGAAGCACTGCATATTTATTTCGTCTGAATGGTGCTGTAATTATGAAAATATATCTTATAGGCATTTTTGAAAGGATTGCATTGCAGACTACTTGAATAAGAAATATAGATATCTATTTTGTAGATAAGCTCTACATTATAGAGATAGAGGTAGAAAAATAATTTTCTCTATTGATAAAGTGCTCTATTTCTGAAACTATTGAAATAGTAAAAGTTTGTTTTTCTGTAACAGAAATAATAATCATCTGTCAGATCGCGCGCATCCAGCAACACTTCGTACCACTACCTTGTTTATCTCAAGATTAAAATGAGAATTAAAGATTTCATTTAGTTTGATTGTTTACTATCCAATATTTTAATGCGACTAAATTGATTTTTTTCTTCAAAATTACAGGAGATTCTTAAAACATTCCTAGTTGATTGCATTCTTTCGCAGTCGTGTATTTTGTTTGGCTCCTGGTAACAATGAAATATCATTCGTAAAGGCAGTGATAATAAAAGTAAAAGCATAAATTTTATGAAAGATAAAAGCATGTCACATTGCAGTTTTATTCGCTTTGCCACAGCAAATCTAACTTTGATTTTTGACGAAGAAGCAATCATCTTTTCCAAAATTAAAATTGAGAGGGGAAAAAAAACTGAAGTTTTATTTTAGTGATCATAGAAATATAAAAAAGTTTCCTTAAATTCCAAATTAGGCCGGTCAAAATGACGTTTCTCTGTTAAAATTCCACTGTAACTCCACTGCTCGAAAAGAATTGTCCATTTTCATTCCAATCCCGAGAACAGAAAAGCAGATTGCTTTGAAGCTGAGTAAGTTTGGATTACAGTATTTTTTCCAACCGTTACATTTGTAACGTGAATATTTTCTACGGTAATAAACTGTTTTACTCTTGACCTAAAAACAAAATAGCACTCGAGTAATTTGTTAAAACATAAATTCTGAAGGCTGGACTTGGCAGTTCGTTTTTGTACTAAAAGTTCCATAATTGTGAGTAAGGCGCATTCGTTTACAGTTTTAGAAGTGTACTGTCAGCAGTTTTTTTTTCTTTCCCTTCTTTATTCTTGGAGATATAAAAAAATTTATACAAAATGTAGCCCAGAAGAATATTTTGGGAGAAATTTCTTATTTTATGAGTACGATATTCGAATGCATTTTGAAGCTTTAAATCTTTCCAACGGAACGAAAACGGACATAAAATCATAAACTAATCTGAATCTCATGATCATGATGTTTTCCAAATAATTTTCTTTTGCAAAAGATCTCACATTTAGCAAATTAGTTTCTGATTTTTAAAAGCTTGTTTTAAAAATTTTACAAATTATGCCTTTATGCAATATTTCTAGAGCATCTTATTATTTTGGTATTAAAAGCGAAAAAAACTTAGAAGTTTCAATTATTTTCTCTTGTGGTTTGACGAATAGAATATTAGACTTCTTATTATTATTCTATTTGTCATTCATTATTATTCGATTTGAGATAAAATTACATTTCAGTGATCATATCGTATTCAGACGAAAATTGCGCATTTATTTTTTAGAGTTCGCGTTTAAGAAAATCCACACAACAAAACTTCCGACTAAAGTACTGTTTGGAATAAATTCAAAGAATTCAAAAGTTGTAAACATTTAGTCATTAAAGCCATTAAAAAGCAAGATATTTCAAGGACATAATAAATCTATCATTCTCTAGAAACTCGTTTCATAAAGTCATTGTGAGAAAACGCTAATTAAATTTATCAAATTCATTTACAGACAGGCTGCTACTTCAGAGAGTTATAGTCCATTCCTCAAAGCAATGGGAGGAAGAAAAAAAACTTCAGAAAATCGTAAATATGTATTCATATTATTCATTTTGTGGAGTAAAAGAGCGGATTAGATCTTTGGCATGAAAATGTACGAATGCTAACTTTCATACGTAGGAGGGCTTTTATGCAGATTCACTTCAATATAATCATTATCTGTCCAGTTTGATGTAGTCACGTCATTTTACAGAAAAATTTCTTATAAAGAAAACAAGAATAAAAAACGAGAAAAAAGACTAAAAATTATTTATCTTTTATAATTTACTTTAATACCTATTATATACTATGAAGGTTCGCCAGGGGTAATGTATTCTAAGATTTTCAATTAAATATTTATGTACCTGGGTCTCTTAATAGTTTCTTCATTAATTAATAGTTCATTATATTCATTAATTAATAGTTCTTTATTGTAATATTTACAAATTGTAATATTGTAATATTTATTGTAATATTTTCAGTAAAAAATGTTTTTAGATTAATTTAACCCGCAAATTTTATGAGCCCAGAACATAACAGAAGGCCCACAGAACATAACAGAACATAATGAACAGAACATAAGGCCCACATAATAGTATTGTTGAATTATATAACTATCAAAATCTGAAGCTTTGATAGGTATTATCTCACAAAAATTATTTTAACTCTCAGATTTTTCTTGATGATATTCATTTTTTTCCCGCACACATTTTCTTTATTTTGACACTCTCAATTTAATACGCAAACTATTACACGACAATAATATACCATTATCCAAAAAAAAAAAAAAAAAAAAAAAACATTCAGTTATGCATTTTTGTGAGTATTGAAATTTAGGTTAAAAAAAAAAATGCTTTATTTGGGCCATAACTCCGAAGTAGAATTTTTGCTTCAGTTTTTATTTAAAATATAAATCCTAAACTGCTACATATGCAAATTGAATAGACTGATAAAATTAAAGATTCTTTTAAGTTTGTCGACGCATCATCTTTTAAAATGCATTATTAAAATTTTAATTGCCAAAAAGTCAATCTGAGCAAGATGGCTAGTAAGTTATTTGTTCTTAGGAAGGTAAAATAGTGTATTCAGAGGAAGGATCAAAATCCAATAATTGAAAAGGATTTTTTTACCTTGCTCATAGCAAACGGATGAGAAATTCAAACGGATTCAAATTATTCAAACGGATGAGAAATTCATATTTTATGCTAATTATGACATGTTAAACTTGAAGCAATAACTTTGTGACATTGAAAGTTTCATAAAAGTAAAGATTTCTTCCAGATCATCCCAAAATCAATGCCTTGGTATCTATTCAAGTTTATTTTCGATTCTCGAATGATTTAGGTTTAAAGATATGTTCTGGGTGATATGTGCAAATTCGTCTTGACATTTTTTTTTTTTGTTCAAACGAAGCAAAATTTATCCATGTGAAATTTTTAAAATGTAAAATAATTGTCATATATGTATTTTACTTCCTACTGAGAGAAGTGCATTTTGCGAATAAGCGAGATAGTATTTGCATTCTGTCCGAAAAGTTCCCCATGAAATATTTAGCCACTGGAAAATATGTCTGCTAAATGTGATCTCTACATCCAACCATCTGATTTATAAGGGATAAGAATTTTGAAGATAGCAAAATGTGTGTATGGCATCAAAAGCTTTTTAACGCCATTGATATGTTTCTTCTCGGGCAGTGGAATATTTTCTTGAAATTAATTTTTAAATCTTCTGAATGAATGTCGCTGTTTAAAACTAGCTGTGAAAGCGCGATTCAATTTTGATTTGCCTTAGAATCAATATATTGATTTGCCTTAAATACTGCGCTCAGTGATTTTAGAATAAACAATAAACTTTTATATACAATACTCGAAATCATGGAATATTTTATCCGAAATGAAGGAGATTTGAATGCAGCTCTCATTTCTTGCGTTTTAATCAAAAAAGCGTCGTGGGTGCAATCTAGTGGAGTCATCATGGATTTTTCACTTGTGAAACATGACGGAAAGTATATTCATCGGGATTCTTTTTAAATTTTTAATATTCTACAAAAAAATTATTTTTATATCTTTGATACTTAATGAAAACTAGGAAATTAAGATTATGTGCCTATTTGCTAAAATAGCTTTTTACCTAAACAGTTTTCTGAGGAAAACAAGACAATAACTGAAAGAACAAAAATCTGGATTCAAAAATGTGCAGATGTTTTTTTATAAAACCATGCCTTTCGTAGCATTGAGAATGCCAGCGAACTTAAAATCTCGAATTTTGAAAGATCCGTCTGTTTTAATTCGTATAAAGTAGTGATGCTCTCTTACTTCTCTGATATGGGATTTTGTAAACTGTTCGGTATTCTGCAAATTTAAGTTAATATATTCCATTGAAATATTGCGTGATCCTTTTTATTGCATTAGGCACTTCCAAAGAATTATAAAATTGCCTCCCGCCGTTACTGGAGTCTAAATATAATCTTCAACCATCTGTTAAATATTTAAAGGGACGCAATATTGGAAGGAATTGAAGAGAAACCCCTCAAATAACGATTCCTTTTAGCATATTTCTATTCATATTTAAAACGGGTCTTTTAATATTTTAAAAGTCAGATTTTTATTTATGATGACAGATGTAAGGTATTTGCAAATGACACTTGAAATGGATTTTTTCTCTCCATTAAGTTTTTTTCCCCATATTTTTATTTTACAACTGCCAAAGTTTTTTTTTTTTCTTCTTATTCAAGAGAGGGCTTTCAAATTTTTATGAGCATTTTATCATATACATAGCAATAAATGCGTATTACATCACTTGAATGAGACTTCACTAGGTTATTTTTCTAGATACAGCGAAGTACCTCAATTTTTATTTCTAAATTTTCCTTCTTCATTGTAAATTGGAGTAAAAAATTTCAATGCATGACTAAGTTCAGGCACAGCTTTGTTATATGATTTTATAAACCATCTAGTAAAATTTAAAACAATATGTTATATAATTTTATAAACCATCTAGTAAAATTTAAAACAATATGTTATATAATTTTATAAACCATCTAGTAAAATTTAAAACAATATGTTATATAATTTTATAAACCATCTAGTAAAATTTAAAGCAATATGTTATATAATTTTATAAACCATCTAGTAAAATTTAAAACAATATGTTATATAATTTTATAAACCATCTAGTAAAATTTAAAACAATAATATTCATAATGAATATTCACAAAAATTAACAGTATAAATTAGGAGCTATAAAAGTTTTATTTAAAAAAAAATCATCTAAAATAGTGGATCAGGATTTTCTTTTCCAGTTAATCTTACTTTAATGTAGAGTTTTTACAATATTCGAAATAAAAACAATGTTGAATACTATTTCTACTTAAGTAAGTACTCTAAAGGAAAAAAAAGTGCTGCTTATGTTTCAATAAGAATGTTTGATGAATTTGTAGATTCAAAAGCATTTATCATAGACATTCAAAAGCTGTGCAAGATTGCTCGCACATTTTGACCTTTTAAAACAATACAAAAATAAATTGTAGACAAATTTTTTTACCTTAGAAATACATCAGCAAAAAATATTCTTGTTCTAAATTTGAAATTTAGTGCAGAGATAAGAGAAAAGACAATCAACTTTTTAACTCTTCAAAGCAAATGCACGAAGCATCTTCTGATCTAGCGAAGGTAAGATAGGGTGAAAACTGTTTCCAATTCCTTTGATTAACTATATGTCTTCATTTTTTAAATATTGCCGTTTTGCATACTTCATATTCAGAAGATAATATAAATGTACTTTGTGCCATCGTAAGTACAATACTTAAACTTTTACTTTACCTTTCCCATAATTCTTCATTGTGTTTTTTTCCCTGAAAGCATTCGATGAGAATTGAATTTTTAGACAACTGTACAATTTTTATGTCGCACATTTTATTTAAAAGGAGCAGAATGAACTCATCTCTCATCTGTAGATGCAATAAAATAATTAATTTGGAACTAACAATTTTAGCAAAAATCAATCATCTCCCATTGGATCTTAATTATTTTAAAAGCCTTAATTTTTTAACGTATTCATTGGAGTTTCTTTTCACTGTTTTTGTAGTTTAAATGAATAGGCTTTTTATTTCAGTAAATTTTAGTCAAGGCGTCCAAAAGAAAGTCAGCATCTATCAGTGTGGTTTTAAATAGAAACTGCCTAATTTTCGGCAACTTCCAACAATGATGATGAGTGCTTGTCATTAATAGCCCAATAAGAAAGGGTGAAAGCAGTGATTACATTCATCAAAAAATAATTTTAAAATTTTCGCATTTTTTTAGCTTCTAATCCAAGTTTGTTGCAATAGGTTTAGGATGTTCTAACATTTTGCATAGTTGTAAAGAAGATATTTAACCCTTCGTAAAATATTAACGATGCATTCTTCTCTTTGGAATTATTCGCCTATGACGGATACTTATCAGATAACTTCGTAAGTCGCATCTGCTGCATTAAATGTAATTGACGTTCATTAGCATGTACTCTTGGTTCAAGAAGACGCGGGCATTTTCTATTAATTCTAGATGCTTTGTTTGATCACAACATTGAGCACTTCTTTTGTTAGTTATGAAAATGGTTAAAGAAAAAAATTTAAATCCACTGGTAACAGCAAAATTGTGTTGAAAAACATTAAGATCCGAGTGTTCCTTAAAGCTCTGATATAACCCATCATTCAAGAGGAATTCGTATTTGCACAATTGAATGAATCATGAAGTTGATATTTAGGAATAAATTTAATTGTTATATATATATATAAATAAAGGGATTGAAATTTCAGTTTTTCAAAAAATATTTAATTTCTTTTTCTACTTGAAATGCAATTTTTATTTTTATGCTCGCAAGATCTATGATTTACCGATAACGTAAAAATTTAATAAGAAATTACATAGTTTGAAATTATTTATGTTGTATGCAGTGAACTGTATTTGAATTCAAAATTAAATTTAACCATATTTTATAGAAAATTCTGATTTTTCCCAGGACGAAAATCTACTTAATATTCGAGCTGTCCAGGAACATCTATCCTTTTGAACTCCTTCAATGCGATACTGCTTTTCTAATTCTTTATTTTTTCGGAAAAAAATATGTTATTAATATTAACAAGCAAATATTTCGAGAATACTTTTAAATCGGGTTTTAAAAGCTGCAATTTTTGTTTACTTCCTTTACAATTTTTCTTCAAATTTTAGATTTTAATATTGCTAATCATTATATCAAGATAGCATGCAATAATATAGCATCTCTGAATTCGAAAAAAGCAATTTCTTTTTCCTGCATGAAACATTGAAATATTTGTGTGGAAATATATTCCTTCCCTATTCTTAGTATCACATACATGATATCTATTATAAAGTTTATTTGTCTATGAACCGGTAATTTAAGTGTTGTCATAGAAACGGAATTCTAACATGGGAGAATTCCTTCATTTTCAAAAGCGACTGGCTGTATTAGCAAAGTACTGGAAAATTGGATAGTATAACATGTCAGAAGATGACTGTGGCATAATTATACTGTCTATTATCATTAGTAAGATTGGCTTTGTACAATAAATGTAGAATTAGGTTGCTCATTTAGTTTTGCAACTGCGTAGATGAAGCAAATAATAGGATATTGCTTCAGAGTAACGCATTTGCATCAGTTCGGAAAGGTTCATTTAAATTTTCAAATCTGGTAATAAGGTTTATTTTGATAATTCCAATGATAGTTTTGTGTTTAACTTCACAATTTTTTTTCTTTTTAACTTTGCCTTTTTATCATTATATAAGAATTAGACTTTTTAATAGAAAATAATAAAAAATTTTGTAATAAGCATTATATGTATCTTTATCATTTAACATTCTAGATTAAAAAGTAAAGTAGATTTTACAAAAATATTTGAAACTCAAAACAGCGTTTCGATAAATTTTAAATGATTCCAAAATTTTTTAAATTCTGATGTTGAAATTCCGAAATTTCATAAAAATGTTTATTAATATAATATTAGTGTGATTATTTACTAAAAATGCTGGGATACCAAAATGTAATATATAGAATTTTGAAAAATGAGTCGAATTTTTTTGCGCTAATGTATCTTTTTAATTTTAGTATTGGAATTTTATAATTTTTGTGCCAGTGAATTGAGTGTTTCTGTGAAGCTACATGAACAGCATTATATAAATTTTTATCATTATCAAAGTTTAGCATTATCGAAAAGCTAGCGAGCTCGAAATTTTTAAAAGAAAAAAATCTAGCGAGCTCAAAATTATATTAAAAAAAGCTAGCGAGCTCGAAATTATATTTATAAAAAAAAAAAAAAAAAAAGAAAGCTAGCGAGCCCGAAATGAAAAAAACGGTGTGCTTAGTATTTGTATTAAAGTATTTCAGAAACGCTCACTTTGACTGCAAGCAATAAAATCATTTTGTATTACGTTAATGTGTTACTTCAAAAAAAAAAGTATTGTGCCTAAAATCATGTTTTAAAATTGAACGATATGCATTGTGTTTAAAGACCATTTTCTTTTTACATTCATTTGCATGCATCTGTTTGTATCGCATTTACATGCTATAGATATTTTATTTTAAGAGTATTTGAAAAGTTATAAATTTCAATTACAAACATGAAAAAAAGTACGTTTAAAAATTATACAGAATGAAAATTTTTAGTGCAAATTATATGTGTATTAATAAATTAACTCTTCATTAAATTAACATTTGTCAAAATGTATCTTCAAGAATTGTAAAATTGGATACATTTAAAATATGAATACTACTTCTTTTCGAAAACTGCAACATCATAAATTATTTGATGGCTTGAAACATGTTGCAAAATATAGCACAGGACTGCTGATGTATTCCATGTACTGCGTTAAAATATTTTGTAGTAATTAGTGGTGGAACTATTTGAAAACTGAATGACTGCTGCTCAGGAACTAAAAAGACATTATACTGTGTACACTGTCACTTGAAAAATTTTACTGGAACCTTTCATCGATATTTACTTGGAACTAACTAACTGGAACTTGCTAATCGAACTGAAACAACTGGCCGATAAGGTGCTGGACAAAAAAATGTCCTTCGTAACACCTTAGTGACGAATATTATGTCCAAGATTTGTGTTCAGGTGACGGAAAAAAAATCCTGAACCAACTGTGAAGCTCTATAAAATCAATAGGCATCTTTCTAATGACGGCATAGCTACTAATATCAAGCAACACTCTTTCACGGAAAGGTATCAGAATATAGAAGGAGATCTATAGATTTGTTTCTTTGACTTTCTGAACTGAGGCTTCTGCACTCGCATATACTGCTGAAGCCTTTGGATAAAGAGATCTGCCCACCAATGTATCTATGGAGGTGTGGCGTGGAGAATCTCTCCTGTTCTCACAGGACCTCTTTGAACATAATACAGAGAGAAACACGCTATGCCAAAGACATTTTTCTGTGTAAAGAACTTGTTGCCGGCTATTTATATGTCCTTACACATTTGTAACACCCTAGTCCAAAATTGGTGTTCCAGCTACGCAAAAAAAAAAAAAAAAAAAAAAAAAAAAAAAGTCTCAACCGACTGACAGACTATGAAGCCAATATGTATCTTTCTGATAATGGCGTAGCTTGTGTCAAATAACAACTTTTCTTAGAAAATGTATGAGACACATAAGAAGCTTTAATGTTCGATATGAGACTTGAACTGAAGCGTCAGTGGTTGCAAAAACTGCTGGAGAGTTCGAGATGACTTTGGATCAAGGTATATATCTGCCTATGTACCATGGAATTGCAGCTTACCGAATCTCTGCTGTCCTCACAGAACCTCTTCAACTTTATATACAAAGAGATATTGTGCCAAAGACACTTTCTGCGTTAAGACCGTATTATCCAGCAATCTGCATTCAATATATCGGATCTTCTCATAAACCAACAAAATCAAAGCTGCCGAACGAAATGGCCTCTTCAAGCTGTGACCTGCTTAGCGCATGTAGATGAAATGACTTTTATTACCTGACTTTGAGAGCATAGCAAAGGCAGTTCATGTACATATATATTCTCTTTGTACAGATTTTGGTGATGCAGTTTTCAAAAATGGTAGTAATAATTGGATTGTCAGAATATAGTATTTAACATCTAGTAACATAATAACTTTTATAAACTAATAAGCGGAAGAAAAAAAATTCAAGAATGTTCATCCTAAAAATGGAAACGTCTTTTCCAGGTTTAGTCATATGTGTAGTAAACATTTGTATTTGAATACTGTAACATACATTGGCGCACAAAAATTCATGTACTTTTAAACGAACTCGTGTAATTTTTGTGCGCGGTTTCAAATTTTAACATTGATTTTTCTTTTGTGATACAATAGAAAAACTGAAATTTTATTTAAACTCTCACAAGATAACAAAGCGTTTAAATAATAATAATAATAATAAATAATGAATTTGTAATTCGATTCTAAAGTAGAAAGAATAAGTATTTCCGACTTCAAAAAAAAGCTTATTTCTTTTTTTGATTTAAGGATACTTTTATTTTTTACTGAAACGTTTACAAATTTGTTTAAATGAAATGCTTTTAATTTTGGTATCTCAGTTCTATAATTATATTTTCGAATTCTTAATAAATAAAAATTCCTTAATAATAATAATCCGTGATAGGAATGCATGGGCCGAGCTGCTCTGATAGTAATTCCAAACTTCTGAGCATGTTCGTTTAATATCGCGAAATTGCACAATCTCTTAATCAAGAAATATTCTTTAGAAATGTAATGAATAAGATGTCTTATTTCTATCAACGCTAACAGCCTCGATTTGTATATTTTAAATACTTAACTTCACATTTTATTTTAAAATTTGTTGACTGTACGTGGAATTCTCCTTTTGTGCATATAACAAAATTAAAACTAAAACCCATGCAGTTCTAGTTTTTGCTAGTAAAACTGTTTAATGTATAAGTTTCACTGTGATTATAAATTAAAAGATGCTAACTTTTTGTCTGTGATTCAATTTATAATAAGCATAAAGTAATCGTAAAGTTTTGTCTTCAAAGTGTTTTTTTTTCCTATTATAATGGGAGGAAAAGAAATATCTAAAAAAAGAAAAGCAAAATATCTAAAAGATAGGAAATAAAAAAAGAAAGAAAAAAGATGGGAAATAATAAAGAAAAAAAAGTATAAAAAAGATACAAAAGGGAAAAAGAAAAATGATTTTAAAAAGTGAAAGATAAAAATTAAAGCACTCCCTTTAAATGATATGAAATTTTTTGCAAATATTTTGATATGCTTTATCAAATTTTTAAATTGTATAGTTAAGGTATGTTATATTAGAAAAAAAGTGTATGTATATGTTTTATATGGAGATTATATATCCATATAACTCCGTAACCTGTTAACTGGGTATGACGAAATGTTTCAATGCAAAACAAATTGTTAATTACCCGTTAACAGGATAAAGGAAAAAAAAATTGGCTGCCATAAAAATTTTCAAAATACTCGGAAGATACAAAATAATAAATATTAAGTTACCTTAAATTATCATCAAGCAAGTGAAATAATAGCTAAAAGAAAAAAAAAAGAGAACAGCATTTTTAAACTTGTTAAAAATTAAGAATACATTGCTATAGTTGGGTAATAATTTTGAGCTGCATGTTAAAGATGTGGCTCAAATTTTATTCATCAATGTTATTTCTTGATTATACGCTCTTATGATATTTTGTAGTGTTTATAATTTTCCTATGTTAATATACGGATAATGTACTATCACTATAGCTTAAAAAAATTAATTTTCAAATGTCATCACCCTTAGATTTTAGTATAATGGCAGATAATTTTTTTCCTTCGAAAAAAATTTTTGGAATCTTTATTTACTAATAATTAAAAAATATATTAATGTACTTTTAATAAAATATAAGAGATTAACAATACATTTTAAGTAGACATTATGCTATTCTTATTTGATTACATTAAAAATTTTTAAAAGTTTTTCCTAAACAACAAAATAGTAACGAAGTTTTCAAAACTACTTTATATATTGATAAAGATGCAATTTCTTGTTGCATGAAGTTGAATGAAATGGAATTTGTAGAATTTCTGAGAAAAAAAATGAAATGATTGAATTGAAAATTATTTCTTTTATTATGAATGGATAAAAATGGATAAAAGAATTATTTTGTAACATTAAATGATTATTAAATTTTCTAAAATACTTATTTCTTCATAATTATAGTTTAAAAAGTTAGAACTGACTATTTGAGCAACCTCATTCTTTTTCAAAATCAGTTTAATTTTTGTATGTGCTTTTCATCCAATAAATGTAAACAAGACGCATTTGCTTGAAACATATTTTCTAAAATGCTGCAATGACAACTTTGTACTACGATAGCCACATCTGGTGTCTTCGAATGAAAAATATCTGGAATCAATAAAGCAGAAACCACTTCGAAATTTTAACGTTGTTTGTCATCCTTTAATTTTTTATTTTATTTTGACAGTTTTTAATTTACGCAGAAGCATCAGACATCCTATGAATGCATGCTTGTTAATTAACATTTACAAATCATAAATATTTTCCCAAGTCCTTTCGATTCCTTGCCATTTCAAATACAGTTCACTGCATGATTGGTCAAATAGTAAAATAGTGTCAAAATGAAAGGATCTCTATCAGCAAAGGATCGTGGAATTACAAGAAAATTTTATCGAATACTGATAAGATATTTTTCAGTGTTAAATGCAACGTAAAAGAAATACAATTTAGATCTAAAAACTCTTCGTCCTTTTGTATTTTTCACATTCTGTTTTCAAACATAGTAGCAATTTTATCCAAACATACCAAACTAAATCAGCGTTCAAAGCTGGCTTGTTGTGCAAAATTTGTTTAATGAGTTTTTGTTCATTCCATTTTAAACTGTACTGAAATAAAATTAGTTATCGGTTATCGCAAAAAAGGAGAAGAATGCATTTCATTGTTTTTGATTAAATAGGAATCTGTTATCAAAGAACTGATCAGTGTCCCATTCCATACAATGATGAAATGAGCTGTAGAGTTTCCGTTTGAATGTTCATCGGTTGCAAATTCGACATTTTGCTTTATCTATTTATAGTGCTGTATATATTTTCCCATTCACATGGCGCACACAAAAAGAAGTGCTCTATTGTAATTTCATCCATTTTTATATGGTATGGTGAATTATTAACGCAGCATGCCGCATAAAATATTAGTTTAATGATAGTGAATATTGTCTTTCCATTATGAGTTTTTGAAATTTATTATATATGTTGATAATTTTCTTAAGATTACCATTCTTTGTCAGATGTCTTTAGTACATTTATAATGTCTAATTTTCTTTTTATCCTTCAATATAAAGCTTGTTCAAAGTAATTGCAGTTAACAGTTTCATGAAAGTGACTTTCTTTTATATTAAGGAAAACGGTTTTAAAAATATTAGTTACTAATAAATTATATTAACAAATCCATGATTCAATGGCAGATGATTCCCCATTTTGGTAGTATGATGGAAATTTTGATTTGTTCTTATGAAAAATTTTCAGTCCGTTTCTAATTGAATAATTGGATATTTTTTCTTTTAAACAAATAAAATTTCATATTAAGAATTTTGTATCTATGTTGACCAATGATGAAATGAGACAATCTGAAAGAAAATGCTGAGTACCCTGAAATATCAATTATATTTCTAGAGTCATTCTGACTAGGCGATAATTTTTTTTAAATGATAAATTAAATTTATTTCTTTCGCATAAAGAGCGGGTTGTATACGATGCTTTGACGCTATCATTAGGATTCAGGAAATCTCTTGGTTTCTTCTAATAGGCTTTGAAGCAGCCTGAAATTTTTACAAAGGAATTCGAAACATCTGAGCATATGTTCTGGTCAGAGTGAACATTTTTTTTTAATGTTCTATAACAATAATAAGATAAAATTGAGAATATAGTTGAATCAGATTAAAAGATATTCCAAGTTCTTTCTCTCTAACTTTGGAATGAAACTTCCTTATTATTTTTAGAATAAGTGAGTGAATTTCACTTGAGACATATATGCAATTAAGACTACAAATGCGTTAAGGAATTTTTTTGTTTACTATTAATCCTGTATACCATGCACATTAAAAAGTATTATTTTATCATATATAAAATATGCAAGTTTTCATGCAGTTTTTTTTTAAGGTTAAAATAATTTTTTTCCCTGCAAAGTAACGCATCGCCGAATTATTCATGTCATCGAATTTCTAAAAGATAATTTTTTTTTTTAAATGCTTCTCGGAACCTATGGAAGCAGCGATGAGAATATATACTTGAAATATCCAAAAATAGAGAAGAGATGGGTGTGGCGCAATTATAAACGCGTGATTCAACATAGTAATTCGTAATCAAAGTGTCTGATGTGATGGTGCTGTAATTATATGAAGCACTGCATATTTATTTCGTCTGAATGGTGCTGTAATTATGAAAATATATCTTATAGGCATTTTTGAAAGGATTGCAGACTACTTGAATAAGAAATATAGATATCTATTTTGTAGATAAGCTCTACATTATAGAGATAGAGGTAGAAAAATAATTTTCTCTATTGATAAAGTGCTCTATTTCTGAAACTATTGAAATAGTAAAAGTTTGTTTTTCTGTAACAGAAATAATAATCATCTGTCAGATCGCGCGCATCCAGCAACACTTCGTACCACTACCTTGTTTATCTCAAGATTAAAATGAGAATTAAAGATTTCATTTAGTTTGATTGTTTACTATCCAATATTTTAATGCGACTAAATTGATTTTTTTCTTCAAAATTACAGGAGATTCTTAAAACATTCCTAGTTGATTGCATTCTTTCGCAGTCGTGTATTTTGTTTGGCTCCTGGTAACAATGAAATATCATTCGTAAAGGCAGTGATAATAAAAGTAAAAGCATAAATTTTATGAAAGATAAAAGCATGTCACATTGCAGTTTTATTCGCTTTGCCACAGCAAATCTAACTTTGATTTTTGACGAAGAAGCAATCATCTTTTCCAAAATTAAAATTGAGAGGGGAAAAAAAACTGAAGTTTTATTTTAGTGATCATAGAAATATAAAAAAGTTTCCTTAAATTCCAAATTAGGCCGGTCAAAATGACGTTTCTCTGTTAAAATTCCACTGTAACTCCACTGCTCGAAAAGAATTGTCCATTTTCATTCCAATCCCGAGAACAGAAAAGCAGATTGCTTTGAAGCTGAGTAAGTTTGGATTACAGTATTTTTTCCAACCGTTACATTTGTAACGTGAATATTTTCTACGGTAATAAACTGTTTTACTCTTGACCTAAAAACAAAATAGCACTCGAGTAATTTGTTAAAACATAAATTCTGAAGGCTGGACTTGGCAGTTCGTTTTTGTACTAAAAGTTCCATAATTGTGAGTAAGGCGCATTCGTTTACAGTTTTAGAAGTGTACTGTCAGCAGTTTTTTTTCTTTCCCTTCTTTATTCTTGGAGATATAAAAAAATTTATACAAAATGTAGCCCAGAAGAATATTTTGGGAGAAATTTCTTATTTTATGAGTACGATATTCGAATGCATTTTGAAGCTTTAAATCTTTCCAACGGAACGAAAACGGACATAAAATCATAAACTAATCTGAATCTCATGATCATGATGTTTTCCAAATAATTTTCTTTTGCAAAAGATCTCACATTTAGCAAATTAGTTTCTGATTTTTAAAAGCTTGTTTTAAAAATTTTACAAATTATGCCTTTATGCAATATTTCTAGAGCATCTTATTATTTTGGTATTAAAAGCGAAAAAAACTTAGAAGTTTCAATTATTTTCTCTTGTGGTTTGACGAATAGAATATTAGACTTCTTATTATTATTCTATTTGTCATTCATTATTATTCGATTTGAGATAAAATTACATTTCAGTGATCATATCGTATTCAGACGAAAATTGCGCATTTATTTTTTAGAGTTCGCGTTTAAGAAAATCCACACAACAAAACTTCCGACTAAAGTACTGTTTGGAATAAATTCAAAGAATTCAAAAGTTGTAAACATTTAGTCATTAAAGCCATTAAAAAGCAAGATATTTCAAGGACATAATAAATCTATCATTCTCTAGAAACTCGTTTCATAAAGTCATTGTGAGAAAACGCTAATTAAATTTATCAAATTCATTTACAGACAGGCTGCTACTTCAGAGAGTTATAGTCCATTCCTCAAAGCAATGGGAGGAAGAAAAAAAACTTCAGAAAATCGTAAATATGTATTCATATTATTCATTTTGTGGAGTAAAAGAGCGGATTAGATCTTTGGCATGAAAATGTACGAATGCTAACTTTCATACGTAGGAGGGCTTTTATGCAGATTCACTTCAATATAATCATTATCTGTCCAGTTTGATGTAGTCACGTCATTTTACAGAAAAATTTCTTATAAAGAAAACAAGAATAAAAAACGAGAAAAAAGACTAAAAATTATTTATCTTTTATAATTTACTTTAATACCTATTATATACTATGAAGGTTCGCCAGGGGTAATGTATTCTAAGATTTTCAATTAAATATTTATGTACCTGGGTCTCTTAATAGTTTCTTCATTAATTAATAGTTCATTATATTCATTAATTAATAGTTCTTTATTGTAATATTTACAAATTAAATAGAAATTATTTGCCGATTTATCTATTACTGTAATAACAAATTTTTCTTTTAAATTTTTTATTTCGTTTTTTAATGTTTTGCTAAAATAAATCCCGCGTTCTTTAGATCTGTCAATATCTGTATTCATTTTTATTTTAATTTCCTCTAAAATTCTCATTTGCCATTCTCCGAAATCTTCCACAGGCCAATAGTATTTTCTAGATAATTTAGCAGTAAAAAAAAAAAAAAAATTGCTTATCAGCGTCCAACAAATTGGCAAGCAGATTTTAAATAGAACTATGATCGAACAGCATTATAAGCAGGAATCGCAACGACTGCCATGGAACGTTAATTATGAAATAAAAACTGAAATCATTTAATTACCATGATGCATTCTTCCGTTCATTTACCGATGGAGAATTGTCAAAGGAGAATATACATTTTTAAGCTGTTAGTGATCCAAGATTATTTTTTACTGCCGATTGCAATAACGTAATTCAAAATGTTTAGGCATTTTTATTATTGTGAATTGATGAACTGTTATTTCTTCATATCGGCAGTTTTTGCCATGTACTTTTGCCATTGACCAACAAATTTTATAAAAATTACTAGCTGACCCGACACACGTTGTTCTGCCATAGAAGTTATTTCTAGTGAATATTTTGGTTATTAATTAAAAAATAACGAATGTATTCTGTGTGGGGATGGGATCTATGACAGAAAGAGAAATGGAGCGCTGTAGACGATGATCGCCGATTTAAAGAAACAACAACAAAAAAAATCCATTTATTTTCTCAATACAATGTATTTGATCAACGTTACGAACATATGCATTGTTTGATCTCTTGAAAGGTAAACGTAAAGTGAAAAAAGTAATATATTTTTATCCTAAAGTATAAAAATGAAATAAAGAAAATCCGAAGAGCAATTGAGAGTACGATATTTTTTGTCAGACGGTCTTTAGCCAATACAGATAAGTTTGATGGTTTGCCCACGCTAGAACATGCCACCTATAATTGTTCGTGTGAAAAACATGGTGTTTTGGTCAAATTCAACTTGAAAAGATACTCATTGCAAAAACTGATAATCGAAATGTTCACCATCGCTATCTATGTTCTGTTTCTATTACTTGAAATAAGACTACAGCCATTCATTAGTTCTAGTTCCAGTCGATATTTAGTTCTTGTATCATTTACAGTTATACTATTTAAACCGACACCGAGCATCTGCAATAGTTTCTTCCATGATTTTTCAACAGAAAGTGAAATATTTTAGGTATAAATAAAACACTAGAAACTCAGAAGAGGAATCGAATTTTGGGGCAAATTTTTAAAATTAGCTTAAATTTTCACGTGTTGGAGTTGTGTGCTGATACCCCGGCAGTAAAGAGGATCGATTTTAACTTTTCAAAACACGTTTTAACAAATTCATTGTGCTGAGAATTACTGGCGTATGCTATCAGAAATGCTTCACAGGCAATGTTTTAACAGTCTTTACCTATTTTGTTTTTATTGAAACACTTCTTTAGAAATTTAATAATCGAGAATTGAATTCGCCAACTTATCCCATAAGTATGGAATACCGATTAAAGAATTTGCTCTAAATTGAATCTAAATCTAAAACCTTTAATTCTCAACGTATTAAATGCTTCCAATATACTTAATAAAACAATGTTTAAAATGCCACATTTAAACATTCATATTTCCACTGCTTTTATGTACGGGTTTCTTGGTCGGACATTTGAAAATCTTGTCACATGAAATATCAAGTAACCTCAAAATGATGCCTTAAGCTAAGCTTAAAATTTCAAAAAAGGAATCATTTGTCAAAGATGTGTTTCTTCGATCCAAAAACCAGAGCAAGTGGTCGCCCCGAAATACTCCCCATTTGAGGTCGTCTCTACCCGACCACGGATAAGATAACGCACCTTGGATTTGGCCGTATGTCTTCAATAGCATTTCGTGGATATTGCATAGAAATATCCATTAAATAGCTATGCCATATCAATATCTGTGAAATATAATTTGATTGTATTTTAGACGACTTTTTCCCGATCGACTAAAAAAAAATTAAGAAACAATTGTACTCATAAGACCATCAACCAAATTTTATTGATTAAAGTCATTGCGTTTACACATATGTGAAAATACAGACCGGCAGATGGATTTCATCCAAACTTCATACATATCTACACTTTAGATGCTTCACTTACGTACCAAATTTCGTTTACTTAATTCATTAAGTTTTATAGTTCTAGAATTCATTTGTACTCTTTCACTCATCCAAAGAAGGAATTTCGATCAAAACTCGATAGAAAAAAAAATTTGGTCATGTGTCCATATACCAAATTTCATTCATCCCGATCTAAACATTTGAGTGATCGTCTTCAAAGGCAAACAGATGCGCGTAATGCCGATGTGTTTTCAGAACTCGGTAATTTCTAGAGATTGGAAAATTGGCAGAAAATCAATTTCGAATTTGAAGTTCACAGTAACCGGCATCCAAATTATTGAAATATAGGATTAATTTGGAATTTGTTTAAAATAATTACAGAAAGCAAAAACGCTTATCTACTACCTGAATAACAATGAAATATTTGTCGGGGCTTTTTCATTTTATCTTAGTGATTCGATTCCAATGTCTCTTGATTTGTCTAAGTAAGCAATAAATTTCCCAAATTAACGATGAAAAACATTGAGATATCTTTCGATTGTTTGGAATGCATCTTTGACTTCTAATAAAAGCGATATGAAAGCGAATGCTAAAGAGTTTTCTCAAACATTCAGTAATGTTTTGAATTAAAAGGCGTAGAAGAAAAATACAAAGGCTGGAAGAAATTCATAATGTGATTATTCGAAATAGCAAAGTAAATGTAAGCTATTCTTCAGAAATAGAATATTTTAAGGGGTAGAACTACTGTTAAGCGTTCACCAAAAAGATTTGATTATTGGAAACAAGAATTTATCAATCAGAATAATCGATGAAATGAGAGCTGCATGTGAACATCTAGTTTTCTATGAATGGGTTTTTATTCTTCGGTCCTGGAATTAAAAAACCCTTCCGTTTATGTTTTAGAATTAAACAGGAATCTAAACTGCCAAACGTCTCCTGGCTAACTGAAAATTAATTCGACTAGTTTCAAGAAATTTCCATATCGTTATTTTCAATAAAGAAAATTTTGCGGTGCCTGGGGCACCTCTAGATTTTAATCCACAATTGAATTAGTTATTCCATGAAATAATTTTAAAGATTATAATTTTACACGATTGGCTAAATGTCAAGCACTCTAATTGAACTTCGTAGCATATATATTTGAGCATTAAATAGAATATTTCAACGAAGTCGCCCATTTTAGAGAGATGCGATGCCTAATATTACCAGGCAGAAATGAATAATTTGTTACTACACACTTCAGATCGTTTAGTTACAGTGCATCTATTTCAAGCATTAACACAAACGGGAATTGCCTTTTAACTCGCTTATTGGCTTGTGAAATATCTTCATATATGCTAATAAGAGACACTAACCCCACTTGCAAAGAGTCGGAGGTTTACGTCATAAATCTGAAATATTTCGACTAACTTGTATGACTCATCAGTTGCAATAAGAGATTGAAATTTCAAAACAGAAAGCTCATGAATTTTAGTATCCAAAAATTTCATTATGTATTCTGCTTGGAAGAAAAAGTTCAAGAGCATATCCTTATATTTTTATAATCACAGAATTATTCTTTGTTTACCAAGCCTAAAAATTCTCTGCCCCAGTTAAATTTGAAATTAAAATAAAATTCGTCGATAAAATTCTAATAAATGTAACAGGGAAGTATTTTCTACTTCACTGCAGCATTTCCATAATAAATAACTTACGGCATAGAAATTTTTACAGAATAATTTCGAAAAGTGCTTTATGCGGCTCTTAGATGGGGAATGCAATGTAATTTCGATTGCAAGCAACAGAAAAGCAGATAAATGAAAAAAACCAGTCAATCCCTAAAATATCATTCAGAAGCAGAATTCTATTTACAAACATGAAGGAAAAGAAATTCTCCTATTCAAAATAATTGCATCTCATTAGAAGAAATGAAGATTTGAATAGAAAACGATTGCAGATATATTAATTTTTTTATAAACATGATTCGGGTACTTTCTATAATACTTGCAATTAAAATGGAAATACTAAACAGATGTCAAAGACAAAATAATTCTAAATTACTTATTGTACAATAAAATGAGGAATATGAAATGCATTATAAATCATAAAGTTATAAGCTTATGGAGTCTTAAATGTTAATTTCACAAGATTAAGAAAATTTTAAAATTGAACAGAGATTAGATTTTTATTTGAAATAATTATCAATAAACTTTCAAGCGATTGCAAGAAAGGATCATAGATTAATCACACATTATATAGTATAACTATAATTAGTTATAAATTAATAGATCATTTATAAATTAAAAGCCACCTGTAATAGAAAAAAATTATAGGAAATAAATTATTAGTAAAAAAATGATTAGATTAAATTGAGTTTTAAATGTTGTGCATCGAAAGATTTACATTTTTGAAGAAGAAACCTATTTAGAAATTTTAATAACTTAAAAAAACAGCATTTGCAATTCTTATTTTTACTTCACTCATTCGACTCTCAAGTACACTCATTAATTTTAGCAATGTAAACTGCACTGAAATTAAAATTCTGTTTACATATTATCTATTATTTACACTAAGAAAGAAATATAGAAATCAATTTACTTACATTCAATAACTTTTTTTTTCTTATCACAAATATAGACTTAAGCAGAAAATATTTTTTCCAAAAATCTAAAGGCACGCAAAATTACTTTTATTATTATTACTTAAGAGCAAATGTAAACATAAGGTCTTAAGTGGGAAACGAGAATCTGGCAAAACTCCATTTATATACTAGAATGTCACATGACTCAAACAAAATTCTGACGAAGAATTGAACAGTTGGGAACGGAAGTTACAGTTATTCGATGGCAGCTTAATAATAATTTTTATGTAACTAAATGAAAAAAAAATTATTTCAGCATCAGATGAATTGGAAAAATTTTCAAAAATTACTTCAAATCTTTTTTGAAGCGGAGACTTTTTTTCTCCTAGAGATTTTTGACCATCCTAGACTGAATGATAATGTCTATACTTTGCGAAGTGGACAAAAAAAAGATGTTTCTCCTTTCATTCCAGCAAGGTTCAAATTTATTGATGCTCAAAATTCCATTTTGACGAGTAAAAATTAACATTGAGAGAGCTGAAAATAAAATATAAAAACAATGATAGTTTATCGTAAAGTGTCATAAAATATTTTTAGAAGTTTTATTTTTATTTTGTACTCTTAAGATAGCCCCTTTAAATCTTAATATTCTCTCGATATTCTGTAATTGAAAGCAACGGATATAGAAACACAACTCATACTTTCAATAGAAAAGGAAAACTATATAGGAATTAAGAATGTATAGTATATAACTCTTTAGGTGATAAAGATTCATCTTCAAATTCGTAGGATCATCGGTAGGATTAACAATGCGATCGTGACAAATCCTGTCTTCGAAGGTTCAGCGTCTTCAATTTGTTCTGGATTCAGTTTCGTTTAGTAAGATGCAGGGTTCAGAGTCTTTAATTTTTTCTAAATTCAGTTTCGTTTAGTAAGTTGTAGGGATTCTGTTCCTGCCTGCTGAACAATAGCCATCTGTTTAGTATTTATGATTAAGAGGTCTGAACAAATCGGGTTTTTTAACTGGAGCTTAAATTCATATTTATTATGTATAGTATTTAGCTAAGATTAAATACTTTTTTGTCTCTACGAATCTTTGAAATAAATATAATGAATGTAAAAGTATGAGAATAAAAAATTTTTAGACATAACCATTTTAACTCGGTTTTTCCCTTACAATGACTACTGCGAATGTATGTTCCATAGTATTCTATTAATGCACACCAATATTCATTAGTAATAATTTAGAATTGCATTATTCAAAATAATTCTATACGTCAAAGGAAATTCTGAATGTAGGCACATAAAGAGCATATTTCAAATAAAATATTTTAATGATTTTAAGCATTTGTATTTACAGATTTGTCCGTGGTAATGAGTTGAAGTTTTACTGCATCAAAAACTCATAAAAATAATTCATAGCAAGGTTTAAAGTTTATATATGTTTCAAGATGTGTATTTGTTTTTCTCTTTCGGGCCTTCAACTCTTCTTCGTAAAGTCACAGATTTGGGATAAAAAAATTCTAAAATCAGAATTCGATCAAGCAGTAAAGAGAAGCAATCAATGCAAGACAAATGCAGCAGGGTTAGACGTCCTTTCGTTGCCGTAGAGCACAGTTGTTTACAGATTGGTGTCGACCTACTAGGGGCATCATCCACATCATCTGATCAAAACTATATGCACAATCCTCAAATAACTCTGGTGTTGTATTAAAAGGGATTTAATATATTTTAACTAAGTTATAGAAAGATAAAAAGCCTTCCCATTTCTTACATTTTTTATCATTTCATTTAACAATTGATTTTGTTTTCAATGAAACAGTAGCCGCCTTTGGCGCCTTACTTGAGCACATGGTTTAATCAAGTCTTTCTATTATTTGATGCAAAAATAATATTTAATCGTCAATAAACTTACACCTAATATTGATCTGAAGACATGCAAAATGCAGCACGACAACCCATCCTTCAATCCACCAGACCACACAGAGTTCACAAACTGGAGAAATCAAAGATTCTTAACACATTTATGCCTTTCAAGTTTGAAAAATAATGGGAATCTGGTCAAATTGCGCAATGCCAGGAAAAGGAATGATTTTTGCGCATGTGCGAGATCTGAGAACTTAAAATTACTTTTAAATTTATGGATTTTTGAAGTAACATTTTATTTTTGATGTATAAGAATTGGAAAAATTCACAGTAAACGTTGAGCTGGCATGGAGAATAACATTGAAAATAAATTTAAAGAGAAGAAATGTACATAAAACTCTTATTCCGTTACGAGACTCGATCTGAAGACCAAGAAAATGCAGCGCATCACCCCATCTTTCATTCCACCAGGCCACACAGACTTCTTAGAACGGAACAATCTAAGATTCTTAGAGTAATTATGCATTTCTAGTTGAAAAATAATTTTAATCTCGTCAAAAAGCACAATGCAAAGAATAGGAGTGATTTTTGCGCATGTGCGAGATCTTGGAAAAAAAATTTCTTTTAAATTTATAGATTTTTGAAGTAAATTTTTATTTTTGATAAAAAAGATTTTGAAAAATTCACAGTAAATGTTGAACACACATGGAGAATAATATTTAAAATTAACATATAAAAAATAATGTATATAAAACTCTTATTTGGTTAGGAGACTCCATCTCAAGACCTGCAAAATGCATCGCGTCGGCCCTTCGTTCATTCCCCCAGGCCACACAGACTTCGCAAACCAAAACAATCTAAGATTTTTAAAGTAATTATGCATTTCTAGTTTAAAAAATAATGGGATTCTGGTCAAAAAGGAATGCTAAAAATTGGAAGGATTTTTGCGCATGTGCCAGATCTTGGAACAAAAAAAATTTCATTTAAATTAATAGATTTTTGAAGTAAAATTTTATTTGTGATGTATAAGATTTTGAAAAATTCCCAGTAAATGTTCAAACTGCCATGGATAATAATATTGAAAATAAATGTAAAAGAAAGAAATATATGTAGAACTCTTAATCGCCTACGAGACTCGATTGAAGACCTGCAAAATGCAGCGCGCCATCAAATCTTTTATTCCACCAGGCCACACAGACTTCACAGGCCGGAACAATGTAAGACTCTTAAAGTAATTATGCATTTCTAGTTTGAAAAATAATGCGAATCTGGTCAAAAAACACAATATTAAAAATAGGAATAATTTTTGCGCATGTGCGAGATCTTGGAACTTAAAATTTCTTTAAAATGTATAGATTTTTGAAGTAACATTTTATTTTTTACGTATAAGAATTGAAAAAATTCACATGAAATTTGATTGGGCACGGAGAAAAATGTTAAAAAAAATTAAAAAAAAAAAAAAGAAATATATATAAAACTATCTTTTGGCTATGAGACTCTATCTGAAGACCTGCAAAATGCAACGCCACAATCCATCGTTCATTCCACCACACTACACAATCCGTAACACTCTAAGATTCTTAACATATTTAACGATTTCTAGTTTGAAAAATAATGGGAATCTGGTCAAAAGGAACAATGCTAAGAATCGGAATGATTTTTGCGCATGTGCGAGATCTTGAAACTTAAAATTTCTTTAAAATGTATAGATTTTTGTAATAACATTTTATTTTTTATGTATAAGAATTGAAAAAATTTACATTAAATGTTGACTGGCCATGGAGAAGAATGTTAAAATAAATTAATATATATATAAATTTTTCTTTCCGTTATAAGACTCGATCTAAAGACATGCAAAATGCAACGCCACAATCCATCGTTCATTCCACCAAGCCAAACATTCTTCGTAGTTCGTAACATTTTAAGATTCTTGACATATTTAACCATTTCTAGTTTGAAAAATAATTTAAATCTGGTCAAAAGGCACAATGCTAAGAATAGGAATGATTTTTGCGCATGTGCGAGATCTTCAAACTTAAAATTTCTTTAATATGTATAGATTTTAGAAGTAACATTTTATTTTTTATGTATAAGAATTGAAAAAATTTACATTAAATGTTGACTGGGCATCTAGAAGAATGTTAAAAAAAATTTAGAAAAAAAGAAATATATATAAAACTATGTTTCGGTTATGAGACTCGATCTGAAATCTTCAAAAATGCAATGCCACAATTTATTGTTTGTTCCACCAGGCCACACAGTCTTCGTAGTACGCAACACTCTAAGATTCTTAATATATTTTACCATTTCTATTTTAAAAATAATGGGAATCTGGTCAAAAGGCACAATGCTAAGAATAGGAATGATTTCTGCGCATTTGCGAAATCTTGAAACTTAAAATTTCTTTAAAATGTATAGATTTTTGAAGTAATATTTTATTTTTTATGAATAAGAATGGAAAAAATTCAAATTAAATGTTGACTGGGCATGGAGAAGAATGTTAAAATAAATTAATATATATTTATAAAACTTTCTTTCCGTTATAAGACTCGATCTAAAAACATGCAAAATGCAACGCCACAATCCATCGTTCATTCCAGCAGGCCACACAGTCTTCGTAGTCCGTAACACTCTAAGATTCTTAACATATTTTGCCATTTCTAGTTTGAAAAATAATGGGAATCTGGTCAAAAGGCACAATGCTAAGAATAGGAATGATTTCTGCGCATGTGCGAAATCTTGAAACTTAAAATTTCTTTAAAATGTATAGATTTTAGAAGTAACATTTTATTTTTTATGTATAAGAATTGAAAAAATTCACATTAAATGTTGACTGGGCATGGAGAAGAATGTTAAAATAAGTTAATATATATATATAAAACTTTCTTTCCGTTATAACACTCGATCTAAAGACATGCGAAATGCAACGCCACAATCCATCGTTCATTCCACCAGGACACACAGTCTTCGTAGTCCGTAACACTCTAAGATTCTTAACATATTTTACCATTTCTAGTTTGAAAAATAATTTAAATCTGGTCAAAAGGCACAATGCTAAGAATAGGAATGATTTTTGCGCATGTGCGAGATCTTGAAACTTAAAATTTCTTTAATATGTATATATTTTAGAAGTAACATTTTATTTTTTATGTATAAGAATTGAAAAAATTTACATTAAATGTTGACTGGGCATCTAGAAGAATGTTAAAAAAAATTTAAAAAAAAGGAAATATATATAAAACTATGTTTCGGTTATGAGACTCGATCTCAAAACTTCCAAAATGCAACGCCACAATCCATCGTTCATTCCACCAGGACACACAGTCTTCGTACACCGTAGCACTCTAAGATTCTTAACATATTTAACCATTTCTAGTTTGAAAAATAATGGGAATCTGGTCAAAAGGCACAATGCTAAGAATATTAAAGGTTTTGAGCATGTGCGAGATCTTGAAACTTAATATTTCTTTAAAATGTATAGATTTTTGAAGTAACATTTTATTTTTTATGTAGAAGAATTGAAAAAATTTACATTAAATGTTGACTGGCCTTGGAGAAGAATGTTAAAATAAATTAATATATATATATAAATTTTTCTTTCCGTTATAAGACTCGATCTAAAGACATGCAAAATGTAACGCCACAATCCATCGTTCATTCCAGCAGGCCACACAGTCTTCGTACTCCGAAACACTCTAAGATTCTTAACTTATTTTACCATTTCTAGTTTGAAAAATAATGGGAATCTGGTCAAAAGGCACAATGCTAAGAATAGGAAAGGTTTTGAGCATGTGCGAGATCTTGAAACTTAATATTTCTTTAAAATGTATAGATTTTTGAAGTAACATTTTATTTTTTATGTATAAGAATTGAAAAAATTTACATTAAATGTTGACTGGCCATTTAGAAGAATGTTAAAATAAATTAATATATATATATAAATTTTTCTTTCCGTTATAAGACTCGATGTAGAGACATGCAAAATGCAACGCCACAATCCATCGTTCATTCCAGCAGGCCACACATACTTCGTAGTTTTTAACACTCTAAGATTCTTGACATATTTAACCATTTCTAGTTTGAAAAATAATGGAAACCTGGTCAAAAAGTAGAATGCTAAGAATAGGAATGGTTTTGAGCATGTGCGAGATCTTGAAACTTAATAGTTCTTTAAAATGTATAGATTTTTGAAGTAACATTTTATTTTTTATGAATAAGAATGGAAAAAATTCAAATTAAATGTTGACTGGGCATGGAGAAGAATGTTAAAATAAATTAATATATATATATATAAAACTTTCTTTCCGTTATAACACTCGATCTAAAGACATGCGAAATGCAACGCCACAATCTATCGTTCATTCCACCAGGACACACAGTCTTCGTAGTCCGTAACACCCTAACATTCTTAACATATTTTACCATTTCTAGTTTGAAAATTAATTTAAATCTGGTCAAAAGGCACAATGCTAAGAATAGGAATGATTTTTGCGCATGTGCGAGATCTTGAAACTTAAAATTTCTTTAATATGTATAGATTTTAGAAGTAACATTTTATTTTTTATGTATAAGAATTGAAAAAATTCAAATTAAATGTTGACTGGGCATGGAGAAGAATGTTAAAATAAATTAATATATATTTATAAAACTTTCTTTCCGTTATAAGACTCGATCTAAAAACATGCGAAATGCAACGCCACAATCCATCGTTCATTCCACCAGGACACACAGTCTTCGTACACCGTAGCACTCTAAGATTCTTAACATATTTAACCATTTCTAGTTTGAAAAATAATGGGAATCTGGTCAAAAGGCACAATGCTAAGAATATTAAAGGTTTTGAGCATGTGCGAGATCTTGAAACTTAATATTTCTTTAAAATGTATAGATTTTTGAAGTAACATTTTATTTTTTATGTAGAAGAATTGAAAAAATTTACATTAAATGGTGACTGGCCTTGGAGAAGAATGTTAAAATAAATTAATATATATATATAAATTTTTCTTTCCGTTATAAGACTCGATCTAAAGACATGCAAAATGTAACTCCACAATCCATCGTTCATTCCAGCAGGCCACACAGTCTTCGTACTCCGAAACACTCTAAGATTCTTAACATATTTTACCATTTCTAGTTTGAGAAATAATGGGAATCTGGTCAAAAAGCACAATGCTAAGAATAGGAAAGGTTTTGAGCATGTGCGAGATCTTGAAACTTAATATTTCTTTAAAATGTATAGATTTTTGAAGTAACATTTTATTTTTTATGTATAAGAATTGAAAAAATTTACATTAAATGTTGACTGGCCATGGAGAAGAATGTTAAAATAAATTAATATATATATATAAATTTTTCTTTCCGTTATAAGACTCGATGTAGAGACATGCAAAATGCAACGCCACAATCCATCGTTCATTCCAGCAGGCCACACATACTTCGTAGTTTTTAACACTCTAAGATTCTTGACATATTTAACCATTTCTAGTTTGAAAAATAATGGAAATCCGGTCAAAAAGTAGAATGCTAAGAATAGGAATGGTTTTGAGCATGTGCGAGATCTTGAAACTTAATATTTCTTTAAAATGTATAGATTTTTGAAGTAACATTTTATTTTTTATGAATAAGAATGGAAAAAATTCAAATTAAATGTTGACTGGGCATGGAGAAGAATGTTAAAATAAATTAATATATATATATATAAAACTTTCTTTCTGTTATAAGACTCGATCTAAAAACATGCAAAATGCAACGCCACAATCCATCGTTCATTCCAGCAGTCCACACTGTCTTCCTACTCCGTAACACTCTAAGATTCTTAACATTTTTAACCATTTCTAGTTTGAAAAATAATTGGAATCTGGTCAAAAGTCACAATGCTAAGAATAGGAATGATTTCTGCGCATTTGCGAAATCTTGAAACTTAAAATTTCTTTAAAATGTATAGATTTTTGAAGTAATATTTTATTTTTTATGAATAAGAATGGAAAAAATTCAAATTAAATGTTGACTGGGCATGGAGAAGAATGTTAAAATAAATTAATATATATTTATAAAACTTTCTTTCCGTTATAAGACTCGATCTAAAAACATGCAAAATGCAACGCCACAATCCATCGTTCATTCCAGCAGGCCACACAGTCTTCGTAGTCCGTAACACTCTAAGATTCTTAAAATATTTTGCCATTTCTAGTTTGAAAAATAATGGGAATCTGGTCAAAAGGCACAATGCTAAGAATAGGAATGATTTCTGCGCATGTGCGAAATCTTGAAACTTAAAATTTTTTTAAAATGTATAGATTTTAGAAGTAACATTTTATTTTTTATGTATAAGAATTGAAAAAATTCACATTAAATGTTGACTGGGCATGGAGAAGAATGTTAAAATAAGTTAATATATATATATAAAACTTTCTTTCCGTTATAACACTCGATCTAAAGACATGCGAAATGCAACGCCACAATCTATCGTTCATTCCACCAGGACACACAGTCTTCGTAGTCCGTAACACCCTAACATTCTTAACATATTTTACCATTTCTAGTTTGAAAATTAATTTAAATCTGGTCAAAAGGCACAATGCTAAGAATAGGAATGATTTTTGCGCATGTGCGAGATCTTGAAACTTAAAATTTCTTTAATATGTATAGATTTTAGAAGTAACATTTTATTTTTTATGTATAAGAATTGAAAAAATTCAAATTAAATGTTGACTGGGCATGGAGAAGAATGTTAAAATAAATTAATATATATTTATAAAACTTTCTTTCCGTTATAAGACTCGATCTAAAAACATGCGAAATGCAACGCCACAATCCATCGTTCATTCCACCAGGACACACAGTCTTCGTACACCGTAGCACTCTAAGATTCTTAACATATTTAACCATTTCTAGTTTGAAAAATAATGGGAATCTGGTCAAAAGGCACAATGCTAAGAATATTAAAGGTTTTGAGCATGTGCGAGATCTTGAAACTTAATATTTCTTTAAAATGTATAGATTTTTGAAGTAACATTTTATTTTTTATGTAGAAGAATTGAAAAAATTTACATTAAATGTTGACTGGCCTTGGAGAAGAATGTTAAAATAAATTAATATATATATATAAATTTTTCTTTCCGTTATAAGACTCGATCTAAAGACATGCAAAATGTAACTCCACAATCCATCGTTCATTCCAGCAGGCCACACAGTCTTCGTACTCCGAAACACTCTAAGATTCTTAACATATTTTACCATTTCTAGTTTGAGAAATAATGGGAATCTGGTCAAAAAGCACAATGCTAAGAATAGGAAAGGTTTTGAGCATGTGCGAGATCTTGAAACTTAATATTTCTTTAAAATGTATAGATTTTTGAAGTAACATTTTATTTTTTATGTATAAGAATTGAAAAAATTTACATTAAATGTTGACTGGCCATGGAGAAGAATGTTAAAATAAATTAATATATATATATAAATTTTTCTTTCCGTTATAAGACTCGATGTAGAGACATGCAAAATGCAACGCCACAATCCATCGTTCATTCCAGCAGGCCACACATACTTCGTAGTTTTTAACACTCTAAGATTCTTGACATATTTAACCATTTCTAGTTTGAAAAATAATGGAAATCCGGTCAAAAAGTAGAATGCTAAGAATAGGAATGGTTTTGAGCATGTGCGAGATCTTGAAACTTAATATTTCTTTAAAATGTATAGATTTTTGAAGTAACATTTTATTTTTTATGAATAAGAATGGAAAAAATTCAAATTAAATGTTGACTGGGCATGGAGAAGAATGTTAAAATAAATTAATATATATATATAAAACTTTCTTTCTGTTATAAGACTCGATCTAAAAACATGCAAAATGCAACGCCACAATCCATCGTTCATTCCAGCAGTCCACACTGTCTTCCTACTCCGTAACACTCTAAGATTCTTAACATTTTTAACCATTTCTAGTTTGAAAAATAATTGGAATCTGGTCAAAAGTCACAATGCTAAGAATAGGAATGATTTCTGCGCATTTGCGAAATCTTGAAACTTAAAATTTCTTTAAAATGTATAGATTTTTGAAGTAATATTTTATTTTTTATGAATAAGAATGGAAAAAATTCAAATTAAATGTTGACTGGGCATGGAGAAGAATGTTAAAATAAATTAATATATATTTATAAAACTTTCTTTCCGTTATAAGACTCGATCTAAAAACATGCAAAATGCAACGCCACAATCCATCGTTCATTCCAGCAGGCCACACAGTCTTCGTAGTCCGTAACACTCTAAGATTCTTAAAATATTTTGCCATTTCTAGTTTGAAAAATAATGGGAATCTGGTCAAAAGGCACAATGCTAAGAATAGGAATGATTTCTGCGCATGTGCGAAATCTTGAAACTTAAAATTTTTTTAAAATGTATAGATTTTAGAAGTAACATTTTATTTTTTATGTATAAGAATTGAAAAAATTCACATTAAATGTTGACTGGGCATGGAGAAGAATGTTAAAATAAGTTAATATATATATATAAAACTTTCTTTCCGTTATAACACTCGATCTAAAGACATGCGAAATGCAACGCCACAATCCATCGTTCATTCCACCAGGACACACAGTCTTCGTAGTCCGTAACACTCTAAGATTCTTAACATATTTTACCATTTCTAGTTTGAAAAATAATTTAAATCTGGTCAAAAGGCACAATGCTAAGAATAGGAATGATTTTTGCGCATGTGCGAGATCTTGAAACTTAAAATTTCTTTAATATGTATAGATTTTAGAAGTAACATTTTATTTTTTATGTATAAGAATTGAAAAAATTTACATTAAATGTTGACTGGGCATCTAGAAGAATGTTAAAAAAAATTTAAAAAAAAGGAAATATATATAAAACTATGCTTCGGTTATGAGACTCGATCTCAAAACTTCCAAAATGCAACGCCACAATCCATCGTTCATTCCACCAGGACACACAGTCTTCGTACACCGTAGCACTCTAAGATTCTTAACATATTTAACCATTTCTAGTTTGAAAAATAATGGGAATCTGGTCAAAAGGCACAATGCTAAGAATATTAAAGGTTTTGAGCATGTGCGAGATCTTGAAACTTAATATTTCTTTAAAATGTATAGATTTTTGAAGTAACATTTTATTTTTTATGTAGAAGAATTGAAAAAATTTACATTAAATGTTGACTGGCCTTGGAGAAGAATGTTAAAATAAATTAATATATATATATAAATTTTTCTTTCCGTTATAAGACTCGATCTAAAGACATGCAAAATGTAACGCCACAATCCATCGTTCATTCCAGCAGGCCACACAGTCTTCGTACTCCGAAACACTCTAAGATTCTTAACTTATTTTACCATTTCTAGTTTGAAAAATAATGGGAATCTGGTCAAAAGGCACAATGCTAAGAATAGGAAAGGTTTTGAGCATGTGCGAGATCTTGAAACTTAATATTTCTTTAAAATGTATAGATTTTTGAAGTAACATTTTATTTTTTATGTATAAGAATTGAAAAAATTTACATTAAATGTTGACTGGCCATTTAGAAGAATGTTAAAATAAATTAATATATATATATAAATTTTTCTTTCCGTTATAAGACTCGATGTAGAGACATGCAAAATGCAACGCCACAATCCATCGTTCATTCCAGAAGGCCACACATACTTCGTAGTTTTTAACACTCTAAGATTCTTGACATATTTAACCATTTCTAGTTTGAAAAATAATGGAAATCTGGTCAAAAAGTAGAATGCTAAGAATAGGAATGGTTTTGAGCATGTGCGAGATCTTGAAACTTAATATTTCTTTAAAATGTATAGATTTTTGAAGTAACATTTTATTTTTTATGAATAAGAATTGAAAAAATTCACATTAAATGTTGACTGGGCATCTAGAAGAATGTTAAAAAAAATTTAAAAAAAAAGAAATATATATAAAACTATGTTTCTGTTATGAGACTCGATCTCAAAACTTCCAAAATGCAACGCCACAATCCATCGTTCATTCCACCAGGACACACAGTCTTCGTGCACCGTAGCACTCTAAGATTCTTAACATATTTAACCATTTCTAGTTTGAAAAATAATGGGAATCTGGTCAAAAGGCTCAATGCTAAGAATAGGAATGATTTTTGCGCATGTGCGAGATCTTGAAACTTAAAATTTCTTTAATATGTATAGATTTTAGAAGTAACATTTTATTTTTTATGTATAAGAATTGAAAAAATTTACATTAAATGTTGACTGGGCATCTAGAAGAATGTTAAAAAAAATTTAAAAAAAAGGAAATATATATAAAACTATGCTTCGGTTATGAGACTCGATCTCAAAACTTCCAAAATGCAACGCCACAATCCATCGTTCATTCCACCAGGACACACAGTCTTCGTACACCGTAGCACTCTAAGATTCTTAACATATTTAACCATTTCTAGTTTGAAAAATAATGGGAATCTGGTCAAAAGGCACAATGCTAAGAATATTAAAGGTTTTGAGCATGTGCGAGATCTTGAAACTTAATATTTCTTTAAAATGTATAGATTTTTGAAGTAACATTTTATTTTTTATGTAGAAGAATTGAAAAAATTTACATTAAATGTTGACTGGCCTTGGAGAAGAATGTTAAAATAAATTAATATATATATATAAATTTTTCTTTCCGTTATAAGACTCGATCTAAAGACATGCAAAATGTAACGCCACAATCCATCGTTCATTCCAGCAGGCCACACAGTCTTCGTACTCCGAAACACTCTAAGATTCTTAACTTATTTTACCATTTCTAGTTTGAAAAATAATGGGAATCTGGTCAAAAGGCACAATGCTAAGAATAGGAAAGGTTTTGAGCATGTGCGAGATCTTGAAACTTAATATTTCTTTAAAATGTATAGATTTTTGAAGTAACATTTTATTTTTTATGTATAAGAATTGAAAAAATTTACATTAAATGTTGACTGGCCATTTAGAAGAATGTTAAAATAAATTAATATATATATATAAATTTTTCTTTCCGTTATAAGACTCGATGTAGAGACATGCAAAATGCAACGCCACAATCCATCGTTCATTCCAGCAGGCCACACATACTTCGTAGTTTTTAACACTCTAAGATTCTTGACATATTTAACCATTTCTAGTTTGAAAAATAATGGAAATCTGGTCAAAAAGTAGAATGCTAAGAATAGGAATGGTTTTGAGCATGTGCGAGATCTTGAAACTTAATATTTCTTTAAAATGTATAGATTTTTGAAGTAACATTTTATTTTTTATGAATAAGAATTGAAAAAATTCACATTAAATGTTGACTGGGCATCTAGAAGAATGTTAAAAAAAATTTAAAAAAAAAGAAATATATATAAAACTATGTTTCGGTTATGAGACTCGATCTCAAAACTTCCAAAATGCAACGCCACAATCCATCGTTCATTCCACCAGGACACACAGTCTTCGTGCACCGTAGCACTCTAAGATTCTTAACATATTTAACCATTTCTAGTTTGAAAAATAATGGGAATCTGGTCAAAAGGCTCAATGCTAAGAATAGGAATGATTTTTGCGCATGTGCGAGATCTTGAAACTTAAAATTTCTTTAAAATGTATAGATTTTAGAAGTAACATTTTATTTTTTATGTATAAGAATTGAAAAAATTCACATTAAATGTTGACTGGGCATGGAGAAGAATGTTAAAATAAGTTAATATATATATATAAAACTTTCTTTCCGTCATAACACTCGATCTAAACACATGCGAAATGCAACGCCACAATCCATCGTTCATTCCACCAGGACACACAGTCTTCGTAGTCCGTAACACTCTAAGATTCTTAACATATTTTACCATTTCTAGTTTGAAAAATAATGGGAATCTGGTCAAAAGGCACAATGCTAAGAATAGGAATAATTTCTGCGCATTTGCGAAATCTTGAAACTTAAAATTTCTTTAAAATGTATAGATTTTAGAAGTAACATTTTATTTTTAATGTATAAGAATTGAAAAAATTCACATTAAATGTTGACTGGGCATGGAGAAGAATGTTAAAAAATTTTTAGAAAAAAAAAAGAAATATATATAAAACTATGTTTCGGTTATGAGACTCGATCTCAAAACTTCCAAAATGCAATGCCACAATCCATTGTTTGTTCCACCAGGCCACACAGTCTTCGCAGTACGCAACACTCTAAGATTCTTAACATATTTAACGATTTCTAGTTTGAAAAATAATGGGAATCTGGTCAAAAGGAACAATGCTAAGAATAGGAATAGTTTTTGCGCATGTGCGAGATCTTGAAACTTAAAATTTCTTTAAAATGTATAGATTTTTGAAATAACATTTTATTTTTTATGTATAAGAATTGAAAAAATTTACATTAAATGTTGACTGGCCATGAAGAAGAATGTTAAAATAAATTAATATATATATAAATTTTTCTTTCCGTTATAAGACTCGATCTAAAGACATGCAAAATGCAACGCCACAAGCCATCGTTCATTCCACCAAGCCACACATTCTTCGTAGTTCGTAACACTTTCAAATTCTTGACATATTTAACCATTTCTAGTTTGAAAAATAATTTAAATCTGGTCAAAAGGCACAATGCTAAGAATAGGAATGATTTTTGCGCATGTGCGAGATCTTGAAACTTAAAATTTCTTTAAAATGTATAGATTTTAGAAGTAACATTTTATTTTTTATGTATAAGAATTGAAAAAATTCACATTAAATGTTGACTGGGCATCTAGAAGAATGTTAAAAAAAATTTAAAAAAAAAGAAATATATATAAAACTATGTTTCGGTTATGAGACTCGATCTCAAAACTTCCAAAATGCAACGCCACAATCCATCGTTCATTCCACCAGGACACACAGTCTTCGTGCACCGTAGCACTCTAAGATTCTTAACATATTTAACCATTTCTAGTTTGAAAAATAATGGGAATCTGGTCAAAAGGCTCAATGCTAAGAATAGGAATGATTTTTGCGCATGTGCGAGATCTTGAAACTTAAAATTTCTTTAAAATGTATAGATTTTAGAAGTAACATTTTATTTTTTATGTATAAGAATTGAAAAAATTCACATTAAATGTTGACTGGGTATGGAGAAGAATGTTCAAAAAAATTTAGAAAAAAAGAAATATATATAAAACTATGTTTCGGTTATGAGACTCGATCTGAAAACTTCAAAAATGCAATGCCACAATCCATCGTTCATTCCAGCAGGCCACACAGGCTTCGTAGTCCGTAACACTCTAAGATTCTTAACATATTTTACCATTTCTAGTTTGAAAAATAATGGGAATCTGGTCATTAGGCACAATCCTAAGATTAGGTATAGTTTTTGCGCATGTGCGAGATCTTGAAACTTAAAATTTCTTTAAAATGTATAGATTTTTGAAGTAACATTTTATTTTTTATGTATAAGTATTGAAAAAATTTACATTAAATGTTGACTGGGCATGGAGAAGAATGTTAAAATTAGTTAATATATATATATAAAACTTTCTTTCCGTTATAACACTCGATCTAAAGACATGCAAAATGCAACGCCACAATCCATCGTTCATTCCACCAGGACACACAGTCTTCGTAGTCCGTAACACTCTAACATTCTTAACATATTTTACCATTTCTAGTTTGAAAAATAATGGGAATCTGGTCAAAAGGCACAATGCTAAGAATAGGAATGATTTCTGCGCATGTGCGAAATCTTGAAACTTAAAATTTCTTTAAAATGTATAGATTTTAGAAGTAACATTTTATTTTTTATGTATAAGAATTGAAAAAATTCACATTAAATGTTGACTGGGCATGGAGAAGAATGTTAAAATAAGTTAATATATATATATAAAACTTTCTTTCCGTCATAACACTCGATCTAAAGACATGCGAAATGCAACGCCACAATCCATCGTTCATTCCACCAGGACACACAGTCTTCGTAGTCCGTAACACTCTAAGATTCTTAACATATTTTACCATTTCTAGTTTGAAAAATAATGGGAATCTGGTCATTAGGCACAATCCTAAGATTAGGTATAGTTTTTGCGCATGTGCGAGATCTTGAAACTTAAAATTTCTTTAAAATGTATAGATTTTTGAAGTAACATTTTATTTTTTATGTATAAGTATTGAAAAAATTTACATTAAATGTTGACTGGGCATGGAGAAGAATGTTAAAATTAGTTAATATATATATATAAAACTTTCTTTCCGTTATAACACTCGATCTAAAGACATGCAAAATGCAACGCCACAATCCATCGTTCATTCCACCAGGACACACAGTCTTCGTAGTCCGTAACACTCTAACATTCTTAACATATTTTACCATTTCTAGTTTGAAAAATAATGGGAATCTGGTCAAAAGGCACAATGCTAAGAATAGGAATGATTTCTGCGCATGTGCGAAATCTTGAAACTTAAAATTTCTTTAAAATGTATAGATTTTAGAAGTAACATTTTATTTTTTATGTATAAGAATTGAAAAAATTCACATTAAATGTTGACTGGGCATGGAGAAGAATGTTAAAATAAGTTAATATATATATATAAAACTTTCTTTCCGTCATAACACTCGATCTAAAGACATGCGAAATGCAACGCCACAATCCATCGTTCATTCCACCAGGACACACAGTCTTCGTAGTCCGTAACACTCTAAGATTCTTAACATATTTTACCATTTCTAGTTTGAAAAATAATGGGAATCTGGTCAAAAGGCACAATGCTAAGAATAGGAATGATTTCTGCGCATTTGCGAAATCTTGAAACTTAAAATTTCTTTAAAATGTATAGATTTTAGAAGTGACATTTTATTTTTAATGTATAAGAATTGAAAAAATTCACATTAAATGTTGACTGGGCATGGAGAAGAATGTTAAAAAATTTTTAGAAAAAAAAAAAGAAATATATATAAAACTATGTTTCGGTTATGAGACTCGATCTCAAAACTTCCAAAATGCAATGCCACAATCCATTGTTTGTTCCACCAGGCCACACAGTCTTCGCAGTACGCAACACTCTAAGATTCTTAACATATTTAACGATTTCTAGTTTGAAAAATAATGGGAATCTGGTCAAAAGGAACAATGCTAAGAATAGGAATAGTTTTTGCGCATGTGCGAGATCTTGAAACTTAAAATTTCTTTAAAATGTATAGATTTTTGAAATAACATTTTATTTTTTATGTATAAGAATTGAAAAAATTTACATTAAATGTTGACTGGCCATGGAGAAGAATGTTAAAATAAATTAATATATATATAAATTTTTCTTTCCGTTATAAGACTCGATCTAAAGACATGCAAAATGCAACGCCACAATCCATCGTTCATTCCACCAAGCCACACATTCTTCGTAGTTCGTAACACTTTAAGATTCTTGACATATTTAACCATTTCTAGTTTGAAAAATAATTTAAATCTGGTCAAAAGACACAATGCTAAGAATAGGAATGATTTTTGCGCATGTGCGAGATCTTGAAACTTAAAATTTCTTTAAAATGTATAGATTTTTGAAGTAACATTTTAATTTTTATGTATAAGAATTGAAAAAATTTACATTAAATGTTGACTGGCCATGGAGAAGAATGTTAAAATAAATTAATATATATATATATAACTTTCTTTCCGTTATAAGACTCGATCTAAAGACATGCAAAATGCAACGCCACAATCCATCGTTCATTCCAGCAGGCCACACAGTCTTCGTAGTCCGTAACACTCTAAGATTCTTAACATATTTTACCATTTCTAGTTTGAAAAATAATTTAAATCTGGTCAAAAGGCACAATGCTAAGAATAGGAATGATTTTTGCGCATGTGCGAGATCTTGAAACTTAAAATTTCTTTAATATGTATAGATTTTAGAAGTAACATTTTATTTTTTATGTATAAGAATTGAAAAAATTTACATTAAATGTTGACTGGGCATCTAGAAGAATGTTAAAAAAAATTTAAAAAAAAGGAAATATATATAAAACTATGCTTCGGTTATGAGACTCGATCTCAAAACTTCCAAAATGCAACGCCACAATCCATCGTTCATTCCACCAGGACACACAGTCTTCGTAGTCCGTAACACTCTAAGATTCTTAACATATTTTACCATTTCTAGTTTGAAAAATAATTTAAATCTGGTCAAAAGGCACAATGCTAAGAATAGGAATGATTTTTGCGCATGTGCGAGATCTTGAAACTTAAAATTTCTTTAATATGTATAGATTTTAGAAGTAACATTTTATTTTTTATGTATAAGAATTGAAAAAATTTACATTAAATGTTGACTGGGCATCTAGAAGAATGTTAAAAAAAATTTAAAAAAAAGGAAATATATATAAAACTATGCTTCGGTTATGAGACTCGATCTCAAAACTTCCAAAATGCAACGCCACAATCCATCGTTCATTCCACCAGGACACACAGTCTTCGTACACCGTAGCACTCTAAGATTCTTAACATATTTAACCATTTCTAGTTTGAAAAATAATGGGAATCTGGTCAAAAGGCACAATGCTAAGAATATTAAAGGTTTTGAGCATGTGCGAGATCTTGAAACTTAATATTTCTTTAAAATGTATAGATTTTTGAAGTAACATTTTATTTTTTATGTAGAAGAATTGAAAAAATTTACATTAAATGTTGACTGGCCTTGGAGAAGAATGTTAAAATAAATTAATATATATATATAAATTTTTCTTTCCGTTATAAGACTCGATCTAAAGACATGCAAAATGTAACGCCACAATCCATCGTTCATTCCAGCAGTCCACACAGTCTTCGTACTCCGAAACACTCTAAGATTCTTAACTTATTTTACCATTTCTAGTTTGAAAAATAATGGGAATCTGGTCAAAAGGCACAATGCTAAGAATAGGAAAGGTTTTGAGCATGTGCGAGATCTTGAAACTTAATATTTCTTTAAAATGTATAGATTTTTGAAGTAACATTTTATTTTTTATGTATAAGAATTGAAAAAATTTACATTAAATGTTGACTGGCCATTTAGAAGAATGTTAAAATAAATTAATATATATATATAAATTTTTCTTTCCGTTATAAGACTCGATGTAGAGACATGCAAAATGCAACGCCACAATCCATCGTTCATTCCAGCAGGCCACACATACTTCGTAGTTTTTAACACTCTAAGATTCTTGACATATTTAACCATTTCTAGTTTGAAAAATAATGGAAATCTGGTCAAAAAGTAGAATGCTAAGAATAGGAATGGTTTTGAGCATGTGCGAGATCTTGAAACTTAATATTTCTTTAAAATGTATAGATTTTTGAAGTAACATTTTATTTTTTATGAATAAGAATGGAAAAAATTTAAATTAAATGTTGACTGGAAATGGAGAAGAATGTTAAAAAAAATTTTTTTTTGAAAAGAAATATATTTAAAACCATCTTTCGGTTATGAGACTCCATCTGAAGACCTGCAAAATACAACGCCATAGTCCATCGTTCGTTCCACCACACCACACAGTCTACGTAGTCCGCAACACTCTAAGATTCTTAAGATATTTAACCATTTCTAGTTTGAAAAATAATGGGAATCTGGTCAAAAGGCACAATCCTAAGATTAGGTATAGTTTTTGCGCATGTGCGAGATCTTGAAACTTAAAATTTCTTTAAAATGTATAGATTTTAGAAGTAACATTTTATTTTTTATGTATAAGAATTGAAAAAATTCACATTAAATGTTGACTGGGCATGGAGAAGAATGTTAAAATAAGTTAATATATATATATAAAACTTTCTTTCCGTCATAACACTCGATCTAAACACATGCGAAATGCAACGCCACAATCCATCGTTCATTCCACCAGGACACACAGTCTTCGTAGTCCGTAACACTCTAAGATTCTTAACATATTTTACCATTTCTAGTTTGAAAAATAATGGGAATCTGGTCAAAAGGCACAATGCTAAGAATAGGAATAATTTCTGCGCATTTGCGAAATCTTGAAACTTAAAATTTCTTTAAAATGTATAGATTTTAGAAGTAACATTTTATTTTTAATGTATAAGAATTGAAAAAATTCACATTAAATGTTGACTGGGCATGGAGAAGAATGTTAAAAAATTTTTAGAAAAAAAAAAAGAAATATATATAAAACTATGTTTCGGTTATGAGACTCGATCTCAAAACTTCCAAAATGCAATGCCACAATCCATTGTTTGTTCCACCAGGCCACACAGTCTTCGCAGTACGCAACACTCTAAGATTCTTAACATATTTAACGATTTCTAGTTTGAAAAATAATGGGAATCTGGTCAAAAGGAACAATGCTAAGAATAGGAATAGTTTTTGCGCATGTGCGAGATCTTGAAACTTAAAATTTCTTTAAAATGTATAGATTTTTGAAGTAACATTTTAATTTTTATGTATAAGAATTGAAAAAATTTACATTAAATGTTGACTGGCCATGGAGAAGAATGTTAAAATAAATTAATATATATATAAAACTTTCTTTCCGTTATAAGACTCGATCTAAAGACATGCAAAACGCAACGCCACAATCCATCGTTCATTCCAGCAGGCCACACAGTCTTCGTAGTCCGTAACACTCTAAGATTCCTAACACATTCTACCATTTCTAGTTTGAAAAATAATGGGAATCTGGTCAAAAGGCACCATGCTAAGAATAGGAATGGTTTTTGCGCATGTGCGAGATCTTGAAACTTAAAATTTCTTTAAAATGTATAGATTTTTGAAATAACATTTTATTTTTTATGTATAAGAATTGAAAAAATTTACATTAAATGTTGACTGGCCATGAAGAAGAATGTTAAAATAAATTAATATATATATAAATTTTTCTTTCCGTTATAAGACTCGATCTAAAGACATGCAAAATGCAACGCCACAATCCATCGTTCGTTCCACCACACCACACAGTCTACGTAGTCCGCAACACTCTAAGATTCTTAAGATATTTAACCATTTCTAGTTTGAAAAATAATGGGAATCTGGTCAAAAGGCACAATCCTAAGATTAGGTATAGTTTTTGCGCATGTGCGAGATCTTGAAACTTAAAATTTCTTTAAAATGTATAGATTTTAGAAGTAACATTTTATTTTTTATGTATAAGAATTGAAAAAATTTACATTAAATGTTGACTGGCCATGAAGAAGAATGTTAAAATAAATTAATATATATATAAATTTTTCTTTCCGTTATAAGACTCGATCTAAAGACATGCAAAATGCAACGCCACAAGCCATCGTTCATTCCACCAAGCCACACATTCTTCGTAGTTCGTAACACTTTCAAATTCTTGACATATTTAACCATTTCTAGTTTGAAAAATAATTTAAATCTGGTCAAAAGGCACAATGCTAAGAATAGGAATGATTTTTGCGCATGTGCGAGATCTTGAAACTTAAAATTTCCTTAAAATGTATAGATTTTAGAAGTAACATTTTATTTTTTATGTATAAGAATTGAAAAAATTCACATTAAATGTTGACTGGGCATCTAGAAGAATGTTAAAAAAAATTTAAAAAAAAAGAAATATATATAAAACTATGTTTCGGTTATGAGACTCGATCTCAAAACTTCCAAAATGCAACGCCACAATCCATCGTTCATTCCACCAGGACACACAGTCTTCGTGCACCGTAGCACTCTAAGATTCTTAACATATTTAACCATTTCTAGTTTGAAAAATAATGGGAATCTGGTCAAAAGGCTCAATGCTAAGAATAGGAATGATTTTTGCGCATGTGCGAGATCTTGAAACTTAAAATTTCTTTAAAATGTATAGATTTTAGAAGTAACATTTTATTTTTTATGTATAAGAATTGAAAAAATTCACATTAAATGTTGACTGGGTATGGAGAAGAATGTTCAAAAAAATTTAGAAAAAAAGAAATATATATAAAACTATGTTTCGGTTATGAGACTCGATCTGAAAACTTCAAAAATGCAATGCCACAATCCATCTTTCATTCCAGCAGGCGACACAGGCTTCGTAGTCCGTAACACTCTAAGATTCTTAACATATTTTACCATTTCTAGTTTGAAAAATAATGGGAATCTGGTCATTAGGCACAATCCTAAGATTAGGTATAGTTTTTGCGCATGTGCGAGATCTTGAAACTTAAAATTTCTTTAAAATGTATAGATTTTTGAAGTAACATTTTATTTTTTATGTATAAGTATTGAAAAAATTTACATTAAATGTTGACTGGGCATGGAGAAGAATGTTAAAATTAGTTAATATATATATATAAAACTTTCTTTCCGTTATAACACTCGATCTAAAGACATGCAAAATGCAACGCCACAATCCATCGTTCATTCCACCAGGACACACAGTCTTCGTAGTCCGTAACACTCTAACATTCTTAACATATTTTACCATTTCTAGTTTGAAAAATAATGGGAATCTGGTCAAAAGGCACAATGCTAAGAATAGGAATGATTTCTGCGCATGTGCGAAATCTTGAAACTTAAAATTTCTTTAAAATGTATAGATTTTAGAAGTAACATTTTATTTTTTATGTATAAGAATTGAAAAAATTCACATTAAATGTTGACTGGGCATGGAGAAGAATGTTAAAATAAGTTAATATATATATATAAAACTTTCTTTCCGTCATAACACTCGATCTAAAGACATGCGAAATGCAACGCCACAATCCATCGTTCATTCCACCAGGACACACAGTCTTCGTAGTCCGTAACACTCTAAGATTCTTAACATATTTTACCATTTCTAGTTTGAAAAATAATGGGAATCTGGTCAAAAGGCACAATGCTAAGAATAGGAATGATTTCTGCGCATTTGCGAAATCTTGAAACTTAAAATTTCTTTAAAATGTATAGATTTTAGAAGTGACATTTTATTTTTAATGTATAAGAATTGAAAAAATTCACATTAAATGTTGACTGGGCATGGAGAAGAATGTTAAAAAATTTTTAGAAAAAAAAAAGAAATATATATAAAACTATGTTTCGGTTATGAGACTCGATCTCAAAACTTCCAAAATGCAATGCCACAATCCATTGTTTGTTCCACCAGGCCACACAGTCTTCGCAGTACGCAACACTCTAAGATTCTTAACATATTTAACGATTTCTAGTTTGAAAAATAATGGGAATCTGGTCAAAAGGAACAATGCTAAGAATAGGAATAGTTTTTGCGCATGTGCGAGATCTTGAAACTTAAAATTTCTTTAAAATGTATAGATTTTTGAAGTAACATTTTATTTTTTATGTATAAGAATTGAAAAAATTTACATTAAATGTTGACTGGCCATGGAGAAGAATGTTAAAATAAATTAATATATATATAAATTTTTCTTTCCGTTATAAGACTCGATCTAAAAACATGCAAAATGCAACGCCACAATCCATCGTTCATTCCACCAAGCCACACATTCTTCGTAGTTCGTAACACTTTAAGATTCTTGACATATTTAACCATTTCTAGTTTGAAAAATAATTTAAATCTGGTCAAAAGACACAATGCTAAGAATAGGAATGATTTTTGCGCATGTGCGAGATCTTGAAACTTAAAATTTCTTTAAAATGTATAGATTTTTGAAGTAACATTTTAATTTTTATGTATAAGAATTGAAAAAATTTACATTAAATGTTGACTGGCCATGGAGAAGAATGTTAAAATAAATTAATATATATATATATAACTTTCTTTCCGTTATAAGACTCGATCTAAAGACATGCAAAATGCAACGCCACAATCCATCGTTCATTCCAGCAGGCCACACAGTCTTCGTAGTCCGTAACACTCTAAGATTCCTAACATATTCTACCATTTCTAGTTTGAAAAATAATATGAATCTGGTCAAAAGGCACAATGCTAAGAATAGGAATGGTTTTTGCGCATGTGCGACATCTTGAAACTTAAAATTTCTTTAAAATGTATAGATTTTAGAAGTAACATTTTATTTTTTATGTATAAGAATTGAAAAAATTCTTATTAAATGTTGACTGGGCATGGAGAAGAATGTTAAAAAAATTTTAGAAAAAAAAAGAAATATATATAAAATAATCTTTCGGCTTTGAGACTCGATCTGAAGAACTGCAAAATGCAAAGCCACAATCCATCGTTAATTCCACCAGGCCACACACTCTTCATAATCCGTAACACTCTAAGAGTCTTAACATATTTAACGATTTCTAGTTTGAAAAAATAATGGGAATCTGGTCAAAAGGCACAATGCTAAGAATAGGAATGGCTTTTGCGCATGTGCGAGATCTTCAAACTTAAAATTTCTTTAAAATTTATAGATTTTTCAAGAAACATTTAATTTTTTATGTATAAGAATTGAAAAAATTTACATTATATGTTGACTGGGCATGGAGAAGAATGTTATAATAAATTAATATATATATATAAAACTTTCTTGCCGTTATAAGACTCGATCTAAAGACATACAAAATGCAACACCTGAATTCTTCGTTCATTCCAGCAGGCCACACAGTCTTCGTAGTCCGTAACACTCTAAGATTCTTAACATACAGGGTGTTTATAAAGTCCCGGACCCATTTTGATGTTTAATAACTCATAAAATAATGAAGATATAAACAAACTTATGGCATTTATTGATGGAATAACTCATATATTTTCCTTTTCAGGTTTGAATATTTTTACTTTTGTAAATATCGTCTGCGCGTGTGGTTAATTTCAGATAATTTCATTTTCCAGTCTAAATATCTGTACTTTTCTAAATATTGTCTGCTTATTAATTGCATTTTTCTCTCTTTTGTTTTTGGCAACTATTGCAATGTTATGTTTACTTTTGATGTTTTTTTTCTATGTAGTACTTTTGTATGTGATGTTTTATTCGAGCGTATATTAAGAAGAATGCATACACCACAAGAGAAAACACAGATTTTATGGTGGTTCATAGAAATGAAATGGATAGTGCAAGCACAGAGAAATTTCAGAAGAATTTACCAAAATGATCCTCCATCCAAAAACAGCATCTTGCGGTGGAAAAAGAATTTTCTAGAAATTGGAAGTATCGCAGATAAGAAACGTTCCGGACGTCCTTGCGAGGAGGATTGGGTGAGGAGGTCCAATTCCTTGGCCACCCAGATCACCAGACATAACGTCACTGGACTTTTTCCTTTGGGGGTTTGTAAAAGACAACGTTTTCAGGAGGAGAGTGTCGAACATTGATGACCTAAAAGCCAGAATTACAACCGCAATAGGCTCTGTGGATGCCGACATGCTTGCCGCTACCTTGCGTGAAATTGACTATCGACTTGATATTCTCCGTGCGACGAAGGGGGCACACGTGGAAGTTCATCGACAAGGGTCATGAAACTTTTTGAGTCTATTTAACCATTTATGTTATTAATTTTAATATATCTTTATTATTTTATGAGTTGTTAAACATCAAAATGGGTCCGGGACTAAATAAACACAATGTATTTTACAATTTCTAGTTTGAAAAATGATGGAAATCTTGTCAAAAGGCACAATGCTAAGAATAGGAATGGTTTTTGCGCTTGTACGAGATCTTGAAATTTAAAATTTCTTTAAAATTTATAGATTTTTGAAGAAACATTTAATTTTTTATGTATAAGAATTGAAAAAATTTACATTCAATGTTGACTGGGCATGGAGAAGAATGTTAAAATAAATAAATATATATATATATAAATCTTCTTTAAAATAATCTTTTGGCTTTGAGACTCGATCTGTAGACCTGTAAATGCAACTCCAGAGTTCATCGTTCATTCCACATGGCCACCCAGTCTTCGTAGTCCGTAACACTCTAAGATTCTTAAGATATTTAACCATTTCTAGTTTGAAAAATAAAGTTAATCTGGTCAAAAGGCACAATGCTAAGAATAGGAATGGTTTTTGCGCATGTGCGAGATCTTGAAAATAAAAATTTCTTTAAAATGTATAGATTATTGAAGTAACATTTAATTTTTTATGCATAAGAATTGAAAAATTCACATTAAATGTTGACTGGGCATGGAGAAGAATGTTAAAATAAATTAATATATATATATAAAACTTTCTTTCCGTTATAAGACTCGATCTAAAGACATGCAAAATGCAACGCCTTAATCCATCGTTCATTCCAGCAGGCCACACAGTCTTCGAACACCGTAGCACTCTAAGGTTCTTAACATATTTAACCATTTCTAGTTGGAAAAATAATTGGAATCTGGTCAAAAGGCACAATGCAAAGAATAGGAATGGTTTTTGCGCATGTGCGAGATATTGAAACTTAAAATTTCTTTAAAATGTATAGATTTTTGAAGTAACATTTTATTTTTTATGTATAAGAATTGAAAAAAATCACATTAAATATTGACTGGGCATGGAGAAGAATGTTAAAAAAAATTTAGAAAAAAAGAAATATATATAAAATAATCTTTCGGCTATCAGACTCGATCTCTAGACCTGCAAAATGCAACTCCACAATCCATCGTTCATTCCACCAGGCCACACACTCTTCAAAATCCTTAACACTCTAATAATCTTAACGTATTTAACGATTTCTAGTTTGAAAAATAACGGGAATCTGGTCAAATGGCACAATGCTAAGAATAGGAATGGTTTTTGCGCATGTACGAGATCTTGAAATTTTAAATTTATTTAAATTTTATAGATTATTGAAGTAACATTTAATTTTTTATGTATAAGAATTCAAAAAATTCACATTAAATGTTGACTGGGCATGGAGAAGAATGTTAAAAGAAATTTAGAAAAAAAGAAATATATATAAAATAATCTTTCGGCTATGAGACTCGATCTGTAGACCTGCAAAATGCAACTCCACAATCCATCGTTCATTCCACCAGGCCACACAGTCTTCCCAGCCCGTAACACTCTAAGATTCTTAACATATTTTACCATTTCTAGTTTGAAAAATAATGCAAATCTGGTCAAAAGGCACAATGCTAAGAATAGGAATGGTTTTTGCGCATGTACGAGATCTTGAAATATAAAATTTCTTTAAAATGTATAGATTTTTGAAGTAATATTTTATTTTTTATGAATAGGAATGGAAAAAATACAAATTAAATGTTCACTGCGCATGGAGAAGAATGTTAAAATAAATTAATATATATATATATAAAACTTTCTTTCCGTTATAAGACTCGATCTAAAGACATGCAAAATGCAACGCCTTAATCCATCATTCATTCCAGCAGACCACACAGTCTTCGTACACCGTAGCACTCTAAGATTCTTAACATATTTAACCATTTCTAGTTGGAAAAATAATTGGAATCTGGTCAAAAGGCACAATGCAAAGAATAGGAATGGTTTTTGCGCATGTGCGAGATCTTGAAAATAAAAATTTCTTTAAAATGTATAGATTATTGAAGTAACATTTTATTTTTTATGCATAAGAATTGAAAAATTCACATTAAATGTTGACTGGGCATGGAGAAGAATGTTAAAAAAATTTAGAAAAAAAGAAATATATATAAAATAATCTTTCGGCTATGAGACTCGATCTGTAGACCTGCAAAATGCAACTCCACAATCCATCGTTCATTCCACCAGGCCACACAGTCTTCCCAGCCCGTAACACTCTAAGATTCTTAACATATTTTACCATTTCTAGTTTGAAAAATAATGCAAATCTGGTCAAAAGGCACAATGCTAAGAATAGGAATGGTTTTTGCGCATGTACGAGATCTTGAAATATAAAATTTCTTTAGAATGTATAGATTTTTGAAGTAACATTTTATTTTTTTATGTATAAGAATTGAAAAAATTCATATTAAAAGTTGACTGGGCATGGAAAAGAATGTTAAAAAAAATTTTAATCAACACAAATATATATAAAACTATGTTTCGGTTATGAGACTCGATCTGAAAACTTCCAAAATGCAATGCCACAATCCATTGTTTGTTCCACCAGGCCACACAGTATTCATAGCACGAAACACTCTAAGATTCTTAACATATTTAACCATTTCTAGTTTGAAAAATAATTGGAATCTGGTCAAAAGGCACAATGCTAAGAATAGGAATGGTTTTTGCGCATGTGCGAGATCTTAAAATTTAAAATTTCTTTAAAATTTATAGATTTTTGAAAAAACATTTAATTTTTTATGTATAAGAATTGAAAGAATTTACATTAAATGTTGACTGGGCATGGAGAAGAATGTTAAAAAAATTTAGAAAAAAAGAAATATATATAAAATAATCTTTCGGCTATGAGACTCGATCTGAAGACCTGCAAAATGCAAAGACACTATCCATCGTTAATTCTACCAGGCCACACAGTCTACGTAGTCCGCAACACTCTAAGATTCTTAAGATATTTAACCATTTCTAGTTTGAAAAATAAAGGGAATCTGGTCAAAATGCACAATGCTAAGAATAAGAATGGTTTTTGCGCATGTGCGAGATCTTGAAACTTAAAATTTCTTTAAAATTTATAGATTTTTGAAAAAACATTTAATTTTTTATGTATAAGAATTGAAAGAATTTACATTAAATGTTGACTGGGCATGGAGAAGAATGTTAAAAAAATTTAGAAAAAAAGAAATATATATAAAATAATCTTTCGGCTATGAGACTCGATCTGAAGACCTGCAAAATGCAAAGACACTATCCATCGTTAATTCTACCAGGCCACACAGTCTACGTAGTCCGCAACACTCTAAGATTCTTAAGATATTTAACCATTTCTAGTTTGAAAAATAAAGGGAATCTGGTCAAAATGCACAATGCTAAGAATAAGAATGGTTTTTGCGCATGTGCGAGATCTTGAAACTTAAAATTTCTTTAAAATTTATAGATTTTTGAAAAAACATTTAATTTTTTATGTATAAAAATTGAAAAAATTTACATTAAATGTTGACTGGGCATGGAGAAGAATGTTAAAATAAGTTAATATATATATATAAAACCATCTTTCCGTTATAAGACTCGATCTAAAGACATGCAAAATGCAACGCCGCAATCCTTCGTTCATTCCAGCAGGCCACAAAGTTTTCGTAGCCCGTAACACTCTAAGATTCTTAACATATTTTACCATTTCTAGTTTGAAAAATAATGGAAATCTGGTCAAAAGGCACAATGCTAAGAATAGGAATGGTTTTTGCGCATGTACGAGATCTTAAAATTTAAAATTTCTTTAAAATTTATAGATTTTTGAAGAAACATTTAATTATTTATGTATAAGAATTGAAAAAATTTACATTAAATGTTGACTGGGCATGGAGAAGAATGTTAAAATAAATAAATATATATATATAAATCTTCTTTAAAATAATCTTTCGGCTTTGAGACTCGATCTGTAGACCTGCAAAATGCAACTCCACAATTCATCGTTCATTCCACCAGGCCACCCAGTCTACGTAGGCCGTAACACTCTAAGATTCTTAACATATTTAACCATTTCTAGTTGGGAAAAATAATTGGAATCTGGTCAAAAGGCACAGTGCAAAGAATAGGAATGGTTTTTGCGCATGTGCGAGATCTTGAAACTTAAAATTTCTTTAAAATGTATCGATTTTTGAAGTAACATTTTATTTTTTATGTATAAGAATTGAAAAAATTCACATTAAATGTTGACTGGGCATGGAGAAGAATGTTAAAAAAATTTTTTTTGAAAAGAAATATATATAAAACCATCTTTCGGTTATGGGACTAGATCTGAAGACCTGCAAAATACAACGCCATAGTCCATCGTTCGTTCCACCAGACCACACAGTCTACGCAGTCCGCAACACTCTAAGATTCTTAAGATATTTAACCATTTCTAGTTTGAAAAATAAAGGGAATCTGGTCAAAAGGCACAATGCTAAGAATAGGAATGGTTTTTGCGCATGTGCGAGATCTTGAAAATAAAAATTTCTTTAAAATGTATAGATTATTGAAGTAACATTTTATTTTTTATGCATAAGAATTGAAAAATTCACAATAAATGTTGACTGGGCATGGAGAAGAATGTTTAAAAAAATTTAGAAAAAAAGAAATATATATAAAATAATCTTTCGGCTATGAGACTCGATCTGTAGATCTGCAAAATGCAACTCCACAATCCATCGTTCCTTCCACCAGGCCACACACTCTTCATCGTCCTTAACACTCTAATAGTCTTGACGTATTTAACGATTTCTTGTTTGAAAAATAATGGGAATCTGGTCAAATGGCACAATGCTAAGAATAGGAATAGTTTTTGCGCATGTGCGAGATCTTGAAACTTAAAATTTCTTTAAAATGTATAGATTTTTGAAGTAACATTTTATTTTTTATGTATAAGAATTGAAAAAATTCATATGAAAAGTTGACTGGGCATGGAAAAGAATGTTAAAAAAAATTTTAATCAACACAAATATATATAAAACTATGTTTCGGTTATGAGACTCGATCTGAAAACTTCCAAAATGCAATGCCACAATCCATTGTTTGTTCCACCAGGCCACACAGTATTCATAGCACGAAACACTCTAAGATTCTTAACATATTTAACCATTTCTAGTTTGAAAAATAATTGGAATCTTGTCAAAAGGCACAATGCTAAGAATAGGAATAGTTTTTGCGCATGTGCGAGATCTTGAAACTTAAAATTTCTTTAAAATGTATAGATTTTTGAAGTAACATTTTATTTTTTATGTATAAGAATTGAAAAAATTCACATTAAATGTTGACTGGGCATGGAGAAGAATGTTAAATAAAATTTAGAAAAAAAGAAATATATATAAAATAATCTTTCGGCTATGAGACTCGATCTGAAGACCTGCAAAATGCAAAGCCACTATCCATCGTTAATTCCACCAGGCCACACACTCTTCATAGTCCTTAACACTCTAATAGTCTTAACGTATTTAACGATTTCTAGTTTGAAAAATAATTGGAATCTGGTCAAAAGGCACAATGCAAAGAAAAGGAATAGTTTTTGCGCATGTGCGAGATCTTGAAACTTAAAATTTCTTTAAAATGTATAGATTTTTGAAGTAACATTTTATTTTTTATGTATAAGAATTGAAAAAATTCACATTAAATGTTGACTGGGCATGGAGAAGAATGTTAAAAAAAATTTAGAAAAAAAGAAATATATATAAAATAATCTTTCGGCTATCAGACTCGATCTGTAGACCTGCAAAATGCAACGCCATAATCCTTCGTTTATTCCAGCAAGCCACACAGTCTTCGTAGTCCGTAACACTCTAAGATTCTTAACATATTTTACCATTTCTAGTTTGAAAAATAATCGAAATCCGGTCTAAAGGCACAACGCTAAGAATAGGAATGGTTTTTGCGCATGTGCGAGATCTTGAAAATAAAAATTTCTTTAAAATGTATAGATTATTGAAGTAACATTTTATTTTTTATGCATAAGAATTGAAAAAATTTACATTAAATGTTGACTGGGCATGGAGAAGAATGTTAAAATAAATTAATATATATATATATATAAAATATATATGAAGGGACAAAATACTGCTGACGAGACACCTTCTTTTTTAAAAGATCCCCGTGTTTCCCCTACCTCTTCGACGCGTGTAACGAAAATCCCTATCGAAATCTTAATAATATATCAGCACTGTAAAGAAATATTTTCCCTATCAAAATATCAGGTTATATAAGACCAGGAATAAAATGTTCAAGAGCTTTTTTTTCATTCCTATCATTTCATTTTCCTCATTTTCTCATCGCTTGTACACATGCCTGCTTTTCCAAAGTGAAATAAAATTACGTCACGAAATCAAAAGTCTTTTCAATGTCTTCGAACCTGCCTTCTGCTTCACATAAAATAATGCTTACATACATTATATATATAGATATATATGCATCCAAAACTCAATTCGATTTTTGGATGCATAGTAACCGAATGCCAGGGATTTATAACCAATTCGCTTTTTAAGGTTGACAAGATGGATTCTGTCAAAAGGTTAAATTCATTTCAAAGTTTAATATTTCTTAACTATTATACGCGAATGCCTTGCAGCGCGCTCTGTGGCGCAACACATTCATTAGAGATTTCACGAGAAAGTTTCGGGGAGACTATTCTAGCTGGTTTTCAAAACATGTTGGAATGATTTGCCTCTATTCGAACGAATAAAAAGAAGCCTATGTAAGGCTCTTCGCAATTGCAATTGAAATATTTTTAATGCAACTATGAATAACATGTTTACTTTCTTGGATCGAAATTTCAATGGTTATTTTATGACCAAAAATATTGGCTAGATGCCAAATTCATACGTGCTTTATTTATTTTTCCAGAAATACCGGAGGTATTCAACATACACAGAATAGGCTTGGTCATCATTTTTAGTGAAAATTCCGGTAACCACTGTATTTTAAAGGTTAGAAAGTACTGAAAAATAGTGATATTTAAAAAAACAACCAATAATGATTGAAATGATTTTTTTATATCCACGTATTTTTTTATAACATGCATTATTTCACAAATTATACGAAATTTGATAAATATGTGATAATATGCTAGCATAGCTACATATTAAAATTTTCTATACATTGATTGAATATTCGAAGAAATGTTAGTAGTGAAAATGAATAATTTGCAAATGCATATGTGATGTGCGTAGTATATTTTTTCCATAATATTCAAGATAAATACTGTGCTTATTTGAACATTCAAGTTTATTGCCATCATGATTCACAACGGCATCGCCACTGAAATAAATCGATTATTTTTCAGTTGCTCTTTAAGGCTCGTAAAATATTAAAACTTCGAATGACACTGAATGATACGGAGTTCTGAAATATACTGAACACCCTCATTGTGCTTAGAACCATAAAAATAAATTCTATTAAAAATTTAATTACGATTTTAAACAACAGTCATTAAAGCCAGCAAACAAACAAGAATGATTCCATGGTAAGCAAAAAGGGGAAAAATCGATTTAGGTGATATTTAAGAATTGATAAAAGACTGAAAAAGTTAGTTTAGTATGCAAAGTACATTACTAAAGAAAATATGAAGAAAAGCTAACCATTTTTCGATCAAAGAATTTTAAGATCACGAAAAACTATACTAGAGGGAGTCATAAAATATTACCATTCATACAGCCATTTTAAATGCAGGTTTTATAATGAAATAAAGTTTAAATAGTATTTACAATTAACTGCATTTTTTTTTTTACTTTTTTTATAGAGGAGATATGGAAAAAATAGTGTAATATGGAAAAAAATTCCAACTCGAAATTTTGAATCGTTTTGTTCCACACCTCTGAATTCGAAAAACACATTTTTGGAAACTGTTAGTCTGTGACAAAGATAGCTCAAAAACGTTTCGAACTATGATGAAATGCAGCATACGATTTTTGCATCACATTTGTAAATACTTATTAAATGGAGTAAAATCTATTCAGAGGAATTCTGCATTTTCTGGTTCTCGAATATAAGTTGTGTTAATTGCAGAGCTAAATGAATAAAATTCTGTCGACAGATTGACAGGTGTTGGCACTCTAGATGTTCAAACTTGAGACAATGAGGGGTTGAACAGCCATACGTACCTTCAGATTTCCAATAACTCAAAAATGCAATCCCTTAAATATATCAAATTTAACATGAGATTCCATAGCTATAGTTGTAGTTCTGTGGCAAATGTTTTCAGTTGGTTGGTGATAACGAGTCTAGAACACGAATTGCATTTTCAGATACTATCCACCTGCATGCTAGGGATTAATCGCCGAAAATAAAAGAATCAGCCGACATATTTAGCAAGAAAAAGCCAAAGATTAATATTTCGTAATTATCGTACGCCAGTGCCAAGCAAGGCGTTATATGGAATAACATTTCTATTGGATAGTCTACGAGAAAGTTTTGGGGAGTCTGCTCGCGTTGGTTTTCAAAACATTTTTGAATGAGTTGCGTCTATCCGAAGAAATAAAGCATGTTTAAGTCTCTTTACAGTTACAATATTTTTAATGCAACTGTGAATAACAAGTTTATTTTCTTATAATCTGCTGAGGAAAACTCGTCTAAAATAGCAACTCAACCTTATTAGAAAGTATGCGAGAAAGATGGAGAGACCATCCCTGTTGGTTTTGATAGTTACGTAAATGGCAAGGAAAAGCAGACTTTTTTAGTGTAGAAAAGACATTTATTCATTTAATTGTACTTTTTTATTTAATGAAGTACAGTCAATAAGTAGCATCTCTCGGGGACTTTTGGGATTTATAATCTTAGGAAAGTTTTAGAAGTCAGTAAAAAAATGCTGATGTTCAGAAGACTGTAAAAACTGAATACTACAAAATGACCAAACAAGATTTTATTTACAAAATCTTTATAAATACTGAAACAAGATTATAATATTTAAAATCGTAAAGTTAATATAACATTGAAAGAAAATACATATATGAATAGGAAAGTACTCAGATATTACGTACAAATAATATACAAGATGAGCATAAAAATGGAATGTATTGCATTCATATTAAATACATTAATTTGAAATAATTATATATATAGATAAAAATTTAACAGAAAATACATGCAAAATACCAGGAGTTTGTTCAAAGACAAAAAAAAATTGATGTAAAGTAAACTTAATGATATCGACAATGCAGTTTATGAATTTCAACAATATTATGAATTTCAAAGAATCTATTTCCAACGATATTTTTAGCAATTCAAGCAAAACTTCCAAGATAGTTTTCTAATCTATTTTGTGATTTTATAAGATTTACTACAAATTTTAAACATTTCAAAATTATTAATTGCTATTTTTACATTCATGGTAGGTTTCAGGTTTGTAAAATTGGAATCTTTCTTGATGCGCAAAGATATCCTGGAATTTCCCAGATTTATAAAAATCCACTGATTTTAATCTTTATTATCCTTTGATTGATTCGTTTAGCCAAATTTAATTTTTTTTTACGAGGAGTGCTATCTATCAGTAAAAGAAATCGACATCTAGATCCATAATGATAAATGAATTATAAATTAAAGACTAAAAATTTAAGTTAAATACTAATTTAAGACACTAATAAAAATGTATGCAAAATTTATTAAAATTAATAGTATTATTAGACAGAAAATTCTATTCAAGAAAATGTAAGCTTTTGTCCTTTATTGCATCCATTCTAATCGGTCTAGCATATTATGACATGCTTCATTAACATGATTGAAAGTTAAGCAGTGGTATCCAGATTTCCGAAATATTTCATATACAAAAATGCAATCCATATTTCCCAACTGTAGTTTTTGGAAATTTTAAAGATTCTTTTAAAGCATATTCATCACCATGTTGATCAGGCATGGCGATCAAATGCTTTTTCTTAATTTGATGGACTTCTGATGGACTGGCTAGCACAGCCATCAGTCATCCTTTGCTGGAAAACCACCGAAAAAGAGCTTTTAAATTCCTTACATATTTTTTTAATGTATTTCTAAGTTATCAGAATTTTACGGATAATTACAAAAAACGAGGCTTAGATTTCGCTTCTAAAAACATTATGCTCATCTATTTTTTAAGGTAAACTAAGCAATAAAGGATTTTATAAAGAATTTGTAAAGGATGCAATAAATGGAGGAGCGATTTGACGATATTTTTTGCTTAAATAATTATGAATATAAGTATTTAATATTAGAAATAAAATATTATATAGATAGAAATAGAAATATATAGAATATAGATAGAAATAAAATATTAAAATAGATTTAAAATAAATAATTAGATTTAAATGTTCCAGAGCATCGAGGTAAGGAATAGCCATTTTATCGCAAAACTCAATCACATGTACAATAGTAATCACAGAATTAAAAATATACCCAAAATATACAATTTAATTCAAACACAACATCAATGTAGGGTGTTTTTTTTTTGTCAGATATTGTAAAGCTTCCAGATGTCACCAATTATTTATAACAAATATGACATATAGGAAGTTATTTCCAACAGTAAATTCCATCTTATTCTTTAAATTAAATTTTTTCCTGAGATTCCTTTTAACATTGATTTATTTAACGTTTCTTCATAGCTATTAATATATCATAGTACAACCTATATAATGACACAAAGCAATAAAAAAAAAAATAACGATTCATTTTTGCGGCTGTTCCCTTTTTTTCAAACTCATTTCTTTGCATCTATATCTTTTAAACATAATTAAAATTAAAACATTTCTCCATATACATTTACAAAATATGCACAGAAGTATCAATAATTTTCATTGTCATTTCAGACAAAGACTTTCAATTATTTTCGACACATTTTAGAGCCTTAATCATTAAGAATTCAGACTTAATGTTTGTGATATGAAAAAGATTATTCATTATTAAAAGCAAATAAATTGCTGCAAGTTTAAGTAACTTTGATTCTTAAAATATGTATGTCAAGTTCTTTAAGTTTAAATCCTTAACAATAAGATAGGCAGACAAGACTGAAATTACTTATCCGCCAACTATGCAAATATAAGGAATAAATTACACATTCTTTACAAAGCGATGCTATAGAAATTCAGATTTTTACAATATTCTACTATTTCATTTTTAGTTTTACCAGTCAAATCGTTTAGCTGAAAATTTTATAAATGTTCTTTTCCCAATTCTATGAGAATTTTGAATGAATTAAATTAATAGAATAACAATATAACAGCAAAAATATACATTATACATTCACAAAATTATCAAAATTCAAGACTATTGTTTTATTGCAATTTTAAGTGATAGGAATATACGGGTAACAGTATACGACAATGGATGAAATAAATGTAAATATGAAAAGTTTCATTGAAAAGTATGACAGTCACTCTGGCACTAGATATTTTAAAGGGATCTGAATCTGAAATTTAAAAATATAAGCACAAAACTTAGAGTGCAATAATTTTTTTAGAAATTAAAATAATCTCAAGGAATAAAACTAGAAGTCATTCGAGTTCCAGTACTTTTGACATTGATTCTTAGTACTCACATAAACTGAAAATATTAGTATTCTATCCAAAAGTAGATTAGTTGGAGAATTTATTTTAATAATTTGGAAGCAACGACGAAGGAAATATTCCAGCAGATTTCGTTTTGTTATTTTAGTCAAAATTTTTGATCAATAGATTTTAACAGTATATATTAATTTAAACACTAAACATTTATTTTAAATTTGATTTTAATAACTCGTAGCAATAGTTTGAAAATAAAATATTTTGTAAAGTACCATTTTAGAGCATGGAAAAAAAACATTCAACATCAGTCTTTGCAGGTGGTCATTATTTTAAAAGATAGTATGAAAGCAGGAGATATGCTTCCATTTCGGATAAACATCGGCAATGATCACAGTTGAGTATCTTAACTAGATTTTCCTTTTAAGTTTAGAAAATGGAATTTTCTCCTCACCTACAAAGTTTCAGAATGAAGCAATATAAATTAAGATTTTTTAAAAAAAATCAATTCACATAGTTTTAATGAATGCTAAATTGTATTTCTCTCGGCTGCCAAGTCTAGTTTATAATCAATAGTAAAACATTTTAATAGGTTTTGAAAGAGGTATAATTTATAAGTTCCCAAGCTGTCGGAAAAAAATACTGTTCGATGTTGCTCCATTGATATCATACATGTAAGAGCCATGAACTCCAGAGTCTTGATGTTGATATAAGACCATTTCTTAGCAATGTTGAGAGATATCCATCTTATTCTAAACTTCTTCGAACAATATCTGAAAAGAAAACATGAATCAATGCAACTTAAAAATGAATGTATTCGTTTCAATGAGTGAAAAAACAATATAGCAAGAGCAGTGATTTGTCGAATTAAATTATACACAAATTTACCAAAAATTCAAGGTTTCAGTATCAATACCAATGACTAAATTAGAAAATTTCTTTAGAATCCGTTTTCTAGTGCATCAAAATATGGAATTGAAACTCTTTTCTTAGAGAATTTAAATTATAGTAAAATTTATTTAATCACTAAATATTTATATTAAGATTCATCTAGGATTTTAGAGGACTCTGCATCAGAGCAAAGCAAAAGTAAATCAGATCAAAGCAAAAGTAAAATGCAGTGCAAGCGATAAATGCGTTATGAATACACATTATTTTAAATAACAAATATTTTCATTTCCGGTTAAAAATTTTTATTTTGGCACTACTGAATTTCAACTTACCATGAACTTGAAGTTTTTTTTCCCCATTACAGATAATACATGTTCTGCATATCTTGGAAATCTGGCCTCGATCCAAGATTGGTCTGGAACTGAAAATAGCGTCTGAATTTAAGGAATCAGTAGCAAAGAGTGAATCGTTTTTCTCTGCAGCATAATAATCAGCAAATGTTGATGAATCCGCATAACTATGGGTTCATTGATGTTATATTTCACTTGAGTATAAATACAGAGACGTGCAATCCATTTTTTTCTCTTTGCTTGCAATATTTGAAAGAATGTTCAGGGCAAAAGTTTGAAGCCAAGTACAGTAGATAGCATTTATTCCATAATTATGTAAATATACGGAATGCTTATTGGCTTCAATCCCACATAATTGAAGCAAGCTTATTTTTATATATCAGTAAAATTTATGGTACTGCATATTTCCAAGTATGTGCTTTTGATTCCAGCGATTCATTTCAATTTTCATAAAATGTCGTACGTTGCAAGTAATTAAGAAGAAAGGTAATAGCAAACACTGAAAGTGATAATATAGTCGAAAATTGATATTCCTGCTTCTTCAACAATAAAAGTTCATTTTAAGTTTTAGTCGTACGAAAATATCTGAAAAAAAAATGACTTCCAAAGTAAATCTAAGATAGAGTGTTTAAAATTTTCGAACTTTTTTTTATTTCAATTCCTGTAATAGAAAGTTTGAGATCAAAGACTCGAGACTTTAATGTTTTTTCTAACTCGATTTGTTCCGTTTCACTGAGTGTTACTTAGAAGTTGAATATTCTTGATAGCTTATTTCCAAACAAGTTTTTTTTTCTCCTGCTATTTAATCCAAAATTCTATTCGAATTTCATTAACAGAATAGATCAAAACGAAGTAAACGAGCTATTCAGAAGCTCAACATGATTTTGTTTTACTTGTTCATGCAATTCAATTTCAGGAAGATTCAGTTATGTCAACAAGATTTCTTTTCTATCGCCGATTTGATACGCGAACTTGTCTATAACAACTGCCACACACAACAGATTTTTTTCTTTAACAGAATTTGCTTAGATAGTTCAATAGGTCAATTATCATCTAAATATCTAGAAATTTCATGATTTACTAGAAAAACTTTGAAGATTCTTATAAATCAAAATAAAGGATATTTTATGATGAAATCCATTCCTTTCTGTGTGAAGACTGTTTTAGAGTTTCATTTGCTTTGAAGTTTGGGAAGAATTCATGGCATGTTCACATTTTAATAGCAATTCATCCACAATGCCTTCAGAATTTCACAAGTGTACAGGATATCTCGGTCATAGATTGCACAAGTCAGAATAATCAATTCTGGAATCCTTGAAAAAAACCAGCTGTGACATTAGGAAATAAATTTTAATTATTCATTCAGACAGTTTCGGGATATGATTCTAATGTATTTAAAAATTTTTCGATTTGGTAAAATCAGAATAAAGTGCAATTTGAAAAAACTAAAAGGGGAAAGAATGAGCAATTTATGCAATAAAAGAATTTCGTTCTCGAAATATTTCCTTACAGTTCAAAATTCAACATTTTATGTAGAGTAGTAGCTAAATAAATTAATCAAATTATATAAAATAGGCTTTATTTAATTAAAAAATTGAATGACTACCAATCGTTTAATGGTTTTATTTCTAGTTCTCGTTGCTGCTTTAGGGATTGATAATTTCCTTAAAGATAATGAAATCATTTCATTCTAGTTAAAATCTTGATATTCGTTTTGACACCGAACTTTATTGATCTCAGCATGATTTTGCTTCGAAATTTTTTTAAAAAATAATCTTAAATGCTAAGTCTTATGCATTTACATTTAAGGGATATTCATCCTGGTTTTACCTTTATCAAATTACCATAGCTCAGTTCTTTAAATGTAATCAACATAGATCAGTTCATTAAAACTAATCATATTTTATCATACTCGGGACCTGACACCTTTCCAGTTTCCATGCATGATTTGGAAATATCCAAAAAATCCACCCTTATAAAAAATTAATTCCGTCTCAATGTTCAGATTCGCTTTTGATACAATTACTTTTTTTATTTATGAATAAATACATGGTTCTTTTACGACATCGATGTTCGGAATTGTGTCTAATCGCAGATTGGAATGCGGCATAATGTCTTCAACAGACGGATAATTATTAGAAATTAAGAAGTGTTGAAGGAATGAGATAAACACTTAATTTTGTGTTTGAGTGATATTCCGAGACTAAAAAGAGATCAGGTCAAAAATTTACGGTGCTTCAAAACATTTCGAGAAGATATTTAATAAAAGTTTCATAAAAGAAATATTGAAATTTCAAATTCCAAAAGAATGAACTCGAGTTGGATAACCGTTAATAGAACAAATTGATAATCGTTTGGTTAGATTTTTTTCTGGAGTTAAAACAGTTGAAAAACAAAGGAAAGAAGATTCGTTTCTAACAAAAATCAGTTGTCCAGTATTATATTTCTAAAATAACTTAATCTAATAAAAAAAACGCGTAACGGAAAATAAGAGGATTCTACTCTCCTGTTATAGAATTTTGAAATGAATGATAATCAAGATAGTGATTTTAAATCTGACTTCATGCAAAGCAATATTGGAAAGCTAAGATTCGGGTTCTGAAAACTATCCCTCAATCTGAGTTTCCGGTTACTGAGCTTACATGGATATTTCAAAGCACAGATAAAAGCATTCATCATTAAAAAAATAACAGATCCCCGCTATCTGACATCCAATAACAATTCCTGTTAATATTTGTACTGATTTAAAGCTCAAAATCATTAAGTATTCTCTGATATCGAATCGAAATTCATCCCTTACAAAATTTTCATGAAAGTTTTTGACTTCATCCGATTTAATGTCTGCTACTATTTAATTTCAAGTCTTTACAATAGAAATTGAAGAAAATCCAAGCATGGCTGATCTTATGTTTATGACATCCTATCCAAGATCAAAATTGATAATTATAGAGAAGTTTATCCTCTTATCGACAGAAAGGTTTCTTTTAGTGCTGTAAACTATCACTAGTCAATTAAATGTTTACTCTTACTGGATTGCTCTTATTGATGCATTTTTGGATTTCGTACTTAGCCATTCAACCTAAAGTTAATTCTCTTGAGAAAAAAGGTCTTATTTCCACTCAATGCACAATTCTTTGTCGATTCATTCAGTTTTCCCATCAAGATTCTTGGTGACAGTTCGAGATTTACAGCAATTAGGCATTTCATTGGCAGATATCAGCACAATTTCTAGCAAACTGCAATTATATTGTAAGAAATAAAGAAAGTGCTCGAAAATGGGAAGACAGCATTTTGAGGTGGGAAGCAACTATTGTATAGAGCGGCTTTATACTTTTATTTTATAAAAGCAGAAATTTACCCCCAAAATATATGACTATATTTTTACCTATTACTAAAACTTAATTGCATCTGTCGGAAGGATAAAGCAATGATTTATTAGACCCTAATACACAGATGTCCTCGACATATGAAAGATATTGTCGATTTATATAAATAAAATTGGTTTTTCATAATACTGACACTTCAGTACCCGGAAATATTTTATAACTATTTTATATGCTGAACAAAAACGATTATTAAATTGAGTAAATGTTTTAAAATGTAGAGAAAGACCATTCAAGGGTTTAATTTTTTAATGATTCGAAAAATTTGAAAACACTGCATTTATTTAAGTTGCCGGGCTTGATATATCTATAAATGAACATACGAACACTGGGGATTTCGGAAAACAAAGTTGTTCAATGTTCTGCTATTAGACAAAAAGATAAATTAAGATTCCTGAAGTTCTATATAAATCCATGAAATTATAAGATTTTTATCTATGATTGGTATAAAATGCTTGGGCCAAGCTATCTCAAGTAGAAAAAAATACTTAACGGATATTATGAAACCCTGTAGTTTACTGAATATAACTTCAAAATCCGTGTTAAATCTTAACTAAGCTTGAGATTCTCCCAACTTTTCTAATATGAATAATTCTATTTAGTAAGATTGACAATTACATAACCGTTTAAGTTTATGCTTTATAATCTGATTTTTTATAAAAACGTATTATTCCAAAGATATTATTGTGGGCATCTTTCATTTTCAAAACCATCATGAAGGCTTTGTTAAATGATTAACTTTTAATGAATATATTTCCATCCATACAGAAGACATATTCGTTCGGAATATCCAATTAAATCAAATGAATGAAATATGCACCGAATTTCGAATTTTAACATCGAAGTATCAAATTAGAAAAAGTTCAGCGAGTTTTCCTTATACGATCCAAATTTTCAGATCCTGTAAATAAATGAAAATTCCTTCAGGGGATGTGTAGGGGTGAACATTTTATTTTTTTGGCAAAGGAAAGAAACTACAATAAACATGCTTTGATTTACAAGAACTTACCGAAATTAATCATAAAAGCGTTTTTCTTTCACATAATTCTTCAAAAGAAACTTAAATTATGACATGTTATTTCTTGACAAATTAGCACACAAAAAGCTTCTGTACTCTGACCTTCCATGCACCAAATGCCTCTACTATCTCTGCACAACTCACAATAATAACCCCTTTCTTACACTCCACATATTTTTTTGCACTACGTACTACCTCCACAATTTCCACACACATACATACATACATACATTACCCACACCGCCCACTACCTCCACAATTCCCACACACATACATACATTACCCACACCGCCCACTACCTCCACAATTTCCAACACACTCATTGCCCACACCGCCACTACCTCCACAATTTCCAACACACTCATTGCCCACACTGCCACAACCTCCACAATTTCCAACACACTCATTGCCCACACTGCCACAACCTCCACAATTTCCAACACACTCATTGCCCACACCGCCACTACCTCCACAATTTCCAACACACTCATTGCCCACACCGCCACTACCTCCACAATTTCCAACACACTCATTACCCAAACCGCCACTACCTCCACAATTTCCAACACCACATACACTTATTATCCACACCGCCACGACACTAGAAATTCCAACAGCACATACACTTATTATGCACTCCACCACGACCCCCATAATTCCGATACTACACATCACCCATTCAACTACGAATATCACTGTTCTAATATCGCATGCATTACACAATCAACTACAATAAACTAAATGATACTCGGTTTCATTATCATACGTATTACTAACTCCACTAAGACACCCACAGATCCACTACCATCAGCATTATCCATTCCACCACGACCCACACAGTTCCAACACACAACACCTGACGCACATCACAGTGACCCACACAGTTATAGCATACATGATTTACACTACAATAGACCATAATTTAACAATCCCATAGCCAAATCCAATCCAGTATAGTTTCCACTCTTTATCCATTATGAATACCAGCGACATTCATTATAAAATCCTCTGCCATTATTCTTAGTCAATGAATTGTATAGTTTTTAATTCACGCATTGAAATCCAGAACAAATTTCACATACTGCGGCAGCAACGTCACTCAGTGCAATATACAACTTTAAAAATTAAGTAACGTGATTTTAGGATGGGGGATAACCTAAAGCGATGCTTTGATATCTCTAACGGAATAAATGTGTACTAATTATATGCATGTCCCAGAAAACCCAAAACATTCACTCCTAATGTAATATACATATTGAATTTCAGAATTGATGCAAAGAACAATTTCAATCTCTTAAATGACCGATAACCAAATGACTTATCACAAATTTTCGTGCTTTTTATATAAAATAGTTCTCAAATATTCCTTTGCGCGCCTTTCCAGCATCTCCCTCCTTCATCTACGTGACAAATTCTTTAAAGGCACGTATTGCCTAGCTAAAAACTCAAACCACAGACAGTGAATTATTCTATTACTATGTTTTATCCTTAATGATATGCATCTTTCCTTATTTAAAGATGCAAATGAGAGATTTAGAAGAGATTAAAATCAACTCGCACTTTTTTGAAAATAAATATTAAGTTTGATGAAACTTCTATCTGTTGCTATCTATTTAGATTTACTGTAAGACATTTTAAAGAAAAGTCTTAAGCGGCTGTCAAAGCTACATAACGGAGTAAAAAAAAATGAAGATTTTCCTATATTTATGTAAATTTTTTCCACTGATATAAGGAAATATTTTGATAATTTAAAATTCAATAAATTTAAGTATTAAAGTTTCATTTATAACTTACAAAGTACGCCTAAGATCATGATTCGCACAATAGATAATTTTACATTTAATAGGATCCAATAGTACAACTTATTTTCCTGTACTACTTTAAAACATGAATGTAATTTATCAGTTTTTGTCCGGAGAGATGCCATCGAATCTCGCTCTTGAAACATTTTCTTCCAAAATTATTGAAGCACGTTATTTGCTAGAAATTGCTCAAGCTAATTTCTACCAATGAAACGTTTAATCACAACGTATATGGAATTACGCAAACGTGTATCTTGGTGGAAAACTGAATAAATCAACAGGGCTTTGACAAGTAGAATTTAAATCAGAAAATACGATAGAGTGCCGAATGAAGCATTTCCAGAAGAATTGGCTTTAGAAGTTTTAAGACGATTTAGTTATCAAGTTACAGAATTTTAATTTTCGGGAATCGGAAATTCTAGGCATACATCAGATGTCACAGATGCAAGACGCGACAAATGTGGATTACCTCCAACTTTGATAACAAACACTTGAAATTAAATTTTAGTTTAACGTCGTATCGGATAAAGTAAAACTTTCATGCGAAATTTTCTAAAAAATTTAAAGCGATTTGATACCAGAAAATTCCTTGCGGATTTTGAATTCTTAGATCAAAAGTAATTTCAACAGAAACTGTAATGATTAATGAATGTCGAATAGTCATGAACTATTATTCAAAGATATATATTTTACTGTGTTTAAAAATATGCAGTGATGCCGGAAGATGAGAAATTCAGATTGAGAGAGAACTAATAGGACTTGACGCACTGAAATATTCATTTCTCGTCGCTGCTTGTAAGAAAGAGGAATGCAATATTGACTATATAGAATTTAATATTGAAGAAAATCGCTAGTGAAACTAAATTTTCGTAATCTTATTTTATATTGTATTCACGAACCCCGGATTTTTCATACTGGAAAATTTAACCCCAACTGACATTTAGTTCTTAATTGATTTTTAGTTTAATTTCGATTATTCAAACATAGGTAATTTTGACAACTTTTTTCATGCGACACAATTTATGACTAATTTGATTTAAACCATTTCGTATTTATAGCCTATTCTTATCTTAGAACATAGCCTAATCTTTTGAATTTTATTTCTTTTTTAAAAGCCTCGTTATTTACTACATTCTAGCAATCGCGTTTACATAAGGATGCATCCCATAGAAAATTGCATTTAAATGATCACCATATATCCATGATATAAAAATAGGAAAAATAATTATCTTGCGTATTAATCAAAACTATAACTTTATTTACATTTTTTTTCTGAATTTATTTAGCATACTAATTAGATGCCATCCTATTTGGCGATTTCTGTATGAACTGGAAATGAAGTTAATTAATATTTGCGAATTTAAATTTCGAAAATTCTGCCAAAGAGGTTCAGTCAATCGTTCAGTTCATCGTTTATACAATATTGAATTTTAGACGGCAGGGAAGTAGTTCTTGAACGACATCTTTCTATCTTGTAAGTTGTTCATTTTTTCGCCATTTTGTGGTTTTTTTGAATTAAAATTCAGATTTTAACTATTCGAAAAATTTTTAAGATGCATCAAAATCATATCCCAAAGTAGTCTAAATGAATAGGAAAGATTTATCGCCTAAATGCCTTGCAGCCAGTTCTGATCGGCAAATATTCTAAAATCATTAGATCTTACTTTATACAGCAAAGTTCTAGTGGAAATGGCACGCTGAAGTGATTTTCTTTTTCATAATCCATTTGTTGTCTTCATTATACAGATCGGCAGCTTGTTGTCATACGAATCGGCAGCTTGGAAATATACCATGACATTCGACGATGGAACGAAGCAACTTGAAATGACTTGAGCGTGGCTGAATATGAAGGTGTTTTCATTGAGAATTCCGTTTGAGAAAAATGAAGCTGTAACGAAAAGACTGCATTAATCGTTTGGAAGGTCATTATGGAAACTCATTTGTATTAAATTTACTAGAAATTTATATTTCGTCACAAATTACAAACACAGTGATAAGTGCCAAATGTAGCTGTTGTGATTAATCAATATCATTAATATATGATGTTTCTCAGATCAGAAAATGTATCAGAAAAACTGTATAATGAAAGCAAGAATCAAGATAACCGATATTTTTTTAAACAAAAAGTAATATTTTTAACATTTAAAACTTAAATGCACAATGAAAGGAAAATTTTAAAATGTTGTGGATTATAGTATTAAAAATATAGTTTAAATATGCAATTGTAATAGATTTGATATAGAAATTTGAATACAACAACTGTATAGTAAAATCTGCGAATTATGTAATGAGTTTAAGGCTTCATACAATCTTAAGATTAAAAAATAATTTAGTGAAATGCAATGCCAACGGTGAACATAAGAAGCCAAAATTTTAGCAAAAAAATTCTCAGAAATAATTTTTTTTTTATCAATACTGAGTTGTAATTCGAATTAATCAAAAAAAATTTAAAGATTCGAATCTTCGGATATGTAGCATCAAAGCAAATAATCAAGACTCGATTCGCCTATTCCGATTGTTAGTGTTTGCGCCGAATTATATAGCTCACAAAAAATTATTTACTATCGTCAAAGCGCGAGATGATGCATAACCAATAACTAAAATAATGAGGAGAATTACTGTAAAATATACAATCCATATTTAACAAATTATTAGAGAATATTAAACAGAAAAATGAGTAACTACAAAGCTAATTTTTAGAAAATGTTTTATTTTTTATTTTGATTGAAATAAAAATTAAAGTGGGCTTAATAAGAAATATTCTGTCTAGTTGTTAGTTTATTCTACACCTAATCAACATATCCGGATTCCACCAAGTTTTACAAACTTATAGTTTAAGACACGAGAAATAATATTGCCAACATTTCGAAGTTTAATAACACATTACTAAGCTTACAATTCGAAATTAACCAACATTTCGTCGTTTTTCCTTCATTTTATGCAAAATTATTCTAGATGATACAGTTTTAAACTGTTTTAAAATGAAAAACTTTCCCTTTTCAATGATATCAATTTCCTCTGCACAATATTTCTTTCATCTGTTATTCATTTAAGAAAAAAATTAGATACATTAAAACTAAAAAAATCGCGAAATTAGTTCAAAACTTAAAATTTGTTTTATTTTTACTTCAAGGTAACTCATTTGCAATAACTTAACAGTGCCTAAAAGCACCCATAATAATATCGCTTAAACGGAGGTAAGAAAAATTGTTATGTGCAAATAAAACAAATGTTCGACGATAGCAGCTGCTTCAGGCTACGGGATATTAACTCATATTTTCGCTTTTTCTCTCGGAAACTTTGGTAGGAATTATTCCGGAAACTTCGCACCAGCTTAAAATTAAAAATTTCACCTTTTCAATGACGTGCTTCCTTGAAATAGGAAAAATTATCTTTTGTCGGATAACATGAATTACTCTACCATCACTATTTTGATTTTTCTTTTATTTTTACAGAAATGCTTCGCATTTTACATAAAAATATCTGCATAAAATATTCATGTGAAGATTTTTAATTCAAATAACGAAGGGAGTATAAATTAATTTCAATAAAATTAAAACATTTCAATAAAGATGGAATCTATTACCCCAAAAACCGAATTCCCAATTTGAGAAATAAAGCGATTTGTCGAGCACAACATTTCATTTTTCTAGTCACTACGTAACATGATAGAATTTACGTATAGTATGCCATCCTATAAACATAGTTTATTAAAATAATGGAAGATATTAAAGCATCGAGGCAATTTAAAAAGACTGGAGAAAGTTAATCATCAACAAATTATAATTGAAAATTTTTAATTGCCATTACCCACAGAATTAAAAAAAAAAATTTGTACCGATAACCAATATCTTGCATTATATTACAATTAACTGAAAACCAAAAATTTTACGATAATTATTCCTTGAAAAATTAATTTTGACTTGTTTAGAATAATATTTATGTCAGAAATACAATTTTAGGGCAAAATTTTATTTGAAAATCAATTCATTCTTGACATTAAAATTTATAAGAAGAAAAAGTTAAATACGGTTCGTAAATTTATTTTCTAAAGAGCACTTCCAATCGTACGTGCATATGAAATTTTCATATGCAACTACTGATGCGATTTTTATCTCGTTTAAACGGAAAAACTATACAATACGTTTTTTCAAAGATATTTCGAGTTTAAAATGTTGCAACACCATAGCGATGAGAACATTTTTAACAAGTATAACTGGATTGCAAGAATATTTACAATTAAAATAGTATGGTCTTGCAACTTAAATTTTTTCAAATGATACATTACCAAATTTGGTACAGGATGAAACGTTGCTAAAATATAATGGCTGGCAACTCAACTCGTAGCGGACATTTTTGGAACTTCTTTAAGGTGTTTTTGAATCTAACAGAATTTTTTTTTATGGCAGATAGCTTTATTAACCATTCAACTGTTTTATTTTCTTTACTATCTAATAAGATGACACCGGTTTTGGAAACATTTTCTTATTTTGATTCAAATGGAAATCGATTGAATACTTGACTTATCTATGTATTCGAAGTATTTTTAGTATTGAATTATAATCGTTATGAACGGTTTATTTTTTGCTTACAACTATCAAAATTTGATAAATCGATGCACGTATGGCACTCGGGCAAAATAGTTAAGCTGTTAATGTTTAATAACAGTAACACAACACTAAAGAATACTCATATGAATTCAGTCGTTAAGTTTATGGACGCATGTTAAAGCAAAATTACTTACCCTTTTTGTATCTTAAACATAGAGAGGCACATTCACTACAGTATTCTTTGGATAAATACTGTTTGGATAAATACAGTATCTGCAAGCTCTTACAACCATGACATATATACCATAATTATTTGATGGTTTTGCCGCTTTTTAGGTGTCCGAAGTGGACAAAAAAAGTCTTATTCCACCAAACACAGAGCGAACGATTAGCGAAGATTTCATTTCATGGTAAATGTTTCCAAGACAAAAGAAGATCAATAATGTTTAAGTTTCATTTTTAGTCATGTCAAAATTTAGTCAAGTCTGATTCAGGAATTAAGCCTTCTCGTGGCATGGTAAAAACTCAGCTGCTGCAGCAGTTTTTTCCAGTTCAACACGCGATGTTCTCAATTATAAGTTCCTGTTTCTTCCCAAGTTTATACAAACGTAATTGAATGGTTCTCCTATGACATTTTAACTCTCATGCAAATATTATAAGCTGGATGCGATCTTTGAGTAGAGTGTCGTCAATAATAATGAACGGTTTTTCAAACTTCAAGAATGCAATCTGAAGACGTATATCATTTGAGTCAGTTTCGTACACTCATTCACTCGTGACTCTCCACACTAAAAGCATCATTTCCTTGCAGCTACCGAAGTATTATTATCTAACTCATAATGAAACCTCAAAGGTAAAACATTCATTAATACTGAATTGTTCAAATCAGAATTGTACATTCTACAGAACAGCTTTTGACAAATCATACAGTTCTGCATTGACTGACGGTTCTGGGGAATGTCAAGCTCTGACATCATCTCGACAGGCATACCGATATTTACTAAGTGAATTTCTTTTTCCCCCTGGCGGCACGAACATTTTTTTTTTTTTTTTTGAATGCCTAAAACATGTTCTTTATAAAATAGCGAGCATCTTATATTAAAGGAAAGATAAAAACAATACATAAATAAGTCAAAAATAGAGTTAAAAACTATGAAGAAAATCATATTAAATTTTTAAAACTATTAATGATTATCCAGATATTATACATTTTATTGCTTTGTTTATGTACAGTGTTCTAAACAACTTCGTTTAGACTATGTCCATTGCTTCTCTTTTTCTTAGTAGTTTTGAAGTCACGGAGATTAAACCAGTAAGTGTTGTTTCTTTAATAACTTCTCGCATAATTTCTAATGAAACTGAATTTGCATGTTTGACGGATTTTTTTCCCACCCGATTGAAACCAAAATTTGATGCAAAACTACACTTAAAGTCACCTAATTTGATATATTTAACTCTGTTTTTTTCAGTCATCACGTTAAAGTTTTCTCAATGTCGACTGACAGTCAACCCCGCATTGGATTTGGCTCGAATTTTCATAGGTATATACAATACAAATGATAATTCTGTGTACTGAATTCTATTCCCCTAGATCTCTTTGTTTAGTAGTTATTTCGTTAACTTATATTCAAACAGCCGGACAGACAGGCTGGCTCTTAATAGATTTTGCTCTACATTTGATAGAAATCTACATATTTCGAGTAAAGTTTTATATCACATTACATCCGTCTAGCTCAAAGCAGATTTTAAGTTACTTTTATCATAGGCGGACAGACAAACATTTTATAAAGATCTGTTTATGGAATTTAGGAAGGTTCGTCAAAATCTCGAATTCCAATTTATTGATGATTATAATGTTGTTGTTGTTTTTTCTATACTTCGCTACAAGAGAGTAGAAATGCAAGAAGATAAGCGGATTCACCTTCATACGACATTCAGAGATAAGCTAGAAGCAATATGCATTCAGATTTTGTATATTCGTGAGGAAGTGGAGGAAAAGAGGATTTATTGTTCCTCCTATATGAATTGAAATTAAAAGAAAAAAAATGGCATTCTTTGTGTTTTTACTGATGATATCTGGGTTTCGGGATAGGAACGTACTAGGCTGAAGACCGAATTTCACTTAAATGCGTTATGTATTTTAGACTGGTGCATATCAAATTTATTATTTAAAATTTAAAGTCTGAAAATGGATGAGGTATGGAAATTTGAATTCTGGAATCAGCTGCTGGCGACATTATTTCATCACGTCTGAAAGTTACGAGGGTCAATCAAAAATAATGTTTATTTAGATCAGAAACAATATTTAAATTTGATTTAACTTCGAAACAAACAAAATTAAACCAAACAACTGCCAGAAAATATCATACACAAAGAATGCAATCTTCAAAGAAAACTTAAATTTAGGTGAAAGTTGTCAGTTGAAAAAGAGTGAATATGCTTAAATATGTTAACATGGCTTCGCTGAATATTGCAAAAGTAACTAATCATACATCCCAATTTCAATTGATTTCAAATTGTCAAGGCCTTGAATTTAAATATTTTTCGTATCCTTAATTATTTCGCATATAATGAAGTGCCTGGAAAGTGCATCGAATAGCGATTTTTGATATTTTTCTAATCAAAGTTGGTATACGTAGATCACGTAAACTTATTATCGGATTAAAAAAACCTTAACTTAAATGAATGATGATCTTTAAGAACCGAATAACAATAAATGTTCAAAAAAGACGTGGCATCTAATTAGGAGGATAGATGTTTTATAGGTTGAGTATTCCTGGCCTTTTCCTTAAAAACGAGACATTTTTCTTAATGAAAGGATTCACAGCCAATGAGTATTGTTCTTGCTTTCAACTTTTCTCCGTAGGGATTTTTAGTCTACTTTCCATGGATTTAGTTAATAATCGGAAGCCAGATTTTGGTTTGTAATGAAGCATAAATAATGCATTAAATCTTTTGAACTTAACAAAAAATATTTCATTGAATCTTTTGTTTATTTTCAGATAGAAATTATGTAAGAAAAGCAATGCAACTGCTTATCATACCTGGCAAGCAATTTTAAGGTAGAATTATCAATTAATTATGGATTAATGAAGCGTTGTATCGTGCTATGAAATGAATGATATTACTAGATTCTCGGCTTCAAAACTGGAGGGTTATGATTATGACGCATGTTAAATACATACAAAAAACACATTAACATTAATCAAGTAGAAAAATGAAATAACTATCAGAATCTTAATACGGCTAAAAGTCAACAATCTCCAAAACCCTAGATAAATTTTTGTTGTTTTGAAAAATAGGGAACTACAGATATCATAAATCTCGCATTCAGATTCTATCATACTGACTAAGGGTGCAAATAGAATATTAAATGGATTTTAATATTTTGAATCCATATTTTGAAGTTAAATCTAAAATGATAGCTGCTTCTTTCTGACCAAAATGAAAATGAAGATAATTTAGTTGCGGGAATTTGAATTTTCAACGGATTCTTTAAATGTAAAATTTTTTAGAATTTTTTTTTATTTGGTTACACAAAAATAGTCGAAAAGTGCTCGGATCGATTTATAAAATAATACCAACTTTATTTTCGAAAAGATATATAGAAAATTAAAGAAATTTCAAATAAAAAAAGAAGAAATTGAACAGAATGATATAAGGAAGTTGTAATTTTATTCGAAACTCTTTTTAAGAGTGAATAGATCTTATTTGATGCCTTATGCTTTAAGGGTTCAGAGACTATTAATCTTCAAATTTTTCAAAATTTCATTTAATTAAAAAAAAATTTCTTTCTGTTTAAAATGACGTTTGAATCATTCTTCCGTCCTAATTATAACGAAAAATATAATTATTTTTGTGGTGTGTGGTTTTGAAAATCGAGCACTCAGACAACTTTTGTCCTGCTCTACGTGCACAAATAAAAGATGGAGAGGGGCGTAAGGAAGGAATAAGTGTCATTTTAGGAATAAGTGAAAAATATTGTTGAATATAATAAAGTGATAGAACAGAATATTCCTTTGTTATCTGTAGAATATTATTGTTCCAAACTTAATTTAGTTTCATTTTTAACAAGGAATTATATATCATTTAAACATGTCCATATCATATAACAATACATAACAGTTAGGAGTCCTTATTGTTTCAAATTTGATTTTGTAACAATGCATTTTACACTATTTCAGCGATATCAAAGATCATTATTACCAGACTCATCTTCTGAAAGCGTCATTTCACCACCATATTGAAGCAGAACTTTTCGTTAGCTCTGATTAGTTCAGAAGAAAATCCCATCGAAATAAGCTGAAATGTTGACCATTTTGTTTTCAATGCAGGTAAGTTCCTTCTCTATAAATCATTTTGTATATAATAATCCAAACATTATTTGAAACAACGCATTTTCTGCAATCCAAGCAGTGTCTAAAATCTTTATTCTCCGATGATGCCAGGAAAAAGTGTTTTCACATATATTTAGCAAATGTGCACAAGGAAACAATTTTCATTTCTCAGGACTTTTAAAGAAATTTTTTGAACATTTTTAAATATTTGCCATCTTCTCGTACAGTAACAGATTTAAAATGAATATCCTAAAATCAATATTTTTCGAATGTGTTTTTGTTAAAAGAGAAATAACTTATGAAGAATCTTAATTTCCTTGGAATCCGAAGATTTCCTTTAGTTGTAACTATTAGACTTCTAACGCTATCTTTCCCTTATTCGATAAATTTTCTTATCTTAAAATTTAATCTGAATTGAAAAAAATGCGAACTAGGATTTTAATGCAACTGATGTTGTTTTGAAATGAATATTTTGGACGATGCTAATTAGATGACTATATTTTTATCGTCTTCTTTTCATAATTTTATTTCTTTTAAATTGCAGTTTTAAAAAATTAATTTATAGTATATGAAAAAAATTTATATCCTTTTGAAGTATTATATTTAATCACGAAGAAGAATTTCGCAAAATGGTAAAAGCACTGGTGATTACATACTGTATTGCTATATATCTTATTACTCAAGCATTCATGTTTGAATTGGTAAAAGCATTACCGTTTGAAGAATGTAAATTTGTTGGCCAAAAAGTGGTGTTTAGTCGAATCTTTTTACAATCAAACTTGGATGTTTCTTGCATTCCTGAAATAGGTACCCCCTCCCTCCCCCCCCAAAAAAAAATTCCAGAATACATAAAGAGAAAAACAAACATAGAAAATTTAACAAAAACTTTCAAATGTAAGAATATTTCCCATAAATAAAAATTTAATTACAACTTTGGCGGAAAAACACATTTTCGCCACGTAAGCGAAGGTATCTGGCGCATTCGGTGTGTTTCATTGCTTCGAATTCACGTAAAGAAAATTTTTTCCATGTTATATTATAAGTGCATATACAACAAAATTTATTTCTTTTGTACAATTCTTTTTTTTTTCTTAAATTTAAATAAAATTCAAAAATAAATCTTTAAGCAAATGCATTTTTTAAAGATAGCAATGATCCGTTTTAAGGTCTACATTCAATTCTTTCTACACTATTTAAAAAGTTTCTGCGAAGTGATTTTTAATAAAGAAGAAATGATACCTTCAGTGATAATGGAAATAAGTAAATAAATGAATGAATGAACAAAAGAATACATAATAAAGAGTCGCTTTCTATAAAACTTTCTTGCATACTCTAATAAAGGTGATATCCCTAAGAACGCCTTGCTCAGTATTGGCTTCAATAATTATGAAAGATGAACTTTTGGCATGAATTTAACATTTTTACAGTCGATCGTGTTATCCTTGAAGAGTTTTTTTTCGATTCATCTGTGATATGAGGTAAATAATATTCTAAAAATTAAATTTCTATCTTATCCATAGATTGGAGCAAAAATGTGACCCAGAAATATACTTGTAGCTACGAAATAATATACTTAAATTATTGAGTTTTTAGACTGCCGCCGTTATATGTTTCGGAAAGTACATATCGATAGACGATCCATTCCTTTTTCGGTTTGGATCCACATTTGATTGAGGACTCTACTCTATTTATTAAATCCGTGCACCGAATTTTATCCTTCTAGCCCCTTTTTGTTTTGTAGTTATCATGTTTACCTTCAAACAGCCGGACAAACAGACATCCGCTGAAGGAATTGTGCTCGAAATTTGGTGTAAATCTATAAATTTGGTGTAATTTGACGTAAATCTATAAATTTGGTGTAAAGATCGTGTACCAAATTTCAACCATCTAATATTTCAAAGCATTTTTGAGTCATTTTTGTCGCAAACAGACACTCGATCAGAGAGCCAGCCATGATGCCAAAAATGAATTTTTCAAAAAAAGGTCTAAAATTTGGAGATTCGCCAAAATGTCAACTTCGAATTTCTTGCGATTGCAATAATTTTTCTATACTTCGCATACGTGAAAATAAAAAGTGAATGGAGTATTTATTTGTTCAGAAACTTTTTTATACTTATGAAACTGTGCAGTTCTTATCTGAAAATTAGAAATGTATAAGGTGAATTTGGCTGTGCAATTTAGCTGAATTTAATCAGATAAATTACGAATCATAATTTCAGGCCAGCATATTAAATTGCAAAAAGCGGCAGTAGCTTTCCCGTTACTTTTTCACAACTCTTTTACATACTTTTAAGTATTATGACCTCTCCTTCAGCGCAAAATGTTGGACTTTGTGCATGGTTATGAACTTCACAGGTATTCAAATTTTATTTTCAGAATGCCGTACATTAGGAATTTGTGCTTTGTAGTATAAGAGAGAATACTGATTTTACGTCTCGTGGATTTTATCTTTCAGTCCATTGAAATAGCACTTTGACTGGGAACGATCCTTTCAGTGGCAAGAGTGCATATCTTATTTCATTTTCGAAAACCGAAATATTTTTGAGTTGTTGTACATGCATATTTGGAGAAACCAGACCTACAGACGGTTAATTTTGAAACAGACGTAAAATTTTACAAAGATCTTCGGTTTGAATTTTAAAACTGTGATCCATATTTCATTATGTAAGTTGATTTGTTCTTGAACTGTAGCTTCACATGGGTTCTAAAGTACAGACTGACACATGTTCAACACTTTATTACACATTTGATTATAATTTTATATACCAAATTTCAACCGTTTAGCTCAAAGCCTTCTTGAGTGTTTGCATTCAAAGATAGACATAACTCCAAAAATGCGTTTTTCTGAAATAGGGAATTCTGATACTTAAAGACTCGTTACGTCGTTCTACAGTAAATTACAGTACATCTTCTTTTATTTGTTTATGAGAAAGTAAAGAGCTATTATACAAAAATTCCATTATACCTTGAAATTATTAAGACATAAATTATGCGTTTAAATAAAAAAATTTATTAATAATCGTAAAAAAATATATTCTTCCTGTATTTGATTTCAAATAAAAAATATAGACCAAAACGTTGTAAAATCAACGAATTATTTTATGATGCATATTAGAAAAACAAGAAAAAAGAACCAAGTTTGGAACAAGCTGAGGTGGTTGCGTCAGAAATTTCTCGCATACATTCTATTAAAGGTTTTATTTCAGAGAAAGACTTGCGTGGTGTTAGCTCTCAAGAGTTGCGAAGTATTAGCCTTTGTGGAGAATTTAGCATTGTTAATGAATCTATTGTGTCATCCTTGGCGAATTATTTCTCGATAAATCCCTGGCATACGATTAAAACTATCCAAAAATCTAATTTGTGATTTAGACACATTTTTTCCAAACGATTGAAATAAAAATTTGATACAGAATTACACTTGTGGTCACAAAATTTCAATTATTTGTCAATAAATTTCAAATATTTGTCTATATAAAATTTCAAATATTTGTCATTTTTTTTTCGTTATAGTGTTTACATGTTTCTGAAAGTACAGATAAACCGACAGCCAACCTCTTATTGGATTTAGTACAAATTTTAATTGGTGTTTATACTATAGATGTTAAATCTATGTTCCAAATTTTATTTATCTTTTCTTTCTTCATTTTGTAATTATCGTGTTATTTGTCCAGTCGCATAGAAAGACTTCTGAAAGGATTTGGTCAACATTTGATAGAAATCTAAGTTTGATGTTGTTGTTGTTGCTTATCTTCAAAAGATCTGACATATCTCAGCTCCAGTAGACCACCAAAAAATCTATAATAATAAGAGGATAGAATGTTAAGTCTACCTGAAAGTCCAATGCAATCCAGAATGTGATCCAGTGAAGCTGGATGGTCATAGCATTTTTTACAAGTAGGATGGATTTTTCTACCACTTTCAAAGGAAAGAAACTTAAGTGGCCACTTTTTAGTCTAGCCAGAGCAGTCTGGGAGCAACGGTCGCATTTGAATTCCAACAGAGTGCCAGGAGATATTTCCGTGTACCATTGGTGAGCTAGTGGAATACGCCATATTAAATTCAGTTTAAATTTTTCATTGGAGTATAGTTTATGATAAAAAAGCAAAGGGCGAGAGGTAGTTTCATTCTCACTAAGCTCTTTGGAAAATCTAACAGAGTCCTCATTATCACTAATGTTTACGTGTGATGGGATCCATTGGAGGTGGACATCGTGGTTCTGAGATCTTCCTCAGTTTGAGCAGAATAGATAGGCTGGTTTCATCATTTGCAGTGTATCATTCACTAAGATGTTGTAGTGCACTGCGACTATCTAATAAAATCCTCAGTTCCCTAAAATCAAAATCATAAGATACGATAACATCAAGTCCTGTATTAATCGTAATTCACTCACTCCTGAAGACAGAACAAGTGTCAGCGTTGCGCCGCTTTGTTGTTGTCTCAAGGTGGGGGAGGGGGTCCTAATATAAATACCGCTGCCAATACGATCTTCTGTACGACTACCATCAGTATTGACCTGCAGTGCATCTTCAGGAATGCAACTAATAATTTCTACAGTCAGCTGTTTAAGATGGTCTTCATGGTGAGTTTGCTTGTTTGTATTGGATATCAGATCAAAGTGGAGCAAAACTCTCGATAATCATTCTGAGGGATCAATGCAGGATCTTAAATGTCCCGTCAGATCAGGTTTTGTGTTTTTGCCAAACTAAAAGGGCAGTATTTCTTCAACCTTTGATTGTTGTGCCAAGTGTACAGATACAAGGAAGTACGATGTTGTGGACGTAGCTGTATATTTTATTGAAGTACTTAACTAAATTGGCCCTTTTTTTTTAGTATGCAGTGGCTCTAAGTTGGTCTCGAATAAGGCTGTAATAGAAGGACAACTATTTCTGAGTCCGAGAATAATGCAAGCGGCACTCGGTTGTACACGTTCTAATTTCTGAAGATTGGTTTCAGACGCGCAGGAGTAAATTGGGTAACCATACTCCAGAATAGATCTTACTAGTGATATATATGTGGTTCTAAATGTGTTTGCATCAGTTCCCCAATATCTGTCCGCTAGATATTTGAGGATGTTTACGGGATTACGGGTCTTCGAAACCAAATGGTCTGTTACTGTTGAATTAAGGATCAAAATTTGATGTAAAGACTATGTATTAAATTATATCTATCTTGCTCAACGTGCTTCGGAGTACTCTTTGATACAGACAAATATAGATATATAATAACAAAAAGGTAATTTCCAATTTAGGGAAGTCTAAAAACATGAAAATTCTTCAAAATCTAGAGTTCGAATTTTTTGATGATTTCAATCATTTTTCTGCCACTTCGTATAAGAGTAAGTGAAACCAATATAGCTTGCAAAATTCAGATTTTTAGAGATATATTGAGTTATAGTCTAATGTTTTTATCATCAAAAATCAAACTTTTCCTGTACTTCTGATTAAAAAAAAACATTTTACATCAACCTTAGATTTAAGCGAAAAATGAATGCATTTCAAACTAGCTAATTTTGAAATATGAAAATCTCTCTTGTGAAGAGTAATTTAAAATTGCCGAGAATCGCATTTCTCTTGCATATGATGTAGTATTTGGTACATATGAAGTATATTTAATTGATTCGACTTTGCGGAAAGTAAAATCTTTCCATATGATGTTGCATGCGCATATGATATTTTTATCTCTTTTTATACATTTTTCAATTTATGCGAATATCTGCTACAAATCTATAGTTAAAAGTAATCTTACCACATGTGCAAGGGTAAGGAATATTAAATTCAATATTAAACTGTGTTTCGTGTAAAATTGACACCAAGTCGTTTTGTTGATGCTTTCGCAACTAAAAAATTGTGCGTCATTAGCTAAGGATACTGAGTGCTCTGGATACGTCGACTTTTATCCTTATTGTCCTGATTTGTACTTTTTTATTATAGAGACTTTTCTATGATCCATCATATTAATCTATTGGTTATGCTAGATAGTGATCTGACGCTAAGTTGCAAGAACCATATTATTTATGTATAAATTCCTAGTTTTAAAGAAATTTTAGACATGATCCTCTCAAACAAGTATTCACTCTTGTTTTTCGGAGTACAATTCGGTTTTAACGGCGACCAAAAAGCGACTAGAATAAATTTCGCCAAATTATAGAAATATATTCAAGTGCATTACTATTTATTATGAGAAATTTTGAACATGCGAATCACATGCTGTATAGTTTAACAATTGAAATCGCCAGATTGGCGAATTTTTTCTTGGCGGTTTTTGATTGCCGTTATAATCGTTATGTTCCGTTTCTTGTCAACAACATACTTAGATATGAAACGGAAGAAGTAAACTTTGCTAAATTCAAAACCTCAGTTGGAGATGCATGATGGAAAAATCCGGCATGAAATCCGGTTTAAGAGGTAAGTTGTTAGCTTAGCTGTCATCTTAGTCCTCTTTGAAAGGAATCTCAATCGCCAAAATTGATAGCCTCGCCATGAGCACCAAAATGAATCTGAATGATAGACCCATTAGCATAAACTGATGAATTGAAGGTAGAATTCTAAGAAAAATTTTCTTCTAAGAACTAAAAAAAAGTAAAAGTAAAAGAGGTACATTTCCTACGGAAATTGTGATAACTCGGCCCTTTTTTATACCCATCCCACTCCAAGAATTGATTTGGTTTACTTTTTATGAGTTTGCTGTATCAAAAATCATTCATGTGTATGCTGCGATAAATGTATCTTATCGTTTCAGGAAAAACGAGAATTCGTTTACTTTCCACACGCTCAGCGATTCCCATCCATACATTCAATGATTTTTAGTTTATTTACTTTTTCAATACATATTTATTTTACCAAATTGTTTCAGTTTTGCTCAATTGAGTTCTAAGATCAAATGCTATTTCAAGAAGAAGCGAAAAATATTGGTCAATATAACAAGGCGCTAGAATAGCATATACCATTGTTACCAGTCGAAAATTATTGTTCCAAATTTAGTTTCCTCTTTTAACAGGCTTTTTTACATCATAAGAAAACACTGTTATCCTATAACAATGCATACCAAATGTTCAGTGATCTTTATTGTACCATATTTCAATTTCTAACAATGCATTTTACATTATTTCAGCAATGTGAAAAATCACTATTACTGAAATTCTTCATCGGAAAGCGTCATTTCACCATCTTGAAGAGTTGTTAACAGAACTTTTTATTTGCATTCATTAGTTCAGGAGAAAATCCCATTGAAATAAGTCGAAATGCTCACCATCTTGTTTTCAATACAGGTAAGTTCCTTCTCTATAAAGCATTTTATATATACTTATGCAAATATTTTTAAATGTTTTAACTAAAAGGTTTTTCATCATTTAAACAATATCGAAAACCTTAATATCAGGATGATTCCAGAAAAAGTGTTTTCAGATATATCTTGCAAATCTGCGTTTTCTCATAGCGTTTTTAAACATTTGCAATCTTCTGGTACGGAAACAGGTTTACAATAAACAACCTCAATAAGTAAGAGTCTTCGCTGTATATGTTAACAAGAAATAATTCGTTCACAGTTTGTGAAAAATTTTAATTTCCTTGGAATCCGAAAACTTTTATTATTTTCAAATATTAGATTCCCAAGGATACTTTTATTTTATTCAATAAATTTACTTCTTTTTTTTATCTCAAACTTTAAACTGGATTTGAAAATAAAATATGGTTTCCACTACAACTGATGTTGTTTTGAAATGAATATTTTACACGGTGCCCGTTATATAAATATATTTTTGTGTTTCTTTCGCTATATCACCTTGTTTAAATTTCGTTAATAATCAGTTAAATTCGCAGTGCGAGAAGATGTCATTATTTTTTAGGTATCGTAGTGCGAAAGCAACTCAACAGTTAGTAAAACCATCTGGTATAATAGCCTGCTATATATGCCATTATTCAAACATTCATGTTTAAATTAGCAAAAGCATTATCTCTTGAAAAATTCAAATTTGTTTGAACTGTGGCTCATTTCAGTGCACACTTAAACTTTTCAGGTATTTCTGAAATAGTCAAAAAAATTCATTTAACATATAAATTTAAGTAAAAAATAAGCATGATTTGAATTAAACAACTTTTCAATATGAGAATATCTCTCATGAACAGCAATTTAATAAAAAATGGGTGGAAAAAAGTATTTTCGCTAGGTGTATATTAGATTGCATTTAGTTGGTTCGATTCTGCCGAAAGTACATTTTTTTCATATTCTGTCTATAGGTGCATATATAATATTTTTTGCTTCTTTTATGAATGAATTTATTAATGAATGGCAGTTATCTGTATTGAATGTCTTCGTTTAATTCTTTGAGTGCTATTTAAAATTTTTCTGCCGAAATTGAAGTCAGTTTAATAATGAAGAAATTATACCCTCAGTGACAAAAAGAAAATGAATGAATGATATAATGTAAGAATAAATCATCAAGAGTGGTCTCTCTAAAACTTTCTCGCAGACTCTATGAAGGATATTATCCTACATAATGCCTTGCATGACATTGGCATTCAATTGTTACGATATTTTAACCTTTGGCTTGAATGTATCATTTTTTATTAAATCTATGGTGTTATTCTCGGCGAGTTTTTTTAGTGATGAATCCCTGGTATGCGGTAGATAATATCTGTAAAATATATTTGTTTTTAAACACGTTTTTCCTAACCGATTGAAAAATAATTGAGACGGAACTTCACTTGTAGTGACAAAATGACAAATCAAATTTGATATATTTGAATCATTGAGTTGATGATCTATCGCGCTTATATTTTTCTGAAAGTGCAGACCGTTAGACAGTCAATCCCTTGTTGGATTTGACTCAACATTTGTTTCGTGCTATCGATATTAAATCGTGCCTATAGATATGGGTATCTTCGCTATGGATATTAATTCTATATTAATGTACCAAATTCTATCCATGCAGCTTTCTTCGTTTTGTAATTATCGCGTTATTTTCGAACACCCGGGTAAAGGATTTCCTTTATAATGGACTTTCTCTAAAATTTAATAGAAATATATAAAATTAGAGCATTTTATCCGTCTAGATGAAGGCATTTTAGTTGTTTTTATGACCGGCAAACAGACGGACAGACAGACATAAAGTCAAAAGCGTGTTTTTCGATTTTACGGAAATCTAAAAGTTGGAAATCCATGAAAAACTCGAATTCGAGTTTTTTTATATGATTACAACATTTTTTTTTTGTTCTTTGTATAAGAGTAAATTAAAAGTTAATTGATTCTATTTGCATCGAAATTTTTTTAAAAAAATTTCTGGCTATGAAAATGTTGTGCAGTTTTCATGTGAAAACTTTAATTGCGTAAGTAAATTTGGCTGCGTTATGGCTAGTTAAAATGAATCTAATAACGTCGGAGGGAACATTTCAGGCCAGCATATCAAATTCAAACAAGCGATTGGAGTACTTCCTAAAACTTTACGCCACTCTGTTATCATTTATTATTATTATGTCTTATGATTGTCTCTTATGCATACAATTTTGGACTTCGTGCATTTCCATAGACTCCAAGAGAACACACATTTTTGTTTTCAGAATGACAAATATTAGAGATGTGTTTAATACGAAAAAAATGATTATGCGTCTTTGAAACTTTATTTTTCAGCAAATGGAAACGAAATTTATATAGGAAATTATAACTTCAGCTGCAAGAGTGTATACTTTATTTCATTAATTAAATCTTAACTTTTTTGAATCGATGAATATACATATATGTGAAAATACAGAATACAGAGAATCAACTCTTGAACAGAATTATTGCAAAATTGTATAAGGATCTTTGCTTTGAATTTTAAATCCGTGTTCCATATTCCATTTTCCCGAGATGATTTGTTCTTGAGTTATCGCATTTACAGTGATGCGAGATTGAACAGGTGATGAATCCCATCACAGATTTGATTCGAAGTTTAAATTGCACCCAGAAAACAGAAGTTAAATCTGCGTACTAAATTCCATCTATCTAGCTTATTTTTTTCCACAAGAAGTGGGTTCACCTTCATTCTAATTTCCAGATTTTCTGAAAATGAATTTTGCTCGAAATTCCATAGAAATCTCCAAATTTGCTTTTAAGACAACATGACCCATTTCAATGGTTTTGTTGAAAGCCTTCTTGAGTTATCGTGCTCAACATTAGATAGACAAACATAATTCTAAAAATCTGTTTTACAGAAACAGGCAGTCGAAAATTTAAGAACATGTCACACTTTCAACATAAATTTATGAGACTTATAATATTCCCCTTTTCTTTACTTATGAGAATGCAAAAAGCAATTATTTAGAAATTCCATTGCACCTTAAAATTATTAAAGCATAAGCCTCGTGTTTTATTTTTGGTTGGGGGGGGGGATAATAGTCAAAAAATATTTTTCTAGTTTTTCACAAACTACAAACTTAAAATCAAAATTATTGATGTGGGCACTGCCAAATCAGAACGCATAAATTTAAATTCATAATGGAGAAGTCAGAAATAAAAGGATGCTCTGCCGCCGTCTTTTCACCAAATTTGGCGTCGTTCTTGTTGATTTCGTCATTTTCGTAAAGAAGTCTGAATTACTGTCAAATGAGCTCTTTCCGCTTTGCCATCGGAACCAAAAGGAAATCTGAATAATAGGTCATCAACAGGGGATCTGAATGTGTAGTCCTAATAGCGATTATCCTGTGAGACACAACCTTATTGGAAGGAGGTACACATCGACATCAGAATTGAGTAAACTCCATCTAAAATATTGTTACGAATTTCCTGCGATGTGCTTAGAGTAAATTCAATAAGCAGAATCCTTTTAAAAAAAAATAAATAAAGCTATTTATTTAACGAGGACTACAAGAATAACACTGCGCATTCAATAGCTCAGTCACCAGCCTACAGCTTATTTGCTGTCTAAGGCTCCAATACAATACCTAATCTTTCGTGCTTGTTTTTATGTGCTCTCTGCCGGAAGTGACGTCACTAACAGGAAGTTATGTCATATTAGAAAAATCCAGAACCTTGGAGAGAATTCAAGAAATCAGGATCCCTCTAGAAAATTCTCTCTGTCGCCAAGGTTTCCAACTTCCGTCGCCAAACTTGGCGAAATGTCGCCAAATTTGGCGACAAAAATTAGTTGCCTAAAACATCGCCAATGAGCCAATATCTCGCCAATTTGGCGACTTGCTATTGAAATACAATGGGATACATATAACATTCATTATCATAAGACAAATTACACCAATTTACAGAATTCGTAACATTGCCCCCCTCTCAAGGACTGCACGTCCCGGGCAGTACAATCCTTGAATAGGTAAAAATTATTTACAAGTATATACAATGGTCGACAGTACACAGTTACATACAAGCATATAAGTGGCTCTTTCGATCAGCTAGTTTCGTCCCTAGAGTTACAAAAATAAGGGGCCAGCCGATCACAATGCACTACCCTAGGCCTTGAGTTCTTAGATTTTTGGATACGAATCACAGCATCATTTAGTCTTTTTAGGACTGTATATGGACCGTCCCAATTTGTCTGTAACTTTGGAGAAAGTCCTTTTCGTCGAATCGGGTTCCAAAACCAAACCTTGTCACCTTCGTGAAACTCATGTCCTGTAGCTCTCGTGTCGTACCTGGTCTTCGTCTTTTCCGTTGCGATGTCGATCCGATTACGGGCGAACTCGTGCACACTTTCTAAACGTTCCTGTAGTTCATGGACATATTCTTCAGGAGAAGAAGGCACATCAGGAGGGCGCCCAAACAGGAGATCACAGGGCAGACGGAGTTCACGACCGAAGAGCATCTGGGAGGGAGTGAATCCAGTGGTTTCATGGACGGCACTTCGATAGGCAAGCAGGAACATAGGAAGTTTCCGATCCCAGTCTTGTTGATTCATGGAAACGTGGATAGAGAGATGGTTTAAGATCGTTCTATTAAATCTCTCAACCATGCCGTCTGACTGGGGATGTAAGGGGGTAGTTTGTGTCTTATCAATCTTAAGAAGGACACAAAGTGCCTTGAATACAGCAGAAGTGAAATTTCTGCCTTGATCAGAGTGCATCTGAAGGGGCGTCCCATAGCGAGAAATCCAGTTCTGCAGCAATACTTCGGCAACTGTTGTAGCTTCTTGATCAGCGATCGGGTAAGCCTCGGGCCACTTGGTAAAATAATCCTTGACAACTAAGATGTATTTGTAGCCATCATTTGAACGTGGGAGAGGCCCTAAGATGTCCAACGCGATTCTTTCAAATGGTGCCCCTACATTATAGCGCCGTAATTTTCCACGGCATCGTGTTTTGGGTCCTTTTCGGGCCCCACATGCATCGCAGGACTTGCACCATCTTTCTACGTCATCTCTTACTTTGCTCCAGAAAAAACGCTCCCGAACCTTTTGGATGGTCTTCAATATTCCAAAATGACCTCCGGTTGGACTACTGTGTAATTGTTCCAACACTTCCGGTATTCTTGATCGTGGGAGTACTAATTGCCATTTTGATGTTTTGCCATCCTCAGACTCCCATTTTCTGTATAATACACCATTACGAATATGGAGTGAATCCCAGAGAGCCCAATAGCGTTTGCTATCCGGACGATAGCTGGAGATATCTTGCCAACTGGGTCTAGTGCTAGATGATTCAAGAAGTTCCAAGATAGGTTTTATGTCGGGATCCGTAAGTTGAGCTTCTCTGACTTCTTTATCGCTCCAACGGTCTATTTGTGTCGATACCGAATCCTTTATTTGACGAATGACAGGTGTTATCATGTCATATTTCTTCTCGACTGTAGTGCAGTAAGAACAAGCATTCGAGCATGGTCTTCTTGATAAGGCGTCAGCATTACCATGAAGGGACCCCTTGCGATGTTTGATCTCGAAATCGTACTCTTCAAGTTTCTGAATCCATCTAGCTATCTGGCCTTCGGTGTTCTTAAAATTTAAAAGCCATGTCAGGGACGCATGATCCGTTCGGAGCAGAAACTTCCGACCGTAAAGATAACTATGAAAGTTCTCAACAGCTTTTACAATGGCCAGTAATTCTTTTCTGGTGACGCAGTAATTTCTTTCGGGCTTTGAAAGACACTTGCTCCAGTATGCGATGACATGTTCTTGGCCGTTAATTTCTTGGGATAAAACTGCTCCGACACTTTCATGGCTTGCGTCCGTGTCAAGAATGAATTGCTTTTCGGGATCCGGATAAACTAGAATGGGAGACGATGTTAGAGCCGCCTTCAAGCTATTAAATGCTTCCTCGCATTCGTCTGTCCACAAGAACTTCTGTTTGTTTTCAGTCAGCCTGTGGAGAGGTCTCGCGATTGAAGAAAATCCTTTAACAAATCTGTAATATGTGCACAGACCGAGAAAACTTCTAAGCTCATGCACATTTTTAGGGCGCCTCCAGTCTTTTACAGCTGACACTTTCTGTGGATCAGTTCTAACACCATCAGCAGAAATTATGTGACCCAGATAATTCACCTCGTGACGGAATAAGTTGCATTTGGAGGGGTTTAGCTTCAATTTGGCCTCTTTCAATTTTTCAAATACTCTCCTTAGGTTGCTGAGGTGTTCCTCGAAACTTTTCCCTACAATGATGATGTCGTCTAAATAAACAAGGCAAGCTTCAGGAGTGAGTCCGTTCAACACTGTCTCCATGAGGCGTTCGAAGGTAGCTGGTGCATTACAGAGACCAAACGGCATGACCTTAAACTGCCAAAGTCCTTGTCCTCCTGTCGTGAATGCTGTCTTTTCACGGTCTTCAGGATGTATCTCTATTTGCCAATAACCCCTTTTCAAATCCAAGGTAGAGAACCACTTGTTTCCGCTAAGAATGTCTAACGTGTCATCGATTCGTGGAAGTGGATAACTGTCCTTTTTTGTGACATCATTGAGCCGTCGATAGTCTACACAAAATCTCGTAGATCCATCTTTCTTTCGGGCTAACACGATGGGAGAAACCCAGGGACTCGACGAAGGCTCGATGACATCTCGTTCCTGCATGTCCCTTAGTAGATCTTTAACTTCTGTTGTCTTAGCAATTGGTAGTCTTCGGGGATTCTGTTTAATAGGAGAGTGATTCCCAGTTTCAATTCGATGTTGAGCCAATTTCGTTCTCCCGAGGTCACCAGATGTACAGGAAAATAGTTCCTCGTATTCGTCAATAAGCATCCATGCTACACTTTTCTGTTCCTCATTCAATTCAGTGGGCTTCAACAGATTCAGTTCGAGTTCTTTAGAAGGCTTTTTCGACATGATTTCGGGATGTTTCTGTATACAGGTGACTGGAGCACATGTTGCTAATACGTCGCCTTTCCTGATTGTTTTAGGATTACCAGTTAGATTAACAACTCTGACTGGTACAGTTTCCTTCGAAAGATCTACCAGTGCGGAAGCAACCAATACACCTTTTGGAAAATTTTCAGAGTCCGGAAATTCAGTTAGACCATGTCGAAAGTTTTGACTTTTCTCAGCGGCCCCTCTTACAAGCATCTCAATTCGAGCTGGAATAGTAATATCACTTTTACAAGTTATTCGATGACACGGTTCTCTTTCAACAGCTCCTAACTGGAATAACGCTACATCTTCCGAATTTGAGCGTAGCACATTATTCTCAAAGTCAATTACAAAATTATGTTTTGTTAAGAAGTCCAAACCGAGTATAAAAATGTCGGTGATTTCGGCTACAAACACGGTATGGCCATATAACACATTTCCAAACTTAATTGTTATATGCATCTTGCCAATAATGGGGATTTTATCCCCTTTCACGGTCTGAAGGGTAACGCAGGGCTGTGTCCGAAGAATTTTTACGCCAAGTTGTTGTGCTAAATCTTGGCGCAAAATGGTGACATTGGCCCCTGTGTCAACGACCATTCGACACGGAAATCCATTTACATTCGCTTCAATAAACAGTCCATTCTCGCTGCTTGATGAAATTTGTAACACTTCAAAATGGGGCTTTTCATTCTCTGGCAACCTCCGCCCCGCGAGACCGCCACTACCTAGTTTTCCTGAGTATTATTCCTCGACAGGCTCCTAGGCCGTTGATCTTGGCGAGCCTGGCATTGCCTTTGGAGATGGCCTTCTGCTCCACATTTCCAGCAACGGGCGTTGTTTCTTTTAAATTTGCCTGTCTCCTCTCCAGACCTCTGCTTCATCCCCCGCAACTCCTCTAACAGTTGTGTCATAACTTTAAGTAAAGGATCCTCATCTCGTTTCACCTCCGCACCTCTGATAAAGTGACGATCCCTTCTCGATGCTTGTTGTGCCGCTTCAAACTTGATCGCGTAGACTAAAGCGGACTTCAGATCCTTAGTTTCCGCCATTCGTAGTGCCTTTTGTATTTCTACGTCTCTGACACCATCGACGAAATACTGCACAGCTAAAGTCTCTCTTACTTCAGTAGGACAATCGGAGAAGGCGAGGTGGGGCAGCTTTTCAATGTCCGTTGCGAGCTCTTGAAGGGTTTCGTTGGGGTTTTGTTGGCGAGTCTTTAACTGAAGTCGGCTATAATCCTTCAGGCATTTCTCGCCAAAACGCAACTCTAGGGCACTTGAAAGAGCATCAAAATTTAACTGTTCATTATCGGGAATGGTCCTCAGTATATCTGCAGCTTCGGCTCGGAGAGAAGAAGCCAATTGGCGAGCTTTGGTAATTGGATCCCAGCCATTAGCTTCTGCGACAATGGCGAACTGCGTCTTATACACCTGCCAAGATGTTTGTCCGTCATACGGCAGTAATTTCATACAGGGTCTGTTGACAACAGGCATATATCGAGCATTTTGAGATTGATTTGCAGCAGCCAATCCAAATTCTTGAGGAGTTTCATAGGACTCTCTTGATTCTTCAGTAACTTGAACTTCCATTTCTTGCTTCAATTTCTCAAATTTCTTTTCCATTTCTTCTAATCTTCCTTCAAATTCCTCTACTTTAGCATTGGCTACCTTCACGGCGTTATTAATTTCCTTCATCTCAGATTTCATTTCTGCTTGTCCTGCTTTCATTTCGACTTGTCCTGCTTTCATTTCTGTTTTCATTTCAACTTGTCCAGCTTTCATTTCTGTCATGAATGACAAAAGTTGCGTTAATTTGTCTTCCAATGCGGATTCTTCCTTCTGCTTTTCTTCCGCAGCTTTCTTACTCTGCTCATTCGTTTCACCAACGTTGTCGGATATACCACCACAACTTTGCTCTCTTTCAAGAGCTTCTCGAAGACGTTCGATCAAGTCATCTTTCAGTCCTGATGTGGGCAAATTCCTCGCCGACAGTTCGTCTTTCAATGCGGCCACAGTGAGTTTCGACAGAGATTCTCGATGAAGATCAGCCATTTTCCTTTATCTTCACTATTCGATCCCACTTCTGACGCCAATTTGTTACGAATTTCCTGCGATGTGCTTAGAGTAAATTCAATAAGCAGAATCCTTTTTAAAAAAATAAATAAAGCTATTTATTTAACGAAGACTACAAGAATAACACTGCGCATTCAATAGCTCAGTCACCAGCCTACAGCTTGCTTGCTGTCTAAGGCTCCAATACAATACCTAATCTTTCGTGCTTGTTTTTATATGCTCTCTGCCGGAAGTGACGTCACTAACAGGAAGTTATGTCATATTAGAAAAATCCAGAACCTTGGAGAGAATTCAAGAAATCAGGATCCCTCTAGAAAATTCTCTCTGTCGCCAAGGTTTCCAACTTCCGTCGCCAAACTTGGCGAAATATCGCCAAATTTGGCGACAAAAATTAGTTGCCTAAAACATCGCCAATGAGCCAATATCTCGCCAATTTGGCGACTTCCTATTGAAATACAATGGGATACATATAATATTCATTATGATAAGACAAATTACACCAATTTACAGAATTCGTAACAATATTATATCCCTAAGAGAAGGTTTGATTGAATATGTTTTTTGGATAATCAGGAACACAAGCCATACGAATGTTTGCTCAAGGAATCGTGTAAGTTTATATCGGAAAAAAGTATAGCACACTAACTTATACTTCATTTTCTCGTCTTGATCTAATATATAAAAATCTCATGTAGCGGTGTTTGTGTTCGTACTCCTCCGAAACGGCTTGACCGATTTTCATGAAATTTTTATGCGTATTTGGTAGGTATGAGAATAGGTCGTAAAGTATATTTCACAACGCTAGGTAATTAGGGTGTTCCTATCCACGTTCACCGTACGCTGATGAGATCAACGCTTGCTTGAAATCATCGCCACTGTGACGTAATGTTGAAAAAGTGCAGCTAAAAATAAACACACGCGTCCAAATGCTACAAGATCCATCTTCTGACACATTCTCGGACCAATTGTTAGATATCGGCGTTGGAAAAGTTGCTGTCTAAATTGCCCACTAATTTCTGCATTATCGTTGATTCGCAAAATGCTCTCATTGACCGCTTATTTCCCGATGTACGCACATAATACATAAATCATGCGTGACTTGCAGAAAGAGCCATTTCGGCAGCAAAAAATGTGGACGTCGACGATTTAAACTTCAAGATACAGTAGGCGTTGTCAGGCGACTTGGTATCATACACATTGATCGATACAGTTTGCGATGATAACGAAGCTGTAAATCATCCAACAGAGTTTTTGAACTCACTGGATTTGCCAGGCATGTCACCACACCTTTTACGACTGAAAGTTGGATCACCGGTTATTTTACATCGGAATTTGAACCCACCATGGCTGTGCAATGACACGCGATTGGTCATTAAAAAATTGATGAAAAACGTTATCGAACCCAACATTTTGAATGGTAAATTCCGAGCTGAAAATGTTTTGCTGCCACGAATTCCAATGATTCTCACAGACGTGCCAATCGAATTTAAACGCGTTCAATTTCCTATTAGATTCGCATTCGCAGTGACAATCAATAAGTCGCAAGACCAAACGATGTCTGTTTGCGGCTTAGATTTAGGCACACCATGTTTTTCACACGTGGCATGTTCTGGCGTGGGCAAACTATCGAGCTCATTTGTGTTGGCTAAATACGGACTGACAAAAAATATCGTACACTCAATTGCTCTTCGAAATGAATATTGATTTTCTTTATTTCATTTTTATACTTTAGGACAAAAAATATATTACTTTTTTCACTTTAAGTTTAACTTTTAAGAACGTTAATGAAATACATTGTATTGAGAAAAGGAATGGTTCGTGTTTTTTTTTGTTTTAATCGATGATCATCGTCTACAGTGCTTCATTCCTCTTTCTGTCATAGATCCCATCCCCACACACTTACAATGCATTCGTTAACAACCAAAATATTCAATAGAAATAATTTATAAGGCAGAACAACGTTTGCCGGGTCAGCTAGTATTCTATAAATTTTTAGCTTATCAGTTTCTCATGACATTTATTAATGAACAAATTATTTCTATTTAATTAAACTTTGCAAGACCCCGACTCATTTTAGAAATAAGTAGGAAATAACTTAAACAATGGAGAAAATAGTTGAATATGAAACTTCTTTATGACAGAATGTAATATTGTTCCTTATCGAATATTATTGCTCCAACTTTAATTTAACCTCGTTCCTTAAAAATGCTTCTTACATTATTCGAACAAATGTTGGTTTTTCTTTCGTAGATTTTTGCTAGAAGTCATAATTATTCCAAACTTCAGTATCAAAAAATAAACAATGCCAAAACTCATTGCAAATTAGATCCATTTTCAGAAAAATATTTTCACCGCTATTTTGAAGAATTGTAAACAGTTTTGTTAAATTGTTTCTTAAATTCCGGTTACTTAACAAGTAAATCTTGTCACTTAATAAGTAAATCTTGTCACTTAATAAGTAAATCTTGTCACTTAACAAGTAAATCTTGTCGTGGTAAGACTAATACTGTGCACTATTTTCAACAAATGTTAGAAATAAATATTTTTGTAATGTAGCGAAATTTTTAAACAAAATTTGACAGAAAATTCTTCACGTAGAATTACTGATATTTGATAATTAATTAAAGACACCATTTTTTTTCTAGTGTGAAAATTTCTGTTATAAAATGACGACTCAGAAATTTATTTACACTTAGTTTCTTTATTCCACTTGAATCTTGATACTTCGTTAAAGATTGGATACCACAAAAATAGATGAATTGTTAAAGAATTTCTTTCGTATTTAACTACTCAGTTTTTTTTAACATTTAGTTTCAAATTAAATAAATAAAAATATTTAGCTTCGTATTTTTATTTCAAGTGTATTCTCTTTCCTCGTGAGGAAAGGACTTATTTATTAAAATTACAACAGGTGTTAAAGATGTGAAAAAACATCTGAAAATGGTTTTATGATTTAATTTCGTATTTTTAAAAAACATGGCTACCTAAACAAAGAATATTTCTCAAATTTTGATAGGCATTAAATCATAGCGTGTAAGAAGAAATATTTATAAAGGTTCTGGTAATTACGCTTTGAATATTTCTAATCCTTATTTATGCCACGTTTCTTAAAATAAGGTTTAATCTTAAATGAGAAATATTAAACTTTTGTTAAATCACTAACTTATCTTCTGAATAGAAACGTATTCATAAATTATGTAAATTATTGAAATAATTCATCATCGCAGTGTTTTATACAATAAGAAAATTTTCAAGCAAATAAAAATTCCGGCCAATGATATATTTTGGTATGTACGAATATATTAAAGGAATAAGAAGAATTTTAAACATTTTTATAATAAAAAAAAAAAATCTGTACATTTCCATTATACCGGCGCAGGCGATTAAGTCGCCAAACGGAGAATCGCCGTCTGTTTGGCGTGATTTGTTCCGGTGACTTTGTGCTGTCGCCAAAAAGTCTGCTTGGCGAGATTTGCGCCGGTATAACGTAAAAGTACCAAAAAATCACTTTTGCTTACTTTTCACCTTGAATGATAATATGACAAAATTAATAGATTTAAGAAAGAGAAGGAGATGTTTCAACTTTTCTCTTCCTAGTATCGTTATTTCTTCTTATGGTACTTGTTGGTTGTAACGGCGACCAAAATGCGCCAAGAAAAAATTTCGCAAATTTGGTGATTTTAATTGTCAAGTTATATAGCATGTGATACGCACATTCCAAATTTTTCATAATAAATAATAATGCACTTGAGAATATTTTTAAAACGTGGCGAAATTTTTTCTTGGCGCTTTTTGGTCGCCGTTACAACCGAATTGTACTCTTCTTCTTTATTATAGAGACTTTTTCTATGATCCTTCATATTAATCTATTGATAATGCCCACCAATGTTATGTAATCAGTATGCAAAAATCATATTATTTATATATATATAAAGTTGGAGTTTTAAAAGACCATTTTTAATAGCTATGTAACATTAAAATATTTTTAGTATTGAGTTTGGCTTAAGAAAAGTGATTTATTTGGCTTATTAGATAAATTTATTTTCATTTATTAATTAATAGTTAAATAACGAATCAAGACATGCCATTTTCTATGAGATAAGGAAATGAAGTATCGTATTTTCTGTCTTATTGACACATTTGTCAGATCTTATGCCAATCTGCATAACTTCATACAAAGATTGATGAATTTCGGGTATAATTTGGTTTTAACGGCGACAAAAATGCGCCAAGAAAAAAAAATTCACCAAATTTTAAAAATATACTCAAGTTTGCTATAAGAACGCTATATAGTTTGACGACTGAAATCGCCAAATTGGCGAAATTTCTTTTTTACGCTTTTCGGCTACCGTTACAACCGACAAGTACCGAATCTGGTGGGAAAGCTTATTTCCTATGTCCATAGAAAGAGTTAAAGAAGAAAAATAATTTTTAGATATAATCCAACTTGTTTTTCAATAATCAAAACTTGTTTTTCGTAAAACAACATATATAGATATAAAATGGAAGAAGTAATCACTGCTAAATACAAAACCTGAATGGAGATGCATGATGGAAAAATCAGAAATAAAATGCCATTTGAGAAGTGGACTGTTGGCTTAGCTGTCGTCTTAGTCATCTTTGAAATGAATTCCGACCACCAAAATTGAATTAAGCAATGGTAAGACCACCCAAAGAAATCTGAGTAATAGGCTCATTTTTATTAATTGATGAACTCAAGGTAGAATTCTAAGGAACATTTTTTCTAAGAGCGGTAAAAAAAAATGTAAAATGTGTTACATTTCCCCAAAGAAATTGAGATAACACAACCCTCTAATATACCTTTCCCACTCTTTATTTATTTATTTCTTTGGGTTTGCTTTAACAGAAATAATTCTTTTTTATGCTGCACCAAACACATATTATTGGTTACAGGAGAAGCGAGAATCCATTTCTTTTCCTAGCAGCATCTTATCTACATATTCAGGGATTTTTAAAAAAAAATTTCGTTTTTAATTACAGATATAATTTACTAAATTAAGCTCTGCGATCCACTGACATTTCAGGAATAAACGAAAAAAATAGCTTAAACAATGAAAAACATTGTTGAATGTGACAATGTTCTAGAATAGAATATTGCTTTATTACCTGACGAAAATTATTGCTCCAAATTTAATTTAGTTTCATTTTTAACAGTCTTTTTTATATCGCAAGAATATGCTGATTTCCTGTAACAATGCGTTACCTCCGTTAGATAAGGATCCTTATTATTCCAAATTTCAGTTTCTAACAATGCATTTTACACTATTTCAGCAATTTCAAAAATAATTATTACCGAGACTCATCTTCTGAAAGCGTCATTTCACCACCGAATTGAAGAGCTTACCTTCAAAAATTAATTAGTTCAGAAGCAAATCCCATCGAAATAACTGAAATGCTAACCATCTTGTTTTCGAAGCAGGTAAGTTCCTTCTCTGTAAATCCTTTTGCTCCGATGATGCCAGGAAAAAGTGTTTGTACATATATCTTGGAAATTTACTTGAACAAATAATTTTCATTTCTGAAGAATTTAAAAGAAACATTTCTTTCTTAGAATCCAAAGATTTCTTTTAGCTGCAATTATTAGACTTCTAACGCTATCTCTTCCTTATTAGATAAATTTTCTTATTGTAAAATTTAAGCTGAATTGAAAAATAAAATAAGAAAGAGGATTTTACGGCAACTGATGTTTTGAAATGAATATTTTGCACGATGCCAATAAGATAACTATATTTTTATCGTATTTTTTTTCATAATTTCATTTCTTTAAATTCCGTAAATAATAAATTCAATTCACAATGCGTCTAAAAGTAAATATCATTATGAAATATTTCGCAAAATGGTAAAAGCACAGATTATTACAAACTGTATTACTATATATCCTATTATTCAATCATTCATATTTAAAATAAATTTAAAATATTTAAATAAATAAATATTCAAGCATTCATCTTTAAACTGGTAAAATCATTATCGTTTGAAAAACCCAAGTTTGTGAAAAAGGATTTTTAATTCAACCTTTTTATAATCAAAACTTAGATTTTTCTGGCATTTCAGAAATAGATAAAAAAAAAAATAACAAAACATAAAGCGCAAAATAAACATAGTTTAAATGAGTCAACTTTCAAATGGGATAATATCGCCCATGAACAATAATTTAATTACAACTTTGGCAGAAAAACGTTGTTTTCGCTCCGTAAGATGAAGTATTTGGCATATTCAGAGTGAATTTCATTGCTTCGACTTCACGGAAAATGATATAGCGGATTGGCAACAGTAAAATTGCAAAACTCTTGCATAATTTTTATTTTACCTGTTTTATATTGTTAACTGTATAATTATTATTTATACTTAAAATCAGATTAACTGTGACTATGATGCAGAATATTTTTTCTTTCTCCAGCATCGCTTGTATTTCTTTTTTTTTTTTTTCTGTTTTATTTTCAGATAGCGCTATAGCGCTTGGCGCTATTTTCAAAAATCGCCAACAATGGTCTTGCGAAATGTTCAAAAGCAAGGGAGCAGATGTCCAATCATTGTGCATAATAAAGATTGCCAGCTTTGGCGAGTTATCGCAACTTAGCGAAGAAGGGGGTAAAACTCCGGTTCAGCCAAATGTTTTTTTAGTTAAAACGAGTGAAATGAAATTTTTTTAAGAAGTCAATTCTTAATTATGAACTAAATTTTAAGAAGATAACATCTGCATTTAATTTGGAGATCATAAAAAACGAAACTCCATAGTCATTTTTTTCCATATTATTTTAAAAGTACATGCATAACAATTTTTATTTCTATTATGCAATTTTCTTTTTCTAAAATTGAAATCGAATTAAAATATAAATCTTTAAACAAATGGATTTTTAAGAATGGCAGTTAGCAGTTTTGAGGTGTACATTTGCGTTTTTCTATACTATCTAAAATTTATCTGCGGAAACCGAGGCGAATTTTAATAAAGAAAAATTATACCTTCAGTGGTAAAAGAAAATAAGTAAATAAATGAATGCAAGAATATATGAGTAGGAATGACCTTCCCAGACTTTCTTGCATCTTTTAATAAAGGAGATATACCTGAGGACATCTTGCATAGCATTGGCTTTGAATAATTACGGAAAATTAACCTTTCCCATGAATTTAGCATTTTTACTGACTCTATTTTGTTATCCTTGGAGAGGTTTTGCAATTCCTACTATTAGCTCACACTCTTTCTATATATATCTTGTTCAGATTTTCAGTCGTTAATAAAATACTTTTTATTCATCCACTCAACTTCAAATACATTTTTTTTAATGTTAATACAGTTTTTTCAAATATTAATTAATTAATTTAATTTGTCCAGTCATTTCTATTGGGTCGCCAAAGTTGCCAACTCTGTCACCATGTCGCCAAATGGTCGCCACGTTTGCCACCAAGCTTTATTTTGCCACCTAATATTATTATTCTGCCATATGTATATACATATTTACATTAATTGTAATTATTTAATAAAAAGTAACTAAAATAAAAAAAAATTGTTGTCCTAAGTAGGATTTGACCTAAATTATATATATAAATATGTTACTTGTTGATGATTAATCCGTGATATGTGCTAAGTAATATCCATTTTTTTTTTTTTTTGTCTTTCATGCGTTTTTACCAACCGATTGAAATAAAAATTTGACAGAACGTTACTTGTAGTCACATAACCACATACCAAATTTGATATATTTAGGTCACTGAGATTTTAGGCTGCCGCCGTTACATGCTTCTGAAAGTGCAGAATGATTGGCTCAAAATTGGATGGGTGACTACACTATAATTATAAAATCCGTGTATCGAATTTTATCCTTCTGACTCTGTTGTTTGAAGTTATCGTATTTCTATTTCACCCACCAGAACAGCACAGACTTCCATTGATGGAACTGTGCTCGAAATTTGGCAGAAATTTATACATTTTCGTGTAAAGATTGTGTACCAAATTTCAACCATCTATCTCAAAGTGTTTTAGAGTTATCTTAGTAGCAGTGAGATGGCCATAGTTAACCCGTTTACCTAAATACAAAAGTACTGATGATTCATTCCTTAATGGATTCGTTGCAAAATTTTATAAGGATCTAAATTTTACATGGTAGATCTGTGTATCAAATTTTATATATCTGTTTGCGATTCGCAGGTGTCATGTGTGTCTTAGATTTCATTTAAAATTTGAAAAATATCTACACATTTGGAATAGAAGCTATGTACAAAATTTCATCCATCTAGCTCAAAGTACTCTTAAATGATCGTGTTCATATACATACATAATTCCGAAAATGAGATTTTAAATTCTATTGAATCCGTAAACTTATGTTCATTCCAAATATTCGTCTCCTAGCGCCATCTTTTTCTTATTAAAAAATTGCTAATATTTTATCTCATAATTTTATTTAAATTGGAAAAAAAAATGAAATAGATTTTTTTTTGTCCTCACTTGCTGTTATTTTGAAATTACTGTATAGCATAAACAAGTTAAAGTAATTTATTAATGAGATTATTTTTCTCATCATTTCATTTCCTTCAATTTCATTTAATAATTAATTTTGTTTACAGTGTGTCAAAACATTTGATAGTAATAATAAATATGTATCGCATTTTATTCGCATGCGAATAACTCTTTAATTAATAAAAACATTCTGGGCTGGAAAGTTCAGATTTGTTGGCCATAAAGTGATTTTTTGGTGCAATCAGTTTATAAACCAAACGTCAACTTTTCTGGTATTTTTGCGTTAGATCTAAAACAATTCTCTAAAAACAGCTATTTAACCGATCCATGAGCCTATTTTAAATGATTCAGCTTTCTAGTGTAAGAATGCGTGCTGCATACTGCCGTTTAATACACAAAATTCAAAAGAAATGGCACTTTCTTTACTTAAGAGGGATTATTAGGTGCGTATTTTGATTGATTGTGTTTAAGAATAGCAGTCTTTCCTAAATTATACTATACGAGCATATGTGATATTTTTCTTTCCTTTCCTTTTATGAAATTTTCGTTTCCTTTTTAATTTAAATTGAATTAAAATTTTAAGTAGATATATTTTTGTGAATGACGGTCATCAATGCTGAATGTTCATATTTTCTTCTTTTAATACTCATTAAAAATGTTGAGTCGACGTTCAAGTTAATATGAATTAAATTAAATTTATTCCTCCAATGATAAAAAAAGCAAACAAACAAATAAAAGGAAAAAAATATGCTGATGAAGCTGCTGTTTATGCTGAAATGTTGAAATTTTATATCATTTTTCCTCTTCTCGTGTAAAATTGTAGACTTTTCGTTGTGGCCGTGGGCACCACGAGTGCACAGATTTTTATTCTCAGAATACCACCATTCATAGTATGATAAATAAGTTGGATTATGCGGTTGGGAGTCCATTTTTCAATCAAGTGAAACCAAACCATGACAGAGAACTACACTATTTTTATTTTGATTTATCTAAGCCGTAGCGTTTTTGATTAATATCATTTGCATACATATGAAAATACAGATTTATAGATTGTCAACCCTTACACAAATTAAGTTTAAAATTTTGCAAGGATCACTGCTCCTAATTTTAGAATTGTGTTACGTATTTCTTATATCTAAGCCGTTTTGTTTATGAGTTATTGCGTTGCCTCCATGTTCGAAAGACCAGAATCCACAGGCAGACAGGTGGTCAGCCACTTTATGGATTCGACCCAAAGTCTGATACATAAATTGAATCGATATAATTCTTTCACGTTTTTTCAAAGATCTTCAATTCCTTGCAATATGAAGGCTTCTAATTCATTAAATAAGTTTCTACATTTCCGAATCTCAAAATGTTTGCTGGATTGATGACTAAACCTTGGACTAGTATTTTGCCTCCATGTTTTGTTTGCTTTGAAAAAACTGTTTGAGATGAATACTGACTTCAATTGTTTTATCTCAAACTATCTTCAGGTACGTTTCCTAGACATTCAAAAAGTACATGTCTTATTTTTTTAAGCAATCGAAGATGAAAAAAAAAAAAAATGTGTAAAGCATGAAAAAAACAAAACAAGATCTACAAATTTAATATTGGATGTGACGAAAGAATTTTATGATGATTGTTAATTTCTTATTAGCATCAACAGAGTGTTCAAGAATCTAATTGACAAATAGTGAAATGCCTACAAACTCCTTTGTTAGAATGTTTGTGTGTTCTTCGTATTTTGTGGATTGAAAAATGATGTGTTCTAGATTTTAATCTTGCTTGCAGGTAGAGCGCAGTGGAGATGAAGTGAAGTCATATTGAAAGAGTTTTGCTTTAGTTGGGAAGGTTTAAGTTCGGAAACATGGCATATATTTAGGGAAACAAGTGATGATTAGGTTTGATAGTATTCAGCTGCGAGAATTTCTCGTAAAATTTGAAATTCTTCTATGTTGTTTCTTTTTCCCGTTGCATGACTCTTCTAAGATAATAAATATCACCAAACGACCTCATCCATTTAGATATGTGTCAGGTGCTGTCCAGGTAAAAACACCAGCAATCTCGTTTTTAAGCAATGCCGGAGTGGCCTGATGTCCAAACGAATTCGATAGAAATGCTCTTTCAAAAGACCCTAGAAATTTCTTGTTCCAAAAGATTGATAACATTTTTGGACTGGATGTTTGAAGACTGTAGGGCTTCCAAGTCGGATGGACTGTCAGGTAAGAAAATGTATTGCTTTGGTTGATTTGTAAACTTAATTGCATGCAAGATTGCGAGGCCTTCTTCGGTAAAACTGCTATTATAAGTTGAAATATATCCATAGATAGTTCCATCTGTGGTGATATTTGCAATTCCAATGGAGCCTTTTTTTATTGGATATCGATGCATTAGTCTCTAAAACTCTTTTATTCGCCAAGTTCTGAAGCTGGTACTCTTGAAATAATTTTTGGATTAGAGTGTATTAAAAACTTTTTAAATGAAAAGGAAGTGAGTCAAGGTAAAAGACAATTTTTGTATTTATGCAGTTGTCCTAGTTTTAGGATGCGAAGACCGTTTGAAGATTTAATTGTTTTATGCTATGCTATGTTTTTGGAGGCTAACCAGTCTTCTGAGTTTCCATGAATGGGAAGTGGTAAAAGAGGTTTTAAATAAAGCCATTGGTAGGCCGAAAGCTAAGTTTTTAATTAGAAAATGTTCGTCAAGTAGTGTGCAACGTAGAAACAGGTGCGATTGATATGCATTTTTTAGGGGGAGGGAAGCTGGTATTCATTTAGGTAGAGCATTAGCAAAGTGGAGAATGGTGTGATATGTTTCCAAAATCGAAAATTCACTCCAGTTCGCACTTACAAAGACATTACAGTTTGCTTCTAATTGGTGAATTTATTATGAATACATTATGGCTGCGGGAAACGCGATAATTCGCTTATTTTCCTAATGGATTAGCATCCATATATACCACAATCTTTAATTTGTTTCTATAGCATATATAATTTTCCGTATTGCTTAAGTTTTATTAAATTGAGCTCTAAGATTAATATTCGTTTCAGGAATATTAAAAATATATTGTTAATAATGCGCTAGAACAGAATAAAGCATTATTACCTAATTGTTCTAGATTTAGTTTATTTTATTTAACAATGCATTTTACATAAGAATAGGCTCGTATCCTGTTACAATCTGTTAGGTGAGGATCCTTATTATTCCAAATATTAATTTCTAACAATGCCTTTTCCATTATTTCAGCAATATCAAAAACATTATTACCAGATTCATCTTCGGAAAGCGTCGTTTCACCTCCATCTTTAAAAGTTGTAAGCCGAAATTGTACCATCGAATGTACCATCGATGTAAGCTGAAATGTTGGCAATCTTGTTTTCCATACAGGTAAGTTCTTTCGCTGAAAAGCATTTTCGATACGCTGCTCCAAATATTTTTAAATGTTTTAACTTACGCTTTTCCCTCAAGTTCACCAATGTCGAAAATCGTATTATCAGGATGATACTAGGAAAAAGTTTTCAGATATTTTTTTCAAATTTGCTTAAAGTAATTTTTATTTTTCAACTACTTAAAAGAAAATTTTCTATGAACATCTTTAAACATTTGTAGTCTTATGATACATAAATAGGTTTATAATGAATATCCTCAATAAGCAATCGCCTCTTGATATATATGTTAAAAAGAATAATTTGGTCACATTTTTTTTTAAACATCTTAATTTCCTTGGAATCTAAAATTTCTGTTAACCACAAATATTAAACTTGCAAAGATTTCTTTATCTTATTCAGTAAATTTATTAGAATTTCTTATCAAAAAATTTAAGTTGGATTGGAAAATAAAAACATGATTGGTTATCACTGCAATTGATGTTTTGAAATGAATGTTTTGCGCAATGCCAGTTATTTAATTATATTTTTATAGCGTTTTTTTTTTCATAATTTCATTTTGTTAGTTTTGGTTAATAATTATTTTAATTCATAATACATCAAAAAAATTTATTTTATTGTATTATAGTTACTAACGAGAAAGCAATTCTCCAGTTGGTTAAATCATATTTCATAACTTTTATTGCCATATATCACATTATTCAAACGATCATGTCTAAATGAGTAAAAGCACTGAAAAATTTTAATTTATTGTCCATAAAGCCAGTTTTAATCCAATATTTTTAATCAAGACTTAAACTCATATAGATAAAAAAAAATTCACTTAATGCATAAATTTAAGCAAAAACTTAACATGGTTTATATTAGTCAATTGTCAATGTGAGTATATCTCGTATTAAATGCAATTTTATTACAAAATTAGCGGAAAAACTCATTTCCGCTGCTTAAGAAATGGGATTTCTCATATTTGGTGTGTATTTAATTGCTTCGAACTTCAAAGAAAGTAAATTTTTTCCGTATTATGTTGTATTAGGATACATGAAAATTTTTACTTGCTCCAAGCCATTTCCTTGTTTTAAATAGAATTAAAAATTCAAAATTTAATTAAATGCATCTTTACTGAAGGCATTTATCAATTTTGAATGTCCACGTTTACTTCTTTCAATACTATTTCTATCTTTTCTCCGAAAACTGAAATAAATTTTATTAAAGAAAAAATTATATCTTCAGTGATAAAAAGAGAAATAAATAAATGATTAAGAATAAGCTGAGGTTTTATATAGCTGAGTAAAATTACGAGAAGTCAATTTGTTAAAAGGATCAAAAGGCTCTTTTTCCACGTAAAACAGAACTTACTTGCGGTGAAATCTAAACAGGAGCAATGAAGTGTAAATGGATGGCTGTATCTGGAAAGACAGCAACAAAAGTGACATGAGTAGTTCATTTTGATCCATCGGTATGAATTGAAAGAAAGCTTGGCGTTGCTGTCTTTGTTCAAAGAAAAACTGCCATGGATTATTAAAAGTTGGAAGGATTTCAAAATTGCAGGTGAGGAGGTTTCCATTGTGGGAAGTTTACCAGCTGTGCATTTACATGTATATAAAAAATAGTTCAAGTTCTGAAAGAAAGTTTGAAGTCTTAGAAGAAACACTGGTATGGATGATTTCTTAGCTTATTGCAGTCTAAATAAGAGTGAAATTTATAGTTATGTATTCGCATTTGACTGAATTGTACAATAATTCGATGATAGCATTTGTATTCTTTCGTCAAAGCGAGGTTCATAAAATACACAAAGACTTTTCTCAAAATATGTTCTAAAATCTCCGAAACAGACTTGAAGTGCTATTTGACTAACCTGGTGCGCATTTTTAAAACATTTTTTCTAGCAGATCCATTAGACTATCATAATACAGTTAAGATAGCATTGTAGCATTATAAATTTTAATCTTATTATCCCCAAGTTGTGGCCGATAAGACTTATAAAATATTCAAACTTATCACATTTTTTTTCCATAGTAGTTTTACATGAGGGAAAAAGTTGAGCTTTTTGTCGATGATTACACCGAAAAAATTAATTTCGTTAAAAAACAGAATGATTTCATGATTGAGTTTCATTTCAAGGTTAAAATGCAGATTGGCATCTAAAATGGATACCCGCAATTTTAGATGCATCGGTAGCACTGCATCATTATGCGATACTATTGACTGCTGTATAAAATTCATTTTCCTCCCTAAGCGACCCCTAGGTCGTCAACGTATAAATACCTCTGTAAGTAGGCGGTAATTGTTTTTAAATATTATTGATTTTTAAAATAAAAAGTGTTACTCTTAAGACGATGTCTTTAGAAACACATTCATTTTGGATGGAAAGTTCGGATTCTACTTTGACTTGAAATTTCCTAATACTTGATGGTACGCCTAAATTTCAAAAAAGTACCTTATAAAAATAGGAATGTCTCATTCTTAATTCAAGATCTTGCAAATGTTTTGAAATCCCATATCTCCTGTCCGGTCGTGTGTCTTTTCGGTTCGAAAAATATTTTCAACTAAGTACTTTGTTTTTAAAATAGCAAAGCGGATGTCTTTTTCACGGACCAAAAGATTACCTATTGTGTTACCATCTTTCCGAAATTCACTTTGAGATAGATAAAAAAATTGTTGCCCTCCAAGTAATAAATGAGTCTTCTATTAAACATACAGTTCAGAGCAAAGGGGCGGTAGTATGGCAGGTTTTATGAATCTTTTATTATATTATTGCTTTTTGCCAAATATTAAGAAAGAAATGTTCTCTTCAGATGAGATTGTAGAAAAATAATAAAGCTTTCTGAGATTTAACTGTTAGAAATTTATGAAATAACTAGTATGGTTTTGTCTGCGAGAAGAATTGTGAACATTAGATAAATATGATTTCAATTCTAGAATTGTTAGATCGCATTTGTAGGACAATATAGTCAGGTGATTATAATTTAACGTTGGTTTTTCTGCAGTCTTTTTGTAATTCAAAATTTTAGAAGGAAAAGTTTGGCTTTTACAAGGAGTGGAAGATATGGCGCTGCAGTTCGCAATATGTTTTAACGACGATACTGCGTTTCCTTAATCTATTTAATTAGGAACTATAATAGTGAGAAACTTCTTAGCTCTATCCCTCAGAAGTTAGCTGGATTTTCTATAGATATTAGATACAAATATTCGACAAGGGGTTCTTCAATTGCGTCGTGTTTTTTTCTGAATTCTGTTGTGTTCTTTTTAAAATTGATAAATTTTTTAGTTCTAGAATACTTTGCAAAAAGCAACCCAGGCCTTTGGTCTTTAAATGCCGTTTGTCAATCGATATCCCAACAGGGCTTGTTTTTCTTCCTCTGAATGCCAAATGTCTTTGGAATAGATTTGTTCGTTGCTTAAATTATAATGTTAACATGAATTAATGCTTCTTCGATAGTTCCAGATTTAATAATAAGAGAATTAATGTTTGATAGAAAGATTAATTTTTGTTAGTTTTCTGAGTTTAAATCATTTTAGAAGGGTGGGAAGATTCAGTGGTACTGTGTATACTTTTTATTAGAATTCAATGAAGATTATCCTTATTATATAGGTAATTGATAACAGTTAAATTTAGAAAAGAAAAACAGCGGGCTTGTCCGTGGCAAGTGCCATAAGAAACAACAATAACAGGAAAAGAAAAAAGGTTAGCGAAGCAAGTTGCAAAATCAGCTGAATGATAAGTTCGCGTTAAAAATGTTTTTTCGTTCATATTTAAAAACCAAAGTTATGATCAACAAGAAGTTGTTTGATTTTTTGTTCACGGATGTTTGAATCACAATTAGCACTTAAATTAGTATGAGTGTTAGTCATCCAAAGTAGTATTACAAAAAGGAAATTAGCAAATTAAAATATTAAAATCTGTTTGGCTAATGGTTTAGTTGGAGACAAGTAGAGATTGGAAATGCATCTGAATGCAGATAGCTACTACGTGATGGTTAGTATTCAGAATTAAAGGCATCTATTATTATTTATATTATATTAGTGGAGATAGCCGCTGTGGGAATTGCAGCGCACCAGAAGCTCTATTTTTAATATGGTGCATTGACTGCTGAAAAGTGGGTTATTACGTATATTCTTATCTGTTTTAAAATACGTCTGTTGGCGTGCAATACAGGTTGGCTGAGATAAATTAATGACGACTCATAGACTTGACTTCAAGACTTGCTCGTAAATCCTCTACAGTTACAGGAAATAAATATAGCCATTACTAAAGAGAACCAAAGAGAAACCAACGGGAGTGATTTCCCCAAAATTTTATCTCATAAATAATAAATGTCTTACATGACATTGGCCTAAAATAGTTAAGAAATATAAACTTCTGGCGTGCATTTATACTGAATCTATCTTGTGATACTTGGCGAGTTATTTGCCATTTAATCCCGGGCTTGCATTAATAATATCCACAAGTCCACATTAATAATATCCAGAACTTAGAAATGTTTTTTAAAGCTACGTAAACAAAAATAATACATAAAACTGCACTTTTATTCGAATTCCCATACCAAATTTGATATACTGAAGTCACTGCATTTTTTGAATTAACGCGTTTAAATATTTCTATAAGTACAGATAGACAATTCGTAATTGGATTTGACTGAAAATTTGATCGATGTATACACTAAAAAGCTTATATAAGCTTTATAGTGTATGGGAATAGTATGGCTCTAAATATATACCGTTTTCGTCTAGCTCTCTTCGATTTGTAGTTATCGCGTCAATTGATATTTGTGTAGATAAACAGACGGACTTCATCTAAAAAGATTTTACTGAAAACTTGGAGTAAAAACCACATACCAAATTTCGATCCTCTAGTTAAAATCATTTTTGAGTTCTTTGTCACAGGCAGTGAGATATTATCCGTAAAGACATTTTTTGAACTCAGGAAGATGTAAAACGTGGAGATTCGTCAAAATCTTAAATTTCGAATTTCTTGACGATTATTATACTTTATACCACGTACACCAGAAAGTAAAAATAAAGAAAAAGAAAAACCACTTGAAGCAAAAGACAGAAAAGGAGGGATGTCATCAGCGACACTGGCTTACATTTCATCTTCAGGTGGATGAAATTTAAAAATCATCAATATTTGCCTTTAAAGAATTTTTAAAAACATTTTTTTCCGGAACACGTTTTGTTGGTTTCAGTTCGTTAACTTCCTATTATTTAACTTTTTCACCAGTTTTTTTCTTATTCTCTCTATAACCTTTTACATTAGTATTTACAGAGAAGTTAATGTCATTGATGATAAAGATATATTGAGATAAATTGGAGACATATGTGATGCCACTGATCATTATGATGACATATTTTGATAAATTTTTGCGGGAGTTCAGATGAATGTTTGCTCACTATTGCTGACGGTGGAATAAAATAATGTTGAATCACTTACTTAAGAATTGGAATGGATTAATGAGTGATGTTGAGGTGGGGGAAGAGAATTTCCCCGAGACTTCAAACGCAAGAACTGTAAGCCAGTCGCATTGTGATTGTTGTTAGTTGTAATTAAGAGGTTAAACAGAACGGCAATGTCTTCTCTTGAAGAGCCGTTTCGACTAACCCAGAGGAAAAGATATGCGGAAGAAAATCAGAAGACAAAAGACAGAAAAGATATAAGAAATTCTGGAAAATAGGACGGACACGCACACGCACACACACACACACACACTATATATATATATATATATATATCCAAAACTCAATTTGATTTACATACATGCGACAGTGTTCCTTGTTTCTTTTTTTAATTGTATTTTATGTGTGTTTCTTGTGAGAGATGTCGATGCATAGATCGAACGAGGTGTCCGTGCTCGGGAACTGGCACTGCGCGCTCGGCATGGGTCGACATCTCTCCCCTTGTTGATTCCTTTATTTAAAAAGGTTTTTTCGTATATTTCAGATGGTAGATAAAGATTAGAAGAGGTGGTCGTGTTTGGTAAATGGTACTTTCGCTGGGAATACATGCGACAGTTTTTCTTGTTTCTTTTTTTAACTGTATTTTATGTATGTTTCTGGTGAGAGATGTCGATGCATAGATCGAACGAGGTGTCCTTGCTCGGGAACTGGTACTGAGCGCTCGGCATGGGTCGGCATCTCTCCCCTTGTTGATTCCTTTAAAATTGTATTTTATGTATCTTTCTGGTGAGAGATGTTGATGCATAGATCGAACGAGGTGTCCGTGCTCGGGAACTGGCACTGCGCGCTCGGCATGGGTCGACATCTCTCCCCTTGTTGATTCCTTTATTTAAAAATGTTTTTTCGTATATTTCAGATGGTAGATATAGATTGGAAGAGGTGGTCGTGTTTGGTAAATGGTACTGTCGCTGGGAATACATGCGACAGTTTTTCTTGTTTCATTTTTAACTGTATTTTATGTATGTTTCTGGTGAGAGATGTCGATGCATAGATCGAACGAGGTGTCCGTGCTCGGGAACTGGCACTGCGCACTTTGCATGGATCGGCATCTCTCCCCTTGTTGATTCCTTTATTTAAGATTGTATTTTATATAGGTTTCTGGTGAGAGATGTCGATGCATAGATCGGACGAGGTGTCCGTGCTCGGGAACTGGCACTGCGCGCTCGGCATCGGTCGTGTAATGATTCAGTTTCTTCCCTGGGGGACCACTGTGACATTCCTTTTTCCCACACTCGATAATTTACATTCCGGGCCATTCTTCATCAACGAAACTCCCACAGTGTTAAGTGCCTCCAGATTGCCAAATGGAAGACCCTCCTTTTAAGTACGGTCGTCTGGCCAATTAGTGCTAATCCAGATAAGGAACCACACGTGCGTTTCCCAGGGAAATAAATCGTTTCTTCGAAAGGCGAGAGTGTCAAACACTCCAGATGTCCTTCATTTTTCCCATTGTGGAGGGTGGATCATCAATGGACATTTCCCACGGGCGACCAGAGACGATTCAGGTTGTTCTGAACGGTGATTGGGTAACAGGGAGTGGACAGGAAATGTGGAGTCTGAGAGAAAGATAAAAGGGGAGATTTTTCGGAAGAAGAAGAGGAGAGGAGCTTGGTATGAAGTGGACTTCTGAGAAAAAATCAACCCGAAGGAAATTCGGTGGACTGCTAGAGCTAACCCTGCAGTAGCATGAGACGCCAACCGCCTGTTAGCTGTTCTTGTGAAGGCGTTTTCTCCAAATTTGTTCGAGGAACTATTCTTGTTTAAATTTCGTGCTATAAATAGCGTCATTCATTTAACCTAGATGAGAAAGAGTTTTTTTATGTAATAAATCTGTAAATAAAGAATTTGATCATGACGCTACCTGTTATTGGATCGAGATTTTACAGTTTTAATATTTGGTGGCAGCGGTGTTGATAGAACTTTGCGCGGTAAGCTATCATTAGCTAACTGGACTTGCGTTTCAGGCTCAGAGATTTCTACTCTGAGAAAATTTACAATATCTAGGTTAAAATTACTTTTAAAAAGTTGCGTGGTAATTGCCAACTACAAGATCGACGAGTGGAACTCAAAGCGAGGAAGAACCGCTAAGCTGCAAGAGCGTACTGACCCAAGTTAGAAAGTAATTCTCGAGCTACAAGTTCGACGAGTGGACTCAACTTCGATTGGAATTCCCTCTACCTCCAACCTGGTATCAACCAACCGACGAAGTGTTCCGAGTCTCCTGCACACCGGTGAGTGCTTCCTAACTTTCCTTCCTCTAGAGGCAGTAAATTTATTATAAAAGTAACTGTCGATTACTGAAGTAAAATTTGAAATTTCAGTGTAGCATTTTAGAATTGGCTATTAAAGCAATTCAGTAAAGAAATTTTTAATTAGTTGGGACTAATTGTAAAGATTAAAATTTTGGTGTACAAGTTCTGTTAATAATATAGAAGTAATGTTAAATTGTAGATGCTAATTAACTTGTAAATGCTAAATGTAACCACAGGTTTCAGTTGCTGAACCAAATGCATTCGATGAATGATAACTTTGACTTTTATCGAATGTGTATTAGATGAAAAATTGTGTGACAGTTTTGCAGTAATTAGTTGAATAGAAATCTGCTGATTTCAGTAAATTATTCAAAACTGGTGAAATATTTAATAGAATTTATTTTGTGTATTGTATAAATCAACTGTGTTTTATGTGTATTGTTGATACATAAAGGAGTTCCTTGTGGTTAAAATCAGTTGAATTTTTGTGTAGCTTAAAATATTTTTTTGAGAGTAAGATAGCTAATCAGTTTGTAAGTAGAATTAAATTAAGAAATTGCTTTCTTAAACAGAGCGTTAAAAATAGATTTATTTCCCTGACGAAAGAATTAGGGATCGAGACTGACCCCCTCAAATAAAGTAGTAGATCTGATCAGGAAAATTAAAGAGTTCCCAGATATTGACTTAGACTTCGTAAAAGATAGATATGAAGTTATAGTGGAAGAACGAAAAACAGAGAAAGAGCGCGTAGAGGCAGAATTACAAGCTGAAAGGCAGAGCGAACGGGAATTTGAGTTGGAGCGTTTAAGAATATCGAATTCCTTGGAAATGAATAGCTCACATTCAAGCCGAAATGAAAATTCTAGACCGCGAAGAGATATTAAGCATTTAATGCCTAAGTTTGATAGTAACCAAACTGATATGTCAATTTATCTTACGTTACTAGAGAGGCAATTAAAAACCGCCGAGATTGACGAGGCTGAATGGATCTCTCAACTACTGTCATTATTGCCATTAGATTTGGCTCACATCATAGCGAAAGAACCGGAAGACAAGGCTCAGGATTACGAGCATATTAAACAAGTTTTGCTGGAACGATTTAAGATAAGAACTGAGACATATAGGCAGCGTTTCGTGAGCCATCAGAAAAAACCGAACGCATTGTGGAAGGAATTAATTTTTGATCTGGAACATTTCTTAGATGGTTGGCTTTCGGGATCGGGTGTAACGGATTTTACCGGGCTAAAGAAATTGCTAATCACCGACCAGATAAAAAAAACGCGTCCTGAGCCAGATAAGAGACCATTTTCTAGACGTATGGTCGGAGTTCGTGGATCCTTTTGTTCTAGCCGAAAAACTGGACCACTACGAATCGGTGAGGACGAAATCCAACTTTGTAAAATTCCCCGAAAGAAAAATGGTTGAGAGAAACAGACCGTTTTCGCCTAAGAAAGAAGAGAAGTATAAAGCTACGGAAAGAATGGCAAACGCTAAACCCAATGAGAATAAATCGTGGAGGAATTTAGCCCCACAAAGGAATTGGAGGGGAGACAATTTTGATCAGCGGAAACAATTACAATGTTATGAATGTCTGTCTAAGACGCTTTTAAGGCCAAACTGCCCTCAATTAAAAAGGAATCAACCGACAGAGCAGATAAACACGTAGGAAGCGCGCACGAAAATGAATTATTTGCTCCCTATATAAGTGAAGGATCCGTTAACGGATCGGAAATTAAAATTCTCCGGGATTCAGGCGCCAGCGTAGATATCGTTACACGAAATTACGTCAGTAATGCAGATTTTACCGGTGAGGTAATTTAGGTCAAACAACCATTGGACTTAGATTTGAGGTGTTTGCCTCTGGCACGTGTAAAGCTCACTAGCCCAGAGTTCGGGGAGGTCGTCACAAAGGCCGCTATTGTCGATTCATCTCTCGATCAAGGAATTTACCATCTTAGTAACGCAACGGCAGAGTTACTTAACAAACGTATCAGTATTGCCACTGTGAATGCTGTCACTACTCGTTCACAAAAGAAGGGGGAAAACGCGAAAGGGAATGGAAAAGGAAGGAGAATAGAAAGCGGGACAGGAGGGAAGAATGAGATAGAACCTGAAATGCAACTGTGAGAAGAATCGTTACCACCCATTGAGATAGGGGAAGGAGCTGAAGATTTATTCACTCCGTTCAAGATAACTCAAGAAGAATTTTCAAAGGCTCAAATGGACTGCGGAACCTTGGAAGAATGTAGGGAACGCGTTAACAAAGGACATGATGGATTTAAAAAGGAAAAGGGATTGTTTTTTAGGGTAACAAAAGATCATTTAGGGAACCCGAGATCTCAATTAATTGTGCCGAAAAAATTCAGACCGGCAATATTAGAGATGTGCCATGAGTCGACGTCGGCACATCTGGGGGTAACTAAAACTAAAGATAGGGCCCTAAAATATTATTTTTGGCCAAATTGTGTAAAGGATATCGAGAATTACGTTCGCTCGTGTGATCCTTGTCAACGAATAGGTAAACCGAGGGAGAAGACAAAGGCCCCTCTCAAATTAGTTCCCGTTATATCGGAAATTTTTAGCAAATTAAATATTGATTGCGTAGGAGCATTACCCATTAGTGAGAAAAACAATCGATATTTGTTAACGGCGATGTGTATGTCTTCAAAATATCCGGATGCAATCCCTATAGAAGACCTTACGTCAATCACAGTGATAAATGCTATGTTAAACGTTTTTAGTAGAATGGGGTTTCCCCGTGAGATACAGTGTGATTGGGGTACGTCGTTCACTAGCTATTTAACCACAGAATTTTTTGATGTTCGGAATAAAAGTCACTCATTCATCTGTGCGGCATCCCCAGACAAACCCGGTAGAGCGTTTCCACAAAACCATTAAGCGACTTCTAAAGGTACTATGTTTAGAGTCCGGAAAGGATTAGGAGAAAAATCTTCCAGCAAATCTGTTAGCTTTGAGAACGGTTACTCACGAGAGCACAGGATTTAGCCCCGCTGAGTTGGTTCACGGAAAAAACCTAAGGACTCCAGAAGTGCTGTTATACGAGCACTGGGTAGCACCGAAAGAAAACGAAACGGCGGTAGCCAAATACATGTACGACTTAATAAACCGCATGAGACGTTGTCAGGATATAGCAGTAACCAGGATGTTGGAGACGCGAGATAAGAGAAAATTATGGTATGACAAAAATGCTGTCCATCGCCAATATAAATCCTGTGATCAAGTGTTGGTGCTCGCAGCATCTATGCCGAATAAACTATCAGTACAGTGGATAGGGCCTGGCGAAATTCAATCTCAATTGTCGGTAACGAACTATATAGTGAAAATGACAGGAAAGGAGGCCAAGCCCCAAATTTTTCACGTTAATCTGTTGAAACCTTGTCATAAAAGATTGGCGGAGATGAATCTAGTGTTCCACGAGGAAAAAGTGAATGTGGAGACGGAAAATGATTTAGAGATCGCATACCCGACGGGAGACGTAAACGTGTACGATTTCGAGGAAATATCTCGAAGTAGCAACTTAGAAGAGAGGTTAACGACGGAGCAGATTGGGGAACTCAAAGAGTTGTTACATAAACATAAAACAGCTTTTTCAAATAAGCCGGGAAAAACACATCTAGTTGAGCACGATATAGAACTGATCAGTAATCAGCCTGTTCGGTCGAAGCCATATCGCACATCGCAACGCCAAGACGAAATTTTGAAATCGGAAATAAAGCAGATGTTAGATCTGAAAATAATTGAAATGGGACAATCAGACTATACATCACCAATGCTGTTAGTAGAGGCACCGGGAAAAGCCTCAAGACTTTGAATTGATTACCACAAATTAAATAGTGTAATTAAAACTGAGTACTTCCCCTTGCCAAATTTAGAAGAGCGAGTAGAAAGAGTCTTCGCCGCAAAATTTATTACGGTACTAGATCTAGCGAAGGGCTACTGGCAAATTCCAATGACGAAGAACGCAAGTCGGTTAGCAGCGTTCGTAACTAATTTCGGGACGTATCTCCCTCTAAGAATGCCATTTGGATTGGTGAATGCGCCATATTTTTTTAGTAAGATGATGGCTGAGATATTAGGGAATTGTGAGAAGTATGCAGTACCTTACTTAGACGATATTGCGATTTATTCCGAAACATGGGAAGAACACTTGAAACATGTTGTCGAGGTTCTTAAAAGAATAGGAGCGACAAATCTAACCGTGAAACCATCAAAATGTCAGCTAGCACAGAGCCGGACGAAATAGTTAGGACATATGGTAGGAGATGGCGTTCGAACACCAGCCGAAGCAAAAATCAAAGCAGTGATAGATTTTCCTAATCCCAAAACAAAAACTCAGATACGAACTTTCCTTGGGCTAGCGGGTTATTACGCACACTATGTGGAAACATTTGCTGTCATAGCCGCACCTTTAACCAACGCATTAAAAGGTAGGATGACGAAAGAGCAGATTAGATGGACGCCCGAATGCGAACAAGCATTCCAAGAATTAAAAATGAATTTGACAAAAAAAAAACCGTTTTGCATGCCCCTGACTATACAAAAAAATTTATAGTCCAAACTGATGCGTCGGATGTAGGGATGGGAGTTGTAATGTTTCAATTAGATTCCGAAGGCAAGGAACATCCTATTTTATATCAAAGTAAGAAATTTTCAGACGCGGAAAAGAAATATAGCACTATTGAAAAAGAGTGTGCTAGTATAGTATACGCCATAAAGAAGCTTAAATTTTACTTGGATGGCCAGAACTTCACTATTGTCACGGACCACAATCCGTTAGTTTGGCTAAAAACCAATGCGGGTAACAACCCTAGATTGATGAGATGGTCATTGGCTTTACAACCATACAACTATACTATCACACATAAACCGGGAAGTAAGCACCAGAATGCTGATGGTTTGAGCCGCTGTGACCTTTAAAAAAAGGAAAATCTAGTGATAAATTTTAATGTGTAAGCGGTATTTTAATGTGTAAATAGTGTTTTAATGTAAATTGTTTTTTAAATGTATTTGTATTATATAATTGCCTCTAAGAAGGGATAGTTGGTTCCACGACCCGGTAGAGACTTTCGTCCAAGACTGGACAAAAGTCCCCTTTCAAAGGGGGGGGGGAGAGTTGTAATGATTCAGCTTCTTCACTGGGTGACCACTGTGACATTCCTTTTTCCCACACTCGATAATTTACATTCCGGGCCATTCTTCATCAACGAAACTCCCACAATGTTAAGTGCCTCCAGATTGCCAAATGGAAGACCCTCCTTTTAAGTACGGTCGTCTGGCCAATTAGTGCTAATCCAGATAAGGAACCACACGTGCGTTTCCCAGGGAAATAAATCGTGTCTTCGAAAGGCGAGAGTGTCAAACACTCCAGATGTCCTTCATTTTTCTCATTGTGGAGGGTGGATCATCAATGGACATTTCCCACGGGCGACCAGAGACGATTCAGGTTGTTCTGAACGGTGATTGGGTAACAGGGAGTGGACAGGAAAGGTGGAGTCTGAGAGAAAGATAAAAGGGGAGATTTTTCGGAAGAAGAGGAGAGGAGCTTGGTATGAAGTGGACTTCTGAGAAAAAATCAACCCGAAGGAAATTCGGTGGATTGCTAGAGCTAACCCTGCAGTAGCATGAGACGCCAACCGCCTGTTAGCTGTTCTTGTGAAGGCGTTTTCTCCAAATTTGTTCGAGGAACTATTATTGTTTAAATTTCGTGCTATAAATAGCATCATTCATTTAACCTAGACCAGAAAGAGTTTTTTTATGTAATAAAGCTGTAAATAAAGAATTTGATCATAACACTACCTGTTATTGGATCGAGACTTTACACTCGGCATCTCTCCCCTTGTTGATTCCTTTATTTAAGATTGTATTTTTTGTATGTTTCTGGTGAGAGATGTCGATTCATAGATCGAACGAGGTGTCCGTGCTCGGGAACTGGCACTGCGCTCCCGGCATGGGTCGACATCTCTCCCCTTGTTGATTCCTTTATTAAAAAAGGTTTTTTCGTATATTTCAGATGGTAGATATAGATTGGAAGAGGTGGTCGTGTTTGGTAAATGGTACTGTCGCTGGGAATACATGCGACAGTTTTTCTTATTTTTTTTAACTGTATTTTATGTATGTTTCCGGTCAGAGATGTCGATGCATAGATCGAACGAGGTGTCCGTGCTCGGAAAATGGCACTGCGCGTTCGGCAAGGGTCGACATCTCTCCCCTTGTTGATTCCTTTATTAAAAAAAGTTTTTTCGTATATTTCAGATGGTAGATATAGATTGGAAGAGGTGGTCGTGTTTGGTAAATGATACTGTCGCTGGGAATACATGCGACAGTTTTTCTTGTTTCTTTTTTTTAACTGTAATTTATGTATGTTTCTGTTGAGACATGTCGATGCATAGATCGAACGAGGTGTCCGTGCTCGGGAACTGGCACTGCGCGTTCGGCATGGGTCGGCATCTCTCCCCTTGTTGATTCCTTTATTTAAGATTGTATTTTATGTATGTTTCTGTTGAGAGATGTCGATGCATAGATCGAACGAGGTGTCCGTGATCGCGAACTGGCACTGCGCTCTCGGCATGGGTCGGCATCTCTCCCCTTCTTTCTTCCTTTATTTAAGATTGTATTTTATGTATGTTTCTAGTGAGAGATGTCGATGCATAGATCGAACGAGGTGTCCGTGCTCGGGAACTGGCACTCGGCATGGGTCGACATCTCTCCCCTAATTGATTCTTTTATTTAAAAATGTTTTTTCGTATATTTCAGATGGTAGATATGGATTGGAACAGATGGTCGTGTTTGGTAAATGGTACTGTCGCTGAGAATACATGCGACAGTTCTTCTTGTTTTTTTTAACTGTATTTTATGTATGTTTCTGGTGAGAGATGTCGATGCATAGATCGAACGAGGTGTCCGTGCTCGGGAACTGGCGCTGTGCGCTCGGCATGTGTCGGCATCTCTCGCCTTGTTGATTCCTTTATTTAAGATTGTATTTTATGTATGTTTCCCCTGAGAGATGCCGATGCATAGATCGAACGAGGTGTCCGTGCTCGGGAACTGGCACTGCACGCTCGGCATGGGTCGACATCTCTCCCCTAATTGATTTCTTTATTTAAAAATGTTTTTTCGTATATTTCAGATGGTAGATATGGATTGGAACAGATGGTCGTGTTTGGTAAATGGTACTGTCGCTGGGAATACATGCGACAGTTTTTCTTGTTTCTTTTTTTAACTATATTTTATCTATGTTTCTGGTGAGAGATGTCGATGCATAGATCGAACGAGGTGTCCGGGATCGGGAACTGGCACTGCGCGCTCGGCATGGGTCGGCATCTCTCCCCTTCTTTATTCCTTTATTTAAGATTGTATTTTATGTATGTTTCCCGTGAGAGATGTCGATGCGTAGATCGAACGAGGTGTCTGTGCTCGGGAACTGGCACTGCGCGCTCGGCATGGGTCGGCATCTCTCCCCTTGTTGATTCCTTTATTTAAGATTGTATTTTATGAATTTTCTGCTGAGAGATGCCGATTTATAGATCGAACGAGGTGTCCGTGCTCGGAAATTGGCACTGCGCGTTCGGCATGGGTCGGAATCTCTCCCCTTGTTGATTCTTTTATTTAAGATTTATTTTATGAATTTTCTGCTGAGAGATGTCGATGCGTAGATCGAACGAGGTATTTTATGTATGTTTCCCCTGAGAGATGCCGATGCATAGATCGAACGAGGTGTCCGTACTCGGGAACTGGCACTGCGCGCTCGGCATGGGTCGACATCTCTCCCCTAATTTATTTTTTTATTTAAAAATGTTTTTTCGTATATTTCAGATGGTAAATATAGATTGGAAGAGGTGGTCGTGTTTGGTAAATGGTACTGTCGCTGGGAATACATGCGACAGTTTTTCTTGTTTCTTTTTTATCTGTATTTTATGTATGTTTCTGGTGAGAGATGTCGACGCATAGATCGAACGAGGTGTCCGTACTCGGGAACTGGCACTGCGCGCTCGGCATGGTTCGGCATCTCTCCCCTTGTTGATTCCTTTATTTAAGATTGTATTTTATGTATGTTTCTGGTAAGAGATGTCGATGCATAGATCGAACGAGGTGTCCGTGCTCGAGAACTGGCACTGCGCGCTCGGCATGGGTCGACATCTCGCCCCTTGTTGATTCCTTTATTTCAAAATGTTTTTTCGTATATTTCAGATGGTAGATATAGATTGGAAGAGGTGGTCGTGTTTAGTAAATAGTACTTTCGCTGGGAATACATGCGAAAGTTTTTCTTGTTACTTTTTTTAACTGTATTTTATGTATGTTTCTTTTGAGAGATGTCGATGCATAGATCGAACGAGGTGTCCGTGATCGGGAACTAGCACTGCGCGCTCGGCTTGGGTAGGCATCTCTCCCCTTGTTGATTCCCTTATTTAAGACTGTATTTTATGTATGTTTCTGGTGAGAGATGTCGATGCATAGATCGAACGAGGTGTCCGTGCTCGGGAACTGGCACTGCGCGCTCGGCATGAGTCGACATCTCTCCCCTAATTTATTCTTTTATTTAAAAATGTTTTTTCGTATATTTAAGATGGTAGATATAGATTGGAAGAGGTGGTCGTGTTTGGTAAATGGTACTGTCGCTGGGAATACATGCGACCGGTTTTGTTGTTTCTTTTTTTAACTATATTTTATGTATGTTTCTGGTTAGAGATGTCGATGCATAGATCGAACGAGGTGTCCGTGCTCGGGAACTGGCACTGCGCGTTTGGCATGGGTCGACATCTCTCCAATTATTGATTCCTTTATTTAAAAATGTTTTTTCGTATATTTCAGATGGTAGATATAGATTGGAAGAGGTGGTCGTGTTTTTAAATGGTACTGTCGCTGGGAATACATGCGGCAGTTTTTGTTGATTCTTTTTTTAACTGTATTTTATGTATGTTTCAGGTGAGAGATGTCGATGAATAGATCGAACGAGGTGTCCGTGCTCGGGAACTAGCACTGCGCGTTTGGCATGGGTCGGCATCTCTCCCCTTGTTGATTCCTTTATTTAAGATTATATTTTATGTAGGTTTCTTGTGAGAGATGTCGATGCATAGATCGAACGAGGTGTCCGTGCTCGGGAACTCTCACTGCGCGCTCGGCATGGGTCGACATCTCTCCCATTGTTGATTCCTTTATTTAAAAATGTTTTTTCGTATATTTCAGATGGTAGATATAGATTGGAAGAGTTGGTCGTGTTTGGTAAATGGTACTATCGCTGGGAATACATGCGACCGGTTTTGTTGTTTCATTTTTTAACTATATTTTATGTATGTTTCTGGTTAGAGATGTCGATGCATAGATCGAACGAGGTGTCCGTGCTCGGGAACTGGCACTGCGCGCTCGGCATGGGTCAACATCTCTCCCCTTGTTGTTTCCTTTATTTAAGATTGTATTTTTTGTATGTTTCTGGTGAGAAATGTCGATGCATAGACCGAACGAGGTGTCCGTGCTCGGGAAATGGCACTGCGCGTTCGGCATGGGTCGGCATCTCTCCCCTTGTTGATTCCTTTATTTAAGATTATATTTTATGTATGTTTCTGGTTAGAGATGTCGATCCATAGATCGAACGAGGTGTCCGTGCTCGGGAACTGGCACTGCGCGCTCGGCATTAGTCGACATCTCTCCCCTAATTTATTCTTTTATTTAAAAATGTTTTTTCGTATATTTCAGATGGTAGATATGGATTGGAAGAGGTGGTGGTGTTTGGTAAATGGTACTGTCCCTGGGAATACATGCGACAGTTTTTCTTGTTACTTTTTTTAACTGTATATTATGTATGTTTCTGGTGAGAGATGTCGATGCATAGATCGAACGAGGTGTCCGTACTCGGGAACTGGCACTGCGCTCTCGGCATGGGTCGACATCTCTCCCATTGTTGATTCTTTTATTTAAAAATGTTTTTTCGTATATTTCAGATGGTAGATATAGATTGGAAGAGGTGGTCGTGTTTGGTAAATGGTACTGTCGCTGGGAATACATGCGACCGGTTTTGTTGTTTCTTTTTTTAACTATATTATATGTATGTTTCTGGTTAGAGATGTCGATGCATAGATCGAACGAGGTGTCCGTGATCGGGAACTAGCACTGCGCGCTCGGCTTGGGTAGGCATCTCTCCCCTTGTTGATTCCCTTATTTAAGACTGTATTTTATGTATGTTTCTGGTGAGAGATGTCGATGCATAGATCGAACGAGGTGTCCGTGCTCGGAAACTGGCACTGCGCGTTCGGCATGGGTCGGCATCTCTCCCCTTGTTGATTCCTTTATTGAAGATTGTATTTTTTGTAGGTTTCTGGTGAGAGATGTCGATGCATAGATCGAGCGAGGTGTCCGTACTCGGGAACTGTCACTGCGCGCTCGGCATGGGTCGACATCTCGCCCCTTGTTGATTCCTTTATTTAAAAATGTTTTTTTGTATACTTCAGATGGTAGATATAGATTGGAAGAGGTGGTCGTGTTTGGTAAATGGTACTGTCGCTGGGAATACATGCGACAATTTTTGTTGATTCTTTTTTTAATTGTATTTTATGTATGTTTCAGGTGAGAGATGTCAATGAATAGATCGAACGAGGTGTCCGTGCTCGGGAACTGGCACTGCGCGTTCGGCATGGGTCGGCATCTCTCCCATTGTTGATTCCTTTATTTAAAAATGTTTTTTCGTATATTTCAGATGGTAGGTATAGATTGGAAGAGTTGGTCGTGTTTGGTAAATGGTACTGTCGCTGGGAATACATGCGACAGTTTTTCTTGTTTCTTTTTTTAACTGTATATTATGTATGTTTCTGGTGAGAGATGTCGATGCATAGATCGAACGAGGTGTCCGTATTCGGGAACTGGCACTGCGCGTTCGGCATGGGTCGGCATCTCTCCCCTTGTTGATTCCTTTATTTAAGATTATAATTTATGTAGGTTTCTTCTGAGAGATTTCGATGCATAGATCGAACGAGGTGTCCGTGCTCTTGAACTGGCATTGCGCGCTCGGCATGGGTCGACATCTCTTCCCTAATTTATTCTTTTATTTAAAAATGTTTTTTCGTATATTTCAGATAGTAGATATAGATTGGAAGAGGTGGTCGTGTTTGGTAAATGGTACTGTCGCTGGGAATACATGCGACCGGCTTTGTTTTCTTCTTTTAACTATATTTTATGTATGTTTCTGGTTAGAGATGTCGATGCATAGATCGAACGAGGTGTCCGTGCTCGGGAACTGGCACTGCGCGTTCGGCATGGGTCGGCATCTCTCCCCTTGTTGATTCCTTTATTTAAGATTGTATTTTATGTATTTTCTGCTAAGAGATGTCGATGCATAGATCGAACGAGGTGTCCGTGCTCGGGAACTGGCACTGCGCGCTCGGCATGGGTCGACATCTCGCCCCTTGTTGATTCCTTTATTTAAAAATGTTTTTTTGTATAATTCAGATGGTAGATATAGATTGGAAGAGGTGGTCGTTTTTTTTAAATGTTACTGTCGCTCGGAATACATGCGACAATTTTTCTTGTTTCTTTTTTTAACTGTATTTTATGTATGTTTCTGGTGAGGGATGTCGATGCATAGATCGAACGAGGTGTCCGTATTCGGGAACTGGCACTGCGCGTTCGGCATGGGTCGGCATCTCTCCCCTTGTTGATTCCTTTATTTAAGATTATATTTTATGTAGGTTTCTTGTGAGAGATGTCGATGCATAGATCGAACGAGGTGTCCGTGCTCTTGAACTGGCACTGCGCGCTCGGCATGGGTCGACATCTCTTCCCTAATTTATTCTTTTATTTAAAAATGTTTTTTCGTATATTTCAGAAGGTAGATATAGATTGGAAGAGGTGGTCGTGTTTGGTAAATGGTACTGTCGCTGGGAATACATGCGACAGTTTTTCTTGTTTCTTTTTTTCACTGTATTTTATGTATGTTTCTGGTGAGAGATGTCGATGCATAGATCGAACGAGGTGTTCGTGATCGGGAACTGGCACTGCGCGCTCGGCATGGGTCGGCATCTCTCCCCTTTTTGATTCCTTTATTTAAGATTGTATTTTATGTATGTTTCTGGTGAGAGATGTCGATGCATAGATCGAACGAGGTGTCTGTGCTCGGGAACTGGCACTGCGCGCTCGGCATGGGTCGACATCTCTCTCCTAATTGATTTCTTTATTTAAAAAGGTTTTTTCGTATATTTCAGATGGTATATATAGATTGGAAGAGGTGGTCGTTTTTTTTTAAATGTTACTGTCGCTGGGAATACATGCGACAATTTTTCTTGTTTCTTTTTTTAACTGTATTTTATGTATGTTTCTGGTGAGAGATGTCGATGCATAGATCGAACGAGGTGTTCGTGATCGGGAACTGGCACTGTGCGCTCGGCATGGGTCGGCATCTCTCCCCTTGTTGATTCCTTTATTTAAGATTGTATTTTTTGTATGTTTCTGGTGAGAAATGTCTATGCATAGACCGAACGAGGTGTCCGTGCTCGGGAACTGGCACTGCGCGCTCGGCATGGGTCGGAATCTCTCCCCTTGTTGATTCCTTTTTTTAAGATTGTATTTTATGTATTTTCTGCTAAGAGATGTCGATGCATAGATCGAACGAGGTGTCCGTGCTCGGGAACTGGCACTGCGCGCTCGGCATGGGTCGACATCTCTCTCCTTGTTGATTCCTTTATTTAAGAATGTTTTTTCGTATATTTCAGATGGTAGATATAGATTGGAAGAGGTGGTCGTGTTTGGTAAATGGTACTGTCGCTGGGAATACATGCGACAGTTTTTCTTGTTTCTTTTTTTAACTGTATATTATGTATGTTTCTGGTGAGGGATGTCGATGCATAGATCGAACGAGGTGTCCGTATTCGGGAACTGGCACTGCGCGCTCGGCATGGGTCGACATCTCGCCCCTTGTTGATTCGTTTATTTAAAAATGTTTTTTTGTATAATTCAGATGGTAGATATAGATTGGAAGAGGTGGTCGTTTTTTTTTAAATGTTACTGTCGCTGGGAATACATGCGACAATTTTTCTTGTTTCTTTTTTTAACTGTATTTTATGTATGTTTCTGGTGAGGGATGTCGATGCATAGATCGAACGAGGTGTCCGTATTCGGGAACTGGCACTGCGCGTTCGGCATGGGTCGGCATCTCTTCCCTTGTTGATTCCTTTATTTAAGATTATATTTTATGTAGGTTTCTTGTGACAGATGTCGATGCATAGATCGAACGAGGTGTCCGTGCTCGGGAACTGGCACTGCGCGTTCGGCATATGTCGGCATCTCACCCCTTGTTGATTCCTTTATTTAAGATTATATTTTATGTAAGTTTCTTGTGAGAGATGTCGATGCATAGATCGAACGAGGTGTCCGTGCTCGGGAACTGGCACTCCGCGCTCGGCATGGGTCGACATCTCGCCCCTTGTTGATTCGTTTATTTAAAAATGTTTTTTTGTATAATTCAGATGGTAGATATAGATTGGAAGAGGTGGTCGTTTTTTTTTAAATGTTACTGTCGCTGGGAATACATGCGACAATTTTTCTTGTTTCTTTTTTTAACTGTATTTTATGTATGTTTCTGGTGAGGGATGTCTATGCATAGACCGAACGAGGTGTCCGTGCTCGGGAACTGGCACTGCGCGCTCGGCATGGGTCGGAATCTCTCCCCTTGTTGATTCCTTTTTTTAAGATTGTATTTTATGTATTTTCTGCTAAGAGATGTCGATGCATAGATCGAACGAGGTGTCCGTGCTCGGGAACTGGCAATGCGCGCTCGGCATGGGTCGACATCTCTCCCCTTGTTGATTCCTTTATTTAAAAATGTTTTTTCGTATATTTCAAATGGTAGATATAGATTGGAAGAGGTGGTCGTGTTTGGTAAATGGTACTGTCGCTGGGAATACATGCGACAATTTTTGTTGATTCTTTTTTTAATTGTATTTTATGTATGTTTCAGGTGAGAGATGTCGATGCATAGATCGAACGAGGTGTCCAACTCGGGAACTGTCACTGCGCGCTCGGCATGGGTCGACATCTCGCCCCTTGTTGATTCCTTTATTTAAAAATGTTTTTTTTGTATAATTCAGATGGTAGATATAGATTGGAAGAGGTGGTCGTTTTTTTTTAAATGTTACTGTCGCTGGGAATACATGCGACAATTTTTCTTGTTTCTTTTTTTAACTGTATTTTATGTATGTTTCTGGTGAGGGATGTCGATGCATAGATCGAACGAGGTGTCCGTATTCGGGAACTGGCACTGCGCGTTCGGCATGGGTCGGCATCTCTCCCCTTGTTGATTCCTTTATTTAAGAATGTTTTTTCGTATATTTCAGATGGTATATATAGATTGGAAGAGGTGGTCGTTTTTTTTTTAAATGTTACTGTTGCTGGGAATACATGCGACAATTTTTCTTGTTTCTTTTTTTAACTGTATTTTATGTATGTTTCTGGTGAGAGATGTCGATTCATAGACCGAACGGGGTGTCCGTGCTCGGGAACTGGCACTGCGCGCTCGGCATGGGTCAACATCTCTCCCCTTGTTGATTCCTTTATTTAAGATTGTATTTTTTGTATGTTTCAGATGGTAGATATAGATTGGAAGAGGTGGTCGTGTTTGGTAAATGGTACTGTCGCTGGGAATACATGCGACAGTTTTTCTTGTTTCTTTTTTTAACTGTATATTATGTATGTTTCTGGTGAGAAATGTCGATGCATAGATCGAACGAGGTGTCCGTACTCGGGAACTGTCTTTGCGCGCTCGGCATGGGTCGACATCTCGCCCCTTCTTGATTCCTTTATTTAAATTTTTTTTTTTTGTATAATTCAGATGGTAGATATAGATTGGAAGAGGTGTTCGTTTTTTTTTAAATGTTACTGTCGCTGGGAATACATGCGACAATTTTTCTTGTTTCTTTTTTTAACTGTATTTTATGTATGTTTCTGGTGAGGGATGTCGATGCATAGATCGAACGAGGTGTCCGTATTCGGGAACTGGCACTGCGCGTTCGGCATGGGTCGGCATCTCTCCCCTTGTTGATTCCTTTATTTAAGATTATATTTTATGTATGTTTCTGGTGAGATATGTCGATGCATAGATCGAACGAGGTGTCGGTGCTCGGGAACTGGCACTCCGCGCTCGGCATGGGTCGACATCTCTCTCCTTGTTGATTCCTTTATTTAAGAATGTTTTTTCGTATATTTCAGATGGTATATATAGATTGGAAGAGGTGGTCGTTTTTTTTTAAATGTTACTGTCGCTGGGAATACATGCGACAATTTTTCTTGTTTCTTTTTTTAACTGTATTTTATGTATGTTTCTGGTGAGAGATGTCGATTCATAGATCGAACGAGGTGTCCGTATTCGGGAACTGGCACTGCGCGTTCGGCATGGGTCAACATCACTCCCCTTGTTTATTCCTTTATTTAAGATTGTATTTTATGTATGTTTCTGGTGAGAGATGTCGATGCATAGATCGAACGAGGTGTCCGTGCTCGGGAACTGGCACTGCGCGTTCGGCATGGGTCGGCATCTCTCCCATTGTTGATTCCTTTATTTAAAAATGTTTTTTCGTATATTTCAGATGGTAGATATAGATTGGAAGAGTTGGTCGTGTTTGGTAAATGGTACTGTCGCTGGGAATACATGCGACCGGTTTTGTTGTTTCTTTTTTTAACTATATTTTATTTATGTTTCTGGTTAGAGATGTCGATGCATAGATCGAACGAGGTGTCCGTGCTCGGGAACTGGCACTGCGCGCTCGGCATGGGTCGACATCTCTCTCCTTGTTGATTACTTTATTTAAGAATGTTTTTTCGTATATTTCAGATGGTAGATATAGATTGGAAGAGGTGGTCGTGTTTGGTAAATGGTACTGTCGCTGGGAATACATGCGACAGTTTTTCTTGTTTCTTTTTTTCACTGTATATTATGTATGTTTCTGGTGAGAGATGTCGATGCATAGATCGAACGAGGTGTTCGTGATCGGGAACTGGCACTGCGCGCTCGGCATGGGTCGGCATCTCTCCCCTTTTTGATTCCTTTATTTAAGATTGTATTTTATGTATGTTTCTGGTGAGAGATGTCGATGCATAGATAGAACGAGGTGTCCGTGCTCGGGAACTGGCACTGCGCGCTCGGCATGGGTCGGCATCTCTCTCCTAATTGATTTCTTTATTTAAAAATGTTTTTTCGTATATTTCAGATGGTATATATAGATTGGAAGAGGTGGTCGTTTTTTTTAAAATGTTACTGTCGCTGGGAATACATGCGACAATTTTTCTTGTTTCTTTTTTTAACTGTATTTTATGTATGTTTCTGGTGAGAGATGTCGATTCATAGACCGAACGAGGTGTCCGTGCTCGGGAACTGGCACTGCGCGCTCGGCACGGGTCAACATCTCTCTCCTTGTTCATTCCTTTATTTAAGATTGTATTTTTTGTATGTTTCTGGTGAGAAATGTCTATGCATAGACCGAACGAGGTGTCCGTGCTCGGGAACTGGCACTGCACGCTCGGCATGGGTCGACATCTCTCCCCTCGTTGATTCCTTTATTTAAAAATGTTTTTTCGTATATTTCAGATGGTAGATATAGATTGGAAGAGTTGGTCGTGTTTGGTAAATGGTACTGTCACTGGGAATACATGCGACCGGTTTTGTTGTTTCTTTTTTCAACTATATTTTATGTATGTTTCTGGTGAGGGATGTCGATGCATAGATCGAACGAGGTGTCCGTATTCGGGAACTGGCACTGCGCGTTCAGCATGGGTCAACATCTCTCCCCTTGTTGATTCCTTTATTTAAAAATGTTTTTTTGTATATTTCAGATGGTAGATATAGATTGGAAGAGGTGGTCGTGTTTGGTAAATGGTACTGTCGCTGGGAATACATGCGACCGGTTTTGTTGTTTCTTTTTTTAACTATATTTTATTTATGTTTCTGGTTAGAGATGTCGATGCATAGATCGAACGAGGTGTCCGTGCTCGGGAACTGGCACTGCGCGCTCGGCATGGGTCGACATCTCTCCCATTGTTGATTCCTTTATTTAAAAATGTTTTTTCGTATATTTCAGATGGTAGATATAGATTGGAAGAGGTGGTCGTGTTTGGTAAATGGTACTGTCGCTGGGAATACATGCGACAGTTTTTCTTGTTTCTTTTTTTAACTATATATTATGTAAGTTTCTGGTGAGAGATGTCGATGCATAGATCGAACGAGGTGTCCGTACTCGGGAACTGTCACTGCGCGCTCGGCATGGGTCGACATCTCGCCCCTTGTTGATTCCTTTATTTAAAAATGTTTTTTTGTATAATTCAGATGGTAGATATAGATTGGAAGAGGTGGTCGTTTTTTTTTAAATGGTACTGTCGCTGGGAATACATGCGACAATTTTTCTTGTTTCTTTTTTTAACTGTATTTTATGTATGTTTCTGGTGAGAGATGTCGATGCATAGATCGAACAAGGTGTCCGTACTCGGGAACTGTCACTGCGCGCTCGGCATGGGTCGACATCTCTTCCCTAATTTATTCTTTTATTTAAAAATGTTTTTTCGTATATTTCAGATAGTAGATATAGATTGGAAGAGGTGGTCGTGTTTGGTAAATGGTACTGTCGCTGGGAATACATGCGACCGGCTTTGTTTTCTTTTTTTAACTATATTTTATGTATGTTTCTGGTTAAAGATGTCGATGCATAGATCGAACGAGGTGTCCGTGCTCGGGAACTGGCACTGCGCGTTCGGCATGGGTCGGCATCTCTCCCCTTGTTGATTCCTTTATTTAAGATTGTATTTGATGTATTTTCTGTTAAGAGATGTCGATGCATAGATCGAACGAGGTGTCCTGTGCTCGGGAACTGACACTGCGCGCTCGGCATGGGTCGACATCTCTCTGCTTGTTGATTCCTTTATTTAAGAATGTTTTTTCGTATATTTCAGATGGTAGATATAGATTGGAACAGGTGGTCGTGTTTGGTAAATGGTACTGTTGCTGGGAATACATGCGACAGTTTTTCTTGTTTCTTTTTTTAACTGTATATTATGTATGTTTCTGGTGAGAGATGTCGATGCATAGATCGAACGAGGTGTCCGTACTCGGGAACTGTCACTGCGCGCTCGGCATGGGTCGACATCTCGCCCCTTGTTGATTCCTTTATTTAAAAATGTTTTTTCGTATATTTCAGATGGTAGATATAGATTGGAAGAGGTGGTCGTGTTTGGTAAATGGTACTGTCGCTGGGAATACATGCGACAGTTTTTCTTGTTTCTTTTTTTAACTATATATTATGTAAGTTTCTGGTGAGAGATGTCGATGCATAGATCGAACGAGGTGTCCGTACTCGGGAACTGTCACTGCGCGCTCGGCATGGGTCGACATCTCGCCCCTTGTTGATTCCTTTATTTAAAAATGTTTTTTTGTATAATTCAGATGGTAGATATAGATTGGAAGAGGTGGTCGTTTTTTTTTAAATGGTACTGTCGCTGGGAATACATGCGACAATTTTTCTTGTTTCTTTTTTTAACTGTATTTTATGTATGTTTCTGGTGAGGGATGTCGATGCATAGATCGAACGAGGTGTCCGTATTCGGGAACTGGCACTGCGCGTTCGGCATGGGTCGGCATCTCTCCCCTTGTTGATTCCTTTATTTAAGATTGTATTTTATGTATGTTTCTGGTGAGATATGTCGATGCATAGATCGAACGAGGTGTCCGTGCTCGGGAACTGGCACTCCGCGCTCGGCATGGGTCGACATCTCTCTCCTTGTTGATTCCTTTATTTAAGAATGTTTTTTCGTATATTTCAGATGGTATATATAGATTGGAAGAGGTGGTCGTTTTTTTTTTAAATGTTACTGTCGCTGGGAATACATGCGACAATTTTTCTTGTTTCTTTTTTTAACTGTATTTTATGTATGTTTCTGGTGAGAGATGTCGATTCATAGACCGAACGGGGTGTCCGTGCTCGGGAACTGGCACTGCGCGCTCGGCATGGGTCAACATCTCTCCCCTTGTTGATTCCTTTATTTAAGATTGTATTTTTTGTATGTTTCAGATGGTAGATATAGATTGGAAGAGGTGGTCGTGTTTGGTACATGGTACTGTCGCTGGGAATACATGCGACAGTTTTTCTTGTTTCTTTTTTTAACTGTATATTATGTATGTATCTGGTGAGAGATGTCGATGCATAGATCGAACGAGGTGTCCGTACTCGGGAACTGTCACTGCGCGCTCGGCATGGGTCGACATCTCGCCCCTTGTTGATTCCTTTATTTAAAAATGTTTTTTCGTATATTTCAGATGGTAGATATAGATTGGAAGAGGTGGTCGTGTTTGGTAAATGGTACTGTCGCTGGGAATACATGCGACAGTTTTTCTTGTTTCTTTTTTTAACTGTATATTATGTATGTTTCTGGTGAGAAATGTCGATGCATAGATCGAACGAGGTGTCCGTACTCGGGAACTGTCACTGCGCGCTCGGCATGGGTCGACATCTCGCCCCTTCTTGATTCCTTTATTTAAATTTTTTTTTTTTTGTATAATTCAGATGGTAGATATAGATTGGAAGAGGTGTTCGTTTTTTTTTAAATGTTACTGTCGCTGGGAATACATGCGACAATTTTTCTTGTTTCTTTTTTTAACTGTATTTTATGTATGTTTCTGGTGAGGGATGTCGATGCATAGATCGAACGAGGTGTCCGTATTCGGGAACTGGCACTGCGCGTTCGGCATGGGTCGGCATCTCTCCCCTTGTTGATTCCTTTATTTAAGATTATATTTTATGTATGTTTCTGGTGAGATATGTCGATGCATAGATCGAACGAGGTGTCCGTGCTCGGGAACTGGCACTCCGCGCTCGGCATGGGTCGACATCTCTCTCCTTGTTGATTCCTTTATTTAAGAATGTTTTTTCGTATATTTCAGATGGTATATATAGATTGGAAGATGTGGTCGTTTTTTTTTAAATGTTACTGTCGCTGGGAATACATGCGACAATTTTTCTTGTTTCTTTTTTTAACTGTATTTTATGTATGTTTCTGGTGAGAGATGTCGATTCATAGATCGAACGAGGTGTCCGTATTCGGGAACTGGCACTGCGCGTTCGGCTTGGGTCAACATCTCTCCCCTTGTTGATTCCTTTATTTAAGATTGTATTTTATGTATGTTTCTGGTGAGAGATGTCGATGCATAGATCGAACGAGGTGTCCGTGCTCGGGAACTGGCACTGCGCGTTCGGCATGGGTCGGCATCTCTCCCATTGTTGATTCCTTTATTTAAAAATGTTTTTTCGTATATTTCAGATGGTAGATATAGATTGGAAGAGGTGGTTGTGTTTGGTAAATGGTACTGTCGCTGGGAATACATGCGACAATTTTTGTTGATTCTTTTTTTAATTCTATTTTATTTATGTTTCTGGTTAGAGATGTCGATGCATAGATCGAACGAGGTGTCCGTGCTCGGGAACTGGCACTGCGCGCTCGGCATGGGTCGACATCTCTCCCATTGTTGATTCCTTTATTTAAAAATGTTTTTTCGTATATTTCAGATGGTAGATATAGATTGGAAGAGGTGGTGGTGTTTGGTAAATGGTACTGTCGCTGGGAATACATGCGACAGTTTTTCTTGTTTCTTTTTTTAACTGTATATTATGTATGTTTCTGGTGAGAGATGTCGATGCATAGATCGAACGAGGTGTCCGTACTCGGGAACTGTCACTGCGCGCTCGGCATGGGTCGACATCTCCCCCTTTGTTGATTCCTTTATTTAATTTTTTTTTTTTTTTTTTTTTTTGTATAATTCAGATGGTAGATATAGATTGGAAGAGGTGGTCGTTTTTTTTAAATGTTACTGTCGCTGGGAATACATGCGACAATTTTTGTTGATTCTTTTTTTAATTCTATTTTATGTATGTTTCAGGTGAGAGATGTCAATGAATAGATCGAACGAGGTGTCCGTGCTCGGGAACTGGCACTGCGCGTTCGGCATGGGTCGGCATCTCTCCCATTGTTGATTCCTTTATTTAAAAATGTTTTTTCGTATATTTCAGATGGTAGATATAGATTGGAAGAGTTGGTCGTGTTTGGTAAATGGTACTGTCGCTGGGAATACATGCGACAGTTTTTCTTGTTTCTTTTTTTAACTGTATATTATGTATGTTTCTGGTGAGAGATGTCGATGCATAGATCGAATGAGGTGTCCGAACTCGGGAACTGTCACTGCGCGCTCGGCATGGGTCGACATCTCGCCCCTTGTTGATTCCTTTATTTAAATTTTTTTTTTTTGTATAATTCAGATGGTAGATATAGATTGGAAGAGGTGGTCGTTTTTTTTAAAATGTTACTGTCGCTGGGAATACATGCGACAATTTTTCTTGTTTCTTTTTTTAACTGTATTTTATGTATGTTTCTGGTGAGGGATGTCGATGCATAGATCGAACGAGGTGTTCGTGATCGGGAACTGGCACTGCGCGCTCGGCATGGGTCGGCATCTCTCCCCTTTTTGATTCCTTTAAGATTCTATTTTATGTATGTTTCTGGTGAGAGATGTCGATGCATAGATCGAACGAGGTGTCCGTGCTCGGGAACTGGCACTGCGCGCTCGGCATGGGTCGACATCTCTCTCCTTGTTGATTACTTTATTTAAGAATGTTTTTTCCTATATTTCAGATGGTAGATATAGATTGGAAGAGGTGGTCGTGTTTGGTAAATGGTACTGTCGCTGGGAATACATACGACAGTTTTTCTTGTTTCTTTTTTTAACTGTATATTATGTATGTTTCTGGTGAGAGATGTCGATGCATAGATCGAACGAGGTGTCCGTACTCGGGAACTGGCACTGCGCGCTCGGCATGGGTCGACATCTCGCCCCTTGTTGATTCCTTTATTAAAAAATGTTTTTTTGTATATTTCAGATGGTAGATATAGATTGGAAGAGGTGGTAGTTTTTTTTTAAATGTTACTGTCGCTGGGAATACATGCGACAAATTTTCTTGTTTCTTTTTTTAACTGTATTTTATGTATGTTTCTGGTGAGAGATGTCGATGCATAGACCGAACGAGGTGTCCGTGCTCGGGAACTGGCACTGCGCGCTCGGCATGGGTCAACATCTCTCCCCTTGTTGATTCCTTTATTTAAGATTGTATTTTTTGTATGTTTCTGGTGAGAAATGTCGATGCATAGACCGAACGAGGTGTCCGTGCTCGGGAACTGGCACTGCGCGCTCAGCATGGGTCGGAATCTCTCCCCTTGTTGATTCCTTTTTTTAAGATTGTATTTTATGTATTTTCTGCTAAGAGATGTCGATGCATAGATCGAACGAGGTGTCCGTACTCGGGAACTGTCACTGCGCGCTCGGCATGGGTCGACATCTCGCCCCTTGTTGATTCCTTTATTAAAAAATGTTTTTTTGTATATTTCAGATGGTAGATATAGATTGGAAGAGGTGGTCGTTTTTTTTAAATTTTACTGTCGCTGGGAATACATGCGACAATTTTTGTTGATTCTTTTTTTAATTCTATTTTATGTATGTTTCAGGTGAGAGATGTCAATGAGTAGATCGAACGAGGTGTCCGTGCTCGGGAACTGGCACTGCGCGTTCGGCATGGGTCGGCATCTCTCCCATTGTTGATTCCTTTATTTAAAAATGTTTTTTCGTATATTTCAGATGGTAGATATAGATTGGAAGAGTTGGTCGTGTTTGGTAAATGGTACTGTCGCTGGGAATACATGCGACCGGTTTTGTTGTTTCTTTTTTTAACTATATTTTATTTATGTTTCTGGTTAGAGATGTCGATGCATAGATCGAACGAGGTGTCCGTGCTCGGGAACTGGCACTGCGCGCTCGGCATGGGTCGACATCTCTCCCAATGTTGATTCCTTTATTTAAAAATGTTTTTTCGTATATTTCAGATGGTAGATATAGATTGGAAGAGGTGGTCGTGTTTGGTAAATGGTACTGTCGCTGGGAATACATGCGACAGTTTTTCTTGTTTCTTTTTTTAACTGTATATTATGTATGTTTCTGGTGAGAGATGTCGATGCATAGATCGAACGAGGTGTCCGAACTCGGGAACTGTCACTGCGCGCTCGGCATGGGTCGACATCTCGCCCCTTGTTGATTCCTTTATTTTAAAATTTTTTTTTTTTTTGTATAATTCAGATGGTAGATATATATTGGAAGAGGTGGTCGTTTTTTTTAAAATGTTACTGTCGCTGGGAATACATGCGACAATTTTTCTTGTTTCTTTTTTTAACTGTATTTTATGTATGTTTCTGGTGAGGGATGTCGATGCATAGATCGAACGAGGTGTTCGTGATCGGGAACTGGCACTGCGCGCTCGGCATGGGTCGGCATCTCTCCCCTTTTTGATTCCTTTATTTAAGATTGTATTTTATGTATGTTTCTGGTGAGAGATGTCGATGCATAGATCGAACGAGGTGTCCGTGCTCGGGAACTGGCACTGCGCGCTCGGCATGGGTCGACATCTCTCTCCTTGTTGATTACTTTATTTAAGAATGTTTTTTCGTATATTTCAGATGGTAGATTGGAAGAGGTGGTCGTGTTTGGTAAATGGTACTGTCGCTGGGAATACATACGACAGTTTTTCTTGTTTCTTTTTTTAACTGTATATTATGTATGTTTCTGGTGAGAGATGTCGATGCATAGATCGAACGAGGTGTCCGTACTCGGGAACTGGCACTGCGCGCTCGGCATGGTTCGACATCTCGCCTCTTGTTGATTCCTTTATTAAAAAATGTTTTTTTGTATATTTCAGATGGTAGATATAGATTGGAAGAGGTGGTAGTTTTTTTTAAAATGTTACTGTCGCTGGGAATACATGCGACAATTTTTCTTGTTTCTTTTTTTAACTGTATTTTATGTATGTTTCTGGTGAGGGATGTCGATGCATAGATCGAACGAGGTGTTCGTGATCGGGAACTGGCACTGCGCGATCGGCATGGGTCGGCATCTCTCCCCTTTTTGATTCCTTTATTTAAGATTGTATTTTATGTATGTTTCTGGTGAGAGATGTCGATGCATAGATCGAACGTGGTGTCCGTGCTCGGGAACTGGCACTGCGCGCTCGGCATGGGTCGACATCTCTCCCCTTGTTGATTCCTTTATTTAAAAATGTTTTTTCGTATATTTCAGATGGTAGATATAGATTGGAAGAGGTGGTCGTGTTTGGTAAATGGTACTGTCGCTGGGAATACATGCGACAATTTTTGTTGATTCTTTTTTTAACTGTATTTTATGTATGTTTCAGGTGAGAGATGTCAATGAATAGATCGAACGAGGTGTCCGTGCTCGGGAACTGGCACTGCGCTTTCGGCATGGGTCGGCATCTCTCCCCTTGTTGATTCCTTTATTTAAAAATGTTTTTTCGTATATTTCAGATGGTAGATATAGATTGGAAGAGTTGGTCGTGTTTGGTAAATGGTACTGTCGCTGGGAATAAATGCGACCGGTTTTGTTGTTTCTTTTTTTTAACTATATTTTAGGTATGTTTCTGGTTAGAGATGTCGATGCATAGATCGAACGAGGTGTCCGTGCTCGGGAACTGGCACTGCGCGCTCGGCATGGGTCGACATCTCTCCCCTAATTTATTCTTTTATTTAAAAATGTTTTTTCGTATATTTCAGATGGTAGATATAGATTGGAAGAGGTGGTCGTGTTTGGTAAATGGTACTGTCGCTGGGAATACATGCGACAGTTTTTCTTGTTTCTTTTTTTCACTGTATTTTATGTATGTTTCTGGTGAGAGAGGTCGATGCATAGATCGAACGAGGTGTTCGTGATCGGGATCTGGCACTGCGCGCTCGGCATGGGTCGGCATCTCTCCCCTTTTTGATTCCTTTATTTAAGATTGTATTTTATGTATGTTTCTGGTAAGAGATGTCGATGCATAGATCGAACGAGGTGTCCGTGCTCGGGAACTGGCACTGCGCTTTCGGCATGGGTCGGCATCTCTCCCCTTGTTGATTCCTTTATTTAAAAATGTTTTTTCGTATATTTCAGATGGTAGATATAGATTGGAAGAGTTGGTCGTGTTTGGTAAATGGTACTGTCGCTGGGAATAAATGCGACCGGTTTTGTTGTTTCTTTTTTTAACTATATTTTATGTGCGTTTCTGGTTAGAGATGTCGATGCATAGATCGAACGAGTTGTCCGTGCTCGGGAACTGGCACTGCGCGCTCGGCATGGGTCGACATCTCTCCCCTAATTTATTCTTTTATTTAAAAATGTTTTTTCGTATATTTCAGATGGTAGATATAGATTGGAAGAGGTGGTCGTGTTTGGTAAATGGTACTGTCGCTGGGAATACATGCGACAATTTTTCTTGTTTCTTTTTTTAACTGTATTTTATGTATGTTTCTGGTGAGAGAGGTCGATGCATAGATCGAACGAGGTGTTCGTGATCGGGATCTGGCACTGAGCGCTCGGCATGGGTCGGCATCTCTCCCCTTTTTGATTCCTTTATTTAAGATTGTATTTTATGTATGTTTCTGGTAAGAGATGTCGATGCATAGATCGAACGAGGTGTCCGTATTCGGGAACTGGCACTGCGCGTTCGTAATGGGTCAACATCTCTCCCCTTGTTGATTCCTTTATTTAAAAATGTTTTTTCGTATATTTCAGATGGTAAATATAGATTGGAAGAGGTGGTCGTGTTTGGTAAATGGTACTGTCGCTGGGAATACATGCGACAGTGTTTCTTGTTTCTTTTTTTAACTGTATTTTATGTATGTTTCTGGTGAGAGATGTCGACGCATAGATCGAACGAGGTGTCCGTACTCGGGAACTGGCACTGCGCGCTCGGCATGGGTCGGCATCTCTCCCCTTGTTGATTCCTTTATTTAAGATTGTATTTTATGTATGTTTCTGGTGAGAGATGTCGATGCATAGATCGAACGAGGTGTCCGTGCTCTGGAACTGGCACTGCGCGCTCGGCATCTGTCGACATCTCGCCCCTTGTTGATTCCTTTATTTAAAAATGTTTTTTCGTATATTTCAGATGGTAGATATAGATTGGAAGAGGTGGTCGTGTTTTGTAAATGGTACTGTCGCTGGTAATACATGCGACAGTTTTTCTTGTTTCTTTTTTTAACTGTATTTTATGTATGTTTCTGGTGAGAGATGTCGATGCATAGATCGAACGAGGGACGACTCTCCGTGTTCTACAAGACCGTAAGAAGCGAAGCTCCGTTACTCGCAACACTTTCCCCTTAACTACCTGGATTTAATTGTGATAATCAAACAAGTAATACATCATCAGAAATAGAAAAGGAAGTCCTACCAACGGATATAAGTGTTTCTGTCTTCAACTCCATTAATTTCTTGCAATTTGGATCACAATTTGGAAATTAATGAAATTCGACAACAATATGATAATGTTCGGCTAAACCACAAATAGGCGGTGGGGTAAGTTCTTCAGTTTTGTTTGTAGATGATAGTGCACGTCATGCTGCTTTTTTATATATATATGTTTCTAAGTTTAATATTCTATTTTTTATGAATTTTTGAAGTTATATTTTACTAATGGTCACTCGCTGCTGATTTCTTTCTACCATCAACTTTACTAACTAATAACGCATAAACTATCAGAACTAATCAAATGAAAATTACACACTCTATTAAGCACACTATTAGAACTCTTACAAGAGTACTTCTAAAAAATTATCACCTTGAGTCCACGAGATATTAAAAAAAAAAAAAAACAGTAAAACTCACTCCCCCTCAAATATGACAAATTGATCTTCCAAATATAAACATCAACTTTAAAAAACAATAACTAAACTTCTGCTTAAAATTCCAACAAACTATTGATATCACAGGTTACCTAAAGCGATTCTCTTTTATTCTGAAACAAAACATTTTTACTCTATCTATATATGAGTATTTTTTATGATTTTCTTAAACATCTAAAAAGCAACCCTCACCAACTTTCGCCCCCTTCCTGTTTGCAACTGGTCGAAAAACTCAATGTTGCTATGCGCGTACCCACCACAGCAGCGAGTGGGCGTTACATTGAAATAACGTTATGTCTTTGTTTAAGAAATTAAATGAATAAAAACACTGGAATTTTAAGTTTTTAAAACCTCCCATAACTCCAATGCCACAGAACAAAAAATTTGCTGTCGATTGATATAATTTATTTTTTTTTGGTCCTATAATGCTCATGTTAAGTCGTTGTTTTTATTCTGTACATTTTTGTTTGAAAAAAAATATTTCGTCTATAGCCATTTTACCGTCCTCCCCAACCCCAACAATAAGCAGAACCCCTAAAGACAGCACTTGCTCCCTCCCCAATTGGTTGCCTAAAACTATCACAGCCCCCTCCTCCCTATATGCAAACCCTTGAAGGCAAGCTAATGTTTAATCAAGTTTTCGAGAGAAAACTTTTAAAAGCTGTACCATCGCTCCCTCTTATCACAAAAGTAAAAACTCCACTTTCTACCCCCCCCCCTCTCCAAGTTCATTCTAAACATACACTAAATCCTTAGCCCCTCCCAAATTTCTTGCCAATTTTCACTCCATAGCCACTAGGGGCATTATTCCAATTCTACTTAATTCCCAGCTCCATTCTTTATCAAACCATGATACAGTTTGTCAATATCAAACTCAAAACCGAGTTATCCCAATTTTAAACTTTTTAATTTTTTTAAAATTTTTTTCAAACGTCCATATTTCGAAAATTACAACCCGTAGAGAAAAAATAAAGAAATTTTTGCCCCCAAACTCTTACCCCGTTTGGAAATAACACCGCTAAAGCATCCACCAAACAAAAAAACTCTCGCCCCCCTTTGTATGTCCCTACCCCCTGGCAATTATTAAAACCTGCAATGTAGTTATCTCACCACCTATCAATGCCACATTGTTGAAATTAAAAACAGTCATCTATTTTGCCCCCGGTAGTATATATTTAAAATCTCTAAGTCATACCCCCAATAACCGCTGGATTGCGTATACAAAATTCTTAGCCCCCCCCCCCAATTACACTATTAATTCAAAATCTATCACAAATAGGACTTTGCTTCCAATTTAAACGTGTACCTCGCAACATAACCCTCCAAACCATCCCATGGCTGGTTAATTTTGGTATAACTGCTAAGTTACAACAACTTTAAAATAATTTAAAATGCATTTATCTCAGAAACTTACACTCGTACAGCAAAAATAATGAAATTTCTAGACTCGCACCCCGTCTGAAATTAACACCGCATTTGTATCCACCAAATAATTAAACTCTCACCAAGTATGTTCCTACACCCCACGGCAATTATTAATACCAGAGACGAGGAAATATATTTAATGAACCCCCCCACCCCCCACAGCATGATGTGCACAACCACCAACAAAGTCGGACACTCCCCACCCGGCTGTTTTAGATTAAGAAGAACATTCAAGAAAGAGAAAAGGTAAAAAAAGGGAAATAAAAAGAAGGAGAAGAAAAAGAACCTAATTATGAAACACATTACACCCAAGAAAGAGTTATGGAACAAGGAGATCTCCCGCTCTTTTCCCTCAGGAAGTCGATGTCAACAACATCTATACAATCCAGCTGCTCCTCAAGATGTGAACATTCCATAATTGACGAGAACACCTCGTCACAAACCATCATAGACAAAATTAGAAAAATCATAAACGAAAAAACGGAGAGTCGATTTTATCTAAAAGCGGGAAAAAGAGAAAAGGCAAATAAACTGCTCGACCATCTAAGCAGCACAATAAATAATCTAGAAACCTACAATCTAAAGCTGCCGCCTACAACAGAAGAAAAGAGCCAGCAGACAGAGGACAGGAAAGCCCTAACACCAATCCCTTCCCCATCGAAACAAACACCTACCGTGGCATCATATGCAGATATAACAAAAAGGAAAAAACACCCAAAAACAGTACTGCTCTACCCAACCAAGATAGAGGGAGAAACGGACATCGTGTCCCTGCTAAAGAAAGAGGTGGATACAAACGCTAGTTTTAAAATTACAAATGTAAGAAAACTCCAAAACAATGAAGTCGCAATTGACTGCAACACAGAAGAAGATAGGACCTACCTGCTGTCCGTAATCAACCATAAGCAAACATTGCAGGAAAAGATCAGGCCTATCCAAGTGGAAAAGAAACTTCCACGTCTCATCACCTACGGCTACCATACTGACGTCAAGAAAGAAGCCATAGAAGAAGGCCTGAAGAAGAACTTAGACCATCAGTCAACAGCTGCAATAAAGGTCCTATTCTCCATAAAGGGAAAGACTGGCAAAAATCACTGGGTTTTTCAAGCCCCACCAGTAATATATCAACAGATCAAAGGGAGGAGAGGTAGGATCCTCTTCGAGGGGGAAAACCACAGAGTTGGGCACTGTAGTAGTGTGAGGAGATGCTCAAAATGCCAGGCATTTGACTACACGGCCTCCAAATGCGACGCTAAATACTTGTACTGCGCCTTCTGTGCAGGTCCCCATATAATGCACAATTTCACTAGTAGGCTGCCCAAGTGCATCAACTGTATGGACGCCAACCACAGATTGAATCGGAGAACATCGGTAAACCATCCATCATACCATCAAGATTGCCCGATTCTAAGCTCAAAACTCAACGCAGCCAAAAGAAACACCATCTATTAGTGCAAGTAAGGATGCAGGATCAGCAGACAAACCATGGCCACAATTTTATATCATCAAAAGGTCTCAAGATCATACAAATAAACCTAGGCAGGCCAAAAGCGGCAACAGATAACCTCCACCCAATGGCAGCAAAACTCCAACCAGACATAATAGCTATTCAAGAGCCATATCAAAACAATGACCGAATAAAAGGAATACCAAGCTCCTGGTCATTGTTTTGTTCAACATCAAAAAAAGCAGCAATAGCCATTCCAAAACCCACCATCAAAATAGCAATTATTGCAATCAAGATAAACACAATAGCAATTAAAATTCAAACAACCTCACAACGGACAACAATAATCTCAGCCTACTCATCTCCAGCCTCCAACATTCAAGAAACGCTCCAAGAATTACAACAGATAATTAACACCTTGCCAAGGGAACAAATCATTATCACAGCTGACCTAAACGGGCATAACAACCTCTGGGGTTATGAACACAATGACCTCAGAGGAAACCAAATACTAGACTTCGCCCTCGGATGCAGTCTGTATATCATCAACAAGCAAGATGCTCCTCCAACCTTTTCCCACTGCAGAAAAAGAGGATGGCCGGACCTCACCCTCTGCAGCCAAAACCTGATAGACACCATTTCTAAATGGGAAGTGCTAGAAGAGCCGTCCCTCAGTGACCATAAATTCATAGAAACAACAATAGCTATCAACCAGCAGAGCTCCATAACAACAAGATTTAAAACAAAACACGGAAACCATAGAAAAATGCTAAATCATCTCCTACCACACGTAATCAAAATTCAACAAGCAATTAACAAAAGCAACACTCCACGGCAATTAAACGAAACAACTATCATCTTGCAAGAATAGCTACAAAATCAAAAAACAACCACAAATACTCCAACCCAACTGGTACACCAGCGAATTGGAAATACAAAAAATAGGCTAAAAGCACTGAGGAGACGAGCTCAAAGATCAGGAGAAAACCGACCAGCCCAGTTCCTGCTCCTCAAAAGGGAGACAGCCATCTACATGAAGAACGTCCATCTACATGAACTTGGGATGGAAAGGATTCTACTCCCAGGCAAAAAACCCTTATGGCAAGCACTATAAAGCTGCATTCCGAAACTCAGTTACCCCAGCTCAACTGATACTACTGAAAGAAAAGGAAGCGACAGGAGGCCAACTCCAAATAGCAGCAGGAATCCTCGAAGAAATTTTCCCAAACCCTGTCTCAACCCCGAAACAGGCAACAAGTGTAAATTACTCACCAGATGACTGCCCTTTCTCTCCACAGGAGGTAGCTAGAACGATTAACGGCCTCCCAAAAGGTAAAGCCCCAGGGTTGGATGGCATTGACAACATAGTCATCCAGCAAATCAACCAAACATTTCCACAGCTCTTCACGGATTTCTTCAATAAATGCCTAACATTAAAGAAATTCCCAGATTCACTAAAAATAGGAAACATCATCTTATTCCGTAAGACAGGAAAACCTATTAATGAAGCAACCTCTTAGCGTCCAATATCACTCCTCCCAACAATAGGCAAAGTCTTGGAGAAGCTCCTAACCCAAAGACTCACCTACCACCTAGAAAAGAACAACCATATATGCAATAGACAATATGGATTCCATGAAGGGAAATCAGTGGACATGGCCATTGACAACTTAATGAGGGAAATCAAACTGGCAAAACAAAACAAGAACCACGTCCTCCTGCTCTCAATTGATATCAAGGGTGCGTTCGACAACATTCAACATGCTGCAATCGAAGATTACCTAAATAATAGCAATAGTCCTGCCAACTTGATAGAAATTTTCAGACATACTTAAAAATAGAAAAGTCGTCCTCAACACAGCAGAAGGACCAGCAGAAAGAGAACAGAAACAAGGCTGCCCACAGGGATCCTGCAGTGGCCCTGCTCTCTGGAACCTGGTAGCAAATGAAATCCTTCAGCAGGATTGGACACGCAACACCACCATCCAGGCTTTGCGGACGACTTTGCAATAATAACTCACGCCCCAACCAGGAAAGAAATTGAGAACCAAACACACGCAGCAATAAAAAAATTCTCCAAATGGGCAAATAAAAATAAGTTGGAAATAGCCATTAATAAAACCAATTATATCTTCCTCAGTAAAATAGTAAGAGGCCCATCAATAAAATGGAACGGCACAGTGAACAAAAGAAAAAAATCAATAAAATACCTAGGAATTCAAATAGACGACAAACTCAATTGGAACGCACACCTTCGATATCAAGCAACATGAGCAGCTATCCTCCACCAAAATCTCTTAAAAATAACAGGGAAATCCTGGGGAATTAAGCAGGCACAATGAAAAACCCTCTACTCAACTGTAATAGAAAGAGTACTTGCACACGGCGCAGCCATCTGGTGCCAAGATCCCACCGATAGGATGAAACGGAAACTTGCAGCCATCCAACGACCGTTTCTACTAGCCATATCGGGAGCCTATAGAACTACCACAACAGCAGCCCTACAAATAATTTTGGGAATCCCCCCTCTCCACCTCCAACTACAAAGAGAGGCAAAGATAGCATCTCGTTATATAGGCTCAAAAACCCGACCAACAACTGAGACCTTCAAATTAGCCAACTAGAAATAGACTGTAAGATTTCAGGCTGGACTTCTCATCCCTCGGTACACCTAGAAGATCACCAGATTTCACTTGACGACGGAGGCTTGAGATCGGACCCGAATGGAATTTACACAGATGGATCGAAGACGGACAAGGGAGTAGGAGCAGCGTACTGTGTCTTCAACAATGGAGTAACTACAACAACTTGGGCAACAAAACTGGCCCAACACAATACAGTATTTAGAGCTGAGATCCTGGCCCTATACAAGGCCGCAGAATTCCTGAAGTCCACATCAGCAACATCTACCATCTACGTCGACAATAGGGCCAGCATCTTAGCAGCAAAAAATCCAAAATCCAATAACAAATGTGCCAGGAAAATCTTTGCAATACTCTCTACAAATGCAAACATAAAGATATCCTGGATTAACGCCCACGCCGGATATGCAGGTAATGAGAAAGCGGATAGACTTGCCAAACAAGCTGCTGATTCAGACAGCCCTATCCAGCCCGAACCATACCCAATTTCATTCATAAAGTCCAGTCTAAGGCGAACCATGTTGCAAAAGTGGTAAACGGAATGGGACAATGGCGAAACTGGAAGACTCATCTACCAGCTTCTTCCAAAAGCCACTCAACAACTTACGCCCTCGAGAAGGGAAGAAATTCTCTTCTTCACAGGCCATGGCCCATTTCCCACCTACTTAAAAAGGTTCAATTTAGCAGACGAACCTTACTGCACCTGCGGAAAGTGGGGTCACCACTCCACTACGCAACAGAATGCATTTTAACTACATCTTATCACCTAACGAAACCATCACTCACCTTCAACAGGTCTGGTTCTCCAGGGTAGCAGATAACTCTCTCAGTAGGGCCAAGATCAGAAAAATGGTTCAATTCCTGCATGAAGAGTCACAGCTGTTCAGATACTGACCGCCACTCCTATAACATCGGAAAACCCATCTCACCACCTGCACGACAAGACTTCCACCCAGGCCCGGAAACTCCAACCACCAACGCAGCGCATCCTCAAGCTCAGACAACTCCATTCAGTCCTGCATAGCCCATGACATCCCTGCTCCAACCCAACCTAAAACCAACCATTCCTGCTCTAACCCAGCCAAGTCAGCTCCTCACCAGTCTAACCGAATTCAGCTCGCCTACTCCAATGCAACCCACTGCAGCCTAAAAATCTTTAACCCAGCCAACTACAACTCAACCAACATCAGCTCCACATCATCAGCCCAATCACCATTACTTCCACATCATTAGCTTAGCCATCTGCAACTCTCACTCTCCATGCCCACACATGGAGAGGTGTTAAGGTTAAGGTGAGAGATGTCGATGCATAGATCGAACCAGGTGTCCGTGCTCGGGAACTGGCACTGCGCGCTAGGCATGGGTCGACATCTCTCCCCTTGTTGATTCCTTTATTTAAGATTGTATTTTATGTATGTTTCTGATGAGAGATGTCGATGCATAGATCGAACGAGGTGTCCGTGCTCGGGAACTGGCACTGCGCGCTAGGCATGGGTCGGCATCTCTGCCCTTGTTGATTCCTTTATTTAAGATTGTATTTTATGTATGTTTCTGGTGAGAGAGGTCGATGCATAGTTCGAACGAGGTGTCCGTGCTCGGGAACTGGCACTGCGCTCTCGGCACGTGTCGACATCTCTCCCCTTGTTGATTCCTTTATTTAAAAAGGTTTTTTCGTATATTTCAGATGGTAGATAAAGATTGGAAGAGGTGGTCGTGTTTGGTAACTGGAACTGTCGCTGGGAATACATGCGACAGTTTTTCTTGTTTCTTTTTTTAACTGTATTTTATGTATGTTTCTGGAGAGAGATGTCGATGCATAGATCGAACGAGGTGTCCGTGCTCGGGAACTGGCACTGCGCGTTCGGCATTCCTCGATATTTCTCTTCATGTGTGTAACTTTTTTCAAGGTTGTAATATTTGTATGTTTCAGGTGGGGGATGTCGATGCATAGATCATAGAAGGATGTCGATGTGTAGATCGATGGAATAGCCCTTCTTTTTTAACGGCCAGTGTGAGTTCTGCATGAACACACGTTTCGGTTTTTTATTTTTCTTTGTTTCTACCTTTGTGACTGATTTAACTAACTGTCGAATAGTTAGTCTGTGGAATGCAATTTAGCGCCCATTATTATTAAACATGATCGGAATATGGGGATTTTACCGTCCATGAGAAGCAAGCATGAAAAAGAACGGTTGCACTGGTTGCTTCGCTTTCTATCGATGGAGGAAGGTAAAAGAAGTTCAAATTCAGAAGGACGGTAATGTAGCATGAAAAAAGAAGCAATATTCTCATGCGACTGTGGGATCTTCAAGCTGGTTGCAGTAAAAGATATTTTCCCATGCGTGGTTCCAGAGACTGATTTCAAAGTTAAAGAAATGATTTCCTCCAATGGAATTTGTATTGAAATCTGTGTACATAATGTAAATAAAATATTTTCTTAGACCACGCTGTATCTGATCTCCAAGAAAGATACACTCATACCCAAAACTATTTATCGGGTAAAATGAATTTGAATAAAATTGAATTGCTCGAATAATCTTTATGTAATTTAACATTAACTTTTTTGCATATTTGAAGGATTGATTAATATTGTCTACATAATATTAGATAAATCTTAAATTTTACCATGATTGTCTCCTACCGGCTTCGTGGAATGTATTTGTAAGACGACCTTATAATGAATCCATCACATTCACAAAAATTTTTCTTTCAAAAGCTACCAGCTTGTGCAATTAGAATACATTGCATTCAAACGGCAGTATTTAATTGTTAGTAAAAAACACGGTATCCTTTTTGTGACCTACATTATTCTACGATTCATCTAAATGAAATGGTAATTGATGTATAAAAGTAGTTTTACTAAAAATTTCCAGTTTCTGTTGAAGCCGAAAGAGTAATAAAACATTTCGATATAGTAAATCTAAATACAATGGAGTTTGGGTTACTTTAACTGATCGATTTGAAAATTCTAGAGTAAGGGCAACTGTGCAAACGAAACTTTTATTTCTTCTTATTTATCTAGATAATGCCACAGATGTTGAAAATTGACTGAATACAATGCTAGAATGCATTTCTTCACTTCAAAATTTAATAATTGAAACTGAAAATCGGAATATTATTCAGATTTATTTAATAGTGTATAGATTGGCGCAAGAAACCATGGCAAAAAAAAGTTTCCTTTTTCTGAGGGTTTCAGATCCTAGTGACAAGTGTAGAGATCAGAGAGAACGAACAGCTTGGATATTTTTATTCTTTTTTAAAAAAAACTTTATTTGGAATATTACTATTATATACTTTTGTTTATTTTTTTAAAATTTGAATATTATATTCCAGAATAATTCTCCAATTACTATGAATTGTTCCAATAGTTATAATAAAAGTTTATTTCAAAATATCTATAAAATTAATTCTATTTTTAGCTGTCAAGATCTAGCAAATTCGTCGAAATCGTCCCGTTTCATAGTATTGTCCTTTTAGACCTGAGGTCCGTCGCATTTCATATTAGGAATGGTTAATCGTATTCAGAATATTGGGCACCTTGCGCGAGGGGAGACTTAACTATCACATCATGGAAGACAATTAAGCCTATTATGTAATAATTAAAATAATTTGATCCTTGAATTTCAGGCTTATGAAACTTATTCTGACAATTATTTTTTTAATTTTTTTGTGCTATATCTAACTTTTATGAATTCTTTCTGGGAATGAAACGTTTCGTATGTTTTGATGGAGCCATTCAATAATTTAATCTCTTATTTCTAATGGAAAGCAGTTTTGTATTGCACATATTAATTGAAATTTATCACCCGCTACCGATATTTTTTTCCTTCAAATCAGAAATTTTCATTTTTAGACTTCATTTTTGAATAAGTCTTCGTTATGTCGTATTTAAGTACACTCATTACTCTTACCATATGTTTACATTGCCCACTTATTCCGTCTTCGATTTACAGTTCTTACTGTAACGATATGAGAGTAAAAAAATTTAGCAATGCCATTCACCTTTGTGAATGTCTGTATTGTAGTCGACACACCGGCAATAATATGTATTTCCACGATATGTGTGCTCTTGAAATCAGAAATTTTGATTTTAGGCTGCCATTGGGAATAAATCTTCGGCATATCGTATTTAATTACACTCTTTTCTCTTGCACATTCATTCAAACTTTGGTTTACAATTCTTATTGTAATCATTCAAGAATGCGCATATTTAGCAATGCTTTCAAAGTGTGTAAATGTCTACATAGTGTTTAATGTGCCGGTAGTGATGCGTGTGTATACAGTCGTCGATTCGAATCCATTTTTAAGCTGTTTATTATTATTTTTGATTGAAACATTTTATTTCACCCATTTAATCGGAAAGGGTTTTACATCCTTTTAGCACAATGACAACCGCATTACGCGCCTGTGCGTTACAGATATGTAACTGTACGAAACCATCTATCGAATGAGATCTATGTTAAGAGATAGCAAAGAAGTTAAGATATAGAATATTTTGATTTTGGTGTAATTTTTACCGAAATGGACACATTTTACAGAATCTCAATTTAAAAAAAATTTCCCGATCCAGAAAATGAACTGAAATAGCTGATTAGCGAGATTTTTCAAAATTTTGTCTCCATAGAGAGACAGATACTTTAATGCTTCTAATAGCTCCAATTCTAATTCTTTGTAATAAGGTAAATGTCGTGAGATTTCACAGATTGAGAAAAAAAATTGCGAGATCCGAGAATTAAATTTTACTTAAACCCTTAAAAAAAAAAAGATTTTTTTAAATCATGGTATAAAAAAATATTTTTAGAATTGAAATTGGCTTATGAAAAGCGATTCATTTAGCTTACGAAATAAATGTAATTTGATTTTGATTAATAAATTAATTTGGAATCAAGAAAAAAATCAAGTCGCACCAGTTTCTGCGAAATAAGGAATTGAGGCATCTAAGTTTCTTTCCTATTGAAAAGTTAGTTATAGCTTACACCAGCCTACATAACTTCATACAATTATTGATGAATTTGGTGCGAAGCATACCTGCCCATGACCCTACAAAGGATTAAAAATAAAAAGGTCCAGCGACAGAGCGGTTGGTAATTCTGGATAGGAGCATATAGTTAACAGAAATTTCATAGCCGGGAATTTTTTTAATTATCTATAACTTCATATGCAATTTTTTAAAAATTTATATATGAATATTAAGTATTACATAACGGAAAAGTGTATAATAATTACATTTCTTTTTTGCTTTGGTATTTTATAAATTTATTTCGAAAGGTTCAAAAAAGTTTCACATATTATTTCCTAATTTATTCTAGTCAAACTAAATGTTTTTCCTTTGCTCGCCAAGTTTTTAATATATAAATACATGTCCGTACTTTCGGGTTCAATTTGTCCCTGCCTTACTTAGTTTGCTCATTTTCTTTTTTGTTGTTTGTAACAATTCATTATCTCCTAATGTTTAAAATAAGTTCCGTTTGTACTTTTTTTTTATTCTCACTTTTTAAAATCTAACAGCTCTTTATTCACTTTCATATTGCTAAATTAAAAAGATTCATTCATATTGTACAGAGGTTTAAAATTCGGTACTGTCATATTTGTTATTCATACTATATTTCTAAAAACTAACCTCACTCTCTCTGAAATTTTAAGCATATCAAATTTATTCTCCTTGATTGAGTCTTGGACATACCTTATAAATATTCGGCATCTTTTTGTTGGAGTGAACTGATGTTCTAAATCTAGTTCAGGCTTGAGTTGGCTCCCACGATAGAGACATTTCCCTCTTCTACAGGTAATTTTTTCTTTTCGATTCAAAATAGTCATACTAGATGAAGCGATTTGTTAGAAGCAAACTGAGCATAACACAGTAACAGTATTTAAGCATTTCCTTATAAATTGATGCTTGTGCAATAATTTTTTCTGACCCTGTTTGGATTACTAGGGCAGTCGAGAATCTAGTTTTTGCCAAAACTGACTTTAAGGCACAAACTCTTACTAATTTGAAACCCTGTGTTGATAGCGAATAGAATATGGATTTGATACTAATGTAGACTGACAACATAATTTTATTTTATAATAATGTATTGAGATATGTTCCAGTTCAGCTCTATTATATTATATTCAGCCTTCTCGTACTGAAAAATTAACTTGGGTTTTAAATTACTCTCTGAAATTTATATTATTCATGAGTAAATTGGTATAAAAAAAATGGCATCTGTTCCATGAGTATTTTTCCTTATTTTCAAAATGCACGTTTAGTCTAAATTATCATTTTAAAACTTATTTACAATGTAAATTCAGACAATAAAAAAAAATATTGGGTCACTGCGGATTTTGTCAATAGATCGTTTTACCACATTCTTTTGTTTTTTCAATGTGTTCAAAGCATCTAATTTATATTGTTTGGACTTTCAATTTCAATTTAGTAAAATAAAGTGCATCGATTAGTTACTTAGTTCCACTTTTATCCCAATATAGATTTTACCAATTATGAAAGGAATACTTAGTTTTATGAAACTCTTACCTCAGGTCACAAAAGCTGAGAATGAAGTAAATCGATAAAATATATAATTAAAGACTCGAGTGATAAATATAACAGTTATAGCGAAGTTGATTGCGACATAATGATTTATTTAACTTCCTAATAAGACGGCATCTCAATTCTACAATTATTTAAAATCTTATAATAGGACTTCTGAAATGGTGATGCGTGTATAAGTGATTTTTGAATTAATCTTCTGAAGACGGGAGTGAATAAGTTGAAAACATGCGCACTCTCTACGAAATTCGAATTCTTATATTTTAATATAAAAGCACTACTTTCGTTTTCGTACTAAAATTAAACAGGTACTTGAAATTCAATTAATCCGGGCATTAACAAATAAAAATGATTTAAAAGAAGACAAATTCTAACAACATCAGCGCTGCAATTGAATTAAAAATCAGGAGTTCGGTATAGTACTATCAATCACAAATGTATAAAAACGACTGTGATTGCAATTAAAGAAAAAATAAGAGGTTCAGATAGCAAATCTCCTTTTAAGTGAATACATCCGACGCTACTCGGTACGTTTTGAATGAAATAAATGGCAACTGAACTTGCACTTTAATACTTAAACCTAACTTCAATTAAATATGATCTTACGATAGTATGGTTTGCTTAACATTAAAATTAAACGCCTTTTAAACTAGCAATAAAAAAAGAATTTATAGCTGATTGGTTAAATTTATAAATTTTCCCTAAATTAAATATCTTTGCCTTAAAAAACACCGTAAAATTTTAATAAGGGAATTTGAAAGGAAACAATCCTTTGAATACAGAAAAACATTAGATACGTTGTGCAAGAATAGTTGGAGACAGAAAATGTTTACACGATACACTAGTCATTAACAGCGAATCTCTCATTAATGTTTTCGTATGTAAGGGGAAATAAAAGAACACAAACAAAGAAGGCGGTCGCATTGAAACCACACAGCAGTCGCATGCCGGCTCATAAAAACGGCGTCCGGATGCGAGAGATGCGGGTTCACGGGAGCCTTTGATTGGCCACGGAAATGTCTCCTTTTTCTTTTGTAGGAGAATAGGGACGTGTTTTGTTGTTTTTTTTTTTTTTTTCAAAATTTAAATACAATTAAAATCAATCTTAGTTTGATAACAAAGAAAAAAAATATAGAGGATATTCGATAAGTCCCAGCGTGTCGAATAAAAGGTAGATGATTCAGTTGATGAAGTCCAAATTCTTCACAAAAGAAGCCGAGAAAAAGCATAGAGTTTGTTCACTGAACAATATTAAACGAATTATGGAATTCTCAATTACAGCAAAGGTCAGTCCAGTCCATCGCAGAATGTTAGCTATTCTTCCTTAAAGTTTTAACATAGCTGTAGTAGGACATTGATTGCATACTTATCGCAAAAGCATGTATTCACATCCGTCCAGTATTATGCTGTGAGAAGAGTGTCCGCCTCGCGGTATATGGAAGAGAAAAAAGGATATTAATAACTGCAATACAAAAGCAGTAAAACAATATCATGAAAAAAGGCAATAATAAAAAGCAACAATGAATTTGCTTTAGATAGTTCTGCATCCACTGAAGTATGCCCCGTTTAATTCAAATGCAACAATTTGCAGTCGATATAAGAAGGTAATTGTTATTAATTGTTAATTTCTCATAGACGAGGTAGTGAGAAAGTACTGCAGCCATAAAAAATTCGAATTCGAGATTTTGACGAATCTCCACGTTTCAGTCCTTCACACAATTTTGGCATTATGTCTGTATGTCTATCCACCTATGTCAAAGATAATTAAAAAATGCTTTGGGGTAGACGGATGAAATTTGGTATAATGGTTTTGCGCCAAATCTTCAAATTTTTTTTTAATCAAAATTTGGGCTAAATTTGTTTAGAGGAAGTTTTTTTTTTTTTTGTCCGGCTGTTCGAATAAGTTAACACGATAAATACAAAACGAAGACAGTTATATCGATATAATTCGAGACACAGATTTCACTATATAGTAGATACACGTTAAAATTTGAACTAAATTGAATAAGCGACCGACCGACCGACCGACCACCTGTTGCTGTGTAACGCGATATTTAAGAAACATGTAAACGAGATCACTCAAAAATACATTAACTTAAAAGTCATCACAAAATTGCATACCAAATTTAATATAAGTGCAGCTCCGCAGCAAATTTTTGTTTCAGTTGCTTGGGAAAAATTTGTCTAAAGCACAAATTCGATTTTCGGATACTATTCATCAGGGATTCATCGCCAAAACACACGCCAAGGTTCACACGACTGATTCAATAAAAATGTTAAATCAAAACTAAAGGCTATAAATATTTCTTAACTATTGTACGCCAATGCCATTGCAAGGCATTCTTTGAGATAGCACTTCTATTAGAGATTATGCAATACAGTTGGGAGGGTGACCACTCCTACTGGTCTTTATACAGCGACAGTTTCTCGCTACAGTCAGAATTGGCGAAGCGCAGTTCTTACATTATCTATCAGTAAAAAGATATTCATTTAAAGAAATACATGTAATCGCGAAATATCATGAATCAGAATTTCAATAACAGAAGCCGAAACGTTAATTTTATCGAGTCAATTATATCGCAAGCTAGAAACGTGTGTTCCATGTCTCATCTGGTATTAAAAATTGAGAAAAAAATGAAGAGTGAGCGATAATTTTTTTTTAAAATTTCACTGAAAGGCAGAAGTGGATTTAATCATTTGTTGATTCTACGCAATACATATTACGTTATCTCTCCTTTAATAAATAGACCCATTTGATTTCATATTTCACCATGTATTTAAATTAAACAACGTGTTAATGATTTATTTCAGTTTATTTTATATTATTTCTGCAATTCTGTGAAAATGTGTATGCATTTACTCATTTATAAGCAATGTTTGGTGACCACCCTGGTTCATCGGACATGCTGATTGCGTTCCATTTTAATGTTATCTTTTATAAAAAAAAATCCTGATGTTTATGAATTTTTCTATTAATTTTTAAAAATCAATTAAATGCCATGTAGTCAATATGTGAATGACAGCAAAGCTTGCCATTCAGTGTAGAATTAGATGCGTATGATACACACCAATGTTCAGTTTATACCTCTTTGCACTATCCGTTGTCCATAATGAGAAGAGCCTGCGATTCAAACCTATTATTTAATGACGCAAGCCCATCTCTATTAAAATTAAAATATAGTAAAGGATTAAGCATCTTAAGATCCGAATCGCAAGAAATGAATGCATTAAGCATGAAACTATTCTAGACATTAAAACTTTCATTCTAAAAGCCTCACACTTGTTAAATTCATTGTATGAATATACTTCACATGAGTCAAATTCCATAGCATCACAATACCATTAACAACGTAACTGAGTAAATTATTTTCTAATCACACATTAATTTTCGTGGCAGTGCAACTTCGACTGTTTACTCTCTCGTATGCGTAATATAGGAATCGTCAAAAAATTCGGACTCGAGATTTTGATAAATCTCAATGCTTTAATCCTCCCTGAGTTTGAGAAACATATTCCTTTAAAGTGTCCGTCTGTCTGTGACAAAGATAACTCAAAAACGCTTTGATCTAGATAGATGAAATTTGGTGTATGATCATTACACCAATTTGTAGATTTCTGTCAAATTTTAAGCAAAATACTGCCAGAGGACCTTTGTCTGCCGCATGCTAGAATATAATTTACGAATACTCGAATGCAAGTTAACACGATACCTACAAAACGAACAAAGCTAGATGCATAAAATTCGGCGCACAGATTCAATATTTATATTGTTGATGCCTGTCAAACTTGAATTAAATCCAACTGTGAAATCCAACAGTTTATACTTTTGAAAGATAAAAACGTAAATCTTAAAATACAATGATTTAAATGTATCAAATTCGAATTTCGGATACTATTAGCCACATGTCAGGGAATTCATCGTCAAATAAATAGCAAAGAAAGACACGACAGATTCAGTAAAAATACTAAACTCACGCCAGACATAAATATTTCGTGACTATCGCTCACCAATTCCATTCAGGGTGCTGTCTAGGACAACACCTAATTAAGAGTATATACGAGAAAATTTTGGGTAGAACACACCCGCTGGTTTCGATACAGTGCTACAGTTTACAAGAGAAGGTAATGCAATAATTAACTAATAATAACGTGCATAGTCTACTACTAATAGTCAAGTGACGTAACTTATATTTATTTCGATAACTAAGAGAGAGTTGGGTGATAGAAACCTAACCCATTGGATTAACCAAAGTTCAATAGTATATCTTAAAATGAATCGTCATATAAATTTTACACAAATTGTATTAACTTGTAACATGTTTTCAATCGAAAATCTGCTTCTCTACCCTTCCACCATCAAGAACCACGGTAACTGCCTATGCGCAAGCTTACTTATATTAACGTCCCGTTTTAAAGCAACACCAGGGCTATTTTGAACCGCGGTCAGATGTCGAGGATGACACCTATACTGATACCCCCCCCCTCACCAAACTTGCACACCACACCAGAGGGAGGACGTTTGACCCCGACGGATTTGTAAGCACCAGATTCGCTTACACGACGGGTCTTCGGTAGAATCGGCTTTCGAGGCTGAAACCCTCCGGCTCCAAAGCCGAGGCCTTACCACCAGGACACCGCCAATTCGCAAATCCGCTTTTGTTTACATATGCTCGATTCGTATTGTGAGAGATGAATCAAAATGAGCATTATGAGTTAAAAAAGTATTGTAATTAAATGGCACAGTTTTAGTGTGAAACAACCACTATCCTCTATCCAAGTTACTTCGCTTTAGGGTTAAATTTTATCCGCAGCTATGGGAATTAAATTCTAATGAATAATAGAATCCGACACGAAGAGGATCGTGACGCAATTGCATGCAATGATACATTTGTTTTTTTCGGATATTTAAACGAAACGAGAACTTGAAAACAAGCCTAGGAAAATCCACATGGATTCGTTGAAACCGATTAAAAATATAATTAATACTTCAACTGTTATGAAATTTACATTGATTTACCAATATTAAATAAAACAATATTGACGAGTCCCGTCTTAAATGTCTGTCGATCCCTGGCTCTGATTAATGATTCTTCCCCTATATTCTATTTGAAAACCTTGAGTACCTTCAAGCCGTATCCTAAAAGATATAATATTTATTAGTTTGTTTTGTATTCGCAATCCGTGCAGTTCGACATGCATGATGAAAAAATTATTCAAAACCCGCTACAAAGCAGACATCCTGGTCTGATTTATTGCACCTTAATTACTTCTTCAGTGTTAGATTCTCAGTAAGAAATTTTCTAAACTTTAATCACAATTTCAATTAATTCGTTTTCATTTTTTTTCCTCAAAATTTTCGAGAATTTAAAGTAATATAAAAATTACCTTTTTGGAGAATCAAATTTATTTCCGTATTATCTATTTCTTTATTTTTTTAAAAAATACCTTAAGCGAATTATATAAAAAATTAGAATTGTTTTAGTTATTTATTTTACACACTCACGCGCGTACGGACTACCGAGTTATGCTTATTCGAGTGCTTTGTGCTAAAAATCAACAGACAGTAGAAACTTTTTTTAAAAAATTGTTAAATTTTGACTGATAAAGCATTTCTATACAGTGATAAAATAACCACACCCCATTTTTGCAAGATTTCACTATTTTTCTATAAAGTAAAAAACGACAAACAAGCAAACCATATTTCTTAATTTTCACTTACTCATATCTACCAAGACCAAATTCCAAAGAATTCAGAACATACTTCAAAAATGGATTCTGCCATTATAGATTTGATATATAATTATAGTGAAATCAAATTAGTTTAAATGAATGAATATTTTCTAATTTACAGCACTTCATTTTAAGGTTATACAATACAAAAACACACTCAGATAGCAATTTATGCCAGGAGTGCATTGCACAGCTTTATAATCTTATTTTCATTCAGAACTCTTTTTGGAATTTTTAAATTAGTAAGGAATTTTTGATGTAGAATTGGATTTCTTCCTCTTTTGACTAAAATTGAGTGAAGTAATAATAATTTTTAAATAAAATTACAAGATGTCTTAACATCTTTAATATTAAAATGCATAATCTAATGCAATAACTAAATAATATTAAACTGCATGTAGAAATTCAATAACTAAGTAAACCTAGGGTGTTAAGAGAAAATTTAATATTTTTCTAATATTTTATAGTTAATAGTATTCGTTACAAATTTATTTGGCAGTTAACCCTATAGTACATTTTTTAATCGACCCTGTCGGTTAGTTAGACTCAATAGTTCATTAGTTTTACCGTACGTATGCGCAATGGATCATCCACAAAATCCTGTCTTCAAACCGTTCTCCAAATTAAACAAGAAACAGCCGAAAAGAATAGTGGAGTGGAACATGGTAAAAATATTATGTTGTTTCATCTTTTAATATTACTTCAGGCCCCTAATATCGAAAGGATGGCGAATATCAAAAAAAAAAAAAAAAATGCAGAATTTACCATGCAACTAGGCAATTTTCGTCTAGATTAAATAACCTTCATAATTTCAATAATTGAAGAGAACATCTCGCCTCCTCTAAGCTGGAAGACCCATCTATGAACTCGCATGATATTTTAACACCTATTATAATATTTTATTACTCAAGAAGTGTTTTTTCTTTGTCATGTTTGTTCTAAAGACTTCGACCGGAGAAGATATTTCGGAAGTTGTTCTATGAAAATGACAGCTTCCGAGTGCAGTAATTCCGAGGAAAACAAAAGTGTTACTGGATACTTTCATATTCAACTAACAATATCAGAATGTTAAAGTGCACATGTTCGCTTTCGGCTGAAAGCTTTTTCAGTATTTGGACTAAAATCAAAGGAAGGAGGTATATGTCGCTACGAAGATACATGTTGGAATGCCTTGTCTGGTGGACTAACTTCTCCTCTCTATCTTTCTTACAAGAAAAGATGTATTGTTGCAGTATCTCATTTTCCGAGCACTTTTAATAATCATAAGCAAAAAATGAGATGTGGAAATTCCGAAGCCAGTTGAAGTGCTCGCTCTGTACTTTATTGCAGCATCAGCAACATGTCTTTACCTTTACTTTTAATACCTTTACTATCACATTTTGTAGTGATAAGAAACCCAAGATCGTTTTTCGACTTTTGAATACTCAACGATTATATCTGAAATTTGATAAGTGTCTCTAATCACGATATGAAGATCACATATTAAATTTCGACTATTTAACTGAATTGTTAATTGTTATTTCTTCATATCCACAATTAGACTGATCAAAAGAAAAGATGAAATGCCACAAAATTATAACACGGGCAAATGATTGAAGGATTTGTTGCACAAAAAGGCTTCGTTCTAGGAGAGAAAAAAATGACTCGTAAAACCCAGAATTATCATAAATGATACTATATCCAAACATTAATGAGAATTCTCAAAAGATTCAAGGAGAGATCGAAGAAAATCTACCTACTTTTGAAATCAAGTTCGTCTTTCGATTTAATCATTCAAAAACAAACCGAGCGAAAATGAATCAAATTTAATAAGTGTTCGTTTACATTAAAATCAGACTTCTAGCAAATCTTATAAAAAAATCATCGGTCAGTAATACAACCGTCTGTTCGTGTGTTTGTGAATGCGAGATATGAAAAACTCAGAGCAATTTTATATTGTATATAAAGTTTTGCCAGCAGAAGTTCTGTATCAAATTTTGGACTAAATGTGTGAGCTGGTCGATCATCCATTCGGTCGGCACAATTATGTGCCAGTGAACAAGACAGCTAAAAAACCGGAATGATTTAAATAAATAAAGTAAGATTTTATTAAAAGATTTCCCTTATATGTTTAACAGGTAGATTAAATTCTGAAGTCAAACACCTTTATTTAATCTGCATCTTTGTTCCTTCGATTAGAGGGAATCTAAAGCCATCGTTTTGTGTGATCTCAAAGTTATATCTAATGAAATAACAGTTAAAATAATAGTCTCTTACCCCTCCTTTTTTTTATTATTTGCCTCGCTTTTACTTCATTTCTATACAGTTAATTCATGCGATGCTAGAATCTAATTTCTGTAATTTTCTTTCAACCAATTAATTACTTAGACCTTTTGAAGCTTTTCATTCTTGGAGAGGTATCGAAATTGGGAGGAACAAAGCTTTCGATTAGTATCCTGGTATCATTAGTCCCATTTTAGTTACCATATTCATATACAGACAGACTTTCCCCAAAAGCACCGGCAAAGATTTCGGTACATATCTAAACATTGACAATACACCAAATTGCATTCACCTAGATCGTTGCGCTTTTGTGATATCCACACACACACACTCATGCAAGTTTAAAACGCAGAAATTCAAAATGTCGGGGCAAAAGTTTTTAATGATAATAAATGAATTTTCTTTCTATACTTGATAAGTAAAAATCTATGTAAATGAAACTCGAATACTGAATCTTTTGTACTTCATAAAATCCAAAGGACTGATTTTTAATAAGGTTTTCTCACAAATGCTATTGGAATACAAGAAAGGATGTGGGACAATTAACACTAGAACGTCCGTCGGTGTGTATTGGACACCGGAGCCTGTTTAGTTGATTCTCCTTTCCGCATTTCAGGAAGGAATTTAAAAAATTTTCGTGACTTTTAATTATTTTCCATGTAGAAAAAAGTTTGTGGTTCTAGGTTAATTAGATTAACAATTAATTTAACATCTGAATATACCTAGAACGTCCGCTGAGATCGTTTCGATACCAAGGCAACTTATTATAAATAGCTGTCGTTCAACAAACGATAATTCTAAAACCAAATTTTCCAAAGTACAATCGCACATTTATTTGACCTTCAATGCAGCGTTATTGGGTTCACAGCGGAAAAGAATCAATTATTCTGAAATTGTTGTGTCTAAGTGTTGCGTTACGGAGTATTTGCTTATCTGCTCATGCAAAAAATCATTCGATTTTCGATTCTGCATAGAAAAGTGTAATGAAAATACAGTTAAAGTAATGTGCGTCGCTTGCACGAAAATGGTGTGCGGAAAATGTATAGAAAAAATTGAATATCACTGTATCCATTGCAAATGAGGTATGTACAAAACATTATGCGTTAAAAACGATAAATGATTAAAAAAAACGCGTTCTCACAAAAATTATGATTTAGCTTATTATACTAATATTTATGTATATTATTTTTTATTTCATTTTACAAGATTAACTAATTTGTTTTGTTACAGCTTTTATGATACAAAGTCATAATATATGATAATTACGTAAAATAATATTAAGATGTCTTAAAAACTAAATCCTACTGAACAGTAGTCCCGCAATTATTTCGTTATTACAATTATTTTATATATTTTATATCGCGGTGTCGAAACGATATAGGTGGACGTTTAAAGGTAACCGAAATTCCAGATGTTCTAGTGTTAATGAATTAGTTTTTAGTTAATAAACTACTGTTTGCCAACAGATTTTAAAACTCTCCGCTCTTTTGCGTATGTGTTAGAATGGGTTTAATTCGGCAAACTATGGGTGAAAGGAAAGTGGAAAGGAGATGTTTACATTTAACAATAAAGTAAATTCCGGAAATGTCTACATCCTTCAACGTTTCACCCTTTAGTGAGATAGAACCGTCGAAAAGAGGTAGTCTCAGAAGACTGAAACGAACATTACGCATATGTTGCCCCCCCCCCACAGTACTGACCAAGAGAAACAATATGGCGGCATCTATGACAAGTTTAGGATTTCTAATGAAAATAGCGACTTCTATTCCCTTCCTGTCACCGAGGAAAACAAAAATGGTATCCCCCCCCCCGAGGTGTGCCGTTGTAGATGGGTTAGAAGTTCCAGATATACAAACATTTCTTTATGGATAAATGGACTTCATTCTCTGAATTGTTATAACAAACTATTATGTTCAACCCCAGAAATAGAAGAGCCCTGAGCACATGAGCGTTTTGTACTTCGTAGTCTATAGAAGAAAATTGATTTCAGCCTTTTTGACACTTCTCGACTGACTGAAATCAAAATTTGACTACATTTTTAGGAAGATCAACAACTAAATGCCATTGATTTAAATTGTTTTGTTTAAGTTATCGCATTTATATGCAGACAAACAATCGATTCATCTGTTGACGGATATGACTCAAAATTTGTTACAGATTTATAGTGCAGATGCTAAACTGTAATCTAGATTGTAGCATCTAGATCTTACGTTTTTTATCATATTCATTTGTTTTCAGACAGATGACAGAAAAATACTGTAAATAAAATTTAACAAAAACTGCAAATTTGGTATAAAGATCACATACCAAATTTCATACTTATAGCTCAAAGATTTTTTTTTTAAATGTAGTGTTCATTGGAAGATGCAATTCCAAAAATGTGTTTTACGGACTAGAAAAGGTTTTAAATACGGAAATTAGTCAAAACTTTGAGGTCGAATCTTTTGACAGTTACAATACTTTTTAAATTCTGTATACAAATACGCAAAAAATAATTTGTTATCATAATTTTAATACTGGTAAAAGCACGCGACTGTACGATTAGGTTTAATAATAAAATTAGGAATGAAAGAAAATGTTATAAATCTTGACTGTTATAATAAAAGCATTTTTACAGACTGCATAAAAAATATTAAAAAATGGATTCAATTAAAATTGTTTTGTTTTATTAAGAGTAGATTAAATTATACAGAAATGTAATTAGAATAATTAAAGATATTTTTTGAATTTTCAAAAAAATTAAAGTAATTTTTATAAAATATTTTCAGAAGATAAATCTTTATACACTAAAACTTCAACTATGGTCTGCCTTTTCATTTTGAAAAACAAGTGAGCCAAGTTTCATTAAAATCGGATAAAAACTTTAGATTTGCATTTAAAAAAACGTTCAAAAACATTTTTATATACATATATATTTTTTAAATATCTCCTTTCTAGTGTATGTAAAACTGTGAAATTTAAACGAAGAATATGTTTAACTACAGCGCCTAGAGTCTCAATTTAATAATTAATCACCCTTTTTTTATTGAGATTTTCAAAAAAATTTTAACATTTAATTTTTGCCAGGCGACAAGAAAAAAAGGAAAGAATCTGATAGAAGAAAATACGAACTCTTAAGAAATTCGACGTAAAAACGAATACAAATATTAAGAGTAATAATTCTAGTTCTTTCATTATACATAGAAGGCAAAAATGACAATCAGCTGCAGTCAAAAAACTGCATTTTGTCTATTACTTAGATTTTTACTTAATGAAACCAGGAAAAATATTTAGATAATTCTATCAGGTCAGATTTACTGGTAAAACAGTTATGTTTAGTTTAATTAAGCATACATTTCTCTCTCTTTAATCTGAAATATGGTATCCTATTCTCGGGTCAAAAAATACATATCCAATAACGATTTCATATTTTTCAAAATGATAATCAAGGGCAAGAAAAAAATTTTCGTTTTGGTATTCCAATGACGTACAGTGCAAGGAAAACGACACTACTGATGGACATTTTAGTATTAGAATAGCTATCAAATAGAAAAGAACATGTTTTAATCGAACTTTAGTCCGGCCAAACATTGAATGCCTCATAACTCAGAAACACCTGTTTTACACCCTTTTTGATTGACATTCTGAGGATGAAGACAAATTATCTCCCCAGAACGAACCTAGCTCAGATTTTTCCGTTGACGAGAAACCCAACCATTTTGTCAGAACGATCTTTATGGTCTAGTTAAAGCCCTAAGCTTTTCTAAATTAAAAGTGATCGCCGAAACACTCACCAAAGTTCACGCGATAGATTCAGTAAAAATGCTAAATCCAAACCAAAGACTAATAATAATTTCATAACTATTGTATTCCAATGCCATACAAGGCGTTCTTTTGGTTAACGCTTTCATTACAGAGTGTGCAAGGAATTTTTGAGGAAACCTTTCTCACTTGTGAGTGATGATGTTCAAAGGTTAATTAACTATGAATTATCAGAGACGCCAGATCATAATGGTAATACTTTAGGACACTCGATGCAAGTAGGTATCGAGTATAATGATTTGTATATGACTCTTCAGCCAATTGATTATCGTTGGATATTTTATGGGAACTTCAAAATACTCACCATGTTATAGGGTCAGCAGGCAGATTAGATACACAAAATATCTAAATGGGAGAAAGCCAAATATTTTTATTGGTTTAAAACTGACAACCATTTCAAGGTGTCTTAAAAAAAAGCCATAATTACAGCATGGAAAAATTTTATTACCACCTCTATTTAAAGTTAGGGCTCATTAAGCTGTTTACAAAATCACGTCTAAAGATGGGGAATGCTTCAAATACCTGTACTCAAAGTTACAAATCTGTCAGAAGGCTTATTGAAAGAAGATATTTTTACTGGCCTTGACAGAGAAAAACTTATCCAATTCCCTCTTTTCAGAAAAAATGGAAGAAAAAGAAACGTGAAACCTAAGGATTCAGTGAACAGATTTTTGGAGTTTCTCTGTACACCATCTCTACAAAATTGCTTTATCACAAACAAAACAAAGTAAACACATTGTACAATGTAGAAAATTGCGAGAGTTAAAACGTTTTCAAAAATGACACCTTCAATCTATCTATACTTATAATAAAGTTTAATGTGTGTGTATGGTGGACCAGACCAGATTGTTTGACCTACAGTTACCAAATTTCGCACATTATATATATATATATATATATATATATATATATATATATATATATATATATATATATATATATATATATATATATATATATATATATATTGGAAGTCAGGAATGTGCACCTCGGAGCTATTTCTTTAAATCTATAGTTAGAATTTTGATTAATTGAAAATTAAGCAAAATTTTTGTGTTTTTTTCCAAAATAATTAAGAAAATACCCCACAAAAACGATTTTTTACATCAAGATAAAGTTCAAAAAATTATCTTTTTAATTATTTGTTTTAATCTATAAATTAAGTTTTTACTGTTAATGAAATTTTAAAAAAATATTTTAACCATATTTTTTAATAAAATTTAATCTGCATGGGAATAAATTAGCTTTATCAACGTGTTGCCATCATATTGACAAAAGTTCAAATTAAAAAAAATAGTAAGTTTACATCTTTCTTGATTTAATTTTCAGTAATATTTTCAACATGTGTCTGTATAAAATGGATTAAATATTAAATGTGATATTTTCTAAAATAAATGAAGGAGTAAAAGTTTTTTGAGCCGTTTTAAAATAGCTATATTATCAATTAAATATTTCAGTTTTATTTATGGCATACGTAGTTTAATATGTACAAAATATGTACCCTAATCAGGGCCCAACAGCTAATTTCTAAACATTTAGTAATAGACATACATCTATTAACAAAATGATTTAAATGAAATTTTATGCAATTTGATTTAATAAATGTTCTAATGAATTACAAATTTTAAATTTTTTACTGATTCCTTGTTCTGGGTCTCATATTTAATAAAATATTCTTAAGACACTAATATTTTAAATAACAAAAGTTTATTTTTTTCAATTAAAACTGATTTAGTTAGGAAAATTTGAATGCCTCAATTTTATTTCTATAAAAACGTGAGATTCTAGACCTCTCCCTCGACCATCATTAAGAAAATAACCAATCAGCGCTTGAACTTTCCCTGAGGCTGATTGTCTAAAATAAAGACATTATAATTGTCCTAAAATAATCATATTCAAAGCTTTATAACTTGGTACGGTTTACTTACAGAAGTTAAAAATTTTAGATTGTCAAGATAATTTTAATGATTATGATTTATAGAATTAAAGGACTTAATAAAATTTAAACTTCATAATTGTTTCCAAAAGAATATTTTTTGATTGAAATAAACTATTATTTACAGCATTTAAATCCTTTTCAAAGTAAAATTGAATTTTATGAATCCGTCATTTTTATAGAATAATTTTTTGATATATTGCATAAATTATAAAAAAATATTTTGTGGTACACATAAGATTACAATGCTGAAAAATTCGATTTTCTGTAGTTATATTAAATGTATATGTACGTTTTTATCCAGGAAAATAGTTTTCTTATTTAAGTTTTCTCTCTTCTATTTCAAATTCAAATCTTATGGCGGCTGACAAATTAGAGAGATATACAGTAGAATGAATAAAATATCGTGAAGCTTCTATAATAATACGAGTTATGTGACTATCGAAATTTGAAGCATAAGAATATTTTGCTAAAGAAGGTATTAAGAGACCAAGGTACAAAAATATTTAATTGAAGTGCTTAGAATGCAGTACTAAAGTCGCCAGTGACCAGTGTTAAATGAAATGAATTAACTTTTGGCGATATTTAAAAATCTATAACATATTCCTAGAATTTTATCGTTCATTTAAAAACCTTAATTTTAAATAAATTTTAAAAGGGTTAAATAAATTTAATGAATATATGTAAGCATTATTTTATGTAAACAGTTTTGAAGACAGTGAAAAGACTTTACATTTTTAAATTCTTTTTAATCCATCGGGAAAGCATAATTATTTACAAGCAGAGACGCGGACTAGGCATGTCCGCCACCGCCAGTACAAAAGCGAAAGTGGGGAAGAAGCGAGAAATAAATTATCCCTCGTCTTATATAACCTGAAAATATCATTACATATATATATATTACAAATTTTTAAACACGGCCATGATTTAAAAAAGATGGAAATGGAATTATTCACAAAATGGAAATGACTCGAAGCTGCTGGTATTCGTGCTGATGGAAATGACTAAGGGACAAGCTTATTCCAGAAAAAAAAGTGATTAATATTTTTTTTTTTTTTCTGAAATAGTCATAAAATTAATCTGCCACTAAAGATGTATGGAATTCTACTGATAATAGAATTATTAGATTCTGACAAATGGCACTTCCAATATTAAATGAGTTATGAACTTCCGGCGATATTTTGGGAACTAATATATGTATTTCTCAAAAAAAGGTTTCACTGATTAAACAATAACGATCAGATTTCACACATTTAAATACAAATTTAATACTTTTTTTATAAACTTTTAAATATGAATGTTGTAAAGAAGGGAATTAGAGCATAGTAAAACTTTTGCATGGGAAAACAGCCGAGAGCTAAAAGATAGAAATTCAAAAAATTGTGTACATACCCCAAATAGTTTTCGGAACATTCACAAAAATTGTAAAATCCCCACAGGTATTTGCAGTGATCCCTTCGGGGTGGGCGTATATTCATTTTATTTGTATTCATTGATTTGCTCCTCATGAAGCACGAACTTCAAGCAGCTATTATAATATCGCAGCTGGCTAAATATTAACATATGTGAACAGATTGGTTTTCAGATCAGACAACTTCAAATTCATATGAATTTTGCTTTCTACTTAAAAGAAAATTTTTTCTCTCAAATAACGCAAAATTTCATTTCAGGACGACTGACAGTAGGAATGTATCATCTATTGTTCATTTTTACCGGTAGTAAATGAATAAAAATGTAAGGAAATTAATCAGCACCTATTATTTTCATATTCAATGACTTAACGTTGAGCACTCATTCATCCATTTCTTCGATTAGATAGAGGATATTTTCAGAATATCCTTAAAATAATTCACTCAGAATCATTAGTTATTCATTTCTTTGCAGTTGAATTTGCGTAAAAAACAATTTTGAACCTCCAGTTTGAAATAATAATAGTGTGCGAAATATAATAATGTGTCACGCTCGATTCGTTTGTATTTGCTCGTTTTGATTGCATTGTAACAGAACAGAATGTCCATCACTCTACTATATAAAGAGTTGCTTTAAGAATAACAAATGACTCCTCCCCCCCTTGTTTGAGTGAGTGGTATTCGCATGCCACACCACGCAGGACATAGATAATATATCAGCAAACAAATATTAACATGTTAAAAAAAATACTTTAAAATACCATCTGATCCATCAAAAATTTGAAGCAACTCACGATTCTAAATTTCCCAAAAATTTTTTTCGTATGCTACAAAAATGTGTTTTTCCCAAGCTCCTTCCTTTAGAGAAGCCAATCCAGTATACTTTTTAATTCTCATCTCTTCGACTGATCAAATATAAAATTCGATACACGAACTATTTAGGTGTCAGAAACACACACTGAATTTCACATTTCCAGCATATTGTGTTTAAGTTATCACGCTTCAATACTTAGGCATAGACAAACTGATAAGCACTATTTTTAAAATAGAACTGGAATTTCAAATTTGATACAGACAAGCCTAATGATTGAGCCAGTAAAAAATTTAGTTTAATTTTTATTATTATATTATAAGTATAACAATAAAAGTCTAGTTTTTTTTATTATTATATTTGCAATTTAAGTGACAAAATAGACTTCTTTTAGATGATATTATGCAAAAATTTAAATTAAGAAGTTTGATGTATAACACAACAAATTTCATCCTTCTGAGCTCATTCCACTTTTGAGGTTGCTTGGCAGCCGAAAGACGGATGTCATTTCAAATGTGCTTTTTATTTCCGGCTCAGAATGTTCACAAATGTGAAGATTCGTTGAAATTCATTTATTTCAGCTCAACAGCTCTCTGCTCAGTATGGTTCGCACCAAAACAAACAAACAAAAATGTTTATTCCAAATATTGTTTTATCGCCATAAATATTAACCCTCGTGCATTTCTATAACCATATAAGTGGGATATTATTCCTCTCACTTTTAATTTCATAACATTTTTGAAATTGAAAATTTTAGTATTATTATTATAAGTTAAATCTTTAATATTCAGTATTTGCTTACAGCATTGGAATCCATTTACTGTCCACATTACCGACAACAGTACTAGACAAATACTGTTAATTTATGTTTAAAAAAATTAAGATTTTTATAACAAAATAACCTTATGAAACTTAATAAATAACCTATCCCATTAACAATCAATTCAGGTTGAAAACAAAATTCCCTAATTTTAATAAACACATATCATTTCATTGTCTTAAAATGTATGTACGAAATGCGAATTCTATTAGTTGGGGATTTAAAGAAAAGAGTAGAGTTAGAGTAGCGTATTCCATTCGGCATAAAAATGAAGCTGCGGATGATTTTTCATTGAGGTGTCAACTAAAAAGGCAGAATGAATCTCTCATTTAAAAAGTAATGATAATGCTGCCATTTCTACTTATAATAAAAAATTCCTCTCGACAAGCTGATTGAAGCAAAGGTAAATTCCTATTCATCCAAGTGAATGTTTCATGCATTTCATTTCAAGCAAAATGAGGGATTGAAAATCCAAGAAAATGCAGTTATCAAAAAAAAAACTTGAATACAGAAATTGTTCGTCTTAATGACGCACTAACTGGGTTCAATTGATTTATTTTTCTATCTTCAATATCAAGCAAGTTATAGTGGAAGGAAAATTTCAACCGCCTACCATTTCCATGAGCTGGATGGTCCATTTACGAACTCGTATGAGATTTGTACATTTTTAATATATTCCAAGCCGGTCAAAATCCAAACGAAAACAGGGAGAAAGCGTTATACACATATTATATACTAGCCGCCTTTGACGACCAAATGGTTCGCCAATATTAATGTTCGTTTAAATTTTAATAATTAAATATTTTACGTAATTCCTACTTTAATAGATTCTTCATCAAAATATTTTAAAAATTCAAATCTTGATAGTCATATAATTTACTCATAATATTATAAAGGCCTTCAGTCATAACGTAATATGCATCTCTCTCATTTTCTGTTACCTCTCGTAGAATTTATGCTTTAAATTAAAGTGGAAAGAATTAATCTGCAATTAATATAATAATATTTTTTACTGAAAAAAGTATTTTTTTATAATATGATTACTGATAACAGTCACTGAGCGTTTAAACTTTATGGGCACTAAAGAATATCTCAAGAATTTGTCAACAAAATTTTCTCAGATTCATCATGTACAGATCGATTCATTAACAATGTTTCATTTTAAATGCATCAAACACTAAGAAAATAAAATGAATCGTTTAAAATAATTGGTCGAAAACATCAAAAAAACTACTTAAAAAACGATGTACTTAAAACTATAAGCATATACAAAAAATATATAACTAACATAAATGCAATTTAAATACAAAAGCGTGCAACTAACCGAAAAATAATTTAAATCAAGAATCATCCGTTGATAATATTGTCAACAATCAGAACACAATGCGCATGCGTGAATTTTCAACGCCAGTTACGGTAACGCAAATGGGTGAATTTTTCTACGCCAGTTGGGGTAACGCTATGCAGATTAGACATTTTTAATTTCCTTTATTCCGTGTTATTTTAATTCAAAAGTATTTCAGAATGAATCTGAAAGATCGATTCATTAACAATGTTTAATTTTAAATGCATCAAACATTAAGAAAATAAACAGAACCGATTGAAATAATCCACCGAAAAATATTAACCCTAGCCTCATTACTGTTGGGGAGGAAAAACTGAAGCCTTACTCATGAAACATTTTTTGGCGGAAAATTTAATTAAAAATTTTCTAATAAAAATTTTCTAATTAAAAATTCAAGAAAAGGGACCCCAGGTGCACATTCCCGACCTCTAAGGTATACATGTACCAAATTTGGTAGCTGTAGGTCAAATGGCCTGGCCTGTAGAGCGCCAACACACACACACATTGAGCTTTATATAAGTTTAGATAACCTTTTGAACGAAGAGGGTTTTGGGGCTCTAAGGACCATAATAGGTGAAGACCCACAGAAAGTTTCCTGAAGTCGTGCCATGGTAACCACTGTAAAAGGTAGTCTTCCTGTAGGAATCAATCTAAAGGGGGGCGCGCGCGCGCGCGTGTGTGTGTGTGTGTGTGTGCACGCGCATTTTGGCGGCGTTCGCCAGTTCTTTTATCTATCAACTAATCAACTACATTTGATACAAATATATTTGTATGTCGGGAATATCCAATTCGGAGCAATTTTTTTGAGATTTTAATTAGTAACTAATCTAAATTTTGGCCATATTTCACGATAACTTGCGAAAATGTTATTGCAAAAAAGTAAATTTTTTTAAAATGTTAAAACGATGTAAAATATTCTCTTTCATGATACCAATTAATGAATTTTTGCTGAATTTTGGCAATTTAAAAATGATTTTTCCCTAATTTTTTTAACAATAAATTACATTGTTACTCTGAATTTCAAGACGGTGCATCATTTTGAAGGTTTTATTTTTTCAATTTTGATTGCTAAAAATGCCTACAGAATGGTAAAAAGACGTAGTTTATTTTTTCAATTAAAGCAATTATATAGAAATTCAAATTAAAGCAATTATATAGTAATTTATTTTATATATTAAGTGTGTAGTTATGCATTTAACTACTTTTCAGACTGCAAAGGGTTAATATCTGTGCAGTTTACAGATACATAAAAGAGTGAATTTAGATATTGATAAGATTTATGAACCACAGATTTACATTTTTACTTCCGACATGACTGGTCTCCGATAGGATGTATCATGTACAAGAGAAGCGGAACTTAACTGACAATTAAAATACCACGATTTTAAATGTCAGACATGGAATTATCAACTACTAGCCGCCTTTGGCGACCAGCCGGTTCGCCAATCTTAATGTTCGTTAAAATTTTAATAATTAAATATTTTATGCAATTCCAACTTTAATAGATTCTTCAGCAAAATATTTTAAAGCTTCAAATTTTGATAGTCATATAATTCACTCATAATATTATAAAGGCCTTCAGTTATAGCGTGATATGTATCTCTCTCATTTTCTGTTACCCCTCGTAGAATTTATGCTTTAAATTAAAGTGTAAATGATTAATCTGCAATTAATATAATAATATTTTTTACTGAAACAAAGCATTTTTTTAATACTATGATTACTGATAATAGAGTCACTGAGCGTTTACACTTTATGGGCACTAAAGAATATCTTTCTTAATTTATGTAATATCTCAAGAATTTGTCAACAAAAATTTCTCAGATTCATCATGAACGGATCGATTCATTAACAATGTTTAATTTTAAATGCATCAAACACTAAAAAAATAAAATGAATCGTTTAAAATAATCGGTCGAAAACAGGTTTAAAAAAATACTTAAAAAACGATGTACTTAAAACTATAAGCATATATCAAAAAATATATAACTAACATAAATACAATTTAATTACAAAAGCATGCAATTAGCCTAAAAATAATTTAAATCAATGAAAACAGGTTTAAAAAAACTATTTAAAAAACGATGTACTTAAAACTATCAGCATATACAAAAAAATATATAACTAACATAAATACAATTTACTTACAAAAGCATACAACTAACCTAAAAGTCATTTAAATCGTCCGTTGTTAATGGTTGCCATGCCAACAATCAGAACACAGTGCGCATGCGTGAATTTTCTTCGTCTTTTACGGTAACGCAAATGCGTGAATTTTTCTACGCCAGTTGGGGTAACGCTATGCAGATTATACATTTTTAATTTCCTTTATTCTGTGTTATTTTAATTCAAAAGTACTTCAGAATGAATCTGAAACATGGATTAATTAACAATGTTTCATTTTAAATGCATAAAACATTAAGAAAATAAACAGAATCGTTTGAAATAATCCGTCGAAAAATCTTAACCCTAGCCTCATTACTGTTGGGAGAAAAAAAGAACTAAAGCCTAAATCGTTTGGCGTTGGGGAAAATGGAAGATTTTTTTGGCGGAAAAGTTGGCGGTGGGGAAAAATGGAAGATTTTTTTGGCGGGAAAGTTAGTTTTTAATTAATAATTAAAATTCTAATTAAAATTTCAAAAAAAGGGACCCCAGGTGCACATTCCCGACCTCTAAGGTATACATGTACCAAATTTGGTAGCTGTATGTCAAATGACCTGGCCTGTAGAGCGCCAACACACACACACACACACACACACACACATTGAGCTTTATTATAAGTATAGATAACCATTATTCCTGGGGAATTCTGAGGCGACCTGTTAATAATAATGATGATGAATGTAAGTGTGCGCGAGAGTGAGAGTGAGTGTATGCGTGTTGGGACTGCGCAGGCCAGACTTTCCGATTTAGAACTACTAAACTTGGGATATGCATAACTTGGAGGGTAGAAATGTGAACCTAGGACGAACTTTTAAAAAGAAATTAGAATTTTAATCAATTAAAAATTAAATTGAATTTCGGTGTTTTTCTGTGATAACTTCGAAACGTTTACAGCACAAAAAAAAATGCATTTCACATCACTTTGAAATTTAAAATTGTCTTTTAATGATACCCATCTAATAAGGCTGCAGATTTTTCCTAAATGGCATCTGTTTCTTTCACTTTGCATAGTTTCCAACAATAGATTATATCATTATAAGGTTCAAGAATTAAATCATTATATAAATATCTAATCGCGTAGTTTTCTTTCCAAAGCTAAAAAGGAAGAAATCTGTTTAGTATCTGTATATCTTACAAGATGCAACAAAAAGCAACATTACAATACTGGGAAATTTAGAAGATGAACTGCACATTTCCGCTTTTTTTAAAAATAACATTATAATTTCACACGACTGATCTTTATTAGGCAGGTTCATTTACACAATTCATAGAACATTTGCAAGTCTATTAATAGAACATTCTTTTAAAGTCTTACATCGGCATAAAATTATGATGAAGGGCTTTAATTAAAATTAAATATACTCATTAACCCGACGAATCAGATGGTAGCAAGAGATGGCTGTATTTAAATAAAAATAATTATTTAAAATTTGAAAAAAAATAAAAAAACAATTATTTTACCAAAATTCCTGTAAAAATTTTTTAAAAAAAATCTTAACTTTTGTTTTAACAAGTTGACATTTACTTTACAATCCCCGATGGGTACGATCTTCTTGTAGGAGTTTTCAGCGAAGAAAATTAAGTATGTCTCAAGAACTACTGTAAATTTCGAAGCAAAATTTGATACAAAGAAAGGCCTGTTGGATGGAGTGGTTGAAGAAACTCGACTTCCGTAATGGGAAAATTCTGAGAATAATTCATTAACTAGAATTAGTAACTAATTACTAAAGAAAACTGCTATTTTTAAGACATTTTTATCGATAACAATTTTGTGAAGATGCGATAATAAGTAACAAAAATTCAGAGATGTTGCTTTATTGTTGACGACAGTACTTTATCCAGAAGTTAAAGAATATAGTTAAAAATATAATAATGCTAATGAGGGATAAATACGGAACAATTAATAATAGATTAAAAATAATGAATTGAAAATGAAATTGCTCCCGGAAACGCCTGCTAATTTTAGAGTTATTGAACAATTTGATTAAACAAAATAGTTCTTTGCCTTGATGCGCTCTTTAGCACTTGTACAGTAAAATTATTCCGAAGAAAGAATAAGTGGATCAGATATTAACACTTTCCGAATTTGAAACAATTTTTGATCTCGGACCATCTAAAACAAAACAAGCGTCTTGATGCAAGTGATCATTTTTATAAATGAGCTGTCCAAAATCCAATGCATCGACGAATTAGACGTTCATTAATCTGTGCTTTGCTATTACTCTAAAGGAATTAAATGGAACATTCGAGGTGGAAGCCGTTTGCTAAAAGATAGAACAGCATCAATTATGTTCAAATAAATGATTTTGAACAAGATATAATTTTGGTTTTTAAAATGAAAATAAGTTATGAATGTTTCAGCGTCATTCAAAAGGGCACAAGCAACCTGAGTATGTTTAAGAAAGAACACCAAAAACATTTAAAATGCTCTCAATTCGGACATGCCAAACAGAATGAAATCAGCCATTTACTAGGACCAATCATTGTAATTGTAGTAATTCAATGCATTAAAATAAGCACTTTATTAGATACTGCTTAAGATTCGGAATTGTCAAAGATTATGTTATGAATTATCTATTAAAATCAGCTCTTTTCAGTTATAAAAGTTATAAAGCTATCATCAGATCGATGCCATTAAGAAATTTATTTTGTTACATAAACACTTTCCAATGTCAATTCTAACCAGCGGGAGTGGTCTCCGCAAAACTTTCTTGTATACGCTCATAAATTTGTAATGCAAGGGTTATGTAATATAAACTTTTGGAGTGAATTCAGCATTCTTACTGGATCTATCACGGGACAGTTGGCAAGTTTTTTGGCGATTAATCCCTGGCATTCGGTTAATAGACTTAAAAAACTGGAATTTGAGTTTTAGAGGCGTTCTTCCATATCGATTGAAACACAAGTTAAACACAAAACAACAATTGCAGTCACAAAATCAGATACTGAATTTTATATATTTAAGTCGGGGTATTCTTCAGTCACCGTGTTTACATGTTTCTAAAAGTACAGACCAACAGACGGTAAAGGCTTTTTGATTTTTCTCAACATTTCACACATGTCTACACAATGGATGTTACCTCTATGTACCGAATTTCATTCATATAGTACTCTTCGTTTGTGATTATCGTATTAACTTACATTCGAAATGACGGACAGACAGACTGGATATTCCTAAAAATTTGATAAAAAAAGTTGGTGTAAAGACCGTATACTGAAGTTCATACGTGTAGCTCAAAACATTTTTAGTTATCTTTGCCGCAAACAGACGGTCAAAAATAACACCCAAAATGCGATTTCCGAATTAAAGCTTGTGTAAAATGCGGCAAAATCTCAAGTTCGAATTTTCGAACTCGGAGAAGTTTGTATTTGCATATCATACTTTAGTGTTCAAAATATTTCAGATTTATTATATATTACTCTAAAATAATACCCCATAATAATGAATAAGAATACCTTTAAAGAGCATAAAAAATATTTTGTCATCCCAGAAAACGCCTTTCATGGCATTGCCGTACAATAATTACTAAATATGAACCTTTGGCGTGAATTCTGAAACTCATTTTCATTTTCGTGTTTTGAAGGATTACGATTCCAATAAAGGGGAAATGTTTTACAAAATATTATATTTAAATATTTTCAAACATTTCTGGGGATAGAGGGGCTGAGATCCTTAAATTGACCGCATTTACGCAGTGTCTTCGTAAACAATAATTAAGGAATGATCTGTTCCCAACTAAAGGTTGCAAAACAGCAGAACATCAAATTTTTAAAAGTTGAAACGGGTAATTATCTAAATTTTTTTTATTCACGTAATTTAAATCCATTTGAAAATAAAACTAAAAATGTACATTAAATGAAAGTAAAACTCAAATGAATGCTATGCTGAATCTGAGAAATTTCTATTGAATAATTCTTGCGATATTACATAAATTACGGAAAATTATTAAATAGCTAGTATTAATACTGGCGAACCAAAGGCAGCTAAAACTTATAATAATACGTGTGCGCTGGCGCTCTACAAGCCAGACTGTTTGACCTACAGTTACCAAATTTAGCACATTCATACGTTGGATGTCCGGAATGTGCACCTCGGAGCTATTTTTTTTTTTTAAATCTTTAATTATAATTTTGATTAAGTGCAAATTTAGCGAAATTTCGCTGTTTTTTCATAATTCCGAAAATATTAACCCACAAAAATGATTTTTTCATCAAGTTAAAATTTAAAAAAAATATCTTTTTAATGATAAGTTTTTACCTATAAATTAATTCTCTATTTTGATTAATTTTTTTAGAAAATGCTTTAACCTTATTATCAACAAATTATTTCGCGCAAAATAAAAATAAATCTGCTTGAGCGCAATCAATTTAATCTGCATGGGAAAAAATTCGCCTTTATCAACGTGTTGCCATCACATTGACAAAAATTCAAATTTAAAAAAAATAAGTCCACATCTTTCATGGTTTAATTCTTAGTAATATTATTATCAGCATGTGTCAGCATAAAATGGAATAAGCAAGAAATACGATATTTTTTTTAAAAAATGAATGGATGAAGAGTTTTTTTAAACGTTTTAAAATAGCTATATGACTAATTAAATATTTCAGTTTCATTTAAGGCATACATAATTTAATATGTACAGGATATGACTCGTATCAGCACCCAACAGCTAATTTGCAAACATTTAGTAATAGACATACATCTGATAAGATTATTTCATTTAGACCAATTTGTTATTTTATGCAGTTTGAATCACTAAATGTTCTACTGAATTACGAATTTCAAATTTTTTACAAATTCCCTGTTCTGGGTATCATATTTAATAAAATATTCACCAATATAGACTAAAATTCACTAAACAGACACTAATATTTTAAATAATAAAAGTTTACTATTTTTCAATTAAAACCGACTGATTTATAAAAATTTCAATGCCTCCATTCTATTTCTATAAAAACGCGCGATTTTAGACCTCTCCATGGAGGGTCATTAAAAAAATAACCAATAAGCGCTTGGACTTTCCCTGAGACTGATTGTCTATAGTAATGAGATTATTTAATTGTTCTAAAATAATCGTATTCAAAGCTTTGTAACTCGGTAAGGTTTCCTTGCAAAAGTTAGAAACGTTAGGCTGTCAAGATAATTTTACTGATTATGATTTACAGGATCTAAGGAATGTATAAAATTTAGACTTGTTTTCAAATGAATACTTATTGATTAAAATAAAATATTATTTATCGCATTTAAATCCTTTTGAAAGTAAAATAATTTTATAACGAATCAGAGAAATTTTTGTAGAATAATTCTTTGATATATTGCATAAATTGTGTACCACAAAGCATTTTTTTTCTTAAGATTACAATGCCGAAGAGTTTGATTTTCTGTAGTTTATATTATATATGTTTAGATCCAGGAAAATAGTTTTCTTATTTAAATTTTATCTCTTCAAATTCAAATCTTACGGCAGCTGACAGCAAATTAGAAAGATATATATAGTACAATGAAAAGAATATCGCGAGGCTTCTATAATAATACGAGTTATGTGACTATTGAAATTTAAAGCATAAAAATATTTTGCTGCAGAAGCTATTCAAGAGACCCAGGTACATAGATATTTAATTGAAAATCTTTAATTGCCTTACTCCTGGCGAACCAGCTGGTTGCCAAAGGTGGCTAGTGCTAGATGAAATGACTTAAATTTTGGAGACACATAACAAATTTCATCCTTATTCCATTTTTGAGTTAGCGTGCTAGCTGGGAGATGGGTATCATTTCAAATGTTCTTTTTTCGGGCTCAGAATGTTCCCAAATGTCAAGATTCGTTGAAATCATTATTTTAAAATCATTTATCACTTGAAATCATTTATTTAAGCACAACAGCTCTCTACTCTATGGTTCGCACCAGAAAAATAATTGTTTATTCGAAATATTATTTCATCAACATAAATATTACCCTCGGGCATTTCTATAACCAGATCAGTGGAATTTTATTCCTCTAACTTTTACCTCCATAACATTTAGAAAATTTTAGTATTATTATTACAAATTGAACCTTTAATATTCAGCATTTGATTACACCATTGAAATCCACTTACTGTCCACATTACCCACAAAAATATTAACCAAATATTGTTGACTTATGTAAAAATATTAATATATTTAAAATAACCTTATGACAATTAGTAAACATCCTATCCCATTAACAATCTCTTCAGCTCCCAAGAATCAACCCAAAGACGTGTGTGTGTGTGTGTGTGTGTGTGTGTGTGTGTGTGTGTGTGTGTGTGTGTGTGTGTGTGTGTGTGTGTGTGTGTGTGTGTGTGTGTGTGTGTGTGTGTGTGTGTGTGTGTGTTACATTTGTAATTGTATGTCTGGCCATACATATAAATACAAATTATATCGTTTACTTTTTTGCAATAACATTTTCGCAAGTTAATTTTTAAAGGTTTAAACGATGTAAAAGGTTCTCTTTCATGATACCAGTTTAGCAGTCATGAGTTTTTGCTGGATTTTGGTAATTTAAAAATAATTTTTTTCCTAATTTCTAACAATAAACTACATTACTCTGAAATTCAAACCGTTTTATCAATCAAATGATCACATGATTTTTCTTCCATTGTTGATAACTAAAGAAGTTAATATCTGTATCTGTGCAGTTTACAGATACATAAAAGAGTGAAGTTACAATACCGCGATTTATGAACCACACATTTACATTTTCTCTTCCGACATGATGTCACATGACTGATCTTCGATGAAACGTTTCATGCACAAGAGAAGCGGAACTTAACTGACAACTAAAGCAACACTATTTTTAATTCAGACATGGAATTATCAAATATAATCATTATTCCTGGGGTCCAGTTAAGGCGACCTATTATTCTGAGGTGACCAGTTAATAATAAAGATGAATGCGAGTGTGTACAAGAGCTAGTGTATGCGTGTTGGGCCTGTACAGGCCAGACTGCCCGATTTAGAGCTACCAAACTTGGGATATACATAACTTGGATGGTGAACCTCGGACGATGGTTTAAAAAGAAATTTAATTAAAATTTTAATCAATTAAAAATTAAATTGAATTTTGATGTTCCTCTGTAATAACTTCCAAAATGTTTACCGCACAAAAAGTGTATTTTACATCATTTTGAAATTTTAAAAAATTGCCTTTTAATGATACCCATCTATTAAGCGTGCAAATTTTTCCTAAATGGCATCAGTTTCTTTCACTTTGCCTAGTTACCAACAACGGATAAAATCATTACTTTCGAGTTCAAACCATTATAAGGGTTAAATCGTTATATCAAATGTTAAATATCGTGTAGTTTTCTTTCCATAATTGAAAGCTAAAGAGAAAGGAATCTGTTTAATATCTATGCAGTTTACAAGACGAAAAAAAAAATTACAATACTGTGAAATTCAGACGATAGAAAAACTGCACAATTCCATTTTTTTTATAAACATTATGACTTCACACGACGGATCTTTATTAGACAGGTTCATTTATACAATTCATAGAACATATGCAAATATATTAAAAGAACATTCTTTTAAAGTTTGACATGCGCATAAAATTATGATGAAGGGCTTTAATTAAAATTAAATATAATCAATTATCCCGACGAACCAGCTGGTATTTAAATAAAATATTTAAAATTTGAAAAAATCACTCATATTAAGGATAAATCTGAATCTTACTTTACAAAATTCCTGTAAAAAATAAAGTCTTATTTTGGTTTTAACAAGCTGACATTTGCTTAATTATTATCTCCGGTGGGTAGGATCTTCTTGGATGGAGCATTCAATAAACAGAATTAAGTAACGTAACAGCAAACGAAACTTACAGTAGTCTCAAGAACTATTTTAAATTTCGAAGAAAAAAAATTGATACAAAGAAAGGCCTGTTGGATCAAGTGGTTGAAAAGTGACGATTTCCGTAATGGGAAAATTTTGAGATACTAATTCATTAACTATGTTAATTCAATTACTCAGTTTGTCTATATAAAGAAGTACCTAGAATTAGTAATTAATTACAAAAGAAATCCTGCTCCTTTAAGACATTTCATCGATAGCAGTTTTGTGAAGATGCGCTAATTAGCAACCAAGTTCCGGAAATTTTCGTTTATTTTTAACGACTTGATCCAGAAGTTAAAGAATACAATTAAAAATATAATAATGCTAATGAGGAATTAATGCGGAACAAAGAATAATAGATTAATGATAATGAATCGAAAATGAAATTGCGCCTGAAAACGCCTGCTAATTTTAGAGTTATTGAACAATTTGATTAAACAAAATAGTCCTTTGCCTTGATGCGCTCTTTAGCACTTGTACAGTAAAATTATTCCGAAGAACGAATAAGTGGAAAAGATATTAACACTTTCCAAATTTGAAACAATTTTTGATATCGGACCTACTCAAACAAAAGAAGCCTCCTGATGCAAGTGATCATTTTTATAAACGAGCTGCCCCAAATTAGTAAATCAAACTTGCATTAATCTTTGATATACAATTACTAAAAAGAAATTAAATGGAACATTCGAGGTGGAAGCCATTTACTAGAAAATAAAACAGCATTTATTGTGTTCAAGTAAATGATTTCGAAGAAGATATAACTTTGGCTTTTAAAATGAAAATAAGTTATGAATGTTTCAGGATAATTTAAAGGGACGCAAGCCCTCGGAGTATGTTTATAAGAAAGAAATAACACCAAAAATATTTAAAATACTCTAAATTCAGACGTGGCTCAATTGTGACCCAACAGAACGAAATCAACCATTTACTGCAACCAATCATTGTAACTGTCCAATCCAATGCATTAAAATAAGCGCTTTATTAGATACTGTTTAAGATTCGAAATCGTCAAAGATATGTTATGAATTATCTATTAAAATCACCCCTTTTCAATTATAAAAGTTATAACGCTATTATTACATCGATGTCATTAAGAAATTTATTTTGTTACATAAATACTTTTCAATGTCAATTCTAACCAGCGAGAGTTGTCTTTCCACAACTTTCTTGCATACGCCCATAAATTTGTCTTGCAGAAAAGCGTCTTACACGGCATTGATGTACCAGAGTTAGGAAATATAAACTATTTGGCGTGAATTCAGCATTTTTACTGGAACTATCATGGGATAGTTGGCGAGTTTTTTGGCGATTAATCCCTGACATTCGGTTAATCGACACCAAAAAAAAACAAATCTTTTAGAGGCGTTCTTCCATATTGATTGAAACATAAGTTCACAAAGCTACAATTGTAGTTACAAAATCGCATACTAAATTTGATATATTTAAATCAGGGCATTTTTAAGTCACCGTGTTTATGCAAGTACAGACCGACAGACGGTAAAGCCTTTTTGATTTTGCTCGATATTTCACACGTCTACACTTGATATTACCTCTATGTACCGAATTTTATTCATCTGGTTCTCTTCTTTTTGTAATAATCGTATTAACTGATATTCGGAAAGACTGACCAAATCTTGCTAAAAATTTGGCATAAAGACCATATATTAAATTTTATGCGTGTAGCTCAAATTGTTTTTTAGTTATCTTTGTCACAAAAAATCAGAAATGAGGTCCAAAATATGATTTTCGAATTCAAGTAGGTGTAAAACATGGAGATACGGCAAAATGTCAAAATTCAAGTTCTTTTTTATACAATTACAATAATTTTCCTTACTAAGTATATTAGAAAGTAAAAAATTAAGTTTGATCGTACCGTTACCAAGCAAGCGAATATAACCATTGCTTGTATAGCGATAAAAAATATCAATCACGTTTAAAAGTCTTACTCTACCAGTGCTCTTATTTTAATGGTATGAATTTAATCAGGGTGCAATCCAGGAAAATCCTTTGTCTCACTAACGCCATTTTTATGTGTAGTGGGACAAATGCGTACAACCATTTGCGTACGGATCATAAAAGGCCAATAAATCATGCGTAGCTCTTTGAAAAAAGGGGGTAGGGAGCGATTAGTCTAGGTTAGCTAAAACATATGTTTTCTGTTGGCAAAAGTATTTGGCGAGAAAATGTATTGATATTTTAACTAAATTTTGATACTTAAACACAAGGAAAAAACTTTTGTCTCTACGTGTATATACTGGCTCTGTACACACCAGGTCGTCTGCCTATCAAATTTGGCAAATATATACTTTGGATGGTAGGAAAGTGATTTTTTTGAATTTTTAATTAGAATTTTAATTAATCAAAAATTAAGAGAAATACTTTTTTCCGTGATAACTTTCTAAAAATTTACAGTAAAAAATAGTTTTTACTTGCAAATCATATCAATTCTCTGCATTATTCATTCACAGTCAAAGTATGCTAAATATAGTTAATCTGAAAAAGAAACACCTGAACTTAACTAGTACCATCACAAGCGATTCCAATTGCTTTAAGATAAGTGGATTATTTAAATGTGCATTTCAGCTAATTAATAACACACAAGTCAATAAGAGAATTTAACAGTTGATAAATTTGCTACTATTTGAAATTAAATCTGTTCAAAGCTTTTGATAAATCTGGTAATCAAATAAATAATTCATATACACATGAAATAAATAACTTAAGAAGCCTGATATAGTTATAAAAATACATTTTATCTTATATTTAAAAATCTAGTATTCTCGTTTATATGAAAACTTTATCTTTTCATACGTAAATATAAACGGAAGATCTTGACTATAAAACATACATGCTATCCAAGATCTGTATTCTTTTTACAGAATAAAAATACGCAAGTACTAATAAACCAATAAAATGAATGTTGTTTAAAAAATTTTAAGATAATTTACATTAGAGATAATGTTATTTTTTGAATTAATATTTTGGAATGCACTTAATTGCATATTTCTTTCTCCCAAATATACGTGTGTTAAATTTAGTATCTCTACATCCAATGGTCGATATTTTAAATAGATTGATAGACGCATATATATACATTCACTTTTATTCTTGGAAGAAAATCTTATTTTGTTAATTAAAACTTCTAGAATAAAGTCTGAATATTCCACACTTTAATTTTTGAATAATTTTAAACGAAAAAATTGGAAATACCTGTGAAATTTAAAGTATATGCTTCCGTGTTTAAAGTCATTTTTTTCCATTTCCTAACCTTCCCCCTCCTTTATGTGTGTGTGTGTGTGTGTGTGTGTGTGTGTGTGTGTGTGTGTGTGTGTGTGTGTGTGTGTGTGTGTGTGTGGTGTGTGTGTGTGTGTGTGTGTGTGTGTGTGTGTGTGTGTGTGTGTGTGTGTGTGTACACTCGCGCGCGTATGTTATCATGTATTTTGTTATTTAAGTTCCTAAATCAGTCCTTATTTTATTTTATGAATTAAAAATAAAATTCGGGATATTTTAATGGAACATTACAACCGAAAATGGAATAATAATACGTAAGAAAGCATTTTTTAAACTTTCCCCGAATTTACTATTTATTTGATTTTTATAATATCGCAATGTATTGAATATTATTTTAAAATATTCTTAGTGTGATTTCTTTTATCTTTTGTGACATTGTTACAAATTTAGATAATTTTGAAACACTGTATTCTCTTATTTTTCCATTGATGATGTAAATTTTAAAAGTAGAATGCATAAGAAGCTTATAAAGAATACTTATGATAAATATTAATCACAAAATGCTTCTGCAGGTAAGTTAACATAATATTCTAATTGGATGAAGAAGTATTTAAATATGACGAGTCTGATTAAATGACAAATCTTAACAAAGAGTGATTAGTTAAAAAAAGCAACAAAGAAAACTACCCTTCAGCTCTTGATAATTTTTAATAGTTGTAGAAAGGTATTTAGTTTTATACTTTCATTTATGACAGACGGCCCTGCAGTCAATTTATTCAAGTCATAATCAAGTATTTATTAAATTAATTTTGGAATTTTATTCTAGTAATATTCCTAATTACCATTTACAAGTTATTCGTTATGCTGTTTTATAATTCTAAAAAATTTGGAGCTTTACAGTTTAAAAAAAATATATTTCCTCCTTTTACAATATTGTTTAGAGTGTTATAGAAAGTTATCTTTTGTTTTCGATATCTTGCTTAAAATTAATTTTACCTTTTGACTGTGCACTTTTATTATTTGTACAATATTGAAATTGACTTTTTAGAAAGGGACATAATATTGCGACTTCAGTTTTTAAAATTTACTACTTAAAATTGCTGAATAAAAAAATTAAAATCAATTAAAAAATTTGGAGAGATAAAGGGCTTTGAGATTTGCATTATCTCAGGGCCCCTAGAAGGTTTAAAACGGCCATGAATTCTTCTGAAATAAGAAATAATTATATTGATTAAAATATGGATAAAACGTATAGCTAATCAGTAAACATTTCAATTAAGGTGTAGATGTATATTGTTGAAGAGTGTATTACCAGAACTTCATTCAAAACTATTTTTAATGATTTATTGTAAATATAAGAACGATCTTCAATAAAATTAAAGTTACTGAAGAACATATACTATATATATTAAGGTAAAAATCATTTTTCTTAATTCTATCTTATTTTTTAACAGTAGATTTGTATTATGGTTTAATAAATAGTGCAACTAGAAGAAAATTAAATTTGAATTCAGCTAATATCTCCTACAAATTTTCGCAGATACAAATGATCAGTTAGCAAAATATTAATATACTTCTGATTTAGTAAGTTGCTTATTTTATGCACCGTATACTTACAATATTTCATATACAAAATGCAAAGTCATACAATGAACAAATAATTTATCTTTATCAGAGTACAGATTTTTAAAAAATGTAACAATATTTAAATTATATCTACGATGACAAACAGAAAATTTTAAATTTGTAATGGCTTTCTACACTGGAAACTGATTTTAAAAAAATTAATATAGCGTGAAAACTTAACATCCGTAATTGGAAGCTTTTCTTTCTACTTACAGAATTTCAAGAATTGCTTTTGCAAGTTTTCCCTTCTTACAAATCATTCCAATACCACTAACCTCATTTAATTGTACTTTAAATTTAAGAAAACTTTTTTAAGTGCCTATATTTAAATAACATATTTTAATGTTCGAAATTATTGAATTAAATAAACGAATGAAGAAGAAATAAATCAAAAATTAATGAAAAGCAAACTCTTTCGCTTAATGCAAAACGTTATATTTATGTAAAGTAATGCAGAATTTCAATCTGAAATCTAGAAAAAAGGATTATTATTTCGAAGTGGGTACACTATTTATATGAGCAGAAATATCATTCCTCAATGTTTTTATCTTACATTTTTAAATAAATACATTGAAAAGCAATCCATCTTTCAGAAAAAGCAAAGTGGAAATTACTCCTATAGTATTAAAACGCATGAAATTATATTAATGAACATATCGTTAAGTATTCGAAATTGTGTCAAACATCAGGCTAACTCTTGCCAAATATGACACTTTTAGATAACGTTTAAGATGTTGTAACCTCTTCTAGAACTGACCCGTATCGGCAACACAACCTCATTCTAAACGAGACTATTGATTGACAGTTTTATGATGGTACGCAATTGTCATACAACCATTTTCCCGGCAGAGAAAAACTTATCCAATTCCCTCTTTTCAGAAGCAATGGAAGACAAAGAAATGTGAAACTTTTAAGGATGCAGTGGAGAGATTTTAGGGGTTTCTGTACACAATCTCTAGAAAATTACTTTATTGCAAACAAAACAAAACAGACGAGACAACTGATTGACAGTTTTAGGATCTATACGCAAATGGTTGTACGCAAAAGTCATACAACCATTTTTATGCAGATAAGATCAATTTGAGTAACGCAACGAATTATAAACATGGAAACAAAAATAACACTTATTGAAAACCAGTGCCGGGAATGACATAAACAACGAATCTGAAGTGAATATAATTCAGCATGATAAAACATTTTTTCCCTCGAAAGCCTTGCCGTTGGATTTTGTTGAATAATATGTAACTGAAGATAAGAATACAATCAAGGCTGAAAGAGTGACTAACTCAAAGCAACTGAATTCGTAGTGATTAGAAGAAGGGAGGGAAAAAAACCCTACTGTTCTTATCGGTTTTGATATGACTACAGAAAGCTAAATAGGACAGCTGTTAAAATACCCCTTAACCTTAACTGGAGATGAGTTCAATCATCTAGAAGTACTAAATGCATTTACTTCACTTGACCTTACTTAGTGGGAGAGGTTTTTCCGAAATTTCCTCGCTTCCTCTCAAGGGGAAAAAAATCAAGCTTAGAACGTAACGAATGACCCCCCCCCCTCCGAATCTGTACATAACTGTTTTGCGAATTGTTGTATAGTGTTAAAAAATCCCAAAAACACGTTTTGAACTTTTTTCGACCGTGGGAAACGAAACTTTGAACACAACAACCATTTTAATAACACGATCGCATATCAAATTTCCTTTTTATGTCGGTGCATCTTTGAATCATCGCTTTTACAATACACGCAGAAATACAGACACGCAATCCCTAGTCGGATTTCGTTCACGATTCGATGCGGATCTACACCTCGGATGCTAAACTTGAGAACCAAATTTTATTCAGCTAGCTGTTTACATTTGGTAGTTAGCGAGTTCACTTGTATTTGGATAACCAGACAGATAGAAACAATTCCCAGAATGTGTTGTCTGATTTAGAGAAGTGTGAAACAAAGATTGATAAATCTCGAATACAATTTTTTTAACAGAATATTTTCTCTCTGCATACATAGTATATAACATAATAAAATAACATTCTTTCGGGTGAAAATCGAAATCCAGTGCCATCAATATACAGAATTTATTACCTGCAACTTGCAGTACGTTAGTAATTTTTTTAATTTTTATGTATTTACTTCTTAGAATTCATTTAGACGACTCATTTACACTAGTTGATTTATCATAAAGCTAGAACTTTACACTAGTCGAATCATATAGCTAGAACTAATATGATTTTGTCAGAAAGTAAACGGGGGGACTCGAGAAAATGAAACGTTCATTTTAAAAATTGAAACGGGTAAAGATCTAAATTTTAATTTAAAAAAAACCATCCCAGAATTATGATACGCATCGGTAAAAGACATGATAAAATCGAAACTTCCCCTTATAAAACACGAATTGCTCCCCAAAGATTTATAAAACAAATTGAATCATTTTTAAGGCTCAAGAAATAATTTCAATAAACATCCAAGAATAGGCAATCACTAAAATGTTAAGTGCTAAGCAGAGAAATTTGGATTAGATCAAAAAGAAAGATCAACTTTTAAAAGAAAATTGTTATAAAAATCTCTCTTTTAACAACATTTTTAAAAAGAGCAGCACCTTCATATTTTTATCGATGCAAAAGCCTGAGATTCAGATTCCTGTTCATGAAATGCAATGACGAATATTTACATCTTATCCAGTACATGATCAGAAGGACCCCCCCCCCTCCCCTCTAGAAGACATTGGCAGTTTTATTTCAAATATTAATAACCAAATCTCAAAAGACTGAAAATTATTTGTTGGGCACAAAATTTAGTATCTCAACTGAGAGCGAAGTTTTTTAAACCCAGAGAAACGGGTCTCCTCAAATCTTTCTCGCTAACTTTATTATAAAGTCATCCCAGAAAACGTCTTTCATGGCATTGCCGTACAATAATTACTAAATGTTAAACTTTGGTGTGAATTTAACACTTTTGTTGAATCGATCGTGTCATCCTTGGAAAGTTTATTTTTATTTTATTTATTTATTTGGCATTCAATCCCTGGCATATAGTAAACAGTATTCGAAAATCGAATTCGTTAGATGCGATCTTAATGTTGAAATAAAATTTTAAAAAACTGACATAGAAAAACATTCGTACTCACCAAATTACATTTCAAATTTACATTTAAATCGTTGCGTTTTTCTGTCCCCAAGGTGACATGTTTCTGAAAGCACAAATTCACGACCCAGTAAAAATTGTACAGACTTCCTCTACATGGAGTTTGCTCGCAATTCGATAAATATATAAATTATGTTTTTATTGCGTATAGCAAATTTCATTATCTAGCTTGTAGCGGTTTTGTATTATCTTTATCACAGACCGACAAACGAACAGACACACATCATGCCAAAAACGAGAACTCATGGAAGTCTAAAACTTGATTGAAACAAGACTATGGCAACGACTGAAATAAACGTTACATAACTACATTTGTAGCCATGAAACAAGATTTAACAATTAAATAGTTGCATAAATAGAATATTTAACAATTAAATAGCTTATTTCTGAAACTAGTCTTCAATTTCGTGTTTCATTCCGAACAACGTTGGTATTCCTATACTAGGTGCGAGTTCAGTAGTAGGCAACTAGAATAAAAATGCAAGAATATTCCACGTCTTGTTTATGATCATTTTGTTCCTTACTGATTATAAGGTCATATTAGAATTACTTTGAATTGGACAGAGAAACATTTCAAATGGCCTTTCCACTTCACAATTTATGCACTCGAGAATATATCCATTTAGAATTAGAAGGTTTTTCCTGATCAAATTGTGATTTTAAAATTTTAAAGGATTATAATTCTAATAAGAGGAAAAAGGTTTTACAAAATGTTATATATACTTTCAAAAGTTACCGGGGGGGATTGGGTAGAGCGGTTGCAGTCCCGGTAATGGAAACATTTAATTGACCGCATTTTCGCAGTGTCTTCGTAAATACCAATTAAGGAATGGTCCGTTTCCAATTAAAGCAGCACATCGAAATTTTTTTAAAAAAGTTATATCAATGTATTATGACAGAATTCAAACTTGCTTCGTTACTTATTCACATTGAGAATCGGATGAACAACAAAAAATACTAACTGAAGTGGTCCCTCCAAAACTTCTTCGCATACCCGCTAAAAAAAGTATTATCCCAGAGAGCGATAACAATTGCATGGCATAGGTGTATAATACTTACGGCACGAATTATTATTTTTACTAAATCTATCGTGTAATCCTATAGTATCGTTGGCGAATTTTTTGGCGATTAATACAACATGAAAATTGGATTTTGTGTTTTAAACCAGTTTTTCTCAACCGATTGAATAAGATTTTGACACAGAATGACACTTGTAATCACAAATTAAGTTCCAATTTGATATAATTGATTGCGTTTTAGTGTCGCAGAATTTACATGTTTCTAGAAGTACGGAACGACAGGCGGTTTAACCTCTAGTTGAATTTTGCCCAAAATCTCTGTACCGAAATCCATTCATCTAGCTCTGTTCGTTTCGTAGTTATTGTTTTAACTTATATTCAAGCAGCCGGAGAGACTTTCTGGACGGATTTTGTTTAATATTTGATAAAAATCGAAAAATTTGGTTGTAACGACCGTATGCCACATTTCAACCATCCAGCTCTAAGCGTTTTCGAATTATATTTGTCGCAGACAGTCAGACATAATGCCAAAAATGTGTTTTTCGAACTCAAAAAAGTTTAAAATGTGGTGTTTAGTCAAAATGTCGGGTTCCAATATTTCGACGGTTACAATATTTTTTTTATTCTTTAAAAAGAAACAATAACGATGACGTTGATAGAACTGCACTGTAACGGGCCAATGACTCAAGATTTATTTACCGCATTATAAAGTAAAATTTTTTTACCGCTCAATAACTGACAGAGCTTCCATCCATTGAGTTTAGCATGGTTCAACTATTTTGAGTCCATCCAAGTTTATCGTATAGACAACTGTGTGAACCCCTTTTATGCCCCCCCATACATGAAAGACTCGCTTTTGCTTTCCTTTTATTTTTTCGCTATCTATTATTTGGTCTCGGTTTTGCAAATTGCTCCATCAGAGATTCATTCGATCAAATATGCATTCGTGTTTTATTAAGAGTCGCTCAGCGAAGAAAGAAACTGCAATTAATTTCTAAAATGGAGGTTAAAATCTGACTTTTTAGCGTCAAGACATTTTTCTAAGAACTATATTTGATTTGTATTCTTATGAAATATTTTTTTTTGCAGTACTGCTCGCTTCTTAATGATGAGCCACCCTTGCTCGAGTATCTTCACAGACAATTCACTTATTTTAAATCATCAGCTTTATTTTTTGCTTAGTAGCTAATTTCTATACAAATCGGAGTAATCATATTTTTTATTGGAAGAAATTTTCCAATAATTTAGAGAATTATTGTATCATTGACGCGAATTCAATAATTACATCACTGAAAAAAGCTGTTCATCTATCAGCCACATTCAATAAATTATTACAGAGAAACTAACAGTTTGAAAAAAAAAACTGTTATTCGGTCAGTTTTGTCACTGAAGAGAATTTTTGAATTTCATTATTTTAATCCTATCAACGATTGTCTTAAGTACCGCTCTTTCAGTGGCCTTTAAATTCTTCCCCTAGTCAGCCGCCAAAATGGTGGTAATTTTAATCATAAATCGAATAATCGATAATAATAATACATAATCTTCATAAATCGATTGTCTTTGGTACCCATGTGAATGATATCGTTTTCTTGAAAACATTACAGTGTCACAAAATATGTTGAAGAATACATTTTTTAACAATATTATGTAACAAGATTATTTTACAAAATATGACGAATCTAACTGAGACTGTATTAAAAAAGTAATTTTTTTTAAACTAAACATTTTATTCGAACACTATAAAAATACTATTTTTATGTCCTTCAGAATTTTCTCATTGAAATACAAGATTGTCTAATGATTTACAAAGGAACAATTTGGTTCGATAAGACTGCCGTTCCCCATTTTGGTTTCAAAATTTTGATACATTTAGATTAAACGGAATTTAAGAACGCAAGAGCAAAAATTGGAGAATGATATTACCAAATGATGCAATCGGTACATAAAAAAAATACCTGCGTGCTTCTAAAGTATATTACTTACACAAGCTTCCAAATAAAACAGAATGCATTGAAATGAACAGCATCTATTTTTAATAACGACTGTATGAACAAATGCTGACTTTCTGCACAGTACAACCCAGTAGTGAATTCTGCTCGATTTGGAATATTTTAGTATTCCGCATGATTTTGAAATAGCATTCATACAATGAGAGGGTTCAAAGCGTGCAAAGGATTTTAAAATGCTGTTCATTTATGCTTACAACATACACGTAGACATATGCATCCATTCAAATTTATTGTATACCGAGCAGTTGCTGTTAGTGTAGATGAAAACAATTCTTTTGAAAATTGAAATTGTTTAATTTTTCTAACGATACATATTGTTCTTTTGAAAGTGTTTATCATGGTCCAAATGTTAAATTTTTAATCGTTAAAGATGAACATACGATTAGGGTGGGTTATGGATTTTCTAAATAATGCGATTATATTTCTTGTTTGAATATAGCAGAACAATTACGAAATCTGAAATTTTAGAACAATCCCCAATCCTTTTTAGTAATATATTTTTAACACACTAACATTCCATATTTTTTCTCAGATAGAAACTGATCGAGTTACGAAAATTTGAATTTTTCTACTTCAAAATCTTTTAGATAATTGTTACGGTCAGTTCGATGAAAATTTACCAATCACCTTATTCGCTTGTTTCTCAGAAAGAGCAGAAAATTTCCATTCATAAATTATTCAATGAAGTAGTATGAACTATTTTTGCATCAAAACATTCAATGACACCCAGCATTCCGAATCTAGCTTAGCAAATTTTACGAAATGAAAATTTCTGCTGATTTCCTTTCGTGTTACAGTAATAAATCTCGTCGGCTGCACTATCCTTCATTATATAAATTCTATTATTACCGGAGATACATGGAAAGATTTAAAATGTATGTCAAATTGATTTAAAAGAAGATAATGATATTATTAGATATTCTGGATATCCTATAACTATTAGTATAATAATGGTTTACATACAAAGCATTAATTATTTCAAAATCACAGGGCCCATTTAGTTCGCTTTTTATTGCTAATTGTCCATTAAAAATAATGCTGACTTTATCTCGCCTTCGAAAGAAAAATATTTTAAATCTATACTTATAATAAAGCAGTGGGCGTATGTGTGTGTGTTGGCGCTCTACAGGCCAGACCGCTCGTCTTACAGCTGCTACCAAATTTGGCACATGTACACTTAGAAGGTTAAGAATGTGCACCACCGAGCGATTTTTTAAAATTTTTAATTAGAATTTTAATTAATTGAAAATTAGACGAAATTTCGACGTTTTTAGGCAATAACTTCCGAAATTATGACAGCTCAAATTTGATCAAATTACATCAAACTGAAGTTCAAAAAATAACCTTCTCAATGATGCTAATGTTTTAACGAACGAATTAAATTTCTATTTTTAATGATTTTTTTAAAAAATTATATTTTTTAATAATTTATTTCGCGCAAAATAAAAATAAAATTTATGCTGCTCCGGCACGTTAATGGGAAAATATTAATTTTCATCAACGTGTTGTCATCATAGTGACAAAAGTTCAAATTAAAAAATAAGTTAACTATCATTTCAAATTAAACATATAAAAGTAACTTTCAGCACGTATCTGTATGAAATGAAATGAAATAAATATGAAACACGATATTTTTAAAAGCAAGCGCTTGGAAATGTTTGCTATTTTCTTTTACAATACGTATATCATTAATTCAATTAAACAGTTTTATTTAAGGAAAATATGGTTTATTATGTACAAGATATCTATTCTAATCGGAGGAGAACAGCTAATTTGTAAACCTTTAGTAATAGAAATACTTCTGTTAACAAAATGATCCAAATAAAATTATATTTTATATAAATTGGGTCAATAAATGCTGATGGATTACGCCTTTTTAATTTTTCCTCTGCTTTGTGAACCATATTTAACAAAATATTCTTAAGACGCTAATATTTTAAATAAAAGGTGTTGCACTCCAGTCAACTAAATCAATCGCTACAGCTGACCGATTTATGACAATTTCAATATCACTATACTTTAAAAACGGGTGATTTTAGATCACTTCATCGACCGTCTCAAAGAAGCCAATCATCTCCCAGAGTTTCTCAAGAGTGATTGGCCTAGATTATGAAAATGATTATAATATTTTAATATTCAAAACTAAATAAATCGGTCAGATTTGAAAGCAGAAGAGTTTACTTAAAAGTTAGAGTGTCAATATTTTGCTCTAAATGATTCTCTACGACAAAAAGGACTGTCTGAAATTTAAACTTCATAATTTTTTGAAGTATATTTATAAATAAAAAAATATATAGTTGGACAGCATTTATATCCTTTTAAAAATAAAAATAAAAATTGAATGTTTCATTGAATCATTTTGTTTTGAATTTTTGTTTAGTAATTCTTTGAGATATAAATTATGAAAAATTATCCTGCAGTGCACACATAATATTCAATGCCGAACGACACTACTTTCAGTTCTCGTAATTTTTTTTTAAAGACGTACTCGGGTTTACTAAATTGCGTTGTTTTATTAATTGCTGTTTCATCATTTCCACTTTCATTTAAAATTGAATTTTACTGACGCTAGTAGAAAATGCGTAATCCAATGAACAGAACGGATTAATGTCTACATAATAGTAGTATTAGTGAATTATATGACTATTAAAATTTGAAGCTTAAGAATATTTTGCTGAAATTACATATTATGAAAACTAGTTACATAAAATATTCAATCGAACATTTTAGCGAATATTAATACTGGGGAACCGGCTGATCTCCAAAGGTGGCCAGTACTACTTCAAGATTAAAATATTTTAATGAATTTGTTTTAAAATGCTTTCAGCGTATTTGTACACACCATATCGGAAAAACTTTATTATGTTTAATACAAATGAGATCTATTTTTAAATCTGTCTTTCCTCCTTTTGAAATCAACTATGGGAAATTCGAGCTATATATATATATATAACTTTTGGTGAGTTTATTCTCAAAAATTTGAAGATACCCTTCTGAAATGCATAAAGAACATAATACTTACTTGAAACTTTGTTTATCTTAAAAATTAAATCATGACAAAAAACATCAGGGTCTTCCGTACGAACATCACTTACCTTCAAAAGGGGAAACTTTAGTGCATTTGTTGAATTTCAATGTCATAGTACAAAAGGAAATTGAAATACACATATAATACAAAGGAAATTTTAAATATACATGTGCAAATACGAATTTTTAATGTAGTCACCGAACTGCACATGTGTAAGCATAAGGAATTCTCCCTCTAATCAATGTCACGATCCTACCTGTGCGACTCCAACGTTCTTCTCGTTTCAATGGAGGGACTCCTCTCGACGCGACATTCTTCGAAAAGGGGCACGACGATCGCGCATTGTTGACCAGGCAAGGATTCCTCTTTATGCGACACAGTTTACCAAATGGGGAGGGATGAAAATTTGATATTGCGCATAGACAGAAAAAAATATATATGCAGTATCTTTAATATTTGGCATATCTTCGATTTTTCGTAAGACAAAAAGCTTGCTTTAGTGATCGACATTTATATAAAAAAAGAGTGCTGATCGCCCATTAGCAGCGTAGCCAAAATGATGGCAAGGTATAGAGGCATATTCAAGGCGAGGCACATTAAGCCCCATTCCGACGGCCAGTGCACACCTTCAGACAGACACAATTTGGCCTCTTTCCAATGTCTCTTGCGGTTTTCCCGGGCCCTTTGATGTATGTTCATTTTACCGACAATTTGCGGGAAGCTCCCGACCGACGTTCACAGGCGAGGGTAGTGCTACAATGAGTCATTTGGCAGATTTACGACCATATATGTAAATGCATCAAGCCGTCGGAATGGCTCAAGATGTTCGCCTAGACATCATGCAGCGTTTTGTCACGTCACCCCCTCCGTATGTTAGCATTAAGAATTGGGGGGGGGTATTTGGTTTCATTCGCCACTGTGGAATTAAAAAACTTCATGGAAGTCGATGCTTTTAACCACTTGCGGAGAGAAGAAATTCACAAGTGCGCGTGCCAAAAGTCTCCACTGTAACTCGCAAAGTATCCGATACATTTATATAACTCGGAAAAAATATTTTCTGAATGAATAAATTTTAGACCCAAGACTGTGCTCCGGCAAACAATCTCAGTCGAAGGTTGGCGAGCATGATTTTGACTTCTGAGAAAATTAATTGCCTGCTGACGTGTGCAGCATGTTGTTGACGAATATTTGACAAAAAATATCTTGACGTGCATGGCATATCTATCCACCGCAAGTGGTTAAGTTGTGAAAACAAAATATTTTTATTTATTCATTCCTTCAGTTTTGTCGTTAGAAGACTTCCATGAAGATTAGCCACGTTGCTAATGGGTCTATGTTTGAAATTATACTTATCAGGCGGGGAAGAACTGATAGAAGAAATTCAAGGCAATATCGATAAAATCAAGGAGTTCAAATATAGTAACTTATTGCGATTGTTTTGTCTAAGCTTTTGTCAATTCCTTTATTAAGCCCAAAAATAGCATTTCTCACATCCGCTGTACGTTCCGCTGTATCCCTGTCGATTTAAAAATGATTATGACCACAAATAGTCGAAACCAACTGTGATTAGAATCAGACGAATTCAGCGACGATCAGTTTATTGAAAACTACATTTGAGTATAAAGGGGTATATCAAAATTTTCGAAACTCCAGAAATATTGAACAAACGATATAAGAAACATTATCGAAAGCTTATTTATTTCAGTTGTCACTTCCACTTCTAAATGATTCGAATAAAATAGCAGTCATACCAATATCAAAAGGGATAGTGACAAGAAAAGATTCTATACATTCAATACATGGTGCTTGATGTTCTATAAACATTAACTGCATTGAAATGTACCCGGACATCTCCTGAAAGTTGGATAGTAATAATTGAATTTTACTGATGTTAGTATGAACCCAAAACAATAAAAGAAACCAGGGGAAGATTTTTCTTTCGTGAACCAAATTTTGTGAAAAACGCTTTTTTCCCCCACGAAGTTTTCATTTTAATTTCATAGTTAGAAGAATAATTCTCAATAAATATAAAAAAATTATTAATTTCAGCAAAAGAAATGCTGCATCATGTTAATAAAGAAACAGAAAAATCTCTTCAGAATTTTTTTTCAATTTCCAACGTTTACCGTACTTTTTTTTTACGAAAAGGAGATACTAACATTTCCTTTGTAACATTAGAAACCTTAATTTGATCCTTAAATTTTTGTGTGTGTAAAGTAGCATTTCCGGCTACCTTTCAAACGAGCTTGTTTCTGGACACAGGGGATTTGAAAACTCAATGCTAATTATGAAGCTTTTTTTGTATTAGATAGATGCATTTATATTTTAATTTTGAAATCAGACAGAATTTCATCTTTTCCTACTGGTAAAAGTGCCCGACATATAACAATTAAACCAACCAAATATATATTCGGATATATCTAGAAAAGAAATGAAATCAAATACTGATTTCATTCGGATTTCAGAGGTAAAACTAGAGATTATTCGACAACATTCAGATAGATTAGGCAGAAAATTATACTTATTCAATCCGCCATACAAGGTGAGTTTTGAAAATATCACCAGAAAACTGAACAAATATTGGTGAGTTCCCATACATGGTAATGGAGTAGCTCTAATTCTTAAATAATGTTGCTTCTTTCTTGAGTTTCAGTTAAATTAGTTAGAGTAGAAAAAGAATAACTTTATAAGTATTGTCGATTCCATATAAAATTGCCAAAGCTAACATTTTCAGATTCGTTTGAATTCGAACTATTTTTATTAGATTCATAGGAATATGGAAATCCATAGCAGAACCTATTCATTCCACTTGGAAATGCGCAGTCGGTATTTTTTAGGAGGTAAAGGAATGGGACATGTAATTGCATATCAATCACAAAAAGAGATTCAAAAACAAATGAAACATAGTTCACATTTAATCAATACAATAAATTGTTTAAAGCATTTAATTCTAAAGAAAGGCACTTAAATTTGAGGGGAAAATGTAAACTGATATATTATGCAGTTGCCAAGAAAAGTTTAATCCTTTCGATATGGAAAATAAATTCAATACATCAGAAGAAAAAGTATCATTTATGATGGAATTGTTAAAATCTATTTTAATATGCTCCTGGAGTACAGGAAAATGAGAATGGCAATATGGAAACTTGAACACACAGGCCGGCTAGTTTTTCTTGCAAACCTGTCGCTGATTTCTTCACAAATGTTGGACTTTGTTGAGTTGCATTCCTACTGCTTTCGGTATTTGGTATTTTTGGCATCCTTGGCGACATGAAATGGCATATTAGATTTCAACTGAATGAGTAAAAATTCTCATTCAGAGATCTACATATGTAAATCATTCATTACTTCCTGTAGCAAGAAATATTTATTCCAAATGCTTTATAATTTTTAGCAACTGAATATAGTGACGCGTAAAAACAAAAACATATGGATTGCAAAATAAGAATTCTGTAGCTTTTCTCAAATCTCCTTAAAAGCTGATGCACAGTTATGAATTAAAAATCGAAAAAAGAAACTCGACAAAGTGGTAAGTTGTTTTTTAATATATGCATGCTCCAATTTAAATATCATTGCTAAAAAAACTAAGAATCATGAATCTTGAGCTCAAAAGTGTTTACTAATAATCTTTATCCAACGAAATCTCAAGCAATAAAATTTTAATTCATTAGTGTAATATTTTGAGCTTTACTCTCCCCCCTCCAACGTTTTGAGACTTTTTATTTTTCGAAGTTCCAATAAAATCAATCTAATGAAATGCCAAAAAGTAGTAATAACGAAAAAAATATGTATATGAGAGCTATTCAAGATGGTAGAAGTTGTGTGATTTTCACCACATTGACGGAGAAGTCACGATTGCCGAATGTCCAATAAGGAATGGCAGCTCAATGTGCAACGAAATTTTATAAAAGCATTAAGTGAGTGAACAGAAATTCAAACATTATATAATACGAGGGAGGATTACAATTTCAATAAAACGTTATAAACGCGTTTCAGTCTTTCCAATTGTGCGATATTATATATATATTTCTATGAAAAAGCATGTTTTCTTTTAAATAGATTATTCGAATAAAGGTAGCAATTTTCCTTCATAGTGTATAATAGGTATTAAAGTAAATTATAAAAGATAAATAAATTTTAGTCTTTTTTTCTTGTTTTTTATTCTTCTATTTAACGAGTTTTCTTGATAAGAAATTTTTCTGTAAAATGACGTAACTACATCAAACTGGACAGATAATGATTATATTGAAGTGAATCTGCATAAACGCCCTCCTACGTATGGAAGTTAGCATTCGCACCTTTTCATGCCAAAGACCTAATCAGCTCTTATACTCCACCAAATGAATAATATTCTTTACAATATCTGAACTCGTGAAGATAAATGGAACTTATTTCGTATTGTAGCACTAAACGGAAAGCCACAGAATCGTTCTCTCTCGCTTAGCTACAAATTTGTATGAAAGTGAAAGCATATTTACAATTGTCTAAAGGTTTTTTTTTTCCTTCTATTTCTTTGAGGAATGGACCGTAACTCTCAGAAGGAGCAGCCTGTCTGCAAATGAATTTGATAAATTTAATATTCTCTCATAAGAATTTTATGAAACGATTTTCTAGAGATTGATAGATTGTTCTTGAAATATCCTTTTCCTATTTTTTAAAGCTTTCATGACTAAATGTTTACAATTTTTGAATTCTTTGAAATGTGCCAAACAGTACTCTAATCGGAGTTTTTATTGTGTTGATTTTTTTAAACGCAGACTAAAAATAAATGGACAATTTTAGTCTGAATATGGTATGATCAATAAAATGCAATTTTATCCCGAATAGAATAATAATGAATGAAGAAAGAATAATAAGAAGTCCATTATTCTTTTCGCCGAACAACAAGAGGAAATAATTGAAACTGCAAAGTTTGTTTCGCTGTTAATACCAAAATAATAAGATGCTCTAGAAATATTCCATAAAGGTATAAATTTGTAAAAACGTTAAAAGAAGCAATTAAAAATCAGTAACTAATTTGCTAAATGCGCTTTATTTTGCAAAAGGAAATTTGGAAAGCTTCCAGATCATTGGATTCAGTTTAGTTTAGGATTTTAAGTTCTTTTTTTGTTCCGTTGTAAAAATTTAAAGCTTCAAAATGTATTCGAATATTGTACTTATAAAATAAAATATTTCTCTCAAAATGGTCTTCTGGGCTACACTTGGTGCAAATTTTTTAAAATCTCCAACAATGAAGAAGGGAAAGAAGAAAAAGAAAAAAAAATGCTAGTAGTACACTTCTAAAAATGAAAACGAATGCACCTTACTCATATTCATGGAGCTCTTTGTACAAAAAGTCCCGCCTTCAGAATTTATGTTTTAACTAATTATTCGAGTGCCATTTCATTTCCAGATCAAGAGTAAAATAGTTTATAAGGTCAGAAAATATTCACGTTACAAATGTAACGGTTGGATGAAATCCTGCAGTCAAAACTTATTTAGCTTCAACGCAACCTGTCTTTCTACTTTCGGGATTGAAATGAAAATGAGCAGTTCTTTTCGAGCAGTGGAATTTTCTTAAATCTCATATCTATAAACACAAGTCATTTTGGTTTGCCTAATTTAAAATTTTCAAGGAAAATCTTCTATATTTCTATGAATACTAAAATAAAAGTTTAATTTTTCTCTCAATTTTAATTATGGAAGAGATGATTGGTTCATTGTTAAAACTCAAAGTTAAATTTGCTGTGGTAAAGCAAATAAAACTGCAATGTGACACGCCTTTTTTTTTCCCTGTCTTTTCTAAAAGTTATGCTTTTACTTTTATTATCACTGCCTTTACAACCGGGAGCCAAACAAAATACGACTGCGAAAGAATGCAATCATTTACTAACTAGGAATGTTTTAAGAATATCCAGTAATTTGGAAAAACAATTTAGTAGCCTAAAAATATTGAGTAGTAAACATTCAAACTAAATGAAATCTTTAATTATCATTTTAATCTTGAGAAAAACAAGATAACGGTATAAAGTATTGCTGGATGCGCGCGATATGACAGATGATGATTATTTCTGTTACAGAAAAACAAACATTTATTATTTCAATAATTTTCAGAAATAGAGCCCTTTCTCAACAGAAAAAATATATATATATTTTTCTATCTCTATAATATAGAACTCATCTATATTTCATCAATATTTCTTATCTGTATTTTTTTATTCAGGTAGTCTGCAATCCTTTCAAAAATGCATATATTTTCATAATTACAACACGATTTAGACGAAATAAATATGCAGCTCTTCAATCACAACCACCACATCCCTTTGATTATGAATTACTTTAAGTTAAATCACGCGTTTATAATTACGCCATACTTATCTCTTCTTCCTTTTTGGATATTGCAGGTATATATTCACAATGTTGCTTCCATACGTGTTGAGTATGATTAAAAAAAATTATCTTTTAGAAATTCGATTACATCAATAACTCGCCAATGCGTTACTTTTCAAAAAAAATTATTTTAATCTTAAAACAAAAACTGCATGAAAACTTGCATATTTTATATATGATAAAACAATACTTTTTAATGTGCATGGTATACAGAATTAATAGTAAACAAAAAAATTCCTTAACGCATTTGTAGTCTTAATTGCATATATGTATTAAGTGAAAAATTCACTCGCTTATTCTAAAAATAGGGAAGTTTTAGAGAAAAAAGAACATGGAATAGCTTTGAATCTGATGTAAATATATTCTTAACTTTATCTTATTATTGTTATAGAATATTAAAATAAAATGTCTCTCCTACCAGAACATATGTTCAGATGTTTCAAATTCCTTTGCAAGAATTTCAGGCATCATCAAAGCCTATAAGAAGAAACCAAGAGATTTTCTCAAACCTAATGATAGCGTCAAAGCTATCGTATACAACCCGATCTTTATGCAAAAGAAATAAATTTAATTTCTCATTTAAAAAAATTATAGCCTAGCCAGAATGACTCTAAAAATATAATTAATATTTGAAGGTATTCAGCATTTTCTTTCAAATTATCTCATTTCATCATTGGTCAACATAGACATGCAAAATTTTTTAATATGAAATTTTATTTGTTTAAAAGAAAAAATATCAATAAATTATTGAATTAGAAAAAGATGAAAAATTTTACATAAGAACTAATCAAAATTTCAGCCAACTGACCTAATGTGGAATCAATCATCTGCCAATAATTCATGAAATTGTTTAACATAGTTTATACGTCATTAATATTTAATACCAAGCTCGTTTTTATTGCTATAAAAGAAGATCGTTCTCGCGAAACTATTTACCGCGAATACTCTCAACAAGTTTTTTTATTGAAGGCATAAAAAGTCTAACAGAAGTAATAAAATCGGACTCTATAAATGCACAAACGACATCTGACAATAAAAATGGATGAAATTACAACAGAACATTTCATTTTGTTAGCCATATGAATGGGGAAAAATAAACAACGCTGTAAATAGATACAGCAAAATGTCGAATTCGCAGCAGATGAGCTTTCAAACGAAAACTCAACAGTTCATTTTATCAAACTGTTTGTATGGAATGGGACTAATTCTTTGGTGGGGGGGACCTCAGACTTAATCAAAAACTGCACAATTATAACAAATGCATTCTTCTCCCTTCTTTTGTGACCGGCCATATTTAATCTTTACTTCAACTCAGTTTAAAGTGGGATGAGCAGAACTCATTGCTATAAAGAACTGAAATTTTATACAACAAGCCAGATTTTTACGCTGATTTTAGTTTGAAGGATTTGAATAAAATTTCTACTATGTTGAACAACAGAATGTAAAAAGTACAAAATGTCGAAGAGCTTATAGATCTAAATTGTCTTTCCTTTACGTTGCATTTATCAGATTTCTATATTATATATTGTCATTCCACGATCCTTCACTGATAGAGATCCTTTCATTTTGACAAGATTCAGTTTTATGACTTGACGAATCATGCAGTGAACTATATTTGAAATGGCAAGGAATCAAAGGACTTGGGAGAATATTTATGATTTGTATATGTTAATTAATAAGCATGCATTCATAGGATGCCTGATACTTCTAAATAAAAAAAACTGTCTAAGTGATTGAACTGTCTAAGTGATTAAGTAAAAGATTAGAAACATCGTTCAAATTCCAAAAAGGTTTCTGACATTATCATTATAGATTTCAGATATTTTTCATTCGGAGTCTCAAGGTGTGGCTATCATAATATAAAAAAAGTTGTAATTACAGCATTTTAGAAAATTAAATTCAGTAATCTTGTCTTGTTTACAATTAATGGATGAAGAGCATATACAAAAATGAAACTCATTTAGAAAAAGATGAGGTTGCTCAAGTAGTCAGTTCTGACATTTAAAACTATAGATTATAATTATGAAGAAATTAAGTATTTTAGAAAATTTAATAATCGTTTAGTGTTACAAAATAATTCTTTTAAAAAATAATAATATTCATAATAATTAATATAATAATAATTTAAATATAATATTCATATATCATTCATTTTTCAATTCAATCATCTCGTATTTTTTTTGCTAAGAAATTCTATAAATTCTATTTCATTCAACTTCATGTAAAAAGCAATTGGATCTTTATCAATATAAAGTAGTTTAGAAAACTTTTTTTATATTTTGTTGTTTAGTGAAAACTTAATTTTTTAATGCAATCAAATAAGAATAGCATAATGTCTATTTAAAATTTATCGTTATTTTCTTATTAATGAATTTTTAAATAAATATTTTTTTATGTATCAGTAAATAAAGATTCCAAAATTTTTTTCACAGGAAAAAAAAATTATCTGCCATTATATTAAAATCTAAGGATGATGACATTTGAAAATTATTAATTTCTTCAAGATATAGTGATAGTACATAATCAGCATATTAAAATAGGAAAATTAAAAACACTATAAATATCATAAGAGCGTACAATCATGAAATAATATTCATAATTATAATTTGAACCACATTTTTAACATGCAACACAAAAATATTACCCAAATATAGCAAAGTATTCGTAATTTTTAACAAGATTCGAAATGCGTTTTTTGTTTTTTTTAAGCCATTATTTAGTTTGCTTGACTAGAAGTTAAGGTAACTTTATACTTATTATGTTGTATCTTCGGGCATTTTGAAACTTTTTTTAATGGCAGGCAGTTTTTTTTTTTTCTTTAACCTGTTAACCGGGTAATTAACTTATATTCAATTCGTTTTGCATCGAAATATTTCATCATACCCAGTTAATAGATTTAGGAGTTTATATTTAATCTCAATATAAAACATATGCATACATTTTTTTCTAATATAACATCTCAACTATGTAATTTAAAAGTTACATAGTTGATAAAGCATATCAAAATATTTGCAACAAAATGTCATATAACTTAAAGGGAGTGCTTTAATTTTTTTTTTCCCCCTTCTTTTATACTTTTTTTTTCGTTTTTTTTTTTTTTTTTTCTTTTTATATCTTTTTCTTTCTTTCTTTTTTTCGTATCTCTTTTTATTTCGATTCTTTTCTTTTTCTTTCCTTTTTTAATATCTCTTTTTTTTTTTTTTTTTTTTTTGCTCCCATTATTACAGAAAAAACAACACTTTGAAGACAAAACTTTACACTTTAACAATTTCTTTATATTACACTCGGCTTATTATCAATTTTATCACATACAAACAGTTTCTTTTAATTTATAATCACAATGAAACTTATACATTAAACAGTTCCACAAGCAAAAATTAAAAATTCTTACTAGAACTGCATGGGCTTTAGTTTTTTATTTTGTCATATGCACAAAATGAGAATTCTACGTACAGTCAACAAATTAAAAAATATATATATTTAAAGTAAAATGTGAAGAATTTAAAATATACAAATCGAGGCTCTAAATGTTGATAGAAATAAGACATTTTATTGATTACCTCTATACAGAATATTTCTTAATTCTGAGATTGTGTAATTTCACATTGCTACCCGAGTTAGCCCAGAAGTTTTAGAACAGTTCGGCCCATGCAGTTCATTTCACGGACTAAATTCACAAGTGCTTTTATTTATTTAAATTCGAAAATATAATTACAGAACTGGGATACCAAAATGAAAAGCATTTCATTTAAACAAATTTGTAACAGTTTCAGTAAAAAAAATAAAAGTATCCTTAAATTAAAAGAAGAAATAAGCTTATTTTTAAAGTCTGAATTGCTTATTCTTCCTACTTCAGAATCGAATTAGAAATTCATTATTTTTTATTATTATTATTTAAATGCTTTCTTATCTTGTGAGTGTTTAAATAAAATTTCAGTATTTCTATTATTTCACAAAAGAAAAATCAATATTAATATTTGAAACCGCGCACAAAAATTATACGAGTTCGTTCAAAAATATACATATTTTTTTTTTTTTTTTTTTTTTTTTGCGCCAATGTATGTTACAGTATTCAAGTACAAATGTTTACTACACATATGACTAAACCTGGAAAAGACGTTCCATTTTTATGATGAACATTCTTGAAATTTTTTTTTCTTCCGCTTATTAGTTTATAATAAGCTAATATGTTACTGGATGTTAAATGCTATATTCTGACAATCCAATTATTAATACTACCATTTTTGAAAACTGCATCACCAATGCCATTGCATTATAGAGAATATGTACAGTGCAAATCTTTATACATTCATATCAATCATTTCAGTATCTTCAAAACAATTTCCAATGTCCATTGTTGGTCATAACAGCACAGAATCTGAAGGTTATTGATGCGTTTAAATAATAGCTTCTCATTAAATGGAATGAATGGATATCCAGGTGAAAGTTCCGATAAAAGAAGTTTGTTAAATCAGTTGTCAAATGGACTGAGAAGTGGTTGATAAATAATTTGCAAACGAGTACACTGAAAGAGGAAGTATTTGCCAACTCAAAATGCCACTATTTTTTTTTTTTTTTTTTCATTTTTTGCTTCAAGAGTCTTGACATGGCAAATATCTCTCTGCTGACCATTTCGTACGACGTTTCGAATGTTACCACACTTCATTCTCTCATTCTACCCCTTCCTCCTTAACCCACAGACATACAGGGTAGGAGGAGGGGTTCACTAGTTAAGAATAAGTGCACCGGCAAAAATCGGGGGTCCAGCACCATGAAGCTAAGCCTGTGATTTATTTATGTCCAGCTAAATACACAATGATCTCATCTTGTCAATTTCCACCGACTATTAGAACTGTCTTTGCTATACTCTCAAAGACAGGTCATAAAAGTCATCTAATCTGCGTTCGCTAAGCAGGTTATGGCTTGAAGTGACGATTCGATAGGCAGCGCTGATTTTGTTGGTTTACGAGAAGATCCGATATATTGAATGCAGATAGCTGGATAATACTGTCTTAACGCAGAAAGTGTCTTTGGCACAATATCTTTGTATATAAGGTTGAAGAGGTTCAGCGAGGACAGCAGCGATTCATTAAGGTGCAATTCCATGGTACATAGGCAGATAGATACCTTTATCCAAAGTCATCTCGTACTCTCCAGCAGTTTTTGCAACCACTGATGCTTCAGTTCAAGTCTCATATCGGACATTAAAGCTTCTTATGTGTCTCACACATTTTCCAAGAAAGGTTGTTATTTGACACAAGCTACGCCATTATCAGAAAGATACATGTTGGCTTCATAGTCTGTCAGTCGGTTGAGAAACTTTTTTTTTTTTTTTTTTTTTTTTTTTGCGTACCTGGAACACAAATCTTGGACTAGGGTGTTGCAAATGAATAAGGACATGTAGATGGCTGGCAACAAGTTCTTTACACAGAAAAATGTCTTTGGCATAGCATGTTTCTCTCTGTATTATGTCCAAAGAGGTCTGTGAGAACAGGAGAGATTCTCCACGGCACACCTCCATAGATACATTGGTGGGCAGATCTCTTTATCCAAAGGCTTCAGCAGTATATGCGAGTGCAGAGGCCTCAGTTCAGAAAGTCAGAGAAACAGATATATAGATCTTCTATATTCTGCAAACTTTCCGTGAAAGAGTGTTGCTTGATATTAGTAGCTATGCCGTCATTAGAAAGATGCCTATTGGTTTCATAGAGCTTCACAGTTTGTTGAGGATTTTTTCCCCCGTCTCCTGAACACGACTCTTGGACATAATATTCGTCACTAAGGGATTACGAAGGACATTTTCTAGCGCAGCACCTTATCGGCCAGTTGTTTCAGTTCGATTTGCGCACCAAGTAAATCTTGATGAAATGTCCCAGTGAAAATTTTCAAGCGGCAGTGTACACAGTATAATGTCTTTTTAGTACCTGAGCAGCAGTCATTCAGTTTTCAAATAGTTCCAACACTAATTACAAAGTATTTTAACACAGTGCATGGACTACATCAGCAGTCACTGTCTTGTGTATTTTATAACATTTTTCAAGCCATCAAATAATTTATGATGTTGCAGTTTTTAAAAAAAGTAGTATTCATATTTTAAATGCATCAAATTTTAAAATTCTTGAAGATATATTTTGACAAACGCTAGAGTCGGCTAATGAAAGTTTATTTTATTAATATAGATATAATTTGTTCTAAAAATTTTAAACAATGATTCAAGAGATTTTAAAATTCGCAAAAATCTTTTAAAAAAATTTTTTTTTCTCCTCTTTATATTTACGCTTGTAATTGAAATGTATAACTAACATTTCAAATACTCTTAAAATATAATATCCATAGTATGTAAATGCGATACAAATGGATGCATTCAAATGAATGTAAAAAGAAAACGGTCTTTAAACACAATGCATATCGTTCAATTTTAAAACATGATTTTGATCACAATACTTTTTCTGAAGTAACACTTTAAAAGTATTACAAAATGAATACTTGCAGTGAATTTGAGCGTTTCTGAAATATTTTAATGCATATACTAAGCACAGCTTTTTTTTTTTTTTTTTTTTTTTAAACTTCGAGCTCGCTAGCTTTTTTTTAAAAAATTTCAAGCTCGCTAGCTTTTTTTTTTAAAACTTCAAGCTCGCTAGCTTTTTTTTTTTAAACTTCAAGCTCGCTAGCTTTTTTTTTTTAAACTTCAAGCTCGCTAGCTTTTTTAAATTAAGCTTTTTTTTTTTAACTTCAAAGCTTGTTTTTATTTTGTAAACACCAAGATTACCTTTTTCTTTTACAGAGTTTTTTTTAAAGTTTAAATTCCTCAAATATATAATGCTATTTTTATAATTTCACAGAAACACTCAATTCAATGGCACAAAAATTATACAAATCTAATAAGAAAATTTAAAAGATACATTGGCGCAAAAAGTCAGATTCATTTTAAAAATTCTATACCTTACATTTTGGTATACCAGCCTTTTTAGGTAAATAATCACACTCTCATTATATTAATAAGCATTTTTATAAAATTTTGGAATCACAACATCATAATATAAAAATTTTGGAACACTTAAAATCTCATAAAACATTGTTTTGAGTTTCAAGTAGTTTTATAAAATCTACTTTACTTTTTAATCTAGAATTTTAAATGATAAAGATGCAAAATTATGCTTATTACACAAATATTTTATTATTTTCTATAAAAAATCTAATTCTTAAAATAAAATATAAAATTAAAAAGGAAAAAATAAGGAAATTAAACACAAAAGTATCTTTGGAATTATCAAAATGAACCTTATTAGCAGATTTGAAAATTTAAATGAAACTTTTGCCAACTGCTGCAAATGCGTAAATCTGAAGCAATGGCCCACCATTTGCTTCACCTACGCCGTTTCAAAACTAAAAATGAGCAACCTAGTTGTACATTTATTGTACAAAGCCAATCTTAATAATGATAATAGACAGTATAATAATGCCACTCATGTTGTTACATGATATACAATCCAATTTTCTAGTACTTTGCTATTACAGCCAGTCGTTTTTGAAAATGAAAGAATTCTTCCGTATTAGAATTCCGTTTCTATGACACTTAAATTACCAGTTCATAGACAACTACATCTTTTTAATAGATTCCATATATAAAACTAGGGAAGAGATATTTTCATACAAATTTTTCAGTTTTATACAGGGAAAAGAAATTGCTATTTTTGAATTCAGCGATGTTATATCACTACACGATATATTGATATAATTATCAGCAATTTTAAAACCTAAAACTTGAAAATTTTAATAAAAGTAAGCAAAAATTACAGATTTTAAAATCGCATTTAAAAAGTATTAATGTAATATTTGTTAATATTAATGAAGACATTTTTTCTGAAAACAAAAGAATTAAAAAAGCAGTATAACATTGAAGGAGTTTAAAAAGATAAATGTTCCCGGACATATCGAATATCAAGTGGATTTTCGTCCAGGGAAAAGTTCAGAATTTTCTTTAAAATTTGATTTAATTTAATTTTGAATTCAAATACAGTTCACTGCAAAATTGTTCGAAGTATGGTATACAACAAACAATTTCAAACTATGTAATTTTTATTAAATTTTTACGATATCGGTAAATTATATATCTTTAGACCATAATAATAAAAATTGTTCCAAGAAATTTTAAAAAAATTTGAAAAACTTAAGTTTCAGTAATAATTTAGCAACAACAATTAAATTTATTCCTAATTATCAACTTCACGATTCGTCCAATTGTGAAAATCTGAATTCCTTTTCAGTGAAGGGTTTAATAAGGATTAGACTCAAAAACTCGGTTCTTAATGTAAAACACTTCATCTGTTACCAGTGAATTAAAATTTTGATCTTGAACCATTTCCCCAACTAACAAATGAAGTACTCATCATTTAGGTACATTCCGAATTGTGATCAAACATAGCATCAAGAATTAATAGAAAATACCCGTGTGTTCTTGAAGCAAGAGTACGCGCTAATGAAAGTCAATTACAATCTTTTTTAATGCAGCAGATGCGATTTACAAAGTCATCAGATAAAGATCCGTCACAGCCGAATAATTCCAAAGAGAAGAATGCATCATTACCTGAAGATATCATTAATATTTTATAAAATGTTAAATATCTTCTTTGCAACTATGTAAAATAATTAGAACATCCTAAACGCATTGCAATAAACTTAAATTAGTAGCTAAAAAATGCAAAATTCAAAAAAATCTTTTTTGGTGAAATGTAATCACTGCTGATTCCTTTTCTCATTTTGCTATTAATGACAAACCTTCTTCCGAGATCTCATTGTTGGAAGTTGCTGAAAATTAGGCAGCTTCTCTTTAAAGCCACACTGATAAATCTTGACTTTCTTTTAAACAAAGTCCTAACTAAAATTTACAGAAATAAAAGCTTTTTGTTTTAAAAATACATAAACAATGAAAAGAAACTACAAGAATACCTTAAAAAATTATGGCTTTTAAAAAAATTAAAATACATTGGCAGATGATTGATGGTTCCAAATGAATGCCATTTTTCCAATACTTGTGAGATAGTTTTATTGCATTTATAGATAAGAGATGTATTAAGTCTTCTTTTAAATAAACTGTACAATATAAAAACTGTGCAGTTTTATTAAAATACAATTATCATCGAATGCTTCAGGTAAAAAAAACTCAAGAATTCCCCGAAAGGTAAAATAAAAATTTTAAGTATTGGAGTTATGATGGTAAATTGGACATTTATATTATGTTCTGAATGTGAAGTATCCAAAAGGCAATACTTAAAAAATGAAGACATAGTTGATCAAAGGAATTTGAAACAGTTTTCACCTATCTTACCTTCGCTACATCAGAAGATGCTTCGTGCATTTGCTTTGAAGAGTTAAAAAGTGGATGTTCTTTTCTCTTATCTCTGCACTAAATTTCAAATTTATATCAAGAATATTTTTTTTCGAGTGGGAATGGGCACCAAAAACCCTCAACAAAAGGCAGTATTCTCACTTTACTTTTGTTGACGTATTAAAAAAATATGCCAATTATTAATTTTTTTAAAAAAGATTTGAGTGTGTAGCATTCTTGCATAGCTTTTGAATGCAAGATAAAACGCATTTGAATCTACAAATTCAAATATTCTTATCAAAACATAATCAGCACTCTTTTCTTATGGATCACTTTTATTTAAATGGATACAGTGTTTAACAGTTCTTTTATTTCAAATATTATTAAAACTATATTAAAATAAGATAAACTTGAACAGAAAATCCTGATCCGCTCTTTTAGATTAATTTTCTTTTCATAAAAATTAAACTTTTATAGCTCTTCCATTATATACTGTTAATTTTTTGTGAATATTCATTATAAATACTTTTGTTTTCAATTTTACTAGCAGGTTTAGAAAAACATACAAGAAAGCTGTGCCTGAACTTGCATTTAAATTTTTTACTCCGATTTACAATGAAAAAGGAAAATTTAGAAATAAAAATTGAGGTACGTTGCTATATTTAGAAACATAAGCTAGAAGTCTTATTTAAGTGATTGCAATTCGCATTTTATCATATACATAGCAATAAATGCGTATAAAATTTGAAAGCCCTATCTGGAATAAAAAAACTTTAGCAGTTATAAAATAAAATATGAAAAAAAAAACTTAAATGGAAATAATGGATTCATTTGTAAAAATACCTTTCATTTATCATAAATTAAATATAACTTTTGAAATATTAAAAGACACGTGTTTAAATATGAATAGAAATATGCTTAAAAAAATCGTTATTTCAGGAATTTTCTTTTTTTTCCTTCCAATATTGAGTTCCGATAAATCTTTAAGAGATGGTTTGAAGCTTATATTTATGCCAGTAGCGGAGGGAGGCAATTTTTATAATTCTTTGGAAGCGCGGCATATTGCAATGAAAAGGATCGCGCAATATTTCAATGGAATATGAGTTTAAATTGGCAGAATACCGAGCAGTTCAAAAAATCCCATATCAGCGAAATAAGAGCATCAATATTTTATACGAATTAAAACAGAGGGATCTTGCAAAATTCGAGATTTAAAGTTCGCTGGCATTCTCACTTATTGCTACGCAAGACAAAAATTTATTTAAAAAAATCTGCATATTTTTGCACCCAAATTTTTGCCCTCTCAATTATTGTCTTGTTTTCCTCAGAAAACTGTTCAGATAAAAAGCTATTTCAGAAAATATTGAAAACTAGAAAATTAAGATTATGTGCTTAAGTACCAGAAATATCAGAATAAATACGTTTTTGTAGAATATTAAAAATTTAAAGAATCCCGTTGAATATACTTCGCGGAATGTCTCGCAAGTGAAAAATCTATCTCCATTCGATTGCAGTCAAGACGCCTTTTAGATTTAAATTCAAGAAATGAGAGCTCAATTCGAATCTCCATTTCGAATAACATATTTCATAATTTCGAGTATCGTTCATTAAAGTGTTTATCGTTTATTCTGAATTCACTGAACGCAGTATTTAAGGAAAATCAATAAATTGTTTTATTTTAACGCAAATCAAAATTTAATCGCGTTTTCATTTGTTTTAACAGCAACATTTATTCAGTAAATTTAAAACTAATTTCAAGAAAATATTCCACTGCCTGAGAAAAAAGCATACCAATGGAAAAAAAATCGATTCTACACGCATTTTTTGCTATCCTCAATTCTCATGTAATGAAAAATGCTTATTTTATCCTTTGTTAATCAGATAGTTGGGTTTAAGATAGCATGTAGTAGATATACTTTGTAGAGCCAAACCTATCTTGGGGAAATTTTGGAAGAGAATTCTTTCATATAAATATTATCTTGCTTATTCGCAAAATACACCTTTTCTTAGAAGGAAGCAAAATAAATATTGGATTTTTTTTCCTCCATTTGCAAAATTTTACATGGTTAAGTTTTACATAGATGTAAAAAAAAAGGCAGAAGAATTTGAACATAGCAAACCGACCCTATCTTTTAACCTAAATAATTCGAGCACTTGAATAGGTATTAAAGTATTCCATTTTGGGAAGATCCGGAAAAAGTCTTTACTTTCAAGATAAACTTTCAGTTTCACACGGTTATAGCCCCAAGTTTAACATGCCGTAATTTGCATAAAATATGAATTCCTCATCCGTTGAAATAAAATTCTTGCTGCTATGAGAAAAGTAAAAAGTTCCTTTTGAATTATTGGATTTTGATCCTTCTGCTAAATGCACAATCCTACCTTGGTAAGAACAAATAACTAGCCGCCTTTGACGACCAGTTTGTTTGCTCAGATTGACTTTTTGGCAATTAAATTTTTAATAATGCATTTTAAAAAATGTTACGTCGACAGACTAAAAAAAACCTTAATTTTATCAGTCTATTCAATTTGCTTGTGTAGCAATTGGGAATGTATACTTTAAATAAAAAGTGAAGCGAAAATTCTACTTCAAAGTTACGGTCCAAATAAAGCATTTTTTTTTTTTAATTTTTAATACTAACAAAAGTACGCAACTGAGTATTTCATTGGATGATAACATATTGTCTCATAATAGTTTGCGTATTAAATTTAAAGTGTCAAAATAAAGAAAACATGTGCGAGAAAAAAATGGATATCATCAAGAAAAATTTGACAGAATTTTTATGAGATAATACTTTATGAAAATCGATCACCATATCTTCCGCAGGTCATAGCCATTAGCCGATAGTTACGCCTATTTTCAGACTCGCTCCATCTTTCTGTTTGATACCTATTTGGTTTCTGTAATATCTTCTTTCTTTCTGCTAATGAAATGGAACTTTGAGGACCTTGCCCAGATAATTTCTCGTTACATTTTGCAGGTCCATTCATTTGCGCGTCGTTCAGCTTTCAGGACTATTTGAGATTTGAATTCAGAACGCCTAGACACTTGTTTATGTTTAATTATTGCCACGGGACAATAAGTAATAAAAAGAATTTTTGAGCCATGTACATTAACGTTTCATATATAAATATTTATTCAGTAAAGATATTTCCCATTTTTTTAAGCGACATATTTAAAAACAGTAAACAATTCTAGACAGTAAACCTCCTAGATTAAAAGTAAAATAAAAAGAAAACTACTTTTGAGCTCAAGATTATATTTTTTGAAAAGCAATTAACAGCAAATGGAATAATAAATAAATAAAAGCAAGCGATAGCTAAATAAAACCATTTACAAATTACGATGCGCAACAGTGATGTAAACATGTAAAATGATAATCTATCGATATAAGTATTACTGAAAACTTAGAAAAGATTCGTTTCCCTTGAAATTCATCACTATCGAAACAGCCAGATTACTAAGACTCCAAGATGCTGCATAATCCAGGGGAGAGGGAAAATCCAAAAAGTGAGTATAATCAAAAACAGGAGAATTTGAAACAAAATACTTGAAAGGAAAAACATGGACTACTTGATACTGACTGGATGTAGTACAGATAAAATATGTTTAATTTCTTCGCATTCTACAGATATTTTTATTAAAAATGGGAAATATTTTAAAACTAACTGCGACTGTTAAAACTATCAGACTGAGAATAAATTTATAAGTGCTATTAAACAACGGCGAAACGTCTTTTCGCTCCGCCCGTGTTGGTGTGGTTCACAAAAGAAAAATACGTTTCCCTAATGAGCTCCTAAATTTCATATTATCAAATCAAACCAAATTTGCAAATCATTTGAAAAAATACACTGGAAATTTTACCATGTCATTAATGGAAATTGAATTACCGAAACACGTTAAATGATCCAAAATAATTTTCCTTTTTTCAACTCGTTGTACAAATATTTCAATGTAACATGGACTTTAAAATTTACAATTACTTATTTTTACCGTTCTTTTTTAATTTACGATATCGACCTTCTACGAAAAACATTGGTAATAAATATTTTCTAAAAATGTTCAAGAATACAGAATCTCGGGAAATATTTTCTTTAGATGTTCAAGGAATACAGTAACCTAAAAAATAAATATTTTCTATAAGTGTTCTTGAACGTTTTAATAATTAAAACAGTAATACCAATTATTCTTGATCATTTACCAACGTCAAAGCTAGGCATTTATCGTTGATACTCGATTTCGTCTTTTCTAGTTTTTGTATATAATTCAGTAGTTCATTATTATAGATTCCATAATTTATCACACATTTTTTATTTATATCTTACTCCGTTAAATTCCACCAGGAGTTCTAACTGTTTATTAGATAAGAAGGGCATCACTTAGAATTAGATCTTGATCGGATAGTAGAAAAGGAAAACTTTTTAAACGAAAACACACAAAGTTTCATAAGATCTATTTAAAGAAGACTTTCTTACCCGTTTTCTTTTTCTTAAAAAAAATTTAGTACTTTTTACATTGGAAATGTGAAAAAAAAATAAAAGGTAATTATGAATATTTTATGCAAATTTTTTCAAGTTGTTAGAAGTCGAACAAAAACATATATGCCACAAAACTTGAAAATTCAGATTTGTGCTAAATTTATTTCAAGATTCTCCAAAGACAAAAACCTTTAAATTCTATAATACGAGAAAATATGCAACCTTTTATAAAATTAACAAAATGGTCCATCGATTGCCTTTAAATCTCTATATTGTCATGTTAAACGATCTTTTTGCACTAGCCATATTGCCTTTAACAAAACCTTTGGAACACTTTATTTGATTTAACAATGAATGTGATGAATGCGTTTTCACGATTTTTCGATCTAAAATTTCTTTAACAATTCCCAGCAATTTATCAGAGCAGCAAATAAACGCGAGGAGTGAAGAATGAAATTCCTCAGTGTGCGAAACAAAGTCAAAAAGGACAACTATACAATCACCAAAGCAAGCAGTATACGTGAACTACAGTCATGATCAGAATACAACTTTTATTATTGATTCAAATAAACATTAAGACGTCTAATATTCTAAAAGAACGATATGGCCAAAATTCTTTTTAACCTACAATTCGACATATTCTATTTGTAGGAAATTCTAGAGCCTCTTGGTCGAAACTTTATCAAAGTAGTAAATACTGTTCATATAATTTTAAAATTATTTTAACAGACGTTGAAATAATTTTAACGCTGTTCTCACTTATTTCTGCTCTCGCTTTCATAGTAAATACTGCATTATTGAAGCCTTTTAACTTGCTAACGCTCTTTCTCTATAAAAATACCAGGAGTCATTTAAACTCACAGTAAAATTAAGCGTTTCGAGACAATGATTGGTACAGATTCTGACAGAATTGTATGATCTTATCGTAAGTGTTTAAAATTTCACAAGCAATGTGCCAGGTATTTTCACAATTCACAAAAGCGACCATTTTGATTCTACATTCACACGAATTTCAACAATTTAACAGTTGCTACACCTGATGTGCGCTAGATTTGAGCTGGATGGATTAAATAGGTATGTCTTAAGCAAGTTTACGTCGACAAGCTTAACTTTAATGACTAAAATAATTTGTTTGTTATTTTAATTTATAAATGTGAAAAAAAAATTGAATTAGCAATTTTAATTTATTCTAAACCAAACATACATCTAAAGACATCTGAAATAATTTCAGATTTAGTCGTCTTCAATTCGTAGAATAATCGAAGGAAAATGCAAAGGTTCTGATACGAGAAAAGCCAAGAAACATTTAAAGCTAAATGTATTTGCAAAATGTGCCGCTCTCCTGGGGTAAAATGATTTTGTTGACATTCTAATTCAATTTTCGCTGAAGTATCAAACATATGTATCTTTTAGTTTGCAATATAATCTTCGGAATGGGTGTTTTTGATTTTTGAATCAAAAGTATGTAGAATATGCTTTCAACCAGAAATAGGACAATCAAAGTTTTTATTAGTGAACAATATAATGACACTATCATTTCAATCAACCATGTATGCGAAAAAATTCAAATTTAGCTCAATAACTGTCAACTATAAAAAAATAAAGAATTTTGTTTTACTTTCACTTTTGCATTTCACGGAATTAGTGCGTAATAGTACAAGGCAATATTTAGACCAAAGGGTCATAGAACAAGTACTTAAAAAAAACCATAATTTTATCACTAAAGTAGTCACTCAGCTTTACAACTTTGTGGTGTGTTTCAATTTTTCAGAAAGAACTGCACACCAAGATGAAATACGTTGTTAGGTGATGGTTATTGCAAACTTAAATGAAGTTTACGTATTTTAATATATGCAGCTCTTAGAACCGGAGACTTAACATAATTTTCAATAGATTGAGAAAGCTGCAATAAAATAGAAAATATTTCATTTCGAAAGGGGGGAGAGGTAAAAAGCTTTTCAGTTGCACTGCGATTATAGATGCATTTGTCACGTCATTCACTTTTCAGTTATATATTGTTTCTCACTTATGTGAGCTTTCGTAATATTCACAGAACAAGACATGACGAAGAGCCGACTTCCTGATTTCATTCTAAGGCATGGTCCTAATTTTATTAAATTTACTGTTTGTTATATCGAGAACAAAAAACAACCAGACACCATATTTTCAATTCATAAATTTATTAAAACGTTACTGTTTTTTAAAATATAAATTTTGTGTAGCGACTCCTCTAAATATGTAAATTTCCAGATGCAAGTTGCATTTCACAAATACTAATAACAACAGAAGCCATGCAGGCAAAAATTTATCTCACGAATACGCCAATGAAATCCAATTCCATATTTGGTTATATCAGTTGCACATGGTTTAACTCTATGCAACTATATTCATTGTTTAACCTTAAAATGATTCGAAATGTCAAACGTTGGTAATAACTTAAAGAAAGATTTACAGTTGCGTTGGAAAAAGATAGCGTATCTTTTAAACTATTTGCCTCTGGCTCTTCTTTAATTATATTAAAGAGCATACTATTTTTTTTAAAACAATTTTAACAATTTTTTTATATTTTAATATTTGTTACAAAATCGAAGAACTTCAACATTTTTGGGTTTCATTCTCAAAAAATATTAATTCAAGTTACGGCATTTATACCTTTATCCCTTAAAATTAATGTTTATAAAGAAAATCTGCCGATGAACTTGAGTCATGCCTTAAATCAGAATTGCTCGGATTTTTATATATAATCTATTCTTTTTAAACGAGGAACATATTAACATCTAAAATGAGTAAGTAATAAGGAACTCGCATTTTAACATGCTATTTCTTTCATTAGGAAACAATTTATTCAAATCATTTGTAATATTTAATACAAATACCTCCTACACCACAAATGTTCACATTTTCAAGATTGCGTATCCAAATCCGACTTTGTTAAAATTCAAATTATACAAAGGTTCGTAGAACCCATGACTTTCGAAATTTCACTTATGATTGTTTAAGCTGGAATGCAGTTATCATCGCCGGCAGATATTGAGTTAGAATGGATTTAATCCTTCGACTATGGATCTTAAGGGATGGTTGCATATATGCCCCCATTCTTAAGTTAAAATTCTGATCTAGGACTGTAGTTCAACGTCACAGCAAAGATATGCCTTTTAAATTTTTCTATCTTTGTGAAATATCAAATTTTCATTCCCTCCCATCCGGTAAACCGGGTAGCAAAAAGACGAATCCTTGCTTGACCAACAATGCGCGCTCGTCGTGCCCCTTTCCGAAGAATGTCGCGTCGAGGGAGCCCCCGACAACGAAACAAGAAGAACGGTGGAGCGACACAGGTGAGACCGTGACGATGATTAGAGTGAGAATTTCCTCATACTTACTCATGTGCAGTTAAAGAACTGCATTAAAATATTCCCATTTGCAATGTATATTTTTTTTAACGAGACTATTACAAATATATTTGCACTTAATTACAACTGTTAACCCTTTGCTTTCTGACGGCCACTTGATATGACGCGAATTGTTTATAAGGAGGTGCAAAGTTAAATATTTACTTTCTATTAAGAAAATTCTATACTTTTGTTTTCCATGTAACGGGACTGATTTACAATCACTCAATCGTTTCCATTCTTTTGTTACATTCGCTTCTTTTCAAACCCAGACTTTTCAATGTCTTCTGCGCGTCATCTATTTTAATAGTTATTCAACTAATTTCTGAGTAAATTGTGTTTGTGTGTCTTGAATGAATCTATATTTATGTAAATTTTTTTATTAATTTTTTTTTAAATTTCTGTTATACTATTTACTCTACCATATTGCCTCATTTTTACTGCGATATACATTTTCCTAGCATTGGCCGATGATTGTATACCAATTTTGCACTAATATTACTTTTTCACTATAGCTAACCACACACGAGATCCCTTTATTATATAAACTGACTTTAACCTTCATTATTAAGCAAAATCGTACACTGAAACATTTTGATGCGATGTTTAATCATTCTTTCATTTAAGCGATAAATATTTTAGACATTACAATTTTTTTTTAATAGGCGAATGAGTTTACACAATTCTTTTCTTAAGAACGTTAACGAAATTGTATGACCAAATTTTATCCTTTTCTACACGGATTAGTATAACAGACGCATCACTAAATTCATTTGCTTCTCTTTTTTCCTTAGCTAATCTGGGGACATTTTCATTGCCCTCCAGGATTTTATTTTTCCTGAGTTATTAGAGCACTGGATTACTATATTTCAACAAATATAGGGTGTCCTTGAATCCATGAGCCCAATTTTAAGAGCAGATAAAATATATAAAAATAATTTTTTTATAGCAGTATGCGGGTATCGAATTCGAACCCAAGAGGGGCCTTATAATTGCAATTTTTAAAGAAAAGAGGCCACATTGGGCAGTCACTTGGGTTACAAATCATATTAATTTAGAAATTTTAAAAAATTACATTGACAGGCAAGTTGAAAGAACTAACTGCTATTGCTAAAATAATTGTGCTGACTGCTAAAATAAATTGTGAAATCGGCCCAGTTGTTGAAGCTGGGGTTTCTGTACAGGTTTTATTTTACAATATTTCTCGTAAATGAAGGGTGAGAAGAGTCAAACAATCTTTGATAATGCATCGAAGTTCTAAGCATTCGTGTGAGAAAAAAATGAGCAAAATCGTCTGGTAGTTGTGACTGGGAGATTAGGTTTTAATATTTTAAATATATGAATGGACTACATATTTGAAAATCCTTTTTAATGAATTCAAATTTAATTTTTAAATGAAATGGCAATGAACGGTGAAAACAGAATGTTCATTGATAATCGTGGGAAAACGAGTCCTTTCCTTGAGAGGAAAAATATTAATTTTTAAGGCACGAGGTTGAAAATTGAGTTCTGGATAAGATTTAGCATAATCGTAGGTATACATTTAGAATGCTCATTCAAGAAAATATTAAAGCGCAATAAAGAGGCAATTTTGAGAAAATGATCCTCAAACTTTCCGCATACCTTTTAAACTATTAATATGCCGTCGTTGCCGAGAAACGAATAGTATAGTAGACAAGGCATTAGCCTAGCATTCCGGAGACCCGGTTTCGATACTGGATTAACAATTTTTGCTTTTTTTGTTGTTGTTTGTTTTTCTTCTAATTTCAAATTAACTTAACAATTTACAAACAGTTTTAATTAATACGTTTTTCACTGTTCATACGAAAATAAATGTATTCTTCTAATTCTTGGGTTAAAATTTCCTTTTTAGAAGAAAAACCAATATAAGAATGAATGCATTTTTTAAACATTAGTATATGTTATGCAGAAAGTTTGAGGGCCATTTCTCGGAATTGACAGGCATTGCACTTTAATATTTTCGTGAATTAACATCCTAAATGTATACTACTATTATACCAAATCTCACCCCTGAATTTTCAACCTTGTGCAATTCCGTTGTGAAAACGAGATTTTGGAAAAATTAACAAGATCCAAGAGCATTTTTTTCGTTGCTTTACAATTTTGGATTTTGCCTTTAAAATATGAAATTACTTTTCACCGTGCAAATTATGAAGTCTTCAAGAATTAAAAAAAAATTTTTTTGTCATTCTGACCTTTAAGAAGTATTTCTCATACTTCACCCATTTTGAAAATAAAACAACGAAAGACTGTCCAAAAATAGTTATTTTAATAAAGTTTAAGCCCTTACACAGTTTCTTGAGAAAAAAATTATTAATCATTTCATCAACTAATAGTACTGGATCCAGTCAAACAGATTAATGAAAATGAAACAAAGAGAATGAAAAGCAAACATGTTTTTTCTAAGATCGAACCAGTTCACCGTCACTAATGTTTATTAAAAATTCATTTCGGATATTTTTAGCTGCTTTTTATCTTGGGTCCCAATGACAGCCGTGGATAATTCGGTTGCATTCATGCGACGTTATTCTCTTTACATATAACCGAGTTTCTAAATTGTTTTTAAGTCTCAACTTATATTTCAGATTGTGTACCGGAAAAACTCTTACAATTGAAGCAATATAATTCGAAAAAAGCTCGTTTACATGTTGCATGATCCCTAATATTTAAGAATTTACCAAGCTGTTATCTAGTTTATGAGACATCTTGAAATGTACCGAAATAAAACCTCCGGACGACTTAAAACAAGTGAGAAAGGAAGGAAGGAAAAAAATGTATTCCCAAATATTAGATATCACGAATAAAGACAAATAAAGAATTCCATATCTTTACCTACTGTTTGAGTCTAACTGAAAATTCGGCTCACTGCCTGAAATTATACTGAATATCCAACATATGCATCTCGACAGAAAAAGCGAATAAAAGCGATAATTAATTTCTTTTCGATTAAACGGATTCAACTGAGATGTTTCTCGTTTGATTAAAAAAACTCAAAAATTTTGCGTCAAATGTAAGACAATTCGGAGTTCCAAAATATAAGAATAAATTTAAAGAAAAAAGGATAATTTAACGAATTAAATTTAGTTTCAACAAGTGATAATTCAATTAAACATGCTAAATAAAAGAATCAGTGTAGTGTGCTTATACCCCATCATCACAGTGACCGTTGGAAAGCAAAGGGTTATAAAAATGCATTATATACACATATCTAATGGAGCAATTCAAAGTACTTACCTTACAACAAAAAACATTTCAGGTAATTCGGGTCATGAGCACATTATCAATACTTATCTTCATCGACATACATCCATGCAATACAATTTTTGTGGATTTTAATTCTGAAATTTCTTAAATGTTTTATTTGCAAAAAAAAAAAATGACTAATATTAGAATCAAATCAGACAAATTCTAGGTGATCTACTCATTTAAGTTTGCCTGCAAAAATGTTATTGTCAGAATTCAAAATTTTCTGAATTAAACATTGATAAGCATTAATTAAACAAAACTTATATAAAAGTTTCTATTTTTATTTGTTAATTTAATGCCGCGGTTCGCAAGATACTAGGGGACTAAATACAACAGACATTCATTTGGAATCGTGGGAAAAGACTTCCGTCCTCCCCACAGTATAAATTACTTAACTCATTTTAAAATTATAAAAACTGAATACGTCGAACTAAAAGCAAATATTAAAACATTAAGAAAAAGACATTATTAAAAATGTCACACATGTCGGATATAAAAACAAAGAAAGTGTGTGCTTGCACTTTACTGACTATAAACTGATTGCATCATTTGAAACGTAATATTCCATTCGTCTTTATATTCAAAAGATACTGATAGCTCCTACTTGGAAATTAATTTTGAAAAAGTTAAGATTTACAGCATATGTTATATTGTTTCCTTTCTTAAGACAAACTCTTGTTTAAATTTGAAAGTGTTGTGAAGAAAAGTGTATGCAGTTACACTTCCATTGCTTTATGTCTGCGTCGCAACTTTACAATGAGCTTAACGAATTCCACCAAAATATCAAATTTTTTATTCATTGCAAACCAAAATAATTATTTCCCCCTTTTCTAAGTCGCAACTAGTTTCGACGCTCTTGAGAAGTTGGTGTTTACCAGCGATCCGGACAGTTTCGCGCCGAATATTCCTAAAATGTTCATGGATACAAAATTTTTAATCCGCTGTCGTTCGATCTTTAAAAACCTAGTGAAATTTATGGAAACACGTTCGCACTTTTCCGAGAAAAGTTAGACACATTCGCTGTGTCAGCTTCATTGTCGATTCCCGATGAGATTTGGCGAACTTTTTCAAATTAATGAATTGGCACTTTTTATTTCTTTATAATAAATACATATATGTAGCATATACAGTGAAAATATTGTAACGTCAAACAATTCAATATCGAAATTCTGATAAATTTCACACAGTTCGTAAAATACATTTTTGAAATTAACTCTACCTGCGAACACTAATTTGAAAACGCAGTGAGCTATATTTAAAGTGAAATTTGAACGTGGCTAAACAAATTTACATATTTAATGAATTTTAGATGAAATATATCAAAGAGAAATCCATCTCGTGAGGTGCTCCATAGAATAATTTTAATAAAAAGAATTATTAATTGATCGAAAAGAAGATGATCATGACTCTTATTCGTTTTTAAATTTTACTACGAAATACAAAAATTGGTATATTTTGTCGTTACATACGGACGTCGTTTTCATTCCTGCTTGCTGACTTTGCCATAAACTTTGAAGGCCCGCCGCCGCCGTCCCTAACTTTTGCCTACGTTTGGAAGATGCAGACTCTCAAAGAAAACAAATACTATTCACTGGTTTATTTACTGCATTCCTAATTATGATTCAAATCCAAAGGATTATTTATTGGTGAGGCAGCGCATCATTATGAAAACTAGTCAATGGAAATTGTTATACTTCATGCTAATTAGCCAGTTCAAAATTGTGCATTGTACATACACAAGACAAATTAATTGATGATTAGATTTGACTAATGAGGCCATACCAAAAGGTGACATTTCACAACCATAACGAATTTCAAATCTGCCCTTTCATCTAAAAAAATTATCCATGCATTAGATTTAATCAAATATTAATTACTTCTATTCTCGTATAAAAGAACTTTCCGGAAAGAAAAGCCAATAGCCTAAACTTCCTCTTGGTAATTTAATTATTTCAATACCTTATTTTAAAGTAATTATCTCTTTCTTTATGGACCACAGCGGACAGGCATTATTTCATTAAATAATCAAATATATTTGAATAATTGCGTTTCGTTAAGAAAAAAGAAGTTGCATTTGACCAAATCCTTCAGAAAAAATTAAAAACTTCTTTTCAATAAATAAAACTGGAATAACACTTACATTGGCGAAGAGATGAACTTATAACTGTGCGATGATAAGCGAACGGGAAAACAGGCTAGCTTGAAAAATTCCATGCCTGAAATGACGGATTACACATCAGTAAAAATGCATTTGATTTTGGATAAATATTTTTAAATGCGAACTCTTATGCTCAACTTACATGAAATGAAAATAGCGAATAGAAGTTTTTAACACAGAATAATATCATATGAAAAATTAAAAAAAAAAAAATGAATGAAACTCGGTGGATCACGAGTTGTTTGTACACATTTATATCTGCTTCAAATGAATCTAGCTGTATTAAATTTTACGCTATAAATATTTTTTCATATTATAAGCAACAAATTTAGGTTGCCGTTTTAATAACAGACAACAGGATAAAAGATTGAAAAAAGATGATGGTAGAAAACTTCTTGAGATGTGAGCTGCCCAACATTACTGGTATCGAAAAATTTAATATTCTTTTTCAGGTTCTTTACGTTTCGCCTTAAACAATAAATTGCAAACAATAAATAAATTGCAAACAATAAATAAATTGCAAACAACAATAAATTGCAAAAATTTATTTTTTAAATAAAGTATTGTAATCGACAGAAGTATAACTTTTCACTTTCTGCAAGAAAACAGAGCGAAGATATTGGATTTGCCTTTGAGGATTAAACAGGTATCATCTTTACTTATAATAAAAGGTGTGTATTAATGTCCTATAGGCTAAACCATTTTGACAAGAAAAAGTGGAAGGGGGAAATGTGTACCTAAAAGCAATTTTTTCAAAGTTTTTTTAATTAGAATTTCAGGTAATTAAACATTGAACGAAATTTTCACGGTTTTCCTACGATGATTTCCGAAATTCTTGCAAAATAAAACAAATTTTTATACCCACCTAAAATTCAACAAATCTTTTTTAAATGATTTTTAAAGCTTTTTTTTTTTACCTAAAAATTGTTTTTATTTTTAAGCAATTCGTAACAAATATTTAAAGCCTATTTTTCAACAACTTATTTCACACTACATAAAAATCGGCACGTTACGCATGCATTGGAAAAATTAGCCTTTATCAACGTGTTGCTATCACATTGACAAAAGCAGAAAATTAAAATATCAACTCTTCGTGCAAACTAAACCTAGAAAAATAAATTTCAGCACAAGTTAATAAGAAATAAAATGAACTTGAAACATATTTTCGAGAAAATGCAGAAAAAATCTTCTGCACACTGTTAGTTTACTAATATGTAGTATATAAGGCAAACATGGTTTATATTGTGTGTGCATATCACACATGCGAGCGCGTTGCCCACTCTAACTGGGGCGCCAACAGCTAATTTCTAAACTTTTAGTACGAAGCAAATATAACAGGAAATATAGTCTAAATGATGTAAAAAAGTACCATTTTATATAGTTAAATCAATAAAGGGTCAGATGAATGTTCTATTTTTACTACTAGATATAGACTGCCGGTCCTATCAGTCATATTTACTGATAAGTAAATGTTCTTCACATTGACAAAAGTTAGTAAGATGTTCTTCGGACACTAATTTTTTAAATAAAAAATATAGGACAACTCAACTGCGACTAACCTTAAAAAAAACGCACGAATTTAGATCATCATATCAAAGAAATTAAGAAAAACGGTGCCCAGAATTTCCACAAGGGCGATTAATTTTAAATTTTGAAATTGCTGTTGTCCAAAAATAGTGATATTTAAAACTTTATAATTCGGACAGATTTGATCGCAGAAATTTGTAGAAATGTTTTCTTGGTGCTGGTGGGGGAAAGGGGGGGTATTTAAATTTGGAACTGTCAAGAATATTTCAATGAATACAATCTCTTACGGCCAAAGAATTGCATCAAATTTAGATTTCATAGTTTTTTTTTTTTTCAGAAGTATATTTATTGACAGAAATGATAAAATATTATTTGCGTCACTTAAAACCTTTTAAAAATCAAACTAAACATTGAATTTTATGGTGAATGTGAAAATTTTATTGAATTATTCTTTGAGATATTTGCATAAATTACAATATATATTTTGTAGGGCGTATAAAATTTTAAGGCTGAATGATTCCGTTTTCTGTGCTCATTTTTAACAAACATGTTTGGTTTCAGCAAAAATGTTTTTGTATTGTCTAATTGTTTGTCTATTAATTTTAGATTAATTGCTTCTGCTTCAATTTAAAGTTCAAATTTTACTGAAGACGGCTGAAAATTAATGAAATACATAGTACAATGAACAGAGTAACGTAAAGCTTTGATAATAGTATAAATTTATGATTTAAAAAAACTTGCAAGAAAAAAAGTCATGCTTTAGCGGATGATAGAACTGAGCTGTTAGAGACGATCATCTCATTTACCCGCTTTAGACTAAGAAGCCATTAAAACCAAATTACACAAAATAACTTGAAAATTTTAGCGAATCTTAATCTCGGCAAAGACATTCATTTTTTTTGACTTTATTTTACATTATTCCAATACAGCAAAACTCATTAAAATATACCAGAAAAATAATATAAAAAAATTATTTTCCCTCTTCACAAAATACTTTCAAAATAAAGTAACCTCCAAGCAAAACCGTCATTTCTTTCATATTTCCATCAAAGAGAGATTTGTATTCCAATTTTACATCAAAAAAAATGTAACGAAACGACGCAATATATATTTCTAATGTATTCTAATATATATTTTTCTGATTCACTCATTTTTAACATGCGTTCATAAAAAGAATAATAATTAAAAATCTGATGCGTTATACTTTTTGTACGAAAATTATTCATTACAGTATATATGATTAATAGAGCCGTACAAAAATCTTCCTTATTTTAAAGACGATTTTATAACAAATGGTGAATATTTCATTTAATATATCATTTTGCTTTTGCCTAATATCTGATAATGAATGTTTTATAACTTAAAATTCATTCAAATTCAAAACATCGTAAAAATACACAAGATCACAGAATTCAAATATCTGACAGATATTTCAAAGTCAATTTCGAATATAAATAGTCACATGCATTCAGGAATTCAATTTTAAACTAAAAGGAGTCTTCTCCCCCAAACGTTCTCGCATACAGGCAGTGGCGGATTTTGGCAACATGAGACCACAGGCGCTACATTATTTTTGAGGCCCCCTTCTAGGTAAATTCTGTTTATAACAAGAAAGTAATTGGAATTAAACTTATTTTAGCTTTTAATTATAACTTTGCTCTTACTTTTTAGCAATTCTTACATTATATGTATATATCAAATAGATGAAAAAAAGTTGCACCTTTTCTTTATAAAAAATTGTTATCATTAAAGGGTAAAATGACAGTTCTATTCAATAACTATTAGGAGAAAATATTCTTATTTACATTCCTTCAAAACTTTGGTATAAATAGTGTCAACATCCTTTGACCGAAAGATTGAGTAGTATTTTCTATTAACAATGAAGGTAATAAAAAAATATATAAAATTACCTCTTAAGAATTTTTTAAATACTTAGAGAAATTTTAAAATAGTTCTCATAATATATATTATATATATAATTGTAGTTGAAATAAATTATTAAAAATATTTTCACCTTTTCTTCTAAAAAGTCCTTAAAATGTTACGATATAAATTATAAAAGAAGGCATTGTGCTCCAAAATAATATAATGAAACGAAAATATATTACAAAATGCACCGATATCCTAAATTCAGTTTATTCACATATTTTCTGATATAGAAAGTAAAATTAGGATTATATTTTTGGATGGTGATGATAAAAATTATAATGCTAAATAATAACAAGAAATGATACTTTTCTAGGAAGGACAAAAATATATATTAAGTAGTATTAAAATGATAAATGGTAACAAAGGAAACAGACGCCAAAAATAATGGAGATAAGATCTCTACAAAAACAGAAACACGTATTGAAAGCCATAAAAATAATTCAAAATATCCCTTTTCTGGCTTTTAATTTGGAGAATTTGTCAATAAGTTTTTCATAATCTAATTCCTGTACAACCTTATTTTCAATGAATAATATTGAAAGCTCATATGCGCGTGACTCATTGTATTCCGTAAATAGTTCTGGACGCATTTTAAAATCGGAAATGATCTCTCGGCTTGCATTGCAAATTAGCAAGGTGAAGAAAATTCTTAAAATTATTTCCACATTAGGCAGTGTTGATTGTAAGCCATCCACAATCAATTTATACATATCAGTTGGATTTGAAATTTTTTCGTTTTTTGCATATATGATAAAATGCTGTACTTCATCTTTGAAATAATGTATTTCAATATCATCACCATATTTTGTCATTAAATTCGTTATGCAAATGTCAAAATCTTTCTATTAAGTTATCGTCAAAAAAGATTTGAAAATTGTTTAAAATACTGTTATATATATAGTGCTCCTTTGAGAAATTTCTGAAATAAGAGTAATACATATCACATAATGAACATTAATTATGAATGATTTTAGTCAAAGCAAGCTTCTTTCTTTTCATCAAAGTGGTACTTTCTCGTCCTTTTTCTACTTTCTTTATATTTCCTATTATCAGTAATCTATTTGGCTTCAGTTTCAATATCTTAGAAGTTTTTTCCTAACTTCCAATATGAAATCTGATAAGGATTTAAGGAGAGATAAGCACCATACAATAATAAGCATCAATTCAAGAAGATTAAAAATAAAATAGTGTGTTTAAAATAAACTACTCCTATAGTTACCAGAGAAAAATAAAAAGCATTAACGTGTTATTTTGGTAATAATTTTAACACCGAAAAATCTGTAAATTATAGTTACAAATGTAATAAATGGCAAACATAATTTTAAAACTTAAAATTAGACTTAAAATTTAAGATAAGCTAACAATGCTTTCACTTATAAAGTTTAAAATGATATAATTCCAAAACACAATATTTCATGCCAATGTAAGTTCATTGTTAATATGACAATCTGTTCTGCTCTGAGTATTAAACTTATAACTAAAATAATCGTTTAAAAGATTAACGGAATTTAACTTATGAAAAAGAGAGAGTTAATATGTATCAAATGTACGATTAATGAATAAATATTTCACCGGTTTATACCAAAATCGCAGTAATTGTTTTAATGATCACACGAAAAAGAGTAAAATCTTGTTATTTCCGAGAGTTAAAATTTTTATATTAGACAAAAAATTATCACGACATATGTATTTATAACTGCTCGATATCCAATTCATGATCAAAATGTTCACGATATTCAAATACATTAAATGCACTTAACTATTTTATCATGAACATTTATTATTAATTTATGTTTGCAGATCTTTCTTAGAAAGTTTTAAAAAATCATGTTTTTATAAGAAAATAATTAATACAACAAATCTGTGTAGAACAATGACTTCTTACCTCTTTCAAAGCAACTATTTTTCAACAATTCGCATTGCCTTTGTTCTTATCGTTTAAAATTTTGTTCTTAATATTTGTTGCTTAGTCTTTGTTCTTATCCCTGTCTTGAACAGTGGGCAACGGTTAGAGCTCATATTGCAATTTATTTAGAAGAATTGATTTTAATATTTCCACCCCCCCTAAGGTTTTATAATTTTTTTATATCTTAGAAATTTCTTGAATTTCACTTCTTTTGATATTATTTATTTTTAGTTTTTCCACTCCATTATTCCCTCCTATGTTTGGTTTACTCTAACTTTTCCTTTTGTTTCTTTCTTTTTTCGTGTTTTTTCTGTATAAAAGAGAAAAAGTTATGAGCAAATCTGCAATGGGAAAAAAAAATTGCTTCCAATTCAGCACTACGATATATATTTTGAGCCCCCCCCCATGTCTCAAGTCATGAGGCAACCGCCTCCCAACTCCTGTGCGGAAATCCGTCACTGCATACAGGGCTCATACAACTTTCGAATCTTTAAAATTAGAATCTCCATTTCTTTTGAATTATGAAACATTTTATGGACCATTCGTATTTAATAACAATACTCAGTTAAAAACTCTTTTGCGGAATAATTTTTCAGAATACTTTCCTATCTGATTTCATACCTCTATAAAATTTAAATTCATTATCGCATAAAGCTGTTTATAACATATTCTCCAAAAAAAATGCATCTAAAATAGTATGGGATATTAATATTCAAGCATATTTTTATCTTTCATAATTGTATTTCAGTATACAAATTTAGATTACTCTTTTTTTTTTTTTAGGATTCATGAATCATTACATGTTATGCAGAAAGTAAAAGCTAATAGTAATACTCGTGCAAAACAATTTTGCCAGAAAAAAATTTTTTTTTGTTAATATGATCTTGAAACGATACTTCAAATATTTATGTATATGAATTATACATGCTCATTTAACGAACTCAAAAAATCTTAATTATTTACAAAGATAACGCATTTGTAAATATTCTATAATCAAATATTTGTTTTAAAACAAATCGAAAGGATTAAAAGTATGAATATTTTGAAAAGACAAAGGTCTAAACACTACCATGCAGGCACCCTGCGTTAAAGTTCCTTATAGAGATCAGTCCATTCCTTACTCATTAAACATATTCAATGCGGATGAATCAACAAGTCGGAAAAATAATTTAATAATGATAATTTAATAGCCATAATTTAATACGTCAGTTGATTTATTTCCCACTATTTTTATAAAATTTTACCATTCACTATATAATTCTATTTTAATTTACATCATTATGTTATTTTCGCCAATATACCTCACATTCATTGTGAAGCCAACCCTCAGTTGAATTGAATCGTCAAGTAATAAAATACATTGAAAATTTTTCAAAAAAAAAATGAAAAAAAATCAAGCCAAAAATCGGGAGTATCGCCAATGGCAGATTTCTAAGTAAGCAGATGCTTAGAGCCAACAGATACACAGGGGAGCTGTAAGGGCAGTGATTAAAATTCTTTTCTATAGTTGTCAGAGTTAAAAAAAAAAAAAAATTAGTATAAAATATTAGGATAATATTAACACTTTATCAAGTATAATTGTTCAGGTTCTTGCATGAAGTTTATTTTGTTATTAGAATATTTTTCAACAATTTACATAGAAGCTGGGAAGTCTAGGATCATTAATAAATAAATGCATATTCACAAAGTTAATAAAATATTTAATTAAAATAAATAGTTAACATATTGAATTAAAAATGAATTGAAATGTGAAATCAATCATTTTATTAAAAAAAGGGGGCCAGATAAGTGCACTGCAATTGGCCTCAGAATACCTAAACACACCATTGCATGTACAGCAAAACAATTCTTACGGCGAGGAAATCGTATACATGTAAAAGTGTCACGTGTTAAGAATTTTACTAATTAGTACATTTTTCATGTCATTGAAAATTAAATTTGAAAAAAAAAGTCGAGATAAATAATGCCATTTAAAAAACAAATTGAACATTAAAAATTATTGGAACTACCAAGGACAATCCATTTAACGATTCCTTCGAATGGAAATTGGAGAATCGCACGGAACTTTAATACTTCCGACAGTTCTGTTTTTTACATGCTAATTCATAATTTATGTTAAAGATAAATAAAGTCTAAATTTTTTGATAAGTGTCCGAAAAATTCTCCCATCCAACTTTTAAAAATATACACAGATTAAGGACAATTATATATCTTCCTACATTAGCTAGCCAGTCATCTATACTACTTCTTTAAAATACATCCATAAAATATTGAAGAATAGATATTTTTGAAGAATTTTAATTAAAACATTACTCAATTATTTAACAGACATTTATTATTGACTAAAAGTAAGTGAAAAATTTTTAAAAAGTCACACAAGAATTTATTTGATCAAACAAATGAACACTATCTATCGGACATGAAAATTTTTTAAATAAAATAATAAGCACGTGAACCTTTTTTTAAAGTAACCATCGCTCAGTTTAACATAATAAACTGCCATACACATTTTGTAATAAGGAGCGCCTCCAAAAAAAAAAAAAAGTATTTTTTTTTCTCCTTTTTTTAAACACACGCTAATTTTTTTCCCCACTAATCACCAGCATTGATGAGAGGCAGAATCCGGCTAGAATGTACTTTTTTATAGTTTTTCCACGACATATCCGAAACTCGGTAGTTTTTACCTCTATTCCGTAGCAACTTCGAAATTCCGTAGCTGTTGGAGGGTATGCAATTGTAAAGGAATAACCAAATAGTATAAAATAACAATATTGCTAATATATTTATTGCATCAAGAAGCGATCATTTTCATAAAAATGTTACATAATAGCTTTGTGCTAGAAGAGAGCGAAGGCCACAAGAAAAGATACGGAGAGCAATAGCAAATTATTTGTTACATTACATCTTGCTTTAATGAAATTAAAAACTAAATTAAATATTTGTCGAAATTGTCTATATTTGCATATATTTTGGACTATGTCCAATAATCATACCACAGTTCTAGAATGTTTAGAATGAAGTCAGGGAAATTTGATCTTTTAATTAGCTTATATCTAAAAATCTTTTGCACATTGCTCTTCTTATATTAATTTATTTAGACTTAATTTCATACACTTTTATTCGTGAGATATATAGACTAAATATGAATGCGAGTGCTCGCGACATGAAAGCAGTCTTTACCCAGTTATTAAATGCAAATGAATCTCTAGCCGATAGATTAACTGCATTTCCCCCTCAAAAACGAAAGAATGTAGCCGCATTTAGAAAAATGCAAAGTTCGAGAGTGCCACTTCCTTTGGATTACATTTGCAGATAAAAGCACACCGCTGGAATGGCCTCCAAAACCTTTCTGGCATATTCTCTAATAAATGTGAATTAGTGTTTTACACTCAACCGACTGGAACCAAAATTCGCCAAAGAACTGCGATGGAAGTCACAAAATTACATACCAAATTTCATTTAAGTCATGACGAATTATTGCCTTTATATATTTCTGAAATTACAGATCGACAGATGATCAATCTCTTGTTAAATTCGATTCAAAATTTGTTAAGCAACTACACCATAGATGTTGAATCTGTATCGAATTTAATCCATCTAGCTCTCTTCATTATGTAAATATCAATGAATTATATTCGAATAACCGGACAGACAGATTTCCCCTGAATAAATTTTTTTCTCAAAATTTAATAGAAATCTACATATTTGGTGTAAAGTTCAAATATCAAATTTCATCCGTATAGCTCGAAGCATTTGAGTTGTCTTTGTCATAGACAAGTAGACATCTGACAAGCGTTTCAATCATCTTTGTCATAGACAAACAGGCATCTCGGACCGACAACAGACATCCGAGACATATTAAAGGTAGATTCGTCAAAATCTCGAGATAGAATTTTTTGACGATTACATCTATAACTTCACTAACAAGAAAGTTCAAACTGATAAAATAAAATCGACTCGGCGTGTTAACTGTATGCTTTCGCTGATGAACGCAAAGTTCTTTCCAACAAAGTTGAAATGAGGAGTTTTGCTTGTGTAACACAATCCATACGCATTTTCAAGTTATTTAAACATTTTTTTTTAAAATACAACTCATATGAAAAAATCATTTATGCATAACTTCGTAATATTTCAAAAGTTTCATTTATAAAGAATGTTCTCCCTTGCTTTTTACTAATAGGTTGAAGGTATACAACATTTTTTGAGTTTCCTAATCAACAGACGCAACAAATTCATGTATCCCGAACTGCAGGTCAAAGTTCCCTTTTGGAATCCACATATCCTGACTGCATCTCATTAACAATTATTTTAGAAGCGCAATGCTGTGCAGTTGTTCGATTTGCTTTCCCCTCCCCTCCCCTCCCTCCTTCTCAGCATGAACTGTTATTTTATAAACTATGGGCTGCAGCTAATAGCTGCACAAAAGTTTATTGGATATTCACATTAAAGACTAAATAAAACCACATCCGAGATTTCCAAATGAACGCAAGATAACAAGGAAGGGCTGAAATTACTGACATCTGTTCAGGCACACATGGAAATTTCCGAGTCCAAAATATACATGCAATTCTAATTTCTTTCCCAAAGAGGAAAAAGTTAACATCTGCTTTTTGATGCAGCAATTTAAAGAAGACTAAATCATAATCGGCTTTATGTATAAATAGAATGGCCATATTCTGTGCATAAAAAAATTGGAAGTATTCTTCTGACGATTTTACTTTAAAAATTTTTACTGTTGATCGATAAGTAACAAATGCGCAAATCTAGAGAGTAAGAGAAAGCAGTAAAGTAAAAAATTAACAATAATTGATCATGAATTAAAGTCTCAACATTCTAAAATTAGTCATTGAATTCTTTTCATAAATCACAATTGACTGAAATCATAGTAATACCGTTTTCTTTTCTTTCCTACTATTTGATATAGTGCTGTTAAATATCAATATTTTTCCATGTATTGATCATTAAAATGAGATTATGAAAGAAGTACAATATATTTAATAAATTAGTATATCCGTGTTCTTAAAACAATTTTATCAAATTGTTTTAAGAATCAAATTGAATTGTATTCAAACTTTAGAAAATAAAAGTAGCAGAGTTTTAGCGTTCCAAAGCACCTCGGTGGGGGGGGGGGGGCGACTCGCTTTGAGTGAAGATCGGTGAAATAAATGCTTTTTAGATTAATTTAAAGAAAATATATTTTTTTTATGGCATTTGATGCCATAGGAGCAGCTTTTTTCTGTTTCGCATCTCCGAGTGTTTCTCTCCCTACTCGGGGATTTAACAATGATTTTAAAAAGATGCTACAATTTAAATATTGCCTAATAAAAAAAAACTGCCGTCATTGACAACTCCACGCCCGCTCATATAACAGAAATTGTGTTGCATATATTTTTAAACAAGTCATAACTTAAAGAAATAAAACGGAATGTTATTTTAGGTAGTAAAATTTACAAAACTATCGAAGAAAATGAAACGCATTTTAAGATTTCCTCAGTTATACAATTAAAAAATGTTCAAATAAAAAGAATAAGAGTAGATGAGTGTTTGCTTTAAAATGCATCCATTTAACATGAAGGAAAAACACATCGAATATATCGTCAGCATATAATAAATATTGTACATATATCGAAATGCATATTTTTCACCGTTTCTGAGATATTTAAAAAAAATACGCAACTAATTTTTTGTTTCTTTTCACCCTGTCACCTAACTATGAATTTATGATGCATGATATAACGTTTGTGCCAGATACATGCAGACAATTTGCTTACTTATCACATACAAGTTTATCTTTTTTAGAATTACAAGAAATTACAATTAACATTACAAGAAACTGATTTTGAAATTGGCACCGTTTTGATTACTGCATCCTGATGAATGCATCCTATGAATTTAAATTTTTAATTACACGTTACATTTTATTTTGGGACTTTATTTTCATCCATATAAAAAGCGGAAATGACACTCGTAATAATTCAATGTGCCCACATACATTTCAAAGGGATCTGCTACTTTAATGCGGATTTTAAATATAAAATATTTTGCAATTTAATCCAAAAATTTGGGTTATTTCAATGCAAAAGATAAAAGGACTAATTCAGGAGTACTTTTTTAAATTTCTTTTCTAATCAATAATTCTTCCTCGAGAGTAATCAATTCAAATTTTTTCTATCTTGCATCGAATTTATAAAGAATACAAATCCAATATTCTGTACTTACAATAAAAAATTTCAATAAGTATTTCGACTCAAGTTCAATAGAAATTACACTACATGTATATATATACATATATTAGTCAGGAAGTCCAAATGTCATTATTAAAAGGATCGATTGTTTTCATTTAACAAAATATAATTAAAAAAAGATGAATAAAAATTCATTCAGCTTTGAAATAAATTAATTTCCTATTTCCTTTAATTGTTGATTCATTTGCAATTCCATCGAACTGTATACTTTTCCATTCAACAGGTTTATATATCAATCTCATTAAATTATATAAAGGATGTTTATATTTGAATAGCGGCTAAACTATATAATTTAAATGACGTAAAGAATTATGTTTTTATGACATTTGAATCAATAAATGTAATGCTAGAAAAAAAAGGAGAACTAAAATCTTTAGTTTTTTTATTCTACTTCCATCATATTTATAAAAATATTCTTAACATTTTAAATTAAAAAGCATTCCATGACTAAAACAAGCACTCAACGACTAAAACATAACGAATTATGAAAATGTGAATTTAATTATTATTAGCTGAATCATATATGGTCTCTATAAAAAAAACCTCCAATTACTGGTGGATCTTACAGAAACCGATCACACAGAAACCGATTAAGTAATCTAAAGCCAATCAAATGTTAAAATATACAATATACAATTGTATAATTTAAATAATTAAAAGACTACATAAAACATTCAGATTTCATCATTTTTTGACCAGTATATTATTGACTTTAACTCCAGAGAATATATTTCTTGATGTTATTTAAACCATTTTTTCCAATTAAAAGTATATGCATATTATAACAGCTTAGAAATAAACTGTTGGACTACAATCAGAATAGACATATATTTGCGATATTCGCTGATTAAACTACCGTCGATTACATAATATAACTGGGACCCGTAATTCATTCAAGTGCAGTACAAATGACGTTTTTGAAATGCATACTTAGAATTATACATATTCAAATTTGAACATTGGATTTGGATATTTTGTACATTCGATTCCTCCAATCTTAAAACTGGATTTATTTCAAATAATTATATACAAATAAGAAAATTACAATTTAATTTTTGCGACTCTTGCGCACTACTTATCGACTCCGAGTTCAAATATTTCTAAGTTTCATACGCCTTTTAAAGAAATGCATCAACAAAATTAAGAATTCTCATATCGCAATGAAAATTATATATATATATATATATATATATATATATATATATATATATATATATATATATATATATATATATATATATATATAAAGATTGATATCGATCAAAAATCAATAAACAAAACTTTTCAGATTTGGTCAGATGGTCAGAATTTTCAAATAAGATCTATATGAATTTTTTTACGATACAAAAAAAGATCACAACGAATTTAAATACTCATAGTTCCAAAATTATAGCACTACACAAAAACCTATATTATATTTTTCTTAAACTAGTTTAGTTTAGCTTAACAAAATACACATTCTTCGAGATAGTTTACAAACAATTAAAATCCAAAAAGTGATAGCTGGTTTCTGATAGTTCGAGTTCTTGAAGAACTCGAACTACAGAAACTAAAGATTACGACAAATCGCCAAACTGAAAATTTTTTTTAAGTGAAAAATTGCCAAATATAGTAACTGACAAGTATTATTTTGCTGATTGTTGGTGATTTTTAATTAATTGAAACATTAATTAAGAGTAACAAAAAAAATCACATTCCAAAATAATTAAAACGTAGAGATAGTAATTCACAGATAAGAAATTGTTTATGCTCTTTACATTTAATCTGTATCATTACGGGAAAATAAAAAACTTGATTGACGCTACTAAATGATAAATAAATTTTAAATTTAAAAAATTACGAACCTAATTATTTTAACCACTTCTGAAGAAATTAAGCGCTTCTTTTTAACGTGAACGTTAATTAGTTTCTATTAAAATTACGGTAAAGCACCATTTATACGTTTTCCGTTTGCATCCTGCATTTATAGATTGTTTCATCACATACCCGCTTCATTCGTAATCACTGTAAAGGAATAACTATTTCACTGATAATATACAATGGACGAAACGCCTCGATTGCATCTTTTTCGGTTTTGAAGACTCGACTTTCCAAAAGTAGGGATTACATTTGAGGAGTATGGCAACCGCAATATTGATGTGACGACATTGGAATTATTCACAATTGATGAATTAAATGGAAAATTATTTATATAGTATCGGTTTATCCGATGCTAATGAATTTAATTTTCACTTTTCTTTAAATATGCAGTAGACAAGAAAAAGCTTCGAGTTTACTTTGTCAAAATGCTCAATGAATTTAAATAGATTCATGCTGCTTTTAATACCTATAGGCAATCAGCAACACAGTAGCCCATTAAAGAATTTTTCAATTAGATGCCTATTTGCATGCATATAAAAATGATATAAAATATACGAGTACTAAAGATCAGCAATGAAGGAACGATTTCTTTTGGTACTTTTGTGATAAATTTTTAATTTAAGAATATAATTACGGTTTTTAATACAACATAACAAATTTTGAAATTACATTATTAGTACAAATAAAATCAACGACTTTTTATTGCGTTATTAGCACAAATAAATTTTTGTTAATCTATACTTATAATAAAACTCAATGTGTGTGTGTGTGTGTGTTGGCGCTATACAGGCCAGACCATTCAACATACAGCTACCAAATTTGGCACGTGTATACCTTGGAGGCCGGGAATGTGCACCTGGGGGTTATTTTTTCGAATTTTTAATTAGAATTTTATTTATTTAAAAATTAAGTGAAATTTTGGCGCGTTTCTGCTATAACTTCTAAAAATATTACCGCACAAAAAAGATTTTTTACATGAAGTTAAAGATCAAAAATTTATCTTTTAAATGATACCAATATTTTAACCTTAAAATTAAATTTCGATTTTTAATGAATTTTTAAATAAATATTTTAACTATATTTTTCAACAATTTTTTTCGTACAAAATAAAAATAAAATTTAAGCTGCAAGAGCAAGTTTCGCATTTATGGAAAAAATTAGCTTTTTTCAAAGTGTTGCCATCACATTGATTAAAGCTCCAATTAAAAATAAATCTTTTTGGAAATGAAATCTGCAAAAATATAATTTTCGGCACGCGTCTGTAGGAAATGAAAGAAATATGAAATATTATATTTTCTTAAAAATAAATTCAAGAAAAATTATTTTATGATCTTTTACACTCTCTATATTATTAATATAATAAATCAATTTTATTTTAAGGCAAGTTTTGTTTAAAATAAACAGGATATCCATTCAAATCAAGGCCACACAGCTAATTTGTAAACCTTTAGTAAGACACAGATCTGTTAAAATGGTCTAAATGGAAAATGATTATATTTTATGTAACTTGATTCAATAAATGCTCTAATAAATAACGAATTTTTGATTTTACATAAAGCTTTCTCCTGTGGAAATCACGAATAACAAAATGTTCTTGAAACACTAATGTTTTAAATAAAAAGAGTTAATTCCCAATCAATTAAATCAATCACTTAAACTGACTGATTTATGAAAATTTGAATATCACTATTCAATAAAAAAGGATAATTTTAGATTTTCCATCGATCGTTTCAAAGAAAATACGCCAATCAGCGCGCAAGTTTCTCAAGATTAATTGGCCTAAGATTATGAAAATGTTGAGTTTTACTAAATTTTTAACATTCAAAACTTCATAAATAAGTCTTAGTTGATCGTGGAAAATAGAAACATTCATTCATTTATTTAAAATTTGGTGTGTCCTGAATATTTCTCAGAATATGATACCTTACGGCATTAAATTTAGACTTCATAATTTTTGAAATATATTTATAGGCCGAAACAAAATATTATTATTGATTTCATTTCAATCCTTTTGAAAGCAAAACTAAAAACTGAATTTTATGCTGAATCTAAGAAATTTTTGTTGAATTATTCTTTGAGATATTACATAAATTATGAAAAATATTTTGTAGTTCACATAAGACTTAAATTCCGAGCGATTCTGTTGGCAATGCTCATATTCAATAATAATAATAATAATAATAAATAAATAACAATAAAGATGATAAATAAAATAAAACGCTTGGTTTTATTAAAAAATATCTTTATATTAATTGAAATTTCATCATTTCCACTTAAAATTAAAGTTGAAGTTTTACCGGAAATGACAACAAATTAGCAAAATATATATAGTAAATTGAACGAAAAGATCTAAACAACAGTATAAGTTTGGTATGACTATCAAAATTTGAAGATTAAAAATGTTTTGTTTGAGAAGCTATTAAGAGACCAGTTACTTAAAATATTTAATTGAAAATGGTAGCGAGGGATAATACCGGCGAACCGGCTGGTCGCCAAAGGCGGCTAGTAACACAATAAAATCAAAATTTCGGTTATACATCGCTTCATTAAAAAAATATTTTAGTTCCTTGAAAAAGGGTAACAAACAACTGTATTATTAAAATTAATTATTTTTTAATGCCGTTTCGTTATTATTTATAAAAGCGTTTCGTCTTTAAAATAATTACTAACTTAATGCATAAATAAATGCATGCAAACATAAAATCTTGCATCACAAAATCAAGCTTATTACTGCAATAATGAGAGAAATTGAGCAAGAAAAATATTATAATAAATATCAGCTTACCGTAATATATAGAGAATTTGTAGATGTCTTTCAGGCAGAATTTGTTCCATGCTTTATCGACATTTCTTGCAAAGCCAGTTTTAATATTATTGTTTATTCGTATAAATAATTGGTTAACTTCATCTTTTAAATAAGCTTTTCTCTCATGTTTTTTAAATGATCCAAAAATAAGATAAAAGCAGCAAAAGCAAATAAAGTTGTACTCGTAAAAGTCTTCCAGTATGGCTCATACGAACGCTGGCGATAAACTTGAAAGAAGCAGGAGGTAGGGATTTATAATAAAAATGGCCGTTCTCCATTGTTATCTTAGAAGTCGAGTACAAGGAACATCGTAACAAACACAAGAGCGCGCACAAAAACGAATTGAATTTCAGCCAGTTATCAGTTACACAGCAGTTTCTCTGATGCGATTCAGTCCATGTTCAGGTTTCTAAGAGTACAATAAAGTGAAGAGTTCACGCAATATGGAGTAATGATTAGGTAAAAGACCTATTGATAAAATTATGGCAGCAAAAATCCTACAATACAGATCCTTCGAATGCTACCGATATTACAATTTAGCACAAACAAGCCAAACACCTGCTCCAATTCAAGAACAAAATGAAAGTGAGAAACAGCACGCAAGTTCAGAAAGAAACGGGAATGCGCGAGCGCAAATGACGATACAATACAGATTAGCATAATTTATTCGAAAAATTAGCAAATGGCTTTGGAGGAGGATGAAAACACAGTTAAATTTTTCAATCCAATCGGACAGGATTGGTGTTTTTCGGGAAATAATTTTCATTTAGGACAAGCTGCGTAAATTCATTTATCGTTGTTTTGTTTTTTAATTAAGTGAATATTTACTGCTTATTTAACAACATTTTCAGAACTTTATAGTGAATTAAATGAAAATGTTTTACACTTGAAGAGAAACTTATCTCCTGCTCACGATATTTAAAACTTATTACTGCATTTAATGAGGTACAATAATTATTAAGATACCCACAACAAAAAGAATCTTAATTCTGATCATATTTGTATGCTAGAAAAAAGGAAACTCACTACATTTACTATTAAATAATAGAATCTGATAACACAATGCTGAAATTTCAATATTACTTATTAAATTATAAGAACGGGTTATTTTCTTTCGTTATTATTTAATTCTTCATTGCTCAAAATTCATTGAAATTTTAAACTGGATGTATATAACCTTAAAAAAATTTTGATAATGAATTGTATCAGAAAAAGTATGCAAATTCGAACTATTTAGATTTCAGGGACGTTGAAAGTAAGCTATTTTATTTATTTGAATTGCAGAAGCAGATGAATTAAGTTTCAGATATATATTAAATTTATAACTTCAAAATTTAATCCTACTTGAAGATTGAACGCATAGAAAAAATTTTTACAAGATTAACAACAGTTTTTAAACCATGTGAGAGCTTTTAAGATGTGTTAATTAATTTTCCATGTAGGAAATACACTAAGAGTAATCGTCAAACGTTCAGACCTTCTTAAATCTGAAAAACACATTTTTTTTTTTTTTTTTTTTTTGGAATCGCACCTCTCTCTTTGCCTACACTTAAATTCAAAAACGCTCTGAATTGTCTGGATGAAGTTTGATATACCGTCTTTATAACATATCTTTTAAATTTCTGTCAAAATTTGATTGAAATCCATTCAGAAAGATTTTTAGTCTGTCTGTCCGAGTGCAAGTGACCACGATAATTACAAAACGTAAAACTCTAGATGGATTAATTTTGGCATACACTTTTACTATGTAAAGCAGTATGATACTGAAATTTGTACAAACGATGGGTGGGGGTCTGACCCAAAGGTCATCGTTGTCATCTAATCAAGGCTCGAAATTACAAAATCTGTCTCAAAATAAGACTTAAACTATTCTTGAGACTCCTTTCGATAAAGCGTTAGTTAATATTTCGAAATCAAGACGCTAATAGAACTCTGCGAATCTTCTATTTATATTTTAAAGATACGTGCGAAACGGAAGTTTTTGCTGTATCTCCTTTTCTTTCGTTTTTTTTAAATTAAGTGTTTTAAAAATAATGCGTCTTCAATCAAGAACTACTCATTCGATAAATAATAAAGAAAAACTACTTAGAAGAAAATATCTACGAAACTAGAAATGAAAGAATGCGTTGAGAGATCTCTCAAACCATTTTTTCTGTTTCCAAAGCGAATTAAAATTAAAATTGATGAAAAAACAAAACAAAAATAATTATGTTTTGAAGACAGAAACACGTGCCGTCATTGGGAGAAAAAGAGGCAAACTGCCGAAAATGACAAACACACTATAAATATGGGGTTTGGCTGTGGGTTTCGTCAGAAATTTATATATTTGGAATTTCCTAAGCAAATTTTGGGCAGACTGCAACGATGGAATGAAATGAATATGAAACTGGTTTCTTATTTTTATATATCAGAATTTCAATTTTTTTAAATTCTCTTATTGTTTCTACAGTTTTATAGTATTACAAATGCAAATTTACGGTTAGAATACTGGCAATTTCATTTCTTTCATTTTTCCAATTTGTTTGTAAAAATAATGTTTTCCAATTTCTATTTTTCCAAGCTCCATTTTTTAAAATTAAGAGCTCTTTAAAAATGATTTTACTTATTAACCTCTAACTCTCTACCCAATTGCAATCTACTTTTTATAATTAAACTCTTAAACGTAACTTAAATGCCAAAATCTCACCATTTACCAAACGGTTTTTTTTTTTTTTTATTGGCGCGCAAAATTACTTTGGCGCAAATCGGCTCTAACTTTTGAAGTATTTCGATCATTTGTATCAAAGGATTATTATCGTATCGTTTATTAACAATAAACATAAATCGAGTTTAGTCGCTCCCCATTTAAGATGTAAAGGTTTTATAATAGCGTATCTAGGAAATATGTGCAATCTTTCTTGTTGGTAAAGAGGACTCGCCCGTTGGAAAATGAAACAGCGGCAGTGGTCTTCCCAAAATTTTCTCGCATACTTTCCAATAAAGGTATCATTCCTGAGAATGCCTTGCACGACATTGGCGTATTATTATGAAATATTGACATTTGGCGGAAATTCATTGTTGTTGTTTTTTTTAATTGGCCATATGCTTTTTAGCGGGAATGTTGGCGATTGATCCTGACATGCAGCTCATAGCATCCGAAATTAGACTTTTGTTTTTAATAATCGATTGAAAGAACCATTTGACACAGAACTACACGTGTACTCCGAAAATAACACACCAAATTTGATACATTTACATCAGTGTATTTTTGAGTTATCAGGTTTATGGTCCATGCCTCATTGGATTTGGCTTAGAATCATGTACACTTTATGTGATAAATACGTGCACGGAATTGAATCCATCTTCATTGAACGACCGAACAGGCAGACTCCTTTGGACAGATTTTGCTCAACATTTGATAGAAATTACAAATTTAGTCTAAACTCCACAAAACAGATTTCATCCATTTAACTCAAAGTGTTTTTCAGTTATCTTTCTTTGTTACAGATTTTTTTTAAATGTATTTTTCGAACTCGGGGAGCTCTAAAGCATGGAGAATCGTGAAAATCGCAAGTTCGAATTTTTCGACTATTGCAATATATTTTTTTATACCTCGTATACGAGAAAGTAAAAAAGAATGTAAATATAACTAAGTTAACTAAAATCTTTTGATCATTTTTTTTGCCACATGGCTTGAAAGTGGCGAAGTTTTAATTTTTAAGAATACAATAAAATGTAGCTTTCGAAAGATATGGATCTTTTTTAAGAGGGATTAGCTCATTTGCAATACATTGATAAAAGTAAGCCTGTTTTGCCTTCCTATTCAGCCATCCATTTCGGTAGCTATCATGACTAGGATCCAATGGCGAATGAGATAAGCGAAGAAAGGTCTCAGGCAGATCAATTAAAAATATTTACATTCTTATTTGTAAATCAATAAATTTCTAGAAACTAAATTCGGTCCATTGTAAGACATCAGAATGATTTTACCAACGTATTAATTAAAAAATGTTTCATTCCATTCAATTTTCTTACTTTCATTGAATGGCGGAAGTATTTATAGGCACCAAACTTTTGATAAGAATTAAATGCTTAAATTTGCATGTAATCAAATCATTACATAATAATTATGATTAATTTTTCAAAGATTTTATTACTTTAGCGAATAATTTTAAAATAAATGAAGAAAATGTAGATGCTTTTACAAAATTAAAAAAAAAATGCTTAAGCTAAAAATATTTTAATACGTCAAACTAAATTGATCAGTTATTAAAAAGGGTGTCTCTTAAAGGGCCTGTGGACTTTGGAATAAATAAGCAAACAACAAAAATATGAAATGTCCTTTTTACAAAAATATACGATATGCTTATATTTGACCAAAATAGCATTATAAAATGTATTGTTCAATAAAGAAAAATTTGTAGGAATAATAGGAATAAATATATTTTAATGACTTTTTCTCAAATCGATGTTCTAATTAGGTCTAAATATCTTTGAAATGTTCCAGGTATTTTATTTTTTGAGGAAATTATTTAAAAGCTCATAATAAAGATATCGATTAAACATTGAAAGCAAATTTAGTTTCCATTTTTTTTATTTCGAGTATTTTTTAGATGATTGAGTCAATTTTAGTTCATCAAAAGACACAATTCTTCTGAAAATTCAGTGTGGACTCACAAAAGCATTGCTAAAAAACTCACTTTTAATTAGAATTACTAAATCATACCCAGTTTTGTTGCAAACAAATTTATATAGGATAATAAGGTAAAAATAATTTTAAAAAATAAAAATTAAGTCATCTGGTATATTTCGAAATGCTATATTTTTAACTTTTTAAAAATAATATATTTCACTTAAATGAGTTTTTTAAAGATATTTGACGTGTTTATATTTTAATAACTAAAAACAGAAAATAACATAAACATAACATAACATAACAAAACATAACATAAAAAACTTTATTACTCTAAGTGAGTAATTCACAAAAATGCCTAATAGAGTCCCCTTAATGTACATTATTTAGAGTCAGAAAACACCACTGCTATGAACAACGAGATAATCAGTCCTTTCTCATTTTGAATTTGGATTTGACGGCTACTGCTCATCGACTTTTTTCGTGTACTTATCTCGGAGATCCTCTCTAGTTCAAACATCTGTTACATGCCTGCGTTGGGATTCCTGTTTTGTTTGCATCCAGACTGATGAGGGCGGCATTGCACTGCATTCAATGGATCATATAATAACAAATGTTGATCAATGGGTCCTTTTCTAAACTCAGATATTTGTTTTTTATTAGAATTGATGCACCATCAATCTTTGACACCGACTTTTGCAGTTATTAGATTTTTTTTGGTGACTGATTAAATTAGAACTAATAATTCGAACCCATATTTTGGGGTTATTTATAAAAGACAAGCTTACGCGTGTATTTTTATTCTTAATTCTTTCAGCTCAATTTCTTGCCTGTTATGTTTATTGTTTCAAATAACTGAACTAAAAACAAAATTAGCGATATCTTCACGAATCTAAGAAGCTTTGTTTATGTGATTTTATTATTTATAATATTTTGTTTTTATTTAATTATTTTATTAGTATTTTTTATTCTTTGTATATTTATTCATACAGTAAAGAATAATACTGAACATAGATGGCGCAGTATGCGCTAACCCATATGTATGTTTGGAATGTGAGGGAGGCGCACTTAAGTTTGTTTTTTGTAAACACTTCTCCCTGAGAGTTGGTGTGAAACTGGTGCAAGTAGGCACCGCTCGCTCTTTTGTTAGTGGCAAAAAGAAGTATTCGTTCGCTCTTTGTTAGCGGCAATTTCTACTTTAATTGTATATAGTATTATGTGTTACCTTGTATATGTGTAGTCATCGTCCATGTGTGTTGCTATATGTGTGTGTGTGTGCAAAATAAATAAGAAAAGAGACAAGAAAGCATCTTTCCTTGGCTTAAACACACACAACCAGCTCTACAAGCTTGATAATTATTATTTCCGAGCACTGTGTGCTTAAAATAAGGATGATAAAAATTAGACTCGATACTCAATATGATATCATATTTTTTGAACGTGTTATTGATTTAGTAATGCATTTAATAAATTAAGATCTAAATTAGAGGAGTTTGAAAGATTCATACATTGCATCAAATAATAAAGAAAAACAGAATTCCTGTATAGAAGGTAGGCCAGCGGAGTTGACGAAGATAATATTGTTACGAACCTGTGATGCTGCTTCCCAGCATAGTCGGTTCCATGGGAGGTCCCAGAGTTCGGCGACAAACTTGGTGACCATTTGGCGACTTGGTGACGAATTTGGCGACTTTGGCGCCAAAATAGATTATACCCGAAACGTCGAAAATTTTCCCGAGCCATCCAGTAGGAACCGAGTTACGCCTCGAACGTTCCTGATTGGTTGAGAGGCTTCTAGCCCCGCCTCCTGAGACCTATAAAAGGAAGCAGACGCAGCTGTCGGGCACTCGTGGACCAGTGGAGTCGAAGAGTCGTAGTCGGAATCGACGGTAAAGAACTGGCCTTCCAGAGATTAGCAGAGAAGCGACGGAGTCAAGTTAGTGCTGAACTAAGCTGTGCGCTACTGTCTGCAGTAGAGAGTCGTGTTGTATGCTGCTGTGTATGCTGTTGTATGCTGCACGTCTCGGCTGACGATAATCGTCTTCTGTGCTGTTATAGTTGTCGTCCTTGTGCTGTCCTGTGTGTCTTCGTGTAAATAAACGTCGGTGTTTTGTTTTCTACTGCCGCCTGCTGATTGAACGTTCTTCACACCATATAACTCCCACTATCCAAACGAACCCAGGGAAAATTCGTAACAATATTATAATCGCTAATAGATGATAAGAAGAGGTTAAAAAACTTGAAGAAAACTAAGGAATCTTCTTTTGTTCACATTTTTAGACTGGAGTGGGCTCGTGTCATTAAGCTAAAGAAATTGTTTTAATCATAAGGCCAAAATCTAAAGGAATCCATGAAAAGAATGAAGCTAATGAAGTTAGAAATGAACCGTATAAAATAAAGAATATTAATGAGTGACAAAATAGTCGTCGTGATTGCTATCATGATGGTATTAATAAACTGATATTTTTTAATTTTGGATTCATCAATCGAAATGTTACCTATAACAGACTAAAGAGCGAGATTATATTGGTTATAAACAAATAAATTTTACTGAGGATTTTCAAAAAGGATTTGTTGTTTGACAAGAGTGCATTTTAGTGGTAAATTTTTCACGAAAATTTAGATGTAAAGCTAATTGGATATTTAGAAATGATCCATTTAAAAAAAGTCATTACTTTATGTCAATTTTTTTGAGAATTAAAAGCATGCAAGATATAGTATTATGTATTAGTATCAAATAACATGGTATGAAATTGCTGTAACAACAAAAGAATGTGGAAAAAATTACCAAAATTTCAAAACAACGCATATTAATATTCAAAAAGGAATATGCAGAGAAATTTTTAACGCCGTCGAGTAAAAACGTCAATCTCCACACAGCAACTTCTGATTTCTAATTAATCAGCTTTTCTTACTCTGTCGAAATCTAACAATTTTTTTTTGTTTTGTAAATAACATCATTTTGTATTATATTTTGAGCGATTATTACAGAGTTGCATTCTAATGTCACCTATGGTTTTGCTGGAACCCAGATACTTCTTATATGACAATCAATGCACTTGATTCATATGCACATTTATTGGAGTATTTCTCTTTTTAATTTACTTATTATTTCAATATAATGAATATAATTTTGAAATATTATAAATCATTTAATGCTACAATTTCTAATTTTTCAATATTTCTAAAATGGCTGTCAAATATTTGTAAAATTCAGACACTAAAGAATCCCGGAACGTAGTTTTCCCAACGGAAATATTTGCGCGTATTAACTTTATTTACATATGGTTAAGTAATAAATATGTAAGTATTATTAATTTATTTCATATATATTTTACTTTACTATAGTTAAGCTATCAATGTTTAATGATAGTTAGGAAATAATTATCAAAATATTTAATTATTTAATATTGATTTAGCTAAAAATGTACTTGAGATACAACGATGATAAATATCCAGGATTGTTTAAAATAGACATGGTTTATATTTGGTTTTCAGACAAAAAAATGGCAGTAAAAATGGTATAGAAGTTATATTAAACTGTAACATTTAGAAATATTTTAGACTATTTAACTATATCGGCTTAATGTCCTGCTTGTTAAAAGCTGTCGAATGATTGGTCACCACCTAGATTTTTCTGTGCTGTAATATACGAAATTATTTATTTAACTGCTATGGATACATAGGATGTCCGTCCTATTTGTGGCCAGATAGCTAGTTTCAAAACCACTGAAGATAGCCATCTGTTTCAAATTGAAAGATAAAATGTTTTGAAGGATGTAAATAATTTATTTTTATGTTATTTGAATCAGTAAATATAAAAAAAATATTTTAAGCCACTTGAAATCATTTTAATGATTGTGTCTAAGAAGATCCGATGGTCAATGGACACCACTTCTTCGAAGCGACCACTGATTGGCCTAAAATAACGAAATTCAAAGATCAATAACTTTTCCAGTTTTGGACTCAGAAGAGTGGTTTTTTTCGTTTCTCTGAAAAACATATTCTTATTAAATAATGATTAATAAAATCCAAACACTGCAAAAAAATTTATATTTTATAAATTTTTTTGCGATACATTCACTGAATCAAATAGCACAAAATTTGTTGCGATTTCTTATTCTAAAGCTTTGCTGTAATTTTCTCTGAATAATATGAGTTTATGAATAACAGAGTATTATGATTGCATAGTTACGCCTGCAATTTGATGAATTTCTTTAGCGGGTAAAATTAGCAAAATCCTTCCAGCTGTTAATGCCATGGGTTATGCCAAAGTTTTATTTGTATAATTTTTCTCAAAAATAGATTATGTTAGGATTACATGACTTTTGATGACACATTTAGAGCTTTCTGTGAAATAAACACTGGTGAAATTGGACTAGTAAGTACCCCTCAGGGGCCCACCTTCTTTAGGTGGGTACGGGTGTCCCAATCCCGAGGTGCCTAGGGATCTCTACTTCCTTCATGTTTATTCTCCCCTAAATCTTCTGCTGTCTGCTTAATTGTTTCATCCCTCGACGGCAAGTGAGGGAGCTCTCCATGAGAAGCTGTCGCCGCTCTGTTTGCTTCTTGCTTCTCATAGACAGCCAAAAACCCCACGTGTTGGCCGTGCTTAGCGACCTATTAGACGGGTGGTGCACTGTGGTCCCCGGTGTATCAATCGGCTGGTAGTTAGCCACCTGAGTGGTTGGTTTGCTAGGGATCAAGCGAAGGGGTTACTCCTTGGGCTTGGCGTTAAGGGTGGTCACTGTCTCCGGGGGTAACTCCGAGCGTATAGGTAACCGATTAGCACTATGATAAGTACCGAAGCTGTAAGTGCCCAGAGCCAGTGGCTACCATCCCTTGTTGGGCTCCGTGGTAGGCGGTGCCGTCGGGGCTGAATTTCTACCAATGTCATATGGGCAAACAGAAATCTGCTCCCTTAGGTGGGCAACAAATTGTTTCAAACAACTCAATAATAGCTATCTTTCCAATTTTTTTTTTTTTTTTTTTTTTTTTTTTTTTTTTTTCATCTTGAAAAGGGTTTTCAAAACGAATGAGACTTTTCATTCGGTATCTCCTTTCTTAGTTGAAAAAATCATCACTGGAAATATCGGAGAAGTAAAATGCACCAAGAAACTTCGTTCCGGAGACTTGTTAGTGGAAGTCCCGGAAACAATCGCAACAAATAATGAAATTCATGGCATTTGCTGATTTCTAAATCACCGTTTCTCCGCATGTTTCTTTAAATTCCTCCAAGGGAGTTATCTCCTGCTGAGAAATGTTTAATAATGAAGAGGAAGAAATTCTCAAAGAATTGAAAAGCCAAGGGGTGAGTCATGTAAGATGTATATCAATACGGAGAAATGGCGAACTCCATAAGACAAAGCATTTGATTTTGACATTTGGGTTTCCAAAACTGCCAGAATATATCAAAGCAGGCTATATGCGTCTTCCAGTAAGACCGTATATTCCCAGTCCTTTTCGTTGTTACAGATGCCAACGTTTTGGGCATTCTAAAACTTCTTGCCGCGGGACGCTGACTTGCGCCTGTTGCGCACATGTCGATCATGACAGTTCTCAATGCAACTCTGTAGAAAAGTGTGTAAACTGTAAAGGTGCACACACCTCGTATTCTAGAAATTGTCCAACATGGTTGCTTGAAAAAGAAGTAATCAATAATAAAAATTAAAATAATCAGATATCTTACACCGAAGCTCGGAAACTTGTGAAATCCTAAACCCCTACAGGCATTAGCTATGCTTCCATAGCTCAGGCAAAAACTAAGCAGTCAAAATCGTTTGATATATCGAATGATTCTTTGGCTTTAGATAAATTAATTACAATTTCCGACATACAATCTAGTTCTAATTCAACTAAACTAAGTATTACTCAGAATGAAAGTGTGTCAGTTCTAGCTTGTGATGTTGCGTCAGCTTCACAGGATATGACTGATTTTCAGTTAGTAACAAAAAAAAAAAAAAAAAAAAAACTGAAGACCGCAGTTGAAAAGCAAAAGGAATCAATGTCAGAAAAATCCAAATTTTGGGTAACCTCGCCTACGCAAGTTCCGACTTCTGCTACTATGCAAGTAAACAAATCTGCTTCATCACAGTGGCAAATCACTCCAAAGCTGTACATAAAACTGGTTATTTGCCAGTTTCCACGATTTCTGAACACATTTCGATAGACGATCATTGTAATAACAAAAGTGACAATGATATCGGGTCATCTGTGGCTGAAGACATTATAGACTATATCCAAAACGAAACTATTGAGGAAACTTCCCCTGTTGTTGATCTGCAAGAACAACCAACAGTAATATTTAAAACCCCTGCATCAACCGATAATCTTACTTTTAAAGAAAAATTAAAAAAACAGCCCATTTCATTGGGTTAATTTTAAAACATTTCATCCTAAGCCAATTAGTACCACTGTTCATGACAAGCAGAGATGGCGGTAGAGATTTGCCGACGGGGGGGGGCAAGACAAATCCGACAGGGGGGCAAGCACCATATCTCTAATTTGGCTTCAAAATAACTCTTAATAATTAATTTTACATTTAATTAAAGAAAATCAAGTATTATTTAATTCTTTTTTATTCATATCCTTTTTTTTTTCATTGTTAAAACTTTATAAGTTATTTATAAAAAAAAATATGTTCTCATTTTCTTTTACTAACCGTCAAAATATTGTCAATATTTGTGACTATTTTTTATGAGACTCTTGAGATTTAATTTCTCTGCGATCTAATTTTAGAAAAAAAATAGTCATATTCTATTCTAGATTGTAGTATATAGATAGAAACACAGATTGTACCAGATTGACGTATCATGCTAAATGGAAAAATGCATACTCTTACTATTTTATATCAGAAGCTATATAAAATGAACGTTGAAACAAAAAGTTTTATAAAAGCAACTGTTTTAGAAATTCAGAATAATAAATAAAAAATATTCGATGTTTTCTTCAAAAACCGATTTTTCTGTTTAGTCCCCTACCTGAAATATTTGTTAAGTAAGAATTAAGATGTGTTACGAATCCGAGGAGAATAAGTGCGCGTACTCAACAAAACTTTACTATAGTTCGGACACGAACAATATAGAATGCAGAAAAGATACAATATGTTGTTTTTTAAAATATTTTGTAAATATATGTACAAAATTACTATTTTATGTAAGATATGAAAAATATTCTTATGAAAAATGGACTGCTTAAACATTAAATCCCCCTTGTATTTATTTTTCTATATATATTTAGGCTTAAAATAACCAATGCATTTTATTTGAAAAAAAAAATTGGATCTTGAACATGAATTCACCTATCTTCATTTATGTACTTTCTGACTATTCTATGTACTATTGAGTATTTTCTTAATTTGAAGTTATTACAAGCTAATTTCCTACCAAAAGGTGAGTTTATCCCCTCAGTTGCATACATAGGCTTTTTTAACCCCTTCATATATAATGACGAGTCTAACTTGAGTATAGAATTATTTAATTTTTAATTTTAAATCTCAAATTAAGTGAAAGTATTAAGTAATATAAAACGCTAAAATCACTTGAAAACGCATCATTACCTCAAATGCCCTTATATCTTTCTGGTGATTAATATAACAATAACTGTCCCAAATAAGATCTGCCATTTACTTAGGAAATTAAGTAAATTCGTATATCAAGGAGTTAAAGTGTTATTTATAAATATTCTAAGAATAACTATTTTAATCATCTTTTTATCAAGACATCTTTATTCCAAGTCTATTAAAATTTAGGAGCATCTGAAATTATATACTTTTATAGTAATTGAAAGAAAAGTATATATAAATTATACGTTCTTCGATTACATAGTCATAATATTGAATGCAGAGTCTTAAGCATTTAGGTAGTAATTTATTAAAAAAAATTAGCGCATATTTGGATAAACTCTTTTAGTGTAGCTAAAAAGTTACCATACTAATTTTTTTTTTCTGTCGTCAACTGCAGTCGGTATTATTTTTGTAGAGTAATAATTGTAGCCTGATAAATTAGATTGCAAAAGAAAACAGATATTTTATTGTTGAATGGATTTAATTTACAATTATACAATTTACTTACTCCAGTGATTTATAATGAATTCACATAATTAGGTTACAGCAAAATAACTCTTCTTAGCATGCATACTCACAAGAGTGTCAAAAGAAAACATTGTGTGTGTGTGTGTGTGTGTGTGTGTGTGTGTGTGTGTGTGTGTGTGTGTGTGTGTGTGTGTGTGTGTGTGTGTGTGTGTGTGTGTGTGTGTGTGTGTGTGTGTGTGTGTGTGTGTGTGTGTGTTTTAACTAAATTTTAGTCAGCCAATTCTCATAGTGAAACGAATAAAATAAATTTATCAGTTCGTCACCGAGGAAGTAACAATTATATGAATAAGATGATGATTAATTTTAGAACTTGGATTTGAGTTATGAATTATGGAAAACAACTCTATTGTCCTATTCATGAATAATATAAAAGCTCCAATTTCTCTAATAATTCCACTGGCAGGCAATAGAAGTGCTCGATGAAAACAATTTTTTTTTTTAATAATCAATGATAAAATCTTAGCCGAAGGATAAAGATTAGTCGGGATAAATGTGACGTCGTATTCATTTGCCAGATTATTGACTATTCTGCTAAACATAGTATAAATTATATCCTGAATGAACATTATGACATTTAAATAAAATTACTGAGAATTTGTACTCGTCGACATCCCTTCACATTGAATTCTTAGTCAACCGATCAAGATTTCTTGACAAAATACGACATGTCTTATGTTTTATACACATGCCGCCTTGTCGGTTATATTGCCAAAAGTAGTGCAAAGTGAAAGATTGATGAATGACATTTGAATCAAATGTCTGAAAATCTGTGGATATATTCTTCGACATTCATCATATTTAGTTCATAGTCGGCCGCCCAAAAGTTATCGGCAGAATGCGGTATCTTATTCACTTGTCGGATATATTGCCAAATCTAATGCAAATTATAAACTAAGTGAATGCCATTTCAATCAAATGTCTGAAAATCTGCAGATTTAACATCTTCGGCACTCACCGCATTGAATTTAGTCGAGCGACCAAAAATTGCTAGCAAAATGAAAATATCCCCTTGTTAATACCTTATTCACTTGTTGGTTATATTGCCAAAAGTAGTACACATTATAAACTTAATGTCTTAATTAATGTCTGAAAATCTGCGAACTTAACGTCTTCGACATCCATTGCATTCAGTTCTTAGTTTGGTCTATCAAAAATTGTCTGTAAAATACGGCATATTATTGACGTAGAATTCTATCGATTATTGACCTACCTCCAAATGATGTTGCTAAATATATCCAAAACACTTTAACCATTACTTGAATATTTCGATTGTTTACAATATATTAACTTTAATGTGAATTTTAAACAATCATATTCGATAATGCTCGACTCTCTACAACCATATGAAATGGTGAACACTTTTGCCGACGAAATTGAATTTCTGGCTAACGGGCGGGGGGCAAGAGGCTGCCGACAGGGGAGCAATTGCCCCCCTGCTACCGCCGCCTCTGATGACAAGTACACAAAGAAATATCGTGTCAAAAGACTGCAATGATTTTATAACCTCAATTTTGACATTATCATTTGTCTATTGATTTTGTTAAATATTTTTAACAATTACTTGAATTTTTATCTTGTTATCTTACTTTACATATAGTTCTCCATCTTTTAGACTTTATGTCATTTATATGATTGATCTTTTATTCATGAGTTTCTATATACTTTCCATTTTTACCATTTGATTGGCGCAGTTTAGCCAAACATGCCTCTTGTGCCCTTAAACCTCAATCAACCAACCAACCAATCAACTGGACTAGTAAGTAAGGATGGGGGAGTCACTGTTTCACTTTCCTTTTAAAAAAGATGGATTGGCCACTGTCGGCTGTTAGAGGCTCGTCCACCATCTATATATTTAAAATAAATATGAAAAACAATGATACTCCAGTTCCAAGCACTTGTGTGTGAATGTACCAATTTTTATTTCACATGACACTCACGACCCCTCAGCAGTAGCCAGGGTCGTAATTGGGGTCCGGGGCAAAAACTTCTTTGGGGCCCCCTTCTGCTTCATCAATTTAGTAATGAAGAACAGAACTTTGTGGAGTATTTAAATTTTTCACCTCATTATATATATATAACTAGAAAATTAACTAGAACCTAAAATAGCTATAAAGTCTAATGGGCAGACGAAATCGTTCGCTCCACCCTCCAATGGGCAGACGAAATCGTTCGCTCCATTTTATTTATTTTATGACTATTCTGTGTCCATCATTAAAATTATATAACACATTCGATTCTATTTTGGGCCACCCTTTGTTGTGGGGAACTGGGACAACTGCCCCGCATGCCCCTGCCTTAGTCAGGCTCTGGCAGTAGCATTGGTTCCCTCATTTTCAAGAAAAATTTCCAAAGCAAAATATACACTATACATCTTCTATGAAAAAGAAATAATGATAGAGGAATATATCAAATTTCTTTTTGTCTAAAGAATTTTCAGAATTTCTTATTTTGTTGTCTCTCCATTAATAAAAATTAAATTGTCAGTAAAAGATTATATCTTTAACATTTATCTTCCAGATTTGGTTAAATTTCATGATGACATTTTAGCTATAGTTAAGCTTACTATCACAGCACTGCTTATGAAACTTTTGCTTAAGGCTGCCATCTAAGATAACATGGAGGAAGGAAAGAAATTCCGTTTCAGAAGTTTTCAATATTTTTTTAAACGATTAAAGTTGAAATTTTCTAGTCAACCACATTTGGAAAGTTACCATTCAAAAATAAATAAAATAAACCATTTAGTTTTCTGATAATAATGAATTCTTAAATCTACCATTTGAGAAAGTAACTGAATCTCTATAAAAGACCCAGGTGTTTGAAAGATAAAAAATATAGAATGCAATCCGTCACTGATATATTTTTAATAATAAAACTATGAGCCAAATTTCATCAATGAAGCATGTAATTGTTAAGCTAATTTGTTTACATGCATACAAATAGGCAAACAATATTTCTTTCAGGCATAATTTTTTCAAAATTTGATAAAAACATACAAATTTCATGTAGAAATTGTATACCTAATTCCAGTAATCAAACTTGTGGCATGCTCTCATAAAGCAATGTTGACTTCAAATGGAACAGTATTTAAGTACCAATGTTTGTAGCACTGACACTGACCATTAAACTCATCATTACTGCCAGCATGGCTAGACAATACACATTCTTCAATGAAATTGATGTAGACTTATATCCCATCTTAACATAGAAACATTTATCTTAACCTGGTATGTTTGATTTTCAGATCTTTTCTTGCTACACTGACACAATCATTGCTACTTCTTTCAACATCCATATTTTTATATAAACATTTTCTATATTTTAGCATGTTTTTAGAAGTATTCTTATTATTTTCTATTGTTTAGTCTTTAATACACTGCATCATTATTATAAATAATATGGAGTCTTGCAATTAATTTTAGCTCACACTGATTACTAATTGGCACCACATGTATCAAATCAAACTCTAATTAAAATTAATTATTTACTGGTAAGTGAGCTTTGAGATTATAAGAATATTGGATTCTCATTGGGAACATAAAACAATACAAAATTTTCAAGAAGTAAGTGAAAAATGAATTTCAAAGATTCATCTTCACTTATATAAAATAAGTCACATTGAATAAAGACATATAATAAATAAAAAAAACATTGATTTTCTTTAATTGACTACTGCTTATTTCCACAGTCTTAAACTAGCAATTTCAATATTCAATTGTATGCTGGTTTGATATGCAATATTTGTTACATAATGAAAAATGTTCAATGGATTCAAAAAATTAAATGTGTGCTCTATATTAGGTATGAGTCTTAACTTCACTGAAAATTGTACAAATATATTGTGATAAATCTGAATGAAATAATAAATAAAGTTATATGTACTAATATATTAAAAATAAACTGTGGATTTTGTTTGTAATCAATATTATGACAGTCTTAATTAACAAGGTATGATTTGTATATTTAACTCAAACAAATGAATCTTAAATTCATACATAAAGAGCCAGCTAAAATGCATATAAATAAATAAATCTTTTATTTGCAAATTTCTTTATGCAAAATTAGCACTTAATATAGTAAAATAACTAAATCTTGCATCAGGAGGAAGATGCAAAAACTACAGAAATTTATCATTTAACTACAGGATAGAAAATACCAATACATATATCTGGACATATTTAAGAAATGGGGAAAAAAAGGCAATTTAATCATCTCTAGCAAATGAATATTCTTATTTTTAATGATAAGAAAAATAAAACTTCTTGTAGAGAAAGTTATACAAAGGAAAGGAAAAATACAAGATAAAAATTCACGCAATGTGAATGATCTCAATAATTTTATTAAAGCTGAAATTAAAAGTGACACTACAGATAACAATGTAAAAAAAAGGACTAAAAAATAACAATTACAAGGAATAATACATTTGTTTCTATCGCAGCATATTCCTTTACAATATAGTTGTTAATGAAAGACCCAGGACAGCTAAATTTGCATATGCAATATATGTCAAAATTAGACTAAAAAAAAATTACAAAAAAAAGTTCAAAGTGTAAAAAAAAAATTAAGTACAATATTTATAAATATAATAACTAGATAGAGATCTAAATAAATAATTACATATGCATTAAAAAAATTCTACTTTTAGACAAATTTAAAGTGACCATATTTTCTGAATTTCCACACATCAATTTTGAAAAGGCACAGGATATTTTCAATACTATATATTTAAAAGTTAACATGAATTTTTTCAGAAGCAGCAGAAAAATAATACACACATTTTCAAAAAAGGAAGCACAATACATAAAATATTTGGAGATAGTTGGGTGGAATGGGACAGTTGCATTTCTGTCTAAATAAAAGATTACAATCTATTTTTAGTTTTTCAATTATGTAGAGCAGCTATAGCCCTTTGCTTGATTTTAACAGTTAGATTAGCTATAACATTATTTGCATTTAAAAGAGAAAATATGGTTTTCATGCCTCAGAAATAAATAAAAATTCTTATTCATTCAATGATTTTTACAGTCTTATTATTTGTAAAATAAAAATATTTTAAATGTATAATAAATTTAAAGATATAGTTCTACAAACTAAAAGTCAAATTAAGCTTAAATATGGCATGTTTAATTTGATATAAAATTTAAAAGAAAATTCTGCAGAGGGAGGAATGGGAGAAGTACATTTCAACATGTTTTGTAAATAGCTAAATATGCTAATGATTGACATTTTTAATTTTTCTTAATGTTGTATAAAATTAGCTGCTGGAATATGCAAACATGAATTGAAAATTCAATATATATATATATATATATATATATATGATAATTTTACTCCATTAGAGGGTGCTCTGCATTAATTCAATGACAGCTAGCAGCCAGAGTTAATTCAGAGAGAGACATCAGTTGAGAAGGCTCCTCTGCAAATGTTCAATGAACGACATGTTGGTGGGAAAAGAATCCTTTTTAACATCATCGCATTTCCTTTTTCATGTAACATAAATTCCTTCTTCATCACTGAATTCTCACTAGTAAAAGTTATCATAGTCATCACTGTTAATCAAGAAATATAATAATTAAGCTATTCAAGTGGACTGATGATTTTAAAACCCATCACATCCACATATATGTTTTTATTTTATATATAAGTGGCCAATGTATCTTAACATATTTTATTATTTTTCATTTTAGTCACTAATTGTATCATTTCACATTAATATATATATATATATATATTCTGCCTAAAAATCATGTTTACCATTTAATTTCAGTTAATGGAAATTCTGTTATAAGTTTAATAAAGTAATAAGCAATTTTAAATGTTAAGCAATATAAAGAAATGAAGCTAAATTACAAAAGTTATTTATTAAAGCTTTTGTCAATCTAATTTAAAAAGATTGATTAATTTTATATTTTTTATACAAAAATGCCATTAATATGGAAAAATAGTATCCAGAAAGAAAAAAAAATATATTAAATAATATATTGCAATCAATAGAAATTGTAAAAAAAAAAAAAAAAATGTTTTTGAGATGTAGCAGCACCAATGAAGATTTCAAAATCTTTTGTTTGACATGTCCCAAATCATAAATCATTGAGTGAAAAGCATACCAAATGCAATATTTCTTAATTTTCTTAAACCTTGTCCCATAACCTCTCTTATATGAGGTTAACTATGCAAATAAAAGCTAATGGTTTCTATTTTGCTGTTCTTGTATTTAAAAAAACAAAAAAAAAATTAAAGAACATACAATTAGATTTTTATAAACTGCACTCTTGAATTCACTAAACAAGTGAATTAAAAAACTTTTCTGAAATCTGTCCCACTCCTCACAATTATTCCCTATTTTGATAGGGGTCCCCATCCCCAGACTGATTTCTTCATATTGATTATATTTATTGTACTTTCTTTAGATTTTGATTCATTTCAAAAAATATTTCCTGTTTAAGACCAATTTGAAAAATTCAACCAAACTTTCAGTATAATTAATCTTTATAACTGAGAAAACCTTTAATATTTTAACATTTAATGAATTTTTGTTACAGTATTAATCAGATAAGAAAATACTGCTAAATATTTTACTGTGCATAATGGCTAAAAATTTTAATTTAGAAAGAAAATTTTTTCAAAAGCTATTTTCAAATATTAAATCTATATAAATTATAAATTTCTAGAGTATCCTTTAGCTTTAAGGAAAATCAGAATATTTAATTTAAAATAAGAACTTTTGTGCCAAGCTGGAATATAGTTACAGAAAGAGATCTGTCCAAGCTAATCACATATTTCTGATCAATCTAACAAAATAGATAATCAATATTTAAAATAGTTCTACTCTATTTAAGAGTTTTTATATCATTATAGTATTTTTAAAGTAAAAGATTATATACTTTTCAATAGTCAAACATAAAACTGAAATATAAAAATATGTTAATAAATAATTATATTTTAAATATAGTTCAATATGTAACTAAAATATTAAAAAAATAATTTTGAGAAATGACATTTGATAAATTTAGAATGGAAACTTTTTTAATTCTGCAATGTTTGCGAGAAAAATAAAATATAAAATTAATTTCCTAAAAGTTATTATCATCTCATTTTTATCAATATTCTTAAAAAAGGAGAAATAATATCATAAAATAAGGAAAATACAGAGTATAAATTGTATCATTTTATCTTAAATTTCTAACGAATAACAAATAATGAGAACACTGTTAGAGTTTAATTTTAGGAACTTCTCTCAAAAATATTTCAACTGACTCAGATAAGAATGTATTTATTTTTACATAATCTGCTGTAGGCAAATTTTTTGTTAAGTTCTTACGAATAGGAGAACTTAATTCAGCAATTCCCAGAGTGCAAGGCCCTTCTACACTACTAATAGATCTTTTAGCAGCTTCAGTAAGGCATTTACTCATTTTTCTCAAGGCTTTTTTGCATAAAAATGCTGGAGCTGAATCATGGTTTTCAATACAAAGTTTAGTAAATAGTAATTTAACTTCCAACACGAACTGATTGAACAAAATTGAAGTTAATACTCCAGAGCGAAATACGTCGAAAGAAACATATTCAGTACTTTGACATTGTAAATGCTGAAGAAAATTATCTTTCTGGTATGCAGGTGAATCGGCAATTAATTTTACTAAAAGATCAGTGTATATGTCACCAGTGAGACCTTCTTCTTCACTGTACTGGCATATAGTACCATACGCTTTTAATAAACGTTCTTCTAAAGCAGGGTGATATATAGTCATATCCTGCAGCAAATATACAGCTTTAGCAACCAAATTGGTTTCACATTCCATTTGAAAATGAGTTGCTAAAAATTTAATAGGGTCTTTTGGTTTTACATCAAGTAATGCTAATATAGCATATTGTAAAGCTCTATCCAGACTATCGTCCTCCATTCGCGATATAAGTCAGTGAATATTAGTATAAAAGAATTGATTGAAAAGAGGTTTTGAGTTAGAGTAACTTGGAATGGTTAATACAGTTTAGAAATTAGTGAATGAGCTCCATTGATTGTAACACACTTTCGAAAATTTAACGGATAAATGTTTGTAATAAAATCAATAAAAATAATAAGCAAGAAGGAGATTTGTGGAACTTAATAAATAAATTCAGAGCAAGATCGAGTACATCACTAACAAAAAGAAACCGAAAGCACTTCCTATTGCCAGCCAACAAAAGAAAATTATATTTCACCCTTCAATTTTCATATATATATATGTACTGAAAATATGTTAAGTTTAAATAAATGCTTCGATTATAATTTATTCACTTGGCATGACTACTTTTTTTTTCAAAAGAAAGAAAAATAAACTTTAATATTAATTGTCACACATATGTGAGTTTTGGAGTATATGAGATAAATATTTCGAGAATTAGTTTTGTACTGCCATCTCGTTAAAGACATAAGAAACGAAGCTTATATGCGGTGCGCGGGCAAGCTAGTGAAAATCACGAAATTCAAATATAAATATAAACTTTTGGTTATTGCCATGAATTATCACGTTGTAATAAGTGCAGAGTAAATAAAATAACTTGTGAATATCTTTATAGGATGTTTACTAATTAGTTGTGTATTTAAAAATGGCTGAATATTTGGCTTCGATTTTTGGTACTGAAAAAGATAAGTGAGTCACATGTTTCCTGTAATTTGTTATTTTTGAACCTTGAATTTTGATTTGAATCATACCCCTCTTCCCCAAAAAACTTAATTTCTTTAATATGTAGACATCGGCATAAGTTTACTCAAATTGGAGCTAACGAAATTAAAGCTAGAATTTTAAGCCCTGTTTTGTTTTGGTGTCTGTCAAATTCCAGCAGTAGGTTATCTTAATTAATTTAATTTAATTACTTTAATTTTAAAAATAAAATCAAGAAACAAAGACAATTATCAAAACATTATTGTCATCAAAATTACTGTAATCTTGAAACTCAATTATATGTTTTGCTTCTATCAGTTCGTTTTAAATAGTTGGCTCTGTCATTGAAAAGCAAAATTATTTCATATATTTGAAATACTAAATTCGTGTCTTTGAGAGCTTAAAGGTTTTTTGAATTAAATTGCTGCTGTGCTTTATGTAGGTCAGATTTTTGTGAATATTGATATGTTTGCTACTTAATATTTTTTTTAATGTTTTTTTATCTTCCTTTTGTGAAAATAAGAAATGGTTATTCCTTGCATTAAACTTTACAAATTTTATGAATTGTGTTAAATTATTTTGTTATGAAATATATTCTGGAATCAAACCAAACATGGAATCGAATATAATGCAACTCCTATGTGGATTTTTACCTTTCTGGTGAAAAGTATGATTGATGAAAATTTATGTGTAGTGGCAAGAAAAGGCGGAGGGAACAGTTTTCAATTTATGAGAGATTGTGAAGAAAATGCCGGGAAGGGAACTGTATAAAATGACAAACAATTCATTTTTTTAAATGAAAAAGAGTCCCTGGAAAGATTAAGGAAATATTTCTAAGTCACACCAAAGATATTTCAAAATAAATTTTTCAAAATTTCTGAAGTTAGGAGAAATGATCAAAATTCATTCAAAAATTGGGTACCAGGTTTCTTGCCATGGCAGATACATTCTAGTCAAATTTATCAAAATTCATAAAACTAACTAATATGATAAGAAGTAAAGTAAAAAGATCGATACATTTAGCTATTTATTGTCTTAAAAAAGTTATCACCATTACTACCTGTTACCATACCATTTCTTCTGAATGGCCAAATATTAGTTAGATGTAGTGGAATCACCGAATTGTTAGGTAAAAAAAAGATTAGAGGTTGTTAGATAAGAAAGAATCCTGGACAAAGTGACTAAAGGAAAAGAGTAAATGTACTGATATGCTTAATATTTAAATAATAAAATTTTGCATCGTTATTATTTTTATTAACTTGAAAATGGTTCTTAATATATGTATGTGATAAATTGTTTTTGAGATAGTATAATAATACTTGTTACAGATTTGTAATAATATTTTTGATTCTTTTACTCAATATAATTTCATCTAGTTTCCAAAAATTTAAATAATATTTTATTGTAGTTGAATTTATGGCCCAGTTGTAAATTTGTGTTTTGATACTTTTTGTCGTTTCCAGATCATTTGATTTGTTTGCATAATATCTTTACATGTTCTAGAGAATTATAAGTTTATCTTATGCACTCTCAACAAATGTACTGTCAGAATCTGTAATTGTATTCTTCCATCTGTACATTTTATGAAGAGAAAATGTGTAATTTTTAAATTGTCTCAAGAATTTTCAATTGCATTTGTTTCACAATTATATGTTGTTTTATTTTTTTACATTTATGTATGTGCATATGGATAACCTTTTTGTATCATTTGATATGTTGTAACCATTGTTTTTAAATCTTTTTTTTCTTCTTCGGAATAGACATTCCTATTGCCGCTGGCATTTCTTTAATAGAAATGAAACCTTGTGAAGTTAAATTTTTTATAAACACTAACTATAAATAACATAAATGTAACTTGTACTCAAATATTTTTAATAAAAGATATATAAATGTTTTTTTTTTTTAAGATCTATTTTCATCGATAAAATTTTCAGTATTTTAAGGTTTAAACCTTGAAAACCAAAAAACACAAGAAATTTTAAAATAGATTAGAAAAACCAAGAAAGTACACGCAATTTCACTTTCCTGGTTATTTTTTTTTTCTCCATCTACAAAATGATTATCTACATCTACCATCTACAATTTTCTCCATCTACTAAAGATTACAAGAATAAAAATATAAAATTATTTAAAATTTAAGTCTGACTGTATTGATAATTGCTTGAAATGGTTTATTTATTCTGAAATTCAAAATTTCTAAAATATTTTATGTGGTATACATTTATTTTCTTACACTTAGCTATTTTATAGTTTTAAAAAATGTAATAATAGAAATGGATTTTTGAATAATGATATTTGTCTATCCATTTCTCCTGATATATATTTTTTTTCCTGATCATATCCTTTGTGAAAGGAAATGATCAGAATATCCCTTATTATATTATTAGTTATTATTTTAATTTTTTGATACAGAGTTAACTGTTCTTTCTACTTCAAAATTGGAGCATGCCGGCATGGTGACAGATGTTCTCGGATCCATAACAAGCCTGCTTTCAGTCAAGTCAGCATTTAGTCATATTATTTCTTTTATTAGCACTAAACATTTTATTAGGTTTAAATGTCTTTTGTTACTGGCAAATTAGTAATAACTTGTGTACTAATAAATATATGTGTTGTAGGAATTTGTAAATTTGTTGCCATACATTTTTTTCTTTCTAATTTTAAGAATATTATGAAAAATATGAAGAATATTATTTTACAACAATATCTTTCAATGTTGATATAAAACTCAAAAGGTATTCATAGTTGCTATGTTTCATCTCGGATTTTTCACCCTTGTTATTAATCATTTTCCTACATTAAGTTGGTTTCTGTTTAAAGTGTACTTTTATTCCATTTTTAAAATTTTGGTATATTTGCAAAATAAGATCAGAAGCAGTTCAAATTCTGTTTTAAAGTTCAAATTTTAAATAAGATGACAGAAAATCAGAAATAATACTTTATATATTATTTAACATAATAAATAGTACGAGGCTTTTTAAATAATATGAGTTTCATATTCTTTTAAAATTTTAAATTAAACTTTTTTGAAGAAACTATTGAAATTAAATTACATAAAATATTTGAGACTTATATCTTGCTAAATCATCTAGTTATTAAAACCAGGTAGGAATTAAAAGGAAATTAATGGAACACACACACTAAGGGAAAATCAAAAGTCTTCAGACAAACTCTGTAGTTAGTTTTGGCATGTATATGCAAATCATTCTTGTATAGGAACATTTGGTCACAAATGTAACATTCAGGGAATTTCCCATGGCAGTAGTTAGGGTAAAAAGCAAACACATTGATGGGGAGGGGCAGCAGAGTCAGTGCAAAACACAGAACATTCAAACATCATGCCAGTCATTTGTATAGGTATAGTTACTTCAGTGATGCTTTTCATAAAATATTCTTTGGTTATTAGTTTAGAATTTTGTAAACCAAATTCTAAATATTCTCATTTCATCTTTCAAGAAGTATTATTGGGGTATGAGTTAGGGAATATCAGCCTTTATAATGAGATTATTCGTACTACTTGTTTTTTTTTGTTTTTTTTTTGCATTAAACTCATTATATCAATTTCATACTTTATATTGAAGATTTTTTAATCCTCACTATATCAAATTCATACTTTATAGTGAAGATTTGTAGAATTTTATAAGCAATTTGCTGGAATGCTTTTTTTTTTTTTTTTTTTTAAATAAATGGTAGGCTCACCTATTGAAAGCTGTTAGTAACTTATGTAAACCCAGCAAACTTTTCAGCAGTTCTATTTCAAACTTTAATGTAAAAAGTATTATTATGTATTTTGTTGTCATATTCATGAGTTGACTTCTAAGGCTGCTATTAATACTCACTGAATTGTTTATTAAATATATAATGCTGTATATGAAACAAATTAACATTATATTCTCTTCATAAAACCCTTCTAATGGTTGTATGTTCCATTTCCCATCAAAGGTTATTATGTAAAATTAATTGATTTGTATAGTCTCAATCTATCTTTTAAAGTATGCTTTAAGATCTTTTGTTTCATTTATATATTTCTTTCTTTTTATAATTTTTAAATATTAATTATTATTCATTTCTACGTTTTCTTTTAGACGGTTTTGTTGCAGAACTTGTATCACAATCCTCAAATCTCTGCTCAACCTCTTGATGGATCACATCGTGAATTTTGTAAGTTACTTTTTTCTGCTGTTTACTCGTTTAGATGCAAATATGGTATATATTCTATTTCTAATTTATATGTTTAACACATTATAGGATGAAACTATTTTTATGCTTAATATCTTAATTAATTAAAAAATTATTATGTTGTCCAAAATCCTCTCATCTTTTAATCTAACAATAACACTTTCTACAGAATAAGCAAGTATTAAAACCATATTGATTAAATAAAGTGTAATAACTACTTTAAAAAAAACGAGGTAAAATTAATAAGCAGAAAATTATTTTTAAAAAAATAAGGAAGTAAAAACCTTCAACACTAAAAATTATGAGCTAACTGATTTATTATTTCAAAAATTAATGATTTATCTGTTGCAAAAGCTTCATTAAAGCTTGAATATTTCCTTATCTATACATCAGTATTTGTGAGCAAATTGTGAAGTAGAATTGTCGATTTGTAGCAAGACATATTTAGCGAAATATTTAAAAATTTGAAATTAAAGTCACAAGTTATTTTACTAATAGCTTAAAAAGTTACTTGCATTCAAGATGACTTTTAAGTTTTGTATATTGATCAGGTGTACAGCCACTTTGACAAAATGTAAATAACAGTAACAAAGGTGTTAATTCAAAAGCTATCCCTCAAATTAAAAATAAGTGCAATGAAATGTCAATTATTAAGCATTTTTATTTATTTTGTAATTTTTTATCACATTCTATTAAAAAACTTTAATGTAATTTAAATATCACTAGATACTACATTACTAGTTAAAAATTTTCCTTTTTTTTAATAGTAAATAATTTATCCGAGCCCGAAGTGCAGGAACATTTTGATAATTTTTATGAAGATGTGTTTGTTGAACTGGAAGAGAAAGTAAGTATTTATTAAAATATTGTAAATATTCATTCACTGAATTTTAGTTAAGTGTATGTTAATTAAAGTTCATAACACACTTTTTGATTTGTAGTCTTGTTTACCGTGTAATTATATAAATTATCCTGTTACATGAGACTAGAACTATCATGCAGAGCGCAGGAATATAATAAAATTTTGATACAAGGTATTATGAGATATGTGCTGAAGAATCATAAGAAAAACAACAGTTGTGGTCACAATGACAAAGTTTTCAAATGGCAACACCAACTCTTTTTTTTTTTATTGGAATATGTTCTCCATAACTTAAAACAATCATGCTACAGGTACCGTCCCAACATAAATAGGATTGGACGGTACCTGTAGCATAAAAATCACCAGTGGTAGGCAGACTAAGAAGAAAAGAGAAAACAACCAACAATGACTGAAAGCAAAACATTTTATTGTGTGCATTAAAAATTTAAAAATTTTTTAATGCGTGCAACTGGCATTTAGACTATCTTCTCCTGTTTGTCCAATTTGAGTTCACTGGATGCAATTTTAATTTATTTATAAAGTTTATTAGTTTTTATTTCCTAATATGCCAAATGAAGATAATAAAAATGCTCGTTTAGTTTCCCAAAGCTTTAAAGAAGTAATGAATTATTGTTGATTAGGACTAAGGGTTCTGAATACTCTTAGAAAATTGAGTATAAATATTCAAAAACTGAAATAAAAAATCTGTATTTTTTTTTTCACTTGCAAATAAACACAGGCGAGGTATTTTATATATACTAGTTGGTACGTGTAAAATTAATGCGCCTTTTAAAAATATTTTGGCTTAATTTTTTTCACATACTTTAACACCTTTTAAATTTTTTATGTATCTTATATATATTATTTCTTTTTTTAAAGCTCTTTGAAGAATAAAATTGTATTTTACTTCGTAAGTTTGACATCATTGTATATTTTATCACTCTAGCTTTAAAGCCAATATGTACCGATTGAGAAATCTGATTAGCTTTCCTCACTGCAGAGTTTTGGCCTCTTTTAATTCCATAGTAAATGTAGACTTCAGGTATTTTTATTTTGTTATTGCAAATCTAAGTACTGAGCTTTGAAAATGGGATTATTCCGAACAGTGTGAGAACAAGTTCGATTTAAATTGGCTTATCAAGAAAAATGCTCGAAAAGATGTTGTCAGAAGAGCATTTGATTGCTTGTTCCATAATGTTTCCCCACAAAGTATGTTGCTAATGGCAAAACAACAGACGAAACTTCAAGGAGTATTTTTGTATGATCATCAACTCATCCTAAAAAGGAGGAAGGAAAAAAGCAATTCATGATTTTCTGGAAATAAAATCTTATTGTACTCAGTTCACTGGATAATAAACTCAAAGATGACTGTAACAAAACAAGCTTTAATTTAAAAATCGCTAATAATTTTTTGCGAAGCCTCTCACTCAGTAAGAAAATCCTAAGCATCCTTTTATTGTAAAAAGTTAACAGAAAGTTTAAGCGCAAGGTGATATTTGTGCAATATCCCTCTTGGCAATAATCCAAATTAAACAATTCAGGGGCAATTAAAATACTCAAAAATGCACTAAAATCATGACAAAAATTATTCCAATACGTAAAAAAGTTTAATACTGAAACAAGACATTTTCGATCACTGGAGTAAGAAAAATTCAGAAATACCCACATTTCAAGTAATTTGAACTTCTATATTCTTAATACCTTTTATCTTCACATTTTCATTTTAAAAAAAACAGAATTTGTTTGAACAAGGATGTCAGACATGCAGGCCGCTTGTGAATATTTCTATTAAAGTAGTGAATATCTCCAATTATGATGAAGAGGAGCGTTTCATATTGGTGATCTCGAGATCAAACTTTTTGAGCTAGAGCGAACACACTTCACCCTTATATAATTTGGAAACTAGGAATGTACGCCTCAAGATAAAATTTTAATTCAAATTTCTGTTAATTAAAAATTACATAAAATGTTAACATATATGCATGATAAAATCTGAAATTATTACAACACAATTTATACAATGTGCAATTTTATTTATGCCTTTGAATGTATCATCAAGAAAATTCATTCTTTGAGGTAAAATTAAAATCTTGAACATTTAGTGTCTTTTTTTATTGACATGCTATTTATGGAACTTACACTTCAGCCATATGGTTTATTTGCATTTCAGTAAAGAAATCTTTAACTCTTTGCGTTTAGATTAGACCTTTGTAACCTTTTAACTAAATCATCATCAATGGGGGGAAAAGCCAAAACGAAATATTACAATAACAAGGAAAACATTTAGTTACAATTCAAAAATAAAATATATTATTTGAAATATATTAAAATATTTTTAGTTTAATTAAAAGTAAAAAAATTATAGGGAACAAAATTTCGTATCATTGATAAAAAAAAAATTATTTTTAATTCCCAATGTACAAATTATTTTTCTACTGTGATATTTCTGAATGAACTTTAAAATTGTAATAATTTTTATTAACCCTTTAAAGGGCCTTTTTTTTTCTAGTCATGGTGGATTAAAATGTTTTTAGAACTGAGATTGGCCTAGGAAAAGTAATTCATTAAGCTTATTGGATCAATTTAATCTGATTTATTAATTACTTTTATCAATTAATAACTAAGAAATAAATCAAGACACATCATTTTATTTTAGATAAACAACTGAAACTGCTAAATTTCTTCCTTATGAAAAACTCGTGAGAATTTATGCCAACTTGCATAACTTATTTGAAGATTGATGAAAATGGTGATGAGCATACTTCCCCTGTCCCTTGAGAGGGTTAATTAAAAATTTAAAGAAATGATTCCCACTGTCCAAAGTTTGTAGGTGCCGATTTTGGTAATTCTATTTCAATTTGTCTGGTCTGAAGAGTACCAATACCAAACAGAAAAATAATGGCACATACACTTGCAATTGAAAGCTGCCGACAGGAGGGTTAACATTGGCAAAAGCACATAATTGAATGTTATAAGGAATATTGGACAGGAAATATTGAAAAGAATCAAGGGCCAAGATGGTAGTTCACAATTTTCTAAAGAATTCTAGAAAGTATGGCATTAAAGAATGAACTGGAAGATCAGAAATGTTCACTCATTGGCAGAAAAGAATAATTATAAGAAAAGCTTGCCAGAAAAAGAAACTACTAATGAAATTAGACAGAATCCAGGTTTATTTACTATCAGAAATGAAATTTGTCAAGGATATTCAAAATGTTTTTGAATAAGAATCTTCTCTTTTTTTAATAAAAAATTAGTGTCACCGCCTCTTTCAAATAGACATAAGAGAAAGGTTGATTTTCCAAAAAATTTACATTCTCTTGGTCATAAATAGACTGGTGTAATTTTTTATGACATAAAAAGGTCAATCTTGATAGGCCTGATGGTTTTCATTATTTTTGGTATGTTTGCAAAAGACCAAAGAAGTGTTTTCCGAACTTCAACATGGTGGAGGCACAATAATGATTTAGGATGCTTTTGTAGCAGATAAAAATCACTCCAATAGTTTTTATCAATAGTAAAATGAATTTTGACAATTATATTGATACATTAAGCGAAAATTTGTTATCTGAAATGCCACTAATTATTTCAGGGGTTTAAATTTTTCAATAGGGAAATCAATTTTATTCGAGCCACTTAGAGCACATTTGTTTATATGTTATAAATGGTATTGTAGAATTGTTTAATGTTGTCTTTATACTATTTTTGCTCTCTGTATTAAATTTCTGTAATTGCATCTTTTATGGTGTTTTATTGTTTCACTGCTTTTAATTTTGGTAATATTTCGAATGTCCTAAAATTATTTTTATACTAACAAACAGGCAAAACTGCATTTTCTTAATATAATGCAATAAATATTAATTCAGTTTAATACTTAAAAAAATATTTTCTCCTGTTTGAAAATTTAAAAGCGTTTGCAAGCCATAATTATATAAATTTTGAAAAATTTCTCCAAATATAATTTTAATTTTGATAATTTTAAATATTTTTTAGTTAATAAAATGTTTCAGTATATAGGCATATACAACTTTTCAAAGCATAAATTTAAATAACATTTAAAAAAATATCTTTTATTTTCCTGAATTGTATATATGTATAAGTATTCTTTACTCTTCATGACCAAGTTTTATACTGAATTTATGAAGGAATTATAGTAGTGGCTAATGAAATTGTTTTACTGTAGACTTTTGCATAATTTATACACTGAGTTAATATAGTTTTGTAAAAGATGCATTATTGTTTTTTATTAATGTCAGTTGTGCATTCCTGTAGCAAACTGATAAAAATGGTCTTTCTTTCAATTATATTATGAATAATATTGTTTCATCAACCACTGTGTATATGTATTAATCAATTTAGAAAATATTAAAATAAATTTATTAGAGATTTGAATTAGTATAAAAAAGGATTTTTGAATTTATAATTTATTGTATATCATATTTATTTTAGTATGGAGATATAGAGGAAATGGTTGTTTGTGACAACCTTGGAGATCATTTAGTTGGCAATGTGTATGTAAAGGTGAGAATATTTAATATTATTGAAATCATATATTAGTTATTGAAAATTAAAACAACAGCTCAATACCATTATACTTTTTATTTTAATTTGTTAATTTTAATTTAATTTTTTTCCTTTTAAATGGGGTTTATGTTTTTTTTTTTTTTCTCTCTCTCTCTCTCTCTCTTTTTCTTCTTCTTTGTCCTTATTTTTACATGACTAAACATCTCCTAATGTGTTCAGAAATGCTTTAATTTTTCAGTTTAGGTTTTTATTACTTGCTTCTTTCCTACTAATTTTGTTTTAAATCAATTAGTGACTCTTCCAAAAGATCTTAACTACTCTCCTGTCCTTTCAAAATGGTCATTCATGGAAAACAGTGCTTTTTCTCAGGTATAAATACATTATTTTTAATTTTTTATAAGAACATTGATAATTGGCTTTATAAATTATAAAAGTAGTCCGTTCTTTACAGTTATAACCTCACATGAAAGGAAATGAGAAAGAAATTCTAAGGATCTGGAAATTGGTTTTAATGATTTGTATGCGCAAGAATTTGTGATTTTTATATTTATTTTACTTTGGTTCTTGAATGCAAATGATAATTAGCTTATCTACAAATACTAATTTCTATAATAGGGTATTTAATTTTTATAAATTTATAATTTATCATTTTTTATAATTAGAAAAAGAAATGATTATTCTTTTGTTTGCTACTCAAAATAATTTTAAGTTGCTCTTCAGTTTCGTAGAGAAGAAGATGCAGAAAAGGCTGTTGAAAATCTGAATACTCGATGGTTTGCTGGACGCCCAATTTATGCAGAGCTTTCTCCAGTAACTGATTTTAGTGAAGCATGTTGCAGGCAGTATGAAGTTGGGTAAGTTTAATAACCTAAATTATTTAAAATATTGCATTTTACTGTTACTATTATTTTATTACTAATGATGATATATTACTCAGATTTTAAATAATTGAAATTTTATTTGAACAATTTTATAATGTTTCACTAAATTATACAGAGAGAATCTAAAGTGTCATTGCCTTTTTGCGTTTTTGTTGAATTTCTTTCATAATTCTTTATTATATCTTTTTAAAGCAATTTTAAAACTTTTAAACTGTATTAGAATAGTATTTTCATATAATTAAAAAAAAAATTAACATCAGTGCTGGTAAATATTTCATTTTACTAAATGTGGGTGTTCTAAACTTTCAATAAAAATGAATGAAAAAAAAAGTACAAAAATAATTTTTATTAACAGTTTACCATCATCAAATGTAGTACTTAATAACTCTTAAGACTAAGATAAGTAATAATTCAGAAATTTAGAACTACCACTTTCTTTGGAATTCAAAATAATCAAATTGATTGCTAGTTAAAATAATGAACATTTTTTCCAAAGAGCAAAAATAATATTGATGTAAGACACCAAAAAGTAAATAATTTAAACTAGCAAATTATGAACATCGCAGCTATTTTTCTGCATATGCCCACCATCTTTTATATGATTTTTATGGCAGTTTCTCTTAAATAATTACCTATGTTTATTACCTTATGTTAAATTACCTATGTTATCGTTGATTTACTTGTTGGAAGGAATATAATGAAATGACCTGTGAATAATTTCAAAGATAATTATTTCTTAAGTATGGAATATATGTGATTGAATTCTTTATAATTTATCTTTTTAAAATATACTATCTCGGTATCTGTTCAGGAATTTCTACATTATGAATTCTGATGAAAACAAGTATTTTATAAATGGCATTCATTTAGTTACCATGTCAAACTTTATTATTGCATAAAAAAATGCAGTTATGCTCACAGAATAATTATGTAAAGTCATAAAAGACATAAATGTATAGCAAATTTAAATCAGTCTTTTTTCCCCCCCTATAGAGAATGCAAAAGAAGTGGATTTTGCAATTTCATGCATGTGAAAGCTGTATCTAGGGAATTGAAGCGTGAGCTATATAGCAGATATAGAAGACACAGGTAAATTTTTGTTATTGGTGCTGCGTGTTGAACTTTATTTAAAGAATTTAACTGGTATTGCAAAAATATAGAAATTTAGTATTAATCAGTATTTTTAAAAGAGGGATCCCAGGGTATCTTTGGGAGAAAAAAAATTTTAATCAGGGTTGCCACGTCACATGGAAAAAAACGTCACGTCACATGGAGTTTAAAAATTATTCTAAAAAACAATTGTTTGTCAAATCCCATTGTTTATTTGTTTGTCCAAATACAAATGGATAACTTTGAAACATTGTGCACAGTTTTAGCATCTTAAGTGTAGATCAATATCCAAATTTTGAACTTAATCTATCAACAAGTTGATAGATTTATTATCATATGTTTGTCTGTATATTTATATACATTTAAACACTGTAGCAAAGGAACACAATTTAGATAAAGAAATTTTGTAATTTTGTTTCTGAAATTGTAGCTCTGTTATTAATTTTGGATTTAATTGGCCTTCAAAAAAATTTCTGGGCATACTTCATGGTTTTGTTTCTCTTCTTTTTTTTTCTTTTTGTACTGAGACTATCTCAAAATAAAGATCATTGTATTCGTGGGATTAAGGTCTCCAATACACAATAATTTTTATGACAAAGGGAGACGTGATAACTTTCATTATGAAGTATGCACTTTACTGAAGAATTAATGAAACAGTGGTGAGATATTCTCAACTGGTTTTAAATATATTTATGGCAGAATACATTGAGCCATACATATTTTCTTAAATATATCAGTGATTGCCTACTTTTACCTTTTTATTTATATGATTTACATGAGATAGTAAAACAGCAATTGTGCTTTTTAAAGTTTTAAAAGAAAATTTCACAGTTGAAATTATTTCTTCAGTAAATTGTTGATGTCAGTATAATTTTATAACAATGTATTTTATTCTGAAATTGTTGAAAGATTTCTATTCCACAAAAAAAATATCTGATAACATTATATGCTTTTCAAGCATGAATTATTAGTAGCTTGTTTTCATAATGAATTCAGAAAATTTTGTATCATTAAGGAATGTTGTTTGTCAGAGAATAAATAAAAGTGAAAAATGAATCATTTTCTATATTGTGCTTTCTTCAGAAAGGATAAAAGATGGTATGAAGACATATTTTCATGAAGTTCATAGATTTCCTGGTCAGATCACCTTTACCTGATTTCGTTAATTTTCCTGATAGGAAAATGAGATTGGATGAAGCTGTTTTAATTCTTTATTTAAAAATCATAAATTTTAAAAAATGGTTGAATTTTGAAAATTTAAAGAATTTTTTCTTGTGAACAAGCATTTATTGAAAGAAGACTTGGATTAAAATATTGAAGTGGGAAATTTGAATAAAAAATATCATATTTGACAACATGTAGTCTATAACCAAATAAAGCAATTTAACAGAAGCCACTCAGTAAACATTATGAAAGAATTAATATAGTAAGCAATATTAGACAATTCAAAATATTGCCTACTTTTGGGGAAACAAATGGTGAATGAAGTAGTTGTCAATGGCATAGTGAAAGTTTGGCCTTGATTTCTCGATCTCTTTATGAAAAAAAGAAATTTCTCTAAGAAAAAGCAATTGCTGAATTTGAATATAAAGCTAATGCTCTTGCTTGTTCAACAAGCCAGGATCATTTCATTACTAATAAAATTAATCAGTTGGGAAAAATTATTAATGAAAAAATTAAATGAATTGTAAGTGTTTGGGAAAATATCTGAAGAGGGACAATCTTTTATTTACATATTTAATAAAATTTCCATGGCTTTTATATTCTAGATTTGTTTATTTATATTCTTAACCTTTTTAAAGAAATTGAAATATTAATGGAGAAGCAATATAAACATTCCTTACCCCCCCCCCTATACTATTAACTGCAGTGTAATTAAATAATTTAAGATATCTGATAAAACTCTTTTAACAAGTTTTTAAAACAAAACTTGCATAAAAAAGCATTTTAACCTATAACTGGAGACAAGGAATCGAAATGACTGTGTTGTTCATTAGCTCTGATTATCATGTTGTATTTTGCACTTGAATACAATCATCTTCTCAGTGCCTTCAAATTGTTCTTTTAGCAGTATGTTGGCAAAAGTCTAAGTATGAATACGTCCATATAACAAAGTTATTTTTTCAATGTTTTTGTTGTTATTTATGGAGTCATTGACACCACATCTCTGAAACTGTGATTGAAAAAATATATAATGTACCAGTTAATTTCTGCATATTTCGCATTGCATTTCACTTCTTTTGTCTAAAATAATATATTGTTGTTTAAAATGAAATGAATAATACTCAACCAGGACCTTCAAGGAAAAAATATTCAGCCAGGTGATTCAGATATTGATAAAACTGTAATGCAATGGTTTGAAGAATTCAAAATGTTGGAAGATGATTCTGATATTAGTGTTACAAAAAGGATTATAAGCGATTGGGAAGAAAAAAAACGTGAACAAATTCAGACATAGATTCGGTAGACGATATGGTTGACATGGAAAAAAATTTTTGTGGGTAAGGAAAAGTGGTTTCAAGTGGTCCAAGAAGACATGCGAGTTGATATTCTCAGACGCCTCAGCCCAATATTCTTTTGAAGCTGTTCAGAATTCATCCTAATTTTCAATAGTTATATTTGACTGAAAATGAAGCCTGTACCTACATTTTCTTGACTTGCATGTTTTGAATTAAATAAATTTTAAATTTAAAGAAATTAGACAAAAATATAGAGATCAAAAGAAGTCAGATTCGCATGATTTGGATATAGTAGAATTACACAGCTTTATAGGTCTACTGCTTCACATTGCTGCTTTTAAATTTGAATAATGCAAAAAGAATAAAGAAATATTCTTAAAATAATATTTTAAATTATTGTATTCTTCATTTTTTTTTTTTTTTTTTTTTTTTTTTTGTTCTAACAATTATTAACATTAGTGTAATTCTGTTGTATCTAAATAAAGCAAATACTCATTAAAAGATTGTTTAGGTTTTAATTATAGCATCTTTCTAATATTTTTAATATTAATATTTTGGTAATTGCATGATTTTAAGAATATATTTTGTTTCCAAGATAAATTGAATCATTGAAAAAAAAATCACATATTTTTATTGTTAATATTTTGTGTGTATTGATAATTTTTTCATTTTTATAATCTTTTTTTGTTTTTGTCAAACATCAGAAAGACATTTGTTTTACAATAGAAAATGTCCCAATACAGAAATAAATATTAAAAATTTTAAAAATATGTATTTAAAATTAATTTTTAAAAATATTTTTCAGTAAAAATTTTGCATTATTATAAAATAAAAAATATTATATACTTATAAATTTTGCAGGGTTCTATATGTGTACATGTACGGAGATACTTTTTTTTTTAAGTGCTTAAAAGTACTTAATTTTTTCAACAGTTTCTCACTACGCATCCTTGTTAAAGAAAATGAAATTAAAATTTGATTTCTTATTCTTTTTGCAGAAAACAAAATCTTCCTTAAAAATGAGAAATTGTTCAAATTGAAATAAAGCTAAATGCATTTGCTATATCCATGGTACAAGCTACAGACAAACAAAGCAAACAACAATTATCTATTATCAAAATTTTGTTATGAAAGATATTAGTGAGGGGATTGAACAGTTAAAAGCATTAGGTAGTAAAAATTTTTAAAAGCAACAAAAAAAAAAAAAAAAAAAAAAAACGTGTTAACATAAATAAAATTTACAAATTTTTTGTCTTGGATTTTTTTTTATTTACTTATGTCCCTAACCTTCTTTTTACTTCCAAGGAATTTATATGTTAATAAAGTGGCTGAATAAGTTGTTCTTAATATAATTTACTAGTTTAATAAAATAATTTTAGCTATGCAATGAAAGCATCTTGGTAATATTTTTCATAAAAAGCTTGCAGAAATAAATATTTTTAATTTATATGATCAATTTGTGTCACAATTATTCATCAATTACTGATGATATTTAATCTTTATATTTATATAAAATTGGATACTTCCATATCCAACTTAGTGAGTTTCAATAGTATTTATAAATAGTCAAAATTATGTTATTGTTGGTTATTTTTCTCTAAAGGTGTATATAAAGTACTTAATTTTTAAGATAAAATGTGACTGTTCACCTCCTTTTTCCATTAAATATTGTAATAAGATATAAATTGCAGTTGCATATAAATAATGCTTATAGATAAATGAGGAAAAATAAATTATTTGTGTAGTACAAGTTATTAAAACATGAAATGTCTTATGTTTTAAGCACTTCTATTTAAATGCTTTTATTTTCTTATATGTTCTGAAACTATTATCAATTATGTTTGTGTATAATTGGAATATTATGAAAATTATGTATTCATGGAAGTAATTTCTCACTAAGCTAAAAATATTGATAAAAAGTTTTTTATTCTAAGGTTCTTGTAATCTTTTAAATAAAAAAAACATTAAGAAACTTTTTTTCCTTTATACAATAATTTAAATTAACTCTTTAAAGGGCCATTTTTTTCTAGTCATATTATGTTAAAATATTTTTAGGCTTGGAATTAGAATAAGGAAAGGGATTCATTTAATTTATTATATAAGTTTAATTTGATTAATTAATTAATTTGCTCAATTAATAATTAAGTAACAAATCAAGACACATCATTTTGTGTTAGATAAAGAACGGAAGCATCTAAGTTTCTGTGTTTCTAAAAAAGTTTGTCAGAACTTATGCCAACCTACATAAATTCATACAAAGATCGATAAACTTGGTGGGAAGCAAGGTCCCATGGTTCTAGAAAGGGTTAATTTGTTTGTGTCTTAATCAAAGTGCATCTAAGTTTCTGTGTTTCTAAAAAAGTTTGTCAGAACTTATGCCAACCTACATAAATTCATACAAAGATCGATAAACTTGGTGGGAAGCAAGGTCCCATGGTTCTAGAAAGGGTTAATTTGTTTGTGTCTTAATCAAAGTGCATTTCTTTTGAAGCAAAAATTTTGATTGCACTAATTTGTTCTATTATTTTATGCTCTCTATTTAAACCTGAATAGAATTTAATTTTTTGAAAAATTTGCTTTGTAGCAAATGTTTTCTAAAATTAATTATATGCATTTATGGATGCCATTTTCAGATCTCGTAGCCGTGGTCGCAGAAGATCCCGCAGTCGCAGTCGAGATAGACGTCGCCGATCCCGCAGTAGAGAAAGAAGAAGAGGTGCAAGATGACCAATAGGATATGGATATAAAAGCTTTCTCTAGCATTCATTAAAAATGTTTTAGCTTCTCATCTCATGAGTTTTCGTCAAATGTATATCTGTATATCAACACAGTTTTAAATTATACATAAATGTTGAGATTTATACTTACTGACTGAAGTATTCTTTCCCACCATAGTGGAAGTACAGGTTATTATATAAAGAATAACTTTATAATACTATCATCTCTTCTTTTAATTAAAAAAAAGTATTAGAACCTATTTTATTATCAATTATTACTAAATTCACAGTGGACTATGTTTGTGAACTCAGTCATAGCATTTATTTATACTATTATTTTTTTTCTCCAGTTTAGGGATGCTTGCATTTGATTTTGACATGACTGAAATATTAGTTAATGTATTAATACTAAAAATGTTGAACAGACATTGAAATATTTTTATTTAATATTTATAAATTCTGTAAAATTTTTATTTAATCTGTTTGATTTTGTTGATGCCATTTAAATGAAAAGTTTTCTATTTTCTCTGAAGGGGAAAGGTACACCATTTCAATTTTCAGTGGAAGCTTTATAAAAGAAGTTATGTGATAACTTTAAGTGGATTATTAAAAATTGAAAGAGCAATTAAACGCACACATCCTTTGGCATTTACAATTGATAATACTTTGAAAGTAGTGTACTTTTTTATTTGCATAGCTTTGGGTAATTATCTAATATTTGAACTTTTTTTGTAGATTAGCTATTGAAAATTATTTTTATATTGTTCTCTTCATTTCTTATGTAATTATCAATTTAGACTTACTTTTTTTTCATGTTGAAATGAAATGGAGATCATTTTTATATACCATTTATTAAATTAATGAAAGTAAAAATAAGAACAAGGACACAAAGATACTTTTTGTACAAAGTACAAAGCCTTGGACTTGATATAAACTTCACATTCAAAATATTTGCTAAATACTTTTTATGATTAATGAAAGAATTTCCGTGTCAATAAACAAATAAAGTTTATCTTTAAATTGTTTAATATTTTATTCCTAAATGTAATTTTAGATATTGTTATTTTAATTTCTGATGTGCTGCAATAGTCTCAAATTTTCATATTTTAAATACATCTCTTCCTTCAATTATATTGCATAAGGTGGAAATAAGAATATTCAAGAGTATACAATTTTGGCATTAATTCCTTCTGTAATATCTATTGTTCTCTTTCTTGCATCACCTTGATTTTATATATATAAAGGCTGTTATAAAATGAATGAAGAAAAACAATTAACCAGATTAAGCAGTATTATTATGTGTAAACCTTTGTTTATCATTTGTCTTTGTATTTTTCAAATGCTTGAATGAAATTTGATATTACACTAAAAGTTTTTGGTGGAAATATTTTTCCAAAAATTATATTGCTTAAAGTGGTTGATACATATTCTTTTTGAGGATCTCTTTCTGATCTCATGTATTGAATAAAACACAAAAGAAAAGAATTTCATTTTATTTTTAGTGATGGCCAATGTAGTTTAACTTGAAATTTTACGAATAGTTTTATTCATAAAGTTCAGTTCTTTTCCTATGAAAGTTAAAGTTCCTGTAAAATTTATCGCAATCAAAAATTTTGTTTTAAAGAAAAAGCTATAAAATCTTCATTTTAAATTCAAAGATACTATGTTTGTCTTCTATTTTCTAAAAGAAAAATGGAAACTGCATTAAAAATTTCTAACAATTTGAAATGACATGCATTAAAGTTGGATATACAGTTTCCATTAAGAGCATTGCCAATATATGAGACCTTGCTTTTTTTGTTTATGTTCAAAATGATATTTTTTGTAATTAGAAAGATATTTCTTGCTGTTAGGGAAACATTGTATAGAATAATATGTCTTTTTTAAGTTATATTTTTGATTTAAAACTAAACCATTATTTTTTTATATTGCTTTGTATAGATTAATTGGATTTTATATAACTTAAAATATAATTATGTAATATATTGTACATTGTAAATTTTACTAAGCAAACATTCCATATAATTTGTTTCAAGATGTTTCAAAACTATGTGCATGTTTCTCAATGTTTTTTGCGATGCCATTTTTAGTACTGTATTTGGCAGATATATAAAATAGTTAAATCATGTATCATAAATATTTTTATTGCTAAATTGATTTTTAGCATGGATGATTGTGTTTCATACATTATGCTTTCCAAGAACAAAAATGTACATTTTTTTCCCCTGATATTAACTATTGTTCTCTAATTTTGTCTAGTTAGACTTGTCACCATACAAGAATTACTTCAAGTGCTAACTTATCAAATTTTGGCATTCTGGAAAATTTCAGTTTCAAGTCTTAAATGAAAATTTTTTTTCTTTCTTATTGCTGTTTCTATCTAAAATGGCCACTATTTGACAAATGCTTTGCAATCTTGTTAATGAGACCATTCCATATTTTATAGAGATTTCATTAGAATATTGATAGTAATATTCCTAATAATTTACTTTTTGTATTTACATACAATGTCCTTTTATCAAAATCATCTTTATAAATTCCTTCAAGGTCTCAAGCATTTTGAAATGTATGTAAACTCCTGACATTTAGAGAATAACAGCCTTTGTTGTTTCAAATTTACTTTTTATTAATGGTGAGATATCTAAAATTATTAGGAATTTAGAAAGCTCCATCCATTAGAAAGAAAAATTGATCCATAGTCAAAGGGGCAAAGAAATGTGTATTTTTTCAAATAGCAAATTTTCATGTATAAATCGTTGATTGGTTTGTATACAAGAAAAAAAAAATGCCTCTAAAAAACTGTTCCGATTAAATTTTAAAAAAAACTATTAATAAACAACAATTTTGTTTTTTGGAATGGAGGGCATTATCCTATTTTACATTGGTTTTATTGGAAAAAATTTTTTCATTTGAATGTTTTGCATTACAATTAAGATTTCTTAAACAAATTATGCTCATTGAGTGAAGTTCCACTGTATTTAAAATATCTTGAAAAAATTTACTATAAAATGATGCTTGAATAATTATCTTCAAAATTTCACTATTACTTAGCTAAATAATATTTGTTTAAATATAAAATATTTCAGAAAATTATGCTCATTAGCAAAGCATTATTTTATCATAATTTATATTTTCTTTTCTAAAATATTCTACATCTCTTTTCTTGTTAGTGAAATTGTTTTTAAATATGTTTTTTCGTCCATCAAATTAACAGAATCGTAAAACTATCTTACATTTTGTAGACATCCAAATTTAAAATGAGAAAAAATATTAAAATAGGTATTTAAATTTTTAATGAACTACAGGAATATTAGCATTCCTGTAATATTATCTTTTAATTTATGAATTTATTAATTTTCTGTTTATTTTTTCAAAAAATTAATGTTAACTTTGCTTTTAATGGTTAAGACTGACAAATAGTTCTCTTGAATTTATGAGTTAAAAACATGTTCGTAAAAATACTTTTTTTTAAATTACTATTATTACATAAATACTTCTATTTGAAACAAATGAATAACAGCTTATTTTCAATTATAAATTTTTAAAGCTTTGTATTGTGGTTCAAAACATGCATTCTTCAAAAATAGTTCATAAAATTGCTAAATATAAAATTATAATGAAGTACTGAAAATAAACATAAAGTTTCATGCTCATTTTCGATTTTTTATATGCGTTTATTTCTTCTATTTTATTGCTTAGTAGAATGAATTCAAGTTTTCTTTGTGTGAGATTGCTATTCTTTATTCTAAAAATTATAAAATAATATTTTTTCCATATTGAAGTTATCATTTTCAACCAAAACTGTTATTCTGAATTTAATAAAAGGTTTATGGAACATGAATGTGATATATTCATACCCACTGATATGCATGAAAGGTATTTAATGAAGACTGAAGTAGGAAAGTGTTAAATTTAAAAAAATAATTAGATTCTTGTGTTATTTATTCAATGTTAACTCAATTTGTTATCTATAAATCATTGTATGTTGCTGATATTTTACAAATTAACAGCAATACAAAACTTTCAGTGTTTAAATTCTTTTTTGTGGAAAATTATTTCATCCATTTCAATATGTTTGCTATTTGATTTTGTTAATTTACCAATTTCCTATTAAATGAATATTTCAAATTTTGTTCGTTATCTTGAAAACCTTTAAAATCAAATATATATTGATGGGCTTTAATACCAAAAAGAAAACAGTGTAGTTTTCGGGGAAATAATAGCCATGTAGGAATCGTTACATTAACTAAACAAATTTTTTTCATTGAAAAAAATAATTTTTACTAATAGAGAAAAATTGTAATCATTAACAATTCAACCTTGTGCATTTATTGAGTTATCCAAAAAAATTATTTTTAGATTCTGTTGGCATGTGAACTCTAATTACGAATTTGTTTTTCTTCTTTCCTTGTATATATGTAAATAAAAAGTTTCTCTTCTGACTTATAAAGATTTAATAGTATGAATTTCTTTCTCTTCATATAATGCTGTTTAAGTTTCTGTGAATTGTGTATCATCATTAAGAAAATTCCAGACAAAGTTTGTATTGCTCTTCTAATATGTGTGCTGTACACATTTTTTTCATGCTAAATAACCTAGGAAACTTTTATTTTAAAGAATAATTTAAATTATTGATTATCTATTGAATGACACTGCCCATCGTACATTCATGTATTGCTGAATATCGAGTTAACTGCAAAAATGTTTATTGTATATACATTGTTGAATTGTTGTGAGCTTCTCGTCTCGTCTGTAGTAATTGAGTGCAATAATAATAATAAAATGGGAAAGCAAAATAGACATTAGAAATAAAGCAAAACAATTTGTTCATTAACAGTGAAGTTAGGTAATACCACTAAGAAATTACAGAATAAATTTAAGTTAAATGTATTTCAAATAGAGGAAATTTTAGAAATTATCCTTTTAAAAAATACTGTAGAATCTATTCAAATACTTGATTGTGCAAATTTTAACCAATGATTCAATTAAGTGTTTAATAAAAGTAAGTAGAAAGTTGAAACTTAGTCTTGTAAACAATCATAAAAGTTAAAGAGAAAATGAATCTATAATAATAAGCTTTAATGCAAAGGTCCCTAAGGTCATTATTAGAAAAATTCGAAGTAATCTGCAGGAATGGATTGAATTTTGAAACAGTTTTTCAATAACTATTTGCAAGAATAGGATATTGAAAGCCATATGAAAATTTTACAAATGAAAGGAGTTATTATAGTTTCTTGTACAAAATCATTAACTAGTCAAAATTTCTATATAATTTAAATGTTTTAGTTATTCTATGTTGCTGCATGTTTATCTCAATAGTTTTGAAAAAAATATTTTATGGTATAATGTCAGTATTTATAATGAGAAAAGTTCTAGAATTATTGTTGAGGTATTGGAATTATTAGAATGCATTAAATTAAAAGTGAAATTTAGAATATCTGATTTAATTATTAATAAAAATTATTAGAAATTTCTGCATTTTCCTAAGAAACACTTTGAAAATAAATATTTTCACCCAAAACGTCCACGACTTCCAGGCCCCTCCAGAAATTGTCATGGATCGGATAAGTGTGATAAGTTCACTAATGAATAGAAAAAGACAAATTTATGAGATAATACTTTCCCCAAAACTTTCATTTAAAAATTGCCCCATACTCAACTTTCTATAATTATTCTGATAATAAAATATTTATAGGAAAAATAAATATAGGCTCTGAAAAAAAAATCTCAGCAACTTCTTTTTCCTTTCATTCTCGAATTTCCAGAAATATTCGCCTCTTAACTTGTGCAGTTAGGAGAAAAAATGCTAGCATCTTTGGATTGCTAACTAATTCGCGAAATTAGGTAAAAATCCTGACATTTTAAGTTTTTGTTATTGTTGAAAAAAAAATGTTAGCTATTTATTGTTGAAAATTGCTAAAAAAAAATTTGTGAAATTGAATGTAAATAAAAACCATTTAGAAAGGGACCCTAATAGGGGGAAGATTGAAACGAATTGAGGATGCTACAGGGGTGTTTGTGCTCCGGGGAAACCCCGGAATTCCGGGGATTTTGAACTTCGATCCCCGGAATTTCCGGGGATCGTCTTTCAAAAGGAAGTAGGAATAATAATGAATTATTTATTTTGATCTGGGTAATTTTGTTTGCTTTTAAAGCAGAAAACGCAAGGTCAGTGTGTGTGGTGAAAACTTTTCCTTTCTTTCTCCAAAGGCAGTGATAATGCGTGAAAAGGAGGAAAAAACTTCTTTTTTGTTCTTTCCTTATTGCGAGTTATGACTCATTCCCCCGGTTCTCGGACATTCTCTTCTGGATTCTTTTCGGCAAGTAGGCGCGGCAGAAAAAAAAGGGGGAGACTTCGTTCGACCAGATGTGCGATAACGTGACTCTGGGTTCAAAGGTCTTATCTCTAATGGCGTGGCGCCAATAAGTAGAGAAGGGGGATTTTTCGCCGTATTAGCTATTTGTCATTGATCGGTTCGCAACTTTTTTTTCTCCGCTGTGTAAAGTTTTCGTTTCATTTATTGATGCACGTGTAAATTTTTCGTTTCGCTTATTGAAATATTTTTTTATTTATGTACGCAAGAGAATTTCATTTAGAAATTTCAGCATATGAAACAGAAATTACCCCTTAAAAATTCATATCTAATTAGTTTTACAGCATTAGATCCAGAGCTAAGAGGTAAAACCAGTACAATATTAGCTTTTGAAAAATTATCATCTTTTATGTCCCATATTTTTAGTGATAATGAAAAGTCAAAAGTAGAAGCTGAAATAAGGTTATACCAGAGTGATATTGATATCACCAAAGAAATGCTCTACACATCTGATGAAAGTGGAAATCAAGTCAAGTGTACAATTGATAAATATTGGTCTAAAGTTTTTAATTTAAAAGATGATTTCACAAATGATTATAAGTATCCTACATTGGCTAAATTGGTCAAAGCCTGCCTTAGCTGCTTCCATGGCCCATTAGTGGAAAGTGCATTCAACTTAATGGATACACTTGTCACTGACTATAGAACCTCTCTTAAGATTGATTCCCTAGATGCAGTGCAGACTATTAAATATGATTTAATGGCTTCTAAAGAAACCTCATGTGAAAAATATGGCTCAAAAAATCCAATGACTGATCCAATTCACAAAGATCTCTTACTGAATATGAACAGAAGTTGGAAAACATATCAAGAGGACTTAAAAACATGTATTTCAGATGAGTCACCTATAAAAGTCTCTGAAAAACCTTCTACATTAGCAGAAAAGCAAACTGCTTCTACCTCTGCATGTGCAGTTCTCGAGGAAATTTCTTCAACTGTAAATGAGGAAAATAAAAGTCAACCTTCCTGCAATTATGAAGTTCACCACAAAAGAAAGACAATCCCACAAACATCAGAAAATTAAAAAAAAAGCAGCAGAAATTAGATAATTTTTTTTAAAAGAATTAATTCAGGTAATTTAAAATATTTGCATAAAATGTAGTAATTTATATGTTTAAAAATTTATGGTTATTAATTTTGCAAAAAAAGTAATTCATTGAACTTTTATAATTAGGTCATTCAATACTTCATAATTGTAATTTTTCATTTCTACCCCCCCCCCCCTCTCGAAATTCCAAAATGCCGGTAGTAAGTCCGTAAAAGTTTCAGGGGATTTTTTGGGGTCCCACAAACACCCCTGATGCTAACAATTGACCATTATTATTACTTTTTGGGGGGTAAGGTTTTTCTTTTCATATATTGTTAGAATGTCCTTTTCTTGTATTTTATGGCCCAATTTTAATAAAATCAATAATTTAACATTGCTAATTTTAATAAAGGTGCAAAACTGGCATCTTGTTTTGATACTATAAGATGGCAATCCTGTTAAAAGTTTATTGTATTTAAGATTTTGGGTCATAGTAAATTAATATAACTCGTAATCAGCGTTTTTTAGTATCGGAAATTAAATAGAAATTTCCATCCATTTAAGCTTAAGCATTCCTCATGCCTTGTGTAGTTTTTGCAACATTTTGTACTAATTTCTTGTTGAAGGGTGAAAGTAGAATTCATAATATACAGAAAATACTCAACACTTTCTTTGGAAACTGTCGTAATAATGTCGGGTTTTGAGGTTTTTCTTCCAGAAATGAATTTTAATTTTTTAGTAATTTTTTATATCCCAAGACTTGCCTTGATTGCATTAATTGTTTATAGTATCCTTTATGCGTGTGTGATGGTTTAGAGCATATCTTCCAAAGGCGAGATTATTATAATATTATATGTAGGTCTATGAGCATGAAACAGTTTGTGGATCATACAGAAATCGCACAAAATAAGTAATACCAGCTGGAATGGTGTCTCCAAAACTTTCTCGCATTCTTTCTAATAAACTTGTCAGGCCTTGGCCTTACGTGCTATTTTCGTACAATAGTTTGGCCTGAATTTAGCATTTTAAACTGAATCTATTTGGCGATTAAACACTTGCATCCGTTAATAGTATCAAAAATCGAATTTCTGTTTTAGACACGTTTTTCTCAACCGATTGAAACAAAAAATTTCATACAAAACTGCACTTGTATTCATAAATTGCCATTAAATTTGATAGATTGAAGCCATTGCATTTTTCAACTATTGCGCTTACTTATTTCTGAAAGCACAGACAAATTGGTAATTGGTTTCGACTCAAACTTTGACAGATGTCTACACTAGAGATGTTAAATCTTCAACCGGAACACTATCTTCGTTCTGTAATTATCGTGTTAATTTATATTCGAACAGACAGATTTTCTCTGAGCAGATTTTACACAAAAGTTGATAGAAATCTGCAAATTTTGCATTAAGATATATCAAATTTCAACCGTCTAGCTCAAACCATTTTTGTGTTATCTTTGTCATGTGCGGACATTTTCCAAAAATGTGTTTTCGAACTTATGGAGGTCTAAAACGAGATTCAGCAAAATCTGAAGTTCGAATTTTTTTGATGATCACTATACTTTCTCAATACTACATATACGAGAAAGTGAAATACTTATAAATGACGAATAAAAATCTAAATAGCACTTGAGGTAAGATGGGTCATCAACGCTATCGATCATTTTACCTACCTCAGAAATGTTAAAAGTTTGAATTCTTTGTAATATTAACAAGAATTAAATACAAATCAATGATGTTTTTGACAAGTGTATAGTCTATGATAATCACATAAAGCGTATATCCAAATATCTTCCTTTCTAGTCAATGAGATCTTATATTGAAGGTTACAAAATGTTGCCAATAACTTCATTTCAAATCTCCAAAATTTTGGAATTTGAAGCTTTCGTAACGAACGGATAGTGAAATAAACACTGCTGATAAAACTATGCACAAATGTTTAGAAAAAAAACGGGGGATTCGGTAGCTAATCATGAGCATGTTAAGATGTGATTTTCTTTTTATGGGATCAGGTTTTTCATTGTTAAAAAGTATAGACGAGATAAAAAGAAAATGAAACTGGTTACAGTCTCTAGAGGTTGAAACTGGACCACTGAAAAGAAGAGATTCGTAGTTAGTTTTAAGGTACAGCGATACCTGTGATCAGAGGTAAAACTTGCCGATGAAACATAGACATTGAATGACTTTCTAGTTGGAATCATTAGAAATCCTAGTAGCATACACATATTGAGCCAAATTTTATGTCTTTAACATTATTTGCAGCATTCTATAATATTGTGCTACCTGGGAATTTATGGTATTGGGAATTCAGACTAACAAAAATAAAATACGATGAGTTAATAATATAATTATTATTTGATAGCAGATATTTCGCAGCTGCTTTTGGAATTCTGTACTCAGTTGCTGAGTAAAAATAGAGTCTCTAATAAGCATATTGAGAAAGGAATAAATAGCTGCTGAAACTATGATTCTGTAATAAAAGAGCGACTGAATTTAGGTATCTATCCTTATTATTGAAATTTCTGGTATCAAAATTCCTGTTACGTGCGATATAGATTTGTAGCCAATGAGAACTGCAAAACGATGGAGGTCAGTATTACTTATGAGGCTTCTCCATAAATAGCAGTATTTCTATCAGATGAATTATTGTATAGAGCCTGGGCCTAATCTCAATCCAAAGATTTGAGATTTGTTCATAAATTTTAGATGGCATGAAATTGCCTTTTCTGATTACATGAGGAAGACCTGCTTTTAATTTGTAATTAAAAATAAGAAATAACGTAAGAAATCTTCTGCAATTTTTGTATTTTTTAATAAAATTAAAGGCTACAGAATGATGTGCCACAGTCTATTTTACACTAACTATCATGCATCATATTAAAAAATTTAAGAAAAAAATGAATTTATGAACTTTTATGAAATGATTGGGAATTCTCTTTATATAGATGATGTAATAAGAATTATATGGAAAATGCCCATCAGTTATCCGTTGATATAATTACTATACTTCTTAAATCTGAATGTGACTTAGATACTTCAATTTAACATGAAAGTTTCAGGTTCTTTAGGAGGGGGACTTAAGCACCAAAGCTTATAATGTTTTGGTCTACATTAGGCAGAAAAAAATACTTTCGAGATAGATTAGATTGCAATCTCCAAAACAAGCTTTTAAAGAAATTGATTCTACCTTGGTCGGAATTTCATGGAGCTCTTGTACTTCGCATGGCGATCTATTTAAAGCGTTTTTTTACACATTTCAGACTGATGTATTTTGCTGAACTGATTCCGGTATACCATTGAATTGTCTTAAAGACAGTTCAGTTTGTTAGAAACTAGTTGTGGTAAATCGTGTGAAAGAAATACAAACTCTTATCAATCCATAAGACTAACATTCCATAAAGGCCATAAGAACGCTGCCGATTTACTTTCTCTTAATTAAACTTTTCAGGAACTTAAAATTTAATGACTGGGTAATCATTTTTTGACGACTCAAACATTTTTGAATCCTTTTTATTGGAGGAAGTTTTCATGAAAACTATTAAAATGCAAAAATTGTATTCAAAATACGGTACTGCAAGGATCGCAGCACTGTATCGATATCTGTTCTAGAAATTATCATCTTAGATCAAATTCTTTTGTGTGACTACTTGTGTAGAATGCGTTTTTCTGGCAATTAAAAAATAGTTAGAGAATTGATCGATATATGGCAGTGTATTCATTATAAAATGCAAATTAAAAGATGAGACATGTGTGTTGCTTGTTGAAAATATGATAAAAGGCAGGTAACATGCAATTTGAATTTGATCCTGATTCAAGAAAAGTTATCGTAAACTATACGTAGAGAATGAAAGTAATATTACCTCATTCTTATAAGGGAGACAAGAAAATTTTATTTACAAATTTAGATAAAAAGCCTCTGATGCTGTTTGAATGAACAGAATGCGATTGGACAACTGAATTGAAATGAGAAAGAAATAATGAAATGAAGTGAAATGATTTAAACAGAATAACAAAACAACAAAGATGGTTTGTAAACAAATAATGTTATTAAAGAGCATTGGTAAGGATCTTCTGATTTTATTTATTTTAAACAAACAAATAAAAGAAATTGCCGTAACTTCTCATTATTAATAGCAGAAAACAAACACAATATTTTAAACTAATTTTTTGTGTGATAAAAACAAATGTAAAGGTGTTAAAATTATTGATGTACAGCTCTTGTAAGTGAATTATTAACTACGAATTAGAAATCGTTCTGTAATATAGGTTTAAAAAGACGTTTATTAAAGTGAATAAATTCAAAAAGTGTTCTGTTTTATTATTACCACCAATTACTACATTTTTACTTAGAATGCACTACTATATAATCTGAACTTAGTCACAAATTAAGTGTCAGTATAAATTTTCTGACTTCAGCGTAAGAATTTTTTAGATAATGTATATGAAAGTTAGATTTTCAATATTTTATGCCATTGTATATCATAATATAAAGTTGTAATTATAGATTTGTTGTCTATGTTAGATTTTATTGTCTACAATGTGTTTACGAAAATATTGATTTAACCTTGAATTACATTAAGTATGAAAGTATCTGCTAACCAAAAAATTTCCTAATGAAATTATGATTCTCTGCTGGGCAGTTGTTTTATAGTTTGAAAAATATGTTTGGAATCCTGGACTTTGGAGAAAAGAAATATTTATATTTGGAGATGAAATTTAAAATTACTTAATAAAAATAAAGTAAAGTCCTAGTATAGTATGACTTTTACCTCACCAAGGAGGGCAGCAGTGCAAAGTTGCAAATTAAAATGGCTCACCAGATATACAATATTATGAAACAATCATACTTTTTTAAATTAAAATTATGAGCTTTATTGATCATGATGTTTCTATCAATAAAGACTTCTTTTTGAACCTTTTGAAAAAGAAGTTTTTATATAATGAATCGCCTTTGAATTTTGAAATTTTGGTTGAATTTGTGGTTATTTTTAATTTTTATTTCTTACAAAATTGCTTTAGTAGATGTGCAATTCAATAAGAAAAAAGAAATGTAACCAAATCAGTTTTAGTGTTATTAGAAAAACTATCTGCCATTAGGAGATGACAGCTTTCGCTTAAAGTTCCAATTTATGCATTTCTGTTATGACTAGGAAATTTATTCCACCTGCTTATCTGGGTTACCATATTGGTGATAAACACATGGCAATGCTAAACTAGAATTCAACCAAATGTAATAACACATTTTATTCTTAGTTACAGAAATGGTGATTAAATTAATGGTCATAGTTATTTGAAATTATTTCTGTACTAATTGTTATTTTTAACAATCAATGATAAAATTATGATTTAAATCGTTTGTTTAGATAGTTAAATTTCAATATATTTAATTAGAATTTTCTTATTAATCTCTGTTAATTTCCTGCCTTATCTTAAATTAAAAACTTTAAATGTGAAATAACTGATTTTAGCATTTCATTGTATTAGAGAAAATAGTGATATATTTTACTGTAAATTTATTTAGAATAATTATAGGAATAATCATTGCATTTATTTCTACAAATTTTGTTTTATTCTAACTTTTCTTTATAAATTATGGTTAATACTATTATTAGTTAATAAGTTAATCTATAACAAAATAAATTTTGTTTTGTAGCTAATTAAAAATAATTAAATTATCAATGTACATCTTATTGTAGTAGATGTAATAATGTAGTTTATGACCATCTGCACTTTCAATCAAATACATGAAAAAAAAAAAAAAAGATAATGTAATCACATAATTCTGGATGGATTGTATGGGATATAGTATTTTTTGTATGTTTTTTCAATCTTTATTATAATTAAATATTCATAGATTTTGTATTTTGATGTCTGAATTTATAATCCGTATGAATTAAAATGTTGATGACAGTTATAAATCCAGCTTACAACATATTATTCAATATGAAAAGTCTTAAGTTGCAGAAACCTTGTATTGTTAAAAATAAATTGGCTATGTATATAATGAATTATAAATGTTATATCTTCAGTTAGAAATGAGTTTGTGAAATGAAATTTTGTTTCCCCCTAAATATTTCAGACTGCTTTAATGCAATATTGAAATATGCTTATTATAATCCTTTTTCTATCCCCTAAAATGTAAACAACAGCTATATGCATAAGCAGAGGTAAAATTTAATTCATAAAATTTAATTTATTATTTGTGATATTTATTTTTCAGCTTATATTGTATATGTATAAAGTTATTATGTTTTATATTTTGTAGCTATTCCTTCCCAGAGGATAATAAGCAGACAAATGCAATGTAGTTCAGTTTTATATGAATCTGTAGCTAGCTGGAGACTAAGGTAAATTTTCATTATGTAGTTAGGAAACTCTCTGTATAAGTGTGCAAAAACGTCCTGAAAAATCAATAAGAAATATTTATAATTATGAAGTATCTTGAAAATTACTAGAATTTTTCTTTTGAAATATTCTATACAATTTTTATTAAAAATATCTTTTTATATTCAAAATCCTTTTTACAGTTTTATAAACTACTTATTAATGACAAGAAAAAAACAAAATTTAATCCTTAGTTCAATTATTTTCATCAGTTGTATTATGTTTTCTGTTTTTACTGAGTTTGCATAGAATGTACTATTTTGAAAAAAATATTTTAAATTTCTTCTTGAGTAAGAAGTAAACAAAATATTATTTTTAAAAATGTAACTATTTTATGTAGCTGCGACATACAAAATGTTTCTGTAAGAGTATTGCCATTAATTTACATTTTCTACCCATCATTCTACATTCTTGATCATTTTAAGAAATGATATTAAGAAATTTTATTAAGTTAAGAACATCCAGGCTTCTACATAATTATTAGTTTCAGGAACATATTTGTGGCTTCATACTATTAGTATAAATCCAATCATTGTTATCTGAAATATTCGTTTCCTCAGTTTTATCCCTAATATGTTGCTCTTTGTTCAGTTGGGTGATGCTAATTTTCTATCACCAAGCTTGAATTTTGTTGCCAAGTTTCATTAGATTTTCTGTTTGTACCTACAAGAAGAAGAATACAAATTGGCTTGTGTCCATCAATATTATAGTTTTTATTTTCATAAATATTTAAGGGAAATTTCAAAATGGACAATTCATGAGGTTTGATTGCTCATTTTGCTTTCTATTAATTCTAAGCTGGGAATTTCATTTCTTAATTATTGAATCTTCTTCATACAATAAGTCTTATGTTTTATCAAAATTAAAAGGTATGTATTTTAATAAATGAGAAATACAAAAAAGTTTTTATTAATTTCTTATAATACATAATTTATATTTTAATGAAACTGCTGTGATTATTATCTACATATTTCTTAATTTTGAATGGTAATAGTCTTGCAAAAATATTTATTTTTATCCAATATTGTAGCAGAATTTCCTTCTGATGCTATTGTACTATTTCTTGGATTTTTAAAAAAATCAATCAGTGTTACAATACTGATAATATTTGAACACATTCATCTCTACACCAGCAATTAAATTAATTTATTTTTTAATTAAGTGAAATTTTGTAATTAGTTAAAATGATTCAAATCAGTTATCTATTTGGATAATTACTTGCAGTTAAGAATGGCTTTATGTATCTTATTGCTTTTAATTAAGCTCTCATGTATACACACATAGTAAGTATATATTGTAGCAAGATAAGCTTCAGGAATCATTTGAAATGGTCTGAAAATCCAAGATTTAATAAAATTAATAAATCTTTAAACTAATTTGAACCAATTTATTTTATATTACTGCAAGACATCAGTTATACAACAGACAGGGATCTTTGATATTAGATAATAAGGAAAGAAAGGCGGTAACACTTTTTTCAGAAAAATATAACTTTCACAATCTTTAAGTGCTCTGCCATTTCTATTCTGTAGCTTTAAGATCTAAAAGATTTGTTTTTCAAATGAATAGCCTGGACATATTTATATTATTTACTCAAATCTCAGGAATGTTAAAAATGCTGATTATAAGTTTTAGGAAATTATCAATATAAACTTAAATAAACAGCTTTTAAATAGTACAGGAGAAATAAATAAACAAAAAACTTAGTTCAGCTGTATAGATTGCAGTTTTAATGCTTTTCATTATATACTGTATTTTAGAATAAAAGTTATCTATAAAAAAATCTGATCCCGTTTTAATTAAAAAAGAAAGTAAAATAGCATAGTATGAAGACAAAATAATTAGACTTTTCTATAAAGTTTGTTCTATTAAATTGCTTTTCTGTGAAATAATTGTTTCCAGCTTCTGTATTATGTCATTTCTTGAAAAAGATTAAGTTCACATTTGAAGCTCCCTCTTGCTCCTTCTTATATTTTATGACTGCTTAAATAACATGTAGTTTGTAATTATGATTTTTTTTTTTTTTTTGTCTCTGACCTACTTGAATATTTTCAAATTTATCAAGTTGTTGAAAATGCAAAGATTTATCAAAATTTTCTAAGGTAGTAGAAATAAGTAAATTCACTGTTTTTGATAACCTAGTAATAATGCATTAAAATATTTTTTTTAATGTATAAAAAGGCTTGAAAGTTATGTTTCTATATGATTAATTATTTTATGTAATATTTTTAATATATTTAATTTATTATGAATTCTATAATTTCAATGCTAAATTTGAGGATCCAGTTGTAATCCTGTTAGAAAAAAAATTCAAAATTTATTTCAATTGTTTACACACAATGAGATGAATAGAAATCATTTCATCAAATAGCTGAACAACCAAAAATTAAATTTTAGATGGCATTGATTTTTGAATCTTGTTTCTCCGAAATACTAGTTTTGGCATCTCTGAAGTTGTTTTTAGAACAATACCTTATATTTATTTATTGGAAATATTTGATAATTTATTGTTTATCTTTTTTGTCATACTTTTTTTTAAACTCAAGTAACAACATAACATTTTCTCTCTCTTTTCAGAAAAGGATTGCCAGCCAAAGGAAGAGAATATGGTCCTATGACAGATCTACCAGATTGGTCTTATGCAGGTACTTGAAGTTTTAACTTTCATAATGGTGAAATAATTGTTAGTAAATTCGAATATTAACCATATATGTGAAATATAATATGTAAATATCACTGTTGAATTTCAAAGCAAAAAAAGAAGGCTAAACTTTTATTAGCTTAGATAGGAGATTTTGTATTTTCAAACTAAAAGAATGGCTTAAACAGCAATTTGAGACAGTTAAGTATCAGCTTTTAGTATGTAAATAAATTAAAGATAATTGTAAGAAAATTCAAAAGCAATTACAGCATAGAAATTAATGTTTTTGAATTTGAATTTAAATTGCTGTAAAAAGATTTTATTAAAAAAATAATAATTTGAATTCATAATAAATACATGTTTGCTTTTCTAAATCGCTGCTTCATTACAAAAATTATGCTATTGCATTTGGTTATGTAGTAATATGTGCATTAAATTATATATACAGTAATCATTGATAGTTAAATATACAGTAGAATATTGATAATCTGCCATGATTAAAGAGTAATTATTGATTTTAGAAAAGTGATAAATTTAGTTTTCCGATTGTTTGGTTTGAAATATTTCTATTTCATAGAACATAACTTATGAAGTATTAAAAAAATTATTGCAAATGTCTGCAAACAGTTTTGCCATCCCATATTTTAAGTGTAAAATATAAATAGTGCTGAAATATGTTGAAGAAATATATGTCCATTTTTATTTTCAGTTCAGTTTCTAGATACTAATTCTTTACTTTATATATTGATTTTTTTACATGAAATTTCAGTGTTATATTGTGCATACTAAAATTTTGCAAACTGCAGTATATATATGTGTATATTGCAAGATGTTCTACTCATCATGCAATGAATTATTCAATTTATGGGGCGTAAATGCAAACATATTTATCATTATATTCAAATTTTAGGTAAATCATTACCACCATAAGAAAGCCCTCTGAGTTTCTGTTAATAGCGCAATGTCATGTCATTATTTAAAATTTTGTTAAATAGAAGTACTCAAACTTCTGTGTTTTGATTATATATATATATATATATATATATATATATATATATATATATATATATATATTGCAATTATGTATACATTTTCAAATGCAAAAATGCAAAGTTTCATCAAATGAAGTACTTAAATGTATGAAAAAACTTTGGTTTCTATAGATGTTGATAAGAAAAAGCTACAAAAATTAATTTCTTACTTGAATCTCAGAGAGAAAAATTGTAAAGAGTAACATGTTTTTCGTACATTTCTTCTATGAGTGCTCAAAGTTATTTTTAATATTTGAAAATTTTGTTGAAATAATAAAAGTCAGACCACTTTTTCATACCACTGACTTGCAGTGGCAGATAAGGTTTGAACATATGGGTTGCCAAAAGGCAATGGGGGCCCCTCTTTTTTTTACAATATTACCATTAAATTTTTATGATGAATTTATAGGATCTTTTTTTATTTCCTCAATTATTGCAATTAGACACAGACTTCCAGTTACAAATTTTCATCAATTTAGGTGTCCAAATACTTGAAAATACTTTGACTTCTGTAGAGGATGATGATAAAAAATTACAATCAAATTTTTATATGCCTCTGTAGTGAAAAAATGTCAATGAGTGAAATGTTTTTCTTTCGCTCACCTGTAAAGATACAAAGTTTCATGCTCTTGTTTGTAAGATTTATTCAAATATTAAAAGCCAAATTTATTGACTTAGATAATTTTACTATATGTCTGATCAGGTGTGGCCGAGTTTTTTATTGCAATTTTCTTGTATAATATACATATTACAAGAGATTATTAAGAGGATTGAATCAGAAAATAAAAACAGGTTTATTAAATTTTTGAAAAAAAAAATGTTTAGATAAAAATAGCAGACAATGTAAGGAAAAGGTTAAAAACATTTAAATAACAAGCGTTTTATTGAATTTTATGTTTCAATGAAGAACCATTTTATATATTATAGTCTGGCTCTGATGAGTTAACTTATTTGATATAAGCCAGTTAGGTGAATCTGTTCTGATAACTGATGAGATGAATAGCATTAAAAGTTTGTAAGCTTTGGATGCATATTACTTTTTCATTGCACCAAATTCTCAGACAATGCCTTTTAGTAAGATAAGGAAAATATGTACGAATTTCTACGCAATAGTCTTTATTACAACTCTGTTGTTTCTTCATAATTTTATCTCTTTGCATCTCAGCCAATGCACTTTTCTGTCAATTTTATGAAGAAAGCCTGAAAAGGCTGTTATTTCAAATAACAACAAAATATAAAATGATGCAAACTTTAATAATGGATGAATCTAGACTTAAAGGACTATGCTGAATTTATTGAGACAGGTTAAATTTGCATGGTGAAATTTTAATTTTTATCTTTTTCTTAATTTCATTTGTTTCATAGATCTCTATCATTAACTAATAAGTTGAGCAATATGCAACACTTTTTTTGTCTGACCACTAGATAGCAGTACTTGGACATATTTATGTATATTTTACAAAAATTTACATACATTTTATTTTAAGGTACATTTACAAATATTTTAGAATTTACATTTGCATTTTATGAGCATTTTACAATTTTATCTATGTTTTCATTATATGCAATTATGCTTCATGAAATATTTAAGTTATAATTTAATTTCATATTTACCTTTAAAATGTTCATATCAGTGACTAAATTTTATGTGTTGTGCTTTTTAAATTTTTTTTTTTAATCATACCAATTGTTCTGTAACGTCATTTTCTTATTTGAGATATTAATATGTTTTGCACAGCTGAGGCAAATTTGAACGTTTTATCTTTAAATCAAATGGCGTTTGTTCTACAAAATACTATAACCCATGTTCTCAGTCTTCTAGATATTTAAATGCTTGATTCAGTGAACAATATATGTCAAGTTATTGATATCTTTTTAATTATCTTAGATGGAAGACCTGCTCCTCTTCAAGAAGCTAAGAAGAAAAGAATAAAACTGCAGAAAGAATATATGGTAAGCTTCTTTTTCTGCTACAAAGACACTTTATTACAAAACAAGAAGTAGATACTGATACTTAGAATAGATACTGATACTCTACTTCCCCCCCCCCCTATTTTTTACATCATATATAAAGCCTACTGTGATGATATTCAATTTTTTTCTCTTATTTCCTTTGCTATATAGCATCATCAATGACTTATGTATTATCATCATTGCATCAGATAATTTTATTTCAAATAATTAATGTTTTTCATATTACATAGTTTTAAGCAATAATTCTTATATTTGGAAGGATTTTTGAATATAAGCCTAATTAAAGTTAGATACTTCATATCATGCACAAATTATTATTATTAAAAATACCCTCATTAACATCATGCCTTTTTTTTTCAGAAACTATCATTTTTGATGAAATTTTTTAAATAGCATTTCTTCTATAAATAAGTGCTTCAAATACATTAATGCGATATGATTACAAACTGTAGAAATGACTCGATGCATCGTATAAATTTGATTAACATTTTATTAAACTGTAAATACATATTATTATAGAATCAATGTGTTAATATAATTATGATATAAGAATCCTGTATGAACATGCATCATAATGTTATTTTAATATAAATGCTAAAGAATGTTTAAAATCACTTCATAAAAGATTCTTTTAAAAGTTAAATCTCAGTATTAGATTGATTTGTGTAAGTGCTTTAATTTTTTTAACAATTCATGAAAAATTCTTATTGCCTTTATTCTTTTTCCCCAACTTTAACATTCATTGAAAAAGTTATTGTAAACACACACACACACAAATGAATGATTTTTTTTTATTGATTTTAGGAGTGTATAACTTGAAACGAACTCTTGGGAAGTTATTTATAATTTAGGCATATAAGAAAATATTTAAATTGAAATGTTTTAAATTAGACAATAAATAATTACAAATTAGATAGCAATTTAAATTAGAATTAGACTAGATTATTTAAATTTAAATTAAATTAGTATTAGTTTTAAATTAGACAATAATTTAATTACCATATAAATTTAAAGAAAAATAAAATACTGCTTGATATAATTTTATTTAAAAGTTGTTATATTTAATATTCAAAATAAATTTTATTTTAATATGATGAATTGCATTTTTCAAAATTTAGTTACTTTATTGCCCAGTTGTTCAATTAAAAAGAATATGCATTAATTCTTTATGAGAAAAAAATCCAAATGAAATATGCAGCTATATTAAAAAATATGCTTAGATCAAGTGGTCATTGATGGAAGGGAAAGATAAATGTAAGTACGCATATGTATAATATTTGTTTAATAATTTATTTCAAAATGTAAAATATTTGTCAGAATATGTGTTTTGATCTTTCCTTAAAGACAATGATGACAATTTTTTCTGCATTTGGGCTCATGGAATGATAATTGAATCATTCCCTTCCTTGTGTAATTTGTTAATCTGCATGGTGCCTAATCATTCTGTATATAATTATACTCTTTGCTCCGTGCATCATTATGCTTGTTATGATTAAATATGTTTTTAGTGATGGAAGATAACAATATTTAATCCCCATAGGTTTTTGAAATGGAAGCAAAAGCTTATGGGTTCTTCTTTCCTCTTGAAGTGAATTTCTCAATTCTTAATCTAAAAGTTAAATCTTAATAGCATTGATAATTTTTTATGGTTTTATACTATGGTAATTATTTACTTTGCTGTAATTTAATCCTCACTGAGCTCCCAAATGCTTTCTGAGTTAGTTAGTTTTTTTTTTTTTTTTTTTTTTTTTTTTTTTGTAATTTGCAGAATATTTTTAGAACTAAGTTTTATCATTCATTTAACAGATGTTTTTTTATTGATTTTTTTTTGCATTCATGTTTCTGCCATTTAACTCTTTAACTATCACTCCATTTAATATTATTTATTCAATGAAACTAGTTTAAATGCTTGCATTATACAGCAAATGTATTTTCAAATATCTTTAACTGCATGTAATTACACAACTAAAAACCTACCACTATGTTACTAATTTCTTATTTACACTTGAAAGTTTTTCCAATTTATGTCTTATTTAAAATTGTACCAGCTGCAATCTGATGTTTAACAGACTGTAATCAGCAGGATTACAATTTTTCAATAATATATATGAAATTATTTCCCTTTTTTTATTTGAATTTTTGATAATTCTTCAGTAATTTTTGACAGACTTCAAAATATTTCACTAAATTTTATTTTACTGTTCTTGTGTAGGATAATATTATTAAACTCAGCAAAGAAGTGGATAAATGCTTTGATCTCAACCGTCAAAAGGCTGCAACAGAGGAGGCAAATAGAAAGAAAGCAATACAGAATAGATTAAAGCCCAAAGGAGAACGTTTTAGTTAAATAATTTTTGTTTTAGATGTACAGTATCAATAAATCATTGAAAGTAGAAAAGATTGTTTGTCATTTGCACTTATGGCTTTGAACTTTCCTAGTATTTCCCATCTCTATAGTACTTCTGTTTAAAATCATGATACAGTAAGATAAAGAAATCCTGAGCCTATACCTTGCTTGGAAGAATTGCAGTACCTTTGAGTAGTTATTTTTTACTTTCACTTGTACGAAGTATTGAGAAAATATAGTAATCGTCAAAAATATTCGAGAAATGCGATTTTGCTGAATCTTTACGTTTTTAGCCCTTTCCTGAGTTCAGAAAACACATTTTTGTTGTTGTCTGCTTTTCTGTGACAAAGTTCTAAAAAACGCTTTTAGCTAGATGGATGAAATTTGACATATGGTCTTTATATCAAATTTGTAGATTTCTATCAAATTTTGAGCAAAATCTATTTGGCCTTTTGAATGTTAGTTAACAAGATAACTATGAAACAAAGAGAGTTAGATGAATAAAATTTGGTGCACTGATTTAATATATATATTGTAGACATCTATCAAATTTTGAGCCAAATCCAACTAAGATTGACCTTTTGTCGATCTGTTTCTTCAGACAAAAATGTGGTAACTCAAAAACGCAATATCAAATTTGGTATGTTTTTTTTTTACTACAAGTGTAGTCTGTATCAATTTTTGGTTTCAATAGGTTGAGAAAAACACGTCTAAAACACAAATTCGATTTTTGGAGAGTATTAATTGCCAATAAAACTGCCCATGAATCGCACATTAGGCTCACTAAAAATGTTAAATTTACACCAAAAGTTATTATTTCGTAACTATTGTATGCCAGTACCATGCTAAGCTTTCTCTGGGTTAACACCTTTATTACATAATAGGCGAGAAAGTTTCGAGGAAACCACAACCACTGGTTTTTGACAGAGAGCATCATCTTCTAACGGCAAAAAAATTAAATACAAAGCTGTCTTGTACTTCAGTTTCCCCATGCATTCATTGAAGATTGAAAGCCTTTGAAGTAAATTGCATCATATTTTAGATAGATTTAAATATTAAATGTAAAGTAAAATAACTGAATGATTACAAATGATCTGTACAAAGAAAAACCTTAAGAGTGTTGTAGCAACGCAGTGTCCTCATACTCTGCCACTGCTTAGTTAGGTGTTTATTTTTCTAAGTGCTCTATCCTAAACATTTGCCGAGTCTTGCATTATCTAGTTATGCCATTGATTGTAAAATGATGCAATTATGTGTTAATCATTGTTGTGTTAATTCCTTAATGTTAAAATTTAAACCATTTTGGCTGAAATGAAGGAATACTGAACTTAAATCCAAATTCTATCATATTTGATGAAAATGTTAGATGTAATATTTTTAAGACAAAAACCTTCTGGAACAAAGTTTAATAATATTAATTTACCACTCTTTATTAAGTTACAAAGCTATTTTGTTACACAGATTTTGAATTGCATTATAACATGATTGTTATTTGCAATTTTTTCAAACTATCTTTAAAGAACCTGAAATATCAACACACTTTAATTATTTTAATATAATGAGATATATATAAATTTCTGGTGACATAATCTAAATTGTTTTCAACACTTTCATAACATAAAATTTTTACAACCAAGAATAATTTAATTTTTCCATGATATGAAGATTTTACATCTCAATTAACAACAAATGATAAAATTTCCATTTTTTTTAAATATCTAATTAGGTTTTAAATCATTATATACAAATATTTATCACATAGTTAAAATAATTAACAGGTTCATATATTCAATTCTCAAAAATTATTTTTTCCTTATTATTATTATTCTTTACTTTGGACTACACATAAACTATTGTTTGACACATACAGCAAAAAGAGACACACCAGAAAAAAGTACTTCACATTTATAAAATCAATTATAACAAACCATAGCGATCATTTGAACCATTGATACTACAAAATTTATTGCTTTCTATAGTGATAATGAATGCTAGTGTGCAGCTTCATGTCGAAACAATTATTAGATCGTCAACAAAATAAATATTGTTGAAGAGACATGGGGAAAGGAACAGATCGATTGAACTCATGTAATTAATACAGAATGAGTCTAAACTGATGTAATATTTTAAATATTATAGCATACAGAATTAATATTATTACAAATAATTTAAATATTATCGTGATGTTCTAATTTCTGTAAGTAATCGACTGTGTATTCAGTATGCATTTTCTGTTGAAATGTATTGTTTGAAGTGGGCTATTTGGTTGATTGGTACTTTCCTGTTAATGTACTGATGATGATACAATATACAAGAGCACCAAACAAAGAACCATTACATTGCAAAGCTACACAGAATTTCTTCTGACAATTCTTAACAAGATACTGTCATTTCTTCATTAGTGGTGCGACAATCGTTAGTGGGCCCTGGCTTTCCACAGAATTTCATTCCATGCCATTCTATTCTAGGATTAGATTTTCCTGTTTATCATCTTAATAGCTTGAGTTTTTACTATACCTAAGTTTTAGTCTTCCTCTTTTTGCCAAAAAGATCCTTTTAGTGACTCAATTGTCATCCAATCTTATTAAATGTCCTGCCCATTTTATCCTCTATATAGCAATCAATTTAATAATATCTGGCTCTTAATATAGTTTGTAAATTTCTGAACTGGTGCTTTTCCAATAATCATCATATTTAACTCTATTAAATATTATTCTTAAAATTTCTCTTCAAATATTGCAAGAGACTCTTTATCTTTTTCTCTGTCATCGCCAATCTTTCATTTGCGTATATGAGTTTTCAAGTTAATCAAAGTTTTGTAAATGAATAATTTGGTTTTTCTACTGATGAAATTCGTCATTTCTATATAAGGTAAATTTCAAGCATATCTATTAATGGAAAAGAATGAAATTGATCCAGAGACATATTATTAAATAGGCCAAGTAAACAATTGCTTAGAGAGGGTTCTGAAAAAATGTTAATGATTTATTCAGATTAATTCAATTGTGAGCTTTGTTTTAATTTTTAAAGATCGTGCAGTTAAACTTTTTCAGCTGCGTTTTTTTGGTGGATTATTTTAACAATATTCCTTATTAATTTCTTATTATTCTTATCTGTCAGTCTACTTTTACTGTGGTCTTAGGAGAGTAGGAATTAAATTTGGCTTGCTTCAAATCTTGTACCAATTTTTCTGATTTACATTTAAGGCAACTTAGTTAACAATATTATTGATTAATTCTTATTATTCTTCTTTGTCGTAGTACTTTTTTTGGGGGGGGGACTTAGGAGAGTAGAGATTAAATTTGATTGTTTCAATTCTTGTACCAATTTTTCTGATCTGCATTAGCAAGTCCTGGATGTGTTCATTTGATGGATCTTAAAGACACTATTCATATCTGACATGTTCACAATTCCTTGTTTTGTTGCACACAAATATTCAAGACTGTGACTATTTTTACATAATTCTAAAAATATCTATTTAGATGCATAGTTACAAAAGTAAAAACTGACAAATGTCATATTACAGTTCCTTGTTTGCCTGATTTTTGCTGTATTTGCTTTTTATTTTTTAATGTTTATTACATCAGTTTGAACTCATTTTGTACACATTAACTCTCGCTATGTCAGAACAAATTGGTTAAGATAAAAAAAGCTGGTTATAAAATCAAAATGATTTTGATCTGAATATTTTCTGATTCAATGAATTCTTGCTAAATTTTGATTTTTCTGCATACAATTTTTCCCAAGTAAAAAGCATTTGTAAGGAAAGTTATTAACTGACTATAATTTTAATTATTAAAAGGATTTATGAAAACTTCTCCCTGTTTTTTAATTTTATCACTTAAAGAAGCAAATTACATTTGAAAATATTAAAAAAAAAATATTATCCTGAACTTGAAAACAATTTCACTGCATTTTGAGAACATATTTAAATTTACCCCTGTTATAGTTTCATGTTCAGAAAGGTAGCTGTTCTATTTCATTGTCTGTGCATAGATTGTCTCTTAAAATTTATTTTCGTTTTCCATTAGAGAATTCTATAATGTATTTTTATTATTGCTAATTTCAACTTTTGGGAAAATTAGCACAGTTTTATGATGAAATATTAATATTGATTAAACTAAGCAGTCCCCTTTCTCTGTAAGTCAGAATTAATCAAGTATCCCAGAATGGTGTAGAAAATTGAGCAAACATTCAAATTGATCAAGATTTACATATTCACAAAGAATCATCTTGAAAATCGAAATCCCTTGCAACATTTTTCTGTCTTTAATATTTTAACAATAAATTCTTAATTATTCAGTGTATGTTAACAACAGGATTACATTATCGCTATCGGTGCAAAAGATAAATTTTCCATTATTATTTTTTTGGGGGGAAGAGGGAGCAAAAACATAATGATGAATAATACTTATCAACATATAAGTTGATTTCAAATTATGAGCGTCGTCTGAGTCAAGTAAAAAAAATGAGGTTTGTGTGAGACTTTATTGAGAATAATTCTACATGAATTACTTGGCAACAAGGAAATTTGTAGTTTGCAAATTTCTAATCGGACAAAGCCCCTGTCATACCTAATCCTCTAATCTTTCAATGTATGGTGTGCGCTTCCAACCAAAACATTGACTTAACTAAAAGAAACTAATGCTGATTGCATTAACATTGGCTTAACTAAAAAGCTTTATGAATATTTTTCCATCTTACTATTAGTTTAATTAAAAATCCAAATGCTAAATATTCCGTGAATATTTATGAGTTTATGGGTTAGTTAAAAAAGTAATACGAATGCTAGAAAAAGGCTTCGCTTTTATTTTGTTAAACGAAATAAGTTAATATACTATGTAGAATAAGTTTCAAAAATGTTTTTATCTTTAAACCAGATTAATTTAAGAAACGTATATAATTTTCTCAGCCAACTCAGTTATCAGGTATTACAAATTCATTAAATTTTATGTAGCTACTAACTTTTCCCCGAAGATAGTTTTATCCCAAATTGATTTATATTCGCTTGACGTAATTTAAATAGCACAAGATAATTGTGCTATTTATTTATATTCAAGATAATTATGTATAATATTTTAAGATATTGCCCAGTATAGTCACACATAATATTAAAATACTTTGGATATCTCTCTATATTTGGAAACATATTTATAACCAGCTTTTTATCTTCATCTTTACTTTTACAATTCATTTTCTACAAATCATGACATAGCATATAAATATCGTTAAAAACTGTAAATGAGCTTTGTAATATCAGTAAAAAAAAAATCTTACCACTCTACCATCTACAAAGAGAAAAACAAAGAAATATATCCAACAAATTTGCGAAATTCTAACGACATAGCATAAAAGAGCTCTTATAACATCTCTAGCGCAAGAATAGACGGATTCATTTCTTTAATTCTCTAACAATATTTTTTCTTATATGATCAACGTTTATATATAGATATATATAAAGTTGCACATCAATGATATTTAAATCGATGTTCTAAATCTAGAGGTGGTTTGCGAGTCTTATACAGAACGTATTTTATAGAAGTATGAACATTTAAAATGAAATTGGAAAGTTATGAATTCAATATAAAAATAAAATTTTTTACATTACTTCAAAATACAAGTGATATAGCTGCTTAATAAGGCTTGAAAATAATTCAAGCAGAAGAGTATGTTTGATAAATTTCTGCAAAATAAAATTTATATATATAACAGTATAATATCATTTTATCAATAATTATGATTTAATTTGCAGTAAGTAGTATTGCTAAAAGATTATAATTCATATTAGGCGGACGCTTTTCTTAAAACTGGAATAAAATTTTAAAAAAATGTGTTGACTTCTTTCATTCTACACGTTTTATTGTTTTATTACATTCGAAATTAAAGCAACTTAAATAAATAAAAATTGTAGTAGTTATATAACCTTAAAAATGGGGGGGAAAAAAGAGAGGATTTTTTTAAGTGAGAAATATAACGCATTTTAGAAAATATGGTAAAAATTTCATATTCATTTTATAATATATTATTATTATATTATTTATTTTATTTTTAAGCCCTATTCATGCAAAACCGTTATCAATATTTCCTGACCAGAAAAAAAAAGTAACTACAATAGTCTTTTTCTTTTTTTTTTAAATAATGGACAGAAAAACGAAATAATTACAAACAACAATACTATCTTGAAAATGAAAGGGGGAGTGAAACATCATTGGTGATAAAATATTGTCTTAGATCTTCTTTGCAGAATTAAAAAAATTTTTTTTTATAATTACAAAGTTTTTTGTTTTTATCTTCAGACTTTCTAAAATGTAATAAATAATCAATGAAACTTACTATTTCCTCTGCCTTCAGATAACCCTTCACTAAGGGAAAATTTACATTTGAGAATATAAAAAAATGTATTCAAAGTAATTATTTATTATGTACATTTTTATTCGGAAAATAAATCATTTAAAGAGACATTTTTTAAAAGAATGTTCTCACCTGCTGAAAGACATACCTCTATCTTTTATTATATGCAACTTTCAAAAACATTCTTTACTATCTGGAAATCTCTTTTCCTAAATTGAATAAAATATATAAGATTTTTAAGATACATAATATTTTTATATTTCTAAAATATTATGAAATACATTTGTGCTAATTGAATTCTTTAAAAAATATTTAAACCTTGTAATTAAGAATGTTATATTAATACTTCTTAGAAGAAAAACTGTTCCCTATATATGCTGAGCATAAAATGTTTCATTTGAAAGTATTCTTAACTTCAGAGAATATCACCTTAAAAAATGAGTTCTCTATAAAATATTTCAAAATTTCTAAAGAATACTTTCCTTCTTTACGATTATAAATGTAAAGATCATTGGCTAAATACTAAATAAAAACGAACATTTTCTGTTAAGATATTTGAACCAATCTTTTTATGTTGAGCGTTTATAAATACCATGGATTTATCAAAAAACTATTTTATGGCTAATGAATGGGGACTTCTGTATTATTATTTAATGGACTATTTTATAACTAATCAATGGGACTTCTGTATTATTATTTAATCGACTATTTTATAACTAATCAATGGGACTTCTGTATTATTATTTTTTGAGTTATTTTATGGCCAATCAATGATAATCAATTTTATGGCTTATCAATTAATTCATGCTAATTCAATTAATAAATGTAAAGCAAACCATACTATTACTTTGAATATATTGTATATCGAGGTTACAAGAGCAGTTATTTTACGGACTACAATCTTTATTGATTGTATTTTTTAAATAAAATAATTTTAATTCTTATCCCAGAAATTTTGTTATATTTTTAAACAATACTTTAAAAAAATTCAATTAAAAAATTAAAAATTTGGAGTAAATTATTTAATATCAATTCTTATATAAATAGGAAGTGATATTAAATAACTCATACTAATTAATTTTATTAAAATTTAATCGTAATGGCTTTTGCGATTTCTAAAATAATATATTTTTAAAAATTTACTTAAATTTTACATTTTTTACTTAAATTTTACATTATTTTGAAAAGTAAGATATTAAATTTGTAGAAGAATATGTTGGGCAAACTTTTTATGCTTAAAAGAACTCTTTTATATGGTAGGATATAGACTTTAAAAAATTTCTTTCAAATTTCCACAAGATAGTTAAGAGAAGACTTGAAATATGTTTTTATAAGACAATCGTCTTTCTCTGTTGTTTTAGAATAGTTAACATCTAAAATATAATAGCTAACAAACAGTTTGTGCAAAATACAAACAATAAGAATACAGCTTCACAAAGGCGTAACAAAAATAAATGATAGCTGAATTATTGTACTATTTTCACTTTTCTGCAATATTTAATTAAAAAAGAACTTCCAATGGCCGCACTATATTCTGGATTCACGACATTCTGAACATGGATATATCTCTTGCCTCAATCAGATCATGTCACTGTTTTCTCATGGCACATGTTATTTGACAGTGTCATATAGTGGAACATTTAATCACATATTTAGATGACATGAACTTTTACATTTGTTACGTGACTACAACATCATATGAATGGATTCTTTCTATCACAGTTCAGGATACTGCTAACCACCTCTAGAAATGATGACGCAGCAGTTTACGACAGATTTCAGTGGAGTTTCATTTAGGACAGTCGAGGGCAAGACACTGATAGCAGCACGACAACATCTATTGAATTTAAAAATAGAGTGCATACATATTAAGTTACATGGAGAAGTTGAAAACACGGAGATTTCAAGAAGGTAGAACAAGGAAACATGACTAGTTTGTCTTCTACCACTAAGAGGTTTTCCGCGAAAAGGGCGTAACCTGCTATGTCATTGATAAATTGATGTCTTAATTCTATGTATGGAGCATACTTAAGTACAACACTGAGAACAATATCACGTGGAAATTTTTTTTACTCATTTATGAAATGATTGTGGTAATCTATGTGAAATCTAATGAAAATCAAATGCAATGCTTCTAGTTTATTTTTAATGATGAGACTACTTGCACTTATTTTATAATGATGATCTTTACACATTGATTGAATGTAATGGTTTAAATCAAAGTTTTATTTATTTGAAACACAATCATAATAGATCTGATTATGTTTCTAACATTTATAGAAAAGAAAAGAAAAAAAAAATGTATCCTAATGAAACACGGTTTCTCTTTAACTACCCTAGTAGTAGTAAGATATTGTATAATATTTTTGCCATACTCAGATAATGCAAAAATATTCACGAATATCTTATGATATTAATATAATGTATCAATAATGGCATGATTTCGGCCGCCATTATTATTTTAATATTGCTACTGAATCAAATTACAAAGGAGTTTACAAATGGATAGGCACCATTATCTAGCATCATACACAAGAATCTTCTTAATCTGAACCAGTTACAAACACTTTCGCTTATTATTGAATTTCAGATATTTTGAATGCTGCTAGCATCACAAAACGTTATACAATATTTTTTGGTACACATTACTATAAACAAATTGTCATCAAAATTTAGTACAACGTAGAAGATATATTGTAAAAAAATCTTTGTGTTACTTGGAATAGCTGAACTGTCGTATATATTAATAATCTATGCCTATGAGTTCCATAAAAGTTATATGAGACAGTAACTCATAGTGCCGAATTTGAACGATGAAATTGCCATTATCACATTGGAGAAGAATTTGCTGTCACTTTTTAATAAGAATATGAAAGTTTCTGAAAATAATGAAGGTTTCTACATTCTCAAGAAGCAGGTTTATCGCGAGTTCTGTGAATGCTTTAAACCTGCTGGTGTTGCGGTTATGCTTACTGAAGCTTTGATGCAATTTGGCATATTCTAATCATACAAAATAGTGACGCTTGTTGGTTTGGTTGAAGATAAAATAGAAAAACATTCTGATATCTTACCATTTTCTTAAATTGTTACTGATTTCTATCTTTTATGTTCATTTTAGAATAATGACAATTTGATTGTCAAATTATTTTGATAGTTATGTCATTCTATTTCCTGAATTTTTATATTATTTTATTCTGAAATGTCATGAAACTTCCAGTTCTAAAATTTGAAGCAATCTATATTCAGATCAACATGATACTTGTGTATATTGTATTAATCTTATTTGTAAACACACTATTGTGAGAATGAATTTAATTGTACGAGTGAATATGTTAAAAAAAAAACAAAAACGGAGCAATATTTATAACAGGGAAAACGATTAGAAACAATTGCCATTTTTCTATCTCTTATTTTTACTAAAATTTATTTACTCTTAATAAAACACTGATTAAAATAATTCGCTTATAATTCATTCATGTATGGTATTTTTGAAGATATTCAGTGGTGGCCGCTTTGATTCTTAAATATATTTTGGTTTGCGAAGGGATTCTCGTTGAATTGTTTTCCCTATGGCACTGGGTATTGAATAATACTTTCATTATAAAATAAATATATTAGAAGTTTTGCATAAAATCTTGTGCTATTCGAGTGAAGTGATTATTCGACAGTATACAAATTTAATCATTCATCATAAAGTTTGAATGAAAAGAATTTTCGCTTTAGTAAAATTAATCACTCGTCAGAACATCTGAATGAAATTTAACTTCAATGTAATTTAACTTTTAAAAGTAAATTAATCATACAATGGACGGAGTAGTGTATTAACCAAAAAAAAAAAAAAAAAAAAAAAAAAATAGAAATAAAAAATAAAATAAAATAAAAATAATCTAGAAATTTGTTTCCCACGATTGATGAGAGAATAAAAAGAAAAATAAATTATTCTCCTTTCTTACGTGAAATAAAATGAATGTATGCAGTCTTCCTTCTAAAAGCTGTAAATTTAAAGCTAAATTTTTCTTAGAGGAAAATCTACTTCCAATTTCCTATTTTACGATTTTTTATTTTCGAACCGATTCACGCAGAATTACGAAAATTGATAAGTTTGTTTTATGGATGAAAAAAAATTTGTTGCACAAAAATATTTATTTCATAGGGACAAAAATATTGAACTCGATTTTAAGTTACCGTAATTAATTCAATGTGATTTTAATATCTCGAGCGACCACCAGAAAAAAAATATCGTGCTTTCTTCATAAAAAATGTTACGGCTTCATTACTTTTTTGATATTATGTGACCTTGAAAGACTGATGATTTTCAAAAGTATTAATATGCACCTTTTATATATTTTTCACACACTTCTTGAGTTTTGAAATTTTGTACATTCGTGTATTCTTATTGACAGTACACTAATACTTTCAAAACATAATTATCCATGATTTGATTAATTTGATTCTATATGAATGGCATCATCTGATAATAAATTAGAGAAAATTAATTTCAAGATTATTCAGTATTTATAACAACAAATTATAAAGGAAAAACTAAAATATATATATATATATATATATATATATATATATATCAAACTGAAAAATTCTACTTTTTACTACTCTAATAAAAGTGTGTTTTCAAAATTTATTTTCATTAAATTTATTATATAGTTTTTATTGTTTAAAATCTTTTATCTAACATTTTAATTATTTTATGATTAATTCTGCATGAAAGAAAGTGAAGCAAAACGCATTGTCATAAAAAATAACAACCTAATATTACTCTTACAATGTAAAACACATAGATTACCAAGATGAAATGTCAGCTAGAGAATTTTTTTAAAACAGACTGACACAAAAATATATACTTAACTTATATTAAAATTTCCAAGACATTTCAGAGGCTGTAATTAGACAGTACATGATGGAATGTTTCATCTAATAACCTTACCTTACACCTGGACAAAATTGCAATTCCATATTTATTTGTTCCAACAACTCAGCCATCATATGCATTTTCCATTTTTGCCAAAAGCTAGTTTTACAAATGAAATAATTATCGTTTGCATGCCACGAGAGCTATTCCAGGCAACATTTGACGACTTCGGTTATTAATGAATTTGGGCTTAACCCATCTTCTTTTGGTAAGACTTATTCAAAGCTCTGCATATTTAAAGATAGAAATTCGAACAGAATGACATCAACATTTCTGTTATGTTCATTTATGGAAACTAGAACAATGCTCACTTCTGTAGCAACGGCTATTAATCAGAAGTGAATAGCGAAAGAATTATCATACAATATTAACTGAATTAGAAAAGTTTTTAGTAAGAAATTCTCCCCTCTTCTATCTTCTTGTGAGATAAAGCGAAAAAAAAAATTCTCTTGGATGATAACCTTAATTAGAATCCCAATTATTTTTTTTTTACTTCTTAGCAACAGAATGAATATCACTCGTTTCCTCCAGTTAAATTTGAGCATGCGCAGAAAAATTCATTCTTGTTCAGAAAATTAAAAAAAAAAAAATACTGAACAAGAACGAATGAATTCTGAATGGACATAACATGTATGAATTCTGAACGGATGTTCGCTATCCGCTAATCTAGCTAATATCTGGAACATTTCTTTTGGCAGGCAGACTTATGGTATTGTGATTATCCGAAAATTAAAAATCATTTATTGATTGTTTTAGTTATCTTGTGCGTTACAGATTCAGTTCGTAAAGAATAAAACTTTTCTGTTTGTATTAAATGTGCTTAATCGAAAATAAAATACCAACTCTGTGAACGTTCCCGCTGACGTGAAGGAGTTTATTGCCAAATGCTTTTATTGGTTGCATTAGAGGACATTCCTGCATGTACTATCGTAGTGAAGGGCTTAATTTGTTGGAAAGGTGTGTTTTCAAACTTACAAAAAGTGCTCTAAAATCATTTCTTTCAATTTAAGAATCACAGTGTAACTCTGACTGAGCGTGCGCAGAAATGAATTTATATCTTTCTGCGCAATGATGTAATAGCACCGTTCTTCAATAAGATACTTGGAAAGGAAGGAAATGAAACGTTCATTAGGTCATTTTACAGTTCCATTTGCTTGTGGATTGTTATACTGACAAAGTAACGTGTAACATTAATTTCAAATTACACTTTTATATATTATGATAAGCATTGCATAAAACGAAAACTAAATTAATAAAACAAATGGTATACTTATGAAGAAAGAAAAAGTAATTTTTGATTTAATAAGACACAAATTCTTCAAAATCTATTGCTGAATTTGAAATAGAATTGGGTATATTTTTTAAGGAAATAAGCAATGTAAAACTGAGTTTGAATTTTTAGAAAAACTTTAGTCGTAACGAAATGTAGACACAGGTTTGTAAGCTTCTCTAATTTTAAATACAAAATTTTATTTAAAATTTAGACTGTTCCTTTTATTGAAGACAATTAAAATCGCTTACCAATTTTGTTCTTATATCAATACGAATTTATATAAAATAGAAACTTTCTGAAATAAAATTCTATATGCTTTTGAAAAAAAAAATAACTAAAGTTTGATATTTTTAGAGTGCCTATTTTTTCTTTTTTCAAATAAAGCGATTCTATATTCCGTATTTTTAATTGCAATTTAAATGTTTTGCTATTCATCAACTTGTGAGGCAAGAGGATATGTGAGAGAAACTAAATGCACCTGCATTTCTAAGCGCTACGTAGACATGCTAGGTATGTGTTAAGAAAATAACGAGTCAATTTTCGCTCATCAAAATCATCTTTCATATCACAGATCAATATCATCGAATAATTTTCCACAATAGAAAATAATATGGAATTTTAATTCTTTTGTTGAAAAATAATGCCCTATACAGCACTGATATGAATTAAGGTTATTCAATTTAAAACTACGCCATCGATTTCTCTCAAATGATCGTGCAGGATTTCGCAAATTTTTTAAATGATAATTAGGAAGCTCTTGGAACATTAAAAGTTTTTTTTTATGCTTCTTTTCAGATAACTAACTATGCTTTTCAGATCTTAACTACGCCAAATGCATGCATGTTAGAAGTATTACAATAAGTTCTAAATAAGTATCCAATGAATTTACTCTAAAACCATCTTTTTCATCCAATGATTTTCGTCATATTTTCCCAGCATTCTAAATTGTTTTTCTCTGAAACATTTCACACTACCTAAATTTTCCACAAACACCATTTTAAAAAATTACTTCAGAATTACGTTTAACTCAGAATTTATACAGTTCTGATCCATTTAAAGCAAATAAAAGCATTAATGTATTCGTAAATTGCATCACTTAAAACAAAACACTTATCTAAAACTTTCATAACATTATTAGTGATTTTGAAACCTATTTTACAATTGTCTAAACTTATCATATATAACATACATAGTAACATTAAAACCAACTCACCAGATGGTCGATCGCAAACTATAACAACAAGTGGAGCTTTTGCAACCAACAAATTAAGCCCCTGGAAATATTTTGAATACTCCAATCAACCTATCTATAACGTCGACATTTAAACATACATACCTGCACACATGTACAGACACACGTATGTTTAAGAAGACGTGTATCTTTACAGGTTTTCCTGTATGTATTTAAATAAATAGTTATAAATATATATGTATATATATACAGACACACACATACATACGGAGCTACGTAAATTCACACAGTGATCTCAGATCTGTCTCGATCCGAATTCATGCATCTCCTATGTGATATAAACTATATTGCTTTGGCTCAATATCTCAACTCGGAAAAAATCCCATCTTCAGGCAGCAGCCTAGCTACCTAGACGACAGAATCTGGCCTGCCATCAAACTTAAGGCATGTGTTAAGAGAATTTATTCAAACTGAGTCCACATTGTTCCATTTGCATTAGGTTCCTAGTATTCCCGCTCTTCGACGGTGCCGTGCATGTACCGGTCCGTCGAAGGCTGTTGCACCATTTCTGGTTGAGTCTCGTAGACGGGTTGCTGTTGTTGGTAGGCATAATCTGTGACGGTGGATCCGTAAGAGGGAAGTGGTTGGCTTTCTGTCAGGGAAGTCTCCTCGGCGAAATGAGGTGCCCCGTTCTGCTTTACATCGCTGAAAGCATTTTCCAGAGGGTTCCAAGAGGGGCCTTCATCCTCAGCTGGTGGTTCGGCCCAAGGTTGTTTCTCTCCAGATGCAAAGATGGCGTAGAATATAACGCCACCAAAGTGGATGCAACTGGCGATAATGAAGACTCGCTGCCACGAATCAGCTGTCTGTAATGGAAAAAAGAAAGAATGATGCTATTTATCTATTTTTATCGTCAAAGAAGTTGTGTCTGAATGCGTCTCGTATAGTGCAAAAAACATAAGTTATGTTGCGTCAATCTACGCTCTATTCAGATCGATATTGAACTTTGCAGATTTTGCCAAAAAGTGCAAAATCTGGACTGAGAACATTGTTTTTACATTTTTCTCCATTGCGCCTGAGCACGTTTATTGCTTACTTATTTGGTACTTATGCATTAACTGCATGGAATTGGCGAACTTTTAGTTTAATTATCTGCCTTGGCTAATTTCTGTCTTAGCCTCCTGTAATTGACTAATTTTAGACATAATCGCAGGCTATAGGCGGACATGGTCAATAAAACCGTGTGGGCAAAAAGTCCGTAAAAACTTTACAAATTCATAAAACCCGTAAAATTAAGCAAAATATTTTTTTTTTTTTTTTTTTTTTTTTTTTTTTTGCAGATTTAACATTGATGAGTCACGGAAACTTTTTTAGGTAAGAAAAAAATTTAAAAAAAACAGCCGATAGGTGGCGCTGGTATGAACAACTTAGTTGGAAATATGCAAATGAGACAGGCGATTATAAATACTTACGCTCTTGATCCAGAATGTTTTCCGTTGCATGCTATATAAATAAACAAGGATGCTATGTGGAAAAGATAAAGCTTTGTTGGTGAAACTGTTTTACATGAACCAGGAATCAGCGCCTGTTGCTCTGCGTAAATTCTGATTTCAGAAAAATGGGAAAGAACCTTTAATAGTGGCAGGTTCCTTAAAGTTTGTTCAGCGATTTGAGGAAACTGGGGCGCTGAAAAATCGTTTAAGGTTCGGGGGACCAAGTCTAATGCAAAAACATTCGGAGAGCGTTGCAGCTGAAATGAAAAATTAGCTTCCGAAACCGCGGCAGGGACTAGAAGTGCACGAGAGGCTGGCAGACGCTTGGAATTACCGCCATTCTCGATACGCAACATTCTTCATGGAGTTCTAAATCAGTATCCATACAAAATTACACTCTTGCCATGAACTTTTAGCATCGGATACTGTAGAGAGATAAGCATTGCTCTCTCCTAAATTGAACAAGATCCCTCTTGGTTCTTTAACATTTTGTTTACAGATGAAGCTCATTTTTTGCTCTATGGGGGAGTTAGTACACATAACTGTCGCATCTGGGTGATGTCAAATCCTCAAAAAAATCCTCCTATCAAAAGTGTATGCTGAGAAACCACTGCATTCCCAGTGTGGTGTGGTTTCACAGGTTACTTCATCATAGGACCCTTCTTCTTTGAAACACAGTGTCCGGTAAATGGATGAAAACGGTGACAGTAAATGCTCAGCGTTATTTAACGTGTCTGCGCGAAAAAGTTGTTCCATGTTTGCATGCAAAAGATGCGCTTTCTGCTGTTACATTTATGCAAGATAGAGCAACAAGTCACACTGCTATTCCAGTCAAGGAATTCCTGATACAGACGTTCGAGGAAGAGAGAATCATTAGTAGACGTTGCAAGTTTCCATGGCCTTCTCGGTCACCAGATATGACACAGAAGACTTTTGGCTAAGGAGAAATTTAACATCCGGGTGTATCAACCCCATCCATCCAATCTATCGGAATTGAAAGATTCAATCCGCCAAGAGATGTCATGTATACAGCCAGACATGCTGCACTCTGCTGTTGCTGGATTTGTGACACGTCTGCAATGGTAATCACTTATGGTGGTGGACATGTTGAACACATATTGCAATAATAAATGATTTGATAGCATTATTTACGTGTCTATTCTTTCACTTATGTAAGTAACACCGCCTATCGGCTGCTTTTTGAGTTAATTTTTTTTAACTTAAAAACATCCTGTGACTTATCGATGCTAAATCTGCAAATTGTTTTTTATTTTGCTTAATTTTACGGGTTTTATGAATTTTAGAAGTTTTTACGAACTTTTTGCCTTTCCGGTATAACACAATACCTTTGGCGATTAATCGTAGGTTAAAATAACATCCCCTTTGTCGAGATATTTTGGGGCAAAATCTAAAGTAAAAGGTAAAAGAAAAATTACTCATTGGAACGAGCTAAAATTTTGAATAGCCAAATAAAATAACTTTGTCCGCTAATTTCTGTAAAAATGTAGGTGTATTGCTATTCAAACCAGCGGGAATTGCCTTCTCAAAATTTCCTCCATGCACTGTAATAAAGGTGTTAGCCTATGGAACGTCTTACATAGCAGTGGCGTGAAATAGTTATTAGTACAGAATATTAATGTTTGGGGTGAATTAGCATTTTTACCGAATCTATTGTGTCATCCTTGGCGAGTTATTTGGCGATAAATCCCTGGCATGCGGTTTTATATAGTATCCAAAAATCAAAGAGGTGAGCCTGTAAAAGATACAAGATTAGTTAAACCAGCAAGAGTGCTCTACTCAAAACTTTCTCGCAGACTATCTATTAAAGGTGAATTGGTATTTTAGACACGTTTTTCCCAAACGTATTATAATCAAAATTTGATGCAGAACTTCCATTGTAGTCGCACCATCACGTATCAAATTTGAAATATTTAAGTCCTTCCGTTTTTGAGTTATCATGCTTCAGAAAGTAGAGATCAAATCTCTTGTTTGGATTTGGTTAAAAATTTGATTGATGTCTACATTATTGACATTAAATTTGTCTACAGAATTTTACCCATGGAGCTCTTTTTGCTTTGTAGAATTGTATTAACTTACATTCGACAGACAAATTTCCTCAGAACAGATTTTGTCCCAAATTTGATAAAAATCTATAAATTTGGTGTAAAGACCATATACCAAATCTATTCCATCCATCTAGCACAAAGCATTTTCGAGTTACCTTTATCAAAAACAGACCGACAGACATAATGCCAAAAAATATGTTTTCGAACGCAGGGAGGTCTAAAACGTGGAGATTCGATAAAATATAAGGTTCGAATTTTTTGGCGATTGCAGTACTTTCTCTATACTTCGTATACCAGAAAGCAAAATGGACAAAAGTTCTTGTCTTCTGAGGAATTAAAAGAACGCAGAATATTTTTTTATTTTTTCGCTAAAAATCTCATTTTAAGGGCGATGGGGTGGACACGCTGAATTTAGTTTAGCCTTATCTACAAAGTAAAGATTCGTGTAAGGTCTGTAGTTAAAAAAGAAATATCACGAAATAGAAATTGAACCTACCTCTTTTTCAGTGAGTATTTCGACCACAATGGGGCAGATCATGCCGGATAACGTACCAAATCCGTTGGAAATTCCCATCAAGATACTAGCATATCTAGGAGCGATATCAAGATGATTCACATTAAAGCCTGCGAAAAACGACGGAAATTACTTTCTGAATAAAATGAAAAAAAAAAAAAATCCGAAACCATCTAAATCAACATATAAATAATGATTGTTATGTTGCGCAACCATATAAAGTAGAACTGGATTTAGAATGTGTCATTTTTTGGAAACTTAATGAAAATTTATATTAGCACTAAACAAGATTCTGATAGTCAAATTACGAGACTCTATTCAAAGCATTTTCAAAATTTAAATGAGAATTTAAAAAATATATATATTGTCATGAAAGCATTTTCCGATTAAAAACTAATACATCGAGAATAAAATATTTTTAATTTTCAAAATTCAATTGTATTTGAAAATGAAGCTTTTATATTACAATAAAATAAATTATATAGGATACCCACTTGAATCCCTCCCCTTCTAAACGATAACATCTAAAGTAATGAAAATGGTATCTAAATATAATAAAATCGCTACATGAGAGGTGACACCTAACGAAAAGCTATAAAGTTGACGTTCTTATTTTGTAAACGATATGTCAATTACAAAATTGGAATTTTCGATTTAGTATAAAAAGCATTTTAATGCTATGAGCAAAATATTCAACATTCGCTTTTGTTTATTTGCGATTTTCGAAACTGCGATCTCACAAAATGTGTTAAAAAGGGAGAGGGAAAAACTAGTTATCAAAAGATACCATTATTTGCATTTTTCGGATTGCTCTCCATCATAAACAATGCAGATTTAGAGCACAGTTTCAATTTCATTTCCTACTTTTTACCATATCAGCTAGTGCGCTAGCACAAATAACAATAATATGCTATGGGAACATGCAGAAACCAGCTGTTTGAATGAATCCCATAGGAAAAAGCATTTGTGAATCGTCTTTTTTAATCCGAGAAATAATATTTTTTTCTTTGTTTTACAAATATATCGATTCTTAGTATTCATGTGCAAACGATATCTTTCTCGCATTAAATCAATAATGTTTCACAATATTTTTTTTCTGTCTAATACCATTTTTGAGATATGAATATTAACTCTAATGCTTTTGACGAAACGGCGATCCAAGTGATTTCATCGCATTGTGCATACCGTTTTATTATACCTAAACACCATTTTCATGACTATAACCGTCACGGTTTCTGTTGAGGCTATTACTTGGTTATGTTTTTACATAATTATGTTTTGAGCGTATTTCGGTTTAGAAATTTTTGAATAATGCTGTTTTACATGTCAGCAAGAGGATAGAGCTTATACTCTTTTTCCAGATTGCTGTTCATTCATTCTAAATATACAGGCCGCCTTTGGCGACCAGTTTGTTCGCCTAGATTATTGCATTTTTAGACTGTTACACCATAAATATGGAACATATTTTTAAAAAAACATTTCACTGGTTATTTGGTTTCACAGAAAAACACGAATTGAATCAATTTACTCACAATTAAAAAAGTTTATACATTACAAAATCATATTGGTTGGCAAAACACACGATTGAATATTTTGATGATGAGTTTGAGTTCCATCACAACATTTAAGAAAATATTGTTACATGTGGAAAACATTCTACGAAAATGAAATTAATATAATTAAAAAGTTAATTTTTTCCCCTTTTAAGATAACACAAAGACTATTTTTGTAAGATGATTGTTTTGGAAAATACGAATATCATTTTATATAAGCAAGCAAGTCATAACTATTACCCAAATGGGGATGGTTAATCCTATTTTGGTGTTAAATTAAATTTTCCTTTCGTAGGCCTATCTCTTTATTTCCTCTATATTTTTTCCCCTCTGATTGAATGTATTTTTTAATGATACATAAACTATCTACAGAATATTTCCAATAATATTTTGAAACTCCATTAATTAGCTACTTGAAATGTTGAATTCAATGGAGCTGTGAAAATGTTCAAAGAAGCAATCTGAAATGCCTATGATGGTTTGTTCAATTTGACTGTTGCCATTCGGCAATAGAAAATAAAAGCGATTTCTGTTCCACGTACTTTAACGTTTCATATGTAGATTGAAAGTTTGGATAGTACTTTAGAGTGCTTATCGTACTCTCGTCATAGACATAAGATTACATAAGGTAAAATCTGTCTACGTTGGTTTTTATGCTATACAAGTTTTATGCCGGCATCCTGGCATAGGGCGTCCTGGGTTCGAGTCCTCCCCGCGTCTGGGCGTCCTGGGTTCGAGTCCCGGTTCGGGCATGTTGTTCTTTATCTGTTCTATCTGTGAGATGTGCGAATGTGCCCCCCCCCTTGTAAAAAGGGGCTGTGCAAGCGAATGTGATGCGTGAGTAGCTAAGACGTACTCTTAGCCCTAGTTGGCGCTACTAAAAAAACAAGAGACGCACCCTCGGATTAAAATCGCTGCTTTCGTCAGCGAGCTTGTCCATGGCAAGTGCCATTAGAAACAACAACGTTTTATTATTTTTATTCGCTCTACTTCACTTTTATTCGTTGATTATTTCGACATTCTGAAAGTCTTCATAAAATCATGATATACTAGATTGTAATAAATGATTTAAAAAGCTTATTTAACACTGTTAATCACAATCAGATTGAAATCACAGTCGGATCCCATCACCATGTTCGCGAAGCGTTCGCCTTCTGTGTAAATGTTTGCCAAACAACCAACTGCTAAGTAGGTAGAGACCAAAAACGAAGTTCCATTTAAAATACATTCTATTTTCATTTGGTAGGGCAATAATAAACATTTTGTGGAATGCCACATTTGGTGAATTATCGTTTGCAACTAGGAGGAGGGGTCTCTCCATAAGTTTCTCACATACTTTAAAATAAACGAGCAATTCCCTATGCCCCGCAATAAATTGTGGACTATACACTTTGCAGGGCATGGGCGTATAATAAAGAAATATTAATATCTGTCGTGCATTTAGCATTTTTACTGAACCTATCATGATATTCTGACAAGTGCTTTGGTGATTAATCCCTGACACGAGGTTAATAGTATTCGTAAATCGAGTTTTTGTTTTAGATGCATTTTTCCCAAACATGAGAAACCAAAATTTGATAAACACCTACTATTGTAGTTACAAAATTACATATCCATTTTGATATCTTCTTTAAGTCACTGTGTTTTTGAATTATCGCGTTTGGATGTTTCTGAGAACAGACATGTTCTAAAAGATCAACAGACGTTTAACCACTTGTTGAATTTGATAGGTGTCTACTCTATGGATGCTAAATCTGGGTGCCGGTTTTGATCAATCTAGCCCTTCACGTTTTGTAATTATCATGCTAATTTTTATTCGAACACCCGGAGACACAGGTTACCTCTGTCAATAACTCAACATTTGATAGAAATTCTCAAATTTTATGTAAAAACCCTATACCAAATTTCATTCGCCTAGCTCAAAGCGTTTTTGAGTTATCTTTGTCTCAGACTGAGAGACAGACATAATGCTAAAAGTGCGTTTTCAGAATTCAGAGATTTAAAACATGGATGCTCGACAAAATTTAGAGTTTGCATTTTTTGACTATTCTTTATACTTCGTGCAGGAGAAAATAAAAATGTAACAGTATAATGCGTATCCTTTAAATATTACGAAAAATGAAGTCTTAAATACAATAATATATTTATCCATTTTCTACTATCGGAATCATGATAAATTTTATTTTTATCAATTCAGTTTTTGCTTGATACAGTTAAATAATACATAAAAGAACATAAGTATAAAGATAGTATCCTTCAATAAACGCTATTTTTTTTTAAAAAAAAGAAGCCATATTAAATTAATATATTGTTGAATTTCTCATTTTGAAGGTTTTTGTCTCAAACTTTCACCTTTAGTTTTATACTTTACCGTAGTTGTACTTTTTTGTGACTAGTCAATGAAATATCTGAAACTATGTGAGAATTTCTCCCAAAGTTATTAATTTAAAATTAAAAAATATTTTTGAATTTCTTCTCTAAATTAAAAACTTTTTTCAACACATTTGGATAAATGACTTTATACGAACCTACCGACCTACTTTTTAATATACTTCTCGAAGCATTCGAAGATTTCTGTAATAGAAAGCATTAAAAAAACGATAAAAAGTAAATATTTTTATTTACCAAAAGATAATACCATAAGATATTTTTTCATGATAGTTCTATAAATAGTTGAATAATTTGCCATTCTCTTATTCATATTCCATAATGCGAAAAGGTATAAAACATTGAAGATTTTTTATGATATAAACACTAAAATGATACAACAGGCCAAATAAATTTAATATAACGCATATTTGAGCCAGTAATGAATAAAAAAGAAAAGCTTACCAGATATTGCGAAACCACTGAAACCTACTGCAATAGTCAGAGCAGCTATACAACCCACAGTACTGCGGGTATAGCCAACGATGAGTAAGAAAATAGCCTCTAAGCCAAAACCTACAAATGAAAAGAAAAAAAGTATTGATATCGCAAGAATTTTTTTTTAATTAAATGAAAAGCAAAATTAATATAAAACAGCAGTAATTAAATGAAAAGCAAAAATAATATAAAACAGCAGTATTGGTTTCACCAAAACTTTCTTGCATATTCTTTAATAAAAGTAAATTTGTGCCCTAGACGAGATTTTCAAAAGCCGATTGAAAGCAAAATTTGATATAAGACTACAAATGTAGTCACAAAAAAACTTACCACATTTGATATATTTAAGTCATTGCTTTTTTGAATTATAACGTTTACATGCTTATGAAAATACAGATCGAAAGATGTCCAACCAATTTTTGGATTTGACTCAAAATTTGATAAGTTTCTACAATGTAGATGTTAAATCTATGTGCCGAATTTTATACATCTGTCTCACTTCATGTTGCAGTTATTGTGTTCTTATTTCGGGTAGCCAAACAGTTTTCCTTGAATGGATTTCGTTCAAAACTGGGAATCTACAAATATGGTGTGGAGACCATATACTAAATTTCATTCGTCTAGTTCAAAGCGGTTTTGAGTTATCTCTGTCACAGATAGACAAATATTTTCTGGAAAATGTGTCTTTCGTACTTATGGAGGCTTAAAACGGGGAGATTCGTCAAAAACTTGAGTTCTAATTTTTTTGACGATTTCAATTCTTTCTCTATACTTCGTATACGAAAAAGTAAACCGACTGGGATAGTCAGTAGCTTAGTTAATTTGATAGTTAGTAGCTTAGTCCATTTTTCGTATTTCGTTTTATTCTTTCATATCTTGTTCATAGATACATTCTGTGTTATCTTTTCCACGAATTAATAATTGATTCTGTTTTGTTTCGTATATTTAATAAACCAAGTTTTTGAGCAAACAATTCTGTTACTTTCATGTAAAAATATTAAATGAATGTGGTAAAAAAAATTATTTAATATCATCATGCACTTTATGCTTTTATGCTTTAAAAGCTAAACATGCTTTTAAATCAAGCAATGCAATGAACTGTCCCAATGAAAGGTATATTAACCCTTAAAGGGCCATTTTTTTCTAGTCATATTATGTTAAAATATTTTTAGGCTTGAAATTAGAATAAGAAAAGGGATTCATTTAGCTTATTAGATAAATTTAATTTGATTAATTTGGTTAATTAATAATTAAGTAACAAATCAAGTCGCACCATTTTGTGTGAGATAAAAAACTGAAGCATCTAAGTTTCTGTCTTTCTAAAAAAATTTGTCAGAACTTATGCCAACCTACATAAATTCATACAAAGATTGATAAATTTGGTGGGAAGCATACTTCCCACGGCCCTAGAAAGGGTTAATACACTGACTGATTCTAAAACCTTGAGAGTAATTATAGAGAAGGCAATATATACTCAAATAAATCATTATTAATGGAACACTGAATCGAAATCGTACAGTTACAATCGAATTAAATAAAAAAAGGCATACTACATATAAAGTATGCGACACAGATTTAAAGGCACAACAATTTCACAATAGTGCAACAATCCAGTGCTGTATTTAGCATAACGGATTAAATAGCAAAACGGAAGCAATATTAGTAATGACAACCAGCAGGATAAGTCTCCCCAAAACGTTTTCGCTTCCTTATTAATAAAAATGTTATCTCCCCGCAAAAAATTGCGGATCTTTGATGAGGCAGAAAACCCGTTGATGGTATTAGAGTACAATTGTAACGAAGTATTAACTTTTGGCGTGGATTTAGCATTTTTACTGAATCTATCGTATGATCTTTGGCGAGTTTTTTTGGCGATTAATCCGTGCTGCGCAGTTAATAGTAACCGAAAATCGAATTCGTGTTGAAACTCATTTTTCCTAACCGATTGAAATCAAAATTTGACACAGAACCACAATTGTAGTCACCAATTCTCATATCGAAATTGATATTTTTGTCATTGCGAGTTTGAGCTATCGCGTTTACATACTTCTGAAAGTACATCGACACATATTCAGTCTCTTATTCATTTAACTCAAACCGAAATCGATAGTGTAGAAACACTATATATGTTAACTATGTGTACCGAATATTTTCTATCTAGTTCTCTTGGTTTTGTAGAGCATTGCATTAATTTATATTCGAACAGCCGAAAAATATTTTTCTGAATGAATTTTGCTGAAAATTTTACAGAAATTACAAATTTGGTGTAAAGAATACCAAATTTCATCTATCTAGCTTAAATAGACTTTGAGTTATCTTTATCACAGACAGGCAGACAGACAGACATTTTTAAAAATGTATTTGTTGAATTTCGGTAGGTGTAAAGCGTGGATATTCGTAAAAATTTCAAATTCGTATTTTTCGACGATTACGATATTTTCTACTTCCTATAAGAGGGAGTAATGAAAAGATATACTTACAATAAGTGGAAAAAGGACTTGCTGATCGAAGTTGTGCACGATTTGCAACAATAATACAATTATGTTATTCTACTATTGTAAATTTGTATATAATTAAACCTGTGTTGTACACTATATCTGCTGTATCAGTTACTTTTATTTAATTCACCTGAAACCTCTACAGCGTTCCACCTTGGTAATGGTGATTCCATATTCTACTGTAAGAATGCTTTGTTTGTCCTTTTTTGATTTATTTGAACTTTTAAAATAAAGGTAATAATAAGGTATTAAAGGTCTTATAAGATATTCTAAATGTATATTTAGTTATTAATGTATTTCCTATATTGTTTTCTAAGTCACTGTTCCTGGACATACAATTCCATTTGAAATGAGTTACAATGGCGAAAACTTCAATAAAATTCACGCAGGTTTGCCAATGGTTGAATTATTTCCTTAGTTAAATAAATTTATTTCATTTCATTATATACCACGTGTAAAAATATTAAGAACTCAAGGCACTCTGTGACTAGTGTTATAGTGAGATAAATACTTAAACAACTATCGAAAGAATGTTTGAATTTTATGAAATAATTATTGTGGAATATTTTCTGCCTTACTATTTATTGACTGCACGCCTAATATACAGAATGGTCGGTAGAATACTTTCAAGGTCTTTAAATTCAAAACAGCATCTCGCATAACTAGGAAAGTGGCGTGTATCCGTAGTAAAGTAATTGTGCTGAATTTGTGGTGGCAGATTGCATCACCCATAGCGGTCAAAAATAACTCAAAAATTACAGGAGACCGATCAAAAAGTACAATGAGAGATAATTGGGATTAAATCGAAAGCTTTCCGTCATTTGAAAGAGAGTTTGTCCTAAATTGAGAAATGCATTATTTGATTATATCATAATTGAGAAATGTATTATCGTATTAACATAAAGTATTTTTCGAGATTATCAACGGCGATGTGAAGTTAAAAAAAAAAATACGAAGAAAATAAACAAAAATAATAATACCCCCCCCCCCGCAAAAAAAACAAAAACAAAAAACAACAAAAACAAAAAACAACAACAACAAAACAACGTAATTGGGGGGTGGGGATGCTGGAGAATATATTTTCCAATTTTTAGACTAACCCTTTTTCAAATCACGAAAGTTCATAATTTTAATTGCAAATATCTCCAACAATTTTATATATAACTCCAAGAAATCTTTCCCTATGTTTTTATTATGGTATAGTGTACATTTTCAAACATGACTTTTTGGTTGATCTCTTTTATTGGTTTGAGTTATTTTTTGTAACTTCCTTATTTCACCACTAGTAACGCTATAACCCGTTTCAGCATAATCACTTTACTACAGATACACATTGTTTACCTGGCTATATGAGACGCTGCGCTGTTTTTGAATTAAAAGGCTTCAAGGGACTTTACCGTTCACCTTGCATAGTTGTCACGTTATAACTAATCATGCTTTTTATCGATATAAACTGATATTTTACTTCACACATTAATACTGAAAAACTAATATGTAATTTGACTTTAATACTTTGAATCAAGTGAGTAAAAAATTACTGATTTTCGATCAGCATCCACATTTCATATTTAAATCTGCAACAATATCATTTGTTTTAAGTCCTGCGTCCAATTACCTCCACAATTAAAGATTTTCCTCACTGCAGTGGTCGTGAGTATTTCCCTCCGCCTCAGCAAATCGGCCAGATGACCACCGATGGGCACCACTATTGTCATCAAGAGATGAGGCAGGGCTCCAAGAACACCAGACTGGACAAAGAAACAATCATCAAGTCACATTAAATAATACACTAACAAACATTATCACATTGTTCAAAACATCTATATATATAAAACGCTAAGGTACATGGCACTGAAATCGACTGTATTACAAATTGTCGAATGACAACGTCAAATACACGATACGAATTTCAGACTGCTTTATTTACTGAACATTTTTACAGCTGTGCTGAATCATAAGCTTCGCTTAGTCGATTAATGTGGCTATTAGATGCGTTCTGGAGGTAGTTTGCCACGTCACCAAAGATGACATTCAGTCAGAGGAAAGAAGTTATAAAAGAAATCAAGAAATGGGTTACGAACTAAAAGTTCAATCAAGCGCCATAATTAGACTTAATCATTGGTAGATAAGTAAGAGTGGTAAGACTTTAGATTAATGTACGGCTTTTCGCCAAGCGCGCCAAAATCATGTCAATTGTCCAAAAACTCTCTAAACGTCTACAATTCTTGGTGTATAACAGAAATGCTAACAAACGGCTCTTAAAATAGCAATCAAAAATTGTCACAATTATATTTGATGAGAAATCGCTCGAAATATTTTCAATTTTGGCGCTCATACATCAACTTAAGTCCAGCCGTAATCACTATGATTTGCGCACAGAAATTGATACTCTAATCTTTAAAAACAATTATAAAAATGCTCTTTGTTTTAACTGAGGACTAAAATAATAATTTTTTTAATGATATAAATTTCATTTTCGTGCGTTCATTTAACTCTAATGATATTTTTAATTCGATTTGATACACTATCAGAAACAATGTTTTTACGGAATTGAAACTCCCCATTAAAACATTTAAGCGCGTGCTTTTGCCATTCATTAAATCCGTGGTATGATTTTCAATTCCGCTTTTATTTCTTAATATATACGCTTTGTAAATTGTAGTAAACTATCTTAATTGAATTCATACGTTTCGGTCGTGTTAAATTACTAGGTTAAATGATTTTTTAAAGAAATGTATCCCATATTAATAATTTAACGGTCTAAATATTCAATCTAGGTTAACAAACTGGTCGCCAAAGAGACTAGTTATTAAATCTGTTTAATAATTAACGTCCATTGGAAGGTGTTAATCTCCGAAAAGTGTAACTATACTTCATGGAGGCTAATGCAAAAAAAGAGATGAAACCCAATCTACCCCTATTTGGACGTTGTTCGATATTCGGAATGCTGGTCAAGGTGAAAATATCGTATCAATGATGTTGGGTAATTTGTGATAATAAGGATGTTAATATTTATTTCCAACTGCAATTGCATATTCATATGATTCTAAAAAGGGAAGAAATTATCAAATGACATCAACTCCAATTCGATGTACTGAATGAATCCATCGTCGACAAAACTGATTAATGTTATCTATACTTATAATAAAGCTCAATGTGTGTGTGTGTGTGTGCGTTGGCGCTCTACAGGCCAGACCGTTTGACTTACAGCTACCAAATTTGGTACATGTATACCTTGGAGGTTGGGAATGTGCACCTGGGGTTCCTTTTTTCGAATTTTTAATTAGAATTTTAATTATTAATTAAAAACTAACTTTCCCGCCAAAAAAATCTTAAATTTTCCCCACCGCCAACTTTTTCGCCAAAAATATCTTCCATTTCTCCCACCGCCAAATGAAAAAGGCTTCAGTTTTTTTTTCTCCCAACAGTAATGAGGCTAGGGTTAAAATTTTTCGGCGGATTATTTCAATCGATTCTGTATTTTCTTAGTGTTTGATGCATTTAAAATTAAACATTGTTAATGAATCGATCTTTCAGATTCATTTTGAAGTACTTTTGAATTAAAATAAAACAGAATAAAGGAAAATAAAAATTTCTAATCCGCATAGCGTTACCCCAACTGGCGTAGAAAAAAATCACGTATTTGCATTACGTAACTGGCGAAGAAAATTCACGCATGCGCATTCTGTTCTGATTGTTGCCATGACAACCGTTATCAATGGATGATTTAAATTATTTTTGGGTTAGTTGCATGCTTTTGTAAGTAAATTGTACTTATGTTAGTTATATATTTTTTGTATATGCTTATAGTTTTAAGTACATCGTTTTTTAAGTAGTTTTTTTAAAACCTGTTTTCAACCGTTTATTTTAAACGATTCGTTTTATTTTCTTAGTGTTTGATGCATTTAAATTTAAACATTGTTAATTAATCGATCTGCTCATAATGAATCTAAGAAAATTTTGTTGACAAACACTTGAGATATTACATAAATTAAAAAAAAAATATTCTTTAGTGCCCATAAAGTTTAAACGCTGTGTGACTCTATTTTCAGTAATCAGATTATAAAAAAAAAATGCTTTGTTTCAGTAAAAAATATAAGTATATTAATTGAATATTAATTCTTTCCACTTTAATTTAAAGCATAAATTCTACGGGTGCTAACAGAAAATTAGAGAGATACATATTACGTTATGACTGAAGGCCTTTATAATATTATGAATGAATTATATGACAGTCAAAATTTGAAGTTTTAATATATTTTGATGAAGAAGCTATTAAAGTAGGAATTGCATAAAATATTTAATTATTAAAATTTTAACGAACATTAAGATTGGCGAACCGGCTGGTCGCCAAAGGCGGCTACTTTTAAGAATAAATCATAAATAAAAATTCAGCTACTGTGCTAAACATAAAAATAATTTGACAGACATATAGACATAAAAATATTCTAAATGATGCATATAAAATGGGCAAAAAAATTACAATACCCTCATTTTCCATGTAAAAACACTCAACGGCATTTTAAACACGCTGACTTTACAAGTCAAGCATATAGTCATGCCCTTAAACAAACGCGCGTTGAAGTAACTGTACTAGCTTTGCAGTGATATAAAAGTGCCAAGGTGAGAATAAAAGCATAAAAGAAAGATAAGAAATTAAACTAGCTGCCTTCAGCGGCAACTTGTTCGCCCAGATTAATTTTTTAAATTATTAATATGGAAAAAATCGCACTTAGAAACATTTCACATTGTTATTTGATAGGAATAAAAATATGAATTGAATTGAATCAATACTCTATAAATTAGTGTCCGTGAAACTTAAAATGTAAGCTACGAAATAAAAACGAAAGTGAAAATTCTACTTCGAAGTTAATGTCCAAAATATCAAATTAAATTTTAAAAATATTAAAAATAAAGAGAAAGTTGTACGAAAATAAAATTTATATCAAATAAAGAAAGTTTTTTTAGTTTTAAAATTATGCAAAAAGGCTTTTGGTGACCAAATAATTTTGGAAGATATGAAAATCAATTTCCTTCGGCAAGTTATAACGATTACTCATTTAGCCTATATTCGGTAAGCCGATTTTTACACTCTGTTATTGCTTTCTGTTTGACGTCCACCATATTGATTTCTTTTATATCTTTTTTTCTTCTGACAATAATATCTTTGCTCATACGGCGAGTTCTCTTTCGAGCCATTCGAAAAATACTTTGCAGTTTTATTAATTAGTTAAACGAATTACTGGATTAAATTAACTCGCAAAAACGTTTAATGAAGCTGTCGGAAAAGTCTGTCTGCATTACACACACACACGCACGCACACTTTATATGATTTTTTTTCCATCATGCGAGTATTCTTTTTTATTGTTTGCAGCATTTCATGGTAGTTGTCTGCAGTGCAGTCACTGTTCTCTGTACCCTGCGTTTTTACTATTGATACTATTGAGCTTGTTACTATTCTCACTCGATTTAGAATCAGTCACATTTGATGCCATACGTTAGGCGCCCAAGAGTGATTTTTATACCAATCAAGCCATGCCACAAATATTGATTTTAGCTTGCAGTGCCCGGTATTGTTCACATTACTAATTCAAAGGAAAGGACCTGTACAATTCACCTTTTCAATATTGAAGTTGAAGACCTGCTTGAGATACATGGGTTGAGAAATGAGCAGCATATAAAAGGTCCAGCTTCGGCAGAAGTTGGCCACAATGATGGCGTAGACCGGCATGGAAGTAAACATTGCTTTCCAAGGCGTCGTCCGCAGCTGGAAAAGAAAAGAATAATTAGCAAGCTATAGGACGATGCATCAATATGAAAGTGAGACTGTGGTTCTAGGGCCCTATTTCTTTTATTAGAAATTTGAGATTTTTATGGTAAATATTCATTCAACAGACCTCAGTAGAAGGGAACATTTGATAATTGATTTCAGACCAGATATATTTTGTGTCTCACTGATGTGACAAATGGAATTTTGAGATTGTTCCTGATGTTCCAAGAGCTGATTGAGCTCTTTGGAGTAAGAAGCAGAAACAGTGTAATTAGAGTTACACCGATATGAAGGAATTTTGAAATTTTTCCTACGTTTCAAGAATGGGTTAGCTCCTTTGGAGAAATAGTGTAGTGTACGCCTTCTCTACAATATCAGGTTCGATTAAAAAAAAGTAAATGAAACATCGTAACATCGAAATTTCACCTTTAAATAAAAAGCTACCAATATGAGAGGAAAAGTATTAAATCCATTAAATTTTAAATTAGACTATCAAAAACGTTTATACATTCAGTTATTTGATTTTTAGAGAAATTAAACTAAATCACAAATAAATTGAAAAAAAGAATAAATGTAAAATTTGAAAAACATTTAATTTTTTTAAGTGGAGCAATTTTTTAAAAAAAAATACATTTTTGTTATACAGAAGGAAATACAGAGTAAAAGTTTCAGATAAATATCGGCATTAATTTTTTGAAAAATTCAATTTTGTCGAAAAAATAAAAGGAAGAAAAATAAAAGAAAAATAGAGTCGTCTAAAAATGCTTGCAACGTGAGAATGAATATTACGTCACTTTTCTCTAGTATTGAGTGAAATAGAACCAGTGGATACCTTATCCTCCATTTTTGCTGATAATCGGAAATTTACTGTTTTGCAAAAGTTTTGAAGTTAAAATTGGGAAAAGTCTGTGAAAGCTAAGGAATATACAACGTATTCAAGACTAGCGCAATGTAGTTTCGAAAATTTATTCAGTTTTGGCTTTAGGATTTCAAGTTTATTTTTTATTTGAAAGTTATATATTAAAACCTAAAATTATAAAAAGATTATGTTTGCATGTTTCGTCTGTAGTTTTGATGTCCACCTGTATTAGGGATGTTTTGAATTGTACATTAAGCCTTTTCCTATTACAGGTAGTGCAAAGAGTGTGACAAGAAATTTTATCTTTGCTTTCGTCAAATAGAACCGATATCAGCTTTCAGCGTTCCTCCGATTATTTAATCACGGATCTTTTCATTAATTTCCCCGTTTATTTAATCTATCTCTGCTCTGCTCACGTAATTGATTGTTTCTTTCTCCTGTTCTTTTTAGAGCAGCGACAAAAAGCAAAAACGGTAAATCTATGGAGGGTCGAGGAAAATCAAAGATATTATCTCCTAAATATAAGAAAGATAATAAAAAAAGGGAAAGTAGTTTCTTTGTTAAAATTTTTTTTCTAGATTTCCTATAGTCCATAATCTAAGGATTAATGTTTGACTTAAAAAAATATTTTTCACTGAAATCGTGTTGGTCTTCTTTTTTCTTTGTTTCAAGTGTTTTGACGCAAAGCATTTTTTGCATCGTATTTAAAACACAATGACAATATTCTAGCATATTTAGTCTGTAAATTCTGTGCAAATTTCTTTTTTAACTTTTAACTAATATGCTATGTTTATTCATTTTATACTTTTAACCTGCCCTCTTTTCTTTGTGTGTATTTGATTTATGAAAATTTTATTTTAATCATGTTTTTTTTATCTCGTGGAACATTTTTTCCAACATTTTTTCCATCCATTTCAACAGGGGTACCTCAGACATGGGAATCAGAAGCTCCCCGTATGATGGTTGGTTCTCATCACACTGGTGGATGCAGAAATAGTGTGGAGATAACTACCCCCTACCGATGACGGAACATGCCTCGTATGAGAGGAATTGTACCGTGGCCGGTAATGGCTTTAAGGACTCAACTGTAATTCCAGCATACTGCCATGGCGTCTGATTTTTCAATTAATCCGTGCCCTCGAGCGGGTCAAAGCACCAGTTTATGATATCTACTTCTCCTGCAACTTCTGTACTATTTCAGTATTTCATACATTTTTGTGCGATTTCCTTGTGCGTGTTTTCCCTTGAAGTTTCTTTCAATCATTTATTGAGTATGAACTTACTTCCATAAGCCTTACATCATTCTGAATTCTATCCTATTGATACAATCAGATCTTCTAGAAAGTTTTTTTGGGGGGGAGCAGGGTGGGGAGAAGAAATCTATCGAAGTTTTAATTATTTGTTTCAATTGTCTTTATTTTATGATGTACTTTTTAAAAAATTATATCTAGTACTTGACACCAAGTCGAATCATCCAACCAACTGATCAACCGATGAGTTTAATTATTGTTGGCGGCATCTTTCCCTTGTTACTTTCCCCGTTTCCCTCACCTGATAATTCGCATTCCGGCTAGATGTAACATCACCTGTTACCACACACATACGCACATTGTTAAATGCCTCCGGACTGCCAGATGGAGATCCTTTTCGCAAGTAGGCCATTAATTGTATCCAGATAAAGAACCACATGTGCGTGCTTCGTCGTTTCAGGGAGATCCTTCGTATCTTCAAGGAACAAGAACGTCAAAACATCCAGATAAACTTTTTTTTCCCGTTACGAATGGACTCCTCACATCAATTACAAGCAACCATTGTCATTAAGTGTCGAAGTCAGGTGGATTTTAGCCGGTTTTAGTGGTGAATTGAATATAATTAACGTGTTTTCTGGAAGAGTAGCTACAAAGATGAATCATTAATAGACATTCTTACGATCGACTGGAGACTATTGAGGAAGCAGTGCTGAACAGCTCTCGGGTTATAAGGAGATCAAGTGCACCAATGTGAAAATGAGAAGCTGAGATTTGACGGAAATAAAATGCGGTATTTTTCTTGAAGGGGGAAAAAAAAAGAAGAAGAAGAAGAGCAGAGAGAGCCGTTTAAGAAGGAGTCGTGAATGTTCGAAGGTGTTCCTGAGAAGCTCCGTGTGATTCGGGCTTCTGTGTTAAGATCCACCCAATAAAGATTCTGGAGCTACCCATTGTGTAGCCGTTTGATCTAACGGCCTGTTAGCGTTTCTTAGGTGTTTACTCACCGAAATGATCGAGGAACTATTTCATGATTAACTTCCAACTGTTGTGTGAATTTTGTAAATAATATTAACTTAGATGTGAACAAGTTGTTTTTGTGTAAGGCTGTAAATAAAGGAATTGTTGGTTACACTACTCTCTTATTTGATCGGTCAGGATTAAGATATTATACCCTGGCGGTTAGACCGCAGTAAGGAAACAGGATATTCTAAAGTAAGTTTACATTCATGATAAATTTTCCTGACTATTGCTTACCGTCGGAGTGGATTGTGCCACTTTCCCTATACTCTCCTCGATGTAAATGAGCTCCGCTTGGGTGATGGTTGGATGGGTGCAAGGTCTTTCGAACGACAGCCATATCCAAAACACGTACCACACCATTCCAGCAGCGCCTGAAATGAAAATAAATAAATAAAGATAATATTGTTATGTAATTTACTGCTTCCGTTGGGGTTCTTTTAAGATTCGATGGTCGATGAAATAAACAGTACTTTAGTGACAGACGACTTTTATTGACACGAAGACATTAACACAGAGATGACGAATACACAGACGACAAATATATACAGTCGAGACGAAGACAAGGCGACACACAGCAGCACACTTCAACAAACAATAGCCCACAAGTCGTAATCGGTAGTAATAACAGCCACAGCATATGAAGCGGCCACATAGAATTCAACAGGAGAGGGAATCTTCGTAGCTTCACCTACTCTCACGTAGGTCTCTCCAAACGGCTGCAGTTCTCCACTGTCTCCTAGCTTTAGCTGTATTCAGCTGCCGATATACTACTACACGGCTGTCTACTCCTTACAGGACTCGATGCTGCTTCTACAATAAATACCAGGACCCGCTGCTGCTTCTACAATAAATATCAGGACTCGGCACACAGCTCAGTTCAGCAATAGCTTGGACTCCACACAATGATTGCACTTCGCCGGACTATTTCACTTCGTTATCCTCTCGACGACTCATTAGTTGACTACGACCCCGACTACGGACACGATTCACGATTGCTGACTGACTCTAATTCATTGCAGCTTGGGACTACCGGTCTTTTATAGTTCCCGAGTGGCGGAGCGAGAAGGTTCTCGGACCAATCAAGCGTATCTCAGTTCCTATTGGATGGATCGATAAAATTCTCAAAGTTTCCAGTAATTTCTATTTTATCATCAAAGTCACCAGATTTGCCGCCAAGTCGCCAAATGTTCGCCAAGTTTGTCGCCAAGCTTTGAGATCACTGAAGCGGCACCCGACTATCACTATTCATTTCTAAAATTTACTTCCCACCATAAGATAGCAGTTCTGAGAATACTAAACAGAGAAAGTGGTCTCTCCAAAACTTTCTCGCATAAGGCTCCAAAATTTGACACAGACCTACAATTGTAGTCATAAAATTACATGCCAAATTTGATATATTTAAGCCATTGCATTTTCGAGTTGTTTCTGAAAGTACAGATCGACAGATGGCCAACCCCTTGTTGGATTTTGCTCAAAATTTTATGGGTCTCTACACCATGGATGTTTAATCCGCGTATCTAATTTTATCCATTTAACGTTCTTCATTTTGTAGTTGTTATCGTGTTAAATTAAATTAGAATATTAGAACATAGATTAAACGAACATAAATTGAAAGTTTAATATAAAATATTGTATTTAATTAAAATAAGATATTAATATTTACATTATTACTTTTGTGTGTTGGTTTATAAAAATTGCAATTACTGTTGTAGGCAATCTTAAGTTCATTGTAAAGTTCTTGTATATATAATATTTTAGGGGATTCCATTTGAAGTACATACAAATAAACCCCTAAGTTTTTCCGTACAAGCGTGCAACGTACAATTGTCTCTGAGATTAATATAAATTCTCCAAATTCAGTCTATGTATTTGCATTGATTGACCTTATGATTGATTTCTCTTCATAATGTAGCAAAATAATCATAATTAATATTACACATTAAGAAATTCACAAAACATTAAAAAATTGAACTTCACAAAATTAAACTTTCTGTTTAAAAAAGTCAGATTGTAAATGCATTCGAGCTTACGTCAACTCATACACAAAAGTATTTATTACCTCGTGAACTTCAAGAAGAGAATTACTGTCACGTGGCATTATCTACATTCAATTATTAATATTGCTACTATTGGTATTATAATATTAAGTTCCTAGCGTCCCTTTTGCTGGTTATATCAAGAACTTCAATAATTTTAAGCATTATCAACACAACGCGAATCATTTTGTAAAAAATCGCACGGAAACATGTCTACGGTTATATAGCAATATTAAAGTTTTTAAGTCTGTGGTTAGTTTAGTTATATTAACATCCCGTTTTTTAAAGAAACACTAGGGATATTCTGGGGTGGACCTCGTTATTTTGAACATCGCTCAGATGACGAGGACGACACCTGAGATGACACTTCTTCTCCAAACTTGCACACCATATCAGCGAGAGGATGCTTGTCCCAACGGATTTAGCATGTACAGGACCCGCTTACACAACGATTCTTCGCTGAAATCGAGACTCGAACCTGAAGCCCCCCGCTTTCGAAGCTAAAACCTTACCACCAGGGCACCGCGCCAGTGATTTTGTGAAATATGTTTCGAAATCGACGCGTAAAAATGTGAACATTTGATTAATTTTATGTTAATTCAAAGTGAGTTGAACAATTAATTTTGAGTAAAAACTAACATCTTTTCTTACAGAGCCCCTACTCTCTAGGAATTAACTAAATGCCAAATATGATTGCTTTGGGTTCAATATTCTTACTTATAGCGCATTACAATGTGTGTGCAAAGTAATTTGCGGAATGTTTTCCAAACTGTAAATATTAACATTTCAATATATCAATATTCTGGAGACTAAAACTCTAATTTTAAGAAAAGTTAAGTTGCAAGAACTTTTTCTCTATATGAAAAACATGCAGAGTCTCAAGATTGTTTGTTCGAAATTTCCAAATTACTTACAGAATTAGTTTTCATTCACTTTCATACAGTTATTTTCATGAGTGGATGTAACGCTTTTAAAGAATCACTCACCATAAAAGTAAAAGCAGGACTGCCACCCAGCCAAGTCCGTGAGGAACCCAGATAGAGGCATCCCCACCACAGCACCCGCATAAGAGCCTGAAAAAGATAAAAACACAGAATGACAATGCTTAAATCAATTAACGATTGATTCAAGAACGAAATTTGTTACTTGAATTCCAATATAACTGGTTGCTGATTTAATAAAGATTTTATAGAAATCTGATTTATCAGTTGTAGCAATGCAAAAATTTTTTTAAAAAATGCATAAGTTTTTAAAAAACAATTTCATCGATTATGAATGTTTAACTTTCTTGTAAACAATAATAGAATAGACAAAATTTAGACTCAGATTCTTAAGTTTCCATTTTTAAATAATTCTTCCTCAAATCATATATTCAAATATAACATAAAATTAAGAATTCATTCAACTCATAACTTTCTTTTTTGTTTTTACAACTAAAGGATCAAACAATAAATGTGGAGCACCAAAAGTTTAACCCAGTCGGATCGGTCTGCCCAAAATTTTCTCGCGGTGTTATCCCAAACGCATTGAATAACCTTGGGGTGTAATACTTACGAAATATTTACCTTTAGAGTTTTTACTTAGAAATTTTGAATTAATCCTCTAGCATTTTTACTGAATCTATCATTGTCCTTTGACGAGTTTTTTGGCTGTTAAACCATGGCATGCGATTAATAACTGAAAATCGTATTTGTGTTTTAGACGCATTTTTCACCACCGAGTGGGACAAAAATTTGATGCGGAACAATACTTGTACACATAAAATCCCATACCTCAAAATCCCAATTTCATATATTTAAGTTATTTCCTTTTTCGGTTAGCACCCTTAAATGCTTCTAAAAGCACAGACCGACAGACGGTCAACCAAGATTTGATAAGTTTCTACATTATAGAAGTTAAATCTTTGTACCGAATTTTATCCATTTAGCTTTCTTCGTTTTGTAGCTATCATGTTAACCTATATTCGGACTACTGGAAAGACATACTTCCTCTGAATAGAATGTGTTCAAAATTTGACAGGGATCTACAAATTTAGTGTAATGACCACACACCAAATTTCATATAACTAGCTCAAACTATTGACTGATTTCTTGCCCCAATACTCCCGTACTCCGACGAAACTACGGAAAGCAATAAAAAGCAAACATCCAAACCTTCTCACATAACAACTAATCTTTCTCTATGACAATGCCCACACACACGTCTCGCGTGAAACCCAGACGACCTTAAAAAATTCCTTTGGGAAATGTTGGAACCCCCGCCGTACAATCCTTGTGATTTCTCCATCTTTGGGCCATTTAAGTGAGCATTACTGGTTACCCGTTTCCATTCGGACGACAAAGTGAAGGAAGCTGTACAGGACTTCCACAAGAATCAATCACCATCTTTCTACATCAAAGGCCTATACCTGCTACCGAAACGATTGGACCTGTGTTACAACACCCATGGCTATTTCTTTTGATTTCCAATAAATATATTATTTTCATTCAACTCATTCAACCTGTCCACTTTTCATCTGGGCAATCCTTATATGAATAAAAGCACACTGGAATGGACAATAGGCACACAACAAAAGTTGTCTTAAACATAAAAACGTGTAGTGTATGATGGCTGAAAGCTGTTAGAATTATTCTAGTGTTGGAATCAATAAACTGCTATAGAGAAGAAAATGCTCTTACCACAAAAGGCTAGGGTGGCTAGACGACTTCTTTCCATGGGTGGCGCCCAATGCCGCCAAATTCCGTGACACGCAGGATACGTCACTCCCTGAAAGAAAACAATTTCCAATAAGGACAAGTGCCACAGAAAAAACAGATTGCTATAGAGCAATGACAGAAGTTTGGTGTCACACAAAAGAGATCTTTGTTGTAGAATGACGACCTTGAAAGGACTGCCAATTTGTGGCAGTACAAAAAGCGAATTAAATAAATACAGATATGACTTGGAAGTACATAAAAACACGATAATATATCAAATAATAATTAATGTTTCTCAAAGGAGGTGTATTTATTTCAAAATGAGCTGAATCGGCATAAATTGTCCAGATGCTGTACAGCTACCAATATATAAAAGAAAGCAGGATTTTTGCTATACCAAAGAGAGTTACTACGTATAAAAAAACATCACTATTCAAATAAAATAATTTTTTTTCCAAATTTTCACTACTTACAAAACTCTAGGTTAATCTTAGTCAAGGATTTCTGCAATATAATTTTCATTTGCTTTATAATGACCGAAAAATTATGATTCGCGGGAGTTACAAAAGTTTTGCGATGGCTAGTAAAATCTCCAAATTTCATCCGTTTCTTCGTTGGTATCATTTTTTCCGTTCTCGTTTACGAATCACAGAGAAAATATTGCAATCGTCCCAAAAATTCGAATTCGAAATTTTGGCGAATCTCCACGCTTCATACCTCTCTGATTTCCAAAAATGTTTATTTTAACAAGATGACTCAAAAAATGCTTTGATCTGGACGGAGGAAATTTAGTATAAGGTCTTTACACAAAATTTGTAGATTTCTTTCAAAGTTCGAGCAAAATCCGTTTAGATTGTTTGTCTGTCCGGCTGTTCGAATATAAGTTACACAATAACTACAAAATGAAGAGAGATAGATAAATAGAATTTGATACATAATTTAACATCTATAGTGTAGACATCTATCAAATTTTGAGCCAAATCCAACAAGTGTTAACCATTTATTCATTCAGAAATATGTAAATGTGATTGATAACTCAAAAACGCAATGGCTTAAATATAGCAGATTTTGTAAGTGATTTCGTGACTACGAGTGTACTTCTGTGTCAAATTTTTGTTTCAATCGGTTGGGAGAAATGGAAATTCAATTTTCAGATACTATTGGCCGCGTGCCAGAGATTAATCGTAAAAAAACTCGCCAATGATTAATATCACCACAGATTCAGAAAAAATGCTAAATTCATATCAATGATTAATATTTCGTAACTATTGCATGTCAATGCTATTCAAGGATTTCTTAGCCCAAAGTCCATAATTTTTTATGGAAGTTGGGTGATAACAGCTTTATTAGAAAATGTGCGAGAAAGTTTAGAAAGCTCAATCCATTGTTTTTTTTATAGTAAAGATACATTACAATATTTTTATAAACTGAGTACAAAAGAAAATAATTAACCATATTAAGTAAGTTTTATTTTGCCAGTTTAATAATTAACAAATCAAGACATGCCATAGTGATTTGTGATAGGAAATTGACAGACTGTCAGACAGACATTTGCCTGTTTGCCACAAAGATAACTAAAAAAACTTCAAGCTAGACGGTTGACATTTGGTATTTGGTCTTTAGACCAGATTTGCAGATTTTATCAATTTTGAGTAACATGTGTTAATAAGAAGTCCGTCTGTCCGGCTATTCGAATATAAGTTAATACAATAACTATGAAACGAAGAGAGCTAGCCAGATAAAATTCAGTACACAGATTTATTAATTATGTTATAGATTTCCATCAAATTTTGAATCAAATTCAACAAGGGATTGACCATCTGTCGGTCTATAATTTCGGTAACCTATAAACTTGATAATTTAAAAACATAATGACTCTAAATATATCAAATTTGGTATGGAATTTGGTGACTATAAGTGCAGTTTTGCACCAAATTTTTTGTTTCGCTCGGTAGAGAAAAACGAGTCTAAACACAAATTCCATTTTTGGATGCTATTAACGTATGCCAAGGATTAATCGCCAAATAACTTGCCAAGAGCGAGTCAACAGATTCAGTAAAAATGCTACATTCACGTCAAAAGAATATTTTGTATTTATTGTACGCCAATGCTATGCAAGGCGTTCTCTAGGATAACGTCTTTAAGAAAAAGTATGAGTGAAAGTTTTAGAAAGATCATTGATGCTAGTCTTGCTTAATATCTTTTTACACAGGAAGACATTTTTAGCATTAACATTGTGAATTGAAAAAAAGAATAATTCAGAACTTATTGAAGGGAAATTTTGAATTGTGATGTATATTTTGAACTTTCATATTTAATCATAATAAATAACATTAGATAAATATTAGCAAATATTTTATAAAAGTGCAATAATTTTTTTAATTCAATGCTTTGTTTTTAAAATATCTTATTCAAAAAGAATCATCATCTTTTAGTAAACCATTGCTTTAAAAAATTTAATATTTTAGAAGAGAAATAACCATTAATTCTTGATATACTAATTGCTTTCTTAAAATTGTTGTAAAATGATCTATATCAAACTTTATATTATCTGCTAAAAATCTGGTTCCCCGGATATATTCTATTCCCCGGATATGCATTCTAATTCTAAACAATTTAAGGAATAGATATTTCAATATATGAAAGCGATTTTTGGGACTGAAAAATTATAGGTGGGAAGACAAGAGTATATTATCCTTTCCATTAATTAAGAAAATTTTTTAACGGAAGCGATGTGAAACCAAAATCGCAAAATGCCTTTTATACATATTTTTCCATTCATGAACTGTAAACATGAAAATTTTGAAAAAGAAAAGTATTTTCTCTCTTTTAATAACACTCATTCACATATCGATATATCGAAGCGCATCGCCATCATCAGGCTTTCGATTCAAAAGGAATACCCATGTCACGTGGCATGGGGAAGGACATAATCTCGATCCCAGCGCAGAACCGGAAGCAAGGAAGAAAGTAATCATATACAACCCGGAAGGAAGTTCCATAAGCCCATTCCATGACAATGTGTAGGGGCTTGTCTAGAAGTGTGAATCAAGAGAGCATTTTCTGCTATTCCCCTTTTGGGATGGGATTAATCAATCATTTCTTTTTATTGCGGAGGGATGATTCAGAATTCAGTTTTGATGACTGAAGATAAAGATGGAGAATTTTAACACTGATTACATAAGGAGTCAATGCTTATTCATTTAATAAAGGAGCTATTTGTTAATTTTAAGGCAATATTTGTGGTTTCTTCTACTGTTTTTGAATTCTTAGATGTGGGAATATTTTATAGTTGTAAAAAAGGCTTTAAATTAAAGTAATAACTATTGCATTGATTACGTGAATACTCATTCATTTAATGAAGGATTAAGGAAGGATTATGCGATACTCATTCATTTGCAAATCTTAACGCTTGTTAATACAATATTTATAGCTTTTATACTGTTTGTGAATTATTAGATATCGGAATATACTTGCAGTTGAGAAATGTTTTAAACAAAAGTAATAACTACTGCATTGATTACGTAAGCAGTGAATGCTTATTCGTTTAATAATGGGGATAGCTGTTAATAGTAAGGCTCATTAATTTAATATTTATGGGTTTTTTCTACCGTATTTGAGCTATTAGATGTGGGAATATACTTCCAGTTGAAAAAATTACTTTAAATAAAAGTAAATTATTTTTTTTCTGAAATAATGAATAAAAAAATTATCACAGAAAAAAAATTTGCGAAATCTAAATTTTTTTATAGTCTCAAAGTCCTATTAGTCATATTCAGTAAAAAAAAATGATGTTGTACTTGTAATGCGAAAAAAAAAGTTATATTCATTGAAATTGATCTAGTAATGAAGCCATTTCAAAAAGTGCAGTATTATCGGTTTGTCTTTAAGATAGCTATTGAAATGTTCTAAAGCAGTGATATTCGCTTTATAATACGGCAATTTTAATCTTCAAAGCATGAAAGCATTATTGTTTCAAATGCTAGCGTGTCAAAAATATTTCGCTAATAAACAGAGCCGGGGAACGGTTTATAAGTGTAGAAATTTAGACACATAAGCGTTTCAGAAACACATTTTATGGATTCAAACAATATAAAATATATTTTTTAGACCATTTAGAGTATTTCTTCAACTGTAAGTACATATCTATATTTTACAATATAGAAATTAGCTATCAGACTATGATTAGAATGTGTATTCGTCATAAAATTATTAAAGTGATAAAACGCTCAGTTTTTGTTGGGATGAAGTATACTTACGAAGATTGTTCCTGATTTCCAAAATCATGATTTATGGAAGCTTTTCGTTTTTCTAATGGATATTAAAAAATTCTTCAGAAAAATTATTTTATGTAAAACTACAATAATGAAGAAGTGAAATATTTATTTCTAAAATGTCGTAATCCCTAATGAAGATACTTCATTTAAGTCCCATTTTTAAAGAAAATTTAACTATGCTGTTTAACCTTTGTTTAGCGTGTTTCATCCTGCAAGGTATGCAGTGGATTTCAAAATTAAATCGGCTAGAGGCAATTGATCATCAAAGAAAAGATCTTCTTGTGAGACTGAATTTGCTCCATTAAACTAGTGAGAAAATTTACAGTTTACCTGTTTAAACATTATTCCCTTCCTCAGGACTTTAATTTTAAATCAATAATTAATTAGTAGTTATTAATTTCTTCGATAAATTAAGTAATATAAAAATTCTTATGCACAGAATCCCCCACGCTGTTGAACAGCATTCTCAGAATCAGAGGCTCTATCTATCTTTGGAATACCAAATTTGTCACAAAAATACTTTCGGCGGTAGAAATGTACACTTCAGAATGATTTAAAAAAGCATTTGCTAGAATTTAAAGTAATCAGAAATTGGGCAAAATTTTAATATTTTCCTGAGATGACTTCCTGAAATATTCGAACACAAAAATATGGGTAATAATTTTAAGATATGTTTTTGAAGTCTCCAAGTATGTTCTCTAAGTCCTCTTTGTTTTTGTAAAGTCTCATCTTCTGAAAAAAATTTGAAGGTACAATGGTTATAAATTATTCAAAATTACAGGTATTAAATAATTATGATAGATATATGGATATGTTATAAAGTAGAATGTATTATTATAAATCTGTAATATTGCTTCCCTGCATAGTTAGTCTCATAGTAATGAAGAAAGTGTTATGGATATTTTAATGGTTGATGAATGAATGCCAGATTATTGACCTCCGGCTTTAACAACAAAAACGAAGGGCCATGGAACTATTGAATTGTAGCAACATCTTAATTAAGAACGTAGATATAAGATTCACCTGGAAGCTTCTTTGTCTATTACAAAATATTTACCAAAATCAAGGGAATCATTTGAGTTGAGTGATGGCTTCTTAAGTGAATTCTCTCTTTGGAAAATGGATCTACAGCGGTTATTTGAATGCTTTCTGCTGCTATTACGGTTGTTTATTAACAATTTACTGTGTATTGTTTTCTCTGCAAATGTTAATCTGTGTATACTTCGTCTGTGTTTTAAGACCTGTATTTCGTTAAGAATAAAGCTTAGTTATCCATTTTTGAGACTGTACCGAACATTTTATCACACACCTACCAGGCAGAATTTTCCACAGCAGTATTTTAAATGGAAAATAGTAAAATTAATTTAAAATTATTGGAAAATGTTCTAATCCAATATGCAATCATTTATAATATATTCTCTTTAGATCAAAATGTTACCATGATTAGATGCCAAAACGTGCTCCCAAATACATCATAGTCTTTGAGGTAATTGGGAGCACTCCGGGGTAATTATGGAGGTTCCGGTAACTGCAAATGATTAGTTAATAAATTAATTTGGAAGAAAAGGCATTATTTAATGAGCTCTGCAGAATATGATTATTTACTTATATAAATTTCAGTTCCATTTTCCATTTCAATGATTAAAGGTTTGTTTTCAATTGCTGTAACTGATAGTCTGATAAAGTTTTTGAGCTTTTTTAAAAACCTTTTGTCATAATTACTTCAAGTTTAACCCCAGAAGTAAGCAGTGTAGAAATTTCTATAAAGATCGCTTAAACACTTTTGTATTTTTTGTAATAAAATTGGATGCATTCGTTAAGCTTTTGTAAACAGTGCCATGTAAAAATCGTTGCATCCAGAATTCATTGGCAGATAAAATCCGGACAGAATCAGCTAGTAGGAGCCAATTTATAAGTATCATAAACAACATACAAAAACATCATAAATAACAAAAGTATACAACAACTTATAAATATTTATAAGTTGTTGTTGTTTCTGATCCCAGATGATATAGCAGCGTTATACCACCTCCATGAAACCAAAGATCTCTAAAAAGTCCAAAAACAATAGCGGATACCTTAAAATCTCAAAAATCGAAATTTAAACATTTAAGAATATAATTGGGGGAGGCTTGATCTGCCTTTCACTAAGGAAATTCAGCAAAGATCCTCCGTCCGTGTTGGAAGGTGAAGGATTTGGTATGTCCACTCAAAAAACGAGAGAGAGCCGTTTGCTGTTTTCTAGAGATATTCAGACGGTGACACCAACCGAGACTCTTACCAAAGTACCAAGGGTGAGCAGGTGGGACTGTCCAAAGTGCACTCGACTCTATCTTTTTGATAGAAGAGATTTCAGAATAAGTTAGTGTTGCATCACCATGAAATATGTCAACTGAGGCAATCTTAGCCAAGTTATCCGCTATCTCATTACCATTTAAACCAATATGTGAGGGGACCCACTGAGTGTTCAGCGAAGAGCCTGGCAATAAGGTCTAAGATATTCATGCTAATCTTGTCCCCCACTTTCGTCCAATGAGAAAGGTTCTGTATAGAGCCATGACTGTCCGTTAAAATCCAAATGTCTCCGAATACAATTTCAGAGGATGTGTCGATATATTGAAGTACCTTATAGATTGCAATAAGTTCAGACCTGAATACAGAACAGTTGACAAGATTTCTAATCAAAATATCAGTAGCTCCTTCAGGAGTCTTAATGTGCACGCCACTACCAGAAACGCCACCATCTCTTTTACTGCCATCAGTGTACATTTTCAGAGCAGAAGATGGAATGCTATGAATTGTTTCCAGAGACATTTGTCAGGTAAATTCAGTTAATTCTGACTTTTTGCTAATCTTGGCCAAGAGATCAGTATGGAAATGAATTCGATCAGGGTCAAACTTAAAATTCCAATAAGGCTTTAAGGAATGTATTTTCCACATCTCCAGAAGGCTGAACCATCTCTTTTGTGAAGGGTATCAAGTATAAATCATTCTTCGATGCTGCGGCCTGAAACTTCAGTTTTTATCATTTTTTTTATACTTCTATAATAATATTTAATTTCAAGAGGTATTATGCTGAGTGATGTTTCACTGCAACAATTAAATTTTTCATGCTCTAAATAACATTTAGAACTCTTTTTACTTAAAATGGGCTGCGAATATATATATATATATTGTTACAAAATTTTTTCTCCTCTACAAATACCGTCAATTAATCGTAATAACGCAGCGCCTTTAATCGCTTGTTCAGCAGCTTGCTTGCTGTCTAATCCTCTAAAATCTGTTACTTGTCGGTGACTCCGACTACTCTCACACACGATTCCCGACGATACACACCACTTCACTGCAGCTTCAGAGTACCTGTCTTTTATAGTTCCGGGAGGCGGGGCTAGAATCTTCAGACCAATCAGGACGTATCAGAGTGTATATTGGTTCCTACTGGATGGATCGTGAAACTTCTCGAACTTTCCTTGTATTATCCATTTAGTTGCCAAACTCGCCAAATTCATCGCCAAGTAGCCAAATGGTCGCCAAGATCAGCACGCACAGTACAGATCTTGCAAAGGTTTTAACGGTTTTTCCAGGATGACACTATTCGTGCCGGATAGCAAAATTACAGATTTGTAACAATATATATATATATTAAAAAAATATTGATCTATTGTTATCATAAGAAAGACAAAAAAGAATAACTGACTGCAATCTTATATCAAATAAAAGCCAGCAGAAGTCTCCCAAAACATTTTCGCATATTTTCTGATAAAGATTATTCTATGTTTTAGACGTTTTTTTTTTCTCAACCACCTTAAAACAAAATTGTGATTGTAAAACAAAAGTGTAAATGTCAAATCTTTGTACCTAATTTTTTCCATCTTGATCCTTCGTTTTGTAATTATCATGTTGACATATATTCAGACAGACGGACAAAGAGATTTTTTAGACTTAGCTCAAAATTTAATAGAAATCTACAAATTTGATGTAAAGATCATGCAACAAATTCATCCTTCTAATTAAAATAGTTTCTTATTTATCTTTATCAACAGAAAAATAGACGAACTGACAGACAGGCAGACATTTCCCCCAAAAAGTATTTTTCAAAGTGAGGGATGTCTAAAATATGGAGATTTGTCAAATTTTAAGTTCTAATGTTTCCACGATTACAATACTTTCTGTATTCGTATATTAAAAAGTAAAAATTAAATCAGCTGGAGAAAATTTCATGTTGACTCATATCTACAAACATAAATAGTTTTTTAAAATTTCAAATGAGTTTAGCTTGAATAATTTTTTCAAACACATTTTTATTTTGTGCCAAGGAGGGAAATTTTAACAATTTTATGCTTTTTGATCTGTAACTCTTATTTATTATTATAAATATTATGGACCCCTAAGTTCAATTCCCCCTCCCTAATTCATTGATATATAATGCCACTCAAGTTTATTAAAAATTTGTTTAAATTAATAAATTAGTCGGTAATTTTAAAATAGTATAATGCTATCAATAAAGCATAAAGGTTCAAAGTTTGAAAGCTCTAGGAGAAAAGGGAGTTAATGAAGATTATATAATACATTTTATTTTAAAAACATGGAATGTATCAACTAAAAATACATAAAAAAATAGAAATTTGTCAAGATAGATTTTAAACCATGTATCAAAAATTTACTTAGGAAGATGTTTGAAAATTTACAAAGTTAATGCTAAAAATTATCGGCATTATTAAATGGCAACAACAACAACAAAAAAAAGCTGGTAGATTAAAATTAGTCACTGCAAATTGTCTACCGAGGATTTTATCCAAGAATTCTCATTACAATGCTTGTGAAACTATAATACCAGCAGACAGCAATTTTTTCCTCTAAACTTTACTCTGCCTTCATTAAGCATTGCCTTGCCTTAAAATCTTTTCAAATTAGAAAATAAAAGCATGTTTGACTTAGCGCGAAAAACTGATTTTTCCCCCGCGAAATGGGAAAATATTCCTTTATATTGAAACACCAAGTTCAAACTAAAACAATTCCCAAAACACCTTTGACAATCTGCTACGTAAATCTTAATTGTTACTTTTAAACAACGCTAAAGAATCTTACTCACATTTGTAAACATTGAGCTTGAAAACATTCTCAAGAAAGACTTGTTTCATTTTTGTGTTTCAATTACATAATAACTTCCTTATTATATAAAAAAAAAAAATAATTGGAATTGAAAGGTTTACTCGAGAAAAATTAAGCAAACACAAACCGCAAACGCGCCACAGAAAAGACAAATGGAAGAATTTACCAGAGGGAAATTAATTCACAAACAAACCTTTTGTCTGGGGCGGAATCTTATAAATATTTATGTATACCCAACTTTAGAAGAAACAATAAAAAGAAAGGAAAAATGAAACTTTATTTTAAAGAACAAAAAATCTCTTTAATTCCAAACATCTAAAAATACCAACAAGACTGAGGGGAAAAAAGAATGGTGAAACTACGCTGGAACATTGTATCGCAGTTACTCCGGCATTAAAACATCGTAGGGCTGGCAGCTAGCTACCATGTTATCGTCGGTTACCATAGTGACGAAAGATGATCACTTACTACAGTGTTAGGCTGTCATGTTTCCGGACGCATAGCTGCTCAGGGCGTAGAGATAGGAGTAGCAGCTCTTTCTGGACGACGAATCAGAGCCTTCCTTACATATTTCACCATTAAGGCTCGCGAAGTGCGTTTAGTGCGGACACATTAGACTGGCTGGAAATGGGGTACTTTATTCTTTTCTTGTGAAAGAAAGTGAGGATGTAGACAGGCCGTTCCTCAGAGAATAATTTCCAGATAAGAAAGAGCTTTTTTCCTTCCTTATTTCTTAAACTTGTTTAACGATGCGAGACAAAGAGCTAGCTTCAATCTCGGAGATTCTGATGAGCTCTTTCTTGCTTTCTTTTCTTTTCTTTTTCTTCTTTTCCGGTTTGCTTTGTTTGAAAAACAACAAAGTTTGTTTTTAGAGCAATTAAGATATTGTTGTCTCGCCACGTTTATAAAATGCACTGTAATTATTTATAAATTATACGCATCTAGCGGCCAGCTGCTTCACTATGAATACAAGATATATTTAATTTTAGATAAATTCTTTAGATGCAACTTAATGCCCTTGATTCCTCCAAACTGTCAAAGCGGTGTTATTTTGTCTTATCTAAACTCTGTTTACTATGTACATGAACTTTTCTAATGGAGACTAGTCCCACAACAACATCGCGCTATTAGAAACATAAATGACCGGTTCGTCTATCTCTTAAATTTGACGGTTTTTTAACTCCATTTTTCTCTTCATTTTGCAAGGTACGAAGGTATTATATAGAAAACTTCCTTTTTTAGCTTTCAACAATGGTGAAAAATCACGCAATTGAATATTTTATGAAAGAATAAAAACAGTTTAAATTCCATTGCAGTATATGAAAATTATTTCTGAAATCTATGCTAAAGGAAACAATATTTTCAAAAAATTCGAAAATTCAAGAAACACTGCACTTTAATTTGTTATCATGAACAAGATTTTTCGGAAATAATCGCGGAAAAGAAACAATTCCCGCTTAATTTTTAATTAATTAAAATTCGAATTAAAACTACATGTTTCCATCCAAAATATATCAGGATCAAATTTGGTAGCTATAGGTCAAATGGTCTGCCCTATAGAGGGTCAGTCATCCCTTAATCACTTTTTCTAATACATGTATTCAATGATATATTCTAACCTAATTTAAACCTTGCTTAATTTTCTTTACCTTAGCTCATATTACTTTATTCTAAGAATTTCTCTTATTCGTTGATCCAAATCCCACTTTTTATTTAATTATTTCTAACACGCGTTCTAAAAAACTTGCTCATTCTGCATTTCTCACGCTGCAAGCGAAAGAGGAAAAATCCCTGACCCCAAGGCATTCCTTTCAGAAACACCCAAGATTTTCTTTAGATGTCTCCCTATAAGAAAGAATCTCTAAGTAAAAAGCATTGAGAAAAAAATTTCTCACTTTTATTTTTGTGTTCTGGAACGAACAGACGTGTTCTACTTTTGTCCTCTTGCATAAATGAGGCCCGCCCTTAGAAAAATATATTGAATTTCCAATTTGTTTTCCTGTCGGCCACTCATTACAAATTATGTATTATATATATATATATTACGTTACACACATATATTATATTAAGGAGCCAAAACTTCACTGTCAAAGCATGATTTGCATTTGTTAGTTAAACTGCCCAAATGTAGTAATATTTAAGATCTTAAATATTATTACTAAAATATTAAACAAGACTATATATAATGTATTATATAAAATAGTGCAGACTTGGTAGAAACAATTTATGGAAAATGATTTTAGAAAAGCAAAAGATAAAAGAAAGGTTCCAATTTTTTTTTTTTACCTCATTCATATTTTGAAAAAAAATTTTTTAGGGTATTAAATTGATATTAAACCTGATTCCGAATTTCGTCGCGTTACTTAACGTTATAGTCAACTTTATGTAAACATTATTCGTTCGTTTAATATAAAATTCTCTTACAAAATTCATCCCTTAAAAATGTACTAAGCATTATAAACAAATTTGCTTCCAATTTAGACGTAATAAGTTTTATTCTCACTCAACTTTTTTCTGATTTTGTGACTAAACGTTGATGTTTTTGAACTTATAATAAAAAAGTTGGGAAAATCTCATTGCGTCAATATGTGTGATTTAATTTTAGAAACACCATACCAAAATTATACACATGCACAATACATATCTCAGTAATGAGCTCTCGTGAAAATTCTTTTGGAAGAGTAATTGCTTCCCTTATTACAGATTTTACACTTATATAGAGAAATAAAATAGAGAAATGATCAAATAGAGAATTCAAAGGGGGTCAAATAGAGAAACAGAAAAAGTGGAATAAAATGCCATGTAATTCGTATCCATTCAACGATGAAAGTAATCAAAGTAATCGGACAATATACGTATTTGTAAAAAGAAATCTAAAATTTCACAGTTTCCGAGGAAGAAAAACTGCAAATAAAAATATAATCCTAAAGGGAAAGTCTTGCCTATTTTTTCTAAATTAATAAAACAAAAAAGTGCCAGAGTACCATAGGAAAACAATTATACAATTTTGTAAAAAAAAGTACCAGAGGAAAACAGTTATACCTAATTAATGATCACAGCGGCGTCCAAACATTTTCTTAAAAAATGCTCACTCGAATGCCTCTGGAATGAGATGTCTTCAGAAATTATCCTCTTTCATTCCTTTTGGCTTGTACCCTATTTACTTTCTCATATATGTAGTATTGAGAAAGTATAGTAATCGTCAATCATATATAGAGAAAGTATAGCAATCGTCAATCATATATAGAGAAAGTATAGCAATCGTCAATCATATATAGAGAAAGTATAGCAATCGTCAATCATATATAGAGAAAGTATAGCAATCGTCAATCATATATAGAGAAAGTATAGCAATCGTCAATCATATATAGAGAAAGTATAGCAATCGTCAATCATATATAGAGAAAGTATAGCAATCGTCAATCATATATAGAGAAAGTATAGTAATCGTCAATCATATATAGAGAAAGTATAGCAATCGTCAATCATATATAGAGAAAGTATAGTAATCGTCAATCATATATAGAGAAAGTATAGCAATCGTCGAGACGTTGGCAAATCTCCACGTTTTAGACCTCGCTGAGTTCGAAGAACATATATTTGAAAAAAGTCCGTCTGTCTGGTAACTCAAAAACGCTTTGAGTAGATTTGGTCTTTACACCGAATTTTTCGATTTCTATCAAATTTTCAACAAAATCCGTTCTGAGGAAATCTGTCCATCCGTCTGTTCGAATATAAGCTAATACGATAACTACGAAACGAAGAGAGATAGATAGATGACATTCTGTTAGCGGAATTAACATAGATAGTCTAGATACCTAGACTTGTGGACCGAATTGAACACGGGGTTGACCGTCTGTCGTTCTCTACTTCCAGAAACATGTAAACTCAATAATTCAAATTACAATGATTTAAAAACATCACATTTAACATGGGATTTTGTAACTGTAAGAACATGTTTGTGTCAAATTTAGGTTTCAATCCGTTGAGAAAAAACATGCCTGAAACATAAATTTTGCGTTTGGATTCTATTAAGCATGCCAGGCATCATTCATCGCCAAATAACTCGCCGAGGAGAAATGCTAAATTCTCGCCATAAGTTGATACTTCTTAACTATTGTACGCCATTTCCATGTAATGCATTCTCTGACGCTACAAGTTTATTAGAGAGTTTGCGATAAAGTTTTGGAGAGACCATTTCCGCTGGTTACTTTTTGGTACATGAAGTATAGAGGTAATGTTGTCTCCTGTGTCGTCGAAAACTTCGAATTCGAGATTTTTAGGAATCTCCACGTTTTAGACTTTCCTGAATTCGAAAAACACATCTCTGGAAAATGTCTGTCCACCCTTCTGTCTAACAATAACGCAGAAACGCTTCTAGCTTGACGGATGAAATTTGGTATACGGTTTTTTTTTTATACCAAATTTGTAGATTTTTATCAAATTTTATGCAAATTCTACTCAGAAGAAGTTTACTTCTCCGGCTGCTCGAATAAAAATTAACATGGTAACTGCTAAACGAAAAGAACGAAATGCATAAAATTAGCTACACAGATTCAACATTTATTCGTAGACGCCTAGGAAATTTTGAGCCAAATCCAACAAGGGGTAGAATACCTGCCGATGTTTACTTTCAGAAGCATGTAAACGCGATAATTTAAAATATATCAAATTTCAAATCAAGTGTATCTCTGTACAACTGGCCATGGCCCTTTCCCTTCATATTTCAAGAGATTCAACATTAAAGGATCAGATCAATGTGGCTGCGGCGAAGTAGGCGATCCCCTTCATTATGCCACTAGCTACCCTCTCACCACATCTTTTCATCTCAGAAAACCCACCCACAACCTAGAAAATATCTGGTGGACCAACGTTATGAGAAACACGATGTCCAAGGTCAAAATCAGAAATCTTGTGCTGTTCCTACAAGAGAACGAGGAATTGATTTCTCCAGACCCAAGCCCAGGATAAATTTTCGTTTCATTTCTCAACCAAGCTCTTCTCCAGAATATATTAACTTCAATAGATTTCATCTACTCATACTCCCCACCGAACACCTCCTTCATCATTATAATATTCTAAATAGTTACTTTTTCTGTGTATTGTATATGTAAACTAAAAAAAAATTTTTTTTTCTTAATAAATACTCTCACATATATCCTTTCAACCGACAGGGAATCCTAGAGATTCCAAGTTCGGGGATATTCTGTGACGAAAAAAGAAGAAGTGTATCTCTGTACCAAATATTCTTTGAATCGGTTGGGTGAAACATGTCTAAAGCACAAATCCGATTTTCAGATACATTACTATTAACCGTATGCCCAGAATTAATCGCCAAAAAACTCGCCAAGGATCGCATCCCAGCTTCAGCTGAAATACAAAATTCGTACCAAAGTTTTATATTTCTTAATTATTTCACATCAGTGCCATGCAAGGCATTTATTTGGATAGCATCTTTATTTCAGAATATGGGAGAAAGTTTTGGTTAGATCCCTCCGTCTGTTTTCATATATTTGTCTATTAACTACATGACAGATAATTTGCTCTTTATTGCTCTTTATTATTTGTGAATAATCTGAGCGCTACACTCACCTCCACTAATCCTTGCAGTATCCGGACCAGGATGACGACGACTGGATGTACTTTGGCAGCTCCCGGGAGCAACATGTTGAGGAAAGCAGAAACGGCGATGGCTGTGCCGAACACTCTGCAAGCAGAAATGATTTCATTATGTATGGCTTAAAGATAGTTTTGGCTCGGTTTTAACTATTTATAATATATTTTACAGCTTTATTATTCATTAAGTATAATTTGTCTGTGCATTCACATTCGGATTTTAATAAAAACTAAGACATTTCTCGGGCTATAGGCAAGGCTGATTGATTTTCGTTTTTGCCTCTATGTCTCTCTCAGGTTTGCTGAATAAGTGCAGGTTTTTCCAAATTTCATTTGCTTTCCCTCTCAATTTTTATGGTTGGTTGATTGATTTGGGGTTTTGGCACAAGGGCCATTTTTGGTCATACTTTTGGCCATTAGTGAATTGTTAATGTTTGAAATTTTGTATAAAATCAAGTATGTTTATGTATAAACTAATATAAAACAGCTAAGATACAAATGAAAACGAAATATGACATTTTTGTTTTAAAATAAAAATTGAAAAATGGAGATAGTTTAAGTTAAATATATGATAAAAAGTGTGCAGCATTTAAAAATGTTTGGATGGTAAAGTTTACCCAGCAACTCTGGGAAAGTTACATACGATGAATGAAAAAAAAAAAAATGGTGGCGATGGGAGCCAAAAGCTGGGTATTGATTCAAAATATGACGAAATGTCAATTAAGTGTGGCATAAGGAGCCCAATTTTTATGCATTAAAATCAAAGAAATCAGGAAATAGCAAAATTTAATTCCAATTTAAAAACTAGAAACAAGACATAATAAAATTTTTTTTTAAAAAAAAAGCGATAAAACTAAAAAACTAAAAAAAAAAAAAAAATTAATCATATCCCAGCATGAATTTGGATGGACAAGTTATGAGACATTAAGGACATTATTAAAGACTTTTCTTCATTAAGCACATTTTTTTTCTATTTACAAAACATCAACAGATTTTCGAAATTATACTTAATTATATAAAAAAAGGGAGGAAGTGTGCTCACCAAAGTTAATTGTGTGTCATTATTTAGTTATACTATAAAACATTAAAAGTTATAGAAAACTTCTCACATCTCCGTGCTTATAACTTTTAAATCTATTGAACGGGTATAAAAGCGCCTTTTTTACTAAGGATTGCTCACTCATTCACTCTCGATAGCGCATGCGCACACAAAGACATACACAAATATAATTTCTAGTTAGTAGCAATGGAAAAATGAAGATTTTTTTTAATGCTTATCCGAATTTTTTAAAAGTCTTTTTTTAACCCTTTCTAAGGCCGTGGTAAGCATATTTTTCACCAAATTTATCTGGTTTTATATGCAATTACGCTGATTTCACCATGTTCTTATCAAATCTTTCGATGTAATAACATTATAGAAAATTTATTTTCATGCTATTTCAAATCATAATAAAATGTCTCAATTTTTTAAATAAAAATTAAATTTAAGAAATCTAATTAATTATATCAGTTAAATTTGATGAATAAATTTTTTTTGATTAATCCCAATCAAAAAAATATTTTTAAATGGCCCTTTGAAGCTTATTTATTTCTGATGCTGCGTAATTTTTTACGATCTTCTTCTTCTTATTATTATTATTAAAACAGACATAACTCAAGGTAACTTCAGTCATCCATTATGGTAAATGAAAAAAAAAATCTCAAAATTCAATCTTAAAAGGAAAATTGAATTTTGCAAAATTAGAAAATCGGTTCTATAAATATGAAGATTTAAAGATAGTCTAAAATCTAGGACAACGATGGCAATCAAACTTTATGAACAATAAAGCTTAAAAAAAAAAAAAGAAAGAAAGAAAGCACTGGCTCAAAAGTTTTCATCGATTTATCGAGATTGCAAGCATTCTTTTTTTCAAAATTTCTTTCAAAAAGGCCATCTGATTACTTTTTCCTTTCACTGTTTCAACTTTCACAAAACATGCATTAGTCTTTTCTTTTCTTTCCTATTTTACCAATCTCTCTTCTAGTTATTTCCATAAAACAAGTCGCTCGAGGTCTGTATTTTAGCTCAGCTTTCTTAAGATAGAAACTTATAGAGAGCAATTTGCAAGCGAAATATCCAGAAAAGATTGAAAAGAAGATAGTGGAGGCTTACGAGTCTCATCTTCGAAGCGTGCACTGTATCGATTTTAATCGGAAACAAAATGCATAAGCTTCTTTTTGAACAAATTTATTATTCCACAGACTCATTTCTAATGCGAAGAAACCACTATATTTCTCAGAGAAGGGAGAACCTTTAAATAAACCCATTAATTCTGTTGTATTGCTTACTAGTGTATCTTTATTTTAATGGATTGTATAATACTTAAAATTTTGTAAAAGTTATAGAATGAAAATTAAGAATTTTCATATTTTAAAGTTTGCTTCTAGATACAGTTGCTCGAATAAATATGGAAACTATTTTTGAAAATCAAAAAGAATACACTATAGATATGCAAGTGGGAAAAATCCGCTCAAATGAGGATAAAGGTTATTATTTTTGCAAAATGTTACTAAATAACTGTTGTAGTGAAACTGGCAACCCTAACTGTCTCGGCCTACCAAAGATGGAGGTCTCAGTCTTAACGCCATATGTTACAACTGTAACCTACAGGTTCTGCAATTATCTTATGCCCCGTTATTGGAATTAGATATGCTCATTTCTTACAAATTAAAATAACTGTATTACCACAAAGCATAGAGACAGACATCAACACAAGAGCACCACACAAACAGAACTACGCAGAAGCGACTTTTTAATCGGATATTATACAATGACAGACCAATCAGATCGTCTCATCACATCCCTTCAACTTCTCTTACGTCGTAAGGGTTGTGATGTCACAGTTGCAATCAAAGAGGAATAATGCAATGGCGTCGCAACATTTTCCCACCCTTTTGAGTGCATTGCTATCACTCAAAAGAATGTACAACCTCATTGAACAATCCAAGTCTTTCAGGTATCTTAACTAGTCTACCTGATCTAGTGACTTCATTTTTTTATGATTTCATTACTATTCAATATTTCATTATCTTTATTATTACTAGATGTCGCAATGCCATCGAATTTTACAATTTCGTCATAATTTACAAATGGTACTTCAAGTAAATAAACTCGTTGAATGGATCGGATCAGTTCAGAGATAGATGAACCGCACGATAAATAGCACATGTGTACAGTACTATCCACACTTTACCTCCATCTCTAGTAAAAAGAAATCCAGCCAAATCAATCCCCGCAACATCGAACGCGTTAGCATCTTCAACACGATCTGCAATCAGCCTCACCGGATCACTCATGGGAGATTTTGAGTTATATCGACGACAGAACTTGCTTCTGCAATCAACTTTCCTAACCTTTTTTCGCGTTTTCATTATCCAGAATTTCTCAAGGAGTATAGACATAAGATTCTGAACGTCAGCGTTGCAGTGTTTTAGATGATAATACTCAATTAATTTTGTGGTTAAAATGCATTTACTAAGCATCAAAATGGGGAATAAAATTTAGATAATCTTTTCTTTCAGTTATTTTAGTTTTAACTCTAATAATTCCCTCGTTATCTTTAAATGCATTTACAATGGGTATTGATTTCAAATTCGGAAACACCTTCAATAATCGAACCAACACCTTCACAGTTGCGACCAAAGAGATATAAAGCAATGGCGTTGCAATACCATATTTCAAATGCGCCTTGCCAGTATACACAGGCTTATTGTGGAATTGGGTTTCAAATTTGATTCCGGAAACGAGACTTTTAAACCAAATTTAAAAAGCATTTGGAAAAAAGTGAGAATCTGAACTAAATGGAAATACAGACTTAACCATATATGACAATAATGTTATTTTGAAGTAAGAATATATTATATATTATAAAATAATATCGATCTAGAATTTATGCTTGATTTATCTTTAAGATGAATCCAAACATCAGATATCAAAGTAATTTTTAAAAATTCCCATTATCTAAGCCCAAATGTCTAATTTAGATTCCATTTAACCAGAAATATAAGAAAAAGCCATTTCAATCCACAGCATTTGCAATTAATTTAATAAGAACTGAATCTATGAGGATGAAAGAAAATGAACGAGAATGCAACGGATAAGAGTTTACTACGAGGTGGCTGTCTTGTTACTGAATACTACAGTTCAAATTGAATGCAACAGTTCATTATAAAAATATTAAACATTTTCTTCCATGAAAAATACATACATTAATCAAGAATGATGGCACGTGCGACTCAACTATAAGCTGTTGCCAGCTTTTTACAATTTAATATAATTGTGATTACAAAAATATTACATGGATATGTCACAGTGGCATTTGCAAAAGCAGTTGAGGTTAAGGGTTAAAGATCCTTATTCGGGGCATAACTTCAACGTAATTGCAGTTATTGAAAACTTCCAGCAGAAAATGACGGGAGACAATTCGTCTGTTGATTATTTTATATCTTTTTATCGTTTGATGTTTTATGATGTGGCAATAATTCGTCTGTTTGAATGCTCATTCTTCGATTTTTAATTGTTAAAGTGTTATAGAGAAAGGAATATTTCCCTCCCACCAGTTCCAAACTCCTTTGAGATGAATGATCCATTTGTGAATAAGGCTGAGGTTTTCACTCTCCTTTTAATAAATAAAATATATTCTTCTTAGGTTCGAATACAATTAAAAGTGTTCTATTAATTACGTTCAAAGATAAATATATGAGGAGAAAATAATATTAATATAAGCAAAATGGAATTTTAACCAGAGCTTAGTAGATTTTTAATTTTTTAAAGAATGTTTAGTAATATACTTTCTTAAGTAGCTAAATTTCTTTAATATATTATGTTTAAAAGTCTCTTAAGTTGATGTCTTACAAAATTTTGATAGAAAATTTTCTATTTTTATGAATACCAAGAAATATGTGTTAAAACTTTTTATTATTTTCTGCATCTAAGGTTCAATATATTTCTTTATTTAGTTATCATCAGAAACATTATCGTATCTTAAAAATCAAAATTGCATTCCCTGGCAGGTGATGTTACTCATTTGAAATTAAAATCAGTCTATTATTTGACAATGAATGCCTGCAAGTAAATGTTGTTTTTAAAACAAATTGAAATATCGAGTCATATAAGAAACGACTATACAAAATTTTGGAATTCTAGTAGAAGAAGGGAAAGAAGTGAGAGAAGGGAAATTACAGGCATTTATTTTATTTTGTTTTTCATCTTTTTAATTTCTATATTTACAAATATGAAAAGTATCAAGTTAAATAAAAGAGCTCTGTGTTTGTTTGAATTATTGCACTTAGCTTAGAAATGATTTGAAGCAAGCATGCTACGAATAAAATGGTCTGTAAATAAATATATAAATAAAATATCCACGAACCCACCTGTTAGCTGGGTACTTCGCCGCTAAGAATCCACCAGGAATTTGTGTGACCAGATAACCCCAGAAGAACGAAGAATCGATAATCCCGATTGTTTCAGGCTTCCAGTCGAATTCCGGAGTCTAGAAAGAAAAGAATTCTTTGAATTATTATTCTTAGTAGAGTCATCATATGTAGATTCAATTTATCTGTTACTATTTTTTGCAAAATAGTGACAGATGCTATCGAATCGCATTTTTAAAAGACTCTATACATAAATACTTTGTTGAAAACATTAAGTGAAATTTTAAAGCATACTTCGTAATTTTCATTTAAAATTGACAATATTTTGAGTCACCGAAATGGTTCCAAACTCTGCACGATGACTGATAATAACAGGGAAAGTACGATTCCTTAAAAAAAAGTTCCAAAAATCGCTGATAGGAGTATATATATATATATGTAATGATATTTTAATATCTAATTTAATCTAAATTAAATTTCTAAAACTTTTGCCTCATTCGGTTCATGTCGGGGACATTCTAAAGTGTTCTCTTGTTTCCTGATACCATTCCATGTATGAAGCTGTGTAAAAATTACTGCGCAACCAATTCTACGTATCAAGTGAAAATGATCTCTCCATTGCCCTTGTCAAAGGTCAACACATGAATTCAATCACCACGTGGCCGGAAATCTCATGTTATATAAGACTAGTGATCATTTGTTTCGTTCCATTTTCTTACTTCTGCTTTTGTTTCACGCTATTGTGGACATGCCTTGTCCGCGCCTGCTTGTAAATAAATTTCTTTCTTAGAATGATTATTAAAGAGAATTAAAAATGCAAAGCGTCTTCTATGTCTTAGAACCTGCATTCTATTCAACTAAAATAAGCTTGCATATATATATAGTGCTGTACAATGTAAAAAGGTATTTAAAAAACAGCGGGAGTGGACCCCTCCCCCCCACAAAAGAACATTTTCGCATACACCAATAAAGGTGTTATCCTCCAAGCCCAGAAAGAAATTATACTACATTTTCTGTATTACTGAAGCTTAACATTACAATGACGTACAATAATTACGAAATAATAACCTTTGTCATGAATTTAGCTTTTTTACTGAATCTAATGTAATACTAATCATTGGCGAGTTTTTTGGAGATTAATCTCTGGCATGCGGCCAGTAGTATCCGAAAATCGAGTTTACGTTTTCTCCAACCGATTAAAACAAAAAGTTGACATAGAACTACACTTGTAGTCACAAAATCACATACAAAATTTGATAGATTTAAGTCATTGTGTTTTTGAGTTATCGTGTTGACATGTTTCAGAAAGAACAGATGTTAAACTAGTTGGAGTATACTTAACCCTTTAAAGGGCCATTTTTTTCTAGTCATATTATGCTAAAATATTTTTAGGCTTAAAATTAGAATAAGAAAAGGGATTCATTTGGCTTATTAGATAAATTTAATTTGATTAATGAATTAATTTGGTTAATTAATAATTAAGTAGCAAATCAAGACACATCATTTTGTATGAGATAAAGAACTGAAGCATCTAAGTTTCTGACTTACTAAAAAAATTTGTCAGAACTTATGCCAACCTACATAATTTCTTACAAAGATTGATAAATTTGGTGGGAAGCATACTTCCCACGGCCATAGAGAGGGTTAAAATCTGATAGGTGTCCACACTATAGATGTTAAATCTTTATATCGATTTTTATTTCTCTAGCTCTCTTCGTTTTATAGTTATCAAGTTAACTTATGTACGAATAGCAGGACGGACAGAATTTCTTTGAATATGTTTCGCTCAAAAATGGATAGAAATCTACAAATTTCGTGTAAAGACCGCATACTAAATTTCTTCCATCCGTTTCTTCCAAAACGTTTTTCAATTATCTTTGTCAGAGACAGACGGACAAACATAATCCTAAAAGTGTGTTTTCTAATCTTAGAGAGGTCTAAAATATGTAAATTTATCCAAATCCCGAATTTGAGGTTCTTTTTAACGATAACAATACTTTCTCCATATTTCGTACGTGATAAGTAAAAAAGAAAAAATAATCGCACATACAAAATTACAGTGAACGTTTAGCTTGCATTGCACTGATTATGATAATACAGATTGACCAGTAATGCGCTTTCTGGTAATGTGAGTTGCATATTCAATTGAGTTGTTAATATTTTTTGGAGCTCTCTACACGCTTTTGTAACTAAAATAACTGGTGCTGTTGTCGCATACGGAAGCATAAATTTGCATTTTGCCTTGATATCCCTGTTTTATTTTAATTCTCGGTTCGGTAAGATACAAAAGAGCCATAACTGTCCCTAGAGAAAATTTTGAAAAAAAAAAAAATCCCCGGAATCCTGTTTCCCATGTCATCATTCATTTCCATGCCGATTTCGGTGCTGTTCGTTTGTTAGATGGAGCTACAAAGGGCTCTGAATAGTGTCAGATTAAAAAAACTCCCCCTGTATTTAGATAACGGATAGGTTAAATACCAAAGTAAACTTTTAAAACTGAGATTTTAATGCAGAAAAAGCAAAGTATTGCCCATCTTGTCATATCTTTGAAAGATCCCTTGCAGTGATAAAAAATATGAAGTAAAATTATTTACAGATAAATAGATAAGAGATCGATTAATTGTAAACAGGGTTAAAATTCTCCATAGTTTAGTGGTGCAGTGGTTTTATTAGGCCATATTGAGAGGGAAAAATTCTATTTATAGGGCATTTGCATTGCTAATTAGGAAAAGTTAAAACAATGTTTCACTTCTTTGTCTTCTTCTTTAGAAAATTGTAAACTACTATAGATTCTCAATGATGTGATGGCAAAGCAAAATGGATGACAGATAGAAAAGCAGGATAGGCCGGAGTTTTATCAATTCTCACTGCCTACCTTATTCATATCATTAGAAATACCCCTTTCGTATGAGCAAACTACGCAATGAATAGTCAAAACATTTTTAGTGAAAATCATAATTTTATTACTTTTACACATTGCACAAAACATTAATTTTAAAAGGTTAAATATTGATATTTTATTAAATACAATTTAAAAGCCATCATTTTGAATCCGTACCAATCCCTTTTTCTCTAACCGATCATTGTCTTCTCTCTCTCTATAAAAACTAAATAAGAAATCGAATCCCTTTTGTTACTCTGATAGATGGCGCTGGTACTTTCAATATTTTCTGAAGTTAAATACAGAATATAGAAATACATAATACAGAATAAGCATTTAAATTTTGGAAATAAAGGAAACTTTAGCATAAAATGTAGGATTAAATCTTCCAAATATTATATAAGCTCATGCTAATCCTCACTGATAACCCTTCATCTGCTTATCCCGCGATTTCCGCGGATTGGCAGTCAGTCCATTTTCTATTGCATCCCGCGTTTTTCGCAGTTTAGAGTGTATATTTTTACGATTACAGATTTTTATTATATCATATTACTATAGTGTAATATATAGTATCAGTTTCACAATTGTTTGAAATAATTTGAACTTATTTTTCTAAATAGCGATTTTAAAAAATTACGCAGGAAGAGGGTTTGTCATATCACTGACTCTCCGACCCACCCGAAGGCACACGGATAAGTCAACCATCTAACTCTCCGACCCGCCCTAAGGCACACGGATTTAAACCATAAAACTGAATGACCGGACCGCCGCAACAGCAATTGGCGGGAACTGTGTTTGAGTCCTAAGGGCCGTCACCGGCCACGGTACAACCCTCCCCGAAGGAAGTACGTCCCGTCATCGATGGGAGGAGCCAGATCCCCCACCTATTAGTGTACCCTCCAGGGTGGCGAGATCCAACCACCATGCCGGAAGCATCTCATCCTCGTTTCGAGGTGCCCCCCCCGAGGCACACGGATAAAGAAAACTGAATGACAGGACCGCCGCAACAGCAACACTGGCGGGGACTGTGGTTGAGTCCTAAAGGCTATCACCGGCCACGGTACAACCCTTCCTGAAGGAAGCATGTCCCTTCATCGATGGGAGGAGCCAAATCCCTCACTTTTTTGTGTACTCTCCAGGGTGGCGAGATCCAACCACCATACCAGAAGCATCTCATCCTCTTTTCGAGTTGCCCCCCCGGGGGTTCAGAAAGAAGGTAAATCAGAGAGTGTCAGTCTAAGATGCAAATGATAGAGCACACGGCATGTGAAAGATAGTAGCAAACGCTTGTTAGCAAATCTAGGCAACACAAATCATTCATCATTTTATTAAAACTAATAATAATTTATAATTCAGCCGGATAGTCAAGGATCTGCTGTTTTCAATTACGATTATGTAAGTAATTGTGTAGGAAGATATTATCAGGAAATTTTCTCATGATCATCTTGAATATTCTTTAATATTCATTGCTGAAAGAAATAGTTTTTAAGACAATCAATTTGGCAAATTTACTCATTAAACTTGCAAAAGAAACTTTTGTATTAAATTTTCTTTCAAATATTATTACTGATTGATTCATTTTCTTGTTTAATTTTTATGGAAAAAATAAGAAAATGCAGCATTAGTAACGATTCTCGAAAATTTAAATTTCAAAAAGAATTTGTTTTTTGCTCAAAAAAATAAATAAATAAAGAGTCTCGAAGCACAGTTCACAAATTTCTGATTGATAAAAGGATTGAAGACAATTAATTGATTACTGAAATTGATAAAACGAAAATTTTAACTAAAATTTTGATGCTAATTTAAATATAATGAAATTTTATGTGAATTATCAAAGTAGTATCCTCCATCAAAAACGTTTTCAGACTGTTTCATGGAGTAGGTTATTTTATCATTGCCATCTTTTATTCCAGTCATCAACGCTTTCTTTGAATGGCATGCTACAATTTGATAGTCAGTCTTTTGATAGTATTGAAGTTTTTAAATTCTCCGAGAAAAACGAAAACGAATTACACTGTCTTGTGATAAAGAAAATATTCGAAATGCTTTACTGCTGAACGCATGGACGCTGCATGATTTTTCGTACAAATTGCTGAATTTACAGTTGTTTGGTTTAACTCCTTGAAACAGTATCCTAAAAGGAAACAACAGCAGAAACATTCCTTAAAGAGAAAGTTACTAAAAGACAAATATCACGTACATGAAGTGTTTAAAAATAACCCATAGTTTTCAAGAATTGTTTATTCCAGTACGAGAACTTTCCTCTTTAGGTTTCTTCTATTTATTTTTCAGCTTTTTTTTTTGGATAAAAGGAAAATAAAAAGAAGGAAGAAAACTAGAAAAAGGAAGAAAAAACCGGACTCAAAACTGGAGACGCTGGGAAGAATGATCATATTGTTTCCTTTCTCCACTTTGCCTGGAATAGAAATAGGAATGAAGCGAAAGATTTTAGCTGGAGTTGAGACGTTTCTTACTTTCTCAGATTTTTTTCTTGATTTGTAACTTTTTATATGACGTAAGAAGTTACTTTCCCAAGAAATGGTGCTTAAAGGAATGTGCTGGCATAGAGTCACGTTCGCATTATTGTGGAATGGTATATACTTTTGAAGAGGATCCTTATGAGCTTTTCTTTAAAAAAAATATTTTATGTGAGTGTCGTTTGGTATTTCATATTGTGTTCTAATGCGTATTTTTTTTTTTTTTTTGAATTTTCTTCAAAACTTTTTGTAATTACTTGTATCAATTGGGTGAATAAGTATTATGTTTCATGTATATTAAATATTGTTTACTTTCTCATATTCAAACGGAATATTAAGCACTTAAAAAAATTACAAGTCGAGAACTGGATAAATCTCACGGTCTAAGTCTTTACGAATCCAAAAACACTTTTTTTGGAATTTAGTATGCAAATTATATATTTTAACAATTAAAATTACAGAAAGAATACCAATCTTAAAGAACCATCATGTTAATAGAAGCGAAAATAAAAATTTTGTTACAAACGATTATAGAATTTACAGAATTAATTATGGCAACAGAAAATGAAGGTTTGATTTGGAGTTTATTACAACAATAAAAAGCATTGGTACAAATTGTGCTTCAAATCTTTGAAAAACTTGTTAAGTGACATTGATATCATTGAAAAACTAATGTTTTAAAGTGATATAAAAAGGTTTTTGTGAGTTTTTTTTGTTTTAGTTACATTAACGTCCCGTTTTAAAGCAACACTAGGGCTATTTTAGGGTGGACCTCGTCATTTTGAAAAGTAGTGAGATGACGAGGGCGGCACCTGTGCTGGCTTTCTTCCCCTTCAAACTTCCTCATCAAGTTAGCGGAACGATGGATTTAAAGAGCATCAGACTCTCTTTTATGAAGTTTTTTTCGATGAAATCAGGTCTCGAACATGGAATCCTCTAGTCCTGAAGACGAGACCTTACCTCTAAAGCATCGCGGCTATTGTTTTTGCGAGATAATATGTTCCGAAATAGTTTCGTAAAAATGCGAAAATTTGATTTATTTTAAGTTAATTAAAGTGAGTTGATCAAATAATTTTGAGTGAGAAACCAAAATTTTTAAACCCTTTATCCTTATCCTTACATCATCATCTTAAAATATCCTTACAGAGCCCCTTTTATAACTAAAGCCAAATATGATAGCTTTAAGTTCAATATTCTTACTTATAGCGCATTACAATGTGTGTGCAAAGTAATTTGCAGAATGTTTTCCAAACTGAAAATATTAACATTTTAATATATCAAGATTCTGGAGACTAAAACTCTAAGCAGTTAAGTTATAGAAACTCTTTCTATACATTAAAAACATGCAGAGTCTCATGATTTGTTTGTTTGAAATTTCCAAATTACTTACAGAATAAGCTTTCATTCACTTAAATTTTTTTGTTAAAACATATTTCAAATCTAGCTTAAAACTGTACAGTTGTGTAGTATAACATTCATAAAAAATGTTTTGATTCAGGTGGTTTCGAGATGGCCATTCCATTCAGAATGTCATATCTGTCGTTTTGAGAGAGATTTAGTGTGATACGTCACGAATTTTTTTCTATCATCTTAATTGAAATATCATAAAGCGAAAATTAAATTCGTGAATTAAAAAAATGAAGCAAACTAGGCGAATGCATTTTGGTATATAATCTTTATATCAAAATTATAGATGTATATTTAATTTTGAACACAATTCGTTTACCGATAGACTGTTTGGCTATCTTTATGTATGTGAATACGAAAATTCTATGTGAAAATAAATGATATTAGCCGCTTTTTAGTGACTAGCTTGCTCAATCAGATTTTTAAATATTAAAGTGGAATATTTATTTTTAAAATTTTACTTCTTCATTTGTTTAGACTGAAAAACATTAATTTAATTGAAGAAGTAAAAACAAATTATAACGCATGCCAATTAAACGCATATACGAAATAAATGAGGGAATGAAAATCCTTTCTATGTTCAAAGAGAGCATTTTTTTAAATCTTAATTTTAACACTGGCAAAAGTATGAGACTGAATTCAACTGAATGAATTATTTGATGGATAAGTTTGAATTTCATAATATTAAAAAGTGTAACAAATTGTATATTGCATTAAAAATTATTAAAAATTAAGGAAACATAGTACTGAAATGAAACTGATATCAATAAAAAAATAATATTTTGAGTTTTTAAGAGATGATACAAAAACCATGTTTGTGAGATAAGAGCTTTAGAAAGATGTCATCATCAATTGCTATAAGTAAGACAGGCGATAACCCATCTGGAAGTAGCTAACATAACCCTATTTCCATGCCCGATTAAACTTTTTTTCCCAACTTTTCTTGATTTCTTTGACATCTTTTTCTCTTTAAGTGAACAGAGTTTTTGATGAGTATCATCCAGAGCCTTCGTAATAATACTTTTCAACTTCAGTAACGGAGTACTGAATTTATTGTAGATATTACACCGTTCAAGGAATTATAGTACACTTTCGAGTATCCGGTCCGGCTCAGTTTTCTTTTATCGTAATTAAATGAGGTAGGTAAGGCTTTGCATTGGCAACAGTGCCAAGGCATTGGAAGCTGTCGTCTGAAGCGATCCTCTTACTCATCGTGTGCAAAATACAAACAGGTAACAGAAAACATGTGACAGGAAAAGAGCAGCGTTCTGCTCGTTGTTCATTATTTCGTCAGTGTGTAATAGACTTCAATTGCTGTCACTGTTCCTGATTATATTTGTGTAATCACTTATCAGTGAAAAATAAAATCAGTTTAAGTAAAATTTCTTAAGAATGTTTCCTACAATTAAGTTGGAGATTGCAGAATTTATGTTAAAATGTGAACAGTTTATATCTTTTAACTTACTTTTTCTTTAATAAATTCTTGGAATGTGCAGTGTAATTTATAAACATATATAAACTACCCGTACAGAGCCTTCTATTTTAACTTCACACGTTACCAGCAATTGCTTTTATGATTCACCAGGCCGTGACCACCCTCACATTCTACCTGGCTTGAGATAAATGGTGGTCTTAGTACTTGTGGTGAAAACGTTATAAGCCAGCTAACAGCTACGAGACATGAGTATTACTTTTGTCTTGCGGTCTTGTTACTCGGCTGTGAACCACAAGGTCCCAGGTTCTATCCTCGCTCAATTCAATCCGCTACATTGGTGACCTCGGACGATGAACCTTCAACCTTCGTACAGCTGTTGTGGCGCCATCTAACCACAACAACCCAAAGTCGTCAGACTCACTTAGCGCAACAGCAACAGCAACCACTCACGCTCGCCATAATGCTTGGCGCTACTTAAATACTCACATGGGTACAGGCGCATTAGACTCAACAGCTAATACATCACCACTCAACAGCCATATCATTTGTCTCACCTCCGACTCACTGGAAGGGGAGTACTGTGGTAAAAACCTTATAAGCCAGCTAACAGCTACGAGACATGAGTATTACTTTTGCCTTGTGGTCTTGTTATTCGGCTGCGAACCACAAGGTCCCAGGTTCTATCCTCGCTCATACCAATCCGCTACATACTCATTAACAAATGATAAAATACCTATTATAACGGTGAATTTTAGTATAAAAACTCTGTCCTCTGGCACTGGTAAGCAAACAAATGAGTTCATAGAACTCCGGCCTATTCGTTTTTTTTTTTTTTTTTTTTTTTTTTTGTTATCCGATCTATCCTTCCACCACATTAGACCGGATACTCGGGAGTATACTGTAATTTGAAATGTTCGCAGAGTGGTTTGTTTGCATTTGACTGTTGCCATTAGAAGATAAAAATATAAGAGCGATATTTGTGCGACATACATGAAGCATAAAATAAAACTTCCCATTTTATATTTCACATTTGCATTTGAAAATAAGAAGTCCTTTTTTTCAAGGACAAAAAAAAAAAAAAAAAGGACTAGTCATCTTTTTTCAATATTAAAAAGAATCGCTACAGGCTAAAGCATACAAATGAAAAATCTAACGGCATTAGTGATTTAAGCAGCAATCCACAAAATTCATTTTCTTGCTCTTAATTTTTGTGAAGCAAATGTCCGAAGAATGAGACGCTCTTTTGATGTGTATTTCGCTTGCGCTGCTCTGGCGGAGACTAGTCGGAACCACGCTGCAGAAATTGAGACTTTGCTCAGATGCGGAGAGATTTATTGATCAGACGTCTTGTCTGACGGCCTCGACGGGAAGTCTACAGATATTTCGACAAGACGGAGACGCTGAACACTGATAAAAGAACACTGTCGGCGCAAGACTCAACGAGAGAATGTCTTCGTCTTTGAAATAAACAAAAAGCGAAAATCTATTCATATAACTTTAGTTTGAAATAATGTCCTCGAAAATGAAGTCAGAAGTTAATGTTTTGTTAAAAAATAAAAAATATTTATTCCAGTTATGCGCATGTCTTTGAAATTTGTGTAATTATGCAAATGTATGATTAGTTTATTCCATACAATTCTGTTTGCTTCTACAAATGTCGAATGTTTTAAGACGTTATCTGGCATTAAACAACGAAGAAATATCTCAAAGGTAATGAAAATATATTATTTATATTATAACGAATAAATTTGATAGTTTTTAAAACCATACTTGCACAAGACAAATTTTTTTTCCAAAAGCGAATTTGAAAGGAAGTGCATTCATTTTAAACATCGCAATTATATATACGTAAAATAGCTCAATTCTGTATAAATTGTACAATCTGGCGTAATGTCATAAATAAGTAAAAAAATAAAAAATGCTATAAAAATCCATTTTTAAATAATATAGATCGAATAATGCAACATCATAAATATTTGATTTGTTTTTCAATTGGATAAAATATGCTGTTTTTTTAGGAATAATTTAAATAAAATATCAAACGCTGAAAACAGAACACATCCTAAAATTTTTGATTTTACATGATTTTTAAACGGTGTCTTTTGCAAAAAAGTTTCAATTTTTTTTGAATGATATATTTAGTTTTTTAAAACTTTAAGTGGGAGTAAAATCCATGTTCAATTTATACAAAGTTAGATTACTTTATATATATGTTTTCAATTCGTAAAATTAAAAACTTACACCAAAATTTATATTTAGGGAGGAACATATCTCATGGAAGTGTGGTAAAAAATATCAAATCCTCTAAGCATTTATTACGTAATAAATAGACACTATTTTTTAGTTATTGAATTTCCATTGTTAAATTTCTTTAAATTTCAAAGCAGGCAAGGAAAGTGTCAGAAAGATAAAGCAAAGAAAGTCTGTATTTATAATAATAACAGTAAAAGAATACAGTCGATTCATGTAATATATGAGAAATATAAGTACGTACATACATTTTTAAACATAAAAAATATAAACGGTTTTAAGAAATAAAAATACATATTGAAGAATAAGACAATTTCCATTGCATGCTTTTACTTCTGCAAAAATGTGCAATGGATTCCAAAAATGCATTGCCATGCATTTATGAAGAATCATTTCACTTCTTCCAAATCCTAAATTTTCAACGTTTGTTTCACATTTCTAAAAACTAACTCAAGATTCCCGCTGTATTTAAAATGAAGTTAATTCAACTAAACCAAATAACATTACGCAAGTTTTTCTTCACTCTTCTCAAGTTATGACAAACTTTCTACGCTTTTATTTAATCTGATTTATTTTGTATTTGTGGGTATTGATTTTTCCACTGAATTTTGAATACTTTAATGTTATCGAAGACAATGTAATAATATTTACAATTTTTAAAATTAATTAAGCGATTAATTTTAATTAAATTTCGAGCACATATGTAAGGATGATGTGGTAGAATTACTGACAAAAAATGACCACAAGGTTTTATAATAATATTATTAAGGAATTAAAGGCTAAAAGTAGGTATAAATATATATAAAGTTTTTAGAAAAACTATTATTATGTGGTGAAAAGTAGAAAAAGGTTTTAATCAAAAATATGGATTCTAATGAAAACCGTAAAAGTGTGAAACACATAATACTAAAAAAATAATTATATAAATATGATTGAAACTTAAACTAAGAGCATATCTATCAGGCGAACGATTTTAGGATTTATTTTTAACCTCATAGTTTTGATTAAAAAAAATCATTTTCTGCTTTTCAGTAGATTAAAAAAAATATTTTTTAAACCCTTCTAATAGCGTTCTGAAAAGGCATATTTTAAGTTTTTACTTTCTATTTATATACTTTTTCAAATAAAAAGCTTCACCTCCGAAGTAAAACGAAAATAGGTCTAAATGTTTTTTCACGTAGATTTGTTCTATAAATAACTCTAAACGGAAGAAGGGCAGAGAAATCGAATGCTTTTAAGGCCTGCCCTCAGTAGAAGACAAATCAACAGATCAGTCAGAGTTAAAGCAATAGTGCAATTCTGGACGTCTCGAGGGCAGAAAAACAGGGAGATTTCTCCCTCCCTTTCCAGAGTTAATGCATTTATTTCTTGGAATAGGCGATAATCTAAAGTGCATTAGGGATAAAGAGGATTAGGGATGGGGAAGTTTTAAGGACAGGGAAGCCCAAGGTTTTGTAAAGGGGAAAACAAGCTCTGATGAAAATAGATGATTGTTGTTGATGTGAGAGAGAAAAGTAGGGGGAGATGTTCGGGAGGGAAAAAAAGACAAGATCGAAACTTTCATAAGTGAGAATGATTCGCATGGAAGAGGTCTGGATTGTGTCTGAATTTTTATTCCTGCCCCAACTGCTTCTCGTCTTTTCTTGAATTCGATCAGTTAAGATTTGGGTGAGTTTATTTTTTAAACTGGATTCAGGAATAATTAGAAAGATTGATAGGAAATAATAAGGATTAAAGAGTTATATTCAGAAAATGGAGACTTCTTGTTCGATATCTTTTGGAAATAAATAGCTAGTACTTGATAATGCATTAAGCAATATTGTTAGGATATTATAATGAACATTTTATTAAATTTAACTTTTATTTCTGTGGAAGTTTGATTTTTGCAATATTACGCATTTTATGCATTGTTTTCAGCATTTTAAATTAATTGAAATAGTGATTTTTTGATGCAAGTAGAGGATTTGTTTTTTCCAATCAATGGCAAATAAATAAATAAAGACGAAATTTAAGGTAGTTTTCTTCTACTGTGATCTTAAGACACACCGTTTTTATTTTCTTGAATACAAAATATAGAGAAGGCATAACTATTCTCAAAAAATTCGAATTAGAGGTTCTGACGAATCTCTACATTCCAGACCTTCTCGAATTCGAACATTTTGGCAATCTGTTTGTCTGTCACAAAAATCTATCTGTCAGTCCGTCTATCTGTTTGTCTGTTACAAAAATAAGTCAAAAAATGTTTTGAGCGAGACAAAAGGAATTTGGTATTTACACCAAATGTGTAGATTCCTATCAAATTTTGAGCAAAATCTATTCAAAAGAAATCTGTCAAGCTGTTCGAAAAAAAGCTAAAACGATAATTATAAAACGAAGAGAGCTAGATGGATAAAATTCGGTACGCAGGTTTAAAATCTATATGGTAGATGCTTATCAAAGTTTGAGCCAAATTCAACAAGGGGTTGAACTTTTGTTGGTTTGTACTTTCAAAAACATGTTAACTCATTAATTACAAAATGCAATGACTTAAAAATATATCTAATTTGACAAGGGATTTTGTGAATACAAGTGCAATTCTGTGTTAAATTTTTGTTTAAATCAGTTGGGGGAAACTGTGTCTAAGACGCAAATTCGATTTTGGGGTAGTATTAACAGCATGTCAGGCATTAATAGCCAAAAGACTCTCCAAGGATCACACGATCGATTCAGTAAAAATGCTAAATTCACTGCAAATGTTAATACTTCATATTATTGTACGCCAGTACCACTCTCTGAAATAACATCTTTGTCAGGGAGTATGCGAGAAAGATTGGGGTTGCACCTACCCTGTTGTTCGTCCTGTTGGACACCATTTCGACGATGGCGACTCCCAGGTTGCATCTGATGCCGAAGCTGATGAGGAATCCAATGGAAGAGAGCAGGGCGATCGTGAAACGCTTCGACATGTTCTTGCAACAGGGACAGTTGGGTTCCATAAAGGCTTTGCTTTGCTTGTGCTTGGGCAACTCGATAGGCTCAGCCAACTCGTCCTGATCCATGAAACCTTTCTGGTCATCCTGCTTCGTGAACTTTCTGCAAAAAAGAAATCAGTAACTTCAAAGTGAAATTATCTAATGTGCTAGTGAATAACGTGTGGTAATGGAAATTGTGAAGTTAGTAAACGCATAATCCACTTATTTTTGTATTAATGTCATTGGAGATTTATACAAATGCACGTCCAGTGTAATTACAATGTATTGGCACCTTACATAGATTCCTAGGAGGAAAACTTTAATAATTACTATGATTTGACATAAGAAAATAAATTTTGGGACGTATTGTCTTATCTATTTCAAGTTTGCAATAAATTTAATCGGTGAAAAACAGTAATAATCAGAAATTTCCAATTTGGGATAGTCATGATTGAAGTTTGGGCAGCTGCCATTCTTCTCTGTTGATTCACGTTTAAACCATAAATAGTAGAATGAAGTGTGGATGATATAATACGAATCTTACGCTTCATATTTAGATCTACATTAATCGAATCCAATAATATAACAGTTGGAATGTTCCTCCTATAGCTTCCTCGCATATTTTCTAATATATATGTTATCCCAGTTAACACCCTATACGGATTGGCTTACAGTAGTTACTGAAACTATCGTGTGATCCTTGGCGAATATTCTGGCGATTAATTCCTGGAAGGCAGTTAATAGCATCCGAAAATAGAATTTGTGTTGTAGACGCGTTTTCGCCAACCATTTGAAACCAAAATGTGACAGAACTACTTCTGTAGTCACAAAATCGCATACCAAATTTGATATATTTAAATCACCTCGATTTTGAGTTATCACTTTTGCATGTGTCTGAAATCATAGACCGACTGACGGTCAATCCCTTATTGGATTTGGCTCAAAATTTGGAACCTACCCTATAGATATTAAATATGTGTACCGAATTTTATTCATCTATCTCTCTTTGTTTTGTAGTACTGCATTAACTTATATTCGGAAAGACGGACTTCTGAATGATATTTGCTCAAAATTTAATAGGAATTTGTTGGGGAGGTTGTATACCAAATTTCATTCATCTAGCTCAAATTGTTTTTTTGTCATTTTGTCATAGAGAAATAGATATCATTGCAAAAATATTGTTTTTTTTTTCGAACTCGGGGAGATCTACAATGGGGAAATTCGTCAAATCCTTATACTTCGCATATGAGAAAGTAAAAAGGCGGAATTTGTATTTGTACTTTATTCGTCAGTTAGAGAGAAAAAGTGTTCTTGTCCAGTTTCCAGTGAATAGAACAAAATATAAGAAGTACGAGCCTTTAATCTTAAAGACATCACATCCGACTTGGTTTTACATATAAAACAAAATAAATTAAAAAATAATTATGTATCAAATGCATGTATCAAATGAATGCAGAAATGCATGTATCATGCCACAAATGCATGCGGTGTATACAGAGAAATTGAAGTATACGTAACAAGTATTGAATGATGGACATTCCGTGATTGAAAGTTTGTGTAATGGAAAACATGTAATTCTGATTTCGCAAGTGATCCTCTAGGCCAGGGGTGGCGATCCTTTATGGATCAACGTGCCATTTTTTCAAAAGAAATGTCCAATGAGGCATAGACGTGCCGTCAAATAATTTTGGTTTACGATTTTTGGGAAGATAATAAAACTAAATACTAACAACTCAAAACTCTTTACTTACTACGAAAAAATAGATTTTGTATAGTAGTAAAGGTTTTAGTTATACGTGTAATTCAAATTAAAGTAGTTAATTAAAATATTCAAATTAATGTGACTCCTGTTGTTGCAGATTATATGGCAATTTATATTAGGATTGCAAGATGTTCAGAATGTACGCTGAATTGGAGTCATCTGCCAAACGGTTTCTAAGTGAGTCTTTAACGTTATTCCTCTCTGAAAATGACTCGCAGGCATAGATGAAAATATGCTTAAAATAGATTGAGCCAGCTTCTTCAAACAGTTAAATGTTTGAATCGAATTTCATGTTTCCAAAATTTTGTTACTGGCATTCTTATTTATGTTTCTAGTTAATTTTTCTGTTTCAATCAATTCCAACTCTTTCCTGTTTTCAATAACTTTTTGAATCCGCATTGAACTAGACTGGAAATCAACCAGTTGCATTTCAAATTCTCCGATTTCCAACCAATCGAATTGGGACAAATTCAGTTTATCAAATGAAGTCACATGCAAGCCGTTTTGGCAATAATAAAATGCAAACCGTTTTGGTCGGCGGCGTGCACAAAATATTGTGTAGTTTGCCATCGACGGCACACGTACCACTGGTTCGCCATCCCTGCTCTAGGCGTATGAGCCCAACATTGGTATTATTATTATTACTTAGGCTTGCGCACTTTTTCAGTACATATAAAATTAAGAAATAAATTTCTTATTGACTTCTTTCTGTAGTTGTTGGGTCAAATTAATTTTATTATATTAGAAGAAGAAATAAGTGAAATTTTTAAGGAATATGTGAGGATGTTTTAAAAAAGAATTTTCGAGCAATACGTTAAGAATTTCAGTCGCATTTAGTAATTGATAAACCTGCATGAGTCGTTGCATTCTATCTCTGCTGATTTTTACATCACTTTATTTACAGAAAGAAGGCCAACATATAAACAATATTATTTGCCATCCTTCTCTGCCGTCTATTCTATTCTTATCGATTAGCTTTAATGAGAAATTTAATTATTTCATATGAGATAAAATAAGGTATTGCATTTTTATTTTCTCGTATACGTACGAAGTATAGAGAACGTATTGTAATTGTCAAAAAAGTTCGAACTCAAGATTTTGACAAATCTTTAGGTTTCAGATCTCCCTGTGTTAGAGGAATACAATTTCGCAAAATGTCCGTCTATCTGTGACTAAAATAACTCAAAAACGTTTTAAGCTGGTCGGTTGAAGTTAGGTAAATGGTCCTAAAAACAAATTTGTAGATTTCTATCAAATTTTGAACAATATCCATTAAGAAGTCTGTCTGTCCGGCTAATAGAATACAATTTAACATGATAATTGCAAAATTAGAAAAGTTAGATAGATACAATTCATTACATAGATTTAAACTCCATATTGTAAATATTTATCAAACCTTGGTTCAAATACAACAGAGAAATTACCATCTGTCGATCTGTGCTTTTAGAAGAACGTAAACATGATTACTCAAAAATGCAACGAAATAAATATACCAAATTTGCTATGATTGCAAATTTTGTGACTACAAATGCAGTTTTGTTCCCAATTTTTGTTTCAAACGATTGGAAAAAAAATGTCGAAATCACGAATTCGATTTTTGGATACTGTTAAGTAATCGGAATACCAGGTAATCGGATTAAGTAATCTCCAAAAAAAACTCGCCAAGGATGGCACGATAGATACTGCAAAAAGGCTTAATTCACGTCAAAAGTTAAGATTTCGCAACTATTATACTCCAATACCATGCAATGAATAGCATTTTTTGCGATAACGCTATTATTTGAGACCATGCGAGAAAGTTTTGGGAAGACAATTACGTTTGGTTATTTCAAAAATAATTTTTTAAAATCAAAATTTCGTTCAAATTGTGGAATCACTTCATATGACATTAAAGTTATGCTAGAAAAGTAACCACAAAGATTCTCCTCCCCGCCTTGCTTTAGCATCCGGGTTAACTGTAGAAAATGATACCTCAGAAATTTGGTAGCTTGAATATAAATTAAAATTATAACTCCGAAACGAAGAGAGTTATATAAATAAAATTCACTGCACAGCTTTAACAACTAAATTGTAGAGACCTGCCAAATTTTGAGCCAAATCGAACAAGAAGTTGATCGTCTATCGCCCTCTTTTCGAAGCATCCAATCGCGATAACTCAAACACGCAATGACTTAAATATATTACATTTGTCGTGTGATTTAGGTACCGCAAATTATAGTTCTGTCAAATTTTGGTTGATCAGTTGTGTTAAACCGCGTCTGAAATGCAAATTCATCTTTATTAGAGAATATGCGAGAAGGTTTTAGGGAGACCACACCAACTGGTTAATTAATTGAAATAAAGATTACTCTGCCTTAGTCAATGCATTTTTCCATGTTAACCAATTGACTTAAAATGAACCACTCGCAACCCTGCAATAACAAATAATTGACACGAGAGTTATTCTATGTAATGAAACTCAACTTATTATTAAATCAATGCCACTCGCCCCTGGTAGCTCCATGCAATGTTAATCAACCTTCCAAGATGCGCTCATTAAACGCAGTGGGAGGCAACATCCAGTTTCATGGGCATTGAACTTGTTTAGTTAATTACGGGAGGAGAGCATGCTGGTCGAATTGGTATTTCCAGGCCGCTCGGAACTGTTTTATTATGAAGATTTAGTACATCCATTTATGAATATGCTGTCGAATATGCGTGCTATGCATATTGATACAAACACTTGCAATTATTGATTTTTACATAACATGTTTCGTATTAACGTCAAATGTATATGACAGTAATTTTTTAATATGATAAATATTTATAAGCTGGGTACTATTTGCAAATTGCTTACTGGGAGATTACCGTATTCAGAGGTACCAAATTTGGCATGAATTTCTTGTTGATTAGCAATTGCTCAAAGAGAAAGGATTTTTCAAAAGTTAAAATGAATTTTTCAATAAAAATTAATTGATATTTAAATTTTCCTTGAATAACTTCGAAGCATATTACTGCACAGAAGTTATTTTTATACCATTTTAAAGTTAAAAACATTAGCTTTGCACTGATGCCAGTTTTATAGAACTACAGCAATCATTCGCAACCTCAATTGTAAGCGGGATGATTAAATCACAATTGGAAATTCAAAAGTTTTATTTAAAAACAAGTTTTTACTATCGCAGTAAACTATGAATGTCATTAGAGATTCATTTAATTGTGTTTAAGGTGTTTTTAGAAACTCTCAGAGAAAACAGGAATTTAATTCGCATGCATGTTAAGAAATGATTTATTTTGATATTCACTGCGTTTTTTCTTTATATGGTATTGTCTCATTTTTTATGCTATTCCCTCAATATATCAAGCTTCTGCAATTTTGATTTGACATCCAGAATTTAGTATATATATATATATATATATATATATATATATATATGTAAGCATATAATTCTTAAAAGCAGAAGGGAGGTTCGAAGACATAGAAGAGACATTTTGCATTTTTAAATTCGTTTTAATCCATTTCGGGAAGGCATAATATATTTACAAGAAAGTGCGGACAAAAGACGTCCGCCACAGGACGAGACAAGAGCAGAAGTGGGGAAGAGAGAGAAATAAATTTTCCCTCGTCTTATAGAACAGGAGATTTCCGCCACGTGTCGATTCAATACACGTGTTGACCTTTGACAAGGACAACGGAGGGATCATTTTCACTCGACACGTGGAACTGATGGCGCATCATTTTTACAAAGCTTCAGTTGAATTAATTAATCAGAAGAAGTGGAATGGGATCAGGAAACAAGAAAACACTTTAGAATGACTTTGACATTGGCCGAATTAGGACAAAAAGTTAGGAAATTAATTAGGATTAAATTAAATTTTAAAATATCCTTACATGTATCACACTAATAAAGATGTTTTAAAGGTTTTTATTTTTTTTTTTAACATTTTAATTTTTAGTTTTTTATTTATAACTGGACTATTAAAGTATTTTTAAATTGATTATTTTTTAACTTACTATTAGAGGGTTCTATTGCTATGTAATCAAATTATAGTTAAAATTAATTTATGAACTTATAATTATGTACATTAAAATCTTCATCGTGAACACGAAACTTTAAAACATTTTGGAGTTCAGGCATATCCGGAAATAAATAGAAAATTAATTATAAAGTGCAATCTTTATGAAAATAAAACGAGTAAATAGAAAATTTCTTAAAAGAGAAGAATTCTGAAAAATCGAAAATTATACATTATATTCTAATAACATCAAAACTATTGGATTAGAAAGAAAAAAAAACATTCAACGAGGAAGCATCTTATTTGTTTGAATAACACCAGATTTGAATCTCAATATTATAGAGCGAGAAACCGATTGTATAGTATCCACTAAAATTAGAATCCACTAAATATGCGGCGTTGTTTAACAAATACGCAATATATCATGTTGAGGAACGTCAGTTGTCGCCCATTCGCCCAGGAACTGAAATTTCATAAATATCAAGAGCATACTGATGCATGATCTTTTACATGTTCCGGACAGGGTACAAGAGTTACGGGCCCTGTTCGGAAGTGAAATCAATGGCACCTTCTTTCAGTAGCGAAATTTCTCAAAATTTTACCCAGAAATTCATCTAAAATCCTACCTTCACTCATTACACTTATTCATATGTGTATGTAATGATGCCCTTAATCTAATTAATTAATTAAGTCTTAGTTAATTTCCTATTTTTTACTTTAAATTAGCACATGATACTTTATTCTAAATTTTTTTCTTATTTCCTGATCCCAATCCCAGTTTTTTACCTACTTATTTCAAATATGTGTTCTAAAAAATTGCTGATTATGTAATTCTCACGCTGCAAACGAAGGGTTTTAAAATTCCTAACGCCCATGACATTTCTTTCAAGAATATCTAAGTTTTCTCTTTCTAAATGGAAAAAAATCCTATAAAATCCTAGAGGAATTTTTTTCTCAATGCTTTATTAAAAATAAAAGACCGAGGGAAAATTTTTTCGCACTTTCGCCCTTTCTGGTGCAAACAGATGCGTTTCACCTTTGTCCCCATATATAAATCATGTCCTCCCGTGTAAAAATAAATTGAATTTCATTCCCATTTTATCTTCCTGTCAGCTACTCATCTGCAAAAGATATATAACAAATATATAATTAAAGAAAACATGTCACTCATTCTTATAATGTCGATAAGGCAAAACTGTGAATTAGAGTAGATCGACTTAATACTTTGCATCAGATTGATATGTTATCACCTGATAAATTAATCAGGAGATAACACTGAAACGAAATAATTTAATCTGGAATTGTTTTATGGATTTATTATATAGGCATAGATCACATTAATATCAATTTAAAATCCACTAATAATGTGGCGGCGTTTAAACAATTATGAAATGCATCATTAAGGTGCCTCAGTTGACGCAAATGCCCGATCATCCAGGAATTGCATTTTCAGCAACATCAGAAGATTAACTGATGCGTAGTTTTACACGAGCAAGGGTTATAAGCCCTCGCCCTATTCGCTCCCGAAAGAGGCTTTTTGTTGCTGGAGGGTGGATTAGGGGCTGACCGCGGGATCAGAGCCCAACAGAGCCGAAAGCGGATAACCTCATATTGGCGGGGAGGGAGTTGGGCTTAATCCAGTCTAATTGAAGAGCATCCGCCTGTGTACCATTTACTGGATAACAGACAGACAGAGCGGGGATTCTGTGGTGAGTAACATGTGAAAGGGGGTGAAATGGGAAACTGGAGATGATCTGTGAAGTTTTTAATTGTTTTTTGATGATGCGAGCTTGAGTCTGCCGAGTGTAATCGGTTCCTTTAAGTTGGTTGACAATATGAAATAAGTTGACGTGAAATCACATTTGAATGAATTTTATCGGATAGAGGAAAACAATTCGAAAGAACTAACTAATTTTCTCTTCATGTAATCCAGGCGTTAATTTTTAGTGTCTTTTTACTTCTTGGTATCTACGGTATTAAAAAGTATGATAATTTTTAGCAATATCCCACGGGGGTGCACCTCGTAATTCAGGATGAGAAGCTTTCGGCATGGTTGTTGGTTCTCGCCACCCTTGTGGGAGTATGAAAAGGTGGGGGTTGGCTACCTCCCATTAATGATGGGACGTACTTCCTTAGGGAAGGGTTGTACAGTGGGCGGTGATGGCCCTTAAGACTCAACCACAGTTCTCGCCAGTGTTTGCTGTTGCGGTGGTCCGGTCATTCAAGTTTTTCTGTGTGCCTTCAGGCGGGGCAGAGTAGTCAGTCTATGATTTACTTTTTAGTACTTTATATACGAAGTCCAGAAAGAGAAAGCTCTGTAGAATAGGCTAATAAATTTAACGTAGAAATTTTGATGAATCTCCACGCTTTAGATTTTGAATTTGAAAAAAATACTTTCCAGTATTAAATATTTTTTTCACTCCACCTCTCCATGTGTATATAATAAATAAAGAAACTGAAAGATCTAGACGAAAGGATTTTTCTATGTTGTCAATCCATTGAAATATTTGATATGTAATAAATTTTGTTATAATATCGTCGATAGAAAATTTGACTCTGACCGTCAGTTCGCGTGTTTTGTATATATCGCATAATTAAACTATCGGGAGGGAGGAATCTCCCCGAAATTTTCTCTCATACTCTTCAATAAAGTCTCATTATTCTTGCCTCTGCATAAAATTGTGAACCTTAGATAAAATCGTGAATACCTTGCATGGCATTACGATATAGATCTTTGGCATGACTCTAGAATTTTTACTGGATATTGCGAGAATATATATATCTTGAAGGCTTTTTTTTCCGGACAATTGAAACTAAAATTTGACATAAAAATTCACTTGTAGCCATTGGATAGCATACTAAATTTCATTCAATTAAGGGAACTTCATTCATTTAAGTCATGCATTTATGATTTATTGCGTTTACATACGTAAGGAGAGACAAACCAACAGACGGCCAGTTGTTTGATGAATTGAGTTGCAAATTTCATAACTATGCACATTTTAAATGCTAATCCTAATTTTATCAAATTTTATTTATCTAGCTTTCCTAGCTTATCAAATTAGTTAGAATTATCTAATAAGAGATAAAACAATATGAAATACATTCAAGGAAGGATAATTTGGTAATATATTTCAAATGCAAATATGTAATCATCCGATGGAACAGAACAGAACTCTGTCTCATATCCTGTATCAGCAACCATTCTGATTACTGGACGGTTTGATGGGCGTGTTACGGGAATTTTATTAAGTAGCATTTTTTATAAAAGAAAAATATTTATAAATATTTATAAAAGCAGAATATTTATAAAAGAAAAAATAAATAGAGAATTTACAAACATATAAGAAATATAATAATATGAAACCGTTTACAACGATTTTCTACTTTGAAATATTATGGAAAGATTATCTGGAGTTATAATATGCAAAAAGATATTATTTATTAAAAAACACACACCTGAATTCTGTGAATATTGCACTTATTATTATAACATGAGGATACCGTTAAAAAATCTTATATAAAATAATTTTGTTAATGGTAACAAAGAAAATCTCTATCTGAAAGATATTTCTGAATGTATATGTATGTGGAGAAAAAAAATCACACATTTTGCGTCAAGTAGTTTTTTAACAACTATTATTTTCACTTGAATTTCTATATCTAACTTTCATTTTAAAATCATCTTTTACAAATAGGCATTCATTAATATTTTCTTTCTCTCAAATTTCGATGGAGTTTTCAATATAAATTTCACTTTTCTTTCAACACTTCAGTCACCCAACCCATAAACTTTGGCAACACAACTCAACATTACCCAAATCCCCTTCTCTTCCTCCCACCGATATTTTTCCCTTAGACGAGCAAATTTTTTCCTCTAAAATCCAGAATCTACCAACGGGAAAAAAAAATCCTCCATAACTCCCTTCAGGGAAAAAATTTTTTCTTTTCCCTCGAAATCTCTTTTGCAGCGTTTTTCTCAAATATTCCTCTGAATATTTTTTCTTGTTTTATTTTACTGCTTTCGAATGCTACAGTCTATTTCTCTTCGAGCTTCTTGTTTTTCTAAGTAGCATTGCAACTTTTCTTTCAGGCAGAAATGGAGAGGTCATTACATATTTTTTCCCCACTTTCTTCAGTTGGTGTCATAAAGACATCTTTTTCACAAGTTTATATTTTCAAGTTGAACGGTTGAAATCCAATAAAAAGTCCGCATTTTGTTCTCTCTCTCTGTCTCCCACCCCTCGTCGAGGAGCATAACAACCCCTTTTTTAGCACACATGCGCAAGCTTCTTTGCTTACTGTGTATTATTAATTAAAATTTAGATGAGAAACGGCTTTTTCATTTTTTAAATTTCCAAATGAGATAAAAGTGGTAAATGGGTTGAAACAGAATTTCTGAAATGATTTTTCTAAACCTGATATCACTGGTTAGATATTATCTCTAATTTGCCTCATGCAACTTACATGATACAAAGACAATTTAAGTGACTATATCCGGGAAAAATGTTTCGAAAGAAAAAAAGCTCCAAAATAGTTATATACGTATATATTATTAATTTTTGCATGAAAAAGGATTAAAAAGCATCTATGAAACAGAATATACGTGTTAAATGACAAGGTTTTTTTTTGAAAAAAATTGGAGAAAAGGGTTAAAAGAAATATAAAGAAAAAATTCTCTAGGTTATTGAATCGTTCGTTAAAAGCCGTATTTCTATCCATTTTTTAAATATTGGATTTCGAATGATAAACAACATGAAATTTTCATTTTTTCTTAATTGTGAAACATTAAAACAACTAAAAATATTTCTAAATGAATAGTTTACTTATTCTTGAATTCCGGAACTACAGAACATATTGAGAAATTATTACACCAGATTTGAATCAAAAATATATATTAAAGTTATAAGGTTTTTCGTAAGAAAATGCTACCAGAGATTAGATTAAGGAAAACAGCATCTAAAGATATAAAAAGCATTAAAACATATATAAAAGCAAATATGAAAATCAAAGTAACTTCCTAAAAAATAGACATAGAAACAAAATTCTAACTGAATAAAGGAACCTGTTCAAACATTAAGAGTATTTAATTAAATAATTCATAATTTCCCAAAATATCAAATTTCCAAAGCAGTCCCCTACCTTAAAATATTTTTCAGATTAAATCGCTGATATTAAATTTAGATGGACGCTCTAACTAGATTTCAACCGTGTACTTCTGAAATGATTTTTTAAACCTAAATCATAAGTTAAATATAATTCTTAATTTGCTACCTGCAACGCATATGATACAAAAATGATATAAAATATTCTGCAAGATAGATTGCTACTGTTAAACTCGGTTGTTTGTAGTTTATTGAGAATCAAATGATTACTAAGACAGCATTAAAATTTTCTTTTAATATTTTTAATCGAAAATTAATCGACATCTTAACGTTTTTTTTCTCAATAACCTTGGACATTTTATAGTATTGAAAGCGACTTCTACCATGCTTAAATATTCGAAAACATACATTCCAATGATACCAATGTTATTTCTGCACAGTTTTTTCTAATTTAAACTAACTTTCAAAAATATTTTTAAATACTTATTTTGCAATACAGTTTATTGTTAACACTTTTACATGTTAATAATTAATACTTTTTATTCTTTTAGGCTCTGTCTGTAGGCATATGCATTGCGACGATATTAAATATTTTCTTGTGCGTGCATATTATTGTGTTGTTTCAATTAAGAATAAATTTTGAAAAATAATTTAGAGTATTAAAAAATACAATAAATATTAGGAATTAATAATATAGCATAAAATACTATCATTCAATGATGTATCGGATTAGGAAAATTCTCCAAAATTTTTGAAAACCTTATTTTTTTTTTTGAATAAATAGAAATAGAACTTTTAAGAATATGTTAAATGTTAAATGATCGTAAGATAATATTTAGATTTATTTTTAAAATAATATAGAAACAATAAAACAAATAAAAGAAAGCATGAAAAATTATGAAAAATGATACATAACATATTTAGAATAAGATAAGATTGAAGTCGGAATTAAGATTATATTTTAAGTTATCATAGCCTGTGGCAACCGGAATTTGTTATGTAGAGAAAGCTACAAAATAAATCATTACGGTTATTTGGAATAATTGTGAATTTATTTTGTGCATTATCTACTAAAGTGCAACAATTTTTTTTAAGCCCTGCTCTTGCGAAAATATTAAAAATATTAGTAAAATATGTATTTATTGAAAGTTAACATATCATCGTAATAATTTAAAGCAAATGCTTTATTAATAGGTGTGAAATGATTTAAAAAAAGGAAAAATGATATATAACATATTTGGAATTAAAAAAAAACACACACACAGATAATATTAGGATAGTATTTAGCCAAAATAGTAAATGGCTACCAATGTTTATAAAGCGAGAAATACCATTAAGATCAATTAGATAATTAATAATTTATTTTAATATTTACAACCTAATGAAATATAGTCAACAAGGTACAATAGATGTTTTTTAAACATCGCGCATCAAAAATTATTAAAAAAGTAAAATGTATATTTATGAAAGATTAATACATCATGTTAATGATTTAAAAAATAAATAAAAATCCTTACTGTTTACATTTATCTAAGAATATGTATTAAAGTTACAGGAATTAAAAAAAATATTTTTTATAAACAAGCTGCTAAATGATTGAAAAGGAATTTTTATAATCCTTAATTTCAATGAAGTCCTTTATGCATTACTTGATAATCATAAAATATTTTTAGATATAAAATTACAATAGTATCAAACCGGTATTAACTTAACAAATTTTCATTTGTTCTATTTAATGAGTGCACGAATATTCCTAATGGAATCAATTTCTATGACATCATAGTACTTATGAACAAACGTAATTGTTTGGATCCAAACTGCATTTACGGTAATGTGATTTCATTTTATAAATCCTCAAGTAAACTGCGGAGATAATCAATAGAATCTTTCTATCTTAAATTTAAACAATGGTAGAAAATCACTCGATTAAATATCTCATGACATAATGAAAACGATTTGAATTTTATTTCACCAATGAAAATTACTTTTGAAAATTATACAAATTAAAAAAAAAATTATTGAATCGGCAATGGCAGTCTATGAAATGTTGAAATGGTATAAAACCCAGTTTCGAACAATAACATTTTTTTGACGTTACCTCGGAATAACTCTATATAGATTGTTTTTTAGTTAATTCAAAAATAAAAAATCGCCACAAGGGGCACATTCTCATCCTCAAAATATATTTGTGTCGAATTTACTAACTTTAGATCAAATATTCGGTCATCTTCAAAGTGAATCTTCAGACACGCATACATTGTCCTTTATTATTAGTAGGGTAATTTTTTATTAGTAGGATTATTATTACTCGGGATATTTTTTTTAATTCTGCATATTATTTATCTTACAATATAAAGAATTAAAAAATATCAGATGATAATATATGATATATTTAGAATAAGGTAAGATAGTAGTCAAAATTAAGATTAGATTGTGACTTTTTATACCACAACCAAAATTGACAGCGTAGAAAAAAGTAGAGAATAAATCCTTGCGACCAATTAAACAAGTGTAAAACTGATGTGCACCATCTACCAAGCCTACCTATCCTAGTCTAGTCATCTACCTAGTCCTGTTCCAAAAAATTATTAAAGATATTGTAAAATGTAAATTTACGTAAAACATATCGCAATGAAGATTTAACAACACATTTATGGAAAACATATTGTGGTAAAGATTAAACAAATGCTTTTTTTCCTATTCTTTGAAATTTTTTTTTCATCTGAAAAGTAGTTAAAATTATAGGATTTTTGGAATTTTGACGAATGCTTTTAATGTAGACTTCTCTGTGATTCCGTTCAGAAAAATAGGAAATATTTCTGTTTGTCAGTTTTTGAATAAATTAACTGAAAAGTTCAACAAAGAGACAGATAAAATTTCATATGCGATCATGACACAGAAATTTTTCTATAAAATATGCACCGAATCGGCAATGATTGTAAAATTTTGAAATGGCATAAAACCCAGTTTTGTACAATATTATTTTTTGATATTTCCTACTTTTTGGCGAAATTTATTGAAGAAAGATCTTTTTGTTCCTGAGTATATAAGTATATAGACAAGACAATTCGAAAATGCAAAGAGCTAGAAGAATGGAATTTAGTCATGTTTTATTATCATAAATGTAGCCTATATTTAATTTTGTATCAAATCTATCCTGTTGAGGATTGTGTTGCTATTTGTGGATTCAAGCAATAAGACACATTTCTTGTAATAATTGGTCAAATTAGTTTAAGCATTTTAATCCATTTTTAACTTAACACATGAATAATTTTTTTAAATTTAATTTTTAATTGTATTAGATTGGTGAAAATATATATACTTTCATCTATTATTTTTCAAATGTGCATATTATGGAAAATAATAATTAAAATAAAATTTCTTTGGAAAAATTAACTATAAAATTGATTAATGATTTCTTTACTCATAAAAAATCCAGATTATTTATTACAGTAAAATGAGACAACTTTAACAGCTTGTTATAAAAAAATGATGTTTAGTTCCTTACTAAGATCGATTTGGCGATTAATCCCTGGCATGTAGTTAATACTACAAGAAAATCAAATTTGTGTTTTTTAGACGAAATTTGGTTTTTTTTCAACCGATCGAAACAAATTTTTGACATAGAACTATACTTGTAGTCACAAATTGGTACCAAATTTGATATATTTAAGTCCATGTGTTTTTTAGCTATCACGTTACATATTTCTGAAAGTGCAGGCCAACAGACGTTCAACCGCTTGTTGGATTTGGTAAGAAGTCTGCACAGTATATATTAAATTTGTGTATGGAATTGTATCTATCTGGTTCTCTTCTTTTGTAATTTCTCTGATATGTTCGAACAGTCGGACAGATAGACATCTTTTGAACAGATTTTGCTCAAAATTTGATACAAATCTGCAAATTCGATGTAAAGACGTGTAGTGAATAGCTTATAAGCCAATTAACATCTACGCTGCACCAGCAATTGCTTTTGTATCATGGTCATGTTACTGGGCTGCGTACCACAAGGTCTCAGGTTCTGTCCTCGCTCATACCAATCTGTCACATTTGTGGCCTCGGATGATGAACCTTCAACCTTCGTACAGCTGTTGTGGCGCCAACTACCCACAGCAAACCAAAGTCTTCAGATTCACTTGACGCAGCTATCCACAGTCGTCAGACTCACTTGATGCAGCACATCAGCAACCACTCACCCACACACGCTCGCCATAACGCTGGGTGCTACTCAAATGGGCATAGGCGCATTAGAATCAACAGCTCATATACCACCTCTCAACAGCAATATCGTTCGTTTCACCTCCGACTCACTGGAGGGAGAGTCTGTAGTGAATAGCTTATAAGCCAGTTAACAACTACGCTGCACAAGCAATTGCTTTTGTATCATGGTCATGTTCCTGGGCTCCGAACCAAAAGGTCCTAGGTTCTATCCTGGCACATCACAATTCGCCACAGACTATATACTATTTTTTTCCTTTCTAGCTCAAAGCATTTTGGAACTAGATGTCACAGAGTGTAAGAAAAACAGAATTATGTCAAAAAATGTTTGAATCTCGAATATTTTTTTATAAAACGTGCAATTTGTCCAAAATCTCGAGTACACATTTTTTTTACAATAATGCTACCTTCTCTATTCTTCGTATATTGGAAAGTGAATTGGCAAGGGTTGTTTTTCAAGTTTTGTTGTTTTTGTATTGTTGTTTTCAAATTGTTGTCTGTTTTTCATTAAATATTCCTGAAATTTCAGCTTTCAACTTATGAAATTTTTTTCCACAGAATTGTTATAACTGGATAAAGTCTCTTTAATAATTTAATTCCTTTTATCTCTAAAAGTCTTGAAATAGTTTGTGTCAAGTTCTTAACCAAAGTACAATTTTTCCACCTCATCGAATCACTTATGTCGCAAGAAAGGCGGGTTTAACTAAAAATCTTAACTGTCATCTTTGGAACAGGAAGCAATATATTTTTTTTTTACACATTGTGCCTTTTATCTCACGCTGAATAACATTTTTTGTTTCTTTTCAGAATTTTTCTTAAAGACGATGCTGTCCAGAACTGAATTCAATAAACGTTCTTCGCAGAAGATGGTGACATGATCGGATAACGTTAAACTTCTAAAAAACTTTTTACTGCAATGTTAGCCAACGTTTCTAACGCGAGAGTTAAGAACAAATCTCTTCTTTCGGTGTTGTCCTAGAAGCTCTGCCAGGACAATTCTAGCAACTCCCAACACAGAATCGATTAAGTCAACTTTTTGCACCCTCTCTTCCCTCTCCGTCAGTGTCATCACCAATCAGTCGACAGCATTCCGCTGAGAAAACTCCGCGATTCCCTCGTCTCCAAGGCAACGGAGAGTGCGCGGCATTTTACGGAGTCAACTTCAATTAGGACCATCTTTCGGGGCAGGCAAGAGCGCAATAAAATAGTTCCTTCTGCCTGAAGTCTATTGTCTCCGCTATATTGGAGGCGGAACACCTATTGGATTGCCCCCTCCCCGTACTGTTGCCACCATTATGTGTTAATTTTCAACCGGTTGAGCGGGGTCCGTAGCTTAGTGAATGAATGTGTTCCTTGTTGGTTGTTTAGGGGAGGGGGTCCCCTTTTATTGGATTTTAATGTGTATTTTGTGAGCTATGTTGGCAATTTATGTATATGAAACACTAACCTACATAGCACTGAAATCAATTTTATTACATATTATCGAATGGCAACAGTTACATGTAAATAAGCATTTCAGACTGCTTCATTGAACGTTTTTTCAACTGCCGTTAATTAAACGCTTCTCTAATTGTTGAAGCTGCAAATTATTATTAGAAATATTTTGAATAGGATTCACCAAAAACTTGATTCCCTCAGAAGAAAGAAGAAATTAAGAAATAGGCATCAAATAAAGTTTAATCAAGCACAAAAACTGGCTCAACCATTCACAGATGGAAATTGGATAACAACGTCTTCCAAAACTATTATCTCACAAAAATGATTTTGTTCTTCATTATCTAAAAAATTTGAAAATTACCTTTTGATTAATATCGGTTTCACATTTGCTCAATTTATTTTTAATAAATTTTTAAATGTAACAATTGAATTTTAATGCTATCATGAAATCCAAACTCATCCATCAAAATATTCAACAGCGTGATTTCGCTAATGTAAAAATTAAGATAATAAACAGGGGATTATGTATGATTACCTGCGATTATTCCTACTCATCAGAGGTGATAATTGATAAATACTAATAAATTTAGCGGCGGTTGTACATAATAACCGGATTAATAGTATTTACCGTAACATATACGCGTTTTATTTTCCAGACGTTATAATCTGCTCTGATTATTTCAGTTACATTCATGTTTTTGCTTTATTAAACAACAAGAGGAATTTTTTTTAAAAAATTATGTGTTTCAAATTGATATTTCATCTTAAAAAATCAATAATCACGATGAACAAGCTGGTCACTAAAGACGGCTAGTGTAGTATAAGTCGGAAGTGCTCGCATATGATAGTTTTGTAATGAAAGCAGAAATGTTGACACGAACATGAGAGCTTAGCCGATTTTCCTCTTACTTTTCCTCACAGGTATTATGAATAAATTTATATATTATGAAGAAATTTTTAACATTTGATATTTAATTTTTAATATTTAAATATTATGAAGAAATTTTTGCCTTCACATGCTGGCTGGTACGGACATCATTCTACAAAAATCAAACAAACAAACAAAAAAACCCCTAGGTTTTTCTCCCTCTTTGAGTAAAACAGTGAATTTTCTGAAAACTGTAATTGTCTCGAAAGCAATTTCATTTTTCTTTCTAGATTGTTCATTTTTTTATATGATATCGATATTTCTTTTTTAAAGTAAGAGAAAGAGAGGATGGGATATCCTATAAGTTTTCGAAAGAGATTCTAAAATTTTTGTTTAAATGATTTGCGAAAGGGGAAAATAGATTTTCTTATTTTTCCTTCAGTGCTTGATTGTAAGATAATAATATTAAATTTACTTTAATTATTATGTAAAGGCCAATCTGTTACTTATTGTGGATCCCCAAAAAGATTAGACTTCCTTTGTATGTTATACAAAGAAAGAAATTGGCATTTTAAAATATTAAATACAACCATCTGAAAATATTATACATAAATCCCACCTTTTTTAAAAAATTTAATTTGCCAAAAAAGTAAAAATAAAGTGAAGTTCACACTGCAATATCCAAGCTTTAAAATCTTTCCCAAATCTTTGAGATATTTATAAATTGTTAATTAATTTTCGCATTCCAAAATAATCGCATGTCCTTATTTATATAATTGATTATAATATTGGTGAAATTCTGTTTAATAGATAAACAGCAAAATATTTCATATAATTTATTTGGAATCGTAATACTTAATCTAATAATCTCTTTTGAAAAATTAATGAATGACCATTGAAATGAAACTGTGATGTAAAGTCACTTCTAAGAAAATAAAAACCGTATAAGAGCAACCTAATGGGCTACTGAGTAAAATAGGTGATCCAATAATCCTACAGGAGATCGTTATTAAAGAACTATTTTTAACAAATGTGGTTAAAAGAAAGGGAAAACACTTTTGGATTATTCTCATTAAGGACCATCATTTAGAAATTTTTTTTCGATATTTGGTTCCTGAAAACTAAAGATTAAGACAGGTACTCTTGGCATCTATAGGGCCGCGGTGGCCTGGTGGTAAGGTCTCGGCTTCGGAATTGGAGGGCTTCAGGTTCGTGACCCCATTCCATCGAAGAACCGTTGTGTAAGGGGGTCTGTTGCACTTTAAATCCGTCATGATCGAACGTCCTCCCGCCGATGTGGTGTGGTGTGGTGTGGAGAGGAGGGTGCTAGCTCAGGTGTCGTCCTCGTCATCTGACCGCGGTTCAAAATTACGAGGTCCGTCCCAAAATAGCCCTAGTGTTGCTTCAAACGGGACGTTAATATAACCAAAAACCAAAACCAAAACTTGGCATCTATATCTTTCTCACCCCTCCCCCTCTGGCCACTACATAGCACAATGAAAGGATTTTGCATTATATTTCATTGAGATAAGAATCTTATTTACTTCATGTGAGAAACATCTCCGATATTTCTCCCAGCATCTAACTACATATAGGGAAGATGTAATTATATACTAAAGGACATTCACTTTACACTTTGCCACGTGTTTATGACGTCAGATGAGCAGACTTCATTTCCTGGCTCTCTCAAACTTGAGAGGTGTTTATCGAACGCCAAATGAAACGATTAATTACCATTATTTCGCACAAAATTAGCGAACATTTTTAGAAATCAATTTCTGCATCCCTCGCCCTCCACCCTCATCCGGGATTTCCCTGGCCAGGAAGTAAACAAAGCACCGACTGTAACTCAATACTAACATCGAAACTTCATCTTCCCCTCTAAAAGCAATAGCGCACCACCCTAAAGGGAATCGGCAGGGAATTTGGAGGGGGTGTAGAATAGAACAAATAAAATCACTGCCCAGAAACGGAACGATAGAAAAGAAGTTATCTGAACGCCGGCAAGAGAAAGGGGAGGGGAGGGTTCGAAAGGATTTTATCTCCCCCCATTCCCCATTCAAGACTTGATGAGATTTGAAGAGCGACTGGAAATGGGAGGGGAGGTGCGGGGGGATCTACTGCGTTCGAGATTCCCACTTGATTCGGCGGAATGTCAAGATGGCGAACAGTTGCTCTGCACTCGACATACCCTGCGTTCCAAAAAGGAACAGGGTTGTTCGGAAGCAAATGAACATTTCAATTGGTAACTGGTCGCACTGTGGGGGGAGAGGATGTATTCATTTTGAATATCTGGATTGGTATTGAAAATGATGCGTGACTCTGTAATGATTTATGCTTTGTATGTTTTGGTAGTGGCTCTAGTGAGTAGTAAGGATGCTGACATGAATTAAAAATAAAATTGTTTAATTGTAAGTTGGAAGAAAGAGGCACTTTAGTTTTTAGTGTAAAAAGTGAACAAAAAGAACACACTGTTATTATCTCAAATTTTAATTTTGAGATTTTAGCCGATATACATGTTAAACAACGCCAAAATAGGTAAAAAAAAAAAAAGCCTATACACCTTAAATTTGTCTAGGATCACTATTCTTTTGGTGTTCTTTTGATATGGCGTAGAATGGTACCGGCTCAAATCTCATTTTCGTCACTGATTGTGGCTGAAAATGTAAAGATCAGCAACAAAACAGCTCTTCTATTGGTTATAAAAAAGATGTTAATACAATTAATTAAGGTCCTACATATATTTATCATTCAATAATATGGTGCAGAACACTTTAGCAGTCGATGGGGAAGAATTAAAATGAATCGATTATATTGAATGCATATATACATTCATAAAGACACTTGCCTCCCCTCCCCACACACATATAGAGGTATCTAAACAGGTACACATATATACAAGCCCTTTTTACTAAAAATATCTTTTCCTCTTAATTTTTTCTTGCATTTTTCATTTGCTATTTTCTGTAGCAAATAACAAAGATTTAATAAGCTTACTGTCCCGTTTACAAAGTATATATCTATTGCGAAAATATTCAAAATATTCAGCTGCGGCACTTGGACGAATCTTCATATGTTAAAGTTTAAAAAAAAGCTATTTTCGGACTAATATTTGTATGTCAATGAACTAGATAATTCAAAACAAGGTACAAGTTATATCAATGAATTTCGGCATTTGGTCTTCAAATTAAAAGCGTAGATTTCAATGGAATTATTGATGAAATCCATCTACAGCTGTTATGCCTGTTTTTTCTTGAGTACGGGACACAATAACTGATATGCACAATAAGCTAGTTAAATGCAGATAAATTTATAACAAAAACTTTGAACCTGTATCAAATTCTGGATCAAATACACGAAAAGGTTTACTGTATGTCTGCAGATGTATAGCTAGAGTAATAATGATTTATTATTATTATCATATATTGCTTTTCTAACAGATTTTTTTAAATAAATGACATGAACACATTAGCATTCTGTCTCATGGCACAATCTAAGAGTGGCGCCTGGGACATCCATACCTCCTTAGATCTCGTCCGACACTATCTGAATGTCATGCGGTAGTTCAGAAACGAATGAAACTAAAGCAATTAAGCCTGCTCAAAAAGTCTGATCCTGATCCTGTTTAATCTTACCAAAATTTCATACGGTGTGAAAATTTGGGCTAAAACGGTTAAGAGGAAATGTACAATTCCAGAATTCACGGTCAATACTCTTTACTATAGTGTATAACACATATACACTACGAGCAAGACAAGGAGTGTGTAACACATATACACTACGAGCAAGACAAGGAGTGTGTAACACATATAAACTACGAGCAAGACAAGGAGTGTGTAACACATATACACTACGAGCAAGACAAGGCGTGTGTAACACATATACACTAAGAGCAAGACAAGGCGTGTGTAACACATATACACTACGAGCAAGACAAGGAGTGAGTAACACTATACCGTGTACGAGCAAGACAAGGAGTGAGTAACACTATACCGTGTACGAGCAAGACAAGGAGTGAGTAACACTATACCGTGTACGAGCAAGACAAGGAGTGAGTAACACTATACCGTGTACGAGCAAGACAAGGAGTGAGTAACACTATACCGTGTACGAGCAAGACAATGAGTGTGTAACACATATACACTAAGAGCAAGACAAGGCGTGTGTAACACATATACACTACGAGCAAGACAAGGAGTGTGTAACACATATACACTACGAGCAAGACAAGGAGTGAGGTACACTATACCGTGTACGAGCAAGACAAGGAGTGTGTAACACATATACATTACGAGCAAGAAAAGGCGTGTGTAACACATATACACTACGAGCAAGACAAGGAGTGTGTAACACTATACAATATACGAGCAAGACGAGAAGAGACTCGACCGCACGTATAATTCCTGTGAATTCTTTACAGGTAATATTTTAATAGTAGGAAGATATTTTGGGCTTGAAACTTCAGCAACCAAATGTTATTAAAGCACATAAGTAATTTTAGTGTAGCATTGATGTAAACAAAAGATTCTGATAAATATTAAATAAACAAAAATATTTGCATCAGTCTATAGTTCTATAGTCTATTGATCTATTTTGATTCGGTTTTCAGGTTCCAGCGGATAATAGCGTAAAACGTGTGCTAATGAATCTATGACTGTTTCACTAATGTATGGCATCCAATAAATAAGAGAACTACAACTATCCTACAGAACCTTGGTAGAAATAGAATCTTAAGAGGAACAATATAGATACACGTAAAGATGACATGAATTGTGCATGCAATTTAATAATGGCGCTATCCCTCCCACCCCACATGAAATTGTGGGTGGTGAATACCATCATAGTTCAGATTTCATTATCGGTCTCGCACATAAGTATGCCTCGTAATACAGTAAAGAAAATCGGTGCTTACCAATCAGAAACGATGAGAGAGCCTATTAAAGAGCGATTTTTGGAAATGAATTACTGGTATGAAGTTGGTACACAAGTACCAGAAAATCAAATTTGTAATTAGGACGCTCATGCTTCGACAGATTGAAATACAAATTTGACATAAAGCTACAATTTTAGTGACAAGATCACATGTCACATATCCTTCATTTAAGTCATGACGCTTTTGAATAATTGTATTTACATGCAAGCGAAAAAAAGAGACAGATAGATGATCGTTTCTCTGACAGATCTGATACAAAATTTGTAAGATTTATTCTTTATATATATTAAAATTATAAGCCAAGTTTCATTTACCTAAGTTTTTAATTTTTGAATGATCACGTTACATGTATTCAAAAGTACAAACGGCCAATTCCTTGAAGAAATTCACTCCAAATTGGATACGAATATGTATTTTTGACGCTTAATCAATGTATCCTATTTTATCTATTTACTTTTTTAACTTTTGAAGTTATCGTCCTAGCTTGCCCTCGGAATGCCGGACAAACAGACTTCCTCTATATGGATTTCATTCAAAATGTGACAGAAATATACGAATTTAGTGTTAAGTTTACATAACAGATTTCATCCGCTTAGTTTAAAACATTTTTGAGTTACCGTGATGATAGACAGACAGACAGACATAATTTCAAAAATGCGTTTTTTGGAACACGGGGAGGTTTGAAACATGGAGATTCGTCAAAATAGTGGGATTGAATTTTTTGACGATAATAGTAATTTTTATTTATATATTTGACGTACGAGAAAGCAAAAATGGGACATTCGTTTACATGTGCAGTATTCAGTTCGCACTATCAATCTGAAAAAAATATTAACAAACTCTCAAGGCAATAATAAAGATCTTGATAAGTTTGATATAATAATGAATTTGGTGTTCCTTACTCGATGCATACATCAAATAAAGGCTCCATAAAACTTTAGAAATAAGTTTTATTTTGCTGATGACTTATCTTTAAATTCATTCTATCTGCATCTTTTTGTTAAATATATGTATTGATTTCCAATACAAACTTGCAATTTTCAGTTTGAATTAAATTTGTGCATACTTATCAATGGTGATGATGTTGTGTCCGTGCTACCACGGAAAGGGGTGCAGTAGCTTATGAGGGTAAAGACCCTGAGCACTCGAGGGCAGAAGTCTGACTTCTAGCTCCTATGAAGATGACACTCACACATTCGCTTGCACAACCCCTTTTTACAGGGGAGCACATTCACATACCTCACAGATAGAACACAGATGAAGAACAACCATGCCCGACCCGGGATTCGAACCCGGGACGCACAGATCACGGGGAAGATGCGCTACCCCATGCCAGGACGCCGGCTCAAACTTATCAATAACACCTTAATTTGACAAGAAGATGTATTTGATTCAGTAAAAAAAGTACCTTGTCTAATAAAAACATAAACAAGGGAAGTCGGATATTGCAGAAACTATGAGAGATATCCAGAAACTAAGTTCCATTAAGAAATTAAAGAAAGGATTAGAAATTTTTTAATTGTATAATGAAGAACTATCCTTAGTTTTTTTTTCAGCATTGTTGTCACCAGTGTTAAAGCATTCATCTTAGCGCAGCGCAGCACAAGCTTTTGCATGAATCGTCAAAGAAAAACGTCGCCGGTGATGATGAAAAAGTGAACGGGAAATTGCAAGAAAATGTATCGACAGTGTCGTAATGGTGAATCTTCGGTTCTCCTTAATCTTCTCTACAACTTCTGTTAGCAAATCATCTCCAATCAGATATCTACGCCCACTCGCTTCTTCATTGCGAACATTTTCACATCTTTCATTGTAACCTCTTTTCAACCTTCTTACCACCGAATCATTGATCATGTTTGTCCGTAAACTTCACAAATTCGTTAATGGATTTCAATTGATTTAGTGTTCCTAGCATTAAAAATCCAGATGACAGAACTTAACTCGCATTTGGTAGTATTTTCAATTTTTATTCCATCCTACCATGCAGCCGACGCAATACTCAGCGATCTAAAAATAACTTCAATTGTTTGTCAGTGAATGGACGCACATGCGTGAAATCACGAATGCAATGCTTTCCAGCAAAAGTTGAAAACGGAACTTCATACATATATGGATATCCCTCATACAGGGTACTGCAAAAAGAAAGAAGAAAAAAAAAACCTCGGACAAAGTTATTACATCATAGAATCGAAGTTAATTAATTTCTTTTTCATTTTTGTTCATTTCTTTTTGTCTACTACTTGAATTATAACATATTTTATAATGTATCTTTCAGTTTAGGTATCGTTTTTTGGTTTTTTTTCTACAATGCCAAGCAAAAGATATGTTATTTTAGAGTTGTTTAAGCAAGAAAAACGACAGTATGAAATTGTTCATTTTCTTAATATGCCTCAGCAAACAGAGTCTGATGCAAACTATCGTTTCAAACAGCTTAGCAATGATGGTCAAAATTCAGGAAGTGAAAGAAAAAGTATGGTGAAAAGTTTCAATAGCCGGAAGGTTATCAAAAAGCGAGTTCGATGAAATTTGAGGGTTTCCATGAGAAAGATCGCTCGTGAACTGGAAATAAGGGACCGACCAGTGCAACGTATGGCAAAAACAGAGCTTGCACTGAAGCCTTTTAAGTTCTAAAAATACTAGCTTCTCAATGAAGAAAACAAACTCGTTCGGCTCCAAAGACGCCGAAAACTTTTAAAACGTTCCGGAAGTCTGTTCTGAAAGAGATTCCTTTTCCCTATTGAGAAGCTATTTACCGTCCAAAAGATCATAACTCCTATAATTATAGGATCTAGTCTGTAGACACTGCAAGCACTTCAGCAATTATTGCACATCGTAAAAATTCAAAGTCGGTCAAGGTCTGTGGCCGAATTTGCGCCCAAGAGGCGAAACATCTCTGGTTTTGAAGATGAGGGGGGCGTTAAAATAAATCAAATTTGTGCCAGTGGGACATTCTAGAAGCTGCTGTATTTTCGTGGGTCAAAATGCACTTCGACAATGTAAAGTTGGAGTTTCAACAAAACTCCGCACCAATTCACATGGCTAAAAAGACAGAAGATGGAAGGAACATTTTCTGGACGTGATATCATCTGGAGAATGGTTTCAATACTCGTCGAATTTCAATCCCATAGAAAGAAGTATATGGCCCATTTTAGAGTTTAGGACCCGCACTAAACGACTTAAAAATCTCAACGCTCTAAAGCAATGACTTCTGTAGGAATGGGGTAGATTAAAGATAGAAGACTTGCAGTCCATTCTAGGAAATTTCAATAAGCGTTTGCGCCTCGGCATCACTGCAAAAGACGGCCACTTTGAAACAAATTAAATTTATTTGTTAGCAGAAGTCTACTCTTACTACTATTTGTAATATTTTGTTAATTAATTTATTTTTTATCAAGTTATATTAAAAATTGTTTCTCCTGGTTTTTCTGCTTCACCCTGTATATATTGAAACAACCAAGCATTATGAAATAATAAGGGGTTTTCAATGCTTGACTTGATTGCTTTCATTTCGGTTATTTCATATAAAGTAACTAGATACTAGAAGATTCTGTCAAAAATATATTAGGAAGCTCTAGTTTTCGTTTTCTATATATGTAGATTCTAAATTATCTTACATATATTTGTCTACGTAATGTGACTTAATATTAACAGGGAATCATGATCTAAAGTCTTTAACAGTTTCCTATAAAATATTCAAAAAGGCAATGAATGATAAAAAGAGAAATGATTGAAGGGGTTTTCATCGGCAGCCAACCGCGTCTCGGAATCTGGATTTAGTGAAAACCTAGAAACATAGCATCTTCTCTTGGTAAGAAAATTCCTGGAGTATATGCATAGAACTTGAAGTAAAATTTGATTTTCGATTCCATAGTTGGAAGTAGGTTTTTTCCCCGGAGGTCTTCCACAGAACACTAGTATACTATTGTATTCCTTTGAGGCAAATTTAAAAAACTCTGGAAATGGAAATGTAGTAAAACCCCTGGCGAAAAACCCGATTATAAAGAACAATCCTTTGCTATACAACATATCTACTAATATTTGAATAATTTTTGTTAAGAGCAGAACCTAAGGCTAGATCCTATAATCAACATCCTCCGTCATGCTATGTCTTCATATTGTTGGTTGGCAAGATCAGCTTCGTAGAGTTCATTGGTTTGTATTACACAAAAAATACAAGACAATGTTCTATTCTTGATTCATTTTAGTTTTTGGAACTGTCCCATATTTCTTAAACATCGCCTAATACACGCTTTTTTATCGTTGCCATTGATTTAAATTTTGCTTATTCGAATTAAATTAATAGTATTATGCAAAAAAAAAAAAAAAAAACATTTATTGTGAAATCGTCTGCAGAAAATTCTATCATTGATTTCCTAATGTATTCCCCTCTGATGCAGCTATTCTTCAGTGTATACTTCAATCCCAAACATTGGGAGGGATCGATTCAGCAGTTAATCAACGCATCGTCACTCGAGTCCCCCCCTCCCCTGCTTTTTCCACGGACTTTCCTTCAGCCCCTTCGAGCGGGGGTGAGATTTATCCTGGGGTTCTGGGAATTGAGATTTCTCCTAAGCGTCCATTGATAGCCGTATGTGGATCAAGGAGGGCAATTCCCAGTCCGTTCCACCATTCTTCCCTTTCCACTTGATGCGCCCTCCACCCCCCTCTGAAAGGCGTGAGGCGCATTTTATTCTAGGTGGGAACGATTTCGGTGTGAATGGATTGTCCGCGGGGCTTTTAGAGTGAGGCACAGAAATCGGAATATGTTCTCGAGTTTGAAAAAGAGCTTTTGAGTTTGTGAGCAGAGATACTTCAAGATAAAATGCGGTATAGTATCAGAGTATTAAGGAAAATTTGTCCATTTTATCCTGTCTTCAAAGACATTACAAATACTGCACCAGCAGATTTTTTTTTCTTTGCCGGCATTTTGATACAAAAGGCTGAACCACTAAGTCTTATGGATTTCACTCCCTATTGAGACATACGGCTGCTATCTGGTAATCCTATGAAGAAATTGATAGAAATGGAAATTGACGGAATTGGAAACTTTGAAACGGAAAACGCAATAAATATTTTTTAAAAAATAATTTTTTCCTAGTATGAAAGCGTTGTAAATACCACTTATTTTTTTTTTCTTAGAAAATGATGTAAATTTCCAATTTACTTTAATCAGCTGAAAGACACGTTGGCATATATCGCCAGTGTCATAAGTATTACGAAGTTAAGGATAACAATTTGGAGAACATGGTAGGTGCCATTAGAGCCTACGCGAGAATCCTAATGACACAAATTAAAAGTCACATTCCTCTTATCGATACGTATTCACTTATTTACATATTTAATGCCTTATGAATGAAAGGATGATGTTTACTTATGTATACCGAAGAATAAAAGGAATAAACCAGCAGGAGTAGTCCCTCCAAAATTTTGATTCATATTCTCTAGTAAAGGTACTATGCTCTTTACCCAGATAAAATTGTAAACGTTGGGTTAGGCCACGAATGTTTGGCATGGCTTTGACGAACAATAGTTACATAATATCTAGTTTTGGCTTGATTCTAGCACTTTTATTGAATTTATCGTGTGATTCTTAGTGACTGCTTCTGGCATTTAGCAATACATGTTTAAAAATCGAATGTGTGTTTTAGACGCATTATTTCTAAACGATTGAAATCAAAATCCGACACAAAATTGAAATTGTAGTCATAAGGTCACGTATCAAATTTCATACATTTAAATCATTGCGTTTTTCACTTATGGCGCTTAAATGCTTGTGAAAGTGCAAATTGACAGAAACTGACGGATTTGGTTCCAAATTTGATAGGTGTCAGCAATATAGATGTTAAATTTGTGTGCCAAATTTTATCCATCGAGCTCGTCTCGTTTTGTAGTAATCGTGTTAACTTATATTCGAACAGTAGAACAGACAGATTTCCTCTGTATGAATTTTATTGAAAATTAGACAGAAATCTAAAAATTAGGTGTAAAGACTGTATACCAAATTTCATCCGTCTAGCACAAAGCGGTTCTGAGTTTTATTTGTTGCTGACAAATAAAAAGATTGACAGGTGCACGGAGAGACAATTCCAAAAATGTGTTTTCCTATCTCAGAGAAGTTTAAAGTGGAGATTCGTCAAAAGAATATTTCTTATATACTTAAAGATGTAATTCTTTCTCTAAGCCGCGCTGTGATTTTGTAATTTTTTTCCCTAGAAAAATTATTATTTAAAAATGTATCCTCAAAAATTCACGGCCTGCTTTTACCTTCCACATATATCCATTCTCAACGATTAGGAATTTTTTTCAATTTAAAAAAAAAAAAAAAACAAGTTATGTAGCAGGATTAATCGATGCCAGTATGTTTAAAGATTTTCTCCTTCAGAGGCAACATCAAACGGATATTGCAGCATCTAAGAAATTAAAAAATTGAAAGAAATTAAATCTAAGAAATTAAATTACATCTAGGAAATTAAATTGCAGTCACACTTTGCAATTACACCATCTGAGAAAGAAATTACCTCTGAGAAATTACAGCATCTGAGAAATTAAACCTCTGCAATTACACCATCTGAGAAAGAAATTACATCTGAGAAATTACAGCGCCTGAGAAATTAAACCTCTGCAATTACACCATCTGAGAAATTAAACCTCTGCAATTACACCATCTGAGAAAGAAATTACATCTGAGAAATTACAGCACCTGAGAAATTAAACCTCTGCAATTATACCATCTGAGAAATTACAGCATCTGAGAAATTAAACCTCTGCAATTACACCATCTGAGAAATTAAACCTCTGCAATTACACCATCTGAGAAAGAAATTACCTCTGAGAAATTAAACAGTCACACAGATATGTTTTTCGAGAAAGGGGAAAAGCATAAGCCATCAAATCAGCAACATTGGAACTACCGGACCAATCAAATTGACTGTCCAATCTCTGATAGAATCTAAGTCTACTTCTATGGTAATTTTAGTGTTCAGCCCGAATCGAAATTGAGGAACTGGATTACATCTCCACTGCAGGGTTAATTTCCTATTCTGGAGTTATGACAATGCCAAGTTACAATCTTTAGGTGTAAATTGAGTGAAAATCTCTGTTCACAGATATTTCTTTGACAATTAAGATTAAAATTCTAATCAATATTTGATTTAAAATCACTTAGTTGTTATTACTATGAACATGAAATGCGAAGGATTTTCACAAAGAAGATTCTTTGTTATTTTCTCAATTACGGCATAGTTATAAATTTCACGAAATAAAAATTGACATTCAGCTCATTTGAGCAACCTCTTACAGCTATCACCAATGTTTTAAATTGCATTTTATAACTCATATCCTTTTTTAGATCCTTCTTGCCACATATAGCATAGGACTTATATAAATTTTACATATATAAAAATTCCCGATAAACACAGATAAGTTTTAATCTTTTTAATATGTGTTATTAGGTAAGCCTTTAACATTTAAATTGTCAGCTAATTCAAGAGATCTAGTAGTGGTAATTTGTTCGTCTACTTTGTTAAATACAAAAAAGAGAGAAAGGATGTAGAATCAAATAGAGAATGTTTAAGATTGATTTATATCGTCCAACATGTAACGAATAATTATCTAGAGAACACATATACAAAAAACTTAAACTTTTATATAAAAACTTAAATTTGGCATCAATAGACTAGTGTTAGGGATAGAAAAATGGGTTCGCGACCTGATTTTATCGTGTATATAGTCCTTTTTGAATATTAAATGTACCATCGTGCCTCATTTTTGCAAATTGGAGTGTCCCTCAAGAATCAATTTCATATCTGCCTTTGGCTCGCAGTTTCGAAAATTAATCTTAAATAGCCATTGAGTTGCATCGAAACAGGACTTTAATTTAATGAGTCAATTATTCATTTAAAATACTTATAGACTATAAACATTCATTAAGGTTATTTCATCTTAAGAAATACATACTGATTTCCACTGACACTCAACTAGAATTTAACTTTAGTATTTATAATGGCAAATTTGTTCATTGAAACATCATGTCATTTTCAATGATGACGCTTTAATTAAAATATCCTGATAGGTTGCCTTTTTACAGATTTTTCTTAGTAATTACAGCCTTCCAATTATATGAGATATGGCGGAATTCAAACTCCTTTCTAGGATTTCGATTTATCACGATTTAATACTTGGATTTTTAAATAGTTGACAAATACAATTTTAATGTTAATCTATAAACATTTCCTCCTTTTTTATAAAGAATAGAGAAATTCAGCAGTTTCTACAGAATGAAGTTCATTTAGTCTTGTAAATATTATACCACATGATTATAGTGTTTCCTATTTTTATTTTGATAATGCACATTAAAATCGAACAGAGTAAAATCTTATTCCATATGTCAAAAAAAAAAAAAAAAAATTTAACCTTACTCGTAATACCTAAAAAATATACTCTAGATGTGGTATAGTTTTTTTTATATGATAGCTTATTAAGTGTGGAATTTCTTAACCATTTCAATTCAAACACTATGTAACGAAAGCTAAATGTTTCTCAAGTAAACTTCAGCTTTTTACTTGCTATGCAAGATGACAATCATCTAGGAAGCATTTTAACAGTTGTAGAAATTTCATTAATTGGTTACGATGGTGTACTTTAATCAGTGATGAAGATTCACAAAGTGTAAAAAATTTGAATTGTAAATAGTCCTAAAAAAATGTAAGGTACAATAATAAGAAAATCTCCCATTCTCCTTTTTATCTAGTCTAGAATATTTTTATGCAAAATAGCTTTAAAATTAATTCTATTAAAGAAAAATATTTCATGAATTTCAATTTATTTTGAATGAATTTACTTTCCGTGGAAATAAGTTCATTAAACGCAAGCGCAAATTCAACTTAGAAATTGTCGTTATTCTGCCAGAGAAAAAGAATATGTGATGCATATCTTAAGAATATATACACACAAGAACCAAAAGTTGTGAAATACCTCTTAATATATTGTGTAGGAATTCCTTCTGTTTGGCGAAGTGCAGTAACTTGACGCGATATTGACCCAGAAAGTCTTTGATTGGGTCTCTTGATAAATATATTCAGCCATGTTGTTTCCACAGCCTTTCCGTAACTGAGAAATTTGAACCTTTGAGTCACCTTGAATCAACCTTGAGAAAAACATCCGAGTCATCTGATAAATATATTTAGCCATATTGTTTTCATAGTCTTTCCATATTTGAGAAATTGCTGACAGAGCAAGAATTTTCCCAAACTGACCATTCTGTCTTATCCCATATATGACCTATAACTTCAAGTATGGCTATCTAGATAACCAAATTAATCGATGGTGCAGAACACAACCCACTGCGAACGGGTTTGACCCGGTGACACAGCACTTTGTCATCTTGATTAATTCTGTGGTTGTGCAGATAATCGAAGTCACCGAAAAGCTCAATATTGTTTCTAAATTGATGGATAGAGTCATTTTTTTCTTAATGATTCATTTAATTTTACCAGATGACTCAATCCATGCTATGTAAAAACTGCCCACAGGGAATAATTCTGAGGACTACCACATTTAATAGGCAGTACCTTTAAAAAGTTACATCGTACTATTGTTTAACTATTATATGGAAACAATATGAAACCATTAATAGCTATTACAGCATCTTAATAACAACTTATGTCCATAACCTCTAGTGATCTGCACTATACTCGAGCATCTTCAATAACTACAATTGTGACTCATCTGATCAAGCAATATTTTAAAAGTCATTTAGTGTCAAATCGACGTATCTCGAGCCCATCAGAGACAATGTAGTCGATAGCGTGTTAGTAACCGACCTAATGCTGCCATATCCCAACATCACCAAATGCCATTGAACCTACCTCATGAGGAAGTTTGTCGTATGTATGCTTATGCGTGAATGCAAGTATACTTGTACTGATTGTTGTAGTTATTTAGTTGTAGTGTTACTTGGCAATTAACACTGACTGTTCTAAGCATACAACATCGCTAGTCTCGTGTGTATGTGTATGCATGCACATTTTATATACTGATTGTTGCAGTTATTTGACGGAGTTTTGTTTGCCTATTAACCTGGTCTATTCTAAACACAAATCTCGTCTCTCTCTGTGTGTATTTATATATGCATGTTCGCATTATATATATTGATTATTGCAGTTATTTGACTCAGTGTTTCTTACCTATTAACATTGACTATTCTAAGCCCAAATATCGCCTCTCTCTTTTTCTCTTTCTCTGTTTGTATTTATGCATACATGTAAATATTTATCGATTTTTGCAGTTATTTGACGCAGTCTTATTTGTCTATTAACATTGACTACTCTAAGCATACATCGCTGTTTTATCTAAATAGGCGCGACTACTCTAAATAGACGCTCGGTCTATTAGTAATTGTCCATAGTAAGAGGCAATGCCTAAAATTATATATTCCGAGAACACCTCGACCCTAAGAAGCGGGTGATGTTGAATTCACTAACAATTTCCGAAAGGGAAATCCCCTTTCGCTTAGTCTCAACTAATATTCCGCTTTCAAAGTCAGTCAATACCTGTCGTGAGTCTATAATCACATCAGAAAATTTTTCAAATGAATCAAGGGAGTGTACATAAAAGTTTTGACGAAGCACTCCCTCTTATACATTTCTTATGCTATTTATGACTCATGAGAATAGGAATGTTCCTATTCTCATGAGTTTTGACACTTCATTGCTATATCCTAACAAAGTAACATGAAGTGCTGTTTGTACTATGGCGCCAGTAGAACTGCTTTCAATAATTCGATTTTTTTTTCTAATTATAAATTGACATTATTTTCTGTAAGAAAAGTTCGGAAATGGGATGAAATGCCAAAACAAACTCAATTCATATTTGAATTTTTTTCGTGTAAAAAATTTTTCCCTCGCCCTGTAGAACTCTGGCATTTTTTATTACGAGTTTCATTATATTACCGTTCTATTTTAAAACTACAAGTGGATATCTTTGTCACAAAAACTTGTTATTTTGGTCCGCGGTCAGATGGCAAGATGACACTTCGCCTGTCACTCTCCTCTCCAAATTTTCGAACCACACCAAAGTAAGGATGTAGCCTCGATATATTCCATGCATTTGTGTCTCAAATTGGCCAGTTCCGACCTGAATGGTTATGAAGCCATCAAGGATTACGTAGTAAAATGAAATTGAAAGTATCAAAGAACAATATAATTGAAATTACAAAAGAAGAATATAATAGAAAATACAAAAGAAGAATATAATTGAAAGTACAAAAAAAAGAATATAATTTAAGTGAAATGAAAAATCAAATGAAGTTAATTTCCCGAAAGGTTTAGTTTAATTTAGAAGCATTCATTTCAAATAAAATAAACGCCATAGAAACTACCTTACAGAAAATAAATTCTCTATGGAAAATTAAAATGTCTATTCACATAATACTGAAAAAATAATTATCAACTTTTTTAAAGGTTCGCTTTTCTAAAAGAAAACTCCTTACTTTAATCTCATTAGATTTATTTTCATCAACAAATGAAAAAACAGTTTTAGTAGGAAAATATCTATTGTTTAAATTTCGATTTGCTCCGTTTAATTACCATTTTCGCAAAAGAAGTATGAAATTTGTTTTCACAAATCTAGTTGAATGGAAACAAATGCTTTATTATCCAGGGAATGATATTAATTATCACTGATTACTGAATGAAGTATTCAGAAACATTATTTAATTTGTAACATCGAAGACAGAATTGTGAATTCGATGAATTTCATTTCAGATTAACGATAATTGTACTGAAATGGTTATCCTTTGAGATACAATTCGATTTTTTATAACTATTTAGCAATTGAAATGGATGTGGGAATAAAGGATATATTCCCAGAACAAAGACGTGTTATATTCGCTTGTTTTATGTTTTGTTAAAAAAATATGGCGTTTAGTAAGAAAATGTTAACATGAATCAAATAAATGAAAGAAAAATGGCTCACATGATAAATTATTTTAAAGCTAAAAGCTTTAATTAATTTTTTTTATGAATCCAATATTACTATTTTATCTTCATTAAAAATATTTTATGACTTCGGAAAATGATAAATCAATGCACATTGTACCATTCAGCCACTCATCTTTATTTGCGTTTCTCTCCCATTCGGAGAGTGATGCGATTAATTCTTTGCTATTACCCTCAAGAAATCTGTAATATTCACTAGCTATGAAATAAGGATGGGAGGGGGTAGGGGGATTTTTGAATAGTTGTCTCTTGAATGAATGATGTTAAGTCTGCTTACTCCCCTACCTATGACAGAAATTAGATTGAGAATCTTCCAGAATGGTGATTAGTTCTCGCCGCTTTGTGGGTACAGAAATGGTATGGGGTCTGCTACCCCTACAAAAGTCGGGGCGTGCCTCCTACGGGATGGGATGCACCATAGCCGGTGATGACCTTTAGGATTCAACCTTAATTTCCATCAATACTGTCGTGTCTGCCCGGTCATTTAGATTTTTCCGTGTGTCTTCGACCGGGTCCGAGTTGTCCCCTATGAATGTTTATGGGATATTCTAGATACGAATTAAGACGACTTTCATTTAAATGGTCAAATGTGTAGGCATAATTGCTAGATTTGAGTAACAGAAAAGTTCTATAAAATTCAGTAATTGCCATTGCAAACTGTGAAAGACAAGGAATGACATAGCTTCATTGCAATGTACATTACTGTTTTGTTCCAATTTTATTTATTTTTTAAAAGGTAATTCTAATTCAATAATAGATATTAAATGATATGAATGATAAGCAGAATAAATAATAAGCTGAAAATGGAGTTAATATTAATGCATATGCCATTATTTGTAATATTATGATTCTATAATAGAAATATATAAACGTTTTCAGAAGCGGATCGAAAAATTGTTTTCAAGATAGACAAATTTAATATTTTATAAAATCCAATAAAGACAAAAAATTATTTAAAAAAAAACACTTACGCGATGTACAATGCTTTAACTGCATTTTTTAATTTGGTCCGAATAAGAATGTACTGATGACATTTTCATGGTAATGTTTTAAATTATTTTACTGTAATTTCTTGATAATCTGACAGATATCAAATAAAAAAAATTGCCGGTTCAGTGAAAACGTCGCACAAGTCAAGATTCATTAAAAATATTTTAATAGGAAAACCTATATCGATACCACAAAATTATACAAACAGTTAATGTGCTATAAAAAATCTTATTACAAAATATGATTCGAAATTCGATTAGATTACATCATTTCCAAAATCATTGATATAGATATGCGGGAATTTTGTTACCCTTTTCAATCTTCGCACATTCTTCGCTAAAAAAAAAAAAAAAACTGTTCTACTATATTATATAAAGATCTGCGACAAAACAGCCTTCTAAAGATTTCACCAGCCCATATGGATCGTAATTTAAGCATTGTTGATATAATTAATATATTTTAGCTTTTTTAAAATTAACAAGAATCATAGTTTAGCCACTATTGATATAAATAAAATATTTCAGTTTTTCCAAAATTAAAAACCTTAGTCATGAAACCTAAAATGAAAGTGTGACTTACTGCATCAGTTTGTCTTTGGGCTTGCTGAGGGCCTTGAGTGAGAACATCTCGAGTAATTCGCCCTTGCCCTCCTGTTGATCCGGAGGTTTTCTGAAAGAAGAGGGAAAAAACAAGAACCCATTAGATAGCTATTCAGATAATATCACGAATGATATTTCACTTCAGTCATTCCATGCTCTAATAGTGTACGTAAAATACTACCGGATAATTTAACTTTACTTGTTCCCATATATACAGAATGAGACAGGAAAATGAGTGAACCGGGGCAATACCGGTGAAAGTGGTTTCTCTAAAACTTTCCCGAATCCTTTTTAATAAAGGTGTTATCCAAGAGAACGCATGGCATTAGTGTACAATAATTACGGAATATTAAGTTTTGATGTGAATCTAGCAATTTTACTGAATCTATCCTATGATTACTGCTGTTTTTCTTGGAGATCAATAATATTCGAAATTCAAATGTGTATTTTAGACGCAACCAATTTAAACCAAAGTTTGACAGACAATTACACTTGTAGTCACAAACTCACTTACCAAATTTCATATATTCAGATCATTGCTACAGTTATAAAATAATAATAGATGGTCGATCCCTTGCGGGATTTGGTTCAGAAGTTAGAAGATATATGTACTACTGATGTTAAACCTTTATACCGAATTTTATCCACCTTGCTGTTGTTGCTGTTTCTAATGGCACTTTTCATAGACAAGCCCACTGATTATGACCACTGACACCCTTGGCTTAAAATCACTGACTTCTTTCTTAGAAGTCAGTGATTTTAAGCCAAGGGTGTGTCTTTTGTTTTTTCAGTAGCGCCATCTAGGGCCAAGGGTACGACTTAGCTACACACACGTCACAACCCTTTTTACGGGGTGAACATCATTCATGCATTTCATTCCCTCATCCACAGATCGTAATTAAGACCTGAATCAAAGAATGATCACCCCTGATCCAGTACCACCAGTGGTATTACTCTCGACATGGAGGACTTTGTGACAGATTTATACGTGAGCCAGCCAACAGACACACGGAGAGTCTTCGGCCGACGGGGTTCGAACTCGCAACCCAAGAGAAAACAAGTAATATAAAAAAAAAATTTAAAGTCACTTCCTTCTTTCGCAAGAATTGAACTCGCATTCTTCACCTTCACGTGCAAAATACTGAAATCCTTGCATTTTACTGATTGAGCTACTGACTGTTGTTTTCAATTTTCATTACAAACTGCTAAAACTTTATTTAAAGTATTAAAAATTAATTAAATTTAATAATTAAGGAGTTAATATTTGAAAAAACTGCATTAACATCAAGTGTCATCCACTGCAAGTTTAAAAAATATATTTGAACTTGAGTGGATGAATAAAAAGTATTTTATTAACGATTGAAAATTTGAACAAGATATATAAATATATATAGGGAGAGTGTGAACTAATAGTAGAAATTGAAAAAGTCAGTCAAAAATGGCTGAAAAAAGTTTTTAGATACTTTAAGTTTTTTTAAAAAAAAATTTTTTTTCTTGCTAATTGTTTTTATCGCATAATTTTATAAATTTAAAATAATTTTGGTCAAAAAAGATGGGAAAAAATTCTCTAGATATTTCAAGCTTTTTTTGTTATCAGCTCTTTCTATCGCATGATCTTACAAATTTGAAATTATTTAAAAAAAATTGATTCGGACACTATGGAATTCTTGTACAATAATGTCAATACATGAAAGTATAACAATATTAATCTCATACCAGATATTTTTTTTATTTCTAATGCTTAGCTTCCACTTTATTTAGGCCAAAATATTCTTCATGTAGAGGAAAAAAGAATAACAATAAATCTAATTACTTTTCCAACCTTTCCACTCTTCTGCAGTGCCCCTTCAGCAGTGGGGCTGGGGCACTATTAATAATTCATTAGGAGACTTTGCTCTGAAGGTATTTTGTTGCAATAAAGAGCAAAAAGTATTTTGTTACGTTTTTACACATGTCCGAACTCATTAAACTAGGAGGATTCCCACCCCGAGTATATATTTTCAGTTCACGTACTCTGAGGTCAGGCAATGGCCCGCTAATTGGTCACCTGATAGCACTCCGCGCTAAACGCCCTGCAGAGGGAAGGGCTTTTCCTAGTATCGATTTTGAGACGAAACAAAGCTGGAAATTTAAATTCTTCCTTTTCCGGGTACAAACTGCAAGAAAGGAAAACACTGCAATCGTTGAAAAATAAACCTCGATATTTTTGATTAATTTTTGTGATTTTTGGGACGGACAAACAACAACAACAAAAAAAAAAAAACACGTTTTGGGAATCACGTCGGTTTTTCTGTTACCATGAAAACAAAATTAGTTTAGATGGATGGAATTTGGTACGAGGATTCCAAGATAAAATTTGTTGAATTCTATCTATTTTCGGTAGAAATTCGTCTGTAGGAAGTCTGTTTTCAATATTCTGGGTCATATGTATTGAACACACACACACACACACACACACACACACACACACACACACACACACACACACACACACACACACACACACACACACACACACACACACACACACACACACACACACACACACACACACACACACACACACACACACTGGGAGTGATGGATTACAGTTTATTTACAGTATTTATTACTAGTATTGCATTTATTATTACGTAATTTGAATTATGTAATATTTGACACTGTAGACCAAATATTGGTATATGGTTAGCATTATTTTTGCATTTGTATTTTATTTGGTTGAAAATTGTATTGAGAAAGTTGGGCGTAGATTATTTGCTATTGTATTTGTAAATAAAGGGGTTGAAGATTGGAAATTACTTAAATAACAACAGTTGTAATTGTCCTATAGACGCCAGTGATATATATGAAGAACATTTTGCATTCGATTGTTACCAAAAGGGCTTCAACAGAAAAAAAAAGTTCATTGTGCTATTTGGTTCCATAGATTCAAATTGATATTGCTGTTCGATGTCAGTTTCAGAGTTTAGAGTGCGTTTGAAGATAACGATACACTAAAAGTTAGGATTACAGATCTCGTATCCAGTGAGATAGTTAAAATATAGGACAATACTCGACACTTTGACATTCTTTGAGATATCGAAAGTAGACACATTAAATTTTATTGACAAAAAATGAGCTTATTAAAAATTAACAAAGGTCTTTGCAAAATTTCGAAAAAAAATGTTTTTCGCAATAATTATTTTATAATAATTTTATGTAATCAGGGAAATTATTTCTGACCACTCTGACAACCAATAAGTTGGCCAAAACCGAGATTGGGGAAATTCTTTATTAATTACAATCTCAAAAATGACATTATTTAAAAAGGTTTCAGTGTTCGAATGCGCAAATGACAATGAACACAAATAGACTTCAGAAAACTGTGTATTTTAAATAAAATTATAAATTATTAGTTTTTATTTGGTTTATGTCTAAACACTATTGTTGAAAATTAAACTTTTGTTATTATAATTTAGTACATGTTTTTAAGACTATAGTTACTGTTATATGATGTGAAAATTTAAAATTATGACGGTAATGAATATCATTTGGAAAATGAATGCATCATGATTATGTTTAGGTAATGATTTTTTAAACTTGTTCTTTCAATAATTGCAAAACTTGAAATATTGGTCTTAGAAGTTATCTAGTTTACGTTATTTATAAAAAATTAACTCACTTTTAAAATAGTTGCTTATTAGATTTAGTCTACCATGTTAGTTTAAGAAATATTGAAGAAAATCCAATGAAAACTCGCAATATTCATCACTTTAAAAAATACATGGATACAGAGCTAGTTCCGAGCTCTAACTGCAGAAAAATTACTTTAAAAATATATTTTAAGTGGACTCAGTACCCTAAGAATATCAGAAAATCGATTGAAATATCGATTTTTTAATTTTTAGAGAAAAATGATCTTTGAACCTTTGACTTATTAATATTAAAATTTTAAAGCAATTGTACAAGTATTTAGTGAGATTTGGAATTATTTTATATACCGCGATACCATGTGCCACTTCCACTTCCAGTATTTACTTCAAACATATTTCATGTGCAAGTAGCTAAGCCGCTTATCTCTTTCATTAAATGAAAAGCAAGATCCTAGTTTGAGACTGTAGCGAATAAATATTTTTTTTATAGTTTTAATGCTTTCGTTGTTTTCAAAGTATATAAAAATAAAATAATATAAATAAATTTTTCTTTTAAAGTAATAACAAAAGGAAATTAAATTAAAGCAGTAAGCGTGAATCTAAGTAAATGTCGTAAGTGTTTACACAGAAAAGTACATTATGTATTTCATTGAATAATAATACACTATATTATCTTGCTATGCAAATTTTCTTATACTCTATTTTGTTTACTTTCATTATTTGTCGCTACTGCTTACATCAATTAATGCTTTGATTGTTTTATCTATTTACTACAAATGAACATCAAACTTTTGTAGAATTATGGTTGAATGATAATATATTATCAAAAAGATTGTGTTTCAATATAAACTTTTTCATAATGAAAATTTTGTACTTATGTTTTTTAAACTTTTTTTTGATGCATGCATTATCTGGGAAATCTACATACTTGAAAACGACTCATTTCACTTAAATTTCAGTCAAGAAGTTTTGTTGTGGTTTAATAAATATTTAATAAATAGAACTACAGATCATTTAATAAATACTTTACTAAAAAATATCGAATAAAAAAATGAAAATTTAATTTTTTTTCACTCTTTTGTCTAATAATTCCTATGTATGATTATGATCATTAATAAATATCATAATTATATATCTTAATAAAATTGATATCTGATGTCTTATAAAGGCCCTATTATTGCTTTGAGAAAACACTGGGTTAATACGAGTTATTTTTATTACATTTTTATAGTGTTGAAAACTTTAAAGCTTGTTTTTCTCAGATGGCTTCCCCCCCCCCCCAAAATTCTGTCTGCTACAAAATATTTAAAGCCAAGCACATTTTATTGTAAATGGATGAAATTTTTTCTGTTCATTCTTAAATGCATGTTTAATAGAATGAGGGATGGATTTGTAAAAACTTTAATTAGAATTTTATTCTAAAAATGTTAAATGTGAAAAAATCTGATATTTTTCAAAAATTTTCACAAAATTTTGAGCAACTTATTGTTCTTAGAAAATAATAAAGATGCCAAAAGTTTGACCTCTGATTCTGATAAACACATTGAGAGACCCCTTTAAAAATATAAAAAATTGTACGAGAAGAAACATTTTTTTTAATAAAAATCTTAATATTATTTAAAAATTAAAAATATATAAATTTGTAACTTTTGAATCTGAAAAATATTTTTGAAGTTTTATGTTTTTGCACAGTTAATATCTATCTATTACAAAATTCGAAAAAAAAATGTTGAAAATTGTGGAACAAATTTTTTGGATCAGAATCCCTTATATTATTTTTCAGATCTAACTATTCAGGAAATATTTTGAAAGAAATGAGTTTTTTTAAAATGATTTTTTTAGATCAGGTAAAGGGTACAACAGGTTCGAAAACTTGAACAAGTCTAACTTGGACAAATATAAAACAAGAGAGAATGGCTTCCTAAAAAATTCTTATGTGCTTTCAAATGAAAGTGCCCCCCACCCTCTTCAAAAAAGTTGAGGACCTTGAGTAAGACGGTGAACGCTTTGTATGGCATTGGTGCACTGTATTTAACCTTTGGCGAGGGTGAATTTGACATCCTCACTGAAACTATCGAGTGATTCTTGGCGAGATTTTGGCGAGATTAATCCCTTGGATGCGGTTAATATGTCCGAAAACCGAATTTGAGTTTTAAAAGAATTTTTATAAACCGACTGAAATAAAAATATGACATAAAACTGCAAAAGTTGTCACAAAATCATATGTCAAATTTGATATATTTAAATCATTGATTTTTGAGTTATCACGTTTACATTCTTCTGAAAGTAGAGACTGACAGACAGTCAACTACTAGTTGAATTTGGTTCAAAATTTGATAGATATCTACACTATAAATGTTAAATCTGTGTACTGAATTTTATTCATCTAGCTTTCTTCGTTTTGTGGCTATCATGCTGAATTATATTCGAAAAGTTGGACCGACAGACTTCCTCTAAATAGATTTTTGCTTAAAAATTGATTAAAAAGTACTCTAATTTGGTATAAGGACCATATATTGAAAAATAGTTTCTGAAGTGAATAAATCCCGTCTGTATTTCTATTTAATAATTCTTAACATGTTAAGTCATATTTCAATTGAAGTTAAAAACTGATCTTTTACTATCAACATTTTTTTTTAATTTTAAAGACGAGTGAAGTGTTTTTAAATATGACATAGAAAATATAACAAAAGTAATCGGCATCTTTATCCCAAGTTGTTGTTGTGATAGTATCTGTTTGACTACAAAAAGACGAATACAACTATATTTTAAATATCTTTGTATAGATTACAAATAGATACATTAAATTTGAGATTTTTTATTTTTTGTATTTCATTCTCTAACTCATACTGGAGAAAATTCGATTGATGATTCGATCGTTATGAAGACTGATTGTGAAAGGGAATCTAGGAAATAAGATTCATGGAAATGTATTTAGCAAAGTAACCTCGATAATAAATCATATATAAACTACAGTTGTGATGCGCTGTATCCTTCCATATGACTTATCAAAACATATGCTGTCTTATAAAGTATATAAATAAACGTGATCCTCTCCAGATATACTGAAAGTGCAAGGACTAGTTGGGTAAGAGTAACTACAAGATTTAATTGCACAATATTCTCTCAGAATGGAAACTTACCATGTTAAAAATTCTCATTGTTTTGAGGCGAATCTGCTCCTTTTAAACATGGACAGATGATGAGAATGACACCTGAGTTGTTCTCAAAACTTAATCTTCTCACTAGCAGAAGGCTTTGGACACTCAACATCAGGTTTAAAATGTATCAGGCCACGTATGCAGTGAATCTTTCTTAGATTCAGTTTTCGAGTTCAGTTCAGTTATATTAACGTCCCATTTTCAAAGCCACGCTAGGGATATTTTGGAGTGGACCTCGTCATTTCGAACCGCATTCAGACTACGAGGTCGGCACTTGAGCTAGCATCCCCATTCCAAACTTTCACGCTACATCAGTGGGAAGAGTAACAGCGTTTGGTCCAGACTGATAACGTGCACCAGACCCGCTTACACGCCAGGTCTTCGGTGGAATCGGGTCTTGAGCCTGAAACTTTCCAGTTCCGATGTCGAGACCTTACCAACAAGCCACCACGGTCCAGAATTAGTTTTCGAATCTGTAACTCTTTACTCTCGAAACCAATTCCCAATAGTCAGACTAGAGCGATTCCTGGTCATCGAAATGATATGAAAGAAGAAGAATCTAAGCTGGACTTTTTTCTTAGGTCAAAGGTTATTTTCCCTTTCAGATGCATTAATATTGGTTTGTCTGTGCTTTTAAGAAAAGCTTAATGATATTGTCTATGTTAAAATAAGTTCTCGTGTTTTCTTCTTTTCTTAGAGTTTTCATTACAACAATAATTCGACATAATAGTTCTCTACCTGCTTTAAGTCTCGTTCCGACGTCCCGTGTACGTATTGAGACAAGCACATTTTGCCCTCTTTTCCTTCTCTTGGGGTTTTTCGAGGTTCCTTGATGGCGGTTTATTTTACCGAAGTTTGCGGGAAGCTCCCTATAGACGTCCACAAGCGGGGATGGTTATACAATGGGTCAGATGGCAGATTTACGACCATATCCGAAAAAGAACTGAACGAGGCTTTATGGGGACCAGTTTTTTTAATGCCACCAGAAAGACAACCTACTCTCCTATACGCTGGTACTCAGAACACCCTAGCTGATATCCAAGTGCGCAAGACTTTCAAGTTCCAAATAGCCTACAGAAACTGATATACTTGCTCCTTACCTTTAATGCCTGATTCATAAAATTGGCTAGTAATTTTTGAACAAACGAGATTAGTCAGCAACATATTTACAACTATCAACAACTACCTCCGAGACAAATATCTTACATAAGCATGTTTTTTTTTTGAACAAGCATTCTACTCATTTCTGAACTACATATTTAGTCAGGCTGAAAAAACAAGTAGAAGTGGTCTCTTCAAAAATTTCTCACATCCTTTCTAATAAAAATGTTATGCCAAAGGACTTTTTTTGTAGCATAAGCGTTCAATAGTTAAGGAATATTAACTTTTGGCATAAATTTAGCATTTTTACAGAATCTATCCTGTGATTCTTGTCAAGTATTTTAGCAATTAATCGTTGGCATGCGATGAATAGTATTCGAAAACTGAATTTGTGTTTCATACGCGTTTTTCGGAACCGATTGATATAAAATTTTGTCAAAGAACTGCACTTATTGTCAAAAAAATCACATATCAAATTTGATATATTTAAATTATTGCATTTTTGAGCTATCGTATTTACAAGATTCTGAAAATACAGACTGACACACCTTCAACCCCTTGTTATACTTGGTTTAAAATTTAATAGTTGTCTACAGTATAGATGAAAAATCTGTTTACCGAATTTTATCCATCTAGCTCTCTTCGTTTCCGAATTATTGGTTAATTTATATTTGAACAACGGGCAGATAGACTTCATCTGAGCGGTATTTGCTCAAAATTTTAATGAAACCAATTATTTTGGGGTAACGATCGTATACTACATTTCATCCATCTATCCCAAAGCATATTTTTTTTTTATTTATCTTTTTCTCAGACAGACCGAATGCTAAAAATATATTTTTTGATCAGGGAGTTCCAGAACGTAGAAATTCGTCAAAATCTCGAGTTCAACTTTTTTGACAATTGCAATACTTTCTCTATACTTGGTATACGAGAAAATGAAAAAGAAAAAACAAATTTTCTGCACTCGATATGGAAATTTATGAGACCGCTGGGATTTAAAGGCAGATTTACTCCTCTTCGAAATTCAGATATCAGAGGAGGTATCTCCAAATCCCCGAATCTACAGGAAATTGGATACTCCAAGATTGCCGGCCCTCATCCTCCCCTCTTTTCTTTGGGCCCGGATTTGGATCCGCCGGAAATGACGCCCCGAGCTTCCGACAGCTACGAGAGGGCAGGATATGACGTCACTGTGTACACAGAGGCAGCACCAGCTTCCCATTTTTAGGTTTTAAGTTCGCAGAGTGTGAATGATTGCGGGACAACTGAAACTCATAAGCAAAGAGACTTTGAGAATTGGAAAAGTCATTGCAGAGTTCCTTAACACTAGGTATTTTCAAAAGAATGAATATTACATCATATTGCCAGGAATGATTTTTTTTTTGAAAATACAGTACCACTTACGAAAGTTTTCTGCTAAAGTATTATTACATTCATATTCATAATATCCAACATTTGAAGCAACCTAAATTACATTGTTTTGTCATAAGAACCGTCTTCTCTTAACAGTAATGCAGAAATGTTTCATATGCGGTATTTGTAATATTTCCTTATCATGCAAATAACCTTGAAAATAATGCAATATTTCGGCATCCGAAGCTTATATTATTAGATTTTACTATCTTGACAGACGACTATTGCCATTTTGTCGGAAATGGGATTTCGGTTTTGGAAATATTCTGATTATTTTTCATACGTTTCCTGTCTAGAGCGTCGAATTCATGTTAATTTCATCCGTTTTATTTATTACCTCGAAAGGGAAAAATGCGTGAATGATTATATTTATCAAATAGTTTTTTTTGTAGTAAACTACTTTGTAGCAATTTATCATAAGGGATCTATTTATTGGTTTTCACCAGACATTTATTTCGTATAAAATTTGGAATTTCATCCGAGATCCGTAATATATTAAAATTCTCTATTCGACTTTTTGAAAAAAAAATCGTAATTGGAATAAATTGCATTCAAGATCCGCAATATAATATTAAAATGCCTTATTCAACTTTTTTAAAAAATAAATAAATCAGAATTCGAATGAATTTCATTCAAGATCCATAATATTACACTGAAATTCTTTATTCGACATTTAAAAAAAATCGGGATACAGTTAAATTGAAAGGAGAAATGGTTAGGGTTTTCTCATAGCCGAATTTATTTTAAGTCTAATATGATAAAGTCAAACAGTATCATATAAATTACGTAAAAGTTATATGAATAAAAAAGAGTATCATGTAATATTTGTGAATATTTTTCTTTTTATTACATAATGAAAGATTAAAGATCGTCATTACACTAGTCATTTGAAAAAGTAGTCACGTAGAAAATATAAGAGAAATTAATTACTGTAGTTATATCAGCATAAAGTAGGTGTAATCAGTTTAGATTTTAAAATATAATTTTAGTTGCGAAAAATGGATGATATGGTTATTTGAAGAGTAAACCAGCGGGAGTGGTTCTCCCCAGAACTTTGTAATATGCCGGCCTCCTGGCATAGGGGTAGCGCATCTTCCCCATGATATGGGCGTTCCGGGTTCGAGTCCCGGTTCGGGCATGGCTGTTCTTCCGTTGTTCTATCAGTGAGATGTGTGAATGTACCCTCCTGCAAAAAGGGGTTGTGCAAGAGAATGAGTGATGCGTGAGTAGCAAAGTCGTACTCTTGGCCCTAGTTGGTGCTACTATAAAAACAAGAGACGCTCCCCCTCCGGCTTAAATCGCTGTCTTCGTAACAGCGGGCTTGTCCGTGGCAAGTGCCATAAGAAACAGCAACTTTGTAATATGCACTCTAATTATCTTGAACACCTTACATGAATTTGACTTACAATAATTAAGAAATATTTTTTGACTTGTATTAAGATTTTTACTGAATCTATCATGTCACCTTCTATGAATTTTTCGGCGATTCATTCCTTGCATGAGTTAATAGTATCCAAAAATCGAATTTATCTTTTAGATACATTTCTCCAAAGCACGTGGAATAAAAAATTGACACAAAACTGTACATGTAGTCACAAAATCCCAAACCAAATAATTTAACATATGTAAGTCATTAACTTTTTAAATTATGACGTTTACATATTTCTGAAAGCATGGACCAACAGACTGTCAACCCATAGTTGTATTTGGCTCAAAATTTATCACTAAACTTTAGATGTCAAATCTGTTAACCGAATTTTATCTATCTAACTCAGTACGTTTTGTAGTTATTGTGTTAACTTATATTTTAACAACCAGACAGACGGATTTCCTCTGAACAAATTTTTCTCAAAATTTGATAAAAAATCTGCAAATTTGGAGTGAAAACCGCAGACCAAATTTCAATGGTCTAGCTCAAAGCATTTTTAAGCTATTTTTGTCACAGACAGATAGGTATACGGGCATTTTACAGAAATGTATTTTTTGAACTCATGGGAGGTCTGAAATGTGGAGATTCGTCAAAATCTCGAGTTCGAATTTTTGACGATTATTTTCTCTGTATTACGTACAAATAAAAACAATCAAAATTACCAGTTAAAGACTATGATGTTACAATCTATTTTATATAATGAATGTTTTAGGTATATATTGAGGGACTTTTTCTTGCACTATTATTAACAGGATTGACTTACGTGTTCTTGTCAGCGTTACGCGGACTCAAGATGACTTAATGAAACCAGTGATTGTAATCGATATGAGTAAGAATGAACTCACATTGAGATAGTTTATGATTGCTATTCGGGCACATTTTGTCTTTGACACGCTTCATCTTTTGTTAACCTGACTGATAAATGCAGATAAATAGAAAAATCTGCCTTAAATCATTAAGACGAGATTGTGTTTTTTGCTTTTCAGCAAAAGATGTCTACTTGTAAGAAAACATGTTTTACAGAAATGTGACTAACAACTTTTGGTCTTCGAACAAGCATTCATTTCAGCACAATTTTTTTGTTTGATGAGTGGGGGCCTTTTCGATTATTATTGAAGGAGAGATATTATTCCTGTGTGCTACAAAATAAATTAAGGAAAATGGGAGTAAATAATTAAAATGAAATCGCTAATACAATAAATAAAAGTTGAATGCTAAATTTTAAAATATGAATATATTTATCATAAATACAGAGTATAAAAATAATCTAACTTTTTTTTCAGAATCATTTGTTCGAAAAGCGTGATTCAGAGAATATAGTGATCATTGTTGCCTTTGATGAAAATGAGTGTTTTTTCTTTCTGACATGTAAGTATAAAGTGCCGGGTCATTTTCCATAGGATAAACTCAGATACTAAAAAATTCATTCCGAATGAAAAGAAACTAGAAAATGAACCTGTTATTGCGAAGTGTAACCAATACTGATACTGAAGCAATTAATATTGAACAATACGACCTCAAAAAAATTGTGAGAAATTTGGGAATAATATTTGATAATTTAAAAGTAGAAAAGGTAACCAGTCGGAGCTGTCTCCTCAATTCTTTCTCGCATACTGTCTAAAAAAAGGTGTTATCATGGAGTATAAAATTATCGCATGGCATTAGCGTACAATAGTTACAAATATTAACCTTTGGCTTGAATTTAGAATTTTTATTGAATCTACCGTGTGTTCCTCGACGAGATTTTTTGGGGCGATTCATCCAGGACATGCAATTAATAGTATCCAAAAATCGAATTTTGTTTTAGATGCGTTTATCTTAACCGATTGAAACCAACATTTGTCACAGAACTACAAGTGCTGGCTTAAAATCAGGTATCTAATTTTATATGTTTATTTCATTGCGTTTTTGAGTTATCGCGTTCACATGCTTGTAAATGTTCATACTGACAGACAATCAAACCCTTGATGAATTTGATTTTTAATTTGATAGGTATATCAACACTTTATCTTGAAGAGGTGTATAAAATTTCATTCATATAGTTCTTTCCATTTTGTAATTATCGTGTTAGCTTATATTCAAATAGCCGGGCAGATAGATTTCATTAAAATAGATTTTTCTGAAATTTTGTCATAAATATACAAATTTGCTGTAAATGCCGTGTATCAAAGTTCATCCATCTAGCCGAAAGCGTTTTTCAATTATATTTGTCCCAGAAAAACCATCGGACGGAGAGACACAATGCCAAAAATATGGTTTTCGAATCAGAGAGATCCGTGAAGATGAGTGAAAATCTCGAATTGTAATTGTCAAAAAATTCTAATAATTTCAGTATATTTCAATCTGTAAAAATTGGGATGTTAGCAGTTAATGCGGCCCAAATGGGTGTTGTAACTATTGGATTTTAAAACAAGGATATTCCATAAGGATGTATTCGACCGATAAAGTTTATTTATAAGAAGAACAAGTAGGAATTGCTTCAAGCAATAGAAGATGCCGATGGCTAACATCGTGTATTCTATGCCAAATCTGGTCAATATCAAGTTGCAAATTTTTTTAACTAAACTTTTAACTCAATTAATATTTCAAGAAAAAATTAGTATTAATTAATGGATTTTAAAACATAGATAATAATAATTTCGATCAATATTCTGTAAGGATTTATTGATAAAGATTATTTACAGGGGGACAAGAAGGAGCTGCCTCAAACAATAGAAGATGACTATAGATGAATAGCATGTGTTCTGTGCCAAATCTGGTCAGAATCAACCTGCAAACTTTTTCAGTTAACTCAACTTTTAAACCGATTAACTTTTTTAATGGGTTAGTATTAACTAATATTAATCCTTTTGACCTTCCTAAAGAAATTTATATTGTTACGACAACTTTTATAGAGTTTTCATATTGTCGAAGAACTATAACGATAAAACAAATCATAGTTATATGCACGCACACTATTGAGGTAGGACAAGACTGTTTCACAGCATATACAGAGTATATGTAAAAAAGAAAGTTTTACAGAAAAAGTTTCATCATTTCTATCTTGTGAGAAATTTTCGTTAATTAATCTTTTTTTAATTTCCATTTATCAGTTTTTTTTTCAGTAAATCTGTGTGAAAGGTGAGTTGATTTTTTTGAAAAATTATGATTTTTTTATTTAATATTCTTACTATTTGAACAGGTTTCCTTATAAAACCGTTAGAATTTTCTTTCTAAGTCTATTTTTTTTGGAAAGATACCCTAATTTTTATATTTGCCTTTACATATGTTTTAATGCTATTTTGCATGCTTAGATTCTATTTTCTCAAATATAGAATATGATGGAATTTTCTAACGAAAAAAACTTAATAAATTATTATCATAAATTGGTATAATAATTTTTCCAATATGTTCGGCAGTACGTGAACTAGAGAATAAGTAACCTATTCACTTATAGATACTTTTTGGTTGTTTCAGTGTTTCAAAATGTGAAAAAAATTAAAAATCACGTGTTATTTATCAGTCAAAGGCCAATATTTAAAGAATGGATTGAAATACAGCTTATTTTGTAGTTCGGGAAATAGATAATATATTCCTTAAGCTATCTGCAGAATTTGAAGCAAATCATTTAATAAACCGCTAAACTAGAAGAGTTTTGCTTTATATTCTTTCTGGCCAAAAAATCCCTTTTCTCCAATTTTTAAAACTCTTTTGCTACTTAACTGGTATATTTTGGTCTCAGATTTTTTTTCAATCTTTTTTATGCGATTATTTAAAAATATAATGGTTTTGTATTGTTTTTCAAAAAATTCAACTCTAACGCAAGTTACATAATAACCGTTACATCTAGAAAAATATGCTAACCTTTTTTTGCGGAATTAATAACAGTTAAAAAGAACCAAGACCTTCTCAATAATGAAAATTGCTGAAATTTTAGGTGTAAATAAAGAGGAATTTTCGCTGGTAAAATTTAGTATCTGATGGACAATTTATAACATATAGGGCGAATGATTTATTTTAATTATAAAGTTTTAGAAAAATATCAGTTTCTTAAAGTGTTTGTTTTTTAACGGTAAATTGAGAATGTGCTGTGAAGGGATCATTTTCAAGTTCATATCTACAAATCGGGGGGGGGGGGTTAGAAAAATTACTTATGAATAAATCCACTTGAAAATTAGCATTATATAGGAGCATAAATTAAGTAATTGATTATTTTCATTTAAATATACTCATAATAAACATTTCAAAAAAAAAACTTGTAATTTGAAAATATAAGAGATGATATTTTGTAAGATAAAAAGTCTCTAAAGATGAATAGTATTGTACTGAAAAAGATAAAAATATATTTAAAAGATGAATAATGTTTATAAATATTGTTGTATAAGATTTCATACGAATATAATGAAAGAATTGTATTCCATGCGTACCAAAATTATTGAAAAACATTTTTGGGAAAAGGGCGAAAAGAAAATACTCTTTTGTTCTATCATATGAGCTCCTGTTATATTAAGGTGTACGTACACACTAGAAGATTTTTTTAAAAAAAATTTTAACTTTAAAAATCCAGTTTTTTTTACAGTAGGTCCTTAATATATGTTTAAACTCATTTCAGTGGGAAAAAAACCATATTACACTAATTATTAATTAATATTTAATAAGCTAATTAGCATATTTTTTGAAACATGATATCTTAAATTCTAATTTGTAAGACACTCAATTCTAGTTGGAAATGATGCCTAATATGAGTCTTCATGTTGTCTGCATCAATCAAGTTATAAAAATATATAGTTTTTTTAACAATTATTTCATCAACGATAAATAGAAAATGCGAGATTTTTTCTGTCATTTTAACTTTTAAATAGCTATTAAAAATTTATTTCTGTAAATATAACTTTTATTGAAGCACAAAACATCCACTATTTTATACAGATTATTTTGATATATAAATAATTGCATTTGGTTCATTTTTTGTTGAGTTACGATTGTTTGAATGAAACAACATAATGGAAAAATATCATTCTTCATAAATTGAGTTTAAAAAAAAACGAAACTAGAGTTTTTAGAGTAAGTGCCGTAAGAAAAATAATTATAACTCGAGAAATATTCCAAATATTGACAACATCTTAGTATCGTTTAAAAGCTAAAAAATCAGAGAACGTTTTCAAGCAATAAAAAATATTCGATATTTTGAACGATTTTCGAAGTTTCAAGTGTGTACGTACACCTTAATTGCTAATAGATAATTTATAAATTTTCAGTTATTCAAACCTATCCAAATCATACATTTCTATAGTCAATGAAATCCCCCCCCCCATTTTATTAGATTAAATTTGAAAAATCAATTTTTTGAAGGTACATATGATTTCTATTCTCTTCAATCGCAGCAGCATGTCATCGCATATCGAGAAAATTAACAAAATCTGCAAACTTCTCATCCGGATCACGACCACATCGTACGGTATTACTAAATAGGGAATATCCCAGGCAACGACTATTCAGTGCTGTCAAACCCTTTTAGGAGGGTGGGGGAGGATGACATCGGCGTCTTTTGGACTGCGCACACAAAAAGGGTGGACTTCCATTAAGTCACCAGTGGTACTTTCCCGCTCTTAAAAGCTTTTTTGGAGAAGGGGATGTTCCGCCCCCCTGGGGGATTAACAGAGATCCGGACTAGGCTGTTATCGGTCGTTCCGAGACAAAAGATTTATTGTTAGGGGGGTGTTTTGGGGAACTACGGTCAAAGTCCATTGAAACGGTGCCCGCCTATTTGGAAAAGCCAGGAATATTAGGATGTAGGCATATTCTTTGAGCATATAATATAGTTTATAATCTGAAAGCGTCCCGCTAATGTTTACTAGCTAAAAATCGTAACGAAAATTGCATTATGTTACGCTATAGTGTTAAAGAGGTTAATTATTTGGTTTCATTAAAAAAATATATAATTCGTAATTTGCTATATGCTAAAGTTATTGCTTACTTATGCCAAAAAAAAAAAAAATTATTATTTTTTAAAAAGCTGACAAAGGGGAAAAAGTTATTTTTTTCTCCTTCCTTCACAATATAGCTAAAAGAAAAGAACAATTTAAATCTCCTCGGATATATCTGTGTTTGCACCAGACAAATATATTGGAAATTTTTACTTCGAGCATAATTTGGGAAAGAGAAGAAAAAAGAAAACGAAAATTATTGCATGTCATGAAAATGATGAACAGAAGTTACTCATACATTTTCTTCACTACATGAAATGCTTTAATTTGAAATTTTTTTCAATGTTTTAATTTTTGTCTATAATGCGAATTTGAAAAAAATACTTTAATCCTTTACGTAATTAATTTTTAAGTCACTAGATGCTGAAAAATAATGCTAGTTCAAAATTGCTTAAACAATAAGAAAGTTTTCTTCTTTTATGTTTCGCTGATGGCAGGACAAGGAGGATAGTTATTATTTTGAATCATGAAAATCTGCGACATGAAAGTTTCGAATTTTCTTAGGATGAATATTGGAGATGATTCGGATTTTTTAATAAAAAACTAAGAATTTTCAAAAATGTCTGATTAATAGGACGTACGGTAAGTTTCAACATTTTGGGCAGAATAGAATATTTTCTAATTATAGTAAATTTAGAAACAACAGCTAGTTTTACTTATTTAGATTTATATTATTTTTACTTATTTAGATTAATATTTATTTTCCTTTTGTGACATATTTAACAGAAATAAAAAAAAAGAAACTTTAAAAGTATTTAGATAAACTACACTTCATCTTTCATCGAGTAGTTTAAGTACGATATAAGTTAACTGAAAATAAAATTATCCACGGTTATAAGAGAACAATCGAGTTCTTCTTTATTAGAAGCGATCAGGTATTATTTTTGATGAAATTCAATTCTGCACATTGTATTTTATTTGAATAAGATTTGATTTTGTTCATTGTAAATACAACTTAGTATAAATATTTCTTAGTATTTCTTTTGTAGCATTCGTTACAAGAACACAAAAGGCAAATCTGCAAATTGTATTTTATATTAATAAGACAATTTTGTTCGCTTTAAATACAGCTTTTTAGTATAAATATTGTTTGATATACCTCTAGTAACTTTCGTCGCAGAAACATAAGACTATCCTTTTAGGAAGATTTTACCCTTTATGCAGGGAGCAGTATGAGTGCAATTCTGACTTTCTTTGCTAGTCCTTGATCTTCGTCTCATCAGACGCTTTTGTTTTGGTCTCCCTTGTTATTTTCTAAGCACTTTTTAAATTTAATTCCAACTTTGTGTATTTACTATTCATTTGGCATATTCAACTTTGAAGATTATTTATGGTTACTACCTTACCTAAATGCCTAATCAGGGGTTATTTTTTGTTAAATAATATCCAAATGTCTCCATTTTTCACATCGCTCCTATTTTGATGAAATTAATGCCTCTTGGCACATGAGTTAATGCTTGGTGAGTTACCATATCTGAGAATAGACAACCTATCTTGATATGTTTAATACAAACTGTTTCTTTATCTGAAATTAGCATGATAAATGATAAAATTTATGTGATATCCTGTTTAATATATTTTATTAATAATAAACGCAATTCTCTTCTTTTTCAATTGCCCCTGTAGAAAAAACCTGCTCTGCATATAAACGATTGTTCTTTTTTATTAAAACTGAACCATATGACATTTCGACAGCGGCATATTTAAAGATTTATAATTGAATATCTCCGCGATTGTATATTCTCCTCACTATTTATCACAACTGAATACCAAACATTTGCTGTTCTTCGGACGTGATGTGCAGAATCGAATTTATATCTCTTCATTACAAAGCAGGTCGGTATTTCTCTTTTCCACGCCTTCTCCTCCACGTGGAGAGCTTAAACGGTCCCATTGAGGGAATCAGACTGTCTGAGGGACTGGGGAGAGGAGACGAGTGGTAGGTATTCTGTGCACGTACTGCCCGCTAAGTCCTCGACGACACCCGGGGATTTACCGAGCTAAAAAATATAAGAGAGATCGCCGATTCCGCGGAAGTGTTCCAAAGCAAACGTTTGTTTTAGAATGTTGTTTCTGCAGAAACAAATATTTCTTAATTGATCTATCCGAAAGGGATGGAGAATGTGTGATTTTGAATAGCTTTTCGGTTCCTTCTTATATCTATGCTTTTATGAAGGACACGAAGAAAGTTAAAATTATATTTCTGAACAATTTGACGAAAAATTGTTTTTTTGTGGAGTTTTTTTTTGTTGTTGTTAGATGACAAAAAAATATGCTTTCGTTTGATTGTTTGAATTCTAATCAATAACTTTACTTAACTAAACTAAATTCATTTGAGTTAAGAGCGATTAAACGAAATTAGTTTATTTGAAGCATTCGTTACTTGTTAATGCGCTAAACTCCATGTCAGTCTTCAGTAACTGACATTGATTTTTCTGTTCTGGAAGGATTAGCCATTGATGAGTGAGGTTAAATCTCCCGTACAGACACTGATAACCACTTGCCACTGAAAGTATAAAATACGATATAAAACAAACAAGACAAAAAAAAACACCCACAATTCATTAATAAATTTTAATAAATGTTCTTAAGTTTTCCTTATCAAAATATTTAACCCTCTTACTACTAATCCAGCCCGACCCGGTAGTGCAAAGTCTGTAATAATAGGCCGTAGTTGGGTTGGTTTCTTGTTCAAAATTCAGAATGCAATGAATGAATCCAGAATGTAAATCAAGAGCACTCTTGGTGATAATTTGTTTTACATCCTGCACTCTTCATTTGAAATGTCACAAACTGTCCTATTATTATAGAAATTTTACAGTCAGGTCGGGACAAAGTAGTTATAAAAGAGTTAAAAGGTTTCCATCAAAACATAGCCTTGTGTGTAAGATGAATCTAAACATCGAGAGAATCGGCTGTTTAGTTATATTAACGTCCTGGTTTTAAAACATCACTAGGACTATTTTGGGACAGCCCTCATAATTTTGAACCATGATCAGATGAAGAGGACGACACCTGAACTGGAACCCCCTCGCTACACAATACCAGCGGGAGGATGTTTGGCCCCCATGTATTTAATGTGCACCAAATCTGCTTACACGACGGTTCTTCGGTGGCATCAGGTCACGAACCTGAAACCTCCGATTCCGGAGCCGAGACCTTACCACCAGGCCACTGCGGCCGAGCATCGGCGAGATCGCAGACCAAATGGAAAGGAAGGCGATATTGGCGTGGATTTTAAAGTTTCAAATGTCACCGTTTATGCCATCTAACTGTTTATTGTCTAATCTCTGATCTGTGATCACACATTCTTTTTTCACCTGCGATTATGCAATAAAATTCCAAATTAATGTTAAATGTTTTTTCCTTTAAAAAGTTCTTATGTAAATTTTTCTAAAATTGTAATGTTTAGTCTTAATGAATTACCCAGAAAAAGTTTTACAGTTCTAAACAATAATGATGTTAATAAGTATTAACCAGTAATTGATCAAAGACTTGTATTTTTCATTCCAAGGTCATTTTATTCAATTCACTTTTTTATGCGCATCTATACATCTATCTATATATAACAAAGCAGTAAACAGAATAACTCTTAAAGTTGATTAAATCACTGAAAATTGAATAATATTATATGCAGTCATAAGTGGAAGAGGAGAAAAGAGAGACGAATAATTCAAATAAATTTCAATTCAATTTAAATTCAAATCAAAATCAAAAAGTAACCCTTTTTATAGACATGTATATTTATCAGATATTTCAAGTTTTCAACAGAACAGCAATTAATTTTTTTTAAGGTATCCGACTAGGTTTGGAGACGAAGTTTTAAAAAATGATGCATAAGCATTTTTATTGCACCAAATAGCTAAAACAGATTTGAAAGTCATTATTAGAATAAAAATACCTCTAGTCTGAAAAAGCTGCTTATTTAAAGAAACTGCTTAAGGCTGCTTATTAAAGCTGCTTATTTTCAATGTTAAGAAAAACAGAATAAGTTAAAAAATGATGAAAATAGTTAATTTTTATTTCACTTATACATATAGCTCAAAATGTAACAGACCACAAGCTAAAAATTGTTTTAATAAGTAAAAATGTTATGAACATTTAAAGTTGCCATTAATGATATTTTTGCAAAAAATTTGTCTATGTTTTGAAATTCAAGTGTCTGTAAAACATGTCTAAATGAAGCTATCTTAAATTCCATGGTCTATCACATCCTCAAAGGTTTTGGATACACGCATACTAAATTTCAAGAAATTTTATATTGTGAGATATCATGTTTTGCGAGAATCAATCTCAATGAAATATTCTTTCTTCAGAAAATGCGTTTAGATATTGTACTTGTAAATTAGTTCATCCAAATACATTAGAAACAAATGTAACAAACGTTCTTTTAACAGAAATGCCTAAAATAAACAAACTATGGCTGAGTAAGTAGAGAGTTAATATGAACACAAATATTATTTTGGAGAATTTTGAGGTAAAAATAAAATAAATCGCTCATTTCCACTTAAAAGGACCACTGTTTCCGATTTCATTTTTATTTGTTGTGTATTATTGAAATTACTGTGTTGATATTTCTATCTTACATATATTAAAAACAAAGCCTGTTTCAGAATCTACAAAGTTTGGACTGTATTTTCAAATCATAAAAAAAAAAATTCAAGTTTTTCTAGAAAAGGCATCTTTACAACCTAGCCGGATACCTTAAATAAAATACATAAAGAATTGAACTGTAATATAAAAAACGTACTTTAAAAGGCATAAGAAAGGTACATAATTAAAACAAATTATTCCAAACAGTAGCAAGTTGTCAAATTGTTAGATGCGTATTAATTCATATTCAATTATTAAATGCACATCAATTACAGAGCAATGAATTCCGAAGGCACTCTCATTTAATAAAAAAATGTACCAATTTACAAAAATAAAATCAAAAGTTTTAAAAATAAAATAGAGACTGTTGTTATTAAATCAAATTTATGAAACTAGATTAATCCTTCATTTTTTAGATTAATTTAAACGCGCATATATGCAAATTCTGTCATTTTTTTACTGTTTTAACAAAATCCTTCTTACAATTGGCAAAAAATGCGCTAATATATATTTATAATAATAAATATATATTAGCATTAATAATTCTCCCCCTCCCCAGTAATAAAATAACAAATTCAAAAATATAGTGCTGCTCTCTCCTAAAACTTCATTACTGTTTAATAAAAGTCATTACATAGAAAAGCTAATAACTGAAAATACGAAACTTCTTTATTCTTTTTCCTCTGCTTGAATCTTTCATTTTGCTACAAATATGTTATAAAAGAAAGACAGACTCTTCATAAAATTTTCTCTGTAAGTAAATTATTATTTTAGAGCCAATATCAAGGGCCATGCTAAGAAGAAAAGGAGAGCTTTCTTCTCCTGTTGTCTGTAAGGGTGAAAAGCAACAAAAAGTCCACAAACATTTGATAAGGTTGTTAAAAGAGCCCAGCTTGTTAAATAATTGATCAAGTATAAAGAAAAAGGGAGCAAGGCATTTCATTTCTGCAGGTATCATTCTTTGGAGGTGTGATCAATTATTCACTGGCATTCGAGTCATTGTGCTCAAATATTTACTTTGGAAACCTCCTTGAACCAGAGCAACAGTCCGATTTTATCACTCTTCTAAAAATAACCTTTTCTTGTTCGTGTGTGCAGCGTTACCTATGCCTATTTCGGCAAGAAAATCACATTATTTCAGTCAAAATAACATTTTCACCTTTCTTTCTGGAATTTTTCCCCTTATTCCTTTCGAAAAAGAAATATTAGACGAATTTTCCCTGGAAGGAATTACAATGGGAAAGGAAACAAGATCCCAGTTCAAAAATATCCATTTTGAAACTATAACCTATGGATATAAATGGAATTACTGAAATGTTTTCTAGAATATTTAACTTAAAAAGAAATTGATATTATTTGTCTTATATATTTTCTTTCGAGTTTTCTAAATTTGCTGGTTAGATATCTTTATTTTATTTAAAAATTAAGATACATATTTTTTTTTATTCTTTTATATGAAGGACACAGAAGAATATTCTAATTATTTAATTCTTTATCGAAATAAATAACAACTACACCATTCTAATCTACCACAACTTCTACTCTACTCTGCTCTGATCTGTTCTACCAATTATAATGCTATGACTCGATACTCGCCCATCCGATTCTTTCAGTAAGACCGCCGTTTTATAAAAAAAAGCGGAAAAGAAGCATTGACACAAAACTGCACTTGAACCACAAAATCTCATATCAAATTTGATATATTATATTAAGTCATTGCCTTTTTCAATTATTCCGTTTACTTGTTTCTGAAAGTACAGACAGACAGATGGTCACCCCGTAGATGGTTTTGGCTCAAAATTTATCAGGCGTCTGCACTGTAGATGTTATATCTGTGCTCCGAATTTCATCTCTATGACTTTCTTTATTTTATAGTTATTTTGTTAATTTATATTCGGACAGATGGGCTTTCTCTGAACAGATTTTACTCAAATTTTGATAGAAATCTGCAAATAGCTGCTGATAGCTCAAAGCGTTTTTTATTTATATTTGTCTCTGACAGACAGACAGATTCCAAAATAGTGTTTTTCGAACTCAGGGAGATGAAAAATTTGAAGAATCCGCAGTTCAGACTTTTTGACGATTCCACTACTTTCTCTCTATTACGTATACGAGAAAGTGAAACGGAGCCTTCTCTAACCAGGAGGTCCTCTGATCTGATATTTGCTAGATTGTTAAGAGACTATTATATATTTAAACTATTTAAATAAATAAGTAAATTTTCATACTGTATATATTTAAATTTAATTTTCGAACCTCTAAGTTTAGTTTTATTTTTACTAACGTCCCATTTTTAAAGCAACACTAGAAAGCACAATTATATTTTGGAACGGGTAATTTTAAGCCGCAGTAAATGACGAGGATGTCCCCTGAACTGGTATACCCCAACAAACTTTCGCATCACACTATAGATAGAACATTCGACTGCGCTAGAATTAGCGTGTAACAGAGCCGCTTACCCGGTGGCTATTTAGCGGAAGTCTCTAACTTAAAGTCCTCTAATCACATAGCCGAGACCTTGCCACAGGACCAACATGGCCCTTCGAAACGCAAGAATAATAATAATAATAATAAAAAGAAAATAGTACATACAGCTCAAAGAGACATTTCAAATTAAAGAGATTCTACTTTGCATTAAAAGTAATTCCTTACGTTTATAGATTGTAATTGCATTTCCTTATTGATTAAATATGTAAATGTGAAAAAACATTTTGCATCACAAGTTACAATCACTATGTGCAATTACTATCATACAAATGGTACAAATGGCTGCAAATAGCAGAAAAAGAAAAACCGCGCAAATACAATTAGTATATTCCCATTTTTATAGCTTTGTATGGCTGATATAATCTTGGGTAATCTCGAGTTCGAATTTTTTGACGATTGCAAAACATTCGCTATACTTCGTCTGCGAGAAAGTAAAATTTATGTTTGCTTCTTTTGAGTTCTTGCATCATTCTGATGATAAATATCTGTTTACAAAATTTTTTCGTTGATTTTTGAATGCACCATTCAATGATTTGTACGATAAGATTATTTTTATCCTCAAAATTTGACATCTCTGGGAAGAATATTCTTCCAAATAAATATATTAAATGCTGCGAGAGCCGCACATTTTGGGAGGCAAAATGGCGCTTACTGCAGAGGGGTGGAGTTCCGGTGGATATTTATATCCCGGCTAAAGCGTGCCGAAACAATGGGCTTTTCGCAATTAGGATTGCCATTTAATAGGTTGTTGGGCACGCGATGATTGCGTGGGACGGTCACGTGAAGCAGCACCTAGGAGCTGCGGGCGTAATGGATGTTCAGCAGAGAAACAAGAACGGTCTCCAAAATATCGGTGGCTGGCTATCCATGTTTATCATATCCCAGTGCAATGTTAATCACATAACGTTTTCCGAAAACAATCGGATCTCTCACAATTAATTATTACGTAGATTTCCGTCCTTCCTTGAAATAGCTTATTTTATTTCCCGATGATAAATTCCTGGCGAATTGCATTTAGTTTCCCGAAATAATATTCTGGAGGCTTGTTTGAACTCTATTTACGAACTGATAAGCTATCCAAAGAATGCGGGGGAGTTACTCAGACATCTTATCATCTCAGTTCTGTTAATTAAGGCAGATGCTGAAGCAGCACAAATCAAATAAAATAATGAAATGTTTGTAGAAAATGGGAGGATTTTAAGAGGAATAACACCAAACTCTCGCATCACTAATTTGATTGCTTGACCAGTTGTGTTTAAGTATAGTCAAATAATTAAAAGTTATTATTCTTTGAGCTGATTTTAAAACCTTCTAATAGGGTAAATTCTATTCGCATTGCATCACTGCTGTTCGTAACGGCAGAAAAATTCTCTTGTTGTAATAAATATTTATTTATTTACTCATATTTTGCACGGTATACAATTGTTAGAAATTTAATTGTATCTTGTTTTATTGTGCTTTCTTATCAGTTAAGCATATGGCTACATTTGGGGCGAACTTCTAGAAAAGTACTCCAAAATAGTTACTTTTTTAATTTTTGTATACAGTTTATAAGAAATAAACACTTTTACATTTAAAAAAAAACCTGCGTACCAGAATATATAAATTAAATGGCAAAAGTTTTTTTTAAGAAATTGAATGGAGCTGTTTTAGTTTCATCTAAAAAATGGTATGAAGCCAAAATCTTTTAGTTTAAAGATTTATCAAATGACGTGAGTAAACGTTTGTGTATAGCTTAAGATATACTATACCTACCTCTGGAACTAAAATATAAAATGTATTTTTATCTACTTTTTGAATATCGATATTCGATTGAAAAATAACAAGAAATTTTCAATTTGTTCCGCCTTATAAAGCATTAAAAGAAATATGGAATATTTCTAAATGAATTAATTACTTATTCTCAAATTCAAAAATTATAGAACATATTGAGAAATTATTGTACCAAATTTGAACAAAAATATGTACTACATTTAATTTAATAGTTTTTTTTTTTTTGGTAAGAAAATTCTACCAAAGATTAGAGAAAATAGCATTTAAAGATGTAATCTAACATTAAAACGTATATTAATAAAAATACAAAAATGGGTGCCACTTCTCCAAAAAAAATTGACTTGGAAACAAAATTCGAATGGTTTTACAAGGAGAACTGTTTAAAAATTAATAATGTTAAGTAAAAAAATAATTCAGTATTCACAAAAACCTTTTTAACGCTATCAAGTTTGTTTAGTAACTTTTTCATTTTTATTAAAATAATTAGCTCTCACATTCATTTTTAGATATGTCTAAATTATAATGAAGATTTTTTAAATTTAATAAATATTTAATTAAATTATTTATTAGATTGCTTTTTAAATTTACTCAGGTAGTTAATAAAGAATTTTAGCTTGAACTTATTAGAATTAGACTTAGAAAATTACTAATGTTATTTAGACGAAAAAGAAAATTATTAATCATATTTATTAAGGCTGTATAAGATAAAATAAAAATAGTGTAAAACAGTTTCTCAAACAAAATCGTAAAATATTTCCTAACGATATTGTACATTATTGAGAAGTTTTAGAGCCACATTAACTATGCAAATATCAATTATGTAAAAAGGAATATACAATAGATAATTAGATATAAATTTTATAAAGTGTGTACTTTATTAAATGCTATATGGGATTTTAAAGTATTTTAATACTAATAAAATTTAATAATGTAGAAATGATTTCTGAATAGCGAAATCTATACATGATTTAACTGACATAATAAAATTTTTTATTCACCACGAATTAATCCTCAACCAAAATATTTAAATACCGCATCATCTATTTCTAATTATAGATAAAGACTATATATAAAAAAACAAAAACTATGTATAAAAATTCTACATATATAAGTAATAGCCAAAAATAATTTCTATGGATTTTATTATGTTTAAATGAATAGTAACCAAATGAAATTGCCCAAAATATAATAAATGACTTATTTTGGTGTTAAAATATCGCTCTTTAATATATTACTGAAGCTTTTTTAAAAACAATATTTTAGTATTAATAATAGAGGTTAATAGAGAGCATACTATATTCCAAACATTATTTTTCATGTCACAGATTTATCTTCTTTCAGCAATTATGAAAAAAAAAATCCTCAAATATAGATTTCACAAGCACGTAGTTAACACACAAAACCCATTACATTAATTGATAAACAATGTTGGAGAATATCGACAGGTATTTGCCGTAACATTTAGAATAATATCGACACCGTATATAAAGACAAACACATCGACGAACGAAAATTACAATAATTTTAATTTCACTTTCTTTTGTGCAACGAATGCTCTTTCCTCCAGACAAAAGTAAACAGAGGCAGTAAAAATGTTACGATGGAATAAAGAAAAAACACATGCAAATACTATTTTTTTTAATAAGCAATCAATAAGATATCGTGCCTGAGAAACGGGAGCATGCTTTCATACCATCTTAAAAATTCTCCAAATATCGATCGAACCAGAAAATACAAAATATCGCCAACAACAAAAATAATAAAGTAATAAAATAAGAAGAAAGAGGGGAATCCTGTCTTGAGGATCGATCTTTCGAACAAAAAAGAAAACTGCGGATATATTTTATTAAAAATGAAAAAAAGATTCAGGCGGTGATACAATGGGTAAAGGTAGCGTTGACAATGATCAAAATATAGCTGCAACGGAATATCGATTCGTATGTCGCGTTTTCTTTGCAGGAGGGGGGGGGCGTCTTATAATTCTCCCCATCCAATGGAAGACGAGGAAGAGCGGACACGTGACCTCCCGACCGACGAATGGGAAAGTGTGTTCGTCCCGAATTCCGGAGCAGGAGAAAAGTTGAGGGATGGCTCCCTTCGAATGGGGATCTCATTAAAGGATGAGGGATGGAGAGGCTTAACTTTTTTCTTAGAAGGGAGAGTTCAACTTTAGGATTAGATCTTTCCCTTTCTTTTTTTTTCCCTCTGTAAAACTGAAAGCTTTCTTTAAATAACATTTCACTTGTCAAGTTTTGTCAGAAAAAGCGAATGAATTCAAGAAATTAATTGTTATTATTTTGAATCGTGTAGTTTTGTTTGTCTGTTGAGAAGAGAAATATGCGTTTGTTTTAATCTCATTAGAGAAATCATTTCTAAATCTAGAAATCAGCAAGATAATTCCATGATTGAGTAACAAGGACGTTAAAATTAATCCCGAGTGTTAGCAACAATTCACCATTTTTAATTAAAACGTATTCAAGAATATATATAGCAATCAATGTTGTCATGAAATTTTATTGAATTGAATTTGTTTCCATATTTTCTGAACATAAGAAATTTTTTATGATGTCAAATACAGGAGATGGGTATCAAGAATTGTTACTTTTTCATAGATAAGGCATTTAAAGGGAAATCATTATTATCGTAAAATAATTCCACTTCGAGATTCTGAAGAATTTCCACATTTTAGATTTGTTTAATTCCGGTGGAAACATTTGGAACTACACCTATCTGTTTACCTGTAAAGAAAGTAATTAAAAAGAAAAAAGCGGAAAAGGAAATTAGCCGCCTCTGGCCAACAGCTTGTTAGCACAAACTATTGATTTTTTAGCCTGTTAATACTAAATATGGAATTTATTTATTTATTTTTTTACATTCACTTTAGCATTTGATACGACTGAAAAACTCGAAATCAATTAAATCAATTACTGCAAAAAAGTCTATGCTGTAAGAAATAAAAGTGGAAATTAAAATATTACTACTAAAATATTGATTAAATGTGTTACTATAGATTTAAAAATTGGTAAAAACGAGAGTTTGAATTCTATGATGCCTGACTTTGAATTTGATCCTTCCCTTTCTTTTTTCTCCTCTGTAAAACTGAAAGCTTTCTTTAACATTTCAGTTGTCTAGTTTTGTCAGAAAAAGTATTCATAAATATTAACTGTTATTATTTTGAATTTTGCACATTTGTTTATCAGTTGAGAAGATAAATATGTGTTTGTTTGAATCTTCTTAGAGAAATCATTTCTAGATCTAGAAATCAGCAAGGAAATTCCGTGATTGATTCATAAAAATGCTGAAACTAAATACCGAGCGTGAGCACCAATTCGCCATTTTTAATTAAAAGTATTATAGAAAATGTATTCATCAATGCTGTCATGAAATTTCATCAAATGGTATGAATTTGTTTTCAGATTTTCTGAGCATGAGAAATTTTCAAGATGTCGAATACAAGCGATGGATATCAAGAATTGTTACTTTCGAATACTTAAAGCATTTAAAGCGAAAGTATTATTATCGTAAAATAATTCCACTTTGAGATTCTGAAGAATTTCCGCATTTTTCTGCATATTCCGCTGTTTAAACCGGGAATAAACATATTTGGAGTTACGCCTATATGTTTATCTGCAAAAAAGGCAATTAAAAAAGCGAAAAAAGAAATGCAGCCTTTGGCGAGCAGCTTGTTCACTCAGATTACTAACTTTTTAGTCTGTTAAATAATAAATATGAAATGGATTTAAAAAAAAAGCACCTTAGAATTTGATACGACTAAAAAACATGAAATCAAATTAATTACTCCAAATCAAAAAGTGTACATAGTAAGAAATAAAAGTGGAAATGAAAATCTTACTACAGAGTTAATAATTGTTAAAAACATGCGTTTGTGTTTTGATAGATGACTTTGAATTCCACCATAACAGTTAAAACTTTTTTTATAAATTTTATAACAAATAGAATTAAAAATTATTCTTAAAATTAAGAGAAAAATTGTATATAAATGAAATTTAAGTTATTAAAAAGGTAATTTTTTGAATTTTAAGACAATATGAAGACCATTTATCTTTAATTTTAAGCATAATTATTTTCTTCAAATATGTCCAATCAATTTCCAAGTCAAATTATTTCCACACTCGATTACATTTTCCGATTCAAGCGTAGATTTTCTATCCAGTGACAGAATGGAGTTTCAGTAACAATTCAAATCCTTTCCGGAACATATTATAATGATATTTTAAATATCTATCAATTAATAAACGAAGTGCTGAATTCAATGCCAGCTGTAAAACTTTCAACGAAGCAGTTTACATTTAACTGTTGCCATTCAACCATGAGTAATAAGAGCGATTTCTGAGATACCTGTTTCATAATTATAGATTTGGCATTTAAATTTTAGATTTATATCACATTTTGGTTTATAAATATTAATTGGAATATATGCTTTTTAAAAAAATAAACTATATTTTTATTATACTATCAAATTATAAAAAAGAGGCCACATTTATTAGAAACATGTATGCTTTGTAAATCGACTCAAAAAAGAAATTATTATATTTTTAGATAATATATTAAAATGAATGCAAAGAATATTATAATTACCGAAATATTTAAGATACATCATACTTTAAGAATTTATTTTTAAACAATAAATGTTATAAAATGCCAGAGTTGTCAGATATGTTACGAATCAAACTATATTATTTTGTCTATAATAAGAAGCCACGTGAACAGTTGTGAAATAACACGTTGAAAATAATACTTAAAAGCAAATCTAAACTGAAGATAATCTTAGTAAATAAGCACTCATACGTTTTTACTTAAATCTTTAAGACATTTAATGGCACTAATATTTTTAGGAAAGGAAGAATGAGTTTTAGTATTTGAGTTTGAAAATAATTTTACCATGGGGATTGTTTACTAAAAAGATTTAGAAGTAGGTTTTTATATCAGATGCAAATAAAATGTGTGCCATTAGAACATTAAGAGAATAAAAATCAGATAAAATTAATATTTCATTAAGCAGAGCAAGAACTGTTGTCCTATTAATTATAAAGCATGGTTTAGATGACGGAATTGAAATCCGGACCAGCATATCACTGTTCCTTTTCGTTGCCTTTTCAAACGTAATAAATATAAATATTTTTTTACAAACATATATTCTAATATTTATAAAATATTAGTGTAGTGACGTTTTGTTCAGTATCTTAAATTACATTTCTATTTATTTCGTCATATGGTTTATCTTTGCATATAACTGTGTAGAAAAAAAAAGGATATATCAAAGTAATGAGTTTCAATATATATATATATACCTTTCCCCCCAAATTACAGAAGTGAGAAAATAAATATCCTAAAATAAATCATTAACAATTTATCGAGTTAAAAATATTTCGAAATTTTAAATTAAAGGGACAAATTTATTAAAAGGAAGGACTTCACAATATGTTCTACCCGAGGATATAAAATGTCAAAATCGTAAACTGTTACTCATTAATCCTTTGCATTCCGAAAAGTAATGAGATGCATTACTGTACATTTAATGGCACTAATAAGTATAAGGATAAGGATTTCTTTAAGTGCTTAGAAATCTTAGAAATAATTGTAGGTTTATTATAATTCCTAAAAATGGCTTACGGCTTTTGTAATAATCCTTATGAAACAAGAATATGAAAACCATGCGCCCTGCACAACTGCAATCAGACTAGACATAGGAGTGTAAAGCATTAATTAATATTTGCATGTGTAGACCAGCTCTCTACTGCAAATAAAGAAGTTCTGAGGAATTTTCATGTTACCTTTTATTCATTTAAGGGATGATCTATCCAATCTCTATGATAATGAGTCATTCAATGTTTAATGTAATTGAAAACCAGCTTTTGATCAAAGTAAGAACAAGCTTAAAAGCAATCATTTCACATCAGCATGGATGATATATAATAATTAAATTTTAAATGCTCACAAAATAAATTTTTTCCAAAAGAATAGTGTTCTTGTTTATGATACAATTTTGTTTATGATACAATTTTACAAGTGGAAATAGTTATCTTCTAAAATATAAATTTTCCAACATTTTCTGCGGTAGAAAAATAGAAGTTTCATCTATACAGCGATATTTTAAAATAACTGCCATCTATAAACAAAACTTTTATTCAGTCTACAGTCTATATTGCAGTTCAAAATCGGCAGCATCAACTTTTATACTAAATGCGCTTCCAAATATTTATTTCTCTCTGACAACCCCAACTTTCAAAGATTTATGGTTTAGGCTTAGGACAACTTTTTACGGATTTCATTTCTACAAAAACTCCGCGCATGCAAAAATAATCCTTCAAATGGGAAGTCGTATTGCCTAACTCGAGACTAAAAGGAGAAAAAGTTTGGCGAAAGGGGTGCAATGAAAAAAAAATAACAGTCGAAAAGTCTGAACCTGACATAAAATATCTTTTCGAATGCTTTTAAAGCGATGGGTTTTAATACGTTTCGTTTTTTTTTCTCCCTTTCTTTTTCTATAACGTGAAAAGAAAACCATAATAAAAAACATTCTCTTTTTGGCTGAAGTAGAGACGCTGGTTGAAGTAAAGCAGATATCGCTCAGGTGTCAGAGGGGAAAGGAGGGTGTAGATTTATGGGCGCGCGATATAAAATACGCTGAAAAAGGGATTTTCTGGCCGCTGGAAAAGGTTCTAGGTTATAAAGCCGGCATTTATGTAATTGTCACATTTTTTTAATGTACCACTGTATTGAAAATGCAAAAACAAGCATAATTTGGTATAAAAAATATAAAATTGTTGATTATTGCACCAATCAAATTGGTCATTTTTGTGTTCCGACACTTTTGTTTTTATTGCTTCTAATAATAAAAGCATACGTCTGCTCCACAGACAAAACCGTTTATTCTAATGTAATTAAATTTAGCATAAATGTAAATGTACATGAGAGAATGGGAAAGTGCACTTCTGAGACATTTTCGAAATGGTGATAAGAATTTCAATGAATTAAAAACTAAGCAAAATACTTTATTTTTTTAATAACTTTCGGACATTTTGTCGGACAAATATGGCTTTTGCATCAGTTGAAAATTTCAATTGTTATTTTCTCAAATTAAATTAATTTTCTAGTAGCGCAGGTTCTATCTTTATTTTAGCAAATATTTTTTTTTTAATTACGATTTTTAAGAATATTTTTTACTTTCTCGTATACCAAGTATAGAGAAAGTATTGTAATCGTCAAAAAGCTCGAACTCGAGATTTTGATGCATCCACTATCGGAGCTCCTTGAGTTTAAAAAACACATTGTTAACATTATTTCAGTTTGTCATCTGTGACAGAGATAACTCAAAAACTCTTTGAGGTAGACGTATGAAGTTCAACTTATGATCTTTGTTTAAAATTGTTGATTTCTGCCCAAATTTAAGGAAAATCCAAATTTTAAGCCACTCATTGGAGGAAGTCTGTCTGCCCGGATCTTCGAATATAAGTTAATTCTACGGCAAAAAAAAAAAAAAAAAAAAAGAGGCTAGATGGATAAAATTTGGTACACAGATTGAACATCTATAGTGTGGACATTCATGAAATTTCGAACCATATCCTACTGAGGGTTCAATGCCTGCTAAAACCCTGTTAGCGAAATAACTCAAAAACCCAATAATTTAAATACATCAAATTTGGTATGTTTTTTTTTACTGCCATTGTAGTTTGTCAAGTTTTTGCTGCAATCTCGGTTGAAAAAAAACACGTTTAAAATACAAGTTCGATTTTCGGATGCTATTAATTGCCTGAAAGTAATGCCAAAAACCTCGCCGAGAATCATACGATGAATTTAGGACAAATGCTAATTTCGCGCCAATGATTAAAATTTCGAGTCTATTGTATGCAAATAAAGTGCAAGGTGTTCTATAGGATAACATCTTTTCTAGAGTTTATGCTAGAAAGTTTTAGGGAGACTATTAGTGGACAAATGGATAGTGTTGTGATAAAAAGCAAAACTATTTCGCTTTCACATCAGGTATTTTAATCGAGAGTTTTTCTTCTTTTAGAAAAGATGCACTGAAATTGTAATGTCCTTCTAAACGATAGCACTATCTGAAGCTTAAGAACCATAGAATTCAAATTATCCTCCTCTTCCGCACATTTCCATACATCAGAACATTTTCTTGAATTTCTTGTTCTTTCTTTTTTACCGATTCATTCGGATTTTGCTTAAAGTTAAAAATTGCTTTACATTTTACTTTAATACGAAATGCAGTGACAATCATGGTCGTTTTTCTACCGATCTTTCAAGGATTTAAATAATATTCAACTGACTTATCACAAAAATTTCTATGATGTGATTATTATAAAAAAAATTGACACCATATTTATCGAAACTTTTTCATGTGTTTTATTTATTGAACATCTCTTTTACGCCTAAATGTTTCATTTAACGGGTAAATAAAACATGAAAATTAAGAAAAACTGAATTACAAGTTAAAATGTCGCTTTAAGTTCGGAAAGGAATACGGAAGAGAGAAGTTAATGTCTTATGCTACTATGCTAAATGTTTAATCACATTTTGCAGTTGACTTCCGCGAATTAAACATCAGTAAAACAATTTTTTCATTGAGAACATGATATTGTTTTATTGTGGGATTTTTGAAGCCTCAAAATGCTCGTGAAAAAAATGGCGATTTAAAACTTTTGAAGTATTAATTTTTAGCTCTTATTGTTATTAGAAAATGATAAATAAGGTTATGACTTTTGTTGATTTATCGACACCAAAATCTTGACGCGAATGTCCGCCATGTACCTGATTCTCCTGTCTGGTTAATAAAGTTGAGAGAGGCAAGTGAGGAAATATGTAATTTTTTGTTTCAATTTTCAAATTTTCTAGATGGCAAAAGAATTTTGGAACGATTTTGTGATAAGGAAAAAAACCCTTTGTTTTTCTAAAGTTGACGATTGCGCAATACAGTAGTCACGTTATCATTCCAAACCAATTTAAACCGGATTTTCAAGGGAAAAAAATTGTGGCCTTGAGATAAAATTTTAGTGTTTAAATGACTTTGAGATGGAGGAGGGAAAAAACATGAATATCGATGCATACGTAATCTGATAGTCACGTGATTGTTTAAAGCCGGTTTAAACTGGTTTTTAACGAAATTTTTTTTTCTGGTCTCTAGAAAACATTTTTAGAAGTCGATTGATTTTGAGATGGGCAAAAACTATTGCTTTTCTAAATATTGGTGATAGTGAAATATGAGTCTTGTGAGAATACGATGTTTTTCTGTCGGATTGATACCAGGTGACAAAAAATAATGTTCTCACATGATAACTTTCTTTTTCTTTTTGTATTTATTTTAATTTTAATTATTTTCTTTTTCATAAGAAATCCATGAGTGCTTTCTGACTGCAATAAATATACAAAATATTTCATGCGAAATATTTTTGTTCGATGTATAGAAATTTTATTCGATATACAGAAAATGTTTATCTAATGAAAATATAAGATTTCAGAAGCATTTCTATTTAAAGCATACAGAGATTTTCGACATACAGAGTTTGATTATATTTTTTTGTTTAATGAAACAACAAATATTCGGTTAAACTTCTTCATTTCCACATATTTTATCAATCCAAGAATTTCTGAAATTATTATCAAATAAAATAGATTTATGTACGATATAAAAAATATCATATTTTCAAAAGATGCCAATTTAATTGTGGCACAATTTGTCTTTTATTTTGACGAATTTTCAAAAATCATTTTCAAAATAATTAGTAACAATGTTTTCTATTGTTGTAATTAAATTTAAACCAATTTTATTATTTCGTGAAACAAAATTTTTTTACTTCTGCTTTTATTTCGTCGCATGCACACTTTTTAAGCATGCATTCCCAGCTATTCAACGAACGATTTTTTCAATGTGATGCGTTGTTTAATTTTTATAAATTTATAATTGCTTTTAATGGATTTGCAAGACCATTCAAGGCTATTATCTCCTGTTCTCACCAAACGAAGAGAAATAGAGAAAAAAGAAACGAAATAATACTATGTGTTGTTTCTCCTAGAAGAAACAAAAAGACCGAAAAGAAGGCAATGATACTTATTGTCAGGGCAATGGCACGAATTAATATTTAATTGCCACCGTCGTAATGAAAGGATAGCTAAAATGCAATTCCCAGGTCACTAAACTCGCGCCAAGTGGGTTCAAATTATGGATACAGAAAAAAAAATCGAACGAAATGCATTGCAGCTATAAATTGTTTAACTAAACTTACAGCACTATAATGACTTAGACTTGAAAATATTTTATTTATCTCGAGATTTATCTTACCTTATTTATCTTAATTTTATCTCGGGGAACGACATATTTATCAACTAATTGCATATATAATGCTGCATATTCCACTTCCTTTTTAAAAGGTATACAGATAAGCAGTTCGAAAAATCGGTATAGTCCCCCCAGACCTTTCTCCCATACTTCTTAATAAAAGTGTTATCCTAGAGAACGTCTTGCGGCCATTGGAGTACTACTGAACTTTTGGCATGAATTTAACACTTTTACCGAACCTATTGTGTGATCCTTGGCTAGTTTTTTGGTGATTAATTTGTGGAATGTGGTTAATAGTGTAAGAATATTATTAAAAGATTTGTATTAAATAAAGAAATTATTAAACATTCTGAAATGTTTCGACAATGATTTCGTAACATATTACTGCACAAGAATGGTTCTTGAGCTATTTAAAATTCGAGAATTTTATCTTCCTATTGATACTATTTTGATTTTCTTTCCATTTTATCTTTATTTCAAAAGTTAATTTACGATAATACTATTCATTACTGAAATAAAATTCTGCGGATATTCACCGATTCATCTTGCCGAGTGTTTTGGCAGTTAATATCAGACATGAGGGTTAATAGTATACGAAAAATCTAATTTCTGTTTTCGACGCGTCATTTCCAAACGATTTAAACAAAAGTTTAACTCGGAAGTACACTTGTAGTCACAAAATCACAAACCAAATTTGTTAAATTTAAATCATTTCGAGTTATCGTCTTTATGTGTTTTTGTAAGTGCAGATTGACGACGGTCAGCGCCTTGTTGGATGTGTCTCAAAATTTGATAGGTGTCTTACACGATAAATGTTAAATCTGTGTACTAAAATTTATTTATTTATTTCTATTTATTTAAATAAGTATTGTGTTAATTTATAAATAGACTTGCCTTTTGATGCAACTTATATAGTGTTAACTTATTATATTTGGCAGAAAATTACAAATTCAGTATTAATATAACGGTATTATTATACCAAATTTTATCCGTCTAGCCCAAAGTATTTTTGAGTTATCTGTGTCAGACAGATAGACTGACAGACATTTTCCAAAAATGTTTTTTTCTCGTATTCAGGGATTTTTAAACTGAGGAGATTCATCAAAGTTCAGAAGTTCGCATTTCTGGACTGTTTCATTACTTTCTCTATACTTCATATGCTAGAAAGTAAAAATAAATAAATAAATAAAATAAATAACAGTCTGATATCCGTTCTGTCTATGAAATACTTTCATGCATTCTGTGGTACTGTAAAATCCACGTTAATGACCTTTCGAACGACCACCTTCATGACAGTACCCGAGTCTCCCTTTTGTGGTGTGCGCCAGGTCCATTAAGTTAAAAGCTCCATTTGGAGGAGCACCCGAGGGAGCGGGGCCACAATGCAGCTTTTCAGAGCTAACCCCCAAGAACACACTGGCTGGCAAGAAGCGAAAAAATTGCATGATGGATTAAATAGGGAGCCATGCATGGAAGTTGGTACAGGAAGCTCATAGAGGTTGGTTTGGACATATAGGAAGCGTATTGCTTATTACACATAGAGAAAGGGATTAAATGATCGAAAAATTCAACGAGTGAGAAACTGCTTCGTTTCAATAATGAACATCTGAATTCTCTATAAACGACATTTAAACAATAATATAAAATTATTTTAGAAAGTGCATTTTTATTATTGAATTAAAATGCAGATAATTATTTTTTTTAACCCGTAACTGGAGACATGAATTTCCTCACGGCGGCCAGAGGCATGGAGTCAAAAGGATTCCATTGTTGTTTTTCTCTTTTGTCTTTTATAAAAAGCACTGGAATTTATTTTGGAAACGCAATGCATTCTGGAAATCATGTAGTCAACAAAAATATTAATATGAAAAATGTTGAATGTTATAATATTAAATGTTGGAAAGATTTTTATAAGAAAAACCTAAACAATCTTTTATTGAGTATTTACTTCGGTTAGATATTACTGAATTACACTAATGTTAATAACTGTTAGAATTTAACAAATTTAAAAATAATTTTATAAGAATATTTCTTTATTCTTTTTGCACTATTCAAATTAAAAGCAGTTTCGGAGATTTGGAGTCAATGACTCCATAAATATCAACAAAAACTTTAAAAAGGAATATATCAGTTATAAGCACTTGTTCATACTGAGACTTTTGCCAACACACTGCTGAAAGAACTACTTAAAGGTACCGAGGAGATAACTGTATTCAAGAGCAAAATACCACGTGATAATCGGAGCTAATGAACAACGCGGAGACATTTCGACTCGCGACTCCAGTTACGGCTTAAGCAAAATCTGAAGAATAAATGAAAAATTCCCCAAACGCCGATAAAAATATGTAAAATGTATTCGAAATTTTAATTAAGTCTTAATAATTTTTTAAAGGAATGTTCAGGATTTTTTGCTTCATCTTTCCCTAACTTCAGGACACAATTGAGACAATTTCCCTTTCATATTGTTTTCAGACTTCTACACTTTTGTATTGACTCTATATTGATTCCACAAGACTAAGAGACTGTCTTGTGTAAGAACTATATACCAAATTTAATCCATTTAGCTCAAAGGGTTTTTACATTACCTTCGGCACAGATAGACATATTTTCTCTTTATTTCGTATCCAAGAAAGTAAAAAGAACTTTTGATACATTTCTCAAATTTATATCTAATAAACAAACAATAGCAGTCTACCTTTTTTTCTACCATCAAGCCAATTTTTATGATTTCTCAATTGTTACCTACAACAACATAGATATCTGCTTTATTCATTAAAATATATCTAAGATAATTAATGCTCTAATATAAATGGATTCCAAATGGTGTTGAATTGATTTGAGCAGTAAAAATTTTAAAATATTCTTCCTCAAACTTTATAGAAGCTAAATAAAATTTTAAAAGTCATTCGTTCCTCAATAAAAATAATTGACTCATTTGAATTCTTCCAATAAAATTATCAAGATATGATTCATTGTGAAATCATGTTTATTTCGTGTATTTATGCAAATTTAAATTTGCTTTGAAGAGTTTCATATAGAAATAAAACAGCGGAAAGATTATTAGAAGTATATATGAAATTAAAATATTTAACACTTAAGAACTTTTGGAAATAAATTTTTCCAACACAAAGATAGATGGGATGCTATTATGATTTCTTTTTTAAAAAATTGTTATTATACCATATAAAATATATTGCGAACTTTTCACGACTATTAATACCCACATAAATGTGTTTGCCAGCACTTTCTCATCTTGATCAAAGTTCTTTGCTTTTATTTGCATGAAACAATGTTTACAGGGACAAATTCAGACATTTTTGTTGATACATGTTTTAACAGCAGACATTCCGCTCACGAAACAACCGGGACGTGCAATGGAAGAAACTTTTTTTCTCAACTTTAAGCATAATGATATAATTCTTTACAGGAATTAAATCACTTGTTATTGATTAAGGTAACTCATTTTAAGGACGGAGAAAACTCATTCCTTGTTTTCATTCTTTCGAATACAGGAACACTTATTTTACTGGATTGTTGTTTACTTCCGAATTATTTCACGACCTTGGGTCACCTTGCGAGTCACAGAACGGGTCCACGAATCATTAAAACCGCCCTACGTGATGCTATCAATGGCTGCGAACGGCTCTTTTGTCTTAGGCTGCGTAAAGGTGAAGACTGCCCCCCCCCCTCTGTTTCAATGTACTTCAATGCGGAAAAGAAGTCATCCCCCCCCCCTTTCACTCAGTAAAGAGCCACACTTTTATTTCGCGCCAAGGTGACCTTTTCGGTTGCATCCAAAGTCGCAAAGTCACATTTGATTCGTCGGGACCCGTATAGATCGAGTTCGAGCTCGGCCAATGGGAGGGCCTAGGGCTGAAGGGTGTAAGGGGGGGGATGGTTCGAAATTTTGGGAACGTTAGTTTCCATGACGACAGAATAAATCGACGAAAAGAATGCATCGTCTCCACCTATATCTTGGAATCATGGGTAGAGAGATGGTCCAGCCCTCTGTTCCACTCGGACGGAGTTCTTTTTTTCTTCACTTCCCTTCAGCATCCCTCTCTAGTTTGCAGCGGGAACTGAATCGAGCGAGAGAAGAACTAGTAAATTATCGGGTTGTCTTTTGTGCTCCTGCACTGCGTTGAATGGGCCTTTTAGCGGTCGCTGACACGATCCTCATCGCGATAATGTGGGGTGGGTGGAAATGCAACACTTTTTAAGTAGTTGTAAGAAGGATGGGGGTGAGTGAACTGCAAGTGAGACTTGCACAAACTAGAAACAGATCATTGTAAAATAACAAAATTGTGTCATTCAGTCTTACCATTTTTATACTTTGAATAACTTATCGAAACAATGATCTAGATTCACACAAAAGGGAGAAGAGAAAAAAAAATGATTTCAAAGTATCAAAACTTCAGAAACTCATTAAAACTTTACTTTGAAACATTTAAAGTTGAGATATAAAGAAACAGATTGAGAAACAGATAAAGTTGTAATATTTGAGGAGTTCTTTAAACGTTTTCATAGGATATTTCATAAAGTTTTGTAACTTTTCAGAGAATTTAGATATTTGCAGAAAATATTCCAGAGTTACTAAAAACTTAGGAAAGTTCGAAAAGTTTATTAATTATTGGTATTGTAAATTTGAGTTCATAAGAAATAGCAGAAGATTTTATTAGGGTTTATCAAATGTTGCTGAGAACATTTGAAAAAAGTATGGAAAAGTGTCTATTTGTAGAATTCTTTTAACTATTATTTCTAACTAATTAATAGCAATTAGATTACATTTAATAGAACTAAAATTGAAATAATTTTCGGATTAAATAAACAAATTTAATTAACAAAATTGGAAAGAAAACTGACATTTTTTCGATTTGGTATGGATTAAAAGAAAATATGAAAAAGAATTGAAATAACTCCTTTTTGGGGGAGGAGGGAGCCAAATGTTTTACCAGCTGTTTCTTTTAATATGATTTCCAAAATAATGGAACCATTTGAAAAAGCAATTTTTTAATGCTTTGAATTAAGTAACATTTTTCAAAACTATATTTTTGCCCAAAATTGAAACAAAGTATCGTATTTCATATTGGAAGCAATAATTATTATGAAACTTTAAGGACATTGAAGAATAACAAATTATCGTACTTCCGAATTCAATAATTTTGAACTTGAATTAAAAATTTCATTTTGAAATTAATAAATATAATTGTGATTTAAATCCCATATCAGTGGGAAAAAAGTTAAATTTTATTTGAAAATTAAATTTTTTTTTGTTGTAAAATTGACTTTTTATGCCAAAAACAAAGCATACTGTGGAACTAGATTTCAGAAAATTCGATTTTTTTTTTAAAGCTATAAATGAGAATTGTTTGGAAGAAAAATGATGACACAGAGAAAATAAGGAATATTTCTTTTCATAATATATCGAGAAATAAAAAATAATATATTTAGGGATGCAAATATACATCCAGAAATATTTGGATATACAAATTAGTATAACTGTCCCGCAATTAATCAATTTAAACTTTTTTCCTTCATTTTATCGAAAAACTATCAGCTGTTGATGAATGACTTTTTATAGGGAATATTGCCTTGTTCAATTTTTATTGTATTTTTTTCTTAATAATTCTCCAATATATTTCACCCCTGTGTTATCAAAATGCCATATGTTAAATCCACACACAGCAGAATATTCAAGATTTTGATATAAAATTGTAACAACGATCGACTTATGTAATTATTGCATTGTCACAAAGTATCATCATTTGAAACATTTTGAGAGAATATATAAGCAACCTATAGAAATGTATCACATTAGTGAAATGTTTTAACAATAACAATTTTGATAGAGTATTGATGATTTTTAAATCTTTAAACTATAGTGGTTTAATCCTTTCACCTATTTCGTTTCATCTTGATAACTCCTTTCTATAATAAAATATTTAAGAAATTTAAGATTTCTAATGAAACAAACAAAAAAATAATGAAAACTGAACAACTTAATTGAACAACATGATGAATTGAAGCTTACTCATAAATATCTAAGGATAGTAAAGAGAATGATCCGGTATCAGATTTTCTTCGTGAATATATTTCTTAACTAATTTAAAATGTTAGATAAATTTTGATAACTGATTCAATAAAAAAATGCAGATAAAAAGCAAAATTTCTAGCTTTCAGAGCGTTATACACATAAATCAAATTACAGGGTAAAAAGCGAAGTTTTAAAATAATATGTTGAATCAATTGCTAGCTTCTAAAGATAAATAATTGCAATTACATAAACTTTTTTTTAAAAAAATTAAAAATATGCAAAATGTTAATAGTTATATTATAATGAAACCTATTTAATATAAGGAAAAAAAAACTGATTTGAATCTTTTGATCTTATCAAAAAAAAAGAAAACATGGGATTAGTATTTGTATAAACAATTACGAAGTTTTAAATTTCATTCCAAAAATGAAAGTATTCTCGAAAATTATATTTGAATATATATTTTTGAAAATTTGTTAAAAGTAGGGAAAAATACCGAGAAAATAAAACTGGTATAAATAACATAAAGTTGATATGGCTAAAAATACGTTTTTTATATTTTTTAATTGGTGTAGAAATCACTTATTTAGAATAATACTTTTCGAATAAGAAAAATAACAATAAAACAAAGAGCTTTATTTTTAATTCGTTGAGGGGCATATTTTAATCATTCAAAATATATTTGTGAACAATTCGACAGCTTATTGCACAACTGTAAAGTATCAACGAACTGATATGCATTCATTCAATGGGGTGCAAATTCGATTTCATCATAATTGCAGGTATACATAAAAAGATACCAGTTGAAAATATTTTGTTTCATTATTCAGATTAAGTCCACAGTCAAAACTGAATGATAAGGTATTAAGAAGCAAATTCCTCTTTAAAAATATGATGAAAATCACGGACATTTTCTCTTGAAAGAAATCGGCTTGATCCAAATCTAACAATTTCTACACCGTTACTGTAGTGCCGTTCTCTTGCTACGTAAGTGATATCACTGAAAAGAGAGATTTACAGGTTTTGTGTTATTTTCAAATTCGGAAAGTCCCCAAACCTTCAAAAGAATTTTGTGTTTTTGATTTTAATATTATTCAAAATACTTTTATTCGTACGGTAAAAATTTATTTTTAAAAAAAATTGTTTTATTTTTTATATAATTAATTTACAATCCATAATTTTAAACATAATTAGATTTTGAAATGATTTTTCTCAAAACACAGCTAGTTAAAGCCATTTGCTCGGAATCAAAATTTTATTAAATTTAAAAACAGTGTATCGTCACCACGAATACGCAGTTGTACACGGTATCAAACCGATTACAAAATGTTATCTTTACAAACATGAAATAAGTAAAAAAAGAATGAGCTTAAATAGTTATAAAGAATTTTCAAATATGTCACCGATGCTTGCAGCAGGCATTGACTAATTGAAGGGTAAAAGAATTTTCAATTTCTTGTGTTTCTGCACATACGAATCACTTGCGCTCTTACATTACTTATCATATGCATTATATATTATTGTGTGAAAAAATGTTCCGTACAATGTATTTTGGAAAAATATAGTAATTGTAAGTACAATAAATATATCTGAGTTAATGAATTTCTATGTAATTAATTTAGAAAGAATAAATAATCCTCAAACAAGTAGAATAGTTTTTTACTTTTTAAAATCTTTTCCTTTTAATATCCTTTAATTAATTGTATGCAATATGCATATTTTGTTGAAATCGAGTCTAGTTAAATAACTCACCATGCGTTTCTATTAAATTTGGTAAACATTACTTTCCGAAATTTATATATTTCATTATTTTTCATCAGACAAAGGGAGTCTTACAAATTGTATCCCCAATTCAAATGCAGATTATTTTCCTCTATTTAACTTAGTACCTTCTTTACAAAAGCAACAAAAAGAAACAGACTGCTAGTAGAGAATAAAATCTCGCAGAGTTACACGATTTCATTGAAATCCTAAATGCTCCCAAGAACTTCTTCATTTCATGTCAGACATTGTTGTGGAGAATGACTGCGAAATTTTGGAGTGGAACTTGGAATGACTGAATATTTTATGAAAGAGAAACCCAAGAATTTATTTCAATGGCAGCACGAACCTGATTACGAGGGCATTAAACGTAAAGGATACAGCTGCAGTTAGAGAGAATACTTTATGAGTAGAGAGATCATTCCTCAAACTATTTAAGGATTTTCGGACGGAAAGCGAGGTTTTAATGTCTGCGAGACGATTTCAATTTACTTTCAGATGTTCTCACTCGTTTTCGGAGTTAAAAAGGCTTGAGTTTGTATAAGAGAAGTTGATGTTATAGATTTAATAAAGCTATGTTTTCATGAGACAACAAATAGAATGAAATCAAATAGAAATGACTAAAAGAATGAAAGCGATATTATGTTAATTTGTCTTTAGTATTCATCAGGGTTATTGACCATTAATACGTTGGATGTTTGAATATGTGCGGAGAGATTCAAAAAAGTTTTAATAAGCTTTTATCATTCTGAAAATTTATATGAACGTTTATGAGATGAAGTATATTGAATAGATTTGATTCAGAATTAATTATGGATAAGACAAATCCATTTTTTATATGATGATGCAATGCAATTTTTAAACCGAAAAAATTAAATAGAGTCAGCCAAAATGATATAACGATATGATAAATGTAGCATATCGTTTAATTCATAAATTCTATGCATTTCGAGGCAATGAATTCACTCCTTTAAAAGATAAAATTTATGCCTATAAAAATCAATGTGGCATAACGAAATAATCTGTTTCGGATCTTAAAAGCTGCTCTTTGAAAAATCTTCCAATTCCTATTTGAAAAGTATATCCTATTTTTTTATACTATTAATCTCTTATAATGCGCTTGTCAAAGTGTCTTCTGTGAGATATTAATGTTAAATTTTTTTCAATGATGAAGGAAGTTTATGATGATCGGAACGAACTATAAACAATTTTTGGTTAAAAATGTTTGAGTCTCTTATCACGGACTTTTGAAAGTATCTTCTGTGAGATATTAATGTTAAAATTTTTCAATGATGAAGGAAGTTTATAACGAACAATAAACAATTTTTTTAAAGTTTCATAATTATATGTTAACTGCAATATTCTTGCAATACGTGATTTTTTAAGAAAAGCTGGTATTTAAATTCAATCTGCACAAGTTTCGCTGCATATTTAGTTTTTGTTATTTGAGTTGCAGACAATTAATTATTTCAATGTTTTATTAAAAGTAAAGTAAATTAAATTGATTGATATAATCAAATAGTTCTGTAAAGCGTTTGTGCAGATTTAATGGTAAAATTTGGAACCTTTTAACCAATACGCTATTTATAATAGTTTTTAAATAATTTATTTATAAAGAATGTCTTATTTATGTTTCACAAAAGTGAACGAATACCGACCTTTGATATCTGACAGTGGCTAAAATATAAAGGTAATACAAAAATGCATATTAAATATAATAATATATAATTTAATGTAAATAATATATATTAAAATACTAGCTTGAACAATCAAACCTTATCATATCAAGACAAGTTTGAAAAAGAACGAAATGAAGGATAATTTTAACCGTGTGATGGTTTACCGTCTTAGTGTGGTACGTTTACAAGGCGGTTATAAACAGTTTACCCATCCAAAAATTATTTTGCTTTAAAAAACAGTGCAAATATCTACAATGTAATTAAGAATTCCTTCACTTAGAATGCCTAAAAGATTGATAGCTTGGAAAAGTCAGTAATGAAACATTAATTGTTAAAACCATTACACTTAAGTTATTTTTAACTTTCTTAAAATTTGCATAATTTTATGGAAGATGGTTATCTTTATCAATTTAAAATATTAGAAAACTTCAAAATTACCTAGAATGAGATAATATTAATGTTTTCTAAGCAAAAAATATCTCTGATTAAACGAAGTCTGGAAAATGTATTTCTTTATGCTGATTTTCAGAAAATAGTTTTTCCAGCTATTCCCATGGGAAAGCTGCCAAAATGATTGATCTGGATTTTATCATAAAGGAAAGAAAATAGAATTTAACTTTTATTTATAAGTCCGAGCTAATGATAGGGCTGCGAAAGAATAGGAACGCATTATTTACCTAATTGGATTAATATCCTAATTGTATTTCTTTTTATGATATGGACATATTATAATTCTAATTTAATATCATTAACAGTAGCTAATTTAGTTTAAATACAATATGCATTATTTAATTATAAATTACTTGCTGTAAAGAATTCTCTTTTTTAATACCTGAATTAAATATCATTATGCTTTTTATTTTATTTTTTGATTATTTATAAGAAGCGATTGCAAATTTGTAGTGTACATATAAACTTGGATCTTTTTCAATAATGAAAACCTTGCAATAACACACATTTACTAGTTTCGACAACGTTCCAACAAGTCCAATTTTTTTCTTTATATTAATATGTAAATTTAGTTATGCAATAAAGCAAGGACTATGGAGTTCCTATTCTGAGAACATACATTCGTTTCAATCTAATAGAAAAAATTCAAACGATGTCTTGTTCCAAAATCAGTTTTTATCTTGTAAGTTGCTTGCAACACGATATCTGAACAAGGCTGTGACTAGAGATTTAGAGGCTGTAGGCTACAAATAGCAACGCTGCCAAATTTTTCCGTCACATTTCTTTCTGTTTTGATTGACCGTTTCTTAATGGCCGAAGTAATTGGGTACGTTTTTATCAATGGAGAAAACGTTTAATAAATTCCTAGTTGTCTTTAGCTATAAAATACTATTACTTTCTCTATACAAAGCATAGAGAAAATTTCGTAAATATCAAAAAATTCCATCTCGAGATTTTGACGAATCTCTTCGTTCATACCCCTGAAAAACACATTTTCGACATTATTTCTGTCTGTAACAAAGATAATACAAAAAATGCTTTGAGTTAGACAGTTGAAATTTGGTATATTGGTCTATCCACCAAATTTATAGATTTCTACCAAAAATGAATCAAAATCCATTCAGAGAAAATCTGTTTGTTCGGCTTTACGAATATAAGTTAACTTTATAAATACAAAACTAGATGAATAAAATTTGGCTCATAAATGCACTATCTGTGGTGTAGGTACCTATGAAATTTTGAATCAAAACCAACAAGGGACTGACCGTCTGTTGTACTTTATTTTCAGAAACACGCAACACACAATAACTCAAAAATGCAATGACTTGAGTATATCAAATTTGGTATGTGATTTTGCGACTAAAATTGTAGTTTAATGTTAAATTTTGTTTTCGGTCGGTGTGGTAAAAAATGTCGAAATAGAGATTATTAGAGAGTATGCTGGAAAGGTTTGGAGAGACAACTCCGACTGGTTTTTGATTTCTGTTTAATTTTGTCAAGTAAAAGGAAAACGCAATGACTATATGTCGGCCATACTATGAACTTATCCATATAATCAAAGTAAAATGTTTCTAGTATATTACACAATCCACGTATAGTTACAAATATCTTCACTATTGAATTGTTTTGTCCAGGCAAATTTAACAAGGTTATTCATTCATTATTTTACCAACAATAATATATTTTGTCAAATGCTTTTCGCTATTAAATTTATCAAAGTTTATTTTTAGCAATGATTATTCGCAATTGAGAACAACATTAATGCATCAATTTCATAATTTCTTTTTTAAGGCCTTCTGATTAACGATATTTAATTGTTATAACAGAGATAAAAGCTGCATAGACCCTTTATTCTGTAGGTCATTTCCTTTCCGTTAATAAACATCCACTTTGAAAACTTTAGAAAATATCACGGGTTTATTTAAAATGAGTGAAAAAAATGGCCATTTTGAAGTTCTCTTATGTTTTTATCTTTAACTTCAGATACTAAAAAATTAATAAGAAAATTGATGAAGTTTATAAGAAATTAATAAGCTTATTTTGTATTTTTAAACCAGAGTATCATGTGAAGTGGTGCAATTTTCATAGAATTGGGTTATATCTTGACAAGAGCTCAATAATTTTCAAGAAATTTCACTGACATTATGTTAATATTTATAGTTCGTGGAAAAGCAACAGGAATCGTTGCAAAAGTTAGGGTCACATTAAAGGTTATTTCAATAATTTTTCCATGACTTTTTTTTTCATCCTCCATTCCTGTATCGATTGTCCATGTTTACTTATCCTAAATCACCATTCAGGATCAATTTTTGAATTTTTCATAATTTATTAAGTATTATCAAATATATTTCTAGTCATTAAACCTAAATTGTGTCTTCCTTGATTGTGAATTTTTTGTTCTAGGGAGAGTAATCAAAATTTTAGATAATAAAAACATTTAAGAATTTTTGAGTAAAATAACCAATTTTTTTCAGCTTTAAACCAAACTTTTGAAAAAAAAAAATTGTAATAGATAGTGAAAAAAAATGCAATTTTTTTTTTTTGTTATTTTTCAGAAAAGGAAAGGAAGGAAAAGTAGGACAGGCAGCTATAATTTTATATTTCCTCCCTGAATCTTAAGTTATAATATGATAATGTTAGGGAAGATGCAATTCCCCATAACTTCCTTCTTGTGTTCTTTATTTTCTAAAAATCTTTATGCATATCACACTAGTCTATCATTGCATAAAGTGACAGACACAGTGCACCCATAGCTCATTAGCCACAAAAAAGAAAATAAAAAGTTAAGTTTCGCAATAATATTTACATTTTTTAAAAAAAAAAAGTCTCCAATATCTAAAAAAAAAAGAACACAATTTTTTTCACAATTTTTTCCAATTGATTCGGGAATTCCCTAAATTCAAGGCCTTTATGATATTTACGGCCGTGCTTGTGAAGAGAGTTCATATTTGCATAACTTTCTAATTTTTTGAAAAAAATAGTTAACCACAAACTTATTCTTAATTACAGCACCATATCCAATTGATATTAATTTTGATATGCTTATAAAATTGTTAAAGAACAATTCAATGAATCAGCCATATTAAAAAGAGTCGAAAATTATGTTTAAAATATCAAAATTTATGAAATTCCGCTTATGATAGAATTAAAGAAAAAAGCATATTTTTTATTTGATCCTTAAAAATCTTTGAAGTAAGAGAAAAAATCTCCAAAGAGACAGAATACTCATTTATTTTATATTTCGAAATGATACTTTTATTTTATTTAGAATTAACAATAATATTCTCTCTTTTAATTGCGCATTGCTTATTTTAAAATTAGCGCATAAAACAACCATAATCTATATGACACGATGTGAAATTCTGCAAAATTTAATCATGTAATCAAACCTATAATAATTATTTCAGAAAAATTCACAAAACAAAAGGAAGTAACGACGGTTTTATTTGTGAAAAAAAAATGGAGATCAAACGCGTGTTCTCTTTGGTGTCACGTGTTGTGCTTCCCACAATCTCCACTCTAATCCCTGATCACGTGACGCCTGAGGTCAGGCCACCTGTTAACTGCAACCGTGGGGACACAAACCAGCTGCCTCCATCTGTTCTTTTTGAATAACATTTTTACTATCGTGTGGAGTTATTTTTAGAGCATCTGGAATTGCTCCCGCGCTCCGATGTTTACACTCAGAGTAAAATTGGAGAATACTGAATTGTTCTCCGAACACCTTTGTGCTCATTTTTATGTCGAAATTATGAGAAATTTTTTAAATAAAATTATCAAAGGATCACTTGTAAGTTTAATTATGAATGTAAAAATTAAGACATTTGGATTCTATTCTAAAAAACAGAAAGATTTGCATTTTTTCGAATGTTTTTTTTTCATTACTATTTTTAAAGAAATTAATTTGCGTTCTTTCTGGTAACTGGATCATCTTAAAAATTAATATAATTGAATATATTTTGAATTCTAAAATTAGACAATTTAGGAAACAAAATTGATAACTAAAGACCAGTTTCAAGAAAACTCCATATTTTTATATTCTGTTTATTATATCAGAATCAACCGCGTTTTTTTTTTTAAAATAAGACAGTGTTAAAAATAAACCTTAGCATGAAATCCTATACTGCATGGAATATGAGAATTTCAAAATTAGTCCTAGATAAAGTCATTAGGTTTAATGAAGCTATAGTTAATACTAAGATATAAATTCAACACTCGCGTTTATTTGATAAATTGATGATGGGCAGATTTATTTGATAAACTAAATAACTGACATGATAGAGATTTATAAGAATCATGATATTCCATTGATTTAAAGTGAATAATAATTTGAATCTTGGATAAGATGAGTTTGAAAGAAAAGAGCTATAGATAGTGCAAGACTCACCTGACAAGGTTCCTAGAGCTTCCTGGAAAAAAACCTGCAATTTCGAATAGACCGAAAATGGTAATATCTTATGGAAGTATAACATGAAACAAGAGAAATACTAAAAAAGATAACATATCGCGAATAATTAATTACTCATTCCAAAAACCTTATCAGTCATTATAATTACAAATCACCACTTCAAAGCACCACCTTGAAAGCAATCGGAAAAATCTGAAAACCGGACGGTCGTGGTAGCATTAGCAGGAATTAGGTTGAATCCTAAGAACAATCACCGGCCAAGGTTCAACCTTTCCCGTAGGAGGCATGTCCAGTCATTGGAAGGAGATAGTTGACGCCCTACCATTTTTGTAGTCACCAAGGTAGTGAGAATCAACCATCATACCGGATGCAATATATACTCATAGCATATAGCCATACTCATAGCCTATATACCCTATGCATGAGGTATCCCCTATAACCCTTGGTGGGAATCAGTCAATGTAAGAACAACAAATTTGTTCGTAAGACTGATATTCAAACATTTGCCCTTACAGTTACATTTAGGCATATCGCCAGATGAATTAAAAGCATATCGATACTGGATACTCGACATTTTTCAGAGCCATTAATTGCTATTCTTTTACATAAAAATACATGAATTGTGCATGAAAGAATAATACATTCTCTGAAAATAAGCACTAAGCTTCTTTGGAAAAACTTTAATATAAGATGGAATCTTATTGTCGAAAAAACACAGATTTTTTAAAAATTCATTTAAATTTATTAAACTTATACAAACACACATCCATAAACATATTGGATAAAAAAATGCTACCCTAATTTCTAACTATTAACAAAAGTATTTATAATTGGAAGCGAGTCACATATTCAGTACTTGCTAACACAGATCTAATTGTTTAGTAGGACGCATGTTTATTTGATGTGGTTATTAAAAGAGGTCAATTCGATTTCACTTAAAATGCATTATTTATCCGGTTAGCAACACTGATCCAAAGAATTAAACTTGCTCCACAAATCCCATTAAATCAGCTGATTCAGCCAATTAATCTATTATTTCTAAATATTTCATCGAATGAACGGCATTAGTTTGTTCTCATTTGTTCCAGGAATATTGTTGAAACCAAATGAGAAAATTTCATATTGTGTATAATTTCTGATAATATCACTACGCATTACTATCTATTTTTATGGCCATGGCGAAATCCTGAATTGAAATGATTTAAATATGAAAAATTCCTCATTGAAGATTTAGAAATAAAATAAGACTTAAGTTTCAAGTTCTTGGCCATTACTTGAAAATTGTTATCATTTATATCGTTTACATACAGTTGGAAAACAATCGAGTCAAATGAAAAACGGGATAAATGCTCTTGTTTTAAAATATAATTTCTATAATAATAATAATAAAAACTCACACGCATCAATATCTTCATTGTGTAATAAAATCGATAACGATCTTGCTATACATTCATTTTTCTGTTATGCAGATATTTTAAAACAGTAAGAACATACTTATTTTTCTTTTCACTAAGTTGTTTTTAACGGTATAACGAAGATATATTTGTTATTCTTTTCGTTTTCATAAGATGAATAAAAAATGTCCTCATTTGCATCCATTTTCATGTTTATAAAATAATTTTTAAGTTAATCTTATGATACAAATGCCTGGTGTAACGATGTTGTGCCAAATGCATAATAGTAAATTTAAAATAATAAAAAGTGGATTTTCAGAATAAAATAATAAAGAGCAAAGAATATTCATTTTCGTAATCATGAAAATTTCAAAGTAGGCAACCATATCAATTTTATTTAATATGCAAGGAATACCTCACAAATGATCGAAATGGATAAATTCCAAATACTCCGAAAATACAAAAAAAGATTTGAACAGGTTTTTCCTCCCTTACGTTCAAAATCCAATTAAAATATTTTTTATAATAAATTCATTTTTACATGCAACATATATTTTTTTAACTCACCAAACAAATGGCGTTAGGGAATAAAATGAATATGTCCTGTGCAAAGTGAAGTCAATTTGATATAAAGTCTTCGCATTAGGAATATGACTGTCAAGTTTAATGTAATCTAATTTTTTGTCCGATATCTTGATGCTGATGCCACTTTATAAAGGAAAGAAGGGATGCAGTAGCTTCTGAGGGTAAAGACTCCTGAGCACCCGAAGGCAGAAGTCTGACTTCTAGCTCATATGAAGATGACACTCACTTGCACAACCCTTTTCTGCAGGGGGGCTCTTTCACACACCTCACAGATAGAACGCAGGGTAAAGAACAACCATGTCAAAACCAGGACTGGATCATGAGGAAGACGCGCTACCCTTACGTCAGGACGCCGACTCTTGATATCCTGGCTAAGCAGATCGAATATAGAAACAGTTAATACATCTTTTTGTATGAAAATATAAATTAGTTTGATGAAGGAAGGTTTTAACCAATAACAACAAGACGTTTCAACCAAATTTCAAACAGACCACAACATTTTATATTTCATATAAGAGAAAGTAAAAATTATTAAATGTTAAGGAAGACTGGCCAAATTCTTTTTACCTTCACTATCAGTTTACCACCAATTAAAAGAAAAAAAACCTTCATGAAACTATTTCAAATAATCCGACCAGAGCCTTTATTATAAATTTGAACGAATAGGATTTTCAAACAAGAAAGAAGTTATTTTGTTGTGACGAAATAAAGAGAAAGCATGAAAAATAAATTTAATACTCGAGAGCTGTCTATTAAATGGATGCGTTTTGATGATTTAATAAAAGAAGCACTTTCGTTGATGAAGATTGGGTAATAAGTTTTATGTACTCCTCCGGTAACTAGCTTAAGTAATGGGCGGCGAGAGGATTATGAGCACCAAAAGAAAGTATTTTCAATCCGTTTTCAGCTATCTCCATTACATGAGCTAGCGGGAGTGGTCTCCAAAAAATTGTCTCGCATATTCTCTAATGAAGTTGCTATCTTCAGCTTTGTATGAAATCGGCGAACAGTAATTACGAAATACTGATCCTTTATACGAAAGCATTTTCACTCAATTTAATAGAAAATCTTGGCCATTCATTTCTCGCATGGATAATTATTATTGAAATGGATAAATTGGGAGTTTTAGCAACAAAGGTTGTCTTCCTCTAATGCCATTGATATCAAAAAGCTTCAGTGAACGAAAAAAAAAATGTAGATAGCGCTTATGGAGATCGGCATGCCTAATAGTAAGTGAAAATGGAAATTCTATTTTAGATGCGTTTTCACCGGCTCATTAAAACCAAAAATTAACACAGACTACTACTGTAGTCACAAAATAACACACCGAATTTGATATATTTGAAGTCATCACGTTTAGATGCTTGTGAAAGTGCAGACCGACAGACGTCGAACCTTTCTTTGGATTTGGCTCAAATTTTGTAGATGTTTATATGCTATAGATGTTTAATCTGTGTATCGAATTTCATTTATCTGTCTCAACAGCCGAACAAACAGACTGCCTCTGAATATATTTTGCTCAAAATTTGAAGAAATATATAAATTTGTTGGGAAGATCGTGCATCAAATTTAATCTAACTCAAAGCGTTTTTGAATTGTATTTGTTACAGACAAATATAATGCCAAAAAATGTGTTTATCGAATGTAAGGACATTTAAAATGTGGTGTGTGAACATTTTTATGCTTACATTACTTTTTCGATGCTTCGTATACGAGAAAATAAAACGCGAATGTGTGTACGTGTAGAAGTGTCTTTTAGAGCTCTATCGGACCTAACGACTTAAACCTTAGATGCGTATACTAAATTTGACATAATTTATATGTTATTATAATTGAGAATGATCGTAATTTTGAAATCTTAGAAAATTATTAATTAAGCCTTATTTGCCATTTCCATTGATAATTGACCAGCTATTATTGCCACAAGAAAGAGTTTTGCCCCATCTCAAAAGTCAAAAATTGTTATTGAAATAGCAAATTTAGTTAGACTACAACTTTTCATAATTTTGAAATTTTTTAAAGAATAATTACGCAATTTTTATTTAATTTAATACTATTCGGCTCTGGCGACAATATGTTTTGCAGAGTAGAATGATTATATTTAATTTCAGTTAAATAATTTAAACATATATTTCATATGTCTAAACTATTTGTGCTCATGAACTATTGTATTCATGAACATATGAACTATGTATCATGAACATATTAGACATATGTTCATGATTATGCAAAATTGACAGACGTTAAAAATGTGTTATTTTAATTGTGCTACGTTAGCACAATTAAAATAACACGTTAAATAATAATTCTTTAAAATTTCTTTACGCACCAACGAGATAACATTTTCAGATCCATGAATAATGAAATTGGATCAATGACGATTTTAACGTGCTCGAAATAGATATGACGAACTGCATACACGGCGCGTGTTTGGTGAAATTGTGGGATTCGTGATTGAAGCTGACCAATACTCCAGAAGATCTACATTTGCATTAATCTAGATAAATCATTACTCCTTTTGGCTCTAAACGAGGCTTATGTTAGAAATGAGACAAGAGTAAAACTGTCCACAAAGTAATTAAAGACAACGCAGATAAGATAAAAGAGTAGAGGAAGAAATTTAATAACATAGTTGTACAACTGTTACAACAGCATTCTCTCATATTAAAAGAAAGTTTAATACGTGGGTTTAATTTATTTATATTAACGTCCCATTTTGAAAACGTTAAGGTCTATGTTTGGACAGATCCCGAGTCATATGACTCATCTGAGACGCCACTCAACCCTCTCTGAAACTTACATATCAAACCAGAGGGAAGACATTTGTTTGTTGACGAATTTAAGACATTCGTTGCGACTATCGTACCAGGCAGGGAGTTTCTTCCCTGCTCAGCACAACTCATGTTTCTCTACTAAGTGTAGTGAACGAGCTGAAGCGCTTTTATTTCTTGAATCTATGAAAATAAAACGCTAAAGTACGAGGCACAAAAATCGACCTTATTAATTATTGCCGAATGGCAACAGCCAAATGAAGAAAACCATCATACGAATCCCAGACTGCTTCACTAAACGCTTTTACAGCTGCACTGAATTAAGCGTTTTGCTTAGTTTATGAAGCTGCGAAATGGTACTAGAAATGTTCTGGAGAGGGTTCGCCGTATCATTAAAAATTACCTTCAATCAAAGGAAAGAATATATAAATAGATAAACAATATGACTTGTCTAAAGAAATTAATTTTATTTTTTTCCAAAGTAATTACCATACAAAAATTATCTGTGTTTGGCTTGAGACTCAAAAAATTACCTTTTTAATTTCCCTGCATTTATATCTCTTAATTTTAAAAATATTTTGAATTCAATTGGATACAAAATCTGTAAAAATATTCTTAATTGTTATAATGGAATTCAAACTCATTTATGGAAACTTTCAATCGCGTGCTTTCAGCTACATTGTAGGATATTCATTACAATTTTTTCGAAATATATATAATTATTTTATTTTACAGTAAAATTAAATAGAATTCCTGTTTTACTGTCGAATGAATGTATGTATGTATGTATGAATTTTAAAAAATGCATCCCATAATAATTATTTAACAGCCGAAAAAGTCAATAATCTCAGCGAACAAGATGGTCGCGAAAGGCGGATAGTTTTAAATAAGTGTTATATAAATCAAAGCAGATGAAGAGTTATTAAAAAAATTTGTTTATTTTAAAGTATAGATTATATGGCTACAAAATTTAAAACACAGGATCCGTGTTTTCTGTCGATCACTGAAGAAGACTGATTTCGAATCCAAGACTTCGATCCCGAGACCAGAATTGCCATAAGATCACCTGGAACCTAAAAAGTTGTGCGTCAAAAGGCGAAAGAATCGCTGGAAAGGCAACGGCCGAACCTGTGGAAATTTCACCGGCACGACGACGCACGGCGGGCGGCACCACCACTGGGGTGTCCTCCGATCGATATTTCGAGTTTATTTCCGCCCGCGCGTCGTTCCGCAATTCAGTGCATGCTTCGGTTCTCGGGGTGTGGTTATAAATAATACCCACAGGTTCGTCTCCGTCCAGTGAAGAAAAAAAATATCACGACTGAACTCACGCAACTTTGTTTCGTGAGGGCGATTCTGTTTACACATACTTGTTAGAGGGCAAGTATTTGCAGAAATAACAATGTGGCTTTATTTAGGTATTTTAAGAGTAATGATCTGCTGCATATGTACAGATAATGATGTATTTCGGAATAATGATAATTTTTTATATATGAAGCACATTAAAAGTATTGCAGTTGTAAAAAATAAATCAGAGGGGGAGGTTTCCCCAGAACTTTCGCGCATACTCTATAATAAAGATGAATTTTTGTTTTAGGCGCATTTTCCCCCTCACCGACTGATACCGAAATCTGACGCAGGACTACAGTCGTAGTCTCAAAAACACATACCACGTTTGATATATTTGTGTTTTTGAGTTACCGCGTTTAAGTGTTGCTGAAAGTATATATACCATCAGACGATCTACCCTTTGTTGTTTTGGACTCAAAATCTAATAGGTGTCTATACTATAGATATTAAATCTATGCACCGAATTTTATCCTTCTAGCTCTCTTTAATTATGTTCACTTATTTTGAACAATCGGGCCGGAAAACTTCCTCTGAATGGATTTTGTTCAAAACTTGACAGAAATCTATGAAGTTGAGTTTTGAGTTATATAGACTTTAGACAGATATAATGTCGAAAATATATTTTTAGTATTCAGAGTTTCAAAAGGTGGTTATTCGATAAACTTTCGAGTTCGATTTTTTTTGACAATTACAGTACTTTCTCTATACTTCGTATATGAGAAAGTAAAATATCGTCTTCCAGTATACAATACTTACACAAAATGATAGACTACTGTCACATTTTAACTGAAATACGATAAAAAGGAAATCCGTCTGTCTGGCTGTCCGAGCGTAAACGAATATGATCACTGAAAACTAAATGACCTAGATAGATAAAAGTTGGCAGATGTTTCATCGCCTAACTAATAACAAATTTTGAGTGTTTCTTGATCTATCCATTCATTTGAAGAACACCCCGAAACGCAGCGATCTAAACAAATGAAATTTGTGCTTGTTCTTATCTCCAAAATTGTATTATATATGGAATTTTTGGATCAAAATGGACAGTTGAAAAACTTCCAAAATGCACATTATATTTTATTCATTAAATTGCAATATACAAAACGTTACATTTTGTGGTAGTATACGATAAGTTGAGGGGAGAATGTTTCACATATTTTTAACATCGAACCATTTTTATCATAGTTTTGAGATGCCAATACAAACAAAAGTTTTGTTGTTTTACTCTTACAGAAACAAGCAGTTAAGTTGTGCGAATTTGCTTTAGAGAAAACTCATGCCAATATTATGTTAGGGACACGTATTGTCACGTTTTTAACAACTTATGATCAATGTGATACCTTATGTGTTGATCTTGAGCTTATTTATTCATGTTTATGATAGGCATGTAATTCATTTAAAAAGACTAAAAGAAAAAAAATATTTATTATCGTGAAAATATAAACTGATGTAGATAAGCCATGGTTTGAGAAAGAGATGAAAATATAAAAAGAATTGAAAAGGAAAAAACATCATTTCAAATTCCATGTCTTATAAAAAAAAATAATAAAGATACGCGATCAAAGTGCATCAGGAGATAAATTTAGAATTTATGTAGGAGGCAAAAAAAGGGCGTTATTCCTTCGACTTTTTCACATATTTCCTTTGCATATTGCCTGGCTCTCCCACTCATAAAGTGAGGTGAACATTGCTTTTGCAACGAATTAGGATAAGGGATCCCGAGGAAATTTGAAGGTTTCAGTCTAGCATCACAAACTAAATTGTTTTTGCCTGAACACGTGGACTAAAATGCCGTATGAACATGCCAAATATCATTGTTTGGACAGAAGTGAATTAAGGAATCCAATTATAAGAAGTAAAACCAAAGTTTAACAAAAATTTTATTTTTGGAAGCATTAACGGAAACGAGCAAAAAGTGTTTCTCTTTCTATTTTTGAAAGTTGCTTAGTGACGCATTTAATCAATGAACTTTGGAAAACTTTTCTTCAAACGCTACTATGTATTGTGATCGTTGCCTATCAATATATGTAATTAAATGATTATCGAACTTTCAGTTCAAAACTGAGCAAAAAAGATGAGTATATACTTATACAGCAGTCAGTTCTTAGTTTTTCAAGATTTAAGGGCGCTGTAATCAAAATATAACTATATCCAGTATTTTCTGAAATTCCGATTTTCATTTCTTTTATTTATAATTTTCTCTATGAGAATCTAAGAGTACAGTCTAATTTTGCCTCGACATTTATCACCTCTCCATGTAATGTTACTCAAAAAATAAATTATAACTTAAGAAATAATTATGATTCTTTGGAGGGGGGGGGGCGTGAGGAAATTTAAATATATCTGATGGATATATCCACTATTAATAAGACATTCTTCATCTCAGAAATATAAGAAATGACGATACTATGTATTACAATATTATTAATATATATTTATTTATCGCAATCGAGAAAGTAAAATTACAGCGTTTTATAACTTTCCACGGTTTCCTGTTTCTGATTAAGCACAAGTTGGTTAAGATTCAGGTGAATTGTTAAGTTAACAGTGGTCTTAACTTAAGTCTTGGTCTCCCCAAAACTTTCTTGCATACTGTCTAATAAAGGTCTTATACCAGAAAGCGCCTTGTATGGTTTTAGCGTACAATAGTCACTTACATGTCTTTGGAATAAATTTAGCATTTTGACTGAATCAATCGTTGTTCCTATGTCTACATTTTGATGATTAGTCTCTGGCTTGCAGTTAATAGTAAATCAAAGTTGACCTTGTGTTTTAGACGTGTTTTTGCAAACCTATTGAAACAAAATTTTGACACAGAATCACCTTTGTAGTTACAAAATGACATACCAAATTTGATATATTTAATTCTTTGTGCTATAGGGTCATCGCGTTTTCATATTCCTGCGAATTCAGACTCATAAAGAATCAACTCCTTGTTTTATTTGGCTCAAAATTTGGTAGGTTTATGTACTATAGATATTACACATGTGTGCTGAATTTTATTAATCTAGCTGTCTTCGTTTTATAGATATCATGTTGTATTCGAGCAGCAGGACAGACAGGTTTCTTTCATAGAGACAAATAACGTAAGACTGTATACCAAATTTCCTCCGAATAACTCGAAACGTTTTTGAGTTATCTTTGCCACACACACACATTTTCCTAAAATGCTTTTTTGAACTTAGAAAAGTCTAAAATAGGGTGAAACGTTAGAATATCGAGTCTGAATTTTTTCACGGTTTCAATATTTTATACTTCGTACACTAGATAAAAAAATGTATAAATCTTATTATTTGCTAACAACGCATTTTTATAAAATCCAAACGATACCATATTTGAGAATAATTTTATAGTTTTCCTGAATCAAACGATTTAAGACAAGTCATTTCTGTAAATGTATTTGTGAATTGGTTTGTGGATTTAATAAGATAAATCATACCAATTTAATATTAAAGAATTATTCATTCTATCTTAAATAAGAAATGTATGACACAAATAGAAAATGAAAACTAAATGTTCCCTGCTCCGCCTTTGTAATATTATTTTTTCATTTATTCAAACTTAAGACATTATTATCGATTGGAAATCCCTTATATATCTTTTAGCTCAAAAAGTAATACTTATTTTTCCAACTAGCATGCTTTACTTATATTTAAAAAAATACTTTATAGAAAAACTTCAAAATAATTTATCTAAATTCTAAAAACACCAACATCGATTACCACTTTGAAATCAAGAATAGGGAAAATTCCTTTCTTTCAAATTTATTTATGAGGTTTGTTTAACAGAAGAGAATTGAACAATTTCTTTAGCGAATATAAATAATGATTGACGGAAATGTTTACAAACGAAACTACTTTGCACGATTCCATGGTCGAAACGCCTCTTTCCGATGTTTAGGAGTGTAATGTCCAGTAAGAAAAAAGCAAACACAAACAGCTCTTTATTGATTGCTGTCCATTGTTTAACAATTTTCTAGCAATAAAACGTGTATAAACAAAGCAATAATTTAACCGAATCTGCGTGCTTCATTTGGTTCTATTTGTAAACGCAAACAAAATATTTTTAAAGAACATTTATTTTGGTATGGAGAATTTATGAAAACAGAAAAGCTGATTAAAATTAGAGTAACGATTCTAAAATACCATAAGTTAAGAACCACTGGTGAGAGTGTCCAGAAAGTATTTCATGCAATGGAACTTTATTTGGTGAGGGGAAAAATATTGAGATTATATACGTTTTAGAATGAAGTTAGTATGGGTCAAATTAAGATAAAAATTAGAAAATTAATTAGAATTGAAATTATATTATATATATATATTATGACAATAATTAAACGTAAAGAAATTACTATAAGAATTTCACAGATCACTTCATTAACAGTTTTTACAGCTGCACTTAATTCAGTGCTTCACTAATGAATGAAGCTCAAAAATATTATTAAAAAGGTTTGAATAAGGTTCAGCAAAATCTCTATTCTCTCAAAGGAAAGAAAATGTAAAAGAAATAGGCATCCAACAAAGTTTAATCATGCTCGAAAATGGACTTAACACTTTTCTGGTAGATAATCACCAATTAATTAACCATAATCTCTACACAATTTGTTCCTTATTTTTAGTAATTTTTTAAAAATGCGATACAAATTTGAAACCATTTTTAATATTATCATGAAATTTAATCTCATCCGTTAAAATATTCAATCTCGTGCTTTTGCCAATGTTAAAATTAAGATTAAAAAATGCTTTCTTTGGACATTCATTCCGAATTAGAAACTTATCACCTCATTTATTTTAATATATACACTCTAATCTCCACGCTTTATAATTTGTTTTGATTGGATCAGTTAAATTTAGGTTTTGAGATTCTATCAAATTGCAAGGTGAAATCTTTTTTTTTTAAATCTGTATTCCACATTTAACTGCATAACTATTTAATTTTAGTAAATAATCATTAATTAAAAAATCCGTAATTCATATTATCATCAACTGAAAGAAAAACATCTGTCCGAGGCAGAATGGCCATTTTATTTAAAGAAGCATTAATTAGTATGATAAAATAACGGCAATATTCTTGGAATAGATAATACTTATTTTACTGGCCACAGTTTTTTCAAGGAGCTTTTTCCCTTTATTAGAAAGAACCCTAGAGATTTTTAAGGGTCTTTAGACCACATTCTAAGCTCTTTTGTGATCAAGTTACTACAATTTGCATTGTTTTTAGATCTCAATTTTAATACTGAATGAATGGATTACTTTTTTAATCTGTTTCGTTACCTAAAATCACCAAGTTATTATTAGCATAAAGTTTCTTACGGCTTATTTTATCGATTTCTAAATATCAGCCCCCACCACTAGTTTCTTCATCCATATTATTTACTTTTTTTATTATTCTGTATTAATGTGGAATGCATGTATTTTAAAAAAAATTCTACTTGTTATTTGATAAAACCGAAAAGCATGAATTGAGCCGAATAAATCAAAACATATTATAACGGGTGCAAATGAAAGAAGTGTTTATACTAAGAAATAAAAGTGGAAATGAAAATCCTACTTCGAAAACAATACCCAAAGAAAACATCTTTTTAAATCTTAACATTGGCAAATACCCGCAATTGAATATTTTGATAGTTGAATTTGGACTTTATCATAACATTAAAAATTGTAGAAAATTTTGTATTACGTTTGAAAATTTATTAAAAATAAGGAAAACTTTGCAATGGAAGGAAATTTTATCATTAAAAAGTCAAGTTTCTGAGTTTTGAGGTAATGCAAAAAAACCCATTCTTGTGAAATAATAATTTAGAAAGATATGGTTGCTAATTTCTATACGTAAGACATAGAAATGACTCATTTGGTAATGATGAAACCTATTTTCGTTCTCGAAACCTCAAATTAAAATATTAAAATAGCATTTATGCAAACTCAAACAGATTTTGATCCTATTTCTTAATTTCTTTTACGTCTTCTTTCTTCTGAGTTAACAGAGTTTTTGTGAACTCTATCCAGAACATCTTTAAGGATATTTTGCAGCTCAATCAACTAGCGAAGCATTGAATTAAGTAAAAACGTTAAATAAAGCAGTCTAAAATTTCATAACAAAAATTTTTTACATTTTATTAATACCATTCGACGATACATAATAAGAACGATTTCTGTGCCACTTGTTATATATGACTTTTTTTTCGAACTCTTATTTTTTCATATAAATCAATTTCAGCAATAGCTATTGTAAATCATGATTAATAATAAAATATATTATATTTTAATAATTATTATTATTGTTATTAGAGAATTATAGAAACACAGAATGTCAAATACAGAATACGAAATAGGCAGCAGGAAAGATAAAAAAAAAATGATTCTCAAATCAGGATTTTGATGATTTTTACAAGTTTTAAAAGCACTAAAAATAGTTTTGGTTATCCGAATGTTGAGTGTCTGGTTTAATTAAACAATAATTTTGAAGTAAAGTGATCATTTATCAATAATAAACAATAAAATTAACTGATATTTGCAATATTTCAGACTACGTTTCATATTAATAAAAAGACCTTTCTATTAATAGTCTGTGTATTCATATTCTTTCAGTGTATATAATTTTATACTTCCTGCAATTAAGATTTCAAGAAATTTATACAACTTTTATCTTTTTATTAAATAACTTTGTTTTCATGCAACAAATTTTTATGAAGCAAACATTTACACTCTTCTAAAAACTATTTTATGCAAGTTCCCAAAGGGTTTAGCGTTGTTTGGTTTAAGCGCTTATTTTAATAGTATGGATAGCATAAGGAATCAGCATTTAAAAAACTCTGCCTACCATGGTGAGACAGAGGGCGTTAGTATTAGTTATTAATGAATGCCTTCAGGTGCATCGAAAAAGTTTTTATCTCACGATCACATAAAATATAAATTCAGCTTTCTTTGACAGTTTCCAATCGTTTTAATGGAAAAGCATGGTGATAAGAGAAAAACACTGTGCTTATTCAGCTTGAAAACAATTTTATATTTTATACGAGGAAAAGTGTACAAATATTAGAGGATTAGATTAGAATAGATGACATTAGATTAGTTCAAATATTAGGTGACAAATAATTTTTTTTTCCTCACGAGACTCTTGGAAATCTATTTCCACCCCCAAAGAAAAAAGTCTTAAAGAAATTAAAAGGTTTCTTTAAATATGCTTAACTTATGTTATGATATTGATTTACTTTGTATAAGAATGTCACTGAAATTTATTTCGATCAATTAAACGATGATGCGTCTTATTGATTCATTAAACTAGATCAATAAAGATGAATATATGGTCTGTCCATAAATTTGTTTTATACTTAAAATGAATTTGCTCAATGCAGGTTAAGAATTTTAAGAATCAAAATGTCATCCGTTATAAGAAGTCTACATTTTTTAGCGATCTTATCATTTGTGTTTTATGAATATTTAATCTGCGGCAAATCACAAGACTTATGAAATTATTTTCAGAATTTAAGTTACTCTCATGATATGGCGAGTTTCACTACAATAGACACGAATACGCAAAGATGTATTTATAAACTCATTTAAAAAATATTTTATAATATTAATATATTAAAGACTGAAATTTTTTTAATTATTTTAAAAAAATTTATAATATTTTATATATTAAAGACTGAAATTATATTTTAAAAATAATTCTTTACATGTAAAGTAGCCATCGAATCAGTTTATATAACAAAATGTTTAACAGATCATTTCTGAAAGAAAAATGTTATGTTGTGTGTGTAATGATATCCCTCAATTCAATTTAAATCCTAATTTCCTAATTTTTATCTTAATTTAACTCATATAAACTTCATTCTAAAATGTTCTCTTATTTCCTGATCCAATTCCCACTTTTTTATAATTATTTTTGACACGCTTTTAATAAAACTGCTGGTTCAGCATTTTCTCTCTCCCCAAATGAAGTGATCTCTAATGCTTACAACATTCTTTTAAAGATACCTGATTATTTTTCCTAATTCGAGAGGTGAAAAAGAATCACTATCAAAATTTCAAAGTAAAATCTCGGAAGAGAAAAATTTCTATCTCTTTTGTTCTTGTGTCACGATGTAGACTTATGCATCTTTTACCGCACTTGTACATAAATTATGCCACCTGAGATGGAAAAAATCGAAGTTAAAATTTCAAAAGTCTCTTCTATTTTTTAGCAACTGCTAAAGCATGTTTACATATATAATATGCGTGTGTAGTATGTAATGATATATAATAATCTAATTTAAATCCTTATTAATTTCTTATTTTGTATCTTACATTAATACATATTATTTTATTCTAAAATTTTCTTGAGTCCTGATCCAAATCCATTTTTTAAAAAATTTAATTCTAACACGCGCTTTAAAAAAATTGATGACTATACAGTTTTCACGGCGCAAGTACAGGGATAAAAATTCTTGATGCCCACGACGGAGAAAATTTTCTTTAGCCCATCATAAGAACCATTTGAATAGGCCGTACCTCTGAAGCTTTCCCCATTTCTTGCAAAAAATTGACTCGCTTGAAACGTTTATTCGATGATTTTTTAAACAAAGAATTAAGTAAATAGCTAACTCTGTATTAATTAAAATGGAAGTCACAAGAAGAATCTTTAAATATGTTTCACAATAATGGACTTGTATAAACGATTCCTTTACTCAGTATCATTCGTTTCGAAAATTGGCCTCGTATTTTTATCGACGAAAAAGTTGTTTAATCTACTAATGGAAACGAAACTACTGAAAATTGACGTTCATTCACCAAGCGAAGGAGGAGAATTATTATAGAAAACCATAAATAATCCGATCGTTTGCATACGGAAGCCTGAAGCTTTAAAAATAAGCTTTAAACCCACAGAGGTTCATTTCTGTATTTACTAATAATAAAGAAGTTTTTGGTGCTCATATAAGACCGTTTACGATAAAGCAATTAATTTTTGTATTAAAAATAATTTTGGAAAGTGGAATTGCTCAACAGTAAAGACTTTTTAAAATTTCAAAGAATTAAAAATGAAGTGGGTTTTATCATTTTTATCCGTGATATCTTCCAAAAATATTATTGAAAATATTCTTGATATATTTCAGCTCATTTTAAAATTCAAACGAATATATTTTTGATGATACCGACTATTAGCTGTCACGCAGTCTTTTCACAAATATTAACAATTTAAAGAAAATATTTTTCCTTACTTTTTTATAATATTTTCAATTTTTCACCAAATATTTAATTGTGTTCTTTTCCTCTATTGGTAAAAGCCAGAAAAAAAAAGAAGATTATCTGTAAAATTAGTGTGATTTACATAAGAAATAAATAAATTCAGAGGAGATTTTTCGTACATTTTTTGGGGGATACATGTTTAAAAATTCTACAAAAAATATTTTAAAATGTTTAATATAATGTTTAAATATTTTAAATGTTGTTTCAAACTAAGCATTTTGATGTTCTGAAAGAGTAAAATAATTACTTATTCGTTTTCAATGAATAGAAACTTCTTCGCTTTTTTAATAATTTTGTTCCTTAAAGAACAGCTAAAACGAGGATCTGGAAGCAATGCGAATAATGAAGCGAAATAAAATAAAACAAACATAAAACTGATCTCTAAAGGAATGATGGATAAGTTATAAATTAATACAAAATTCAAACGCTTCATTTATTATTACTTTTTCCTATACGAAGTATAGAAAAGTAATGTAATCGATAAAAATTCGAACTCGAGATTTTGACGGATTACCAAATTTCGAACCTCCATGAGATCGAAAAACAGACCTTTGGCATTAGGTCTGTCTGTCTGTAACAAAGCTAACTTAAAGATTGTCTTAACAAAGCTAATTTGTAGATTTCTATCAAATTTTAGGCAAAATCTATTCAGAGGAAATTTTCATGTCCCGCAATTTGAATATAATTACACGAAAACTACATAACAAAGAGAGTCAGATAAATAAAATTCGGCACACAGATTTAAAAACTATCGCGTAGAACTTATCAGATTTTGTGCTTATTCCAACGAAAGTTTGAACGTCTGTCTATCTGTACTTTCAGAAGCATGTAACGCGATAACTTAACAATGCAATGACTTAAATATATCAAATTTAGTACGTGATTTTATGACTGGGATTTTAGTTGAGTAGAAAATTTTTCTTTGAATAGATTGAAAAAAAGGCCTCTCAAACACGAATTGGATTTTCGGGAACTATTATCAAAATGCCAGAAATGAATCACCATCGATCAATCCACAGACAAAGTAAAAAGGCTTTCAGACCAAAGATATTTCGTAATTATTGTTCGCCATTGCCATACAAGGTATATGCAACCTTACTAAGGGTCCAAACATTTTTACCTTTTGAAGAATGACATCATAAGAGAGTATGCGAAAAAGCTTGGAGAAACCATTCCCTCTGGTATTTTAATGATAAATATATTGAAATCGAATTATTCTTTTAAATTATTCTGTTTACATATACTTTCGTTCATGGATCCATCACGAGCAAAATGAAAGCTAGTTTGCGTATGAGTGGTTAAAAGTTTCAACTTGTCTGTTGAAGATATTAGCTTGATTCACAATACCTAAAGCAGCCAACTTGCATGACAACCAAAGTATCACTTCATTCCTAGATATGACTGCACCTTGTCTTCAGCGTTTATACTGCGCACAAGATTCAGAAATTCCCCCTCCCCGTTGCCAGATCTTACTTTCTTGATACATTTGAATGACTTATGTCACGCCACACATTTGAGAGGTAAGAAAAGAAATGAAATACTAATTTAATCACTTTATTGAGAAAAATACCACCTGTCCATCATCGATTTAGAAGAGGATTTCTCGAGCCGTTTTACTCTCGCTATGAATAATATGAAATAATTTCGTTTCCAATTATATCCTTTCAACTATCCTCTGGCACCCCATCCATCTAAATAAACAAAAGCAGAGATAAAAAAAAGAATGAGAAGAAAAAGAAGAAATTTCGCGAACGTCATTATTTCTTTTGGAGCAAAAGACGCGAGCTTTTCGCTTTTGCTGAATTCGGCTTTGTTAGAAAGCATGCGAGAACGTTCTGCAAAGGCCACTTCTACTGTTTTTATATTATTATTTTGCTGAGTAAAGTTAAAAGCCAGCTATTTAATATAAACCGTCATAAGAGCTAAGACATAGAAAGGTTACGAATCTACTTCAAGAAACGAAGGAAATAAGCGGTTATGGTCCAGATATTTCTTGCATGCTCTCTGAAGTTGAATGTGTGTTACAGATTTATTTTCTCCAAACCGACTGAAACCAAAATTTGACACAGAATTACATTTGCAGTCACAAAATTAAATATGAAATATGATACTTTTGGGTCTTTGCGTTTATGTGTTATCGCGTTTACATGCATCTGAAAGTACAGACCGACAGACGTTCAAAATCTTGTTGGAGTTAGCTCAATATTCGGTAAGTACACTGTAGATGTGAAAATTGTGTACTGAATTTGATTCTTCTTGTTTTCTTCGTTTTTTACTTATAATATCAACTAAATTCGAACAGCCGGATAGACAGGCTTCCTTCGAATAGATTTTGTTCAAACTGTAATAAAAATCGGTGTAAAGACAATACATCAAATTTCATCCGGGTAGTTCCATGTTTTTCTTTGTCACAGACAAATATTTTTTAATCATTTTTCGAACTTAGAGAGGTGTAAAACGTTTAGATCCGTCGAAGTATCGAACTCAAATTTTTTTGACGATTGCAATACTTTCTCTTTACTTTGAATACGTGAAAGTGAAAAGGAATGGGAATTTCAAAATTGGGAAAAACCCAAAAAAATTAGGAGGAAAAATATCTTAGTGAGAAAAACGCCTCTCATTTCCTTACTAAATTTAATGGATTAATCTTTTTTACTTTCTTCTGTTCAATTAGATATTAAACCAGTGGAAGGAAATCCTTTACTTACGTAACTTTGTATTAAATTCCTTTAATTATGATAACCGCTTCATTGAACCAAAATGTACCCATCCTAATACGTCCAAATTAATTGAGTCCCAATATTTAGCAACTACTAAATCTTGCGTATGTAAATTGTATACTTATTTAACTTGAGGATAAAAGTACTCCAAGTCTTTTCTAGACGGTTCCCAAATATGAAACCCCTAATTCCAAACATTGGAAGAGGATTGGGTTGTTTTCCTTGTCCAAAATTATCTATTATTACAAAAAGAGGAAGAAATTATTTCTAGTTTTCTTCGTTTTTTACTTATAATTCAAACAGCCGGTTAAACAGACTTTTTTCGAATAGGTTTTGCTCAAAATGTAATAAAAATTGGTGTATAGACTACGCATCAAATTTCATCCGTGAAGTTTCGTGTTTTTCTTTGTCACAGACAGGTATTTTTTTAAAAATGTCTTTTTCCAACTCAGGGAACGTGGAGTTATATGAACTACCGAGCTCAAATTTTTTTTATGTTTGCACTACTTTCTCTATACTTCGAATGCGAGAAAGTGAAAAGGAATTAGAATTTAAAGATTGGGAAAACTCAAAGATATCATGATGAAAAGAATCCTAGTGGGAGAGACACCATTCAGTACTTTTCCACATTTAATGGAAATTTTGTTTAGTTTCTCTGTTTAATTAGATATTAAAATAAAGGATAAAAACCATTTACTGTGTGTATTAAATTCATTTAATTGGGGTAATGGCTTAATTGAGTCAAAATGGACTAATCCTAATACGTTATTATATTATATATATAATAATCCTAATAATAAATTTAATCCCAATTTTTAGCAATTACTAAATCTTACTTTTGTAAATTGTACGCTTATTTAACTTGAGGATAAAAGTAGTCCAACCCTCTTCTAGACGGTTTTTCAATACGAAATCCCTAATTCTAAAAATTGGAAGAGGATTGTGTTGCTTTTTTTGTCCAACATTTTCTATTATTCCAAAAAATTAAGGAATTATTTATTTATTTATCTCAAAGTGCACGAAAACACACAAAATTAACTTATTGGTTTCATACTTTACATTAAGTCCAATCACCAAATGTAAAGGAGTTAATTTTGTATATTTGATGCCAAGATCAAATAATAAAATATGAGTGCATGGAGCTGATTGTTTCTTCCAAATCTTTCCTTTGCCAAAAAAAAGTATATTATTTATTCCATCCATTTTTATGCACAGACATAAGTTCGATCAACACGCCATCATGGCTTTTTTATGGTAAAAAGTACACGTGTAATTAATTCCAATTCAATTTCATATTCAAATAAAGAACAATCAGAATTCATATTAAAACATGACCAAATAAATTTTTAGGCCATTTTCCCCCTACACTTTTATTTCACTTGCATAATTTTATAAATATGTAGAGGTAACGATCCATTTTTTATATTCATGCTTAAATAAAAAATGCATGTGATATATTATCAAAATCAAATATTTAATTTTTTTAAAATTTCCTTAATTTAGAAAAGAAAATCAAATCGAATAACTTGGGAGTATAAAATGTCTTAATGTTATTATATAATATACAATAATAATATTGTAACAAAAACAAATCTATTATTTTAATAAATAATAGCTATTATTGTGAATTATTTTCATTCATATTGGTTTTAGAATAGCATAAGAAACAAAATTCATTTTCATAAAAAATTAATGAGAGTTGAATGAAAATATATTTTCTAACTCAATTCTATTATTTTCGTAACGAAAACAATCGTAAATATTGAAGGTTATTTAGAAAGGTGAAGGAAGAAGCTTTTCCTTCATGTTTAGATGAAATATTTATTGACAAATAATTGGGTCATGAATAACGACATGAAAGCAAACATAGAATTAAACTTTAAAAATTGCACAGAAGATTTTTTTTTTCTCTCAATTAAATAAAATAATTTAATAAATAGTGTAAATGAAATAAAACGAAATTCTTTATAATTCTTTATTAAGTAATGGTTTCTTCTTGAAGATATTCCTTATTTTTAAGACACTGCACTGAATTACAAATTAAAAATAATAACGTAGGAAATTGGTAAATGTTCAGAAGAATATAAATTTCTTCTTAACATTATAAACATTTATTTATATAATTTAATTTTTGATTTCAACTAGAATAGATTTTGCATAAAATTTATAAATGTCTTAATAATTTCAGCTTTTAATAGCAACTCCATATGAAAATTTAACTGTTTAGTCGTCAACATTTCTTTTTTTAGAACTAAAACATTTTAAAAAACATCGATCGTCACATTTAGGTAAAGTGTGAAGGATTTTTTTTAACTATATCTAACAAAGAACTAACCAGGAGCGTGAAAAGCAACAACAAGATTCATAATTTATTTATTCAAAGTTTTTTTAGCTAAAATCATTAAATCATTTTATCAAGATTTTTGGAATTTCGCTTCTCCTAATTTATCAATTTGTAAAAATGAAAAATTTCTCATATATTATGATATATTATTATTCAGATGTGATCCTAATTCATCTTAAAAATTTTTATAAGATAAATAAATCCTCAGACTAATCCCATGAAACTTGATGAGATTTATAAGTTCAAAACATTTTAATTCGTTGAAGTACATAATAATAAATTATGCAAGTTAAAAATATAAAAATGCTCTATGTATTGGATTTCTAGTAATTATATATTAAAAAATATATTTGTCTAAACTTAAAATACTTAATTCTTCTACTCTCATAGAACCCTGTTTTAATAAAATTCTTAAATGTCATCCCCGTGGCTTCTGTCTTACTGGATGATCTCTAATGAATAACGCCAAGCGTTAAACAAAATAAAGGAAAAACACTCACTCGGATTCATTCTTATTGTTCTTGGACATCACTATCCCCCCTTTCATTACACCCATGGCACCAATCGACATCTTGGACAGTGGCTTGCTAAATCCTCTTCTAAACTCTCATCAGACGATCACCAATCCAATTCGAACAGAAAATCCACGCACCGAAGGAAGTTCAGCCCCTGCGACTCGAATTCATCGTTTGAGTTTCTCACCTTGCGAGAGAAATCTTTTGGTGATAGTTCGTCTGCCAGCAGACGATCTTATGGAGCGCCCCTTGGTCTCGCCGGGGCGGCCGGTAGGGGCGTTCGCGTCGGTCATTTGCATAATGGGGCGGGGGTGGGAGGAGAGGTGATGATTAAGATTATAACTCGATTTTCTTGTTCTGATCTTCATATTACGTTAGTGGGGAGAGGCGGATTTTGATTTGATTGGGATTTTTTTTATTTCATTTTATGTTTGCCTATTTGACAGTTGGGGATGATGAGTAACTGGTAGGGATAGCTTCATAATGTGATAAAAATGGGACTGTCTGCTTTGGAAGAAACTTTAGAAGTATTTTTTTCAGTGGTTTGTTTCCTGTACAACTTGGTTACAAAAGCTTTGGTTCTGTTTTCCTCACAAACTAAAAATGAATGTAATGAAAACTATTACAAAAATGCAGTTTACTTAAAGAGTTTGGGATTTCGTTCCTTCAATTTTTAATTTATAATTCATTTTAATAAATATAATAAAATTCTGAAATAAACTGGTCCTCAAAGTCATCATTAAACATCGTTGCTGCTTAGGAAATGGAATTTAACTAAATTGCACAACTAATTGATAATTAAGCTCTAAAATAATTAAAATAGCTCATTATCGGTGGGAAAAATAAATGCATAAATGTAAAAATCTTAAAGAACTGGGAAAAAAATTTAAAATCAATTTAAAATATTTCATTTTAAAAACAGTAAACCAGTCAAATGTAATAAAATGTATAGCAATTAATAAAAATCTTTAAGGAAATAAAATGAAACGAAGCATTGTGCTTTATCATATCCTACTTGCTAATAATACAGATATTTGTTCTGAATAAATATTTCTTGGTTTGCGCCATCATTCATCAAATTCGGAATTATATCGTACAAAATTCTAATTATTTGGAGCATTATTATTAATAAAATGAATGTAAATAGAGACATTTTTTAAATTTCATTGTAAAATTATGGACTATATTGCAAAATTATTAAAAACTATCTAAAGCTAACTCTCTTTCTTAATTTATTAATAATTCTAAAAATATAATACAAAATGTAATCGAAAATTAGATTGTTATATCCCGTATAGAACTATACGGGAAAATCCAGAGAATAGTATTCTCGATTTGCATTTATCATTATCAAATCATAAATATCATGAGAGTAATTTAGGGGAAAACTTAAATCTTGGAAACAATATGAATAATTTTTTGTTCATTTCTTCAATTTTACGTTAGATTAGAAAATTTGAAACACCGTATTTAGGAATTTCAAAAGTAACCGCATAGTAACTGAATTTTTAAGATGAAAACAATGTTTTTCACTTGTTAAAGAAAAAAGGGGGCAACAGGACCAGGGGCAAAGCGATAAATATCGGAAAATTCGTGCAATATTTCCCTAGAACCAGAGGCAGTAGTCTTCTTCAAACTTTCTCTCATACTCTTTAATAAAGACCTCATACAATACCTCATGTTCTCTGCTGAAAACCTGTGGGCCTTAGGCAAGGTGGATAATGCTTACACGGTATAGAGATTAATGTTTGGCGTGAATTTAGCCTTTTTACTGAATCTTTCATGTGATCCTTGGCGATTTTCTTTGGCGATGAATCCCTGGCATGCAGTTAATAGCACCAGAAAAAGAAATTTGTTTTTTTTTCGACTCGTTTTGCCCAATCTAGTCAAACCAAATTATGGCACAGAACTACCATTTTAATCGCATATAAAATTTTAAGTCATTACGTTTTTGAATCATAGTATTTACATGTTTATGAAAGCGCAGACAGGCAGACAGTCAATCCTTTGTTGGATTTGGCTTACAAGTTCATAGATATCTACACTATAGATATTAATTTTCTATAGCAATTTTTTTTCATTTGGTTCTTTTCAGTTTTTAGTTAATTTATATTCATACAGCCGGGCAGACATACTTCCTCTTAACAGATTGTGTTCAAAATTTGTCAAGATCGACAAATTAGGTGGAAAAGTCACGTACCAAATTTCATCAATCTAGTTCAAAGCAGTTTTAAGATGTTTTTGTCGTAGACATATATAATATCAAAAATGTGTGTCTCGAGTTGATATTTTGACGATTACAATATTTTCTCTATACTTCGGACACGAGCAAGCAACTACTAAAGGATTGAAAACTAAACATACTGCTTTATCATTATAATTGTATTTTCCTGTAGGATAAAAATGTAAATATTTAGTTTTAAATGTTTTTTTCTTACGCTTAGATATCGCTCCTCCATATATAATCTCCTTTCTTATTTTTGGCTTTTCTTCAAGTGAAAGATATTTCCTATCTTGCAATGCTATATTATTCAGAATCGTCTCCTTATTGGCCTCTTCTTGCTACTGCAGTTTTGTCGTATTGGTGATGATCTACCCTACTAAAGAAAAAAAAAATGAATTAACATAAATTTATAAAGGAGTTAAGGCAAATAGATTTTTTTAAAAGCAATGATAAATATTTGAAGTTATAATTACATCTAGCAAGTTTGGTTTGAAAACTGCTTAACCAATAGCGGATATTTTAAATTCATCATATATTTCCTTGTATGCTTTTAAATATCCCCTTACATTTCCTGATTTCTATTACTTCAAATTAATTTTTGAAAAATAATCTAGAAATTAGGTGAATACATTTTTTAAGCAATTGAGACGTAGCTTAATTTTAGTGAAGTAAAATTATATACGCAAACATAATTTTGCAGGTGCTTGGCCGGAAAAAAAAAACTTTTGATACAAACTTCAATTTATTTTACAGGTTGTCATAACTTGTAAAAGGGAAAGGCGATGATAAAAAGACGTCTGTTTACATCCCGACACAAGAGCAAAGTGACAAGAATTTTTCCCTTCAGTGATTTTATTAACACTAGGTTTACAGAAGCAATGTTCGAATTTTTATTTTATCTCTTGCACTGACTTTTATCCGCTGGAGGAGGTAAATATATATTGATGTCTATTTTCTTCAAACGTGTTAAAATATTGTAATTCTGTATGCAGTATACCTATCTTTACTAATGTGAGTGAATTTGACGCGATCATGTGTTAGAACACAATAACAAACATACCGAGGAAACAATATCATATTATAATGAGACAAAGTTTGGAATCAACATAGTATACGAAATGACGCTCAAATATACCATTAAGACAACATCTTTTTGATGGCCACTCTAGCTGTTTTTCAACATTTGAGATATAGTAGCAATAACGCAGGGATCTTATACAAGTATGTACTACATCAAAACTATCCTAAAGGATTTTTTTTTATTTCAGTTGTCCAATAAACTTGCAGAAAGAAGAAAAAAAAATACAAAAGCGTAGATTAAAATCTCCCATCACCTAGTACTTCGCAAGTTACCAAACTGGCTTTTGTACAAGAAATATAAGCAATAACACTTGTAAAATACATGAAAAGATTGTTTTCAAAAAGTGTACTAACACAATTGAGTCTTTGTGTAAAAGATGAGCGAAATGAATGTCAAATATTGAAATAATGTATACTAAAATTTTTTGAATAATAAAAACTTTCTATAAATAGATCTCATATTTTTACTTTTTACTTATAGAGTAAAATTATATATGCTTTTTAAGTGGTTACGATTTTCTTTAAATATATGTAGTCGTTCACATGCCCAATTGATGCTTGTCATAGACATAGGTATATAAGAAATGTCCGTAAACCTAGTGTCAAAAGAAACTGATAGGGATTTCTTTGATGTATGTTTACTTAGGAAAAGGAATCTTAAATATCTTTGAAAGGTACATGCGGGTAATAAGGATATTTATCCTTTTCCTCGGAGAGTGAGAAAATGAAAATGGATGTCACCAGTTTTCTAGAAAGCATGTTTGAAATAATGAAATAAAAAAGGGAATTGTATCAGAAAATAAGAACTGAAATTAACATGGACTATTTTAAGATAAAAATTAGAAAATTATTTAAGATTTAAAGTAGATTTTAAAATATAATTACAAGTATATATCACACACATACACACCAGTCTTTTACAATCTTTTGCGAATCTAGCAGAGTAGAAAATCGCATATTTATTGATTTATTTTGAATTGCTCATTAGAAGCTCTTTACGGAAACTATGCTCTATCAGCGAGTTGAAGGCTGACCTTGGACAGACAGACAGACGAGTTTGTTTATTGAGAAGGAAATTGTAATAAAACGGTAGTAATCTTGACACATTCTTTCTCATCTTAATATATATATCTTCAATAGCCTATTACGAAAGAGTGAAAAGCACTCAGATTTGGTAAGTTTTGAATCATACCTGCCGTCCCCTAACTTAACAAAATATACTCCACTGATGTCAAGCAATTCTTTCGCGTCAACTCGCCAGAGATAGGACGTATTGAGATTTTAATTAAGTTGATATTAGCATAATGTTTTTGCAATCGATATAACGAAACGCATATTTAATTTTAGAAGATAAAAATTATCCAAAAAAAAAATAAATAGTAATTCATCTCCGCATGTTAATGTATAAGACAATAAAGATAAAAAAACAAAACAAAAAAAAAAACTCTTAATATTGAATATTTCACTTAGCTATTAATTTCTTTTTTTTTTTTTTATGAAATGGAGTGGAGAGTAATTTGGGGTGCTATTACGATAAATGTATTTAATTTCACAGAAAATATTTTAAAAAACCATGTTTGTCAAGGGAAACAAGCATTTGCATACATTTAGAAAAATGAAAATGCTCGAACATTCATTCAAGAAAGCATGCATTTTATAGATTGTTCAACTAATGCTAATCATCTTAAAAATACAATAGAACAAAGTATTGTCATGAGATGCAATTAAGATAGCATAAGAAAAAGAAACGTTGAGAACGAATTGATAAATATTTTTAAATATTATTTATTTAACAAAATTGCTGGAGAATTTGCTCTTTAAGTAATCAGTAATAAAGTAAATAATATGTTAAAGCACACTTTCAAAATAATATTTTTTTTTTTGAAAAATAATTGCTTTTTAATTGTAAAAGTGCAGATAAACACCAGAAAAAAATACATGTAACATAGAAAGAAAATTGTGTTGGAAATATACAAAAATGTAATAAGAAATAGAGACTTAAGGGCCATAAAGATACATGGCAATTTAATTTAGTTTATTTCATCAACCCCTTTTGAAATAAACTGAAGAATATATTTTGAAGGAATTCGTCATTTATAATAAAAGGAATTTCAACTGATACAGCTCATCTAACTTTTACACGATAACAGCTGAAAGACACTTGACCCCCAACATCTGATTTACTCGTACCAGGACTTTAATATAATTTAACTAAACCGACAAAATCTCTTTAACGTCCCGTTTTGATAGCAACACAAGGGTATTTTGGAACGGTGCTCGTAATTTTGAACATGGTCAGATGACGAGGACGATACCCGAGCTGGCACCCCTTCTTCAAACTTCCATACTGTATCAGCTGGAGGACGTTTGGACCCAACGGATTTAGCATGCATCGCTAAATCCGTATGGCAACCGCTTACACAACGGTTCTTCGGTGGAATCGGGTCTCGAACCAGAAGCCCTCCGATCCGTAGCAGATACCCTATTACCAGGCCATCGTGGCCTCCAGAGATTTTATAGGAGGAATCGGGTTTGAAATTAGAATGCACTTGGACCGAAAATAAAACCTTACCCATGTGCAACCGCAGCTTCGTTTTACTAGGAGGAGTTTCACCTTAAGAACGGGGTTTCAATCAGGATCAAATGTATATTACTAATATATGGAAGAATCTTATTCCGGCCTTATCTTATTCTTCACTAAACTTGAAACTGAAATGTGTCTTTGAAGAAGCCAATTAATGTATTTAAGATAAAATATTATAGGAAGAATCTATGTATATAAAACAGTAATGTACGTAACACAGAAATCACTTTTATTACTCATTGTCGAATAGCATCACACAAATATTAAGAAAACGTCGTTCGAATTTCTTACTGCTTTATTGAACGTTTTTAAAGCTGTAAATTCAATGCTAATCTATTTAATGAAGCTGCATATTATTATTAGAAATATACTCAGGATAAAGTTCACAAAAATTCTATTCACTCAGAAGAAAGAGAATGTAAAAGAAATTAAGAAATATGCTACAAAAAGAAAGTTTAATTGAAAGCGAGAATGGACTTAATCGTCGCTAAATGAGTAATCGTTATGGCTTGCTTCCGGAAATTTATGTTCATGTCTTTCAAAACAATTTACGAAATAGACTTTGTGATGTCTTAAGACTAAAAAAATACCCCTTTTAATGATATCAATTTCATTTTCATGACTTTTATCCTAAATTTTAATGATATTTTTAATTCAATTTTGTACACTATATGCAACAGTGCTTTCAAGTGCAATATGTTTTTGTCGATGATTCATTCTGCGGCAGTATTTTCACTTTTGTTTTTATTTTGTAATGCATACACTTTTTAATTTGCAGTAAGCTGATTCATGCTTTTCAGTCTCATCCAATAACAAGGTAAGATGTTTTTAATGCCCTCCATAAATCCTTTAACAATTTAAAAAAATGAATAATCTGAGCGTACAAACCGATCGCCAAAGGCGGATAGTTAAAAATAAAAGACATGTTTGGATTACATACACATAGTTATAAAAGCAGCACTAACTCTTGAATTGATGGATAACTTCCAGAGCAGTTTGACAGGAGGAATTTCTTGACAGGCACCTATGTACCACTTCTGACAAGCAAACACATCATTTGCTACTTAGATACACAAAGATATCCATTCTTTAGAGATTCCTTAATTTTTATTTAATAATGAAACGGTCAGATTCCAGAGCTTCATGGCATATCCTATATCAATGAATAATAGAGTGACACGAAACATATAATCTTATCTTCATCATTGATATCTTGTCCTTCAAGCATGTCAGCATGTTATTTTCAGTCAGGTCTTTTCATAGTAAATGCTGCTTGCTGACTGTTCACTGTTATTTTTCGTAGATTTAAAATAGTATTAAAATGTCCATAAACGTAAAAATCAAATAATAATTTATTTTAAAATGAATACAATAAAACTGTTATAAAAATTCCTTTTGACAATAATTATTTAGAAAATGTGTGCTCTTAAACTGCATGTTTTCAAACAATAATATTACTTTCATGTTTCATAAAATCCGTTCCACATTTTTAATGTTTCTTGAAAATGAGTATTGTTAGGAAATTGTATGTGTTCTTTTCGAAATTCTTATTTTCTCTCTTCGAAGCATACTTTTAGCAATGTTTTTCGACAATGCTTCTAGCTAGTAACCTCACTTGACATTTATATTACTTAACTGGAATCATATAACTTTGCCTATATGATAACCGCCGTTGATATATAGACCTATTGAAAGCCCACAGAGTATATGCGCTTTTTTCTACTATGATTTGCATGACTTTGTCTATACGATAACATTGATAACATGTAAATGTATCGAACGTACTAGAGTATATATGCTTGTCTCTACTATGATTTTCATGTCTTTGTCTATATAATAACGCTGCTGACATGTAGATCTACCAAACGTTCGCAGAGTATATGTGCTTGCTTCTATTATGATTTAAATGACTTTATCTATACGATAACGCTGCTAACATGTAGATTTACTGAACGTCTACAGAGCAGATGTGTTTGTATTTACTATGTGCAATGCAATGGTTGTGGTTTGTTTTGTTTCTGTAAATATGTTCTAAGATTATGTTCGTCCAAATAAACGTTAATTTTAAAATATTCTTTAGTTTTCCATGATGCAAGCAGACCATTCTATCGTTCATTGAAATTTTCCACCAGGAAGGAAATTTCAGCCTAATTTAAATTGCTTCCTGTTCCTAACAACAAGTGTCATGGGCTCAATTCCGATTCCAGGCAATTAGGAACTGTCCTCCAATAAGAATTATTTACGAGAGAATATGAACAAAAATAAAGGAGGCAAACTCAACCATTCATCATATTTGTTCAATGAATGAAAGAACATCAGCTTAAATACGAACTTTTGTTTTACAACGCAAATGATATCTGCGAAACATTACACATATTCTACACTTGTTTCTTATGGAATGTGTCAACAGAAAAGTTGTACTTATAAGTTTCTAGTTAATATTTAAATTAATAAAACACCATAGGGAAGCACAATTATCTTAAATAATTTTTTTTAAATAGAGCATTGCATATCGGAGGAGGTGGGTCGACAGCGGAGTAAACTGCAGAGACTTGGACCCTTATCAGGGCTGATGAGGCCCTCTCTCCCCATTAAAGGAATAAATAAATAAATAAATAAAATCTTTGAAGGTAAATTTTCTTCTAGAAAAAATGCTTCCGATTTTCTTCCTATTAACAACTTTTTTTTTATTTCACCAGAAATATTGCGAGATTTGTTGCGCACATATCGATAGAGAAGTTTTTGATACTGTTAGGCATAAAAGCCTTGGCACCCCAATTGCCGATATTTTTGATAGCTAGTTTTGTAGACAGTAATGCACTACAGTAATGATATTAAAATCGATATGGAGACTATGCTTTGTATTTTTTGGGGGAGGGGGAGGGCAACAAGATATATTCATACCAAAATGTTATTGCAACTGCATTGGCAAGTGCAATATTAATGTCTTGAGTGCCAGTCTTGTGGAGAGCCATCGGAACAAAACTTTAGTGCATATATATAATTTTTTGAAACGAAATATTGAAGAGGCCAAAACATATTGCTAGAGAACAATATTATACTCCGGGTGCCTATTACACTCGCTACGTCCCTGCATATCTTGCAAAAGTGCATTTCTTAAGTTGTTGATACGTTTTACGAAACGAATAAATTCATAAAAATAGCATGCATACAATTAGCATTAATAAGTACATGCGAATATTGTTTAGTAAATTTCGAAACGTTGAAAATTATAAGCGCACTAACCTGGTTCAGAACAGAATTCAAAGTTCTTTGATCTTTGGAGAGCATAATAACAGCATGCGAAATCGATTTGCATCATATATTAAAAAGGCTTGAGAAAAAAAAAAATGCAAAATTCAGTTACATTTAGGTAATTTAAGATCTACAATCCTTACGAACGGGTTTGTAATGTCTTCCAATATAAAATAAATACCTTTTTACTTACGAAACACAAAGCATTATAATCGTCCAAATATTCGAATTCGAAATTTCATAGTTTGCAGCTCCCTCCATTCGGAAATCACCTTTTCGGCATTATTCTGTCTGTCTGTGACAAAGATAACTCAAACCTCTTTTGAGGCAGATGGACGAAATTTTGTTTTTGCATTAAATTTGTAGATTTCTATCACTTTTTGTACAAAATTTATACTTGGGAAGAAAGTTGTTACGCTGTTCGATTATAAGTTAACACGATAACTACAAAATAAAGAGAGCTAGATGGATAAAATTCGGTACACAGATATAACAATTTTTTTAGACATTTGAACCATTTCCAACTGGGAGTTGACTGTACATAGGTATGTACTTTCAGAAATATGTAGACACAATAACTGAAAAACGTATTGACTTAGATATAAAAAATTTGGAATGCGATTTTGTGATTACAAGTGTAGTAGTGTATCAAACTTGCTTAAAACGTTGGCGAAAAAGGTGTCTAAAGCACAAACTGGAGTTTTGGATACCATTAACCGTAAGCTTAGAATTAAATGCCATAAATTTGTATATGGATGACAAATAAATTCAGTGAAAAAGCAAAATTCTCGCCAAAGGTGGATACTTCGTAACTATTGTACATCAATGCTATGCAAATCTGTCTTTGCCTCAACCAAAATACATAATTTTTTTTTGCATGGTGTGGGCTAATAACACTTTATCGGAGAGTATACAAGAAAGTTTTCGGGACACCCCTTCTACTGATTCTCCAAAGGAAAATATTAAATATTGTTTCTATTTTTTTATATGACTGCAATTTCTTCAAACCGTATTTATGGAGAAAGAGGGGAAAAAACTATACTGTAACTGAGAATGTAATGTTACTAAGAAAAAGATTGAGTTATAAATTCAATCTTAACCGAATTTTTATTTTTTACAAAAACACATACACGGTTTGCCGTTTGGCTGGAAGATTAAGACTTTTGAATTTACTTAACCTCCTAACTAGATGAAACGTCATATTTGGGGCGTTTATTGTTATTTCTTTTCTTATCTCATAATTGTATATATATAGCAATTCTTGTATATATAATTTTATTTCGTGCATCTCGGAAACGGCTCAAACAAATTGAATCATATTTTATACTTAGATATGGTTTTGCTTTTTAAGTTTATCTATATAGAATCTATATATCTTTATATCACTAAAGCTTTCCTGACAAACGAGATTTTACACTAAAAAAAACAACCATTTTTTATAACTAAATATTGACAAGTGACTCTAAATGACCTGCATAAGGTATCGGAGATGGAATAATGGTTAGGGCTTTGAGCTCCCATGCATTTTTCTCATGCTCGATTCCGCGTTTGCAATTCAGTTCGATTTCGCTAATAACTTTAAACGAGTATAGGATGAGATTTCATTTGCGATTTTACAAAACCCTGCCCAGTAAAGCTCGGTTTCTCGGGTACTAGTAACATAAAGGACACTTGAGATATAGATAAATCGGAATATGTGAAAAATTGAACATATTTGAGATAAAATTCATATATTAAAAACAGTTGAAATTCCAGATGAAAGTGGTGTGACCAAATATCTTTCCCCCTTAAAGATGAGAAACTATTCTTTTAAAAAAAAAGCAATATTTCAAACTAATAGTTCTAATATTTTTTACAATCTAATATTTTTTTTTTATTTTACTAATATTTTTTTTTTATTTTAGTTTACCGAACCAAGAATATCTGAGAACTCAAACAAGGAAAATTCCATTCAAAATGCTTCATTAGTGATACACGTGTTATTGTAACGTTGCAATACTTTTGTTAAAGCCATTTATCAACTTTTCTTCTTTGAATGATACAGCAAAACCTTTTCTATTAGACGCACAAATTACACGAGACGTTAAAAGCTAAAATGGTGCATTATCTCCAAAAGCATCATCAATGTTTTCACTCCTTAAAGAACATGGTTTGCTTGACGATTCACGCCTGCTACCAAAATAAAGGCGCCTTTCTACTCGTCGTTCCGTAATTAAATAACAGTCGTCTGGAATCTTCGTAATCATGTTACCGGGAGGAATTTAAAACAAACTGCAACATCGGAGAATATAATGCAATTTAATCCTTTCGAATCCGGAACGCGAATCCATTATGTCTAGACAGGCAGATCTGCTAGGCTCGAATTTGCTTCCCCACATGCTTGAAGGTTAAGAACTGATTATGCAAATTATGCATTTCTTCAAGTTTTTCTCAAGTTCTGCTCGCTTTCTCACATGTGTAGAAGGCACAATGTCTGCTTTGAGGCCTTTCGGATATCTAAATACTAATTAACCCTTTGCGCTCGGAAAAGTAATTCGCTACATATTTATTCAGCTCATACAAGGACTTGTTTATTGCTCCTAAATTTAAATATTTATAATCGTTTTAAATTGAATTTTTCCGAAAAAATAATTATATCTTCTTGCCATTCTGTAGGTATTTCTAACAATCAAAATTAAAAAATTAATAATTAAAACGTCAAAATGCTGCAACGTTTTGAATGGTGAGTGAGAGGATACATTCGAGAACAAAGGGCTAAATAACTAGCCGTCTTTTACGGTCACATAGCTCACGAGTATTGATAAGTGTTAAAAAGTTGAATTAAATATTTTGTGTAACTTTGTTTAAGTGGCTTCTACAACAAAATATTTTAAAATTTCAACTTTTGATAGGCAAATAAATCGTACTACTTTAGAAGCTAATATCATTTTATTTATTATCTCATAATTTTCTCTAGTTAACCGTTTATATCTTTATACATCTTGCTATATTACAAGAAAACGCAGCTGAGTTTAAAAATAATTGCTCTTTAAAAATGTATATGTATAAAACATAAGTAGCACAGAGAACGTTCTTATTAATATGTTATCGAATGATAACCGTCAAGTGTAAACAAATCACTGTATGAACGTTTCTGATTGCTGCATATACATTTTGATTGCTTCATACAATTCAACGCTCTACTAATTAATGAAACTATAAGATATTATTAGAAATGAACTGGATAAGGCTCACCAAAGGGGATAGCAAAAATACCTGCTTAGGGACAAAATTGTGTTTTTTTAACTCAGGAAGGGGGGGGGATCTAAGGCCTTGAGATTTCGAATTCTTTGACAATTACAAAACTTTCTTTATACTTCGCATATGAGAAAGTAAAAAGGAAAGAGATAGATAAATGAAATTTGATACATTGTTATTAAACTTAACTTGTTGTTATATATTACAAATTTCATACGATATCCAGTGATCTATTTATATCTTCTCGTGTATGTTTGAATGACTCCAAAACGCTATGGTCCAAAACGTAACGAGCGAAATGGATAACATTTTCTATATGGATTATTATCCAGATTGTAGATCTATCTGAAATTTTACGCCAAATCCATCGACTGGTTGATAGTTGATTTAGTGATAACAAAATAATGCTATTTCGTACTATTTTCATAAAAATGCAGTTTATCAGTACTATTTCGTTTATGGATAGGACATTAAAACTGTAGACATTTTTCTAATTTTGGATCAAATTCGTTAACCAAAAATGGATCCAAAAGGGGTACTCGATTTCTTTTCACTATTCGGTGAAGTGAAATTCAAAACACGTTGAAGAATTTCAAAAACTCGATTCGAGTGAATATTCCGCATGATTTTGATATGAATTAATTAATTGTAAGTAAAGATTGGATAAAACGGGTCCTTCAATTCAAATCCAAGATCAGAAATAACAAATTAGTACTTTTTTGGTTAAATCGGGAAGTCTTGAAATTTTAGTTCTAACTGCGAATAACCCTCTTAATGAAGTCATCTTAGGTTTTATTCTTTTCATAATTAGGTAAAATTCTAAAGCAGCATCACTGTAGTAGAAATCTTTTAAGAGTAAAGTTTTCCTTTAAATAAAAGAATTCTCGTCATTTACGAAATAAAAAAATTTTTGAAAGCAAAAATATCGCATCATAAATCAGTGAATTCTCAAATTCTGTTTAATGATCTCTCCACTAATAAATTCTTGTTTAATTCTAAACAAAACTGTAAATTATCCGTCTATAATGTTTAAAGAAAGAATCATAAAAATGATACTAATATATTCTCAAAAAATAGAGTCAAAAAGTAAATTTTATATGTAAAATGATGTTTAAAACTGGTAAGAAGACGTATAAATAAGTCACCTGTTGCTGAAAATTGTTTTATCACAGAATATCGCATCATAAATCAGGAACATTTTCATATCCTGATCGATGATCTTTCCATCAATTAAAAACTTGAAATTAAGTTTTTAAGCTAATTCTAAAAATAACAATTATCTAAATGATACGTCCATGTTTTTTAAAGTAAGTATCTAAAAATAGTGTTAATATGTGCTCCAAATTGAAGTTCAACTATTTATTGAAGGAAATTATTGCAATATCACATGGTAATATTTTGATTTTTGTGACTTTCACTTTAAGACTTTGTTTACAAAACTTGTAAAGTCATCTGTCTCATCTTCATAAGGAATACAATTTAGCATTAAGATTATTTAAAAATCTTCCTTGTGCTTTTTTACCTTCTCGTTTGCGAAGCATATAACGAAAAAATATTGTAACAGTCCAAAAATTTCACTTCGACATTTTATTGAATACAATTTTCTACAATTCTGAGAGAGAAAAGCACCTCTGTGGAATTTTGTTTCTCTCTATGAACACGATAATTAAAAACAAAAAATAACGAGTTACCGATATAAAATTTAGAATGCAGGACTTAAAAATATATTGGTTTCTGACAAATTTTTGTCAAAATTAGGCAAAGAGGTTCATCCATATTCTCATAACAATGATAATTCATAAAGGCCAATAGTCATTTAGCATATAGATTTATCATTAAAACTATTAGGAGTGATCTCTCAAAAATTTTCTCCCATACTCTCTAATAAAGGTGTTATCTTAAAGAATGCCGTGCATGGAATTGGTGTGCAATACTTATGAAATATTAATTTTTGGCTTAAATGTAGCATTTTAACTGAATCTATCATATTATTCTTGATGAGTCTTCTGACAATTAATCACCAGAATGCTATTAATAGTATTCAAAAATCGAATTCATGTTTTAGACGCGCTTTCGACAGCGATTAAAATAAAAATTTGATGTAGAACTACACTTGTAATCACAAAATTATATCCAAAATTTGATATAATTTAGTCACTGTGTTTGAATTACCGTTTTTACATGTTTCCAAAAGAACAGAGTGGCAGACGATCCATCTCAGTTTTGATGTGGCTCAAAATTTAATAGGTATCTATACTATAGATGGTACATCTTTGTTCCGAATTTTATCCATCTAGCTCTCATCGCTTTGTAGCTACCGTTTAAGCTTCTATTCGAACAACCGAATAGACAGATTTCCTCCCTATAGATTGTGCTCAATATCCGATAGAAATCTACCAATTTGGTATGAAGACCAAATTTTATTGGTTTAGCGCAAAGTATTTAATTATCTTCATCACAGAGAAGCAGACATAATGCCAAAAATTTTCTTCCCGAATTTAGGGTTGTCTAAAACGTGGAGTTTCTTTAAAATGTCGAGTTCGATACAATACAATAAAATTCCAAATGACAGTTCTTGGTCCATACTTCATATTCGAAAAACTAATTATAGACGCTGCAATCCGTCAGTGTTGTCCCTGCTAATTTCTATATTTGCGAATATGTGATTAGAATGACTTGGAAATGTAACTAAATATACAAATGAATTTTTTTAAAAAGTTGCTCCAAGTCCATCTCAGTTTTTCTCTATACTTTGCGATTCAATATACATAATACTGAATACGTGATAATAGCATACGTGACGATCTAAGGAAGGATTCTCCTAATAATTTAATCAATCTTTATTAAAATTATTGAACAAACAAATAAAATTTTCATCAGTTCCCTATACAAAAATTTCTCCGATCGAATCCATCTATTCCCGGAAAAGAAATCCCAATCGCGCATTCCAAACACAAACCGAAATCCAAAAAAAAACCACCCGTATCCAACCGAATCCCATCGACCCGATATCCGGATCCCATCCCGCTGGTGAATGGGAAAAATCGAGTCGACTGATAAGCTTATTATAAAAATTATCGATTGGCCGGATGTGTCCCCCGAAAAATCGCCCTCCCTTCCCAACCGTGACTGCGGAACACGGCGATAAGCCGCAAAGCTCCCCGCCGGACGCTCTCTATGAAATTATGGACTGCGTCGGATTCGCTCCGTTGAGCACACCCCTGATTTATGCACGCGGATCCAATCGAAATTAATACCGCTGATGTCAGTGCTTCAATTTCATGGCCAGTTTGAGATGCTGCTGACTGTCGAAGTGGATGAATAGTAAAGGCATTATTTCTAATACGTTATGGATGGTAATGCGTAGTCTCGGTTTACTAATACTGACAATCGCATTCTTGATGTTTCATCTTCTTCATTCGTGATGGAGTTGTGCATTTAAGCTTCAGGTCTGTAATCTATATGGTGGTGCAGACGTTACTTTAGGGTATATTCATATGGATGGTAAAGCGTAGTGTCGGTTTACTAATATTGGCGATCAGTCTGTCACCTATATAGTAGCGCAGATATTACTTTAGGGTATATTCATATGGATAGTAATGAATAATACCGGTTTACTAATACTGCCAATCGCATTCTTGATGGGTCATCTCCTTCATTCGTGATGGAGTTGTGCATTTAAGCTTCAGGTCTGTAATCTATATGGTGGTGCAGATGTTACTTTAGGGTATATTCATATAGATGGTAATACGTGGTATCGGTTTACTAATACTGGCAATCGCATTCTTGATGGGTCACCTCATACATTCGTAGTGGTGTTCTGCTCTTAAGGCGCAGGTCCGAAGTTGGTGATACAATGTGATAATGCAGATATTACTATAGAGTATATTCATATGGATGGTAATGCGTAGTCTCGGTTTATTAATACTGGCAATCGCATTCTTGATGTTTCATCTCCTTCATTCATGATGTAGTTCTGCATTTAAGCTGCAGGTCTGCATACTATATGGTGGTGCAGATGTTACTTTAGGGTATATTCATACGTGGTTGGCTTTGAGCTAGACGGATGAAATGTAGTATATGTACTTTACACTAAATTTATAGATAGAAAATGGAATTATCCAAAAGACGAAAACAGGGGAATCTCATTAATTCTTCAGTTCAACACTTTTATACCTATAAAAGCATTATAATATTATATATATATATATATATATATATATATATATATATATATAATATCTCTTCCTTTAATTTATATTTTAATTAATTTCCTTTTAATTAATTTTAAATTAACCCATGTTACTTTATTGTAAAATTCTTATTTCCCGATTCAAATTCTAATTTTTTTATTAAATTATTTTTAGCACGCGCTTTAATAAAATTGATGACCATTGAAGTTCTCAGACTCCTAGTAAAGAGATAAAAATCCCCAATGTCCACGCCTTCTTTTTAAAGATATTTAAAATTCCCTTGTCGAAATCTAAGCGGGGTAAAAAAATCCCTCTTTAAACAATTTTTTTTAATTCAAAATTAATAATTGACTCGAACAGAAAACGTATTAATCAAATGATTGAAAGTAAATAAAAATAATTAAGTATTGAGCATAATTAGAATTTTCAAAAAATAGCGATTTAAAAAAATTACTTAAAAACAAGATATTTTGAAAGAATCAAACTCTGCTTATATATGCCTTTTAAGTAGTAATATAATTCTTGGTTTTAATAATGTTTTAAAGAACAAAGTACAAAATTAAAATTTTCTAATTTACAGGTAAAGAGCAATTTGAAAAGAGGTAAGAGTCTTTAAACCTAATTATCTATTAACAGATCGAGTTTTAATAGTTATTGCTCAGAAAAACGGTCACCAGCTGTAACGGGTACAAAAGTATATCAAAATTTACTCTCACTTGCAAAGAAAATTGGGTATTAACCGAAATCATCTGCGTTTACACACCATCAGAGGAATAGGACAACGAATAATCGATCAGTCTTTTTATAAGTTGAGAATTATCAACAGTTCTAATGATACATTTATATGCTTTATTTCATTCACATATCTACATGCTTTTTTGAGAGGTTCAGCTCGCATTTACATGTACGAACCGACAGAGAGACATTCTGCAAATTTGGTGAAAATAACACGCATTTTTACTTTATACCTCCTGGTGTACGAAGTACATAGAAAGTATTATAAACATTAAAATGTCCAAAATCTAGATTCTAACGAATCTCCACGTTCCAGACCTCCCTGGATTGAAGAAACCTATTTCTAGTATTACGTCTTTCTGTTTGTGACAAAGATGACTAAAAAAAGGCTTTGATCTAAATGGATGAAATGTGGTAGAGGAGCTTTACATTAAATTTATAGATTTATATCAAATTTTGAGCAATGGACCGATTGAGTATTGCAGTGGAAATCTGTCTGTCCAGCTGTTCGAATATAATTTATCACAACGACTACAAAAAGAAGAGAGATAGATAAATAAAATTCAATCCACAGATTTAACATCTATAGTGTAGATACCCTTTCAAATGTTGAGCCAAATCCAACATGGTATTTGGCTCAATACATGAGATTTGGCGTTTGTACATGGGAAAAACATGGGATTTGGCGTCTGTAGATCCAAACTTTAAGAAACTTGTAAACGCAATAACTAAAATGCAATGAGTTAAATATTTCAATTTGGCTTGCGATTATGCGACTACAAGTGTAGTTTTGTGTCACATTCCGGTTGGGATAAAAAGCGTTTGAAACATAAATTTATCTTTACTAGATAACATGCGAGAAAGTTTTGGGAAGACCACTCATATCGGTTTGAGCTTCCGAGTTCACCTACTGAAAATCGCATATCCAACAATAGATTTTTCGGATTCAAGTAGGTCTGAAACGTGAAAATTCATGAAAATCCCGAAGTTGATTTTTTTAATTGGACATTAAAAATATGGTGGAGGAAATATGAAGAAATTGGCGAGTTTAATATGTCACGAAAAAAAGAATCTCTTCGCCAAAGATGTTCATGATTTAAAAGAAAGGAAATTATCTAAATAATTCAGTGCTCTTGTGAAATGAAATAAATAGAAAGACGGAGAAAACTACATTTATCAAAATACATTGCTTAAAACCAAGATAATTAAAATAACGGAAACAATCTTTTAAAATCATTCATGATTTCCCTATTAATTCACTCACGACTCACTATTAATTCCAGTAGAGCAAAAACGAGCATTGGATCGCCAAGTGGATTATTTATTCACGTTAATAATTCTAGTAAGGTAAAAATTCGTGGAATAACTCTATAAATTACCTATTTTTTAATACCATTACTATTTTCATGAAGTAATTTTAAAGAATGATGTTTACAAATTATGAAGAAATTTTTACGAACTGCAATGTAGCCCTAGTGGGGAAAAGGAAATAGTGATTAGTCATTGAAATTAACATTAATTATATCTTTTAAAATAATTAAATATGGACGTTTGATTCAATTTCGAAGTTATATGAATTCACATGAATATTCTAAATCATGTTTACATGAGGGCGACATTGGTACATAATTTTAACCGTTAGTCGGAAATATTGACGATCATTGAGCTTAGAATTGATAAGTGGAAATTATTTTCCTAAAACAATCCTTTTTTATTACAGTAATACAAATTTGAACATTTTCAGTTTTTAAATTCAAATATTTGCATGCAATGTAAAATGACATATGATATCGAAAAATAAATGCAGGGACATTATGTCATGCAACATTTAATTGAATGTTTAAATGATGTTACATCATGTATAGCAAAGTGCTCTGTAAAATTTTTGAAAAACAGAGTCTATCGAAAGCTGTATGCAGACACAAACGGAATCACGAAAGCTTCATTTAAAAGGCATTCATTCTTCAGTTACGAGTCAAGATCATATGTTAAAGTGAATCCTGCAAGATACAGCAATTTGTCATATTTTTCAAAAGTTGTGTTAGGCCACGAAATATGACTATTTCCATCATATCTAGGAGAACTAGCTTTACACATATATAAGGTAAATACATGAAAAAGGATATGACTCAGGAAGTAAATAAAAATCAATCTTTTTATCAAGGAAGTAGATGCACAGTAGAAAGGAGCCAGCTTTTAGAAATATCAGGCAGCTCATTCTCAAGCTCTTCATCTCAAACAAATGTTCGTTATTAAAAATAAATTTCTATGGTTTTTGTTATTGTTGCATATATTTAATAGTTCAAATCCAGAAGTTCATTTACATGAACATGAAAGTCAATAACAAGCAGGGTGTGCATGGAAATCGAATCACTATTTTTTACTGGCCTGCATTATAATTACTGCTAATTCATAGACAGGAGATTCCAAATACCTTTTTTCGTTAAATATCGCCTTAATGATACTATTTTGGCATAAAATTAAAGCGACGTTAATCGCAGCTAATAAGATGAAAAGAATGGAATTTTTAATTTGTGGATAAAATCATAACTTGCTTTTTTCATGGAGACATTTTACATCTCTAAACATTCCTAATTCTCAGATATGTTTTCTTATTAACTCTTTAACCAGTTGGAATGTAGAAAGTCGTCCTAACTAATCTCTTCTATGACGGCTCGAAAGTAGAAAGTATTTTTGATTATTACATTAAAATCGGCTGAAACGTAGAAATCTTTTCTGAAAATTTTTCTAAGACTGGCTGCGACCTAGAAAATCGTCAATGCTTTCTCCTTTTGTAGTAAGGGTTATTTTATGAATATTCAGAAGCTTGATAGTGAATGATCAATGGGTTAATTGCTAACTTTTGATCATTGGATTAAGTTGTTTGAAATTCTCGAGTTAACTTTTTCAAATACTGTATAAATGATTAAAAATAGGTGACAAACCATTATGTACTTTTTTGATAATACCATTTTCAAAAATATATTATAAAACAAATTATGCAAACAGAATATTGGAACAAAAAAAAACCCTTAAAGAAATTAATAAATTTATTCACTCTTATATTTAATTTTATACATCTTTATAAATAAAGTACAAGGCACAGAAATCACTCTTATTATTGATTGTTGAATGGCAACATTCAAATGTAAATAAACCATTATGCAAATTTCTGGCAGTTTCAATGAACGTTTTGACAACTGCTATGTAAAGAATACTTCACTTAACTTCACTTCATTAGAAATATTATTAGAAATTTCCTGGAGATGTTTCGTCGTGTCTTTAAAAAATACAATCAGGAGAAAATAGAAAAATGGAGAAGTAGGCTTCAAAAAGAAAATTTATTCGACTGCTAAAACAGGCAAAAACATTAGCCAGATATGTAATCGCTACAACTTGCCTGTGGAAATTGATTTTCAAATTTTTAAAAATAATTATATTAGAAAAACAGTCCTTGTATTATCTCAAAAAATTACCTTTATAATTATATTAATTTCATTTCTGTATAATTTTTCACCTTATTTTTTACTCAATTTCAAATTAATCCATTACAGTATTTAATAGTGTGTTTTGTCAATCATTAATTCCTCTTTCATTTCATTTTTTAAATGCATTCCTTATTAATTAATCATTTAACAACCTTCAAAATCAATACTATGTTCGAATAAACAGATCGTCAAAGGCGGCTAGTATAAAAAAAAGTTTATTAATCTCACATTATGTGTAAATTGGCTATAAATGGATTTCAAATTGTATGGATTCAGAAAGCGTATTCTTAGTTCAGAATCAACCTCAACAACAGGATGTACATTACTTGTTTCAAAAGGTCGTCTGATAAAATAACATCCGAATCGAAGTAGTTGAAACTTTCACAAGATATGACCCAACAATAAAAAGTCACATCAAGCCACTAAACACATCGATGTGAATGCTTCCATCAACTTAATGGCTCCCCATCTTCACACACAGACACACTAAACACAGAAAGGGCATCGCGTGTCCCCAATACACTGCGACAGGAAATCAGCAAGGGTGGGTGGAATCGGTCCGAAATGGGGGGTGACACGTGGCGCTCCCCTACCCATCTCGATAACGGCAATAAGTTGATGAGCCTGGATGGATCCTGCCCGGGCAGAATATCAATCACGAACCCGATGTGAGTCGGTGTCTCATTGTTCCCGAGCCCGGTTTGTGTGCGTGTTCCGTCCATGGAGGGGGGAGGGGGTTACAGAGGGTCCCCCCTTTCTTTATTTCTCAGTGTTAGCGATCTTTTTAATGGCGTAAATTGTATTAGAGCATTAGCTAAATGAAACGTACGGGAAGTGTATTAAATGGGGTGTACTGCGCAGTCCTGTTGGCCAAACTCGTGTTTACTCCGCTGGCTGATTGTAGGGATGTTGCGTCTGTGCGTGCGTTTGAAATGACACGTTTGGTAAAGGATAATTGTGTAACCGTGCGCTACGAATTCTGTTCATGTTTCGTTGTACACATACTGCAATTTCAGATCAATGTTTTAAAGTTTAGTATCAGGAACATTGATCTGAACTCTACCACTATACTCCACGTCATCACTCTTGTTTACTTCATTTTTGGTATATTCTACACTAATAGCACATCATCAAATTCAATACATTTAACTGAATTATAATTTTATCTGACAGAGAATGTGGGCTGTTTTGACAGATAGCTGTAATGAAAGAAAAAAAAGTTACTCAGTTGTGGGCCACTCTAGTATCCAGGAATACTTGTAATGACTTGTTCATCAAAAATTTATGTATATATTCTGGTTTTAATGGAACTAATTATTTGACAATCCATTTTTAGATTTCTTGTATAGAACTAACATAGTAAAAATGCAAATGGACAAATAATTATTCATCGATAAATATCAAAATTTTATTACAAATCCGTGCCGTAATATTCAATTTCTAATTTTTATGCATTATCAATCTAAACCATTTCTTGTTTATTATTTTGATTATTTCTTCATTTAATTAATCATAAACAACTCATTAGAATATTTCAATATTTTCAACTTATTCAATTTACCCTGTTTTTCTGAAGAAAATGCTTCTGGCAAATTTGACAATGATTTACTGCAACTACGATGCTATTGACGGTATGCAGGTTAAGCATATTCATAAATTATATTATATATATACACACACACACAATAGTAATAAAAACCGAGTTAAAAGAAGAAAAAAAAGTATCAAAATTGAACCAAATAAAATAAGAATCCGGCCTGAAGACTTTCTCAAGGGTCACCCTCAGGCAGGGATTAAAAAAAAGGGATTTTTTTCTGTTATATATATATATATATATATAATGAACGCGCTTTTTTAAAAATTATTTCTTACAAGTCAATGCAAATCAGAAACTTTTCAAAAATAAAAATATAATTGTAAAAGCGAATGGTATTGAAAGTTATTAAAAAAATATATTTGGGAAAATTACACTCTTATCTCTATTTATTTAGCATAATCTAAGACAATTTATTTTCCATTAACTGTGCATATTCGTTTACCTAATATAAATGAAATGCTCGCTACTAAAATATAGCAAATCTAGTATAGCTTTGTGTGAAAAAGAAACATGTTTGCAACTAGGCAAAGTGGATATTATGAAAATTAATTTTTAGTCGAAGCAAAAATAATACAAGCTATAATAATTAATATCAACATAAAAAAAAAGAAAGAAGAAAGCGTACACAGAGGCATAACTTGAGTGGGGCAGGCAACAGGGCATATTCAAAGAGACACACAGTTAAAATAGTTAAAATTAGGCATAAATTAGTTAAATAATGATTTTTTGATATGATAATAATGATTTTTTTAAACTTTCTTCCCCATATCTAATATAAAGTTTCTTAAAAGATTCTTAATTTTTTCCCCTTTTTTAGATTTACTTCTTCCGATTAATTCTTAACTACGTACGATGCTCCTTAAATTATCTAAGCAAATATCATTTTTGACATTTTGTAAAGAAACTAATCACGTTAAAATATTTTATGTAAATAATCCCACATTATGTGAATAAACGAAGATGGTGATATTTTTTATTCATCAAATATTCAATTAAAAAACGATTTATATTTTGAAATGACTAATGAACTGCTCAAAATTGTTATAAATTAAATTATACTGAATGAGAAATGGGAATAATTAATAAAAGGGCTCAGTGTATTGAATTAAGTAGAAACTAAGTAAATAAAAAGTTAGGCGATAGTAGTGGTGTGGATATAACAACAAATTAATTAATTGGAAATTTTCGCTTCTTTTTGAGATTGAAATGAATTTAGTTCATTGTAAATAGGAATCAGAACATCCAAAAAACTTTGTGTATTATATATATCTTAAAATACTAAATGCGAATTTTTCGCTGGAGTTCATCTTTACTTTACCAAATGATTCAGTCTGAAACGGTTTTGCAGCCAATAATCAATTATTGTAATCATCTGCACAATATTTTACATTGACTAATTAATCAAATAACTGCTCTATATAATATAATTAATTAAAAACAAATACAATTTTTCATACCAATTCGAAATTTTTTCATTTATTAAAAATTAGTGCTGAATTCTTATTTTCATTTTTTTAAATGCAAAATATTAATTCATCGTCTTTACTTAATTTGAAAGTAAGTGTTTTGAATTAAAAAATAATTTTAGTTCAATTAATTTTTTATGAAACAAATTTTAATCAATTTTCTATTCTTATCTTATATATTTTCGATTATTGTGGCATCGATTGCTTGAGTTAGTTTCTTAAATTTGTTTCAATGAAAAATAAATTTCCAAATACTTAAACCAAATTCTCTTTTAAAACGATCCATCACAAAGGCTCTTCTGAAAAATTTACCCTAGATAAATTTTAAATTTAAAAGAATTCTAAATCAATAATGAATTTAAAATTTATATTACCACCCGTTGTCTCAAATTTGATTTTAAAAATTATGTTAACTGCTTTTTAAAATACATTCTTAAATTGGATTTCGGCATTCTTCTGTTCTGTTTGCAACCATTTTTATTTAAAATTAAATTTTTGACATTAAATTCTTACATATCTATTTGCAAAAATCTTAATATATCCTGTCATTATAATTTTTTTAGAAAATATTTTTTTGGGAATGGATTCTTGAATTCATCAAATTTTTATAAAATTGTATAATTAATCTGCTTAAATAAATGAACAGCACACATCAATATTTACTAATTTTTTTAAAATTCTCAAAATAAGAAATATTGCAATTTGTTTATGATAAGCATAGATAAGGATTTCGACAGCTTTAGAAGCTATGAAAATCTCATAAATAATTTACTTAATAAGACATGAAGGATCTAATCTTGAAATAAAAGTTACTTAATTCTTAAGATAAGACCAGAAAATGAGCGAAAGAATCGAATATTCGCAAGCTGTAAAACCACTTGCGAAAGCTGTAAAACCACCACCTTTCATTGCTTAAGAGTTAAGTAAAACTGTCGATTTAAAAAATAATCCACGTTACAATAATCTCAACAGAAGAAAGACAAACGATTTAAAAATTTGATGAAGCAGGGAAATTAAGTCTGGTTGACATTTAAGTAAAAAAAAAACTACTGTTGCAAACCATGCATAAAAATATTTTAAATTTATTTTTTTAAATTAGGGAAATAGTGCACAACTAAATACCATTGAAAAGTTGAGTTTTTAAAGTTGTTGTACAATTGTTTTGAATTTTAAAGTAATGCAGGCAGTAACTATTTATATATACGAGACAATATTTTCAGAAATTATCACTAACACTATGAAAATTTCGTTTAATTGTAGCTTAATGGAAATTAATTCTTTGAAAAATTGCTTAGAAGTGCACATTGCAATTCCCTAAAATATATTTATTTCAAGTTTTATAACATTAGTTCTAACAATTTTCCCTCTAGTGCGCCAAAGGACAGATAGAAAAGAAACATTCACATATCTGTTGTTTCTTATGGCACTTGCCACGGACAAGCCCGCTGTTCGAAGACAGCCGATTTATACCTGAGGGGGAGCGCGCCTCTTGTTTTTATCATAGAGCCAACTAGGCCAAGAGTACAACTTGACTACACACACGTCACAACCCTTTTTTACGGGGCGGACTTTATTCACGCATTTCATTCACTCATTCATAGATCGTAATTTAGACCTGAATCAGAGAACGATCACCCCTGATCTAGAGTATAAGTAGATGCAACATAATACATCCATAGAGACTTTAAATACAAAAGGCCCTTTCATTTGAAAGTTCATTAATAATATATCAATGCTTTTTAAAATTAAAAAAATAATTTCGAAAATTTTTAATGAAATTTTGCTATCCTTGTTCAGGAAAAGTTTCAAATATTAATAGTTCCATCCATTAAAAATGATTTAAATAGTTATTAATTCAAATAGTTATTTGTGTGAAATTTTATATGTATAAAAAAAGATCAACATTAATCTCCAATCAGTTTGTTGAGGGTCTTTGGCACGGATGTTTTTAAGGATCGCACTCTAAAATAATCACATATTATGCATATTTCGATTTGTCAAACATTACGTTTTAAAATATAATTTCAAATATTTTTGGACATTTTTTTTTTTCAAAATTGCGGTTATGACGACTATATTACGTAATTTTTTAATAGTTTAATCAATATGTTTTAATAATTAAGATGATTGACCAGTTGCTAAACCATATGAATTCAAAATTTTTTATAGATAATTATTTACAACTTATCAATTTTTTACCCAGGCATAACAATTATTTGGAGGGATATGATGATTGGAGTTTTTTAAAAAAATGGGTTGTGGTGCTGCTTTGATATTTACCCTAAGCGTCATTTTATGGAGGTACTCTTCAGCGCTACATAAATAAAAAAGAAAATTAATGACAGATTTCCTTTATTTTTCTTACAACATACAAATAAAATATCTAATATAAGAATTTTTGCAACAGAAATGCTCCGATGTAAAAGTAAATAATACGAAATATATATTAAGAAGGAAAAAAAAATGTTTCCACGCATTTTATTCGTTTTTTTTTTTTTTTTTTTTTTTTTTAACAATTTTATTTAACTTGTTCCGTGCTAGTGAAAATGGAATTTTTAGTAGATTTAGTTCGAGAGTTTTTAAAGTTTGTACACTGACATATTTCCAATAATTATATATTTTTAGGGCTTAATTATCAACCGTTTTTATAATTTAATTAATATTTAATTCCGTGCAAGTATCGCAACTAATGAACATGAAATAAAATTAATATCAAATTTCGTAATATTTATGATATTAAATAATGAATTAAGGACTAAAAGGGAAAAAAATATTCAGAATCAAATAAAATGAACACTTTTTAGCACACTTATAAAAATATTCTTTGAAGAATTGTTTCTATTCGGAAATGTTATTTAATTTCAGTGAATGGTTTCCTTTTTCCCGCTGTCTGAAAACAACCAAAACGCCTACAACTGATACCAGTCAAGTTTCACTAGAGTCCCCTTTTTCAGAAATGCAAGCCTGTGGCCATCTCTTTGACGCTCGGATGGACAATTCCGCCTCCTTTTTCAATTTCTTTAATGCACCCGATGGAACGTTCTGATTTGAAAGGGAGTCGCCTTCCTGCTGACTTCTTCAGACTTAATCGGAGCATTCCTGGCCAAAAACAAAAGAAAATGGCCCTTCTTCTGGGCTTTCCCACACTTGTTATTTAATGAGGCATTTAGAATCAAGAGACGGGGGCTTTTAGTGGCTAAAGCATCGCTTAATTTAGAGAAGACGAGCCTCTTCTTATCCGGATCTTCTTTAGCGTGGCTTTGAATAAACAAATGATTGGCTTTTACTTATTTTAATCATGATACTCGGCAGTTGTAGATGACATTATTCTAGTTCATTGTTTAGCAAAATTATCTTTTGTATTTAGAGCAACCAAATGACTTTCTTTCATTTAAAAAGAATAAATTTATTGATGAGTATTATAGGAAGTTTGACGTTATAAGTAAGGTTTATATAAAAACCGACTTTTTGAAAAACCAGTTTTCGAACTCAATATTTCCAAAAAACTGGTTTTAGCCGGTTACGGAATTTTTGTCAAAAAAAAAAATTAGAATAGAAGAAAATATTTTATTTAGTTTATATAAAATTACAAAAAGTCAAAATATAAATAAAAAAAATTAAGGATTACATATACATATTACTTACACAAAATAACGAAAACTCAAACAAAAATTTCAAATAATACTTATTTTTACTAATTGTAATTTCCGCTAAGAAAACAGGTAATTTAAAAAAAACAACTATAAAATATCTCTTGAACGGTGGCTAAGTCTTATTTTGGACATAATATTGCCAGAAATTGAAAATACTCGTTCATTAGCTACTGAACTTGGTTTTATAGTTTTCATGGCATCAAATAACAAATCTAAGTTTTTTGTTCTTTTATTCGTTGCCTCAAGTAATGAAAATTCAGCTTTCATTGTCTTTGTATTTGTAAGTTATTCTTTAGGGTCTTCAAGAAATTTATGAATTGATTTTTCCATGCCTTCTTTTAAAAAAGCATTACTCTGATGAGTAGTTTCTTCATCAGAATTTGGAAATATTCTAGACAATATCTTTCCAGGTAACTTAATTATTTCGGTTTTTGAAGCTAAAAGAAAGCTGAACTAGAAATGTTTTGTGGATTTTGCAAATACAAAAAAAGAATTGCTACTTCTATTTGCCTTCTTTCTTGAATTCGTTCTTCTAAAGCATATAATAATTTCAAACTTATTTCAGTGTATAAATTTTTTTAGTTTATGTTTACAGAAATTCAAATATACCTTTTCACTTATTAATAAACTGGCATCTCGTCACCCTAACCCTTCAGCTGCCTGACGAATCGGTCCAAAGAGCGGTTTTCTTAATTTAAAAATCGGTTTTCAAATGTGACAAATTTACTTTAAAAAACCTGTTTTTTTAAAACCGAGTTTTAAAAACCTTCAAACTCTTAATTATGAATATTAGAGGAAGCTAAATAAGTATTAGAGGAAGTTAGTTATATTAACGTCTTGATTTTAAAGCAACACTAGGACTATTTTGGGACGGACCTCGTCATTTTGAACCGCGGTCAGATGACGAGGGTGACACCTGGGCTGGAACTCTCCTCTATAAATTTCCACACCACACCAGCGGGAGGACTTTGGGGCCCGACGGATTTAACATGCACCAGACCCACTTACACGACGGTTTTTCGGTGGAATTGTGTCTCGAACCAAAAACCCTCCGGTTCCGAGTCCGAGACCTTACCACCAGCTTCTGCGGACCCTGAGTATTAGAGGAAAATTGTTTATGTGATTTTATTATTTATAATATTTTGTTTTTATTTAATTACTTTATTTGTATTTTTGTTTCTTTGTATATGTATTCATACAGTAAAGATTAATTCTGAACATAGATGGCGCAGTATGCGCTAACCCATGTGTATGTTTGGAATGTGGGGGAAGCGCACTTAAGCTGTTTTTGTAAACACTTCTCCCTGAGAGTTGGTGTGAAACTGGTGCAAGTAGGCACCGCTCGCTCTTTTGTTAGCGGCAAAAAGAAGTATTCGTTCGCTCTTTGTTAGCGGCAATTTCTACTTTAATTGTATATAGTATTATGTGTTACCTTATATATGTGAAGTCATCGTCCATGTGTTGTTATATGTGTGTGTGTTCAAAATAAATAAGAAAAGAGACAAGAAGGCATCTTTCCTTGGCTTAAATACACACAACCAGCTCTACACATATAAAATTGGAGGCACCGACGAGATGTCAGCATGAGAAACAGATAAGTTTCTTTCATTTGTTTCTTATTATTATTGATTATTAATTTGGTGTTTTTAAAGAGAAGAACATCTGAAGAGTTAATAAGAAGTGCTCGAATTGCGAGCGAACATAATTTGCTTTAGTTTCGGTTCCGTTTCGCAAACGATTTGTTATATAATTTCTTTTCAACATGGACGATCCGAAAAGATATAAGGAACACATAACGCAAATTAAAGTCGCAAGAGGCAAAGTTAAGGCCTCCTTAACTAGATTAGAACATTCTGCAGATGAATTAGAATCAAAAAATGAAGTAGTGATTCGTTTGCAGAGGTTAGAAGAACTTTTGAAAGAATTCGAAAAATTAGATTCAGAATTAACTATTGAGGATTCTGAAATAGAGGAATTCGAAAATAGATATTTTTCCTTGAAATTAAAGTTTCAAAATAAAATTGATGTCTTTAATAGATCTCAATTTATTTCTGCTCAAACACAAAGTTCTTCAGTGCAATCTATTGCGAATTTTCGTTTACCAAAACTTACTATTCCAGTGTTTTCTGGTAAATTTGAAGATTGGATGAACTTTAAGGATTTATTTGTATCCACAGTTCATTCGCAGCTTTCACTAAGCAATAGCCAAAAATTTCAGTATTTAAAGGGTTTGTTGTCTGATGAACCCGCTTCTTTAATTAAGCACATACCGTTGTCCAATGATTCCTATGAAGAAGCATGGGGAAAATTAATGGACAGGTATGATAAGAAGAAGAAAATAATTAATGCATTAATCAAAACATTTTTAGAACAAAAAGGCATCTCTCAAGCCAATTCAACGAATTTGCGAAATATAGTTGACACGAGTGATGAGGTGTTGAGAGGGTTAAAAGCTTTAGGAGAAGAGGCATCTAGCAGAGATCCATGGCTAATTCATTTGTTATTGCAAAAATTAGATCCTGAAACAAGAAGACTTTGGTCCGTGAAAACTTCAGAAATATAATTTCCTACGTGGGAAGAATTCTTGGAATTTTTAAATACCAGATGTTCATCTCTTGAATTAATGGTTTATTATGAATCTGATACTAAAATTCCTACTAAGTCTAATTTTGTTGCATGTGAAAATATTCAAAGAAATAAAAGTGATAAAAATTGTTTGAAATGTTCGGGAATGCATAAATTGTTTAAATGTATTAAATTTAGAAATATGGATCTGAATGCTCGGAAGAATTTTGTAAAACGAAACTATCTTTGCTTTTTATGTTTGAATTCTCATAAAATTAAGGATTGCTCTAATAGTCATTTAAAATGTACCATATGTAAAGGAAACCATAATTCACTCTTGCATGAAGATGTTAAAAGGGTAGTAAATAGTGCACGTGTTTCAGAATCCGAACCCGAACCTAACGATCAAACCCCAAAACACCCCTCCGAAGACGACATCCGCCCAGGGGGAGAAACGCAACGCAATAAATCAGTGGAACCTCAAAGGCCTGTTAGTTCTAGCACATGTCTAAACAACTCCAAATTTATAACCTTCCTCCCCACGGCAAAGGTTTTACTGTATAATAGTGGGGGTGATTCTTTCTTATTCAGAGCTTTACTAGATAGTGGTTCGGAGTCCAGTTTTGTCAGTGAAAATGTAATAAATATTTTAGGACTAAAAAGAAAGAATGCTAGAGTGTCTCTAAGTGGGATAAGTGGGGTTCAAGCAGGAACCGCACGCGGCTCAGTTAATTTAAAAATTGGGTCAAGATTTAGTGAAGAATGTGTGACAGTTAATGCTTTTATTTTAAATAAGGTTACTTCTCAAATTCCAGTTGAGAATATTAACATTAAAGAATTAGATTATTTGAAGGGCATCCCTCTGTCAGATGAAGATTTTTCAAAGCCATCCGTATGTGATATAATTTTAGGTTCTGATTGCTTTTTCTCAATCCTTCGTAATGGAAAAATTAGTGGGTCTGAAGGACAACCAATTGCGCAAAGCACAATATTTGGATGGGTTGTCGCAGGTCAGATTCGAAGCGATTCTATTTCATCATCGTACACACAATCGCATCTGATTTCCGTTGAAAGTGATTGTAACATTGATTCTGTTTTGCAAAAGTTTTGGCAAATGGAAGAGTTGCCGGATAAAAAGTTTCTTATGTCAGATGAAGAAGAATTTTGTGAAAATCATTTTAAATCGACTTACAGAATAAATGATCAGGGTCGATTTGTTGTAAGATTACCTGTTTATAAGGACATTAATCAGTTAGGAGATACAAAGGGAATGGCTATTTCTAGGCTTCTAGCTATGGAAAGGAAATTTAAGTTTGACTCAGAATTTGAAATGGAATACAAGAGTTTTATGAGAGAATATGAAGAATTGGGGCATATGTCACCTAATAAAGATTTTGATTCTTCTAAACCGGATTGCTTTCTTCCTCATCATGCTGTGCAAAAGAAAGACAGCATTACAACCAAATTTCGATTTGTGTTTGATGGATCCTGCAAACCGCCTAACTTTAATTCGTTGAATTCAGTTTTGGGGGTAGGAAAATTATTGCAACCAGATATATTTACTATTCTTGTCAGATTCAGACTAAATAAAGTTGCTTTCACTTCCGATATAAAGCAAATGTATAGACAAATTTTAATTGATTCAGAAGATCAAAATTTGCAAAAAATAGTGTGGAGAAATTCACCTGATTCCACTATTAAGGAATACAAACTTTCTACTGTAACTTATGGAACTTCATCCGCTCCATTTTTAGCTACTAGATGTTTACATCAAATAGGCTTGGATTCTCAAATTATAAATCCTGAAATATCTAAAATAATTCAAAATTCCTTTTATATGGATGACTTGATGGCTGGAGCAAAATCTAATGAAGAAGCAATCGCGTTAATTCAAAAATTGTCGGAAATTCTAGATGCCCGAGGATTTCACTTAAGAAAGTGGCGTTCTAATTCTCCACATGTCTTAAATAATTTAGCTGAATGCCTGAGTGCTAATGAATCTAATGTGGAAATTCATCCCGAAAACTGTTCTAAAACTCTGGGACTTATTTGGAACTCTTCTACTGATTGCTTTGTTTTTAAAATTGACTTTAATTTTGAGAATGAAATCACCAAAAGATCTTTTCTGTCACAATCAGCAAGGCTATTTGATCCTTTGGGTTTTCTTTCACCCTGCACAATATTAATAAAAATCTTTTATCAGCAGTTATGGGTGCTGAAACTTGATTGGGACAGTGCCTTGCCGGAACATTTTGCAGTTAAGTGGCGTAAATTCAAAAAGGAATTTCAGCAAATATGTCACATTTCTATTCCGAGATGGCTTCTAACTACAGAAAAGGAAATTACTCTTCATGGATTTTCGGATGCATCGGAATCAGCATATGCCTGTGTAATTTATGCGGTTCAAAGAACTGATAATGGTGTTACGAAAGTCACTATTTTAGCAGCTAAAAGCAAGGTAGCTCCGCTAAAGCCTGTATCCATTCTACGGCTGGAGTTAAATGGAGCTCTCCTGTTAGCCCGATTATTATCTGTTCTAATTAAAACTTTTAATGGTCATGTTATTAATATATATGCTTGGACAGATTCTCAAGTTGTTCTTTCCTGGTTGTCTTCACCTCCTCGAAATTGGAAGCCCTTTGTTGCCAACAGGACTTCAGAGATATTGGACCTCATCCCTCAAAATAGATGGAGGTATGTGCCGTCAAAGGAAAATCCAGCAGATATAGGATCCAGAGGTTTGTCTCCTAAGGATCTGCCAGACTGTCCTCTATGGTGGGAGGGCCCTACTTTCCTAACATCATCAGAGGCTGACTGGCCAAAGCAACCAGTATTCAAAAACAATGACTCTGTCCTTAAGGAAAAAAAAAAACTGCATGTGTATTTGCTGCAATTTTGAAAAATGACTTAATAGATTCATTAATTGAAAAATACTCGTCATATACTAAGTTAATTAATGTATTATGTTTTTGTATTAGATTTATAAATAATTGTAAAACTGGTAAAGTTAATAATTCTACAGGTATAGTTGAACCTATAACTTCAAAGGAAAGAATTTTTGCTCGTAATATTATTGTAAAATATGTTCAAACTGTATTTTTTGATGCTGAAATCAATTGTATAAGGTCAAACCAACCAATGCCAAAGAAAAGCCCACTATCAGCACTTTGTCCATTCATTGATAAGGACGGGTTGCTCAGAGTGGGAGGGCGTCTTCAAAATGCATCTTTGCAGTATAATGCAAAACATCCTATCATATTACCTAACCAGCATAAATTAAGTATTCTGATTGTACAGTATTTTCATATTTTAAATTTGCATGCATGTGGTAATTTGTTAATGGGTATTTTACGCCAAACATTTTGGATATTAAATGTTAAAAGAATAGTTAAAAAATGTGTATTAAATTGTGTTGTATGTTGTAGATTTAGAAGTAATATGTCAAAACAATTAAAATCGGTGATATTGCAATTATTAAAGAAGACAATAGTCCCCCAGCAACATGGCCTCTTGGTAAGGTTGTAGCTATACATCCTGGTAAGGATGGGGCCATAAGAGTAGTAACATTAAAAACTTTGAAAGGGCTTTTTAAAAGGCCTATAGTTAAACTGTGTATTTTACCTGTGCATCAAGAATGACTTCTTGATGGGTGGGAGTATGTTTATGTGATTTTATTATTTATAATATTTTGTTTTTATTTAATTACTTTATTTGTATTTTTGTTTCTTTGTATATGTATTCATACAGTAAAGATTAATACTGAACATAGATGGCGCAGTATGCGCTAACCCATGTGTATGTTTGGAATGTGGGGGAAGCGCACTTAAGCTGTTTTTGTAAACACTTCTCCCTGAGAGTTGGTGTGAAACTGGTGCAAGTAGGCACCGCTCGCTCTTTTGTTAGCGGCAAAAAGAAGTATTCGTTCGCTCTTTGTTAGCGGCAATTTCTACTTTAATTGTATATAGTATTATGTGTTACCTTATATATGTGAAGTCATCGTCCATGTGTTGTTATATGTGTGTGTGTTCAAAATAAATAAGAAAAGAGACAAGAAGGCATCTTTCCTTGGCTTAAATACACACAACCAGCTCTACACAAAAATGAATATAAAAAGCACGTCGCATCTTTCTTAACATCACAATTCTAAGAAATTCTTAATTATTTTTTAATGTTTTAGTATGTAATTTAATCAACAACGAAAGTGTATATCATGTCTAAAACAAGTTGATGTTATGTCTATATGTCTGTCTGCCCCAATTTGTGTGAACAATATAAAACAGAACCACAGCGAAAGAGATAATGAAATTCAGCGCGTTGTCCGAAAACCAATTCCGCTGATCTATTTCAAAATTTGACCAGAATTTACACTATCGGGATATATTTTTCCACATCTTCAATAAGTTGTTTGGGTGTAAAGAAAGGAATTACATTTACCAAGATGTTTTCAAGTTTGTACGTTGACATTCATATTGCACTAGTATGTATATTTTTAATTATTTTATTTATTCGTCCACTCATTGCCACTCACAACCAAATAATGTATAAATTTTATCACTTTACGCAAATACTTAGGTATATAAATTATGGCACGTGATTCTACTTAAGGTAATTTGAAATCTAGTATTGAATATTTGCTTATGCTTTTAATTTCCTATAATAGAAATAATAAAATAATCTAAATTCTTTTCTTTTGCTGTATCATTAATTCCACAAGCAATGCAGACTTTTATTATAACCAAAGCATTGAAATTTTGTTGTATTTTGGAGCGTAAAATAGTTGGAAATAAATAAATAATAACAATAATTAATACAATAAAGACCCATATAACATTAATGACAGTTTTATGTAGAAGAGAGGCGAAAAATCGTGGGAATACATTCCAGAATTTTCTTATTTTTCTTTCGTAGTACCATTAATTCCACAATTAATAAGAATTTTTATTTCATATAACTAAGGCACTGAATTTTTACAGAAGGTTAAGGTAGAACATAGTTGGAAAATAATAAATAGTAAAAACAAATTGTTCAATAGGAATTGAACAATTGTTGTAGCAATAATTAGTATAGTAAATACTTATATTAATGATATTTTTATATAGGGGAGAAGAAAAAAAATCGGGGGGATAACATTCCAGAATTCTATCATTTTTCTTTTGCTTATACCATTGATTCCACAAGCAATAAGGATTTTTATTTTGTTATAAATGAGGCACTGAATTTTTACAGAAGGTTAAGGTAGAACATAGTTGGAAAATAATAAATAGTAAAAACAAATTGTTCAATAGGAATTGAACAATTGTTGTAGCAATAATTAGTATAGTAAATACTTATATTAATGATATTTTTATATAGGGGAGAAGAAAAAAAATCGGGGGGATAACATTCCAGAATTCTATCATTTTTCTTTTGCTTATACCATTGATTCCACAAGCAATAAGGATTTTTATTTTGTTATAAATGAGGCACTGAATTTTTACAGAAGGTTAAGGTAGAACATAGTTGGAAAATAATAAATAGTAAAAACAAATTGTTCAATAGGAATTGAACAATTGTTGTAGCAATAATTAGTATAGTAAATACTTATATTAATGATATTTTTATATAGGGGAGAAGAAAAAAAATCGGGGGGATAACATTCCAGAATTCTATCATTTTTCTTTTGCTTATACCATTGATTCCACAAGCAATAAGGATTTTTATTTTGTTATAAATGAGGCACTGAATTTTTACAGAAGGTTAAGGTAGAACATAGTTGGAAAATAATAAATAGTAAAAACAAATTGTTCAATAGGAATTGAACAATTGTTGTAGCAATAATTAGTATAGTAAATACTTATATTAATGATATTTTTATATAGGGGAGAAGAAAAAAAATCGGGGGGATAACATTCCAGAATTCTATTATTTTTCTTTTGCTTATACCATTGATTCCACAAGCAATAAGGATTTTTATTTTGTTATAAATGAGGCACTGAATTTTTACAGAAGGTTAAGGTAGAACATAGTTGGAAAATAATAAATAGTAAAAACAAATTGTTCAATAGGAATTGAACAATTGTTGTAGCAATAATTAGTATAGTAAATACTTATATTAATGATATTTTTATATAGGGGAGAAGAAAAAAAATCGGGGGAATAACATTCCAGAATTCTATCATCTTTCTTTTGCTTATACCATTAATTCCACAAGCAATAAGGATTTTTATTGTGTTATAAATGAGTCACTGAATTTTTATTGAAGGTAATGGAGTAACATAGTTCGAAAATAATAAATAATTTTTAAAAAAATCGTTCAGAAGTAACAATAGTTAGTGCAGTAAATACTTATATTAATGATAGTTTTATGTAGGAGACAAAGCACAAAGATAAATGATGGAACAGTATTCCAGAATTTTATTAAATTCCATAAAAATATTTCTATCATTTTGCGAAACTTCGACTAATAGTAAAAATTAAAAACGCACATGGAACTTCGTCCAAATGTGAATTGCAAATTTTATAATAATTTTAAATACACTTTTAATATGTTCTATTCAATTTCAAAATAAATATAAAGCATAAACGATGGAATGAGTTATTTTTCTCGGATTAAATTGCTAGACTGGATCCAAAAAGAATGTTTAAAGATCTAAATTTAATAAGCTATTCTTCGATTCGGCCCTGGATTTCCTAATTGCTGAATTTCATGTTTAACATTCTTCTAGATCGCGAGACATATCTCTTTCTATTCTTTCTTTCTCACCAATCGATCACAAGTAAAAGTTCGGTAAAACAACTTGTCCCGTTTAACCCCTGACGTTGGCATTCGTACAGGAAGTCCGCTCTGCTGCAGAACAACCCCTCGAACAGACGAAAAAATGGTTCCTTCAAATTCATTCACAAGATGAGGAAATCGACCGGACTACTCCAATACCCTTTTGACATTTAGGGTTGCTCAGTGGGCCTTGACGGTAACTAACTGAAACGAAAGCGGGAATGAAAGAAAAAAAAGTTCTTTCTTCCCAAACTGAAAATATGACAATATTTCATTCTCCGTTTTGTTGGCAACGTTCCAAACCGTTCGGTTATCGACTGCAGAGATTTTCACGTTCCATATACCCCCTTGGCTCCACCCCTGTTCCCGTTCGAGGGCCAATAGAATCCCTCTGACGTCACGCCGCAGAGGAGAAATGTCACGAAGTTTTTGATGGCTCTGTCTTGTGTTCGATTTTTCCCTCTTCTCTGCGTCGCAGCAGACGATTTCGTAGGACCACCTTCTGACTTTCACCTCCCCCCCTTTGGGTTCCTCAACTCTTACATCTGCCAACATAACAGAATACGTGAATTATATTTAATTTAAATGTTTGTCTTGTGCGTAGGTGTCCCGAGCGCAAAAGTTTCCGAATTGTTAGCAACTTCCACGCTGGGTCGTTTTTCCTGTGAAACGCGCAGTTCTTGCGTGGGAAGCAATTTTACCGCTAATTTCGTCTGAGTGGGGATGTTATTGGGCGTTTGATCTCGTTCTAAAAGGGTCTAACGATAATTTTTGATCTTTATTAATTATAGTGTATTTATTTTTTCGCATGTAAAAGTTTTCTTGCTTAGAAGGTCATTTTCTATTTATGGTAACTTCACATCGAGTGGGTATTAATTATTTCGGATCTTTTTCCCCATTTTAGAATGTAACGACGAATATATTTATAAGATATTTTAATTAAATAATAAATTAAGTAAAATATTCTAATTATTAAATAATCACTAATCACAAATCATTTTTGAAATGTTTAATTTGCAGTTCGTAGGTAGATTGAAATAACATCGAGTGTCTATTTTTGATTCAATGTTTCACTATATTTAAATGTTTGAGAACTTCTTTTAACGCTGATCATTAGATAAAAACAACCAAATATATGATACTGTAAGCTACAATTTAAAAAAAAAAAAATTTTTTTAATAAAAACCTTTTGTGTGTAGTTAAAGTTATTGGAATGGTTATGACTTTTTAAAATTGATAACCTAATCACCATTTTAAGGAATTATTGTGGAATTTTTCCATATTTTTAAAGATCGTTGAATTTATTCCTTAAAAATGTAGAATTTTTGAACGTGCAAATGTTATACAAGGATTTACAAGTTTGTTAATAATTTATTTTGTATTCTTTTGATGATAAGATATATTTCTAAATCATTTTACTTTTCAAATGACGAGATTATTGTGTTCAATATTTATAATAAGAAACAATTGCAATTTCTTCCTATTTTCATTATAAAATACTTAATGAAGTAAAGGCTTCAGAACTTCAGTCTACTCTTTTTGCAAAAAAGTTTTCGAAGGAAATATCTAAGATATACGAGAGAGATGAGAAATATATTTTTGTAGCTTTGCTTCGAGAATTTTAATGCATAGGAGATAAATCTATTAAATTATGGGAAAGAGAACTGAATGTTGTTAGAAACTTCAAAATCTATAGACCCTTTACCATTGGCACTTTTTCTTACAGTCCTTCTTATCGCATATGAAAGACTTTATCTCGATATTAAGTTAAAAAAAGTAGTTTTTGATGGTTATTTAATGCTTTACTTAATGTTACTACTGATTCTACTACTGAAATTTAAGGCTACTGATATTTTGAATGTAGCTATTATAATTCACCTTTGAAAATGATAGAAACTCCGAGTAGCATTAATACTGGTTACATCATCAATGGTGTAGCTACGCAATTGGTAAGATACGATTCTCCACCCCCCTCCTCCTCCCCCAAATTGTAATCATTACTAATGGTGATCGCATCAATTTTTTTTCACTGCTTCAGCATATTTAGTTTAAAAATTTATTTAAAGCACACTAAAATTTTGATCCATGGCGCTCTCGAAGAATGTCGATTGGAGCCCCTATCCCTACTAATTTCTCTATCCTAATGTCTCTATGTATCGCATACTTAATTTATGAGGACTTAAAATTACAATAAAATGCATTTCAAATTTTTAACGTAACCAAAGAAACAAAATACGCGAGTATGTCTAAAAGAAGCGATACAAATTTTCTTTCCTTCATATTTTTCATGCAATTTCTTTAAATATGACCTAAATTACGTTGAATGTATTTCAAAGAGTTTATCAATCTGTATAATCCACTCACAGCACTGAACATATTAGATTTATAGAAAAAACAGTCCTTACATTTATTTAAGTGTAATCTTGCACATAAAATATAATCAAATCATTTATCTTATTACTGAAGCCTGGAGTACACATTTTAAAAATGTTGGACAAATTACTTTATTATTACTAATGCCTGGAGTACACATTTTAAAAATGTTGGACAAATTACTTTATTATTACTAATGCCTGGAGAACACATATGAATAATGTCGGACAAATCACTTTATTATTTCTAAAAACCGAAATGCATATATGAATAATGTCAGACAAATCTTTATCTTATTACTAAAGCCCGGAGCTCACGTATGAATAATGTCGGACAAATCATTACCAATATAAGTCTCTGAGAATGGAAAATGGAGCAAATATTGTATATACATACTTTCAGTTCTGTACTGATTTCCCTCTGATAACTAGAAAAGTACTAATAAATTATGCAACGCTTGTGCATCGCCGGAAATAAGTGTGCAGTACCTAAATGCCCTCAGCTTACTAAGGGCCATTAATCATGTCTCTGACATTTTGTTACTCTTGACTTGTCCGATACAAATTGCATGTACACCAAGCCTTAGAGCAAAGTGTCAGCTTTCTTATATGACAAAGCCATTTGGTTTTTACAAGGAGACTTTCTATGCAGCTAATGGATTTTAGCTATGAATAAGGCTACAACGTCAAAACGCCTCGTAAGCCTCAATTTTTTCGAAAACACCTTACTTAAAATTCCGCCCCCCCCTCAAAATGTTAATTTTTTTAATATTACTACTGTTTGTAATTATTAATCACCATCTTAATACATACCCACTCGCTATGTAATTCCACTGTCATGCCAATACAGGTCACTGCCATATCATCTTTTCTGTCCGAAGGTTAAGAACTTTGCGTTCGAGAACTCCATGACTCATCTCTCAAATCGGTAATTTGTTTCAGATTCAAAAAAAAGTTCTTAAAGAAGTCAATAGAAACACAAAAATTGGCAGAAAATATTTCATTAACCAAGCAAAAATTCACACAGTTTCTATAATAATATTTCGTACACTTACAGAAAGAAGGCAAATATCACCCCCTCCCCACCCTCCTGGTATTTACCTCTCCGAACTCATATCCATCATAACCGCAATCACGAATCTCATTTCGTTAATACCAGTTCAAACAGCGGAATCCGTGACGTGCTGCTGATTATTTTGAAGGCAGCGACACGCGTCAAAACAGAATTTTCATTTTCATTCGGGCCGGCCGTCGACCAGATGACGCGATGATTGCGTAACTCTCTTGTTACACAGCCCTCGGGGACGCAGACGCCTCGTTGAGGAGTGGCCGACCCCTCTGTTGACCGAAGGCTGCACTGCGGATCGAACCCGCTCCGCCGAACTACTTTCGAGGTACTGAAATGAAGCGATGAAACGATATTTAGTGAGTTCGCTGTTTGCGATGGAGGGGGAGGGGGCGGAAAGAGAGGTTATAAGAAGGATCAAAGATTCGTCAGTTTGTTTCGATCAATAAAAGATCTGAGTCAATAATAAAGTGATAGATTCATAATAGGGTCGGTTAAAATTAAAAGAACGTTCGATTATAATAAAGAGAACGGAAAATATCGTAATGTGTAAGTTTTAGACAAATATAACCCAGAATAAAATTAGGTTTATGCATCTAAACAACATTCCTCATGTTGAATGCATAGCACTTATTTCCGTAGTAATATATTCAAGGTTATATTTATTCTTATTAAAATACATTCATTTTTATCTGAAGTATCTTTACAGATGGATTTTAGCATGTGATTGTCAAAACGTAACAGAGATTTTATTCAGTAATTTATTATTTATTTACTTGCTAATATACGAAAAATTCTGAAGCAAGACTTTAATAATTTTCAAAATCTCAGTTAATATTATTTTTATTATATTGAATAATTAATATTATTATATTAAAAAAGCTAATTTTATATAATAATTTTAGCATCCATCCACTATATTCAATGGCATTTTTTTTATATAATAGCGGAGCGAAAAAGAATTTGGGGATGGATACAGATTGCACTGGCACTAGATTCATAGTCTAAATGCTGATGCATTTTTATGACTTTCTAAAGGGGAAATGTATTTATGTCTGTGGAAAAGTGCTGATAACTGAAGGGGTGTCAGGATCATCTAATACACCAGATATCCTTTCCACGCTATGTAACCGGATTTAAAACATGCCAATTCTATACAAATGACGTCTTTTCAGTCCATAGTAAATTCATGTAAAACCAGCAGGAACATTCAATCCCAAAATTCTCTTGCAGACTCTCTAAGAAAAGTGAAGTAATTTAGAGGGTGTTTTTTTCTTAACCGATAGAAATCAAAATCTAGTACAGAACTATAATTGTAGCCACAAAATCACGAGCTAAATTTGATATATTTAAGTTACTGCGTTTTTGAATTGCCTCGTTTAAAAGCCTTTGACAGTACAGACGGACAGACACGCATCCCCACGTTGTATTTGACTCAGTTTGATGGGTTTCTACACTAAAGATGTTAAATCTGTGCACCGAATCTTATCCATCTAGCTCTCATCGTTTTGTAGTTATTGTGTTAGCTTATATTTGGAAAGTCGGACAGACAGACTTTCATTGAATAAAGCTTGTTCAAAAATTGACAGAACTCTACAAATTTGGCTTAAGGATCAGATACCTAATTTCACTCGTCTAGCTGAAAGCATTTGGATTATTTTTTGTCACAGATAAATACAGACATTTTCCAAAAACGTATTTTTCGAAATCAAATAGGTCTAAAACGTGGAGATACGTAAAAATCTCGAATTCAAATTTTTTGACGATTACAATACTTTTTCTACACGTTTTACACGAGTAAGAAAAAATGGAATCTTTAAAATTTTTTAGCTTTACAATATTCTTAGGGACACTTATCCTTATCGTGTTCTACTTATATTCAATGGAATTCGTAACTGTTTTTCATCACAGCTACAAATTATTCTACAAATTAATTTGAATATTCTTCGTAATTCTTTCTAAGTTCTACAGCGTCAGCGATTCGGAGGAATCATAAAATATGATTTATTGCAAAAATACTCATAAAAGAGAGTACTTCCACCTTTCTCTAGTGCAGTTAGTAAACAATCTTCATTGAGAATATCGACAATAACTTCTTATTGTTTCGGACCTTTCCAGAAATAAAATAACGCTAGATATATATAAAAAAAGAAGTTAATTTCGCAATGAACGGAAGTAATTGATTTGCGTTTTTAAACCTTTTCTTTTTTTACCGAAGCAATGTAAAAAGTACTTGGTCCTAATATAGAATGCATATTATATATTTTTAATATGTATTATGTATTGATATTTCAAATAGTTCTTATCAATTTTCTATCAATCAATTTCAATCAATCTTCTATCAATTTTCTTATAATCTATTCCGACACACTTTTGTTTATTTTACCACTTGAAAAATGCTGAAATTCCATCGTAATGTAGCAATACGAAATAAAATAATTAAAGGTTCCTGTCCCCCCTCCCCTGCTCGCTGATGCTCACCAACCCCCAAGAGGATTACATTGAATAATGCTCCCAGGTCGGCTGCTCAAACCGTGCTCGCCTTACTCACTACAATGACTATGCGTCGACACCAGAAACGATTATGGATGAAATTTATTGATTATTTTTCTGTGTTTTAAATCAGGAAAAAATAAAAATTATTTAACTTTGACAAAAAAAAATTTATTGATGAAGGCTTATTACCAAAAATAAATGGTTCTTTTATTTCTTTTTGCTATCTTTATAAGAAAAGAAATTATTTCTGGTGCTTTAAATCAGGAAAAAAATACAAAAAAAAAAAATTTCAGAATTAAAAAAAAATATTGATTTTGTCAACAATTAGATAAATTCATCAATCAAGTTAATCTAAAGTTATGAAAGTCACAAAAATACACTAAAGTTTCAAGGCTTAGGAAGAGGACCCTAAGAACATCTAATTTAGATTCATTATCTAAAAGCTTGTGGCAAGACAACTAACTTAATTTTTTAAAAAAATGGATATTAATTAATACAAATTCTAAATTATTTTTATTTTAATGTTTTTATCTTCATTGTAGATCTTTATTTGCGAAATATAATTTCAAATGAGGGTTTCGTGAAGCCTAATTCACACATGTAAATGAAACAGACGAATAAAGTTATAAAAATGCAAGAATAATAAATAGGAAAAAATTTACACGCTTATAGATACGAGAATAGTATTCATTCTTACTTTTTTATATACGAAGTACAGAGAAAGTATTGCAATCTCTAAAAATTGGAATTCCAGATTTTGACGAATTATCACGTTTCCGAGTTCGACAAACATAATTTTGGCATTATATCTCTCTGTCTGTGAGAAAGATAATTAAAAATTGCTTTGAACTCTAAGTATGAAATTTGGTATTTGGTCTTTACACGAAATTTGTAGGCTTCAAGCAGAAAAATCTTTTCAGAGAAAACCTGTCTGCTCAACTGTTCGAATATATGTTAACATGATAATTTAAAAATGATAACTAGATGAATAAAATTCGGTACACCGATTTAATATCCATATTGAGACGCCTATTATATTTGGGGATAAATCAAACAAGGAGTTGAACATCTGTCAATCTGTATTTTCAGAAGCATTCAATAATATATGCTCGAAAAAGTTGTTTTGAAGACCAACCCCGCTGATATTTTTAACAGTTTTACAAAGAGAAATTATTATTTTTCGAAATCTTAAAGAGTGATCATAATTTAGGCATTTAATGCTGCCAAGTAGTAGTCAAATGACAAATCTATTGCACGTTGTGTTGTAAGGTGACAAGTGTTTCCTCGCAGAAAAATTTCTGAATAGATTTTAAAAAAATATATCTCTAAATTATTTCGTCAGACAGTATCATTTGAAGTGCATTCCGTGAATCTAATTTGAGACTACTGAATGCATATGTAACGGCGTTCAAGGAAATAGATAAACAACTAAACACGATAAATAGCATAACAAATTTCAAGAAAAATAAGATATACACTTACAAGAATATAGAGTGAATTTATAATACAGTGAAAGATAATAATTATTTATAATTTTGGTGCATAAATACTACAAAAGGAATGCTTGACGTAAAACTATTGAAAGGAAAATAGTTTATGATGCTGTCATTTAATTCTCAAGAATTCATTTTTTGAAACAGAGCACAAAAGTTTGATATTTTGAAACAATTACTTTTTTAATGCAAATTTTTAAAGATATGTAGAGGCTGATAATGTTTTTTATATTTTATTACTTATATTCGCATATAATATATTTATAAATAAGTCAATATCAACAACAAAACAGATCTAATGCAGTTAAACTTGATTCATTTGAATAATTTTTTTGCAGCGTTATAAAGCGGTTTTGTTTCCATATTTTACATAGGGTTTTAATACAAGCTTGTTGCAATCTTTCTTCCCCCGATTAATTAACCCTTTGTACTCGAATGTCTTTTATTAATCACCATTCAAGATAGTGCATCATTTTGACGTTTCACATTTATTTATTACCTTTGATTGTTAAAAATGCCTACAGAATGGTAAAAAGATGTATATTTGTTTTTCAGAAGAACTCAACTTAATACAATTCTATGTATATATTCCTCGGGACAATAAACAAGTACATGTATTAAGTGGATAATTATGCATCGAATTACTTTTCCGAGTGCAAAGGGTTAATTTTATTCACAACTGCCTATGTCTCCAATGTTTAAAATTTGCGAATGCTTAAAGATGCCTTACAAACGGAATGCATTTATGATTTTTTTTATAGTTTAAAGATTTCTATAGATAAACAAATGCAGCAAATAAATTTCTACTAACAGAATAGAAATAAATGTAAAAATTTAGTTCTCCAAATATTTCATTTACCCCTCTATGCACAAATGAAGGATATTTCTTGTCTATACAATTTATTTGATCTTTATGGATTTTTTTCCCCTTTACTCAGTTCTTGAAAAATAAGGGATCTGCGAAATACCAAAATACAGCTTTAACAAGTTTTAAAATCCACTAGACAGGCTTCTTCTATTTATTTCAAATTTGTGCGCAAAATCCTTTTTCTATTGTCAACCTCGGCTTCTGAGCCCTTCTTTCTCAGTTGGGCCCAAAAAGAGAAAAAAAATCCAGAATGAAGAGCTAATAAACAGATCAAAATCCATTCTCCATCTGCCATAAAACATCCCCTCCATTCTTAACCCGGAGCCAGCAAACACGCTAGATAACCCACCCTTCCAAGGACATAAAGCTGTCTCTCGGCCTAATCCCACTTTTCTGCCGCCACTCGATAAGATTAAGCCGACATGAATCAAACTTGATATTTATATCGAAACAGCAGTCGAGCCCCCTTTTCTTACTTTCACGGCCAGACGTATCAACAGCAGAGCGAAGCATACCGTGCAGGTGAAAGCTAAATTTTATTCGGCAAATTTTTGTGCATGGAAAATTGATTTTAGACGAAACAAAATTCAGTTTCTCCTTCTCGGCGTTTGATTTATTGCTACTAAATTTATTTGGGATTGAGACGGAAGTGGGAGAAAGTGCGAGAATAAAGAAACTATTCCTTTTTATTAGGTCTTTTACTTTGGATAAATAAAAGTTTAGAAATGAAAGAATTTTGATGATGAAATAAAGAGAGGGATTCAGGTGGATCATTTATTAAGGGCTTTAAAATAAATAGAAGCTGAAAAGAATCATTTTTCTTTTTATAAATATATTTATAAGGTTTATTCCTAAAAAGAGCATATTAAAATGTTTAACATTAAAAAATAACTTTAGGTTTCATTTAGTGCTTTTTTTTTATTATTTAGTTCAAAATCCCTTTTCTCCTCCCCAGTTTTCTGTCCTTTTTTTTAATAGAAAAGGAACAAAAAAAAATTTTTGGCATCATATCAATTTGTTTGTTAGCACGATAACTCAAGACTGCTTTGAGCTAGGCGATTGTAATTTGGAATATGGAATTACGGCCAAATTTGAAGATTTCAGTTAAACTCTGAATGAAATCTATTCACAGGAAGTCTCTGTCAGGTCGTTTGAGTGCAGGAAATGCTTTGCATTCTGAACTCAACTTCAGAATGCAAAGAGCTAGGAAGATAAAATTTGGTACACAATATATATATATTTCAAATTTTGAACCAAATTCGTCAAACAGTTGATCATCTGCCTGTCTGTACTGTCGCATACATGTAGGTGCACTTATTTATAAACCGAATGATTTAAATGGATGAAATTTGGCTTGTCATTTTGTGATTACAACTTTATTACAAGTTGTGAGTCAAACTTTGGGGCCATTCATTTGACGAAATGACATCCAAAGAACATAATCTCCCGATAAGTTCAGTAAAAATGTTAGATTTACGTCAAAGATCGATATGTAAGAAATATTGATCGCTAGTGCCATGCAAGACATTCGTGGACTTCCCCAATGTCTAAAATTTTATGAGAAGGAGGGGGGGGGGATAAAATATATATTCGAGGGTATGCGAGAAAGTTTTAGAGATACCATTCCGACTGTTTACGAGATGAAAATTATTGAGACTCAAAGGGATTTCTAATAAGGCTATCACTACATATTATATCATAAAACTTTATAAGTCACTATTAAAATATATGCCATTACGTAACCGCTATGGTATGACCCGAATTGGGAAAAGAAGAAATGAAAATGGTTCTGCTATGCTTTACATATTACATAAATATAATAAAACGTATGTTATATACATATATATATTATTATGTTATATATATTATAGAGGCTATGTCTTTACTATAGGAGAAGAGAAAATTAACATCAGATAGGAAAAATTCTTCTCTCTCTTGTTTTTATTCAAAGTGAGAATGCATGACATACTAGAACCTCCTCCCGCCGCCTGACACACACGTCTCCAACACCGATAGCAATAAACATTTTTCCCTTTCTATGACATTTTATTACTACAGCATGTAACATGTCTATACCGATATTACAGGGATACAGATAAAATATTAATAGATATCTGTATAGAGACTTTTAATATATAAAATTACATTTTCTTAAACTTTAATTTATCGCTTATAAGAACTTCAAAGTAAAAATTTTATAACTATAAGTAAAGAATACAAAAATATACATAGAAGGAAGACACCCGCTTAACTTTATTTCATAAGAAAATTTTTAAAGACTATCTGTTCATTTTGTTTGATATCTTTTTCATGTAAAAGGTATCTTTTTCATGTAAAGATATCTTTTTCATGTAAAGATATCTTTTTCATGTTTATATATTCGATATACCCGCCAAAACATTTGGTAATGTCGTAACAAAATTCTGAACTCTATCTTAAAGACTTACTCAAAACGAAATATAGAGAAAGTCCTGTAATCAATGAAAAAGTATATATGGACGTATCTTAAAATTTCTTGAGTTCGAAAAACACATCTTTGGCATTATATATGTCTGTCTATGATAAAGATGATTAAAAACGTTTCGAGAGAGACGGATGAAATTAATCATATGGTTTTTACCCCAAATTTATAGATTTTTTATCAAATTTTGTGCAAATTTCCTTTAGAAGAAGTTTCTCTCTCTGTCTGTTCAAACACAAATTAGCAAGATAATTACAAAACGAAGAAAGTTAAGGTGATAAAATTCGGTACACAGATTTCACATCTGTAGTGTAGGCACCTGTAGAATTTTGAGGAAAATCCAACGAAGGGTTGATCGTCGGTCAGCATGTAAGAGCGATAACAGTAAAACCCAGTGGCTTAAATATATTTAAATTGGCATGCGATTTCATGATTGTAAGTGCAGTTACGAGTTAAATTTTTGTTTCAATCGGTTGAGAAAAACGTATTCAAAACTCAAATTTAATTTTCGCATACTATTAACCCTCACCAAGGATTAATCACCAAAGATCAAATAATAAATTTCATAAAAAAAAAGATAAATTGCGCTAAACGTTAACATTTCTGGACTTACACTGAAATGCCAAATAAACTGGCACACAATCTAATACCGGGTAGAGACCCCATGAAAATGCATAAGTGCTGCAACACGACGTGGCATGGATTCAATTAATTTGTGAAGATATTCTGTAGACAATTCGCACCATGATTTCTGTAGGGCAGTCCACAAAGCCATTGGAGTGCTAGGTAGTGGAGATCTAAGGACAGCACGTTGCTAAACATTCCAGATATACTCGATAATGTTCATGTGAGGGGAATTAGGTGGCCAAGAGAGGGTCGAAATTCAGAAGAGTGCTCCTCAACCCACTAGGTAGCTACTGTACACTTGTAAGGTGGCGCATTATCCTGTTGGAATTGTCCACGTCCGTTGGAATGCCCCCAGGGCATGAATGGATGCAGGTGGCCAGAAATGACGTTAACGTACCGCTGACCTGTCATGGTCGATTCTAGACGTATCAATGGTTCTATTTCATGCCACCTGCTGACGCCCCATACCATCACAGAGCCTCCACCAGCTTGAACAGTTCCTTGTAGACATGAGGGATCCATGGAGTTTTCTCCCACCCGTCAGGACCATCCGCCGAATACAATTGGAAGCGTGACTCGTCAGACCAGACAACGTTTTTTCAATCATTAAGAGTCCAATGACAATGTTGGCAAGCCCAGGCAAGACGAAGAGCTTTATGCCGCTGAATCAACAATGGTGCACGAGATGATGAGCGGCTGAAAAAGTCCATATCAATTAAGGCCCTTTGCACTGTGCGTACGCTGACGCTTCAAATTCGCAGCAGTCTGAGGAAGTGTTGAGCGTCTATCTCGTATAACGATTCTTTCCAGACGTTGATAATCCCGTTCTGTAAAGGTATTTTTCCGGCCGCACGCTGTCGGAGATCTGAAGTTTTACCGGAAACCTGATTGTGTGCGAAAATCCAAATTCCATCGCTACTTCGGAAATTCTGTGCCCCATCACTCGTGTGCCGAAGATTAATCCTCGTTGAAAATCACTTAAATCTTGATAACTTGCCATTGTAACAGCAAGAATCGATGTAATAGCTTCCTCAGCACCTGTTGTCTTATATACGCACTGTCGATAGTATTGCGTTACACTGATTGGTCGAATACCTACATTACTCGCATACAACCTGCTATACCAGTTTTTCTGGCTCTTCAGTGCAGTACTCCATTGCAAGCAAACAAACGAAATGTTCTGTAGTGACCATTTCTTTTAGTTCCATATTCTCTTTTTCTTTTTCTCAGGATTCCGCATCATTAATTGAAGCTGATGCGATGGTTTGAAAAACAATCCTGTGACGTCATTTTTAGAGGCGAGTCATCCTCTGGTGGTTTGAAATCGTTGTTGCTTAACACAGACATTTTCTTAGAGTAGCTTTTTCAACATCAACTTTTTTCTCTGTATCAACGCCACGTAGATATCGTCAATGGCGAAATGCTATATTTTTTAGTTTCAGTATCTTCCTTTTGTATTTTATCCATTTCTGAAATGATTTATATATTTTTTCCAGTACTAATGTTTTATGCTGCTCCATTACTTCAACACACAAAAAAAGGAATTACTAGGAAATGGCAGTCAATTAGAAGTAAATGATGTCCAATCTACGAATGAAAATGTTCAACAGTGACCATTCGGAGAAAAGGGTCATCCCCTCCAATCTGCCTCCAAACACAAATTAAACGCTGTATAACGCAATAAATAAACATTTCTCTCACATTGCCGTAGACGAGGTTTCCACGAAAAGAAAAACTCAGAAGCAAACTTTATAATCATATCTATTTGAAGTGAAGAATTGAAACGTAAGCGCGAATGAATCGAAATTTTGAGAAGGGGAAACTACAAAGAATTGGAAGTTTAAGGACTGGTAACTTCTGGTTTATATATTTTATTACATTCCTGTGCATACTGCAATTATTGCCTTTTCCTCTCCTGATCCATTCATTACAAAAGAACAAAAGTTTCAATAACTGAACACGGAGGCAAACACCACCTTTTCATTACCACGCATTTCGTCAGATGGAGTGTTGTTTAAAAAAAGAATTATATGTATTATCAGTTCTCTGGAAGGGGATAATTATTTTTTTAGAGAGGCCATTAAAAAGTGATTCTCACTATACGCGTGCTCATAATACATTGAGTAAATAGAAATTTCCCTGGTATAGTTTAGTTATATTAACGTCCCTTTTTAAAGCAGCTCTAGGGCTATTTTGGGACATGTACCTCGTTATTCTGAACCGCGGTCAGATGACGAAGAAATTTCCCAGGAACCAAAGAGAAATATCATGCTAAATAGCTTTACTATTAGAAACAATATTTTTATACTTCCATGTTTCATAATATTTCGAATTTATTCTATAAACTATACAGATTTATAATTTTCATTGAAAATTTGTGGTCGAGCTTCGAGATAATGTTTAACGTTTTTAAAGAGTGGCGGGAAAATGAAAAATAATCAATGCTTAAGAGGGGAAAAAAAAAAACTTTCCGAAATAAAACCAAAGTGAGAAAATTTTCTTCTTAAATGCATTACAAGAAATCGTCCAGAATCATTTATGAAATTTTTTTTAATTAAGGAATTAACCCTTTAAAGGCCATTTTTTTCTAGTCATATTATGTAAAAATATTTTAGGCTTGAAATTAGAATAAGAAAAGGGATTCATTTAGCTTGTTATATAAATTTAATTTGGTTAATAAATAATTAAGTAACAAATCAAGACGCATCATTTTGTCTGAGATAAAGAACTAAAGCATCTAAGTTTCTGACTTACTAAAAAAATGTGTCAGAACTTATGCCAACCTACATAATTTTATACAAAGATTGATAAATTTGGTGGGAGGCATACTTTCCACTGCCCTAGAAAGGGTTAAATAGAGTTTGCTTCTCCACCTTCTTTATTTTATACGTCAGATGCATGAAAAGTGCTTTCTCTTATGTAACAATGTATAGATACCACATTAAGCAGCTTCCAGCTGTATTAATAAAAGATAAGCTAACATAAGATTCAGCTAAGAGTTAACCTGTTCAACCACTCACAGTAAACTAAATAAACTCTGATTCTCACAGCTTTCGATAAGACACAGAAATTATTCATCGTCATACTCAGACAAAGATTGTCAATAAATGTTTCTCATCTTTATTCTAACATGAAAGATCTTTCCATTCAATAAAATGCAAATAACGCCCATCTTTCATACTGAAGCGAATCCATTATTCATCCTGCATATATATGTCTCGTAATGCTGACTTATCGGAGAGTTCGCTTCTGGAATGAAAGGATTATCTTTTTCTGAAAATTTAACTTCATTTAAAGACGAACATTGCCAAGGACCTGAGGGTTAACAAAAGAATGAAAAGGCAGGGTATCCTGCCATTCTTGTGGATCTCATGAATACCTTTTTGAGGTAGCAATTCTGATACAATTTGGTTTCCTGTAGATATTATGCATTACTAAAAAGTTTCTAAAGTACTATGAAGATGCAATTTATCTAGAAAAGTATTTTTACGTAATGCTTAGCATGTGGTTTTAAAACTTTCTCCTTTATGAAGTACAGTTTAGTTTAGTTTAGTTATATTAATGTCCCGTTGTAAAGCAACACTAGGGCTATTTTGGGATGGACCTCGTAATTTTGAGCCGCGGTCAGATGACGAGGACGACACCTGAGCTGGCATCCCCCTCTCCACGCCACACCACATCAGCGGGAGGACGTTCGGCATGACAGATTTAACGTGCAACAGACCCCCTTACACGACGGTTCTTCAGCGGAATCGGGTCTCGAACCTGAAACCCTACGGCTCACAAGCCGAAACCTTACCACCAGGCCACCGCGGCCACTTATGAAGTACAGAGAAAGAAATGTAATCGTCACAAAATTCAAATTCTAGATTTGGCGAATCTTTAATTTTTCGAATTGCCTGAGTTCGAAAAACATACATATGTTTGTCTAGCTGTAACTGTGGTAACTCAAAAACGATTTTAGTTAGAAATATAAAATTTGACACAAGATCTTTACGATGAATTTACGGATTTCATTGAATTTTAAGCACAATCCATTCAGAGGAGATCTGTCTCGAATTTGGAATATGAAAATTCAATTACCAGAATGATGAGTTTTAAAGTTTTGATTTAATTTAATTGAATTTAAATAACACTTCGTTTTCCCGCCTTGCTATTTTGAGATGGATTTCGCGGTTCTGAATAGCGATCAGATGAAGAAGCGGATACCTGAAAAGGCCTCAACTTTATCAATACGATACGAAGAGAGCTCGATGGATAAAATTCGGTACACAGATTCAACATCTATAGTGTAGAAACCTGCCAAATGTTGCGCCAAATCCATCAGGAAGTTGATCATCTGTAAATCTGTACTTATAAGAACAAACGTGATAACTCAAAAACGCAATGACTAATTATATCAATTTGGTGTTGATTTAATGACTATAATTGTAATTCTGTGTCAAATTTTGTTTCAATCGTTTGGTAAAAAGCGCATTTGAAACAAAATCATTTTTATTAGAGAATATGGAGAAAGTTTTGTGAGACCACTCCCGCTGGTTTTTAAGCGGTACTCTTCCTCTAAATGGATTAAACACAGCATCATGCTTTTAGATACATCTATAAACTGCATCTACAAGCTAAATTATATATATTAATAACTACCTGACCCGGCAAACGTTGTTCTGCCAAATAAATTATTTCTAGTGAATATTTTGGTTGTTAATTAAAAGATAACGAATGTATTGTAAGTGTGTGGGGATGGGATCTATGACAGGAATGGAGCGCTGTAGATGATGATCGCCGATAAAAACAAAGACACCAACCATTCATTTCCTCAATACAATGTATTTCATTAACTTAACGAACATATGCATTGTTTGATCTCTTAAAATTTAAACATAAAACGAGTAATTTATTTTTTATCCTAAAGTATAAAAATGAAATAAAAATCAATATTCATGTCAAAGAGCAATTGAGTGTACGATATTTTTTGTCAGTCCTTCTTTAGCCAACACAAATAAGCTCGATGGTTTGCCCATGCGAGAACATGCCACGTGTGAAAAACATGGTGTGTCCAAATCTAAGCCGCAAACAGACATCGTTTGGCCTTGCGACTTATCGATTGTCATTGTGAATGCTAATCTAATAGGAAATTGAACGCGTTTGAATTCAATTGGCACGTCTGTGAGAATCATTGGAATTCGTGGCAGCAAAACATTTTCCGCTCTGAATTTGCCATTCAAAATGGTGGCTTCGATAACGTTTCTCATCAATTTTTAAATGGCCAATCGCATGCCATTGCACAGCCGTGGTGGGTTCAAATTCCCAAGTAAAATAACCGCAGATCCAACTTTCAGTCGTAGAAGGTGTGGTGACATGTCCGACAAATCCAGTGAGTTCAAAACTCTGTTGGATAATTTACAGCTTCGTTAGCATCGCAAACTATATCGATCGATTTATATACCAAGTCGCCTGGCAACGACTGCTGTATCTTGAAGTTTAAATCGTCGACGCCCACATTTTTTGCAGCCAAAATGGCTCTTTCTACTAGCCACGCATGATTTATGTATTGTGTGCGTACATCGGGAAATATGCGGTCAATGAGAGCATTTTGCGAATCAACGATAGTGCAGAAATTAATGGGTGATTTTATGCATCCAGTATTTTATTAGACAGAAACTTTTCCATCGCCGATATCTAACAATTGGTCCGAGAATGTGTCAGCAGATAGATCTTGTAGCATTTGGACGCGCATGTTTATTTTTAGCTGGACATTTTCAATGTTACGTCACACTGGCGATGATTTCAAGCAAGCGTGGATCTCATCAGCGTACGTTGAACGTGGACTGATGGGAAGTGTTTGTCTGAAATCAACTGAAAGGAGTAACAGAGTGCCGCCGAATAGTGTGTTGTTGTTTATTATATCTTTGAGTGTTCTGTTCAACGCCTCAAGAGAATATTTGTGTGCCATAGTGCATTCATCCCAGATGATAATTTTGATTTTTTTTTAGTATCGTGGCCATGGACGATTGTTTTTTATTTTGCAAACTGCGTCTGAGTTATTTAGAATATTAAATGGCAGCTTAAATGCTGAATGAGCTGCCTCCATCCAACAAAGTTGCTGCAAGCCAGATGATGCAACGGCCAATGCAATGCCATTTTTAGATCGTATTTCGGCGAGAATCAGAGAAATGAGAAATGTTTTGCCAGTTCCATCTGGTGCATCCAAAAAAAAAAAAGAATCCACCTTGTCCCGTTGAAATTTCCAGCATAATGCGGTCGTAAATGATTTTTTGTTCATGCGCCAGCAGTTGGACACTGCGAGTAACAAACTCTGCCATTTCTGGAGTATCGTACTGAAATTCAAGATTCATTTCGGTGTCCATTAAATCAGACGCACTTCGATTTGGCGAACTCATACCGAAATGAATGAGTGGTAAATTGGGGGGGGGGAACGCAAAGATCCTCTATAGCAATCAATGCTTCACTGTACACAGCGTCTCTGAATGTAATCGTTAGATCGTTGCACCGTGTACGAATTCGATGCAGTATATCGTCAGTCACTGAATCTTTGTGCTTATCCCACAACATGTCTCTTCGTCCCGGGAACACCCTAATTACCTAACGTTGTGAAATATACTTTACGACCTATTCTCATACCTACCAAATACACATAAAAAATTTCATAAAACTCGGTCGAGCCGTTTCGGAGGAGTACGAACACAAACACAGTGACACGAGATTTTTATGTATTAGATTGCATATTATTAATTGTTTATTTTGCAAGTTAAAAATAACTTTTATAACTTCCCGATTTCCATGCCCTCAAAGTTTATGTATTGAAGGTTTAAAGCAGCGAAACTTTCTTTTCTTACTCGTGCATCATTTACCAGCCCCAACCATTAAGTCAACACATTTCTATAATATCAATTGCTTTACTTTCTTGAATAAAATACGACTTCATACAGTTAGCTTGATGTCGAGTTTCGCTGTATCAGGTGCAGTTTGATACTGATACTCGAAATCGCACCTTGTACAGAAGGTAGCTTATTCTGATGTTTGTCAGGATGAAACAGGATATTTGGTGGGTAAACTGAATTTGAGCCGAGATTAGGATTGGGATGGTATCGGGTTTCGTAGTATCAGAAGCAAATTGATACTGATACTAAATGGTGCTTGAAATTTTATCTAATACTTTTATTTTCAATATACCCAGACAGATTAAGTATATCTGCTAATTATAATATAGCCTTGCATAAGAGTGATAATGAGTAGCTTCGTTATCCCATTAGCCAATATAATAATTAAACACAATTTTAAATAATAAAATTGGATTTATTGTACAAAAATTCCAATAATGAACACTTCTTTCCCTTTGTCAAGGCATTGGAAACGAAAAGGTCCCTCTCCATTACTTAAAAATATGATCTCTTTTGATAACTGGTGATATCACCTATTATTATTTTCTTTTGTTTCCATTAAATGTATTCAATTGAAATTCTTACAGACAGCACGAAAAAAGGATATTTTGTCAACAAGATAATAAGTAGAGAGTTTGATAGTTTAATTATATTAACCTCCCGTTTTAAAGCAACACTAGGACTATTTTGGGAAGGACCTCATCATTTTGAACCACTGTCATATGACGAGGATGACACTTGAGCTGCTACACCCTTTCCAAACTTCCGTACCACACCAGCGGAAGGACGTTTGGCCCCGACGGACAACGTGCACAAGACCCGCTTACACGACGGTTCTTCGGTGGAATCGGGCCTCGACCTTGAAACCTTCCAGTTCCGGAGCCGATATCTTACCAACAGTCCATTAGAGTAGAACAGTCCATTACTACGGCCCTATTAGAGTTTGATAAGTTCTACACATTGAATAATTAGTGATATTCTCGCGATACATTATCTGCATAGCGTTTAACAAAACAAAAAAAATGAAATAAAATATCTGAGCACAATCCCAGTGATTTTATTAAAATCAAAATTAGTAAGAGTGGTCTTCTCAAACCTTTTTCTTATACTCTCTAACAAAAGTATTATTCCATATCCCTTGCAAAAAAAAAAAAAAAAAAGTGAACTTGTATTCGAACAATTGGACAGGTTTCCTTTAAATAGACTTTGCTTAACATTTGATAGAAATCTACAAATTTAGTCTAAGGGCCATGTACCAAATGACATCCATCTAGCTCCAAAGGCTTTAGAGTTAACTTTTACACATACATTTCCCGATTTAGGGAAGTTAAAACTTAGAGGCGAGAAAGTAAGAGAAAATACGAGAAACTAAAACTTTGAAATAAAATATCTTAGTAAAAAATTCAGTGGCTTTTTTTAAATTAAAAAAAAACAACCAAAAACTAAGAGTAGCGCAAAATAAACATCTTTTCTCTCAATTTTGAGCCACCTTTTCCATAATCATTCCGAAAGTAAAAATCTCTCCAAGAACTTTGAAACAACTTTTATAAATTGTTTCTCTCCTCCAACAAAAGTCGCGAAACCTTCTTTCCTTGCATCATCCGAAATCTTCCCCGGCGCTGCTTCTAATCCGGGCTCTCGTTTATCTTCTTTAAACAACTCCTCTGGGGAGCCTTATTAAAATTGCATCACACATCGCTGGGATACTTTCTGCGGGAAGATGATGACGATTCAGCAAAAGCGAAAAGCTCGCGTCTTTTGCTTCAAAAGAAATAATGACGTTTGCGAAATTTCTTCTTTTTCTTCTCATTCTTTTTTTTATCTCTGCTTTTGTTTATTTAGATGGATGGGGTGCCAGAGGATAGTTGAAAGGATATAATTGGAAACGAAATTATTTCATATTATTCAAAGTGAGAGTAAAACGGCTCGAGAAATCCTCTTCTAAATCGATGATGGACAGGTGGTATTTTTTCTATAAAATGATTAAATTAGTATTTCATTTCTTTTCTTACCTCTCAAATGTGTGGCTTGACATCAGTCATTCAAATTTATCAAGAAGTAAGATCTGGCAACGGGGAGGGGAAATTTCTGAATCTTGTGCGCAGTATAAACATTTTTTTCAATCTATTCAAACCGAAATTTGGCGCAAAACAACAACTGGAATCATAAAATCATATGCCAAATTTGATATATTTAAGTCGTTGCGGTTTTGAGTTATCGCATTTGCAAGCGTCTGAAAGTACATACCGACAGACAAATAATCTCTTGTTGGATTTGGCCCAAACTTTGATAGATGTCTACACTATAGATATTAGATCTATGACTATTAACCCTTTGACTTCCTTTGTTTTGTAATTATCATGCAAAACTTGTATTGGAATAGCCAGAGAGGCAGAACAGAAAATGTATTTTGATCAGAATTTAATAGAGATCTATAAATTTGGTGTACAAACCATAAGCCAAATTCCAACCGTTTAGCTCAAAGCGTTTCCAGTTATCTTTGTCATGGACAATCAGAAATTATTCCCAAAATGTGTTTTTCGAACTCAGGGTGGTCTGAAACATGGATATTCGTCAAAGGATTCGTGTTGGAGTTTTCTGACCTTGCGATATTTTCCTCTATGTTTCATATGAGAAAATAAAAATTTGCTTCAAAAAACAATCTATAATTTTTTCAGCTATGAAAATGATTAAAGTTTTAGATTTCTCAGAAATCTATAAATACATTGTTAGTCCAAGGAATATATTTTTTTGAAGGTTTTGTAGAAAACAACAGCAATTGGATATTATAAAATAGCACATTACGAAAATAATTAGAACTTCTAAACAAATGCTTCTTTGCTGTACTGTATCCATCTTTTATTTGCAACCTCCTACCTAGATAGGAATATTGATCGCAAAAAATTCAATTTGTTTTATAAGACTTATTATTCAAAGGTTCCTTAAAAATGATACAAATTAGACATTTAAGAAGATTCATTTTCATAGCCTTCCACTTGTTCCCTCTTATTGTGTTCACAAATATACCTACTGATATTAGGTTTTATGATATCAAAATGACATGAAAAACAGAATTGCCAGTACAAAGTGACATCTGACTCTATGCTATTTTAAGTTTGCTTTTAAACCCATTTAAATCTCTCATAAGAAATGCCCTGCAGATTGCAACAGTAATCACTTTGTAAGTAACTAGTCACCAATGGAGAGTAGATGCCTTGCCGGGATTAAATAAATGCTGCTAAAAGTTTCAATTAAATCCTTTATATGCAACCGAGTCTTTTGGATTTGGGTCCCTGTAAAACATTATTTGTTGCTGTGCTGCTGTATGCGCTGGTAAAATAACTGTTAGGGTAACGGTACGGTAAAAAAAGAAAAATATTGAAGCACTTACTGTCGCTGATTTCCCCAAGAGCATTGTTTGTGTTATTTCCAATTAAATCTCTTATGCATAAATTATTGTTCCTACAAATAAAATTAAGCATTACCTAGTGACAAATTTCAAAGTCATCGCATTTCAATTGCGTGGTGTGTATTTTGTGCATATGAATCAACTTTATCATTTTTAGCTCTCCACTATATACTGAAAACGATAATTAAATGAACAGAGAATCTTCCTATTAAGAAAGAAAAAATTTAAATAAATAGAATTTTCATTTCCCATAACATCTTTCCGATTGAACATCGAAAATAAATAAATCAAACTAAGTGAATTAGCGTCTCATCAAGACAAACTTCTTTTCTACTGTACGCTTCTTAATAATAGCAATTGCTTAAAAGTTAGGGAAAGAAAAGTTATTTTCAACGCCTCACTTTGACTATTTTTAAAGCGATCTGTATTGCCACATTTAAATAAATAAACAATTTTGCGCTTACTTTCTTCCTTAATTTGAAATTATTTAAACGCATGCTGACTATGACTTATAACTTGAAGAAAACTAATTAAAAATAAAGAAGCAAAATACTTATTGGCAACTTTACTTAAAAATGGTCAACTTAAAAAAAAATTCAGAAGCTGCAAGTCTTAATTCTTTTGAATGCATTTGACCATAATTATTTATTTAAATGGGACAATATAGATCGTGTTAAATATTTATTTTGGAATAAATGCCGAACTATGTGATATCTATAAATTCATTATCTATATTTCAATGTATCTTTCTAAGAATTGGATAGAATTTAAAAATATTAACTTAGATGTTAAAGGATATCTTTGCATTCCAGCTTGTCAAGAGGAATTATTTTTTTATGTTAAGATTCATTGTCATACGACTTCCAATAGTTTTTCAAGGATTGTCATCGTTAAAAGTAGAACTGAAACCGTCTATGTCTTTTATATTCTATTAGTAAGAAACTGTATCTCAGTCATAATGATATAACAGAAATAGCTTAAATAAATGTTATAGTTCGGTCACTATTCCATTAAAAAAAAGTGTCTTTTTTGGTAAACTTTGTGGTTTTATTTAAAAATAAATTAAAGTTTTGAATTTTATTATACAGATTAGAAGTTCCAATTTTTAAGGAGAGAAAAATTCAAATTAAAAATGTTCGAATTAGTCAAATTATACTATATTGTCATTTGCATTTGATATTCAACTGGATTCCACTTCGCAAGTGTCAAACTTACGCATGCGTTGCTGCAAATGTGTGCAAGTGAAAGTCAGATGAATTCGGCAAGTGGTTCCTCGAGCATCCTTCAGATCTCATCGCCGGCATGAGTCAGTTTCCGCTTTCATCTGAGGGATGCATTTTTAATAAGACTCCCTCAAGAGCTGGATGGGGGGAGGATGGTGTATCCTCAGGGGTCGGGAAAGGGGCCGTTCATGCGGTCTCTACGAGGTGCCACAACGCATTCGATTAATGCGGCGGACGTTGGCTCATCACTTATGAATGGGCTGGGGTCGACGAAGGGTATATTCGCACTTGTAACCGACGAGCCTTTGAGTCGCTGTCCGATGAAACCGAGTCCTAGGGAGAAGACATGGTCTCGAAAATTGAAAGTTATTCATCGAGTTTGAGTAATGAGGCATGAAGAAAACAGTAAATAAGGAGGCTATGACTTTTATATGTTTTATTAAGAAATTAGTTAGAAATAAGAAAAAAAAAATCCATTCAAATTCGACCAAACACTTTTAATAGGCTAATTGTAAATGAATACTTAACCACGATTTTCGGGGTGTGGTGTATAGAAGTTAAGATACCTACCATCCGTTTAGATTTAAGATAATAGGTAAGGATGGATGTTAGATTTTTATGACGCAAGGGCCAAAATTGGCTATGCTGCGCCAAAACAAGTGGTAGATAATTGGTAAGGAACATGAATCGAAGGATAGAGCTTATGGCTTTGATCTCTATGTTCATAATCAAAATTTTTGTTGACAACTGATTAACCAAAGTTTCTGGTAACGTATTGCGTGCGGCAATCGGACTGTTTTCTTGTTTCCTTTCAAGTGAAACAACAACTCGAATATATATATCATGGAAGCCCATATATTTTCCCCTTTACTTTTATTTCGTTATTCCATTCCGGATGCTCCGAGTTGCTTTGACAAAAAGTTTATTAATTCTTCACGTTTGGAAAAACCGTTTTATTATTAAAATACGTTTGGTTGAGTTTAAGAGAACAAGAGAGATTAGAGACACATAGTTAAAATGGATTAGAATGTTTTAATGTTTGCATATTTTTATCAATAATTCTTCTTATAAACTTGCGTAGACATCAAAATTTAAATATTGTTGCGACACATTGTAAAGCTGTAAATGGTCGTATAATTTTGGTATATAGAGAGTATACATGAAATATGTCTTATTATTATCAGTGCCTGCGTTAAGTCATGCCGATTTCTATGGATTTTAATCTATAATTAATTTATAGTAATATCAGCCGCCTTTAGAGGCCAGCTTGTTCGCCCAGATTATTGATTTTTAGACTTTTTACGATTAAATAGATTGTATCTTTTATCGAATTTCACCTTCTTATTTGATACGAGAAAAAGATAACATTAATTGGATCAATCTATAATAAATGACTGCGATACAAATTTAGAAAGTATGTGCATCGAAATAAAAGTGAAAGTGAAGATTCTATTTTCGAGTTGCAATCGAAGGTTATGATTGGTAAGGAGCATGAAAATTCAATTTCGCTCATCAAAAGATAAAAGATTCTAACACAAATGCCAGAGGAACACTTTTTAACAAATCTGTGCAGATATTTGCATTTGCTGACGGCATTGGTACTGTCACTCGGACCTCGGAAACATTTAAACAAATCTTTATTTCTTTGGAAGCGGAGATAAGTAAGACGCTTCTTGTCATTGATCAGAATAAAACCAAATATATGATATTTACCAGTTTTAATAATTATTATTTTGAAATAGTTGAATACAGATTTGAAACTTTCAACCGCTTCCAATATTTAGGGTCTGAAATGAATACACTGAACAACATAAAACCAGAGATTCTCAATAGAATCTCGTCTATTAACAGATATTTTTTGGATTACAAAAGTATTTAATACGTAATTTAATGAACAGAAAAACCAAAAATTTCATTTAAAAACTTTGATTAGGTCCGTTCTCGCATAACCTGCTGAAAAATGGACATTTGTGAAAAATGTAAAGATTTTTGAGGCATCTGAAAGAGGAATTTTAAGAATAATTGATGAAGTTAAATGTGATCATTATTCGAGAGGCAATTGGAAATTTAAACCTGTGAATTGTAGAAAAATTTTGATATATAAAGGGTATGCATGAAACATGTTCTATTATTATTGTCTGTATTTGTCTTATGTCAAATTCTATAAATTTTAATCTATAGTCAGCTTAAAGTAATATATTTTTACATCGACTGAGAATCGCTAAATAAGAGCAAAGGCAGGGTAAGAGTGCAAGTAAACTTATTATCAAAACCTATAATAACGAATTCTCTAAATCTTAGCAAACGATATCAGATTAAGGCTTTAAACACTGCGATTCAAATCTCGGTAGTGATAGCAATTTGTATTTTGTCAGAATTTTCTTTCCAAATTTTCCTCATTTTTGAGTTTTAACCACTTATAATAGCAAAGAAAGCTAAGAGCAAAAAATTTACAAAACAAACTCCCCTCCCAAGAAAAGAGCTCTTAAAGGGCTCTTGGCAATGTGATAAAAGTAGTGAAAATGCGATTACTTATGATATAAAATTTAAAAGCCTTGAATAAATTTTATACAATAACTATATAAAACATGATCTTCTTTAAATATAAGTTTTAAAGTTAGTGCAACAATTTGAAGAATTGTAAATATTTATATAAGGCAAATCAATATAGCTCAAATTTTTGAAGATACATTTTGAATGTGCGCAAGATTTTAATAAAAAAAGCAACTCATGTAAATAAATATTATGAAAATTCAATTGGTAAATTTATTAATTGCATGCAATTACTAAGTTCGCGAATCAACCCAAACAATGCATCTTATTAAACCTTTGTTACACAGATTGGGGAAACTAACGTTTTTATACAGTTGGAGCGCATTATGTACCATTAATTTTTAAGTTATAAAATCATATAATTTTCTATTATTCTATAACTTTTTTTCTATGGAATACGCGAAGAGGTTTTTTTAAAGACCGAAGCACTCTGTGCTTCACCTGTGTAAGTAAATGTTAACTGACAGTCTATCCGTCCTGAAAGCTTTACAGTCTTCAAACATCCATTCCAAAATCATAAATAATCCTTTGGAACAGAATATTCTAGGGTCGTTAGCAAGATCCCTTCTGTTGTTTTTATTTGGATCTCTGGAATCTCCGGCATCGGCAAAAATCCGCTTGGTGATGGTTTTGTCCAGGTAACACCAAATACATGTTTCTAAATCTTTGTTAGCAAAGGATCTCGTCTAATGCCTTAAAAGAGGCAACGTGAAGCAAGTAAATAGAATCAAGCCTCATCATCGCTTACTTCCCTATAATAGAAAAATGGACCACATTGATTTACTACTGAACCAAGACCTATACCCAATTAAAAGCAAAGCTTTTTTCAATATCACTTTTTTTCTCCATTGTGCTCTACTTTCAAGCAAGACGAAAATCTGGAATGCATCCTTTTTCAGTGCACAAAATATGAAGAATACAGAAACAGTAAAAGAAAAGAGCTTGAATGCATTCCGCTTTCACTGGATATTAGACCTTTCAATAAAAGTAAATTAAAAATGAATCATCATCATAAAATATCTTCATCGCATCTAATTTTAAATACGTTCATCTTTCCTGTTTATTCATGTTTTACCCATTGCTTGTTTTCGTTTGCTGAAAAACAACTATTCAAAATGAACTTATAGAATGCCTTGGATGAAGTGAGCATTAATCTCAAAAAACTTTCAAACTAAACTAAACTATAAAATTCATTGAGAAAGAACACAGATTTAAATTTATGCAGTGTGAAAAATAGCCGGATATATTTAACATGATTATCAAAGTATTGAAACTTAGTAACGTGTTTTCTTAAAAGTGATGAGTAAGATTGATAAGCGCAGGAAACAAAACATAGCGGTTTTGATTTTTCATCCTGCTTGTGTCAACAAACCTGAAAAACATCGTAGCGATATGATGAATAATATTTTGAAAATCCTGCACATAAGCTCTGAAAATATAGTTTTGAGATATAAGCATTTAAAGTAAAATAAATTACTCACCAAACTTTTATATGCGGTGAGATCGTCTGTAATAAACGTAGAAGCATATGTTACGCTTTTTGTTCTATAAGTTTCAAAACTTTTTTCATTTGAAGGCTTCACAAACTCCATTTTTTTCATCTACGAGAATACACACTGGCAGATCATTTGTGTAAAAAATGGCAATGCTATGTCTTTTTATTTATAAATTCATTTTATTAAAAGAAATATTAATCGAATGAATAAATCATGGCTCATGTATCACGCCTTTTAAAAATTTTAAAAAGTCCAAAAATTATTTAAAGGTTGGAACACATGTTGAATAAAATGAGGTTTAGACAATAAATAATTCAAAAAGTTCTGTTGAGTTGTAGATATTCTTCTCATGACGCACGAAGTTAAGAAATGTCCTAGAGCAAACTAGATCATAGTTGATGCGTTGATAGCGGACATTTGAAATCTAAATGGATTCGAATATCAAACATCATTAAAGACCTCCATGTTTTGTAATATTTTGAATTGTTCAGAATAATTTTAACCAACATGAAATAATAAAAATGAAACTTTTAAGACTTACTTATAGCTACTTTTGTGCTTTATTTACTCCAAATATACTAAGCAATAACAAAAATTATTTTACATATTAAATTCAATAATTGTTTTTTAATGAAAACAAAAAAGATTGTGATGGAATTTAAGTTTATATTTAATAACTTCTTAAAAAATTTCTCGCTGAAATATTTTTGAAAGTATCTGCATGCGAATATTTCTTGCTACAAATCTATATCGTCTAAAATAAGGTTGAATTTTTAGATGTCTACTCCATTCAAACTTATTACTATCCTCTTTTGAAGTGACGAGATGGCTATTTTGGGGCCGGACCTTTTGTTGTGAAGAGATCAAATGACCATCTCTGCTTGAATCTTACTCTCAAAACAACATAAAAACATGAGAATTTTTGATTCATTATAAATTTGACTAACTGTCGACCCTCAAGCACTAGCATTTTGGGCAGAATACTGATTAGAATCAATTATTACTTTTTCGTATACGAAGTCTTGAGAAAGTATTGTAATTGTCAAAATATTCTAATTGGGGGTTAAGATACATTTCTACATTTTAGACTTCCTTGAATTCGAAAAACACATCTTCAGTATTATTCCTGTCTACCTGTGAAGAAGATAACTCAAAATATATTTGCTCTAGATGGATGAAATTTTATATATGACATTTACACAAAATTGGTAGATTTTTATCAAATTTTGAACAAAATCTGTTTAGAGGAAGTTGTGTCTATCTGACTGTTGGAATGTAAGTTAACACGATAATTAGAAAACGAAGAGATAAAATTCGGTACCCGGATTCAACATCGATTCTGTAAATCAGATTTTGAGTCAAATTCAACAGGGATTGATTGTCTATCAATCTGTACTTTCAGAAATGTGCCAATGCGATAATTCAAAAATACCATGGTTTAAATATATCAAATTTTTTAAGGAATTTGGTCACTATAATTGTAGCTTTGTTTTCATTTCTGTTTCAATCGGTTGCGAAAAACGAATCTAAAACAGAAATTCGGTTTTTGGATATCATTCATCGCGTACCATAAATTAATCTCAAAAAAAAAAAAACATTCTTCCAGCATCACATGATGGATACCACAAAAATTCTAAATTTATACCAAAGGTTAATATCTTTTACCTGCTGTATAAAATTGTCATACAGCAGGTAAGGGAACAGCATCTTTATTATTAGCTGTACAGCAGGTACAACTAATAATAAAGATATTATCGCAAGGCGTTCTGTGAGATAATATCTTTATTATCAGAGTATGTAAGAAAGTTTTGGGGAAATCACTTGTTTTTTGGAATTCTTATCCATATACCAATTATGGTCGATATCGATATCGATCTTATCTATATTGCCCTTTCCAATATTTTAACTCAAAATTTGATAAACATCACATTTCATTGAAAAAGTTCAAAACTCATTTACAGCAGCATCTGATTATCTTGCTTTCAGAGATCCATTGGCAAAATGAAATCTTCTTATGAGGACTCTGGAATATCTATGATGTGGAGATTCATCTTAGATATCCCTCCTCGCTATCAAATCTTTTTGATGATTCCAATATTTTCTCTTAATTGGCGTTATGTACGAATAAATAAGAGATTATTCTTTATACAATTGTATTGTATAAAGATTTACAATTATATTGTATATGTATACAATTATATTGTATATATACAATATCTTTTTGTATATCTGATATCGTTAGTGGGAAATTGAGTGGCTGCATGGGAGAACTTTTCCTTTGAATGATGAGTTTATTTTTTGCATACTTTATACACAAAAGAATAAAAAACGGGATTCTTATACTATGCTTGCCGCCTTCAGAGACCAGCTTTGGATTATGGATTTTTTTATATTGTTAAATATTAATGTGCAATGCATATTATTTTACATATTTTTCCTTATTATTTGATAAGATAAAAAATGAATTTAATTGCATCAATCTGCTACGAATTACTGTGAGTGCCAACTGTATTTCCTACGAAATAAAAACAGAAGTGAAAATCCTATTCCGGAGTTGATGTTTAAGGAGAGCATTTTTCTTTTTTCATTTTAACATTGTCGAAACCACGCGATTGAGTGCTTTAATGGATGAGTTTGAATTTCAAAACATTTTGAATTGGAAATTGTCTGTTATAATTTTTTAAAAAATTATTAAAATATAACGAAAATATTGTACAGAATGAAACTGATATCTTTATAAAGATAATATTTTGAGTTTTAAGTTAAAGCAAAAATAATTTTTGTGACATAACAGATTTGAAATATATAGTCCTCCATTTCAATAGGCAAGTCATAGAGATTACCCATCTGGCAATGGTTAAGCTTATTTTCGAGTCGATTAAACTTTAACGCCTCTTTCTTGATTTTGTTTGAATTTCCTTTTTTCTCGGTGAATAAAGTTTCTGGCTATCCCTATCCAGAGCATTTTTAATTATATCTTGAAAATTTATTCATTAGCCGAACGTTGGATTAAATGCAACTCTCAAAACGTACAATGAAATAATTCGAAATGTTCGTATAGCAATTTGTTTAAATTTGACTGTTGCCATCCAACAATATGTAATAAGAGCGGTTTCTGTGCCCCGTATGCTAGTGTTTTATATATAAAGAAGTTTTATTCAATTCCTTGTAATTTATTTAAAAATCAATTCTTCCAGAAATGTCAAATGTTCGATTAATTGCATCCTCCACATTGGAAAGTCATTCGTTTCCCACCATTTCGAAACGCCATCTTTTACTCGCAGTTAATGTGGCAGTGATGATGAGAGTGGCGCGAAGATGCGGGGGGAGGAGAACGAGAGCAAAAATCACCTCCCCAGCTCGTTTACATCACTCGGTCCCCAAACTTACAAACGTTAAACACTGACCGTCGGGGAAGAGGATGTCAAAACTATACAATATTCACGAGGGGAGGTGGGTGGATGTCATTTGAATGGAAATTAGGGGAGATGGAAAGCACTTAGCGCTGCTGCATAAAGACACGGTGGGGGGGGGGAGGACTTGGAATTCCCTCCCTCCCTCCCATCCATCAAATTTAGATATCGGTCCGGAGTAATGAGACGTGGATGTTATGCTAGAGAGGAAAACTTTTTTCCAAGAGAAACTAAAAATGTGTAGTTTAGAAAGGAATGAGTCTGAGACGCGCATGAGTTGTTATGATGAGATGTTAACTTATTTTTGTATGTTATGAAAGGGCCTTTAGTTTTCATATTTTACTAACCATAAATATATATGGTGTATATCTTCTTTTGAAGAAGATCTGGTCTCCATTCCTCCAACTGAGTATTTATCAAAGTTGACTCAATTTCCCGGTAACTATTTCGATAAAATTGCAAATCAGCATTTCATTTTTCCGTCATTCCGCATTTTCGTAATTGAAATAAAATGTTTGCTTTAACATTTTTGATATTCGTTATTTTAGGAAGGATAAAAACCACCACAACACAGTTGTTTTATTGCTTTTATTTGACCATTTATCTCTAATGTATTGAAAGTATTTATAACATTATTAAAAGTATAAGAATAAGGATAAAGATGTGTGTGTGTGTGTGTTAGTGCTTTACAATATAGATCATTTAATCTAGAGCTACCAAACTTAGGATATATATACTTTCTAGGATAGAAATATGCAACTCGGAGCGAGTTTTTAAAAAATTTTTATAGAAATTAAAATTTAAATGAATTAAACACTAAGTAAAATTTTGGCGCACCAAAAATATATTTGATACGTTTGATAGCTTAGTTCCATTCCATATATATGTAAACATAACTTAGTTAACAAGTGGTCAAAAAGAAAAAAAATCTTTTGAAATTTTAACTTCGATTTATTTCCCCGCAGAAGGCATGTTATTTATCAGGAAGAAACGATAAGACAATGCATCTGTTTACATCGTGATACAAGATAAAGATTTGTCTCTTCAGTGATTTTACTATGAGATTCTGATAGGGATTTCTTTGCCACGTGTCGATTTAGGAAAGGGAATCTTAGGTGATTTTAAAAGAACGTTATAAGCATTGAGGGTTTTCATCCCTTTGCTATGCGCGTTAGAAATACCGAAATTATCTGTTTTCTAGAGTGAGTATAGAATTAATTGGATAAAAAAGTAACAATTGCATCAGAAAAAAAGAGAACATTTGAGAATGAAATTAACATGCAATAAATTAAGACAAAAATTAATAAATTAATCAATATTTAAATTAAATTAAAAATATCATTACATATATGTGGGTGTGATGGGTTTTAATGCATCAGTCCACTTGGATTAGCTTAATCTTTTTATTCTTGATTAACAAATGATGATTCTGATGAATTTTACAAATGAGAATTCAATGATGAAGGAATTTATATTACATGAAGATGGACAGTTGATGTTGTTTAAAGGATCTTTCCCACCTGCGCGTGGTTCACTGGCATTTTCAGAGGAATCCTTCAACGCAAGAATTCCAGTTTCGGCCCTTTCTCAGAGTATCACGGCTTCTCGGTTTCCGGTCGCACCCTTCTCGGCGGACGTCCGTTCTCTCCCCTCGTCTAGTGAACTCTGAACTCTGCCCTCCGACTGCTGGCTATCACCGGAAGAACGCAGAGCGCCCTCTCGTGAAGTTAATTTACCACATATATATCAGTCAATATTGTGTGTAATAGAAAGTGTATAGTCTGTACTTCGTTTCTTTACAACAAGTGAACAAATTTAACATTTGGCTGTAAGTTGAACGAAACAGAATTTTCATATTGAAACCTCATATTTATGGTTTGATTTTTATATTATAATGAAATACTATACAGAAATATGTAATTTAGAGATTGTAGTAATGATGTGTTACTTACTAAGTATTTTGTTCTTTATTTACTTGTTAAGTCTTACTTTTTTTTATCTAATTAATCTTTTACTGCCCATTTTATAAAGGTACCCTTTTCAAAATTACAAAATATTTTAAAAACAAAACATAATTTGAATATAATTAAGCTACTACACAACTTTTTGAGCATATATATAATTTAGCAGGCCAAAAATTTCAAAAAAAAAAAGCAATTGGCTGTTAATGGGTTAAATTCAAACTTCTCCATCAAAATATACAATTGCATACTATTATCATTGTTAAAATTAAGATAAAAAAATTGCTTCATTTGGCATTAACTTGGAGATAATATTTTTACTACAGCGTTTATTTTGTAACATATGCTCCTTTTGATTGGCTCCTACAGTAATTTGTATCATATTGATTAAATTAAATTCATATTTTTCTGTCGCATCAAATAATAAGGTGGAACTTTAAAAAAAAAAATGCATTCCATATTCATCATTTAACAGCGAAAAAAATAAGTAACGTGGGCAAAGAAACTGATAACCAAATGTATTTTTTAAAGGTCACTAATTAGTTTTTTTAAAAAAAAATCACTTTAAAATATAAGAAATAAAAAGAAACAAAACAAACAAAATTATACGATGAAAGCTTTAAACCATTAGTAGCACGTGCGTCTGTTTGTAACATTTTTCTTAGAGCATGCCGCCATTTGCCATCTATGTAATAGTACCGAGCTAACGTTTCATCTGCAGTCAGAGATCAAAACTAAATCCACGCCAAAAGCTATTCCGAAAATCCATAAATGCTACCCTTTCAAAAAGTTGGCGGAGTGGTGTGGAGCGCAGACTATGTCCAGACCCCGTATTGGCGTTTATGGGGAGAAAGTAACCGTTTGTGCGTGACCCATGGGTTCTTATGGGCAGCAGTGTTCCATGAATATTTCATGCACACAAAAGAGCCTATTAGTCGGACGTCGAATGGCAACACAGTTCATTCATCATCGCACTCACGTACGCACCCCAGCATGCATTGCGAAAACGAGTGAATGATCAGACTTTTTTCCTACGTTCGAAACGTTAATCTCGTTTTTCGATTATTCCTTTTTATTAATAAACGAGTTGTCAGTAAGTTGGTACTTAATATTTAAGCTTAAAGTCAGATTTTTAGAGATTAATTTAATTTTATTTCCATCCAGAATATTATATTCTGTTGTTAAAAATAGACATTATTTGAAGAGAATTATTATCGTCATCATTTTCTCATAGTTTTTCCTAACTTTTATGTCGCTGCCAAGAAAAATTTGGTGTTAACAGAAATGCTCAGTTGAAAACTCCATATTTCTTACTGATCTAATTATGAAATTTGTACCAAATATGAAAAATAAAAATAAAGAAAAGCTAAAAATGATTGTAAGAAATGTTGTTAAGCATTTCTGTTAAATTAGATATATTTCATATCAATTACCATCTTTTTTTCAAACCCCCTTTCCGAATAAGTCGGCTTCCCCAAAAATTGTATACTCTAAATTATTATATAAAAACTGAACTTGGAGTAAATTCTTTTAATGTTCTTATTTCTCAAAATAAGTTATATAAATCATGCATGATGAATATATTTAATATTCTATTAGTTCAGATATGAAAAATTCCATAAAGCATAATATTGACAGAAATACTCAAAATAAATTGGATTTTATCGATATTTTGACAATTTAAATTTTAATGAATATCCAGAAATGTCTTTTTTTATATTCCTTGTATCTTAATTTCTCTATAAAATTGCTTGATTTTCGAGAAAAAAAAAATATTTTATACTTATACTAATATAAATTGGATTAAAATGTTTCATTTTTATTTTCTGCTTCTTAGATTTAAACATATTTCATGTTAAGATTATTAATATCACGGATTCTACAAAATTAATACTGGCTTAGTTTCTCTACACCCGCTTAGTTTTGAAACTTTTTATTTTCAAAGTATTTCAAAAATGCTGATAGTAACAGGTAGAAAGATACATTATTCAAAATGCTGTGACTAAAGTGACCAAACAACAAGAATATATTTTTGTCCATTTTTTCCCCTTACACAAAGTATAGAAAAAGTATTGTAATCGTCAAAAAAAAAAAAAAAAAAAAATCAAACTCGAGATTTTGACAAATCTTCACGTGTTAGACCTCTCCGACTTCGAAAAATACATTTTTGGTATTATGTTATCCTGCCTATGACAAAGATAACTCAAAAACACTTTGAATTAGAAAAATAAATTTGGTATATACACCAAATTTGTAAATTTCTATCAAATTTTGAACGAAATCTATTCAGAGGAAGTCCGTCTATTCAGCTATTCAAACATAATTTAACACTGTAACTACAAAAACGAAGAGAGCGATATGGATAAAATTCGGTACAGAGATTTAATATCTGCACTTACTTATCACATTTTGAGCCAAATCCATCAAAAGATTGACCGTCTGTCAGTCTGTACTTTCAGAAACACGTAAACGTGATAATTCAAAAACACAAAGATTTAAATATATGAACTTTGCTGTGTGATTTTGTGACTTAACAGGCGTAGTTCTATGTCAAATTTTGGTTCCAATTGGTTGGAAAAACCGCATCTAAAACACAAATTCGCCTTTACTGGAGAGTATGCTAGAAAGTTTTGGGGAGACCATTACCACTAATTTGCTTTAAATAATATTAAGAAACAGTATCTGTAAGGACCTAAAAATACCGCCAGTCATATTTTAAATCTATAGTTAAGAACTGAATAAAAGTAGGCGTTTACATTAATTTTTGGTCATATTTTATAAATATAATAATCTCTAATTACGAATGACGAACACTTTTGCAGTACCTGGAATCGTAAAGATTGTTTCAAGACTCACATACTATGTTATAATATATTAAAGCTTATTATTTTGATCGTGGACCGTATTATAATATATTAACTGTGAACCGTATTATAGTATAATAGCCGTTATATTATAATACGGTTCATGGTCAAAGTAAGGATAATTTACCATGGATTAAATAATTTAAATAATTGATAGAATTCAAAGCAACTGACTTTTAAAGGCAATTACAATTAGATATTTATGACATAATACTTTTAAAAGCAAAAGAGGCCCTTAAGCAAGAGCCACTACAGTATTCTCGTCAGAGGCAGAGTGTCTTCGAGGAAGGGTTCGAAAGCCTTAATAGGGTGTTGACGGGACAGGGGGCATTTGAGAAATGAAGGCAATGATTGGATGTGACGTCCCGGATCCCCGTTACTCGGGTGACACGATGTGTTAAACCCACGCATTCCTCCCCGGATTAAGGGCTCAGTCTCTGGAACAAAACAAGCTCTCCCGCTCACTTCGGAATGCCTCTTTTAAAAATGATTTTTTTGGTAGCTATATTATGGACTAAAATTACTAAATTTTTATTAAAATTTTAATCGAGTCACGAATAACGGGATTCAATTTACGGGAAAAAACGTAATTTATAAGAACAAAGAATGTGTCACAGTATTCAGTTATTGAAAGTATAAAAGTTTATACCTTGTTAGAAAAGTTAATTTTTTTTTGTATGTGCGTATGTGTTTGTATGCTAGAAACTAAAAAAAATATCTTCTCAGTTAGAGTGTACTTTTATTATTTATTTCATACTTGTACGCTTGCGTGTTCTCGATGCTAAAGCTCATTTTCCATACGAAATTCATTCATTATTCTTCGCGAAATTTTATAATTCAAATATTGGTGAACGGCTTAATGTAATTAAATTTCGATCTCTTTTGATTGATAACATCAGATAAAGCATTTGAGAAATAAGTAATTTTAGAATATATATTAAAATTTCGAAAAATTACTAATAATGAATAATATATTTAAAAATGAATATTAGATAAACAAATAAAATAAAATAACTCATTATTTAATCTATTTGAAGGCCATTTAAAGTTTATTTTTTAGTTAGAATTTAACGAATTTTATTTTCACATATTGATTTCAAAGACTTAGGCTTTAATAACTTTAAAGTTTGCAGAAAGATCTGGAAGTGATCAATCATTAAAAATAATTTTGTTTAAAAAATATTAAAATGTATCAAATTACAAAGATGCCCTCAATGAGGCACTTTTCTCAATATCAAAAAAATTGACAACCGTCACATCACCAACATCCGGGATTTCGATTACCTTAAACGTCCACAGGTGTCGACAACGCGATATAAAATATATAAAATAATTGTAATAGCTAAATAATTGCAAGACTACTGTTCAGTAGGATTTAGTTTTAAGAATTTTCATGTAATTATTATATATTATGACCCTGTATATCATAAAAAACTGTAACAAAACATATTACTTAATCTTATAAAATGAAATAAAACAATAATATCCATAAATATTAGTATAATAAGCAAAATCGTAATTTTTGTGAGAATACTAGTTTTTTAATCATTATCTATTGTTTTTATGCATAATGTTTTGTATATACCTCATTTGCAATGGATACAGTTATATTCAATTTTTACTGTACATTTCCCCACGCTATTTTCATGTAAGAGACACACATTTTTTTAGTTGCATTTCCATTACGCTCTTTAATTTCGCACCTTTTGCGTTTTAACGAATTTGTAATTCCTTTAAATTTAGTATTTATTATTGAAATATTATAAATTTCATCTGCACTTTTTTCAGATTCTTCGCAGTCACTTTCACGCAATCTTACGTCTTCATCGGAATGTAAAATTAAAACAAGACAGCTCACCACCATCCGATTCATATTCAGAAAACCCTCGCAACAAATTAACAATTTTATCAGGGGATAGACATTTTCTAAAAGCCATCGTTTCCAGGTGTCTGCTCTGCACAAGGTTCGAAAATCGAAAGATCTTTTTTATGAGCAGATTAGCAAATGTAACGGAATACTTAGACAAAACAATTTTAGTATAACTGATTCAATTCCAGGTACACTGCATTCAAGGTCAAACAAATGTGTGATAGTACTTTGGGAAGTTTGTTTTACTTAGCGAACTATCGTTTATTGTACAACAGTTATTTATAATGATAAATTTTCTTGGAATCGAAACGGCACCAGTGGACATTCTAGGTATATTTAGTTGTAAAATCTCTCTTAATTAACCTAGAACCACAAAACTTTTTCTGTGTAATCACCATGGAAAATGATTAAAAGTCACGAGAAATTTTCAAATTCCGTGCAAAAATGCGGAAAGGAGAACATACTACACAGGCTCCGGTGTCCAATCGACACCGACGGACGTTCTAGTGATCACATATCAAAAATATCTTTTAGATCACTATAAATATTATTTCAAAACTTACAAAATATAAGATTATATAAGCTTTAATACATATATATATATATATATATATATATATATATATATATATATATATATATATATAAAATATGAAATATTAGCATTAAGTACGAAATATTAACATTGTTATTGAATCTATCCAGTGATCCTTGACGACTGTATTGGCAATTTAACTCTTAGCATGCTGTTAATAATATCCAAAAAATCAATTTGTATTTTAGATGCATTTTTCCCAATCGATTGAAACTAACATCTGAAACGGAACTACATTTGTAATCACAAAACCACACATCATTTTTTTATATATATATTTAAGTCATTTCGTTTTTGAGTTATGGCATTTACATGTTTCTGGAAGTACAGACCAATAAGCGATCAACCTTTGTTGGTTTGAGTCAACTTTTGATAGGTATCTTTATTGTAGATGTTAAATCCGTGTATCGAGTTTTATCCATCTAGCCATCGGAACTCAAGACAAAGGTTAAAATTTTGTAACTATTGTTCGCCAATGACATGCTAGATTTTCTCTTCCTTACCTAAGGTCAGCAATTTTTTTGCACTGGGAGTAGGATAAAACATTTATTAGATATACGAGAAGGCTTAAAGGAGACCACTGAACGCTAGTTTGTTTCTGGACAGACAATTAGAAAGATGTATTTTTTTATGAATCAGATTTTTTTAGACACTTATTGAGGAGAATCTTTAGAAGCATCTGGTCTTGTGGTGTTTTTTATCTGATCTTTGAGAGTGCATGCCAAAATTTATAGCAGAAAAAAAAGAACTAAATGAAATCAAACACAAATCCAAATGAATCTCACAAGTTGCAATATGTTACAATTTGTTCCAAAACATAGTTTCGGGTATTTTTACTGATTAATAAAAATATTACGATTAGAAAAATGATTAGCAATTTTTAAAGCTCGTTATATAGGCAAAATAAAAATATGTTTGAAAGATCTATTAGATTAATTTAATTCAACATTTACGAATCACCTCCCCCCCCCATTAATAAGCTATAACGGAGCACGCATTCACAACTTCACCCTACCGCTTCGACTGGTGGCTTATAATTTAATGTTATAGACCTATCATAAGAATTATATTTAACGGAAATTGTGATTACATATTTTAAACACTTTTGCATAAAGTGCTTAGTACAATTTGCTCCAGTTATAATTTCCCTGGGACTCCTACTAATTTTCTTATGCCCAAATCACTGCGTTTTAGATGTGTCTAAAACGCAAAGGAAATACGTAATCCTGAAATACTTATAAAATTTCAGATCGACAGACGGTCACTCTTTGCAGATCATACATTGCAAACAATAGATCTGTATGTCTCATTTCATCCACTGAATTGTTTGCATTTTGGAATAAATTGCTGACATTGAAATAGATGAATCGACAGGAACTATTCTATATATACTGATTTTTCCACATTTTAATTGAAATCCATACATTTTTGTAAAAAGACCATGAACCAAATTTCATTTATATATCACTTTTGAATTTTTGAGAATCGTTTTGTCAATCAAAGGGATAATTAAAAAAAAAAAATGTTTTTTGGATTGTAGGAAGTTTGAAACATGAATATCAATAAAACCTCATGGACGAAATTTTTTATTTGCAGTATAATAGTTACAATACTTTTTCCTTGCATATGAGCAAGTTAAAAGTACTAAATACTTAAATAACTATGACAAAAGTTTAGCCAGTGGCGCCATCTGGTGAATTTTTAAAAAAATAAATCGTAGTTGTAATACGTAATTTATCATCCCCGTTCCCTTTGAAATATTTTTTGTAATTTTTTTTTTCAATGGAAGCTTTTACATTGATTGTAAAATGAGAATAGATATTTAAAAAATACTATTTCATGAATAATTTTTAAATTTTGTTAAATGACTCTGTGAATGTAATTATTTTTACCCTTGCAAGAATTTTTCACATTAGTGCATTGATATTCTGGTGGTAATTATGCAATTTCATGTTCAAAAACTTTATTTTCTAACAATGCTATAGACACAATAACATCTTGTAGAATTTTCATGTAAATTGGAAATTTATTAAATTAATAAGTAAATTTATGCAATTAGCAGAGAAATTCATTCCGCTTTGGGGAAGAAAGAGTTAAATGTTTCATTCGAAAAATTTTCTGTTTTAAAGGTAGCCTCAAAGATTTATCTGTGTCCTATTTCAGTATCTCTGGAGATTGACTGGCCCAATTGCTAACACTAGCAATATTTCAAATATTTACGTTCAGCACATAACGAGTAGCCCATTTGCAGACCCCTGTTATAAAAGAATTCAGAAGAGCCGTATCACCTTTAGTACGTCCTGTAGAGAAATTTGCTTACTTATATACCAAATACATCCTAACATCTGAAATCCCTAATATATGTAAGTAAACAAACAAAAAAGATGAAAGAAGATAAATTAAATAATTATAAATCACATTTCCTTCTCAAGACATATTATGCATTCGAAGCTCTTCATTCTTTGTTAAGTGTTTAGAAATGTATTATCTAAAGTATATTGGGTTTTGTTTAACGAATACATGAATTTACTTTTGATAAAATTAACTATAGGTACTTATAATAAATGCCTTGATTTTGCCTTTATTTGTCAAATTCTAGAAGAAAAGAAAGGGGCATAGTAATTTCAGAAAAAAAATGTCACTACATTCTGATTTACATTTTGTCATCTGAGTATAAAATATGTTTATAAATATACATATAGAAAGTATTCATCAATGAAGAGTTCCGCTCGTGGCGCCATCTTTTAGAAAGTTTGGGAAATATTTACTACTTGTAATAATGATTTTAAATGTCAAGGTTACTACTATGAGCCTGGTATGTTTCTCCGCTGCTATTGAAAGTTAAAATACTCACAATACTTGTGTTATCTCTGTTAGCTTTGAAGTACCGATAAAAAGTTATATTTCCTTGAATGACTGAAATTGCGACAGTAAAACGAAATAGCCAAAAGAGCCTTGTTTTTGGAATTTAAATCTGACATTTTCGAGATTGATCTTTAATATCGAAAAAAAGAGTCTTCGAATGTATTACATAAACCAAAAAATATTGCGTATCTCCTAATCAATCAACTATCATTTATCAGACGAACAGTTATTTCTTTTTCTTTTGGCGTCAGCTTATTCTGTTATTTTTCTTTTTAAAAAATCTTTTTAAAAAATAAAAACTTCTAACCAGTGTTTTTTTTTTATTTCTCTTTTTATCTGTCATTTCTTTAAGAATCTCAGTAAAACCTTATATGTTTTGAAAAAATAAAATCCATTTATGGCTTAAATATATTTTTAACTTTTTCTTCTTCCAATGGAATAGCAAACCGTTTCAGAAAAAAGAAACTTCATAACGGCAATTCTCAGGTGCTATTTATCAAGGAAATTTTTAAAAGGATAATTGTAAGCTCTATTTTGGTGAATATATTTTTATTTATTAAATTTTATAGACATATGATTAATCTTATGCATTTGACACACGTGGCTATTCTATTCAGTATTACACAAAAGTGTTCTGAAAAATTTCAAGTACTGCTAACGATGTTCGTAACGTATGTTTGTGTTATTAGTTATAACTAACAGAATGTTTTTGAAGTGCCATTGTTTTTAAACACATATTTTCTATAATCTGTTTATCACACAAAAAATGCAATGTTCTATGGAGCAAAACATTGAACTTATAACGAATGATTTGGCACAATTTATTCATTTATTCAAAATTTTGTACTAATTATTCATTAGAAAAGATTTTCAGAATTGCTGTTAGATTTTTAATTACTCCAAAATTAAACGAACTGTTGATAGGTATTCTCAAATGCTGCGAATCATGTTATTGTATTAACATATTATCACACAAAATCTACTTTTATACCATTATAAAAAAATTAGCTTTCCAATTATCTGAATTTTTTTCTGTATAGCGTTATTCTCTAATTTTAATAAAAAATTGGAAATTTATTTAAAAAAAATTATAACAATGCGTTTCATTGTTGTAATGGAGTTCAGTCAATTTTAATGATTCCTCAAAACTTCCACATATGTCCTTTCATCAGTTTTAAAGTTATGGTAAAAATTTACATCAACAGACATTACTTAAAAAAAAGATTTTCCATTTTTGCTTTCAGTTACTAAATAATATTTGAAAACTGATATTCTTCCTGTAAATTGTATGAATCGTTAAGCACAAAATGCAACAGCTGATTCAATCAAGCCAGATGAAGCATGCCCAAAATCTTTGTAATTTAAGAAGAATTTCGAGTTCATTCTGATGTTGAATACCTATTTTTTTTATATCGAAACCCATCAGTGACGAAAAATCAAAATAACTAAGAATCAATGTTCTGGCATAAGCCTTTTCCTTTCTACCTATGGATGAAATGAAACTTTTACAGAGATACGTCACGAGTTAAAAAAAAAAGTAAAGGAAAAGCCTTTTTACAAAAACTACTCTGAATAGTTTAATTTTTTCCATGTTCTCATTCCATGAAAACAAAATTTAACGGAGTTAATCATCTATCAATTAATCATTCTGTAGGTATTAAAAATCACAGAAATTTTAATACCTACAGAATGTTTTAGAAGACACACATGCATTCAAAAACGAAATATAAATTTTGCCGGGTTTACACTCGGCCAGCTATAAAACAAACAGTACCTAACGCATGCTTAGAAAGGCTGAAAAATGCTGTTCTGTCGATGACAAGTAATTGTCCTGACGGGACAACAACATGCAGCTGTATTGTATTTTTTTCTTATTACGCATGCGTTTGTAAAATTTGGCGGGTTCTTTTTTTGGCATGAAAAAATTGATCACTTATTGTAGATTAATTCCGACATATTTTGTTCTTTGTTCCTATTATGAGAGGTTGTGTTCTTTTTTCTTTTCATTTTATTCGCCATTTTTAGGTATGTTGAACTTTATTTTTATTTTATCATGTTTCTTTGCTTAAATATACATCATTTTAATACAATAAGCAATGAAAAAGAAAAATTCAGGGACGCCAAAACGGCAATTTGTAGCCAAGCATGGAATATCTATCTTATGAAATTGAGGCAAACATAAATCAGTTCCTTTCTGCGCATGCGCTGCCTCTTGGCCGTCTTATAATTGGCTGAGTGTAAACCCGGTGATAACAAATAGAAAATATTTGTAATGCCACTTCTTCAATGAATAAATGAAAGATTTTTTTTTTTAACATTTATGAGTTTAAATTTCGTGTAAATATAATTATCATTTTCTTCGGACTTTTTCTGTAATATTCAGATATAAACAAAAAATATATATAAAATATATCAGTATTTCATGTTTTTTTTAGCTAAAATTTACAAAAAATTTAATTATTCTAATCGTGAGATAAATATTAAAAAGGACTTTTGTATTTATTGGTGTAAGCAAATTTAGTAAATTTGTTTATCCGTTGAAAAATATTATTGACATTTTATTATGTTTTCGAGATTAGTTACGATAGTTCAGAAAATGACGGAAAACAATGAACCAGATTTTGTGAAATATGAAGAAGTACTATTACCTGATGAACCAGTTCCCGAATCCAGACCTGGGGTTAGTAAAATTTGATATTACTAAAAAGATATGATACGGCAGTGAAGGATTTTTAATAATGCCATAATTATTATCCAAATAGGAACATCATTTCAATGCGTGAAATAATATTTTAGTGAAGAAAATATGCTTTTAATGAATTTTCAAGTAAAAAATTGATTCATGTGCAGTATTTGTGGATTAAAATTAAGTAATACTAATAACTTAAAACTTAGTTCTCAAGACTTCATGTCCATAAGTTTTTCAATTATGTTTGTATCTTAAAGAGTCAAATACAGCCGAAGTATAGACAACAACACCAGCTAGATTGTTCTCTCTTTAAACTCTCTCGTATCCTTCAATATATGGCGGATTTTATGTTGATCTTCGTAGTTGTCAAGAAAGTTGAATGTGAGTTTTGGAGCAATAATTCTTTAATTTGACGTCTTGATTTAAAATTTGATAAAGATTTACAATTTTAGCTTCAAGACTTTGTATCAGTTACATTTATCTACGCTGTTGCATTTTTGAGTTGTTAAATTAATATATAGACAAATACGTAGATAAATAAGCAGTCAGCCAAAAAAGGATTTTTAAAATTTGATAAAGATTTACAATTTTAGCTTCAAGACTTTGTATCAGTTACATTTATCTACGCTGTTGCATTTTTGAGTTGTTAAATTAATATATAGACAAATACGTAGATAAATAAGCAGTCAGCCAAAAAAGGATTTTTAAAATTTGATAAAGATTTACAATTTTAGCTTCAAGACTTTGTATCAGTTACATTTATCTACGCTGTTGCATTTTTGAGTTGTTAAATTAATATATAGACAAATACGTAGATAAATAAGCAGTCAGCCAAAAAAGGATTTTTAAAATTTGATAAAGATTTACAATTTTAGCTTCAAGACTTTGTATCAGTTACATTTATCTACGCTGTTGCATTTTTGAGTTGTTAAATTAATATATAGACAAATACGTAGATAAATAAGCAGTCAGCCAAAAAAGGATTTTTAAAATTTGATAAAGATTTACAATTTTAGCTTCAAGACTTTGTATCAGTTACATTTATCTACGCTGTTGCATTTTTGAGTTGTTAAATTAATATATAGACAAATACGTAGATAAATAAGCAGTCAGCCAGAAAAGGATTTTTAAAATTTGATAAAGATTTACAATTTTAGCTTCAAGACTTTGTATCAGTTACATTTATCTACGCTGTTGCATTTTTGAGTTGTTAAATTAATATATAGACAAATACGTAGATAAATAAGCAGTCAGCCAAAAAAGGATTTGGCATGACATTTCATGCAATAATTCCAATTCGCATGATTAAATTATATGCCACATTTTATTGATCAAGATAATTGCTTTTCTTTATCTCTGTTAGTTTCTCTAGTTTATTTAGATAGTCTTTTCGTTTCTCTATTCTATTAATTTCTTCATGAACAATAGAACACAGATTTCTCAGTGATGGATTTGAACCAGTTTTGATGTATAGACCAAATATCAAATTTCATTTTCTGCCTGAGTTTGTTGCTGAGTTTTCTTGTTCGCAGACAGAGAAGTGACATAATTCCAAATCTTTTTCAGGACTCTTTATAAATCTGAAATATAACAAAACCTCAAAATGTTGATAAGTTTTTGAACGGTTGTATCATTTCTTATATTAGTATTTTATAAAGAAAAAAATAATCAAGGACTAAAATAATTTATTAAAGACTTTCTATAAGACAATACAGAGTGTAAAATATTGGAGAAAATTGTTTTTTCTAAATACTAAATTTTCTCTAATACATAGGGAGTGGCTATTTAGTAACCACTTTAAAAAAAGGCTATCCCTTAGCAAACCTAACGGAGTTATAATAATCTGAAAGACAATATTGTACCAGAATAACACTCGCATACTCTTAAAGCAAGGTTCTCAAATTTTTACATCCCATGATCACTTTTCAAGAAAAGGTCAACGAAAGAAGTCTCCCTCCCCCCCCCATTTTTTTTAATACTCCTTAATAAACATACTATTCCAGAGAACACCTTGCATACCATTGGTGTGCATAAGTTACAAAATATTATTCTTTCGATGAATGTAACATTTTTACTGAATCTATGGTCTTGACAAGTTTTGTGTTGATTAACAATGGTTTTAAATGCTATGATAGAATTCACATTCATTCATCAAAACTTTTAATCGTATGCTTTTACCAGTCATCAATTCCATGGTAAGATTTACACTTCCAGTTTTCTTTCATAATGTATATATATATTTTTTAATTTACAGTAAACTGATTCAAATGAATTCATGTTTTTCGATCATATTAATTAAAAATATGAAAAAATTATGTATTCCATAAATCATTTAACAATCTAAAAAAAATTAATAATCTTGGTCGACGAAGACGGTTAGTTAGACTAAAGATACGAATATAAAACAAAATACTTTTTCTTTACATAGGTAACCATATTAGCTCGAAATATAGGTAAAGTATGTGTAGAATGAATGTACATTCTCAAATGTACATTCACAATTGTATCCCAAATGAGAAATGAAAAATTTTGAACTAAGTTCTCAACAGCAATGTATTTGATATTCAATGTTTATAGAGTAGTTTAAAACGTGTACGTGCAATTCATTTTAAATTTATATAATCAATAAACAATTGAAATTTTAACCAACACTCATTAAAATAATGTATATGAAAAAAGCCAGTATTAAATGACAATTTACAGTATTTTGCTGATATAACATTTGCTAAATTGATTAAAAAAATTTCCGGTCTAATACTCGAAGTATGATCTGAAGTCATCTGCTATACACATACAAAAAAAGTGGATATTTTCAACACTAGAAAGCGCGGGAATTACTCTTAAATGTCTGCCGGTGTCGTTTCGACATCGCGATATAAAATGTATAAAATAATTGTAATAACTAGATAATTGCAGGACTACTGTTCAGTAGGGTTTAGTTTTAAGACTTTTTAATATTATTTCATGTAATTATCATATATCATGACTCTTTATATAATACAAAATTGTAACGAAACAAATTTTTGTGAGAATGCAAGTTTTTTAATCATTATTTATCGTTTTTATGCATAATGTTTTGTGCATATCTCATTTGCAATAGATGCAGTTAAATTAAATTTTTCCCAATAACGAGCGATAAATAATCCAACAGTTGCTTGCTGAAACGTCACATTTCGAACCTCAAATCTGCCAGGAACATTACCATTGTGCAGTATCCATTCTGTGCCATCCCTAGGCGACATATATATCAGGATTCACTGGACTGTTATCAATTTCATCTGCTCTTTCTTCAGATTTATCGCAGTCACTTTCACGCAATCTTATGCCTTCATTGGAATCTGAATTAGAACAAGACAGTTCACTACCATCCGATTCATTCTCAGAAAGCTCTCGCAACAAATTAGCAATTTCATCAAAGCTTAGATCTTTTCTACAAGCCATTGTTTCAGGGTGTCTGCTCTGCACAAGGTTCGAAAATCGAATGAATATTTTTTAAGAGCAGATACGCAAATGCTGTGTAACGAAACACTTAAACACAACAATTTTAGAATAATTGATTCATTTCAGCTATGATCTCAATAACACTGCATTCTAGGTCAAACAAATGTGCGATAATACTTTGAGAAATTTGTTTTACTTAGTGAAATATCGCTTGTTGAAAGACGGCTATTTATGATGATAAATTGTTTTTGTGTCATAACGACACCAGCGGACGTTCTAGGTATATTTAGTTGTAAAATATCTCCTAATTAACCTAGACCATAAAACTCTTTCTGTGTATTCACAATGGAAAATGATTAAAAGACACAAAAAGTTTTCAAATTCCCTACTAAAAGGTGGAAAGGACTAAACTGGCTCCGGTGTCCAATCGATAAACTAAACAGGCTCCCGTGCCCAATCGACACCGACGAACGTTCTAGTGTTAAAAAGTGTGTGCGTCTTCAGGCTCATCGCCTCTTTACTTAGGCGGAAATTAATCATTAAAATGAATATTAAAAAATAATTTAAAACAAGTTTTAAAGAACAAGCAAATTAATCTGGGTACCTTTATTTTCATTCTAAAAATTAATATTTGCAATTCTGTTTACAAAGATGTTGCCATTCTCAAAACATAAACTTTATATCATGTTCAACAAAGAACATAATTTGTGCTCGGTGACTACATTGCTCGTGGCAGCAGCTGTAAAAAAGTTCAAGGAAACAGTCTTAAGTTCATACAATGGATAGTTTACATTTGACTGAAGCCATTTGAAAATAAGTAGTAAGCTTAATATCTGTGCCAAATGCGTTTGTGTTTAATGTATACAGATTGTGGTAATTAAAGATAAAAAAACACGACAATTCAATTTACCTCATCGTATCAATACTTTTTTAAGTTTTAATATTAGCGAAAATATTTTTTTCTGTTTATAATTAATAAAATTTTATCTAAGAATGCCTATCAAAAAATCTTACATATCATAGATAGTAAAAAAATAATTGTTATTATTATAGAATATTGAGCGACATAAATTGAAAATACCCGGTGACATAACGCAGGCGAAAAACAATATTTCTAGCAAATAGATAGTTTCCTTACGGAGAGGCACAAGAGAAAATACCGTAGAAAACACCCTTTTTTTTTATGTGGGATTTATCAGTAACGAGTGACAGATTCATTCACCAAGAAACGAGATTAATAGTAATTGCATTTCATACTTACAACACTCATTTCTCTAATTCGTAGACTTCAAAAGAAGATTCGGATTCATCAACAGAATCTGATGAAGAAGAAGATAAAGAAATTCCCATGGAGACTGGCGATGTGGAAGGCGGCCTGGATGATCCCGAAAGAGCGGAAGCTGTCCGCAGAGAAACTATAGAGCGAATTCTAGATTACACCTTCATTCCGAGGTATTTTAAGCCTTATCACCTCCCTCATCTTTACTTTCTGATATACAAAATATAGAGAAACTGCTGTAATTCTCAAAAAATTTGAACTAGAGATTTTGACGAATCACTACATTTTAGACCTCTTTGTGTTCGTAAACACATTTTTAGCATTATGTCTATCTTTCCATTTGAGATAAGGATAACTCGAAAATCCTTTGATTTAGACTCATAAAATTTAGCTTGCTGTCTTTACACCAAATTTGTAGATTTCTATCATATTTTAAAGAAAATCAGAAGAAGTCTGTCTGCCCGAATTTCGAATATAAGTACAACATGAAAAGAACTAAACGAATAAAATGTGTTGCACAGATTTAATAAATATAGAATCAAATCTAACGAGGATCGTCTCGTGACCGTCTATAGGTCTATACTTTCAGAAACATGTAAGCGTAATAGCTCAAAAACGCAATGACTTAAATATATCAAAATTTTTCTTCGATTTTATAATTACAAGCGAACATCTGTGCCAAATTTCTTGTTTCAATCTGTTCATAAAAATGTTTCTAAAACACAAATTTGATTCTCGCATACATTAACATATGCCAGGATTAATCGCCAAAACGTTCGCCAAGAATAACTTGATAATTTCTCTAAAAATGCAAAATTAGTGCTAAAGGTAAATATTTCTTAACTATTGTACGCCATCCAAGGAACGGGCCGCGGTGGCCTGGTGGTAAGGTCTCGGCTTCGGAACCGGAGGGTTTTCAAGTTCGAGACCCGATTCCACTGAAGAACCGTCGTGTAAGGGGGTCTGTTGCACGTTAAATCCGTCATGACCGAACGTCCTCCCGCTGGTGTGGTGTGGCGTGGAGAAGGGGGTGCCAGCTCAGGTGTCGTCCTCGTCATCTGACCGTGGTTCAAAATGACGAGGTCCGTCCCAAAATAGCCCTAGTGTTGCTTCAAACGGGACGTTAATATAACTAAACCAAACCAAACCAGCCATCCAAGGTGCTCTCTTTGTAACATCTTTATTCTAGATTACACGAGAACAATTTTGTGAAGATCATTCCATTTGGCTTCTTATTTCCTTATATGCTTCTCTGTCCCATTACCATCAAGACAGAAACATAAAACATTTTTAAAAGCACTGCGAAGCATCATGTACTCTTCTTGATTTCTGTGTTACATCCAGGAAGGAATGGTAGTGAGGATTGGTTTTAGAACATTGTGGTTATAAGTTTGATACTGCATTCCACATGCCATGGCTTAGTTTAAGTTAAATCTGATATTGAGAATTAAATATCCATCCTCTAAGTGACCTGGAATTTTAGAAAGGGAGGAGCGTGCAGCCTCAGATATCGTTCTTGTAGTTTGAAAAATCAGTCCTCATGTTGCTTGAAAATGGGGAGATAAAGTTATCAAATTAGTGAAAAAGTGATAATAGCCATTTTTTTTTTCTTCTCTCTCTCTGAAATAATATGTTGCTGTGGCATCACCAAATGTAAAAGAGTATTTATTTGAACATCAAACAGAAATCATGAATTCCGGGTTTCAGAAACAGATTTTAGGAGAAAAAAGAACAAATTAACATCAAATACAACTCATGAATTTCGGATTTTTTAATTGATCATGTAATTTAATTTACATTTTGAATAAACAATATGTGATTATGCAAAACGACATGTACGACCATGAAATAGAAGTTAAAAATGATACTAATTACTTCTGTGATTAAAAGAATCAAGATGACAAATAATATGGGTAGCAAACGGCTCTCTGAGGTCGTCTTCTCCATTTGACCAGGATTTAATAACACGAGAACATCCCAAAACAGTCAGACCTCTCGTAGCTTTAATTGAGATCGAACACAAATTAAAATAAGTGAAAAACCCCGCTTCCACATATTGTAGAATGCATCGAGGACCGATAGATGGCAGCAGGTGTTGAGAAATAAAACGGAAGCTTCGAGACTTTTATATAATAAAAGTTTCTCCGGTCTGCAAAAATATAGTACATTAAACACAATTAAGATTAGTGGATAAAATATGCTATTTCATAATCAAATAGTCTTATTTGCATTTGGTCAAAACTATTAAATGATATGTTAAAGATATATCGGCATTAAAATTCGATAAAGTTGGAAATTTTGAATATTTTTTTTGCATAGAATATTTACCCGATTTCGAAGACAGAAATTCTTTATTGGTATAAAAGAACAATAAATCGAAAAAATAATTGAAATTGCCATGAAATTCTTTATATCTCTAAAAAGAAAATTCGTCTTAAACGTGAAGGTTATACCAGATTTCTTTCTAGCGAAATCACTTTATATAAAATTTATTTATGCTATCAATAATCTTATTATAAATAATTAAAATTGTGTGTGTGTGTGAATCTAATTTAAACTTAATTAACTTCCTAATTTTTTAGCTAAATTCAGCCCGTATCAAAGTTATTCTAAGATAGTCTCTTATTTCCTGATCACATTCCACTTTTTCTATTTAATTATTCAAAAGAAGCTTTGTAAAATGCTTTAGTTAGCGGTTCCCACGTTCCAAGTGAAAGAAGAGAAATTGCTGATCTAAACAAATTCTTTTTTAAAAGATCCCTGTGTTTCCCTTGCTTGTGATTGACATATGTCAGAAATCCCTATCAGAATCTTAATAGTATATTAGCACTGTGAAAAAATATTTTCCTATCGATATCCCATGTTATATAAGACCAGGGATAATTTATTTCAGTTTTCTCTAGCCTAATCTGTTCCTGGGAGCGGACGTGCTTTATATACGTCTCTTGTAAATAAATTATGCCTTCCCGGGATGGATTAAAGCGAATTTAAAAATGCAAAGTGTCTTCATGTCTTCGAAACTACCTTCTGATTTAAGAAAATATGCGCTCTCTCTCTCTCTCTCTCACACACACACACACACACACACATACAAACACATACAAACACACACACACAAACACACACACGCACGCACGCACGCACTTAAATAAAAAGGTGGAAATTGAATAAGAGAATATATATATATATATACGCACACACATGTAATTGAATACATATGTAGGTATATATGTAAGTATATTTTAGCAGTTGTGGGATTGAAGAGAAAATACTTTTGAAAATTTTAATTTCGCTTTATTTTATTTCGGGAGGTATAATTTTCATACAAAGAATAAGCAATGCATAGTCTACATCGTGATGCAAGAACAAAAGAGACACAAATTTTTCCCTTCAGTGATTTTAATATGAAAACAGTCGACAGTTCTCTAGAGCGTGTGTTAAAAATAATTAAATAAAAAAGTGGGAATTGAATCAGGGAATAAGAGAACATTTTAGAATGATGTTAATATGCACTAAATTAAGATAAAAATCAGGAAATCATTTAAATTAGATATAATTATACATATATACCATAAATACCGGACAAAATTGATTTCGACACTTATTTCATACTAGCCGCCTTTGACGACCAGCCGGTTCACTAGTATTACCGCTCGCTACAATTTTCAATTAAATATTTTAAGTAACTTGTCTCTTAATAGCTTCTCAAACAAAACATTTTTAATCTTCAAATTTTGATAGTCATACCAAACTTATACTGTTGTTTAGATCGTTTCGTTCAATTTACTATATATATTTTGCTAATTTGTTGTCATTTCCGGTAAAACTTCAACTTTAATTTAAAGTGGAAATGCTGAAATTGCAATTAATGTAAAGATATTTTTTAATGAAACCAAGCGTTTTATTTTATTTATCATTTTTGTTGTTATTTATTAATTATTATTATTATTATTGAATATGTGTACTGCAAACAGAATCGTTCGGTATTTAAGTCTTATGTGAACTACAAAATATTTTTCATAATTTGCGTAATATCTCAAAGAATAATTCAACAAAAATTTCTCAGATTCAGCATAAAATTCAGTTTTTAGTTTTGCTTTCAAAAGGATTGAAATGAAATCAATAATAATATTTTGTTCCTGCCTATAAATATATTTCAAAAATTATGAAGTCTAAATTTTATGCAGTAAGGTATCATATTCTGAGAAATATTCTGGACACACCAAATTTTAAATAAATGAATGAATGTTTCTATTTCCCACGATTAACTAAGACTGATTTATGAAGTTTTGAATGTTAAGAATTTAGAAAAACTCAACAATTTCATAATCTTAGGCCAATTAATCTTGAGAAACCTGCGCGCTGATTGGCGTATTTTCTTTAAAACAATCGATGGAAAATCTAAAATTATCCCATTTTTTTTTTTTTTTTGAATAGTGATATTTAAATTTTTATAAATCAGTCAGTTTAAGTGATTGATTATGTTGATTGGAAATTAATTCTTTATTTAAAATATTAGTGTTTTAAGAACATTTTGTTAAACGTGATTTCCACAGCAGAAGCTTTATGTAAAATCAAAAATTCGTTATATATTAGAGTATTTATTGGATCAAGCTATATAAAATATAATCATTTTTCATTTAGACCATTTTAACAGATCTGTTCTATTACTAAAGGTTTACAAATTGGCAGTGTGGCCCTGATTTGAATGGATATCCTGTTCATATTAAACAACACTTGCCTTAAAATAAAACTGATTTATTGGATTAATAATACAAATAGTGTAAAAGATCATAAACTAATTTTTCTTGAATTTATTTTTTAGAAAAAAATATTTCATATTTGTTTTATTTCCTACAGACACGTGACGAAAATTATATTTTTGTAGATTATATTTCCAAAAAGATTTAATTTATTTTAAAATGGAGCTTTAATCGATGTGATGGCAACACTTTGAAAAAAGCTAATTTTTTTCCCATGAATGCGAAACGTGCTCGTGCAGCTTAAATTTTATTTTTATTTTGTACGAAAAAAATTGTTGAAAAATATAGTTAAATTATTTATTTAAAAATTAATTAAAAATAGAAATTTAATTTTAAGGTTAAAACATTGATATCATTTAAAAGATAAATTTTTGATCTTTAACTTGATGTAAAAATCTTTCTTGTGCGGTAGTATTTTCGGAAGTTATAGCAGAAACACGCTAAAATTTCGATTATTTTTTAAATAAATAAAATTTTAATCAAAAATTCGAAAAAATAACCCCAAGGTGCACATTCCCGGCCACCAAGGTATACACGTGCCACATTTCGTAGCTGTTGGTCGAACGGTCTGGCCTGTAGAGCGCCAACACACACACACACATTGAGCTTTATTATAAGTATAGATTTCCTGAAATAGAGATTTTTTTCATAACCTCAAATATTTCTATGGTATTTATTGATTTCTTTTAATTAATAGTACTTTTAAAATTAATCTTACATTTACAAAGTCTGGGAGTACGTATTCAGTTTGGTGACTTTTATGAAACGAAAGAGTCTAACAAATAGATCATTCAGCTGAATATAGCCCGAATCTAGGGCAAATAAGAAGAGACGAGAACCATGGCTTTGTATTCAACATCAAAGGAGAATATTAATAGATAGGGGAGAAAGATGGAATTTGTCTATTCATATGTATTTTTAAACTGAGTCTAATTAAATAGTGCTTAGATGCCTTTTTATTCTATGCACGAAGAAAACGTTAGCAGAATAAAAAGAATCCTGCATATCAGTTTCTCCTGAATTTACACAATTTCTTATAAATTTTTACGTATTTGCATGCATTTCGAAAAATGTATTGGAATTTGGATATAAATCTCATTTAAGATAATCAATTTACGGAAGTAGTTATGGGAAGGGATAAAAAATAAACACCCTTAAAAAATATAAATTTTAACATAAAACTGTGTTTACTCAAAATGACAAAAAAATTTCTAATATTTCATTTCTTAAATTAATTTCTGTAAAATAAATTAATTTATGCAATGAATCAAATCGGTAAGCAAATTTCGGATTTATCAACATTTAATAATATCAGTTAAGAATATCAAATCCAAAATTTATAAAATGGTTAATGGCTCATTGCATAATCGTACTTAATACAGTATTGCATCAGATGAAGTGAAAACAATTATCGGAAATCAGACTCTGTAAAAATTAATATGATTTTGTTTGGTTTAAAAGTTATGGAAACATTTAAAATGGGGGGAAAAATCAACCAGCTAAATTGAAATGATGCGATTTGGATGATTCGTATTTAGTAAATTAATGCCTCTCGAATAGTAGGAGCTTAATAAGAAAAGTTTTTCAAAAATAAAATTAGATTTTTAGAACTAAAAATTAATTGAAATCCTAATTCTTTTATTTAATAATTTCGAAGCATACCAATTTAAAATTCAACAAATAAGGCTTTTTACTGACTGAATTTTATTTTCTAAAATAATGATTTCCCCAATTTCCATAAATTTTTAAAAATATTTTTAAAAACGCAATATTTTGCAACATTTTCATATTGTTCTAGTACGCTCATTTTGCTTTTATACACACATAGATTTCAAAAATATTTGAAAAAAATTGTATGCAATTTAATACCATTGTATAAATAAGAGTATATTTCTGTAATAAATTTTAAATAAAGTAGACAAATCAATCTTAAGACATAGTATTATTAAAACGACCCATTTTTAATTCCTTGTCGATAGATGGCAGCACAATACTAAGAAAATTAGCCATGCTTGTTCGTGAGTATATCTGGTATTTTAAAAACAGGTAACACCTCATTTGCTCCGAAACGAAGTTAATAATCATAACTTTTATTGAAACCGATTAAAGCAAAATAAATTTCTTCTTTTTATGTGTTTAGAATTTATTTAGAGAAAACTCCATTCTCCTAAAAGTTGAAAACTAATTTTTATTTTTAGATTAAATCAGTTGGGAATCCCAGATTTTAGTTGGGTTCCAGTTAAAAGGATTTGTATCATCATGACATTTCCAATTTTTAATATAGTAAACGAATAATTTTTTAAAAATCCATTATCATAAATTCATATTTTAGGGCCTTAAGCAAACTGAAAAAATTCTAAGTAATATTTTAAAGACATATATATGATGATATAGGAATCAAAGTTATTTTTTTTATTAAATGTTACAACAAAATACCATAACATTAAGTATTAAACTGAATAAATTAGAAAATGACAGTAAATTACGAGATAATATTCATACGACGGTTCTTTTGGCATAACTTATTGTTTAGCTAAGTTTAGTTATTTTAACGTCCCGTTTTAAAGCAACAATAGGGCTATTTTAGGACGGACCTTATCATTTTGAACCTCGGTCAGATCAAGACACCTGAGTTGGCCCACCCCCTCTCTACACCACGCCAACCAGCGGCAGGACGTTTGGTCTGGACGGTTTAAAGTGCACCAGACGCGCTTACACGACAGTTCTTCGGTGGAATCGGGTCTCGAACCTGAAAACTTCCGGTTCTCAAGCCGGGACCTTCTCAGCAGGCCCCCACGGCCATGTGGCACAACTTATTAACTTATTGATCACTTTATTAATATTTATATCTATACTGTAATATCTATTCGAAATTGCCTGAGCGATGTCCATTTTCTTCTTTTATGTTTCTAAATGCATCTTCAGTCTTTTTAAGATACTTTAACTCCTCTTTGGAAGTGCTGCTGTCTCTCTTATTTACTATAACTTTCCTGAAATACTCATGTTTGTTGGGAAACAACTCGTTTTCCACATTAGCATTTTGGTAATCGACAATTTGATATAGAATATTCATTCATTGATTCTTTTCATAATAAATATTACTTGTTCATTAGTGATGAAAGTACCATTTTTCAAGATATTTGTCATAAAATAGTCCAGTATATTGAAATCATTACTGTTAAAATTGGGAAAGAATGGCTCAAAGCGAGCAACTGCATTCTTTTCTGATGTTTGTCCAACAATTGATCATGAAGCATTTAGGCATGTCTGGAGGGGGTGGCCAAATCCAAATCATTACTTTCGCCAGTGTCTATTTAACAAAATGCTGTTGTTAAATACGAATTCGTTTACAAAAAGGAAAACCATACATTTTACAATAGAATGGATCCAAGTAATACAGTGGCACCACAATCAGTCTAATAACTATTCTCACCCGTACTTTCTAGAAGAAAAAAGAAAATCATTGTAGAGTCAAGCCTTCCTTGTTGGACATATTTTCTATAAATACATTTATTTTTAATCAGGGAGAAATTCACCGATCATCTTAAAAAAAAAAAATCTTATTTCTTCGTTATATGAAGTAGATTTATTGGAAGGAGACATCAGAAACAATTTCTGATGTTTCTGAACCTAAATGAAAAATTTAATAATTCATTAAATAACCGTGATAATTTAATAATAATAAGTAATTCAAATTCTCATAAAATCATTCTCAATTACAATAAATGTTATTTCTAGTTATATTCTGTAATGGAAATTACGAAATTTGGCTAATCGATAATGCTAAATTCTCGAATATCAAATCTCAGGACATATAAATCGAAATAATTTTATTTTATATCTTCACTCACTTGACAATAAGAACCACAAAGGATGCTTCAGTGAAAATATGATAAAATCCCAATGAAATGTTGATTTAATAAAATCATAATGAAATAACCAGACGAAAAGAACTTTTCTGTCCGTGTCAAAGGCTGCAACTATGAGTGGAATTTTACGAAAACGAAAAAAATCTTCAAGCACACACACACAAGCGCACACGTACACACACACACACATACACAATGCCACTTGATTTTTAAAAATGAGTATGAGATTTTAAAAGAATTTTTAAAAAAATGGAAAAATGGAAGCCCTATCCCCATAGCACTCACCTTCTATGCATTAAGTACTATTTCAATGGATGGAGACCATATGTAGGAAGTATTAAATTCCTCACACTCCCAAAATACAAATCCCATCGTTTTTATCTTCTAGTATGTGAAGTAAAGAAGAAGTGTTGTGATCGTAAAGAATTCGAACTCTAGACTTTGAGGAATCTCCACGTTTTAGACTTCCCAGAGTGCGAAAAACACATTGTAGGGAAGTGTCTGTCTGAGGCAAAAATAACTGAAAAACACTTTGAGCTAGATGAATGACATTTGGCATATGATCTTTATACCAAATGTGTAGATTTCTATTCAATTTTTAGTAAAATCTGTTCAGTGGAAGTCTGTCTGTCCGTCTACTCTAAAAAAAGTTAACGCTATAACTACTAAACGAAAATAGCTAGATGGATACAATTTGGTACACATATTTAACTTCTATTTATAAACACCATGAAATATCAAGCCAAGCCTAAAAAAAGGTTGAACATATGTAGATCTGCAAGTTCAGAAACATATATAAACCCGATAACTCAAATATGCAATGAATTAAATGCCAAATTTGATACGTGATTTTTTTACAACAAATGTAGCTTTGTGTAAATTTTTTGTTGATATAGTTTGGAAAAAAAGCGTCTAAAACAAAAATTTGATTTCCGTTTATTGTCAACCATACATAGAGATTAATTGCCAAAAAACTCGCCAAAGAACGACACGACAGATTCGGTAAAAATGCTAAAGATTACTTTTTCGTGACTATAGTACGCCAATACCATACAAGGCTTTCTCTGGGATAACACTATAATAGTGAGTAGGTGGGAAAGCTTTGAGGAGACAGTATCGTCTTCGGATGAGATTCTACGCGTTTTGGAAATTCGTGGAGTGGGCAATTCAGGCATCAATTTTGTTATCAATTTAATCCACGTAAGAGTTCATATAATACTTGAGATATTTATATATTAGGCCTAGTTTTCGCAGGGAACAACAATATCTATGAAAGACTGTATTTAATTTATGTTTAAAATAGGATAATTAATTCATGTGCATTACACAGCAAATTAATTAGCTTTCTTGAAATTGGATAAATGTGTTATTTTTAATAAAATTATTTTTATTTTAATAAAAATAATTTAGTTTTAATAAAATAATTATTATTTAATAAATTTATTATAAATGATATTATTTTTAATATTTATTTTTAATAAAATATTAAAATTTATTATTAAAATATTATTAAAGTATAAAATTTATTATTAAAATATTATTAAAGTATAAAATTTATTATTAAAATATAAAATTTATTATTAAAATATAAAATTTTATTTATTTTTAATAAAAAACTATTACGAAAATGATAATTTTTTTTAGTGAGAAACGGCCAATTTTATGAAATTGTCTAATCTATTCACTTTGCCCAAGTAGTGATTATACCAGTGATTTCTGGTATAACATGCCCTGCAGAAATCTATATATATATATAACGCGCATGGCACCGAAATCGCACCTATTATTTTCGAAAGGCAACAGACAAATATAAATTAAGAATTTCATACTGCTTTACTGAATGCTTTTGTAGCGTCTTCTATGTTTTCTCCTCATCTTATTTTTAATTTTTTTAAATTTTTGTAAGATGGCAACATAGGTTATTGTTTTGGTAAAAATAAACGAGTTGTCTTCTTTTTTTCTTAAGTCATCATGTCATCTAATTTTGTTCATTTAAAGAGTTAAAAGTTTATTACAAGTAAAAGATTAACATAGCCGGTGTCTTGGCATAGGGGGAGCGCGTCTTCCCTGTGATCTGGGTGTCCTGCGTTCGAGTCCCGGTTTGGGCATGGTTGTTCTATCTGTGAGATGTGTGAATGTGTCCCCCCCTGCAAAAAGGGGTTGTGCAAGCGAATGAGTGATGCTTGAGTAGCAAAGTCGTAATCTTGGCCATAGTTGGCGCTACTATAAAAACAAGAGACACTCCCCCACCGGCTTGGCAAGTGCCATAAGAAACAACACCAACAACAGAAGCAAACAGATTAACTTAAAATATCCACTTCACTTTCACAGATACGTTAAACTGAACGTTTCTCGTAGTTAATGAATGGAGGTGCAAACTGTAATCCAAAATGTTCTGAAAAAGGTTCGCCGTGTCATCAAAAATTCCACTCAGTCAGAGAAAAAAAATACACAAAAGAAATAAAAAATAGACTTCACACAGAACGATTCATCGAGATCAAAAATACACCTAACCGTAGCCAGATGGCTAATCGCTGTGACTGAACTAGGGCAATTGGTTTTCATATCTTCCACAGAATTATATAAATAAAAATTATTTTTACCTTACCTAACGACTAACAAAATTGCCTTTTTAATAATATAAATTTCTTGATGTCATTAATGATATCAATTTCTACTTGATTTGAATAATATTTTTAGTCCAATTTCATAAAGTGTTTTTAAATGTTAATCTGGAATAAAAACTCTTCCATCAAAACATTCAGTCGCATGGTTTGATTCATTGCATAATCGGATTTTAATTTATTCGTAATATACACACTTTTTTATTTGTGGTAAATTGATTCAAGTGAATTCAAGTTTCTCTGCCATATAAAATAACAAGGTCAATTCTTCAAAAATATGTATATGCCTTCTATACTAAATATTTTATATCCTAAAGGGTCAATAGTCTGAGCGAACGCTCAAAATAATTTTAATAATAATTAACTGAATTATCTTCGACTGCACAGAAAAATTGAAAAGAACGGGAAAATGTATCTCCAGCGTCTGTCTCGCCAACCCGTTTCCAGAGAAGACGTCATCGAAGTGAGCAAGAAATTTGAAAACTGCCTGAGGGAGAGAGAAGTGAAGATGTCCGGTTTCTGCCCCCTTAGAAGAGAACTTTACGATTTACTATTCAGTAAGTGTTGCTTTGTTTAATTCCGATAAATTATCTGTCTGAGTATCCTCGTGAAACAAATTCATCACCTATGATATCACTTAGAGACAAGTATCCACAGAATCTTTATGTATATTAGCATGTTTAAAAGTGGAAACATTTTTGATATTTATAAAACTTGAATTTTTTTTTAAATAAGATAACATTAAACTTTTTTATATAATAACTTTCAGACTTTTCAATATATATAAGCGAATACCGTTAATGAAGCTAATGCAATCAAAAGCTAGAAAATAGCCACCTGGCATCTGCAGCGCTGCTCAGAGGACATTTGCAGCACCACTTAGCGGACAATGCAGCATATATGCTGAGGAAACCTCAACCCTTAATTCTGCTTTCAGCGGCCTGTGAATGAGCATGTATCCCCCCCCCCACGAGTACATTTCTTTCTTTTCTTTTTAATTAATTTATTCTTTTGTAATTATTCTATGTAATGTTTGTGCGTAATTAATTTTATTTGGAAGTGCACTTAGCTTCTTCTCTACTTGGATTTTGTCAGTTACTGAATTTTTAACTAACTGATTGCACATAGCTACATTAAGAGTTTCGTCGTAGTTTAACCCTTTCTAAGGCCGTGGGAAGTATGATTCCCACCAAATTTATCAATCGTTATATGAATTTATGTAGGTTGGCATCAGTTCTGACAAATTTTTTTAGAAAAACAGAAACTTAGATGCTTCAATTCTTTATCTGACACAAAATGATGTGTCTTGATTTGATACTTAATTATTAATTAACCAAATTAATTAATTATTCAAATTAAATTTATCTAATAAGCTAAATGAATCAATTTTCTTATTCTAATTTTAAGCCTAAAAATATTTTAACATAATATGACTAGAAAAAAAGGGCCCTTTAAAGGGTAAAGACATTTATTAAATAAATATTTTAAATTCTCTCTACTTTAATTTATTATTAATCAAGGTTTTTTTTTATGAATTGGAATTATGAATGAATTTGAATTTTAAATGAATTAATATCTATTAAATATAAATTTTTCTTAAGATAATTACCTTAAATGCTTAAATTTTAATGTTTAATATTAATTTAAATATTTAAATTTACAAATACATCAAAAACGTATTATTTATTGTGCATATCACACTATTTTAGATTTATAAATAATTTATAAATTAAATAATCACAATTGTAGAAAAATTCTTGATTGTAACAACGATAATTTTGAATTTTGCTCAGTATTTTTAGCTTTAGTTTTAGAATAGAATATATCCTGCCCATGTCCTAATGTTTAATCTTTCCTGCTGCGAATTAAATTGCCACGTATTTGAAAACAGACACAGAAATATATACGCTAAGCAATCCTTGTCATTTTAATTTCGAAACTTTGAAAGGAAATTAATATATTCGGTTTATATAATCTCAAAAGTACATGTAGAGTTCAAATTATGTGAACGAAATAGGCACTCAAATTACTTAAAACCATGATGCTGTTTCTGTCTGATTCGATTAGTTTGACATGATCTAGAATTACTATTATTCATTAGAAGGAATCCGTAATTTATTGCATCATCCCAGAGGATTCGAAGATATTGCCTCGATATGTAAGGCGTTAAAAATTCTCCCATGTTCACATGCAAGTCGTTGTGAATTCCCGAAGATATTATAACATATTATAGAAGATAGAAGATATTATCACGTTATTCAGACTAGCAGAAATTATTCAAAGCGGTTTTAATTACAATTTATTAGTTATGTTCGACCGAAAATATGAGGAAAATGAATTTCTTAAGTGATTTACACTCGCATGTATAGAGTATAGACATAAACATCGAGTAGAGTTCGATAACATCGAAAATTTAGATTACATCCGTTTTATATTGTAATAGTAGTTTTTCGATACTATCGATAGTTTTCTCCAGGACAATATAATCGATTGCCATATTTTAGTTCGCAATTTTGAAATTATAGATAGTTTTCTTTTCCGTTCCATTATCGGTTGTTCATAATATTGCTTCTATTTTTTAGTAGATTTTGCATTGGGGCAACGAAAATGCTGTCATTCATAATACCACATTATAAATTGATACAGTTTTGCATATTTTAAATTTTATTTAATTAATTTTGGGCAAAATAACTTTATTAGCCGCCTTTGGCAAACCTAATGGTCTACCGGGATTAATAGTCGATTTAATTTTAATTAAACATTTTTACGTAACTTGGTATTAATAGCGTCCTCAGCAAAATAGCTGTAATTTTCAAATTTTGATAGTCATATAACTCATACTATTTTAGAAATTTTACATCTTTCTGTTTATTCGATTATGCATTCCTCTAATTTTCATAATTTACCCTTAAATTTGAATACTTGAAACAGTTGTGATTAAACTTCAAATAATATAGACACTTTTGCTGAATTCAAACATGTTCTTTTTTTTAAATCTGAGTATAGAATATAGAATCGTTCAGCATTGAAGTTTTAAGTGTACTTAAGATATTTCCTATACTTTTTGCAATATTCCAAAGAATCATTCAATAAAAATTTCTCTGAATCCACATAAAATTCAGTTTATTACATTAGGAAAGATTTATTAAATATAGCACATAGTAATGGAGGTGTGTATGAAAATTTAAAATTTGTAATTCATCAGAACATTTATTGAATCAAACTGTATAAAATGTAATTCAGTTTTTCATTTAGATAATATTTCCTATTAGATATAAATGATTTAGAAAGTAGCTGTTTAGCTACGCTTAGAATGGATATCCTATATATGTGAACCAAGTTTGCCTTAAGCAATACAGAATTACTTAATAATATAGATTATCTTTCCTAATTTAATAAGCACAGAAAACTTTTTTTTTGCATTTATTTTTCAGAAAATATTATATTTCAATTCATGCAAACACATTACACATATAACCCTTTTCTTGGTTTAGTTTGCAGTAAAAGTCAACTTAATCTTTTAATGTGAGCTTCAGTCATCGGAACAGCACACATTGATAAAAGCTAATTTTTTTATGCACGCTTAACGTGTTCATGCAAGTTAAATTTTATATTTATTTTATGTGATATAAATTGGTGGAAAATATGCTTAAAATATTTATAAGAATTGATTAAAAGTAGAAAAAAAGATATCACTTAAAACATATGTTTTCAAATTCAGAATGATGCAAGAATCATTCAATCAGTATTTTTGTGCTGAAATATTTATGGAAGTTATTGAGTGAGAAAACCAAAGATTCGCTTCATTTTTAATTAATTAAAATTTTAGATAAAATTATAAAATTTCAAAAAAACGATAACATTTGTTTCGAGTTGCATAATCTTACTATCCAAATTATATGTATACTCGGTTAGGTAGTTCTAGGTCAAACGGTTTAGCTTGTAAAGCCTCAATACACACGAGTACACCCATCTTTTTACCCACTAAAGTTCTTTGTGCTATGTTTAATAGCTCTAGGTCAAACGGTTTGGCCTATGAAGGACTAACACACACAAACACATTCATCTTTATTACAAGTAAAAAAAGAAAACCGATATTATCGATAATTCAGGGCACTGTTTGTGAAAGCTATCGATTGCATTATCCATATCAATGTTCACGGAACATTAGAGCGCATACTGTTGATAGCCCCTTTTTCAATCTATGCGTTGTTCTGCACAATTGAGTTCAGACTTTCTCCGAATATAGCTTCAGGGGGCATTTACAATCAGGCCTTGAAAGCGAAAACCGTTTCGGACTTCCATAGCCAACATTATTACTGCTTTTACTAAGAAGAAAAAAAAGTTTTAAACGAGCGGCGATACATGGTGGTATTAAACGATTTTAGAAATGTGCTGGAAGCTACGGATTTGTAGCAATAGTTAAAAAAGAATTATCAAGTTAATTCTATAGCTATTCAGTCTTCATTAAAATTTTCTTTCACAAAAAAGCACTGCACTGATTTTATTTTGATATTTTAAAGTAACAATAGCAAAATATATATAATTCTATGCTATTAAAATAAACTTTATTTCTAAAACTTCGAATGCGATGTTGTCTATTGCTAATAAATTTCGAGAAAAAAATCACTAAATGCTTCATTCAATTAATTATACTTAATTACCGTTCCAAGAACATTAAGTATTCCACAGTGATAACTAGGCGATCATTTATATTTGTTAATCTATGCTTTTCATAACCTGGCTACGAATCAAAAACTCAATTCCGTGTTAAAAATGGCGTGATATGTAATAGGAATTAAAATTTGAATTGAAAACATTATTTATGTAATATATGTTTAATTTATAATAATAAATAAAAATACTCCATCATTAATTATTCCTTTAATTATGAACTAACTATCCTATTTAATTCATTCCACGTTTCTAGTGAAGGGGTAAAGGGAGGCCTAGTGAAGGGTAAGGGCATTCGAGGGTTAAAGAGCTTGTAAAGTCTCGAGATTTAAAACAAGTTATCTCTGAATGAATTGGAAAGCTAATCATTGAATTAATTGGAAAACATTATGCATTCAATATCAAAAGTTTTGAATAAATTTGAAACTTTAACAAACACTTATGTTTACCATGATGCAAGCTTTGTTTTTGAACTTTTTAAAAAAGTTGTGGACTTTAAATATTTGTAAACAATATAGAAGAGCCATTGCAGACAAGAATAATTCGCCTAAATGAAGAAAGGGTCTTTATCTGATATTCATTTGTCCACTATTCAATTGTCTATGCAACAGCTTAAATCCTCACAATGATGTATTTTTATGATTTTACATCAATATCGCTGCGGTGTTCTTCTTTCTGCTTAGATGAACTGATCCGAGAGTCGACGATCGAGTGCGCCGAACGGGGGTCCCTGCTGCTGAGGGTGCGAGACGAGTTCCACATGACGATGGATGCTTACGAGAAGCTCTACGAGTGCGGGGTGGAGTATGGAGCGAGGAAAACCCTCGAGGCTGAAATCGAACAACAGAAGGTTGAAATACAAGTAAGGATGAGGCTTATTCATATCGCCAAAATTTTCCAAATGTATGCTTCGTGAATTTGAAGTAAAATAGGGCTTCTCGTACACTATCGTGTTTCAGATTAAATAAGAGCAGCGAAGTTTTGTGATTGCGCATCTATTTTTTTCTGCCCCAGATTAAGAGGACAAGTTTGAAGAATTTACAGAATTTCAAGCACATTTTTAAGAATAAACAGCAAAAAAGTGTGTTTAATCCGTTTGAATTTAAAAGTTTTGTTCAAACAAGAATGAAAAATATCCATGATAAAGATACAGGGTTAATCCCAAAAGGATATATGGATAAAATGGGTATGCGGTAAAGAAAAATTATATACAGTAAAACAGAGAAACTACACTATTGAAAAGGTGAGAAGTTTCAGATGGAGGGAGAATTATGACTTTTTTAGTTAAAGATAATGTGAATTAATTTGCTATGGATGCAAAGTAAATGGCTAAGTCTAGAGATGGACCATATGATCTTGATATTGTATTTGCCGTCATGTTGTATTAGACATCAAACTGATTGGTCTAAAGGTTCTCTTTGAGTGAGTCTTGCCATTCGATTGGTGTGGCGGCGCGAACCACAAAATTATTCATAAAGCCTATAATTTTGTATTTCGAAACTTAGAGGTTAATTGTAAACCCAAACACGAAGTTAATTATGTTGGCATTTTCTACGTTCTGTATGTGTTACAACGACCAGATATTTGTACCAAATCAACCAGTACATTCAATTGCAAATGATGAATCAGAAACTGCTACAAAAATTGAAGAACAGAAAGTGAAGAAGAACAAGGAAGTCAAGCCTCTGAAAGAAATACGTTTGCGTTAATTGCATTCACTGTAAAAAGTCGTTTAAACGACATTTATCGAGATTTAAAATTGCCCAAGATGAACTCCTTACATTTGATAAAGAGAGGGATTGCTCATTCTTGTGTATATTATACCGATCGCCTTTGGGGAGAAGCCGGGCTCCTCTTCGCCGTTTTAGCCTTTGGCAAGAGGCAGGTTCATCAAAGTCAGGCTTTCTCAGGTGACGGTTAAGCTCAGAAGCATCATTTTTAGTTTTTTCAAACAGGTGGAACTTGACCTCATGTGAATTTGAAGAAGCATATCACAAAAAACAAGAAATTATCTTTGGTGGGTTCCGCTCGGAAGAGGGCAGGAAGCTTTACAATGAAGTGCAAAAAGAAGAATTGGCCCTAAGGAATTGATGGTATGGAAGTCTAAGACCCGTTCTGATGGCCCATGCGCGCCCTTGAGTTAGACACATTTTGCCCTTTTTTCCTTCACATGTAGGTTTCAGAGGTTCTTTCATGCCTGTTCATTGCACCGACAGTTTGCGGGAAGCTTCAGATTGACATCCACAGGCGAAAGTGGTTCTACAATGGGTCAGATGGAAATTTTACCACCATATCTGTAAAGGAATGGAACTAGACTGAGCCATGTTCCAGGGCAGTATTAGCAGCATGCTTTAATTGAGACTCATATTGTATCATGAGTATAACAATACTAAAACTTTGGCTGTCTCTGATGTCATTTGACTAAGCCCGTGATTCACACGCAGCAATTAACTGATCTTTTTATCTTGTGTAACTATGAGTTAGGTAGAGAAGAAATCATCTAATTAAAATGTGTGATTCATGGCAATAAAATATTAAGTAAATTTATGTTATAATGAATATAAATTCCTTCGTATACTACATACTGAATAAAAATATTTTATCTTTATATTCACATTAAAAAATTAATACTTTATCCGGTTAGATCTGAGAGTTTGGGAACAAATTGAAATTCAGACGACAAATATGTTCGGAGATTTGAATATTAGATATAAATGGTGATTTAAGAACAAATGATCCTTCTAGCACAAGCAATTGCAAGCCGAAGTGCAAAGGGTGGAGCAGCGGACGAAGGAATTACAGGCTGAGATTGAGGCCGAAGAGAAGCTCCGACAACAGTCAATCGACATGAAGCAAGCAAGGCACGAGGAGAGGATGCATTTCCTTAAGCAACTCAACAAACAGCTAAAAGTAAATTCTATTTTCTTTTTTTAGTTTTCGGGTGATGAGGTGGTCCAGCCTCGTTTCGCTTTGATAAGTCAGACCTGGCGATGCTGCACCAAAAATTTTGGATTGAAAAACCAGCAGGAGTGATTTTTCCCAAAACTTTCTCGCATTGTTTCTAATAGGTGTTATCTGAGAAAACTCCGTGTATGGCATTGTCAACAATAGTTACGGAATATTAACCTTTGGCGAGATTATTTACGTAATCGTGTTAAACCTGGGCTAATTCTTTAGTGATTAATCCCTGGTATATGGTTAATAGTAATTGAAAACCGAATTTATGTTTTAGACACGTTTTTACTCAAACGACTAAAGCCAAAATTTGATACAGAACTGCAACTGCACTCTCAAAATCACAATTAAAACTTGAATATGTTTAAGCCATTGCAATTTGGAGTTATCCAATTTACAAGCTTCTGAAAGAACACACCGACAGATGGTCAACCCCTTGTTGGATTTGGATCAAAATTTAATAAGTGTCTACATTATAGATATTAAATCGGTGTGTTAAATTTTATCTATCTAGCATTTTTCATTTTATAGGTATGGAATTCGTTTATATTCGTACAGCCTATAAGACAGGCTTCCTCTTGATGGATTTTGCTTAAAATTTGATAGAAATCCAACGAATTTAAAATATTTAGTCTAAAGACCGTATATCAAATTTCATCCGTCTTGCTGAAAAAGCTTTCAAATTATTTTTGTTACAGACATGCCAAAAATGTGTTTTTCGAACTAGGAGTGGTCTAATACGTAGAAATTCATCAAAATCTGGATTTAAACGTTTTTGACAATTATAATACTTTCTCTATACTCACATATACGAGAAAATAGAAAAAAGACCAAAAGTATTCTTTGGATACAATGTAGCAAACAATTTTTATAATTTGTGGCAAATCAAGTGGACAGTACTTAAAATAAGCCCAGTATAAGGTAAGCAATGCAATGAAATAATCTTACTTAAAAAGAATCGATTGAAACGTTGACAGTCGTTTGACTCGTCTATAGCTCTCACCTACTCTCTGATTGTACCGAATCATCCACTAATTAGATGACCCCTTCTCTACTATAGTTAAGAGATAGTAAAAAAGGAGTTAACTAATTGGATTAGATTCATCAGGCGAGAGTCTCAATTTTTATCAGATAATTTATAGACGCTTTCATTTTTTTCCGTCCTCGAATTTTTATAGCTTGTGTTTGCTTTGTTTAGGAAATTTGTTTCTTAAACCATTAAAATCTGTAATGATTTCTCCAATCAAAGCACGAAAGAATATACACTTGAAAATTTCAGCATATTGCTTTTGATTTACTCTATAAATTGCAGCATTTTGCAACTGATACAAAAAAAAATTCATTTATGTAAAATAATAAATATTTTATGCTATAACTGAGGTCATAAATAAGATTAATGAGTTAATGAGGACATAATAAATAATTTTAGGATGAAACTACTCAAAAATTTTTACAATATAATTTTATTTAAAATATAAACATAACTGTACGATTAATATAATGACTATATTTCTATGAAAAATCATCAAAATTTTATATGATAACTTCTGGAAATTTTTATAAATTCAAATGCATAACTTACCATACCTCAACGACAACTGATATTATTATGGTTACTCTAAAACTTTTCCACTATGAACCAAGTTAGTGCAGCTACTATACTCAACTGAGAAAACCGCAACCGGCCAAGATTGGTTGTATTTACCTGAATCAGCTACAGGCAGAAATCACAAGATGATGGTATAAATCACCCGTAACGATAATAAAAGGAAACCTCTAAGTTATATGCATATTGAATGTTGAAGCAACAATCACGGCTCTTAGAGAAAAAATCTATAAATCTAATATATAAAAATCTCGTGTCACGGTGTTTGTGTTCGAACTCCTCCGAAACGGCTCGACCGATTTTCATGAAATTTTTATGTGCATTTGGTATGTATGAGAATAGGTCGTAAAGTATATTTCACAGCACTAGGCAATTAGGGTGTTCCTATCCATGTTCACCGTACACTGAGGAGATCAACGCTTGCTTGAAATCATCGCCACTGTGACGTAATGTTGGAAAAGTCCAGCTAAAAATAAACACGCACGTCCAAATGCTACACGATCCATCTGTTAACACATTCTCGAACCAATTGTTAGATATCGGTGATGAAAAAGTTGCTGTCTATGAAAATACTGGATACATGAGATTGCCCACTAATTTCTGCACTATCGTTGATTCGCAAAATGCTCTCATTGACCGCATATTTCCCGATGTACGCACATAATACATAAATCCTGCGTGACTGGCAGAAAGAGCCATTTTGGCAGCAAATAATGTGGACGTCGACGATTTAAACTTCTTTCAGTCGTTGCCAGGCGACTTCGTATCATACAAATTGATCGATACAGTTTGCGATGCTAACGAAGCTGTAAATTATCCAACAGAGTTTTTGAACTCACTGGATTTGCCAGGCATGTTACCACACCTTCTACGACTGAAAGTTGGATCTCCGGTTATTTTACTTGGGAATTTGAACCCATCATGGCTGTGCAATGACACACGATTGGTCATTAAAAAATTGATGAAAAACGTTATCGAAGCCACCATTTTGAATGGTAAATTCCGAGCCGAAAATGTTTTGCTGCCACGAATTCCAATGATTCTCACAGACGTGCCAATCGAATTCAAACGCCTTCAATTTCCTATTAGATTCGCATTCACAGTGACAATCAATAAGTCGCAAGGCCAAATGATGTCTGTTTGCGGCTTAGATTTGGGCACACCATGTTTTTCACACGTTGCATGTTCTCGCGTGGGCAAACTATCGAGCTTATTTGTGTTGGCTAAATACGGACTGACAAAAAATATTGCACACTCAATTGCTCTTCGAAATGAATATTGATTTTCTTTATTTCATTTTTATACTTGAGGACAAAAAATATATTACTTTTTTCACTTTACGTTTAACTTTTAAGAGATCAAACAATGTATATGTTCCTTACGTTAATGAAATACATTGTATTGAGAAAATGAATGTTTGGTGTTTTTTAGTTTTTATAGGCGATCATCGTCTAACAGTGCTCCATTCCTCTTTCTGTCAGAGATCCCATCCCTATACACTTACAATACATTCGTTAACAACCAAAATATTCAATAGAAATATTTTATAAGGCAGAACAACGTTTGCCGCGTCAGCTAGTTGTCTGATAAAATTTGTTTAAACTTGAAATAGTTAATCTTTAACTATCCCTTTTTCTCCGAGTTGTTTGCGTTATCAGTTTTCTTGGCACTGATGAGCGACTTGGCAACCAATGGCAGTGTGAAAGGATAACGACAAGTGTATTCAACCAAATAAAATTTTTGATATTCCGCCTCTAACAATAAAAGAGATAAAATTTCTGTATGTAAGAAGTTAGCAATTGTGTTTAAAACTCAATGTCGTGCAATTTCATCAATTATTTTAAAAAGTATTGAAATGAATTGCAGAATTATTTACTTGGGCGTAAAGACATGAACTGTAGAATTTCTCGTTGTTTCAACTAGAATTTTTACTAACATTCGCAGCAAAAAGATATTATAAAACTTCTATTCCATTCATCCTATCATTAAGAAAAATCTGAACAATGTATAAAGTTACATCTTAATTAAAAGATAGAAAAGTTTTTAAAATTTTTTCAATAAAAGGCGTGCTTATTTTGCTTTAATACTTTTATCAAAGCAGACTCTTCATAGCATTCTTGCGATACTACTAAAAAGGTAAAATCATTACATTTGGAGCAGAAATATATAATGTTCATGCTTCAACAGAACTCTAAGATCAAGATAACTCTGATGAACTCCACTTTTCGAAAATCACTCTCTCAATTATCTTCAGCCGCTTATGACTGGCGAAAATTTTCAAATTATTTTATTTTCATTCGTTTTGAAATTTCAGTTCTATTTAACAAAGTTTATTTTATTCAATGAAAATGCTGAATTTTCATTTTTCTCCCGAATTTCTTTTGGAGATTTATGGAGCATAGAGCTTTTACTTTTGGTCGATTTTTTCAGTTTTTCGTGTAGAAAGTATGGAGAAAGTATTGTAATTGTCGAAAAATTCGAACTTGAGATTTTGACAAATCTCCGAAACCTCCTTTCGAACCTCTCTGAATTCGAAAAACGCAGTTTTGGTATTATGTCTGTCTATCCATCTATGGCAAAGATAACTCAAAAACGCTTTGGGCTAGAAAAATGAAATTTGGTATATGGTCTTTATACCAAATTTGTAAATTTCTATCAATGTTCGAGCAAACTTCGTTCAGAGGAAATCTGTCTATCCTGCTGTTCGAATATAAGTGAAAGTTAACACGATAACTACAAAGTGAAGAGAATTAGATGAGTAAATTCGGTGCACAGTTTAGTTTAGTTTAATTTAGTTATATTGACGTCCCATTCAAAGCAACACTTGGACTATTTTGGGACGGACCTCGTCATTTTGAACCGCTGTCAGATGACGAGGACGATGAGCTGGCACCCCCTCCCCCTCTTTAAACCACATCGCACCAACGGGAGGACGTTTGACCCTGATGGATTTATCGTGCAACAGACTCCCTTACACGGCGGTTCTTCGGTGGAATGGGATCTCAAACCTAAAACCATACGGCTCACAAGCCGAGACCTTACCACCAGGCCACCATGGCCCACACGGTGCACAGATTAAGTATCCATAGTGTAAATACCTATTAAATTTTGAGCCAAATCTAACAATGGGTTGGCCTTTTGTTGTTCTGTACTTTCAGAAACAGGTAAACGCAATAAAACGGAATAACTTAAATATATCAAATTTGGTATGTGATTACTGTATAGTTTCATGTCAAATTTTATTTTCAATCGGTTGGGGAAAACGCGTCTAAAACAACAATTCACGTTTATTAGAGACTTCTTGTTCTTGTGTACAACCGACCACCTCGCCCTCACTGAACAAAGCAGTATCGACAGGATCGTTTATTAGAGACTATGCGAGAAACTTTTGGGGAGACCCTTCCTGCTTTTGAAGTAAACCCAATGAGCAGCAGAATAGGAATGTTGCTGTTGGAATTTGCAGCTGGAAGCAGACTGTTCTGTTCCATTGTAATCTGACTAACTTGATTCATACTTAAGAAGAAAACTCCCTTTCGTGTGTCAATAACCAGGAATGTCAATAATTAGCAAGCATCTATTCAACCTCAGAAACTTTACTGCTGCCAGGCTGGTTGTTATTGTCCAAGTGGCTTATTTAAGTGAATTTCAAATGTTAGCACAAATCAGATTTTTCTTTCTTTTTTTTTTTAACAGTTAATACATTTTTCAAACTAGTTATCATTAGATCCAGCTATTTCACTGAGGCTTTATTAATTGAAGTATATGTATTTATATATTATAGTATAACTAGCCGCCTTTGGCGACCAGCCGGTTCGCCAATCTTAGTGTTCGTTAAAATTTTAATAATTAAATATTTTATGCAATTCCAACTTCTTCAGCAAAATATTTTATTCTTCAGCAAAATATTTTAAAACTTCAAATTTTGATAGTCATATAATTCACTCATAATATTATAAAGGCCTTCAGTCATAACGTGATATGTATCTCTCTAATTTTCTGTTACCCTTCGTAGAATTTATGCTTTAAATTAAAGTGTAAAGGATTAATCTGCAATTAATATAACAATATTTTTTACTGAAACAAAGCATTTTTTTTAATAATATGATTACTGATAATAGAGTCACTGAGCGTTTAAACTTTATGGGCACTAAAGAATATCTTTCTTAATTTATGTAATATCTCAAGCATTTGTCAACAAAATTTTCTCAGATTCATCATGAATGGATCGATTCATTAACAATGTTTCATTTTAAATGCATCAAACACTCAGAAAATAAAATGAATCGTTTAAAATAATCTGTCGAAAACAGGTTTAAAAAAACTACTTAAAAAACGATGTACTTAAAACTATAAGCATATATAAAAATATATATATAACTAACATAAATACAATTTAATTACAAAAGCATGCAACTAACCTAAAAATAATTTAAATCATTGAAAACAGGTTAAAAAAACTACTTAAAAAACGACGTACTTAAAACTATAAGCATATATAAAAAATATATATATAACTAACATAAATACAATTTAATTACAAAAGCATGCAACTAACCTAAAAATAATTTAAATCATTGTAAACAGGTTAAAAAAAACTACTTAAAAAACGATGTACTTAAAACTATAAGCATATACAAAAAATATATAACATAAATACAATTTACTTACAAAAGCATACAACTAACCTAAAAGTAATTTAAATCGTCCGTTGATAATGGTTGCCATGCCAACGATCAGAACACAGTGCGCATGCGTGAATTTTCTTCGCCTTTTACGTAACGCAAATGCGTGAATTTTTCTACGCCAGTTGGGGTAACGCTATGAAGATTAGACATTTTTAATTTCCTTTATTCTGTGCTATTTTAATTCAAAAGTACTTCAGAATGAATCTGAAACATGGATTAATTAACAATGTTTAATTTTAAATGCATAAAACATTAAGAAAATAAACAGAATCGTTTGAAATAATCCGCCGAAAAATCTTAACCCTAGCCTCATTACTGTTGGGAGAAAAAAAGAACTAAAGCCTAAATCATTTGGCGTTGGGGAAAATTGAAGATTTTTTTGGCGGAAAAGTTGGCGGTGGGAAAATGGAAGATTTTTTTGGCGGGAAAGTTAGTTTTTAATTAATAATTGACTACCCCTAACATTTAGGGGGATGAAAAATAGATGTTGGCCGATTCTCATAGATACCGGATAAGCACAAAAAATTTCATCAAAATCGGTCAAGCCGTTTCGGAGGAGTATGGCAACGAAAACTGTGACACGAGAATTTTATATATTAGATTTATCAATTGCTAATTGTGCCAAGAGACATGCCTCCATTGGGACAGTTCTTATTTCATTTGGCATTGCAAAATACAATGCGAATACTTATTAATTCCATTAAGGAAACGTGCAAACACGTGATCTTCTACCAGTCGTGAAGAATCGTGATTTATCATTCAGATTATGAAAACAGTGTCAAAGTCAGTAGATTAACATATTTAAATCCTTCGCATACAATGACGAGTCTGACTTGCGCGTCGAATTATTGAATTTTTAATTTGAAATCTGCCTTTAAATTTAAATGTTAAGTCATTTAAAATGCAAAAAATATTTAAAAACGCTTCAATATCCGAAATACCCTTATATTATTATAAGAACTAAAATAATAATAAATGTTGCAAATAAGATGTCATCTAATTAGAAAGTCAAGGGTTGAAAACATATGATGAATTGGCTTTTTACATACATATGTATACTTAAAATAATATATATGAAATAAAGAGCCAGCTCTTAATAAAGGTTTTAAACGCTAGCTGGATTGAGCTTGTATTTTATCGAGTGGATATATATTATTTTCAGATAATTTTTTTTCTGTGACTATCGGAGAATACCAGAGTGAATTTTAGAATGAAGAAAAACATAACAAAAATCAATATTAGTTTATCCAAAACATATACAGAACAAGAAGGAGAAGCTTAACTACATTACATGATTTACCGAAGATTCTTTAGTTTTATCAGAATCAGGTTTTTTCTGTTCATTGCAGAATTGTAAATGATACTCAATAATTTAGTTCTTTGGTGTAGATTTGGAGATACTGAGATCAAATTTGTACATACATGCTTCGTCATTAAAAAAATAGCAAAAAAAAAAAAAAAAATAGAAATTTTAGTTCAGTAAAAATTTTTATATATGAGGTGTATCTACTAAAAGTCTAAGTTTCAGTAGAATTAATGAAAATGGAGTATGGTGTGAGAGCTAAAAAGAAATCATATTTGAATCATTTGAATATCGTTTGATAAATAAATTATATTAATTGTATTTCCCTTACCGATTTTGCTTCGTTCCCCCGTATATGGTCAAAGATCCGTATTTTTTAGATTTCAGAGAAAGGCTTATAAAGTAGCAGTTATCAATATTACATAACTATTTGAACAAGTAGTTATTTCATCTGCTGTTAAATCAATTAAATATTATTTAACAATAAATAATAGTTATTACTAATTATATTTAATTGTTTTTTTTTGTTTTTTTTTCAGGAACAAATATCCTATATTAGTTAACAGAAGGTACAATATCATGTTTCGTATACTGTGAAGTTGGACGGAATTTTTCTTGGAAGGATCCAACAAATCAAATGAATATATTATTATAATAAATTTTATAAAGAAAATTTCGGCCCGGTTTTTCTTTAAAGCTACTTACGTTTCCTTATGATGAAGTCCTTTTAAATTTTCATAATAGACAAAAGAAACCAGTGTTTTAATCTAATTTGATATGTATTTAATTTGAATACTATAATGTATCTATTCGTCATAGAGATCATTTGATGTAATTATATAACCCCTTACCTGCGGAGGATAACTTGCGAGATTCGGTCCCCAGTGCCACGTATATATACGTATATAGTTGCGAGACGTATATATATGCCTAGAGCAGTTAACACATTGACTTAGGCAGACGTATATATATGCCCACGGCACACGGCAGGCAAGGGGTTAATATACGTAGTAATGACTTTTTAAAAAGTAATGCAACTAAACACAACTTCTGACTTTGTTGGTGGTTAAGTCTGAGAAGAGTAATTTGATTCTTCTTATATATATATATATATATATATATATATATATATATATATATATATATATATATATATATATATATATATATATATATATATATATATATATATATATATATATTGTTACGAACCTATAATATTGCTACCCGGCACGAATAGAGTCATCGTAAGAAAGACCGTTGTACGATCGGTCCTGTACGTGCTGAGATCAATGAACTTAGAGCTTGGCGACAGACTTGGCGAGCATTTGGCGGCTTGGCGATAAATTTGGCGAGTGAGGTGACTAAATGGATAGTACCGGAAAGTTCGAGAACTTTCAAGATCCCTCCACTAACAACCGAGATGCAGCCAGGTACGCCCTGATTGGTCAGAAGATTCTAGCCCCGCCTCCCGGAACTATAAAAGACGGGCGCTCAGAAGCTACGAAGTTGTTGTTGTGTGGATTGTCCGAGTTGTCGTGTATATCGTCAGAAGGAGTGTGTGTATCGGCGGAAGTTGTGTGTGAGAGAGTCGGAGCCGCCGACACGTAGAGGTCTTGGAGGATTAGACAGCAAGAAAGCTGCTGAACTATTGCAATTAAATGTGCTGCGCTATTACAATTGATTAGCGATATTTGTTGTAGAAGAAAAATTTTGTAACAATATATATATATATATATGTGTGTGTGTGTGTGTGTGTATATATATATATATATATATAAACTATTCAGAAATGGAAAGCTGAGCCATATATTAGTCATCACGAATCTAAAGATATTTATATATGCATACGTAAGCTAAAAGTACCATTTTTATCAAGAAATCTGAAACTTCCTGATCATCTTCAGATATATTAATAAATATCTTAATGAACTGATAGTTATATAAAGAGAATGAACTGGTAGATTCCACTCCTACGCTTAAAAGCATTTGTATTGTATAAAAAATCGAATATTTGAAAACGAATGAGCCTCTCTGTTAATCTTCATCAAAATATGAATGAACCAGATATTTTAAATTTTCTCTTTACTCGTCATAAGGTATATTTATCAAGAAGTTTACAGTTAATTTATCATCTGTTTATGTTTTTTAGTCATCATACAACATTCAATTTAGCTATTAATATTAAAAAGAATGTTAATAAAGCGAATGGTTCCATTGGCTAATTCGTTCAAGCTTATACTGGTCATTTAGATAATGAATCGCTATTCTAACTTCAAAAACTTTTTTCGTTAAACCAGCTATAACAACAGGCGAAGAACTAAACATCTTTCTTCATGATCGTCCACTGATATAAATGATTGAGGTTAGTATTTTAAATTAGAATAAATTTTGAGCCAGTATTGAAATGGATACAAGAATTTTTGCTAACATCAAATCTTGAGACACTGATAACATCTTAACACATTCGTAATATATTTTTCACTCTCATTTGTACATTTCTTTTTAAGATAATAAAAATCTTGATATATTGCTGAACTATCTTTCTTTTTTTTTTATCAAACATATTGATTGTAGATCATTAAGTTCATTGTGAATATTATTATTTACTATTCCTTTTTTTAAAATCTTTATTTGTTTGGTTTTGCTATGTGTTCACTTTGAAGCTTCGTTCGTAGATTTTATATGTTGTTTTTGTAGTGCTTTCTGCTCTTTTTTTATATAAAAATTAATTTAATATGTAAATTTTGAAAAATTAATAAACGAGGTTGCAAACGGAATGGAGGATGTGTCTTTGGATACTCAATGTTTGGATTCTAATCCCGAGCTCGGTAGATATACGCAGCTCTCTCTCTCTCTTTGACAGTGAAAAAAAAATTCATTGGATAAAAATATTGTTCAAGTTAATAAAAGTTTTAATTTATTTTGCTTTATTTTTCGAAAAAATCTTTCTGAATTGTTTGAAAGGCATATTCATGTCGCAATAGTTTTTTAATATTTATGAATATAGAATAGATTCATCAATCGTACCGATGCATCAATTGCATTGCATCGGTGAAAATCTCTTTAAATAAACAATAAAATTTCGCCGGTAAAAAGTAAGCGTTGTAAAATAGGTAAACAAAGACATTTTGCAGCATATACTCAGTACAGAAAGACTTTTTATAAAAAAATTAATAGAATATGGAATAGTAAAAATAGATAGTTTTGCAAAAGTATTTCTTTTCATATGAAAATGTAGTGTGAGTGAAATAAAAGGAGACAAAAGAGACACACTAGAGGTTAGGTGAAACATGTATTTTTTCATCATTTTAATCTATCAACAGTGAACATGTCCTGGTATAAGTATTCTGTCGCGAATGGTCAGAAGGGGACGAGACCCCCCCCCTCTTCCAGTCGAACCACAAAATAACATTGAAATGACAAATATCCATAAATAAATATAATACATTATGTACCATATACAAGAAGAACACGCGGGCTGCATCGGACGCCCCAGCATTCGGTGCGAGCTCTCTTATGTGAATCTCGGAATGATTCTGAACAGAAGCGTTTGTGGGGATGAATAAATGGCACACGCATGCATGCATTTCGTTTCTCATTTACGAAACAGGCAGATTAAGGTGGTCTGGATTCCCAAAAAAATAGTCATAATTTTTTCATTATTTTAACCGTACTTAATAATATAGTGGAAAATACTATGATTTTTGAGATAATGTCTTATATTTGATACAGAAACTCAATTTTAAACCGATTCTCATCAGATCTTTTCCACTTATAATTTTCTTTCCTCTTATAACTTTGTTATATACATATGAAATCATTAGTAAAAAGCATGACTGCAATGGTAATTAATTTGAAGCATTGTGATAAGATCATAAAACAACACAAGGATATTTTATTTTAAGGATTTCCGAGCATTGGAAGGAATTAAATTTAAAAGAAAACTTTTAAAACATTAATTAATAAATGCGCTAAAAATGGAAATGAAAATATTAATGCAATATTTTCTATTATTTTGTAAAAGCTCCCCCCCCCCTGTTTTTCTTTTAGGAATAATATGATGTATTGCACGTTGTAATAAAAAGGTTACTAATTTTTTTTATTAAAATAGAAGGGTAGATACTTTATAGTGTAATAATCACATAAGGAATTAGTGTATTTTTAGATTTTCAACCCCGATTCTGAATTAACTTTAAACAAAAAGGGTTTTAATATATTAATTGATGTATATGCCATGAATGACAATTAAAAATATCCTTTATTATATAAAAGCTTTTTCCCCTCTTGTAGAAATAATATGATACATTTCCCCTTTATAATTAAATTATTCCTTTTTTTAAAAAATTAGAATGGCAGATACTGCTTAGCTACTATGTAATGTTGTCATATCCATCAAATTAAAAGGATGCTAAATGACTGTGCAAATGCTCAAAATACAATACTGTTTAGTAAAAATAAAAATTCTAAAACTTATACACATTGAAATATCTGGTCAATAATTATAAAGCATATGATGCAGATATTTTGAATGGTGAAAAGATAAATAAAAACATTTTTTAATCTTTTAATATTGTAAGTATTAATTTAATTTGGGAGCTAATAAACCAACCTTCATCTATTGAAGTAAAAACTTTAAAAAAGAAGCAAAACATTTCCGAAAGATGGTTTGAAAATATGTGCAAAAAGTATTATTTGGAATTTTTGTATCATAAAACTTTTCATGATAATTATTGCTCAATAATCAATAGATTTTTGGCCAATTGCAGGTTAGAATTTATAGAAAACTGATTTAATATAAATTTTTTAATCAGAAACCACCTTAATCTTTCACCTATAGTAATATCACCATGCTAATATTTCATAACATATAATATGAATTAGCAAATAGTTTAGTCATTTCATTTATAAAATGACTAATACATGCATTGTTGTAAGAGTATTAATCAATGAAATTGTGACAGATTTTATGTCATATATTGTGTACAGTGGATGGCAATGGATGATTGATTGTTGATGCTAAAAATGAGCAGTAAAAATTAAGGAAAGCGAAATTATATCAAAAATATGCCAGTAGTTATATCGACAGTCTGTATAATTAAAGCAATACATGTTGTTTATTTTAATGATTTTTCAGTTGAATAAAGTGAAACGTAATATGTTTCATTTGGTGGTGTATTAATTAAGTGAGTGTGATTTACTCCCATTTAAATAAATAACCAAATTAGTTGATATCAAACGAATTCCTCGATTCAACACTTTCCGATCGAAATATTGATATGTCAACAAATCATCAAACAAGCTGGATCATAAGATTTCTTGTGATTATCACTATACTTCGTCTGGCAGTTTTATTCATTATTTTTCATCAATTCACTTTCAGTGATTACAAGACAACAGCAATAATTTCAGTTAATGATTATTTAATACCCAACTTGAGAAAAGTGTGTCTTTTAATATTTGAAGCCAGCAGATGAAATATTATTAGTTATATAAATCTCAGTGGTATCTCTTTAATAGGTTAATCAAAGAAGACTGTACTTCCTATTTAAAGAAAAACATTGACAGCGAAATTTTTTCGCTTAATAAATAAATGTGTTTATGACTAGAATAGGAGAGATTTACCATAAAATATCTTTGACTAGAATATATTTCAGAAAGTAAATTGATATTATAGGATTAATTTTTAAATAAGAAAAGTTTAGTCATTGTTTTAGGCTAGATAATATATTTTTTTAACAAAGAACAAACTACATTTATAATTTAACATTGCATTAATTCAGGTTAATGAAAACCGAAGCCGCTTAGAAAATTTATTATGAAAGATTTTAACAAATGCTTGATAAGATAAATAAGAATGATAAATATATTTCTTATATCAATTGTAAAAATGTTTAATAATGTTTACAATTTTATTACTTTTAGATTATAAATTTAATTTTTTCATTATTACTATTCTTATGATTATTTTTCATTATTAGAATTTAATTTTGAAAATAAATTATCTTAAATTTATAGACAGCAAATCGATTTCTTAAAGTGAGATTTCAACGGCATATACTGTTTTTGGGTATGCTGTTATAGACAAGTCGCTTAAAAGTTGAATATTTTTAAAAATAATTTTCATTTTTTGCTTTAGAATCTTTAAAAAAAATTTCAAATACCAGAATCTATTAATATATTACTACACAATGCGAAATGTATTTCATGAAAATCATCACTTATGAATCTGAAGAAACAATTCCTTGAAAATATTTGATAAAGAAAACCCCATTTTTATACAAATTCCATTAAAACATTTCCTCTGATCAGTGCCTATAGATTCAGGTTTATATTTAGTGATTAATTTATTCATTCTTTTGGTAATTTTAAACTGTTTCTCCAGTTTACATATCATGAAAGACCGTTAGTATAAACATTTCATTATTGAGTAATTTAACCCTATGTACACGGAAAAGTAATTAGATGCATAATTATTCACTTAATATATGGATTTGTTGATACACTCAAAAATGAATACATAAAATGATTTCAAGTTTAGGTTCCCAGAAAAATTAATTTACATCTTTTTACCATTCTGCAGGTATTTTCAACAATTAAAACTTTAAAAAAATAAAGTGTCAAAATGATGCACCGTCTGAGAGGAGACATTCGAGTGCAAAAGGTTAACTTTTGTTGACTTAAAATAGTGAAAGAAAATTATATGTTTTAAAAAGAACGAATTATTCCCTTTCAAAATTTAGATAGCAAAATTCCGTTGCTGTACTTTTGATATTTATTGTTGTCTCAGAGGTGGGCATAAACTATAATACTGTTAGAAAGCTACAGATAAAATTAAATATGAACCTTACATGTTGTGCTAGCCATTGATATTGTTATTTGGTTCAGAAAGAGAGCAAATGACTTTTTCCATTAATCAAAATACTTCCAAAAATACAAGAATTCAAGATCTGAGAAAATATCCAGCTATTATATTTTCACTAAGCACAAAATCTGGCATCGCAAAAGTAGAGAGATTTGAAATTCACCAACCAAACAACAGCCACGGATTCACAATCTTTCGAAGCTCATTCGGAACAAAACAAGATGGCTGCTGAGACGACGGAATCTGTTTTTATTTTCGCTTCGACTCTATAATTGAACAAGAACAGAAAGAGTCATTTGCTTGGGGGAAGGGGGAGTGCTAGGGGTCCGAGGGGGCAGCCCAGAAATATGTATGTGAGATTCTCTGGAAGTTGTAGAAATGTGTATGTAGTCTGACCACAATGAATAAAAATCATTAACACAGTAGCTTGCCGCAGTTACATCGGTTCACAATGCATTCTGTCCATTTAGAAGTTGTGTCCATGACCACCAGAACAATCACAGGAGTCATTTTTTTTAATTTCTACTTCGACTAATTGAGTCAGAGCGAAGCTTTTTTTAAATAATTAAACTAGTCACCATAGGCGATCAGCTGGGATGACAAAATTAATGCTTTCTAAAATTTCAATTAAATATACTATGTAACTTGATCACTTCATAGCAACTTCAGCAAAATATTTTTACGTTTCAGTTTCAGATAGTCATGCAACTCATATTATTACAGGAACCTTATGCCGTTGTGTTCATAGTACTATATCTCTCTCTAATTTTCATCAGTTCCCTTAAAACTTGAACTTAAAGTGGAAGTAATTAAAATTCAATTAATACAAAGACATTTTTTTTGCTAAAATAAAGCATGAAACATGTTTTTTTTTAAAAAAAAAATAGAGTACAGAAAAGATTATTGTTGGGCATTGAAGTCTTATGTGCAATACAGAGTAATTTTCATAATCTATGCAATGTCTCAAAGAATTATTCTATAAAAATTTCTCTGATTCATCATAAATTTTTTTTGTTTTAATTTCAAAAGTATTTAAATGATGTAAAGAATATTATTTTATTTTGTCCCGATCAATAAATATACTTCAAAAAATTATGAAGTCTAAATTTTATATGCCCTTCTGGTCCTAATTTTGTGACATAAAATGTGTACATGAACAACATTTTTCGTCTCTATAAAATAAAAAAAATAAAAAATAAAACAATAAAATGTTAGGGAAAACAACTTTCTTCCACATGGAAAAAGTTTTTTCAGTCAAATATGAAATAAATTAAATAGAAACAATAGCGTTAAATTTTTTTATATTGTAAAGAAATCGCCAGAAAAGAAATAATAATATTAAGATAATAATAATTTGAGAAGACATTCCTAGTTCCTTGCTTACCTTGAAATGAATAGTCTCATTTTTTGTTATATTCATTTGATCATTGATTTATTAAGGGATTTAATGACATTTGTCTATTTTGACAAAGTATGATGGCAATAAAGGGACATGTCTGTTGGTCATCTTTTGCGTTTTCATTGTTTAATGTCACAGGAAAAAAAACGAGATTTATGTGTTAAAACTGAAATTATTCTTCGCCAAAGACTTCGTACGTTCATCAATGATGGTTTAAAATATCACAACCCTCAAAAGCTTTAAAAAACCTCATGTAACAAACTTGTTTCACAATTTTTCAACTGCGCTGTCATTTTCTACAAATACAAATGAATAACCAATCATCGGAAGTTACCATTATTAATTAATTCATAGCAAGTAAGCTGCTATATTTTTAATTGAATAACTATTCTCAACTATCCTTCTTCTTTGGATGGATATTCATTCAAATCATACATTTCATTTCATAATTTTCTGCCCAAGGAAATAAAGACACTTATTGCGTAATCTCTTTCTGTTTTGTAATATCGGCGAAACGCAACAGAAATCGTTTAATAAAAGCAAACTCCACTCAAGTGGTCTTCGGTCGTCATGGACACAAATGTTAAAAGGAAGTCAAGAAAAGAGAAACACAAATGGTCACACCCTCGTCTTGTTCTCGAAATTGGACCGCCGTCCGTTAGTGACCCCTTTCTCTTGGCCCACGGACACAGTCTTGTGGTGCGCAGGGGGGTTGTCGAAAAGATCCGACTGGTCCTGGTCGGACTTGCATCGGGCTAGGGCGGCTGATTGCCCAGTACGCGACCCCACCGAGAGGTCGTCGGACACCCTGAGGGTAGGGGAGAGTGTCTCTGAGCCGCAGGACGAGCTGTCACTCATCTCATTGGTGGATCGACGAGAAATCCGGGGGGAAGTGTTCGGTCTACGCCCTAGGATCTGAGCCTGGATATGCTCGCAGATGCGCTTAAACCTCCGCAGAGGACCTGCAAAAGAAAGAAACAAATGTGTGAGTAAAAGGATAGAAACAAAATTTTCTGAAAAACTACTCCGACGCACCCGAAAGCACGAGGAAAATTCTGAATGACCGAATGCCGCGAAGCATAGACGGGAATTAAGTTGAGTCTTAAGAATCATCACAGCCCACAGTACGACCCCTCCCGTAGCAAGTACCTCCCTTCATCGGTAGAAGGTAACTGACCTAACACTATTTATGAACCTACCAGGGTGGACAGAACCAAACACCGTACTGAAAGCTTATCCCAATGTCTGAGGTGCCCCCCTCAGACATTGGGATATGTCTGAGGGGGGCACCTCAGACATTGACCTCCCCGTGAGATCTTTATAGACCTCCCCGTGAGAGGTCTATAAAGATCTATAAAACTATATGATAAATATTGATTGACCTAATTAAATACAGCCTTAACTAATTATTTTTTACAGATAAATCCAATAAAACCTTTATACAAACATGAACAAGGTAAAATTGTCTCTCAAACAGAACTGCAGTTGATTTGGAAAGAACTCTTCATAGTCTAACCACTTCATAGTGGAGGAAATATTTTCAGAATGTACTCACCTGAGATGAGTGTGAAGCTGATGCAGTAAACTCCGGGACTTCCAGAGTTGATGTCCTGGGGTCCAGCGGCCGAGGTGATGTCGGCGTGGAATCGGACATTCCTCTGGAACATACTAGGGCCGCCCGGCCTCCGGTACTCCACCCGGAACGACATCGGCGTTAACACACTATGACTCAGGTCAGCAATCTGGAAAGGGAATATAAAAGTGGAAAGAATACTTAAAACATTGATTTGAAGAAGCAATCGGGATTTTTATTTTTCTTCACAGGTTTTATTTTTTATAACTTCAAAAACATTATCCATTTTTTAAATTTTTATCAAGATTCCTTTATCCAAACCATGGCCAGAGCCGAGTAGCATATTGAAGAGAAAAGCAGACAATAGGAGGCACAGGCTGTAAGCAAGTATTAGGAGCTTATATAGTTTTAAAAAGAATTTGCCTATTCACCTTTTGATTAATCAGGAAAATACGAGGAATAAATTCCGCTCAACTTAGAAGTTAACGTTACATTGAAACCGGATTCGAGTGATGAGAAATTATTTTTAGAAAATAGCTTATTTGAAATTATTATATGTATATAAATAGAGAAATAAAAATATTGAAGTATCATAGCAAGTTAAAATTATAAATAGTTTAAGAAATGTAATATTTTTTATATTAATAGGTATAAGCAGGAGATAAATCGATTAAGGCAAAGAGTGTGAAGGATTAAAATTAGTTATTTAAGATGACTCTCCATTTTTAAGTAAGGCAAAAATGCACTCACTACTTTGATATCACATATCTTAATGGTACTCGAATATCAAGAGAAATGCACTGAGATATCCTGAGCATCTTATTTCTTACATTCTCGCACGACATTAGCATTCGAATTCTCAGCGGCAGATTTAACGTGTGTCTTTGGTGAAATTGTGTCACGAATCTATTATTTTCTGATCCTCAGCAAGAAATCTCCATTTAACCCACTACCTACACCACACAAAGAAAATAATTTGAAAATCAAAGAAATTTGTGTTATTGCTAAAAATTTATATTTTATGATTTAACTGTGGAAAAATAATGAAATTCGCTGACTTCTGAGTAATGTCTGACATATTGTTTTGTTCTTTTTCAATTTATATCATAAACTGACAGAGAGACATTTCTCAATACAAGGATCAATCAATCTATCTATGACATAATATGAGATAATTGGATATATTTGCTGACTCTATTAAGTTACTGAGAAATGTTTAGTTTGAGACATTTTGGCGATATCAAGGTTACTGTTCATTATATCAAGATTGTGCCATCATCTCAAACTATAAACTTTCTTTCAGCACGGGCAGCGATGACTGGAGGTTTCCAGGATCGAGACCTATTCTCACCTAAATACTGCTGTGGAAGCGGCACTTGTGCACGTTAAATCCGTCGAGCCCAAATATCCTTCTGTTGGTACTAGTGTGAGAGTTTGGAGAGAAATGGTGCCAGTTCAGGTGTCGTTTTTTTCATCTGCCCATGGTTCAAAATGACGAGATTCGTCCCAAAATAACCCTAATGTTGCTTAAAACAGAATGTTAATATAACTAATCTAAAATGTTCCAATGAAACACTGATAAAATTTCTGTTGATTTTTATTGCGCTATAGCTATCCCTAACTACTATTAGGGCCACGGTGGCTTGGTGGCAAGGTCTAGGCTTGTGAGCCATAGGGTTTCAAGTTCGAGACCCGATTCCACCGAAAAACCGTCGTGTAAGGGGGTCTGTTGCACGTTAAATCTGTCATGCCAAACGTCCTCCCGCTGGTGTGGCGTGGAGAAGGGGGTGCCAGCTCAGGTGTCATTTTCGTCATCTGACCGCGGTTCAAAATGACGAGGTCCGTCCCAAAATAGCCCTAGTGTTGCTTTACAACGGGACGTTAATATAACTGAACTGAACCCTAACTACTCTTTTTTCTTCTTTCTTTATTTTAGATGACGCGAATTTACATTATACGTTTTAAATTGTAATAAAGATTAAGCTCATTATTTTCTAGTTTGTCCTTCATCCAATTTAATTTTTTGGCTTAAAAAGTGTCTTCTGACGACTTCTCCATGATTATGAGTTGAGTTGTGTTTTCTGGCGCAACAGCCGTATCTGACTATGCTGCCTTCATTATTATGAATTCCACCTCTATATTAAAATTAAATCATCCATAATACCCAAAAGTCAATATTATTCATTAGCTGAAAGATTGTAATTTTTAAAATGTACTTAAATTAGGAAAAAAAATGTCTGAGATATAATAACTAGAAATTTATATTCATGGATAACTAAAATATCACAACAGAATCATTTTTCTATTTTAGCTTCGTAAAATTTAGAGTTAAAATTTAACTAGATACTGGCTTTCTGATTAATTTTAATTCTAGATACAATCTAATATTAATACAAGATCCCTTTCAATTAAATACAGAATATTGAACAAAACATATTTTTCTTCCTATTCTTTTGGTCTATTGTAAGAAAAGTCGTGGGCGTACCGATAGGAAGGCGTGTATCAAATCTCCTTTGACTGAGCTGAGAGGGTGGTCCTTGACTAGAATGACGTAGGTTTCATCTCTTTCTGACGTCATGAGACTGCCGAACCAAGACCTCTTCGTGAGCCTTCGAGAAAGAAAAACTAGACAGATTAAATATCACAAGTGATAACACAGATTAAAAGATAAATTCTGCTAACGGACTTCTATCTACTTCATTTGTTGCATATTTTATACGATGAGGCATGAATAAATGAGTACAAGCCTGAGGTGATATTTATATGTTTACGTAAGTTAATTCTGAAAGGGTGTACTTGATTTAATTTCTAAAGACTTGATTCATGTAATTTAAAACCTCTACATGTCGACAATCATATACTACTTTATTTATATCAGAATAATTTAAGTGAAGTGTTTATAATTTGATTCAGCTTATCTTGCAATGTAAACAAAATCTTTCTAAAGCAAATTCAGGTGTGTGTTTTTTTTTGAACAAATTATACATCTTCTCCTTTTCATTGTAATAAATCAAACCTGCTTCTTTGCTATCACTTAACTGTAGTAGAAAAGAGAAGATCTAAATAAATAGTAAGCGTGAATCACAGGTGATTCGCGCAGTGAACAGCGTACTAAAACAAGGAGATATAAACTAAATGCAGGTATGTTCTACTCGTATAAAATTCAGCACTGAATGAAGACTTTTAATGTCACCCGAGTAAGGGTGGTATCAAAAGACGACAAACCAACTTTTTTCTAGATTTATATAAATTTGAAAATGTAAAATTAATTAATAGATATATATTAATTAATTTTATATTTTCAAATTTATATAAATCTAGTTTAAACTACAGATTTTTCCCTTGATATACAAAAGTACTTTCTTGATTAAATAAATACTAAGATGAGGCAGGCGAAGTCCCCCCAAAAGTTGGTAAATTAGACAGAATTTATTCAAAAATAATATAAAAGCAGCAGATTGGCATACATTTTTCAGACATACTTCAGTATGCAGAGTGATTAAAGAAAAGACCTAAACTATAAGAGGTAGAGGTACTGTAGCGTATTGAATTGAGCGAAGATAGAACTTGGGACCTTGTGGTTTGCAGCCCAGTAACATGACCACAATACAAAAGCAATTGCTCGTGTATCGTAGCTGTTAATTGGCTTATAAGCTTTCACCACAGTAAACTACAATCAGCTTTTATTGCAGAAAGCCTGTTCTGCTGTGAAATTCTAAGACGCTAAAGAGCATGGAAACATCCAATCGGGAAACGCTAATGTACAGGAAAGATCACACCATTCATTCGTATGTCATCTGGGAAAAATGAATTCATAAACACTAAATAAAAGACGACGATGGAATTATGAAATACTTTGAGGATAGAATCGCTGTTTGAAACGTATGCACGAATGGAGCAGGTTACTAAAGTATGGCATATGCACTTTATTTACACTTTATCATTATTATTATTGACTTACACTTTATTATTTATTGCACTTTATTTACTACTTTATTTAAACTTTTATTTATGGCATATGCACTTTATTATCTCTTGGTACTTTATTTACCAAGAGAGAATACGACAGAGGACATTTCTCAATTCTAAGATATTCTCGAAAATATATTAGAACTTGTGTGAAACAGTATACTATCTTGTTTGTCGGCCGTAAAGAATGTGTAAGGATACGAGAGCATCATTTCTGAATATTTATGCAACGTGGATATTTTGGATAAAAACGTAGATCATATAATTATAATCACATGAGCTTTCGTTTGTTTTGATACTTCGTATTCAACTTTATGGAAGGTAGTGAAGGTTGTCATTTCATGCCGAAGCAAATTGGACGACTTTTAACAATAACTCTCAAGATTATCCTTGTTATATGAACATCGAAACTGTGTGAAACAGTATACTATCTTGTTTGTCGGCCGTAAAGAGTATGTAAGGATACCTGAGCATCATTTCTATATATTTATGCAACGTGGATATTCTGGATAAAGACGTAGATCATATAATTATAATCACATGAGCTTTCGTTTGTTTTGATACTTCGTATTCAACTTTATGGAAGGTAGTGAAGGTTGTCATTTCATGCCGAAGCAAATTGGACGACTTTTAACAATAACTCTCAAGATTATCCTTGTTATATGAACATCGAAACTGTGTGAAACAGTATACTATCTTGTTTGTCGGCCGTAAAGAGTATGTAAGGATACCTGAGCATCATTTCTATATATTTATGCAACGTGGATATTTTGGATAAAAACGTAGATCATATAATTATAATCACATGAGCTTTCGTTTGTTTTGATACTTCGTATTCAACTTTATGGAAGGTAGTGAAGGTTGTCATTTCATGCCGAAGCAAATTGGACGACTTTTAACAATAACTCTCAAGATTATCCTTGTTATATGAACATCGAAACTGTGTGAAACAGTATACTATCTTGTTTGTCGGCCGTAAAGAGTATGTAAGGATACCTGAGCATCATTTCTATATATTTATGCAACGTGGATATTCTGGATAAAGACGTAGATCATATAATTATAATCACATGAGCTTTCGTTTGTTTTGATACTTCGTATTCAACTTTATGGAAGGTAGTGAAGGTTGTCATTTCATGCCGAAGCAAATTGGACGACTTTTAACAATAACTCTCAAGATTATCCTTGTTATATGAACATCGAAACTGTGTGAAACAGTATACTATCTTGTTTGTCGGCCGTAAAGAGTATGTAAGGATACCTGAGCATCATTTCTATATATTTATGCAACGTGGATATTCTGGATAAAGACGTAGATCATATAATTATAATCACATGAGCTTTCGTTTGTTTTGATACTTCGTATTCAACTTTATGGAAGGTAGTGAAGGTTGTCATTTCATGCCGAAGCAAATTGGACGACTTTTAACAATAACTCTCAAGATTATCCTTGTTATATGAACATCGAAACTGTGTGAAACAGTATACTATCTTGTTTGTCGGCCGTAAAGAGTATGTAAGGATACCTGAGCATCATTTCTATATATTTATGCAACGTGGATATTCTGGATAAAGACGTAGATCATATAATTATAATCACATGAGCTTTCGTTTGTTTTGATACTTCGTATTCAACTTTATGGAAGGTAGTGAAGGTTGTCATTTCATGCCGAAGCAAATTGGACGACTTTTAACAATAACTCTCAAGATTATCCTTGTTATATGAACATCGAAACTGTGTGAAACAGTATACTATCTTGTTTGTCGGCCGTAAAGAGTATGTAAGGATACCTGAGCATCATTTCTATATATTTATGCAACGTGGATATTCTGGATAAAGACGTAGATCATATAATTATAATCACATGAGCTTTCGTTTGTTTTGATACTTCGTATTCAACTTTATGGAAGGTAGTGAAGGTTGTCATTTCATGCCGAAGCAAATTGGACGACTTTTAACAATAACTCTCAAGATTATCCTTGTTATATGAACATCGAAACTGTGTGAAACAGTATACTATCTTGTTTGTCGGCCGTAAAGAGTATGTAAGGATACCTGAGCATCATTTCTATATATTTATGCAACGTGGATATTCTGGATAAAGACGTAGATCATATAATTATAATCTCATGAGCTTTAGTTTGTTCTGATACTTCTTATTCAACTATATGGGATGTAGTGGAAGATGTCATTTCATGCCGAAGCAAGTTGGACGAGTCTTAACACTAACTCTCAAGATTATTCCCGTTGTATGAACTTCATTCGCTGAGTTTTGTAGGAGAATTCAGCGTTTCTAGTTCTAGCCATAAACGCACGTAGCAAGAAATAATACACTTTTTGTATGAGACGGTATGCTCACAATGGGCATATATGGACGAATATCAATCCCCATTGAACTTATTTATATGCGCATCAGAGTGACATTTTTAAAAAACATATTCCTTTAAGAAGTGTTACAATAAATATTTGGTCAAAAATTCTAATAAACATTAAACAATTCCATTATGCGTTGTCACAGCATAATGGAATAGCAGCCCTTTTCGAATGAACGATATGCAATTATATAACATAATCTTTCTGGTCAATGTATTTCGAGAGATGGAGAGATGGCCAAGACGATCGTCTAGACTATCATGTCTCGAGTTCTTTTAGTGAAGACAGTCTACGAATGCGGTGGAAGCGAATTCCCTTGATTCTGGAGAGAAACTTTCCTTTTCTTTTGGAACTCTACTCTTCACCGCAAAATTACGGATGGTTGTTGATGAATTTCGGAAAGTCACTCAATTTCCTATTCGTTGCTGTATTGAAAGTTGCAACTATTTCATCCCTTACTGAAAGTTGCAACTATTGCATCCCTTATTGAAAGCTGCAACTGTTCATTATATCTCATTTTGTAAATTACATTTTATCTTTATCTTTCCAATTCGTCTTCTTGAATTTACCATCATGCTTTCTCTATCGTCATTGCATTTTCGATGAAATACTGCCTTTTATGATAAAAATTATTTGTTTTGATGCATGTATTCTTCTGGTAATGAAGTTTGTCTAATATTTTTGAGACACCCTGCATTGCAAAAATACTAACAAACAGAAATAGATACTTCTAAATTTGGACTCATATAAGGGGAAATCATATATGAAGAATACCTAAAACTAACCGAAACTCTTTTCAGAATCATTTCATCTTTATTCAAAATTAATCCACAAACAATAATAAGTTTTAGCTGCCAAAGTTAATATGTCGGGGAGATAAATGTTCACGTAAATTTTCTGTTTCCGTAAAAAGTGCCAGAATTTCATTATGAATCTATTATTTTGAATGAGAATTAATTTGGCCAAAAATCCTTCAACGTTTCCAAATCATAAGTAAATATTTATGATTCATTTCCTAAATGTTAAGCACTGAATAGGAGAAAACATTTTAAAAATTTGCTTTCAAGGAAAACTCGATAAACAAAATGAAGGTAATATATCAGATAGAAACAATTCAATAACAGAAAAATAATAAGTAGCATATTTAAAACAAAAAGTTATTGCAGGAAAAATTATTTAAAAATATAAATAAAAAATATAGATAGAAGTAATATAAGTAATGATCCACAAAAATAAAGACTGAGTAAACATTTCCGCATGAATTTTTTTTTTATTTCCTAGCATAATATTTTTTTTATTAACAAAATTATTCAAATCAAAAATATACTTACTCTGGGGAGGATTCCGGAGTTAAGCCCACTTCATCGGCTGGAATAAGGAATAAATGTAGTAAACAAAAAATTAGAATGAATGAAAGGAATAAAAATCAATGAATAAAATTGTATATACATCTGCAAATTTGCTTTTATATAATATTGCAGCACAAATAGAATAGCTAGCAGTCACCGTGGCTCAACCGGCATAGCATCGCATCTCTAATTGGTTGGTCCATAGTTCTAATACCGACCATGATGTTGTATCCAAAGACTGGAATTCTCTTATTTAAACTTTTATCTATCGTTTATCTAAAATCTAGAAGGTTCTGTATCTTTCTTAAAAAAATCCAAAAAACTTTTTTCCGACAATTTTCTAAGTTAACACAAAAGGAGAATGCAATATCAATAATACTTGTACACCTTTTCGCAAATCTTTAGAGAAATGAATAAAATATTGGCGCATTTTATTTAAATACGCTAATTAGTTTCTTTTCCATCAAATTTTAATTAATTTGCTTAGATTTGAAGTTACAATTTAAGCACATTGTCGCTTGCTTGACATTAGGAAATGGTTTACCCAGAGCAACAGTGTGATAAAAATAAAGTTTTTTTTAAAAAAATTAATAATCAGTAAAATTTTAGAATTCAAGAAATGTTTTGTAAAAAATTATTTCCAGTAGAAATGTTCAGATTCTGGGTGACAGTGGGGCTAAATAGGAATAAATTCATAAAATTTCCTATTATACTTTAAATGTATGATTGTTTTGTCTGTATACTGGAATCAATCCTAGTGTAAGTATGTGAATTTCATAATTTATTTGTGAGTAAACATTAGAATAAAGCGCACTGTAGTTCAAAACATGAATAAAATTTATACCTTAAAGAACTTTTTAATTTATATTAGTTCAAATAAGTTATTTCGGATTAAAGGTTGAGGCAGGAAAGAAAGTACTGTTCATTTCAGGATCTCGAGACCAGATCTTTTTTCGAATGCATTTCATTAAAGTGAATATGAAGAAATATGAGTAGAATATTCGAAAGATGAGTAGAATATTCGAGTAGAGTGAGTAGAATATTCGAGTAGAATGAGTAGAATATTCCAGCTGCTAAATGTAAACATTTCCTCCATTCATCCATTTTTGACGGAATTAAGTCTGACGCACGCGCAAAGATGCAGAGGTTTTCTGATTCCGAGAATGAAGAGCAGCAGTTAGTTAGTTATATTATCGTTCCGTTTTAAAGCAACACTAGGGCTATTTTGGGACAGACCTTGTCATTTTGAACCGCGGTCAGATGATGAGGAAGACACCCGAGCTGGCATCGCCCTCTCTAATTCTTCCACACCACAACTGCGGGAGGACGTTTGACCCCGACGAAATTAACGTGTACCAGACTCGCTTACACGACGGTTCTTCGGAGGAATCGGATCTCGAATCTTAAACCTTCCGGTTCCGAAACCGAAAACTTACCACCAGACCACCGAGGGTTTATAAAGAGTAGTAGCAAATAATTAAAAAATATCAAGGTTATTCCTAATAGCTTATATTTTTTATTAATTTATTAAGCTTATTATTTTTATTAATCTTGTAAAAACTTTTCTCTTATATTTAATAAATATTATATTTAGGAATTTTTAAGTGTTTTTTTCCGCTGGTTGAATGCAAAACTCGAAATAGATCTACAACGTTGGCGCCAAGACCACATAATGAAGCCATTTTATTTTTTAATATCATTTCATTTTCGAGCTTTTACATGCTTATAAATATTCAGCTCCGGGGATGATCGACCCTCTGATAGATAGTGTTCTAATTCGATGCAGATCTACATACTGAATTCCATCCACTTAGTTATTCGGTATTTTGAACTTTACCATGTTCATATGGGCATGGACAAAGTTTCCAACGGCTAGATTTCACTCAAAACTTGACAGGAATCTTCAAATTTAGTGAATAACCTGCATACCAAATACTATACCATTTTTGAGTTATTGTATCCGCAAACACACAAAAATAATTCAGAAAAAATCATCAAAATCTAAAGGTTGAATCTTTTTTATCTAATGGGGTTTTTTTTATTGTGCAATATTTTCTACTTCCATATACGAAAAAGGAACTCTACTCTATAATAATTGCCGTATGCTTATTTTAAATAAGTCTATGTAATGAAATTTTTCTTATTATTTTAAACTTTTCACTATACTTTTTTTAACTAAACCACTTGATGATCAATATTTTTATTACGTAATTTGAACTACACCTACATCGTAATGAGGATGCTAAATTAAGTCGCATGAACATGTGAGAAGTTAATGTTGAAGAGTAGTTGATGTAATGTTAATAATGCTCATGTTAAGAAAATGAGCATTGAATTGCATGAACAAAGAAGCATGTGAGGGAAATATTCTACAGAATTTTGACATTTTCCTTAAATGTCCTAGTTGAAAAACTAATTTTCAACAATAAAATATTTTATAAAACTTTTTAATAGTAGAAAATTTCAGAGTATAAATTTGTTGTTATCTTTTATCATTTCCAAAAACAATTTTTTTGAACGTATGTTTCAAAATATTTTCTAAAAAGCAGCTAAAAATTAAATAAAGAAGATCATTTTTAATTCGGATGTTCAATCTTACGTATATTTAAAAGAAATTTATTCCTGCTTATACTGAATTAATGAGAGTTACACTTAGCTTTCGTTCTCTTTTTGATGCTTAGTAGCTCATTTACTTACATGTCATCAGAATCTTTTATCATTATTCAGTTTCATTATTTAAATTAAAATATTTAAAATTTTGGTAAACAGAAATTAATTTTGGCGTCCGGAAAATTCAAGTTTATTCGCCAACAAAAGCAGAAATTTTATCATATGAATATGGATGACGAATAATTGTCGTAAATTTATTTTGTTAAATAACTATTGTAAAATTTCATTTATTTTTATTTTCCCGTATACGAAGTAAAGAGAAATTATTGTAATGATCAAAAAATTCGAACCCCAGATTTTGACGAATTTTCACTTTCAGATTTCTCTGAGATGGAAAAACAAGTTTTTGGCATCTGTATGTGACAAAGATGTCTCTAAAAGGCTTTTATGTAAATGAATGAAATTTGATTTACGGTTTTTATCCCAAATTTGTAGATTTCTATCAAATTTTGAGCAAAATCCATTCAGTGAAATCTATATGTCCGGTTGTTCAAATATAAGCTAATACGATAACTACAAAGAAATATGAATAAAATTCCATGCACAGATTAAGCATATATAATGCATACATGCATCAAATTTTGAGACAAATCCAAGAAGGGGGTGTTTGACTATCGGACTGTGCTTTCAGAAGCATGCAGCCACACAAGGCTACTCTTTCCCGCTTATTCAAAAGGCATACGGATTTAATTTGAATGACCGGGCGGCCACGACAGCATTGGCGGGAATTAAAGTTAAGTCCTAAGGTCCATCACCGGCCACGGTACAATCCTTCCCTTGTGAAGCACGTCTCGTCATTTGTAGGAGGTAGCAGTCCCCCACAATTTCTGTACTCACCAGGGGACGAAAACCAATCATCATGCTGGAAACTTCTCATCCTCATATCTGAGATGCCCCTCCCGGTGGGAGTTCAGAAGCATGTAAACACGATTACTCAAAATGCAAGTATATCAAATTTGATATGTGATTTTGTGACTACAAGTGTAGTTCTGTGTCATAATTTGACTTCAATCGGGTCTAAAACACAAATTCGATTTTTGGATCTTATTACAATATTACAAGGATTAATCGCCAAAATACTCGCCAAAGATTAATATTTCGTAACTATTGTACGCCAATGACATGCAAGGAGTTCTATGGGATTACACTCTTATTAAAGAAAATGAGAGAAAATTCTGCGGAGATCACTTTCTCTGGTTTTAAATGATCTTCTTTAATCAAATATCACATATTGAACTTATTCAGCAATAAGAAAAAAGATGATTTTAGCCTATGAGTTAAAGCATGATGGTGGTGTTTGGAAATATAGCAGCTGTTGGAAGTTTTTTTTTATTTATTTATAAATAACCTGCAGTATGTTGATTCTCTAAAATAATAAAAACGAGAGAAAAAAAATTATTATCGAATGAAAATCTGTTCGTTTAATATTAATACAACTCTTGCTTTTAAAATATTTGAACAACTTAATTTGTGTATCAGTTTTAATTCAACGTCAAATAGAATGATTAATTTACATGATATAAAACTTGACATCCTAAATATACAATCAATCGTTACAAAATTTATAAATGATAAAAAAATGATGGATTTTTAAATGATGAAAAATAATGGATTTTTCAAAAACATCAAAAACAAACAAACAAACAAAACAAAAACATAAATACCATCACAATTCTCATAAATATTTAAGCTATAATTCTGTAGAAATAGCACCAGAAGTACAAATACTAAAGCTGAATTTAAGTGAATCCATCTTTTATATATACATTGAAGCAGACATCATTTATTGAATCAAAAAGTGAAAAGAACCAGCATTCATTGTGAGAAACTCGCCATCTGCCTGTTCATTATAAAGCCGACATTTTCGTCAGCGCGTCTAGACGAAACTGCAGACTCTGATGTTTTATAAATGGCCGATATTAATAGACTCGAAGCGAACTGATCGAATTTTTCCGAGAAGGCGTGGGAAATAGAAGCGACTGAAATTCGAAATCAATGCCTTCATTGTATCGGAATTCACTTTAACTTTTTCCGAGAGATGGAGAAGCTTTATGTTAAGAAATAACTGTAAACAGGTATCTTAGCCTAAATGAAATTATATACTTTGTCTTTAGCACTATAATGTCTTTTCACCATCTCGTATATGAAATATATAAAATATTATAATCGTTTAAAAGTGGACGGAGCTCTATTTTTCAGATCACCATTCGAGAAATACATTTTTAGAATTATGTCTTTTTTCCTGTTAAATGGATTCTCAAAATTGTTTCGAGTAAGTGAGATTAAATTTGACCTGTGCTCCTTATTTCAAATTTGTGGATTTATATCAAATTTTGAACAAAATCCATTTGCCGGGAGTTTCAGTCTGTTCATCCAAATAAAAATGAACACGATGACAATAAAATGTTAAGAACCAGATTCGTTAGAATCTAAAGTAAAGATACGTTATCAAATTTTGAATCAAATCCTTTAAGCAGTTGACTATCTATCGATCTATATTTCCACAAACATCTAAACGTGATAATTCAAAAACACAACAGTATCAAAACTTGATATTAATCTGTCGCATAACAGATGCCAAAAACGTCCATTCTGTTTTCTTCAGTAGAAAATTCAAACTGATTATGATTACTCTGAAAATAAAAATATGAGCATTCGTGGTATTCACGGCCTACTCAAGATTCAAAAGGATTCTGAGGATTCAGATTTATGAGGGAAGAGAGTATATTAAGAAGTATGTATAGGAAAGGGAATATGCAAGGAGGCCATTCTCTCAGAGTTGTTTGATTTGAGCAACAGCAAATTTTGAAAGCATTTATTTGTTAAAAATCGTTATATAAATATTTCCTTTAATTCACCTGGGAATGTTAAGACATTTTAATTTCTATATGACGATACGGATCTTTGAACCTTTGATAGACCACCTTTGTTAACTAGCTATTTCGCCAAGAATATTTATAGTGCTTAATTTCAGTTAAACTTTATATATAACTTTATATTCATCGTTCCCTTAACAAAGTATTTTTAAATATTTTAATTGCGATAAATATTAAACTTGTGTTATTTAAAAAAATATTATATTTGTTCTATTTATTCTGTACTTGACACCGGCGTTCTGGCATAAGGGTCTTCCTTGTGATCTGGGTGTTCCGGGTTCGAGTCCCGTTTCGGGCATGGTTGTTCTTCCTCTGTGTTCTATCTGTGAGGTGTGTGAATGTGCCCCCCTGTAAAAAGGGGTTGTGCAAGCGAATGTGTGAGTGTCATCTTCATAGGAGCTAGAAGTCAGACTTCTGCCCTCGGGTGATCAGGGGTCTTTACCCTCAGAAGTTACTGCACTCCCTTTCCGTGGTAACGCGGACAAGGCATCATCATCATTGTGCATGTGACCTTCCTTAATAGAATTAAGCACACAAACATCACATTTGCATGTAAGCATAACCGTTCATGTCCTCTGACATCTAATTGCACATCGTCTAATATGACAGTTTCGCATTTTGATGTTACTAATAAAATGCGCAGTAAACTCAAAATTGAAAATGTGATGAAACTTTTTATTTCTATTACAATGAAAATGTCTAATAGCATGTTAAGTGGAATCAAGATGTTAATTAGATAATTAGCCAGTATGATATTTTTTAATATCTTAGAGAGCTTTGTTAATATATTTCCCTCAAAAAAATATAAAATAAAACATTCGTAACAGGATTATCAAAAAATATAAAAATAAACAAATAAAATAAGTAGAATCTTCATTCCTTCAATTTCAACAATGGTAGAAAAATATACGATTTACTATTTATAGAAACCATTAAAACAATATATATTTTATTGCGAAAATTAAAAGTTCTATTTCAATTTACTTATAAACAATATATTTTAATTATAAAAATTAAAAAAAGTGCTCAATTATTTATTTAGCAAGACGTGAAAGAATCTCTTTTAAATTTTAAAATGGTGAAATAATCATATTACTTTATAATATTTCAGAAAGTTGTTAACGAAAAAAAATCCACAAATGTTTAATTAAAGTTTCAATAAAATCCACTCATAGTACAAATTCTTACTCTAAATATTACATTTCAACCAAATTTGGTAATTCTAGGTAATTCTTCCCTTTAGAGCAGTAAAATTTGCAAATACTACACTTACATTACTCGTTTACTTATTGGATTTGATAGTGTTATTAGTTTTTATTACTTTTTTATGCACAAAATATAACTAGAGCATTGTAATCATTATAACTCGACATTTTGACTCATCTCCACGTCGTATACGGTCTTAATACCCAATTTATCGATTTCTATCAAATTTTGAACAAGCTCCGTTAAAAAAAAAAATCTGTCTGTTCGGAAATAAATTAGCACGATAACAACAAAACAAAGAGAGCCATAAGAATAAAATTCGGTACATAGATTTCCGTTAAAATAATAATAATAAATCCGTTAAGAGGTTGACCGTCTATCGGTCTAACAGAAGCATGCAAACGCGATAATTGAAAAGCGCAGTGATTTAAATCTATCAAATCTGGTATATGATTTTGAGACTACATTTTTATTTCAGTGTCAAATTTTTGTTACAATCGGTTGGCAAAAGTGCGTCTAAAACACAAATTCAATTTTCAGAGGATTTATTTATTAAAAACTTCGGCCAGGATCACAAGATAGATTCAGTAAAATTCATACCAAAGGTTAAGATTTTGTAACTATTGTCCGCCAATCCCATGCAAAGCGTTTTACTGAGATAACTTTATTAGAGATTGTGCGAAAAAGTTTTGGTATGACCTAGTTATTAGAAGAGCTAGAGATTTTGCTTTGAAAATATTCATTTATTATTTACATTTGTAAGAAAGTCATTACGTGACAAAAAGTACAATGGCAATAAACAACATTTTAACAATCATGCACAAAAGATTTAAATTAATAGCAAATCAGATTGCTTTATGCAAAAAAGTATCTTTCACATTCATACCATAGTTTTGTGCTTTACATATTAGAATTCAATGGAATCAATTACATAATTTTAGAAAAAAAATTATAATCCTAACGATTCTCACCTATATCTCTTTCGTCATTGACAAAATGTTTGCTCTGTATAAGATTCTATTAGCATAGAAATAAGCGCCCAGAAATTTACGAATGATGAGATTGAGCACACTGGATTATGCTATCGGGGAGCTTCATGAAACAATGCACATACAATTTTGTAAAAATATTGACACTATTTAAACTTTTAGAAACATGCCGTTTTATTATTTACTTTCCTGCGATAATTCACTTGAAATCAATAGGATAAAAGCTAGAAAAATGTGTCAAAATTCGACTTAATTCTCAAATAACTAGAATGTAAATCTGATTTAGAATAAAATTAGGAATAGCATATACGTATTCTGCTAAATCCATTTTTGATCTAAATGAATCAATCCTACTTTTTTATTACAGTCAGTCACTGCGTTTCCACTGAACCAAACAGAGATTATTATGGCTCCCTATTACACTCAATAACTATCCAAATTTTTGCATAAATAAACAATGGCCAACAAAAGTTCAAAGAATCTTCAAACTTTTGGTAAAAGACTAGAAATCTTTTCCACCATTACTTTTAATATTTTTAAATTTCCAAGGTATTGTAATATAGTGTTAAAATCACTATCCATTATGAGTTTCCCCCCTAAATTCTTTGAGTTCGACACGTTCAGTAATGTGGTGCTGAAGTGAGCCTTATTTCCCCGCATATACATGTGTTGTCTTGCATCCTTCCGAATCTGTAGAAGCATTCTGGAAATCTTCCATGTCCCGATATAATTTGCACTATCATCGGGTGAAATATTCTTTTTATAATTTTTGGTTCCTGTATGAATTCATATATTTATGTATCCTTTGCACGACGATAATATCCATTTTACCACTGCATAGTCATCCCTCTTCTAATTTTCTTCTTTAACATTTGGAATGATTTTGGGACTACAGTATCTATTTAGTTTTTTTTTTTTTTTTTTTTTTTTTGCAGTTTTTTTTGCATATTCATCTGCTATCTCGTTTCCGCATATACCGATGTGAGCCTTAATCCATTTGTCCTCTTTAATCTTTAGCAAGTTTTCTTTAATTTTACAGATTTTTTTATTTTTGGTGTTTGTGGATTATATTAATCAACCGTATGTGTTAAGAAAATTATATATTTCTTTCATAATTACTGATTTTTAAAGAAATTATAGTTAACCATACAGTAAATAAAAATCCTTACCTTGTAGCTTTCTCCTGTGGAAACGTGGACTTCCAAGAAAACTATTCTTGATGGTAGTGAGACGGGATTTCCAATAGGGTGGGTTTAGACTCGGAGAACCGGGAGGAGTGTTGAGAGGACTTTCGTCGGGAGTTAGCCTTGTGTTAGGTTTGGGAGAGTTGAGTGGGGATGAGGAAGGACTTCCACTATGCAGATTGCTCGTACTTCTTCTGCTACTACGTCTAAAGACATAAAATATTTATCATGGAATACAAAATGGCTAAAATTATTATTTGCATAGTATTATGATCAAAACATTCCAGAATTTCTGTAATATTTTCCGAATGCAAAGGAATTATTCTATTTCTAACAAAACATGTGTAGAGTATCATGTGACTGATTAGTTAAAATCGGTTTCATCCTCTTCAAACGAGCGTAGTTCGTTATTACAAGCATTCAAAACTTCACGACAAGGGAAAAGAATTCGTTTTCTTTCATAATAAGAAAGTTGGCTCATAGGACCAGTCTTGGTTTCAAATTACTTAGGTAAACATTGTGTTTTAGAACATCTAAACATTCGCAACTTGCTTATTTATCTGCAGTGATCTGATTAGGGTGTTTGGAGGTAAGGTAAACGATCTGTGTACCATTATAAGGGGACGTGAAATTGAGATTAAAAGCATTTAAGAGAAAAGTACATTTCGATTTCAAATTCTAATTCCCCAGAATCTTCAAAATTAAAATGGATCCAAACAGATACAGGAGAAGGATGCAGTCCATTTTACAATTTGGTACTCTATTTCAGCCATTTTTTTCAAAATAAAGATATTATTACTATTAATTGTAATTTTATGTGACAGGGAGTTAATGTGCAAAGCCTATCTGTAAAAGTTTGTTAAAAGCGTTTTGAAAAAAATTGTCTTAAGTAAGTTTCTAACTTCTTTATTTCCTGGTGTTATTTAAAATTATTTTGTGTATTTTACTTAAATTTAAGTTGCGTGACTCAGTATAATTTTACCTAGAGTAACTCTGTATAATTTGTGTAACTCTGCATCAGTTTTCTTTGCATAACTTTGTAAATACACCTTGTGTAACTTTATATCTTCTAATTACGCGAAATTTTATTTTGCACATCACTTTTTGCTTTATATAACTTTATTTTGTGTAACCATTTTAGGATGCTTAACATTACGTAACTTTGTGTTGCATAATTTTGCGCATTTTTACATAAGCTAATTGTGCAAAACTGCATTGTGTGTGCGACGTAACTTTATTTTGTCTGCTTCCACATACTTTTATTTTGCATAAATACTTTGCATGTTTCAAAGTAACTTAACACTGCGAAAAATGATATAATTTAGAATTGTGCTTTATGGAAAAATATAGGCATTTATAAAATGCTACTGCCAACACTGGCTAAAATTTCACACATCATAATAAGATTATTGATAAAACCAAGTCTTTTTCGTATGGATGCTGCAACTAGAAAATTTCTAATAATATGCTGATAACGAAACGAGACTATTATAGGAAATAAAGACTTCGCATATTCTGAACTGAAAAGTCTAAATATGAGAAACTAGGTGTACTGCCCATGGGATCAGTTGAACTGCAAATGGTGCAGCAGATTTTGCTTTTTTAATTGTATCTATTCGTTAGATATTAGTATGCACTCATCGAAATGTGTTCGATTACCCTTTTATAAGGATAATTCATGAATTGTGAATTTTGACACACTCCGTGTTTTCATAAGATATCTTATATTTGAAATTTACTATTTAAACTCTTTTTGCTAAAAAAAAAAGTGCCCACAAATTGTGTTCCTACGAATTAAAATACTTACCCATATGGATACCTCCTAGGTTGAACGGGCGAACCATCGCTTAGAATATCGTACTGATACCTAAAAAAATAGCACAAAGATATAAATTTCTGAGTGCTTCGAAATTGCAAAACACACTGGAATATAGAAAGAATAGGGAATATTCAAAATTAAATTGTTAAGAATGAAGTGAAATACAATAACGTCTAAATTTTACAGGAAAGTGTCTATAAACATGCCTCAGAACTTGATTTCTTAAATGGCATTTGTTTAATCCTAATATTTGTTACGCTCCCGCATGGCTGATTTTTTCTTCGGACGGGGAGTTGATGAAGTTGTTAAAAGTGTATAACTTAATCAAAAAAGTAAACCAGTGAATGTTTTTAAAATATTAATGTTTTATTCTGAAAAACATCTGCCAATGTTTATGGTCATTATCATCCTTTTTCCCCCCTTATTTTATATGAAGATGTTCCTTTGATCATTACTTTCCACTGTATTTTTCGTAGTAGCATTTAAAAAAATTCTTGAGTAAAAATTATGTTACAAATTTGTGATGTTGTTTCCTTGCGTAATTCCATCCAAGGAAAATAATTTTATAAACAGCTATATTGGATGCTAAACGGGTAACGGATCAATGACCACCAACTTTGATACAAAAATAGTGACTTTGTTGACAACATAGAATATTACATAGTTGTCAGGCAATTTGATGATAAGACCATTAGGACGCGAAATATGTCGATCCATCTACAAGTTTCTGTGCCCCTCTTCGGTAACTATAAAAATCCAGAAGGTTGAACTCGCTCATTTGAGTTGAGCTCAAGCGATTAGTTGAACTCGCTCATTTGAGTTGAGGACTGAGTTCATGCGCCGAGTCTTGGACACACGTATTGAAATAGCGTTTAATCATATATTGAGTAGCCAGTCGTACAGTGGAGTCAACAGCGAGCCGGCAGTCAAGTTCAGCTGAAGCGGGCGGAAAGTGGATATTATCAGACTTTAAGGTGACTGAATAATTGAGTAAAGTTTCACCATTTATTGAGTTTTGTCTAACTGCTTTGTGCTATTACATTTGTTTGCTACTGATTAGTTATTTGTGGGCTGGTGTTTATTGTAAGTACTCTTCTCGTGTATGTCTCCGCTATGTTTAATCGTTTGCGTGTTTCTTGTCATCGTGTTAAATGAAAGTTTTGATTCGTTATTGATCTTGTTAGATATTTCAAACCTGTTGAAGGAATGCAACATAAGTTTAATGATTCTTAATAAGAGATTTATAAAGTCTATAATTTTTCAAAAAAAAAATATTGTGTTTATTGAGTTTTGTATTTTAAAGATTTGCAATTTAATTCGAATAGACTTTTAAAACGAGATCAACCACATATTTTTTTACTTATCTTGAGTAAATTATGAAAAGGCCAAATTATTAATAATGAAGCTAGTTTTCAAAATTAGTCATAAGCAGAAAAACATTCATAAATTCTAAGTCTAAGAAGATATCATGTTATAAATTTTTTGAGAATAAATGTTATACTATAAATTTTTAAAAAAATATTTTACCTTGGTCCCGAGTTTCCATTCACCACACAAGTATCCACTCTTTTCCGAGGTGGATCCACTGAAAAGGATAGCATTTTGCATTAATAAGAACATTTAATACATAAGTATGTATTATGAAATTATCTAAGCTTCATAATCAGATCGCCGCATGCCCGATTATTTTGATCTTAGAATTTTCATATTAGAAAAATAAACTTTTTAAGTAAATAAATGGAGGGTTTTTTTTTCATTTATTTCTGAAATTTTAAAGAAACTGGGAACATTTGTCCTTTCAAAAAAGTATCCTTTATTTGTAAATGAAATTTCAGTTATTTTTACTGTCTAGAATGTCCCAGTACAGTTAAGAAAAAAATGGAAAAACTGATTCCACCGTTTTGTAGACTAGTGCCTTTAAAATTCTAAAAGTTTAAGTAACAGCAAAACGGGCAACTAAATTAACAGCTCAATGTGTGATTTTATAATTACTAGCCGCCTTTCGCGACCAGCTGGTTCGCCTGGATTATTGCAAGCTAGAATTTTCATTTAAATATTTAAATATTTTATGTAACTCGGTCTCTTAACTGCTTCTTTACCAAGATACTTTGAGATTCAAATGTTGACAGTCATACAACTCATAATATTATAGAAGCTTTATGATATTCTTTTTATTGTAGGATACATGCCTCCATTGTAGTATCTATTTATCTAATTTTCTCTAAAATCCCATAAAATTTGAATTTTAAATTAAGCTTCAATAGATACAAACTATTTTTACTCAAACAGATCACCTTTTTTTTAAAAAAAATATGAGTACAAAAAATATTTAAAAAAAAAACAGAATCTTTCAGCCTTAAATTGTTATAATTTATGCAATATCTTAAAGAATTATTCAATAAAAACTTGTCTGAATCATCATAAAATTCTGTTTATAATTTAAACTTTCTCATTAATTTAAAAGATGTAAATAATTGTATCTTATTTTGTTTCAGTCAATAAATGTACCAAAAATTTATTAAGTCTAAATTTTATATTCAGAAAAATGGTTTCATATTCTTTACACGCCAACTTTTAAATCGAAAATATCATTTAATCTTCTGCGATTAAATTGGACTCTTAAAACTATTGAGAGTATAACACCAAATAACACTTGCATAGAAGTTTGTTTACAATCATTCCCCATTTATGTGCGTTCGGATAAAGTGTATTTTATCTAAAATCATCTCAGAACAAAGTTTCTCATAAAAGTTTTATCTTAGCTGAGTTAGCTAAACTGTTAAACCTCAAACCCAAACCATTTCATCAGATCGGCATTTTTTTTTCTCTCTCGGTCAAATTTCAGATCATAAAAGACGTTTAACAGTTGTATGCTTAAAATTGGAACAATACACATAACAATTGGATATTCTGTAAGCTCGAAGCACTGTGAAAGACAGTAAAACAAACTGCTTTTGATCTATTCAAGATGGCTTCATTTTGAGCAAGTTAGAAACAAAACTATACAACTTGCTAATACATACGAAAAGGACATTTTGATTGATATTTTAGTAAGAAATGACTCGTTTTTACTTTCTTTCTCCTGTACGAAGTATAGAAAAAGCAATTGTAATCGTCAAAAAATGCGAACGCGAGATTTTGATGCATCTTACATTTTAGACCTCTCTGAATTCGTAAAACATATTTTTGGCATAATGTGACGAAAATGCTTTGTGACGAAAGTGCTTTGTGACGAAAATGCTTTGAACTAAACGTATGTCATTTTTTTTTTCTATACACCAAATTTGTACACTTCTATCAAAATTTGAGTAAAATCTATTCAGAGGAAGTCTGTCTCTCCGGCTATTTGAACATAAGTTAACAAGGTAAATACAAAATTAAGAGAGCTAAGTGGATAAAATTCGGTACAAGCCACTTGATCTACAGCTACCAAATTTAGCACTTGTGTACCTGGGGGGGGGGGGAGAATGTGTATCTTTGAGCAAGTTTTTAAAAATTTTGATTAATTAATAAATAAGCCGAATTTTGGTGTTTTTTTTACGATAACTCCAGAAATAATTTTCAACAAAAATAAATTTTGCACCATCTCAAAATTAAAAAAATTGTCTTTTTATTGGTATTTGTGTAATAGCCGGGCCAAATTTCATTGAATTTCAGCACTTTTTAAAAATATTTTTGTGCCTAATTTCCAACAACAAATTACATTGTTATTCTCACTTCATTATTTTTTGAATCAAATAGTTAATCGCGTAATTTTTTTCCAATATTGAAATCTATATATATATATATATATATATATATATATATATATATATATATATATATATATATATATATATATATATATATATATATATACTAATATTTGTGTAGTTAATCAGACAAATAATGAAAAGTGATATTACGATATCACGAAATTTACAAGATAGATGAACGGGGCATCATTTTTATAATATGCTATGATTTTATGGGATTTTCTCTATTAGAAAAGTTCATGCATATTATAAAATGATTTTTGCTAAGGCAAAATTGCTTTAATGTCAGATAATTTGGCAGAATCATGGACATGAAATTATTAAAAATGATTTATCTGAAATCAAATATAACCCATATGCCTGGAAAACCACCTGGTCTCTTGAGGTCACAGTTAAATAAATAATTTTTCGCGGATATTTTTGTCTGCCTGTTATATACAGATGTTAATTTTCTTTTGTAGACTATTTAATCAACATTATAAATATTGAAAGGATATAGAAGACAGAGATGATTTGATATTAAGCCAGCAGATTGGAAAAAATTCATTTGAAATTCGAGAAACGAAGCAAATGTCCGGAAGCTTATCAAGTATCTCACCTGATTCCGATCTGCTCCTAAGAATAACTTCCGTCTCATCTTCGTAACAAGGTTTCCGCCTCTTCCGGTCCAGCAGAAGAAAGTAGATCACCTTTTCCGTGTTGTGTCTGCGCATAAAAAAATGGAAAGAAAACATTCAGTTATGAGCGGCTGCTGACCAAAATACTTTTTATTATACTAATATATTAAAAATACATTACAAAATGGGATTATATACAAATGAAAAAAAAAATGTACATAAAATACTAAAGCAAATGGCACAAAAATTGCTCTTATTACACATTGTAGAATGGCAACAAATAAATGCAAACAAATCATCATATGAATTTTAGACTACTTCATTGAATATTTCTATAGTTGCATTGCTTCAACGCTTTAAGTAGCTATTTAATGGAGCAAAATTTCATTAAAAATGCTCTGGATATGTCTCACCGTATCCCCAAAATGTTTATTCAATCAGATGATATTAAAGAAATCAAGAAATATGTTTCAGACAGCAAATTTAATAGAATATATAAATAGATCAAATCTCCAGATGAGTAATTGTTAAGATTTGCTTATCAAAGTTGATGTTCATGTCTTCTAAAGAATTAACTTACTAAAACGATCTTTGTATCATCTTAAACCTCAAAAAATTACTTTTTTAATGACATCAATTCCATTTCCTTAGAATTTTCGCTTAGAATTCAATGGAATGCATGTTTTTCAGTCGTATCAAGTAAAAAGGTGAAATGTTTATAAATCATTCGATAAATCATTTGACACTCTAAAAAAATCAATAATTTGAATGAACAAACCGATTTCCAAAGGTGGCTGGTAATTTTAAATGTAATAGTCGAATATTTAATTTGATCTACCCACATCCAGTGTTACGCCGATTCTTTTAAGAAGAAATGTTCTCATGTTAAGACTAATCAAAAAATTCCGCGTATTTTCTTGAACTATGGTTTCTAGATCCCAAAGTAATCTCTCTTTTAAATGTTTACATTAGGTATATGTACGTCTAATGAATTGCCCATATTAACGTATGAAAAGGTTCATAAGAGTGATTTTAGGATTTGAGTCGGTGAGGGACATTGTCGAAAGGATAAAAGTCTCAACCGGGACCATAAATGAGTCTTCCAGTTCAAAGGGAGAGTTACGTTCTGATGAATGGATTACAAAATTACTCTAACTCAGAGAATTAAAATTCTTTCAGACGTTCTTGGGTACCAAGAGAGAAAAAGTATGTCGAAATGCTTCCAAAATGATACAACAAAAACCACTGTTAGAGATATCATTTTAATATTAATTTTCGAAAATATCAAACATATAAATTCAGTGTCACCTTTCTTCGTGTAAGTAAAAATTAGATCGTGAAAAAAATGATTGACAAAATTCACCATGCAATAATGCACGCTTCAAAATTTGATTTGTATTTTTGTTCATATCGATACAAATCTTTAAAAAAAAACACAACTTGCTTTAAAAACTAACTTAGCACAATGTGATATAAAACATGTGTTTACACGTTACAAAATATTTGTATTGTATTGCTAAAATTTGTTATATTTGTATACATTCTTCATCTTTTTTAAAAGAATAAATACTTTTTTAGCGCATCATTAATAAAAACTTCTCTGACTAAAATGGTTATCACCTTATTTGCCGTTTATATTTCCGAAAACAGTTGTTTCGAAGTTGGAAATATAACTACTAGATGGCGCTACAAGTACGAGACACGTGGAGCAAGATTTTTCAATGAATCGGTATGAATGTAGAAATGATACTCAACAGCAGCAGCTTTTTGGATTTATGACATCATTCCAGGCCATTCATAAAACATGAATGTATTCAAAAAGTGATCTTTCTACATTTCAAAAGCTCTACATGATCCGTTTCCAGATGGATAACTCAATGAATTTTACTGAGTTCTTAGGGTGGGCTTAACGTTTTCTCAAATGTTTCCAAAAGATTTAAGATCTGACCAATTCGGAGACTTTACAGTTATTTCAATGGGATTTCTTTAACACTGACAGTTACGCTAGCTCTCCGTTCATTTTTCAAATGATGCCTGAAAATTTAATTTATTAAAGTTATTTCTGATGTGAAGAAACTTATAATCTTATATAAATATTTAAACACATGTAGAAAAAAGAATATTTTTGTAAAAATACATATTTTTAAAAATGACATGCTTTAAAATTTTCATTGGTACTTAATTTTTTAACCGTAATAACATTTAGGAATTAATTTATCTCGCTCAATTTAGGGATGTAAATCCAAACATAAAAAGTAAAATTAAAGATTTAACAGTACACCTAACCGCATTTCACGAATACTGAATTTCACGAGCTGCCATTGGAAAACGATAATTTTTCCTTTCCTTGTTGATTTAATGCTAAAAGTCGATGCCATTATGTAATGGGGAATCTAGTCCAAATCACAAAATTACAGAGAAAACTGTTTTCATCAAATATAAGAAGAAAAAAATTAATATCGCATTTTCAAGAGATAAATTATTGCACTATAAATAGTGAGTCATGAAGTAGACTGCCAATTAGTTAATTTTACGTAGTTAGTTACACATTTTTAAATACAATTTTCATCGGACAGCCTGAAAACAGGGAAAAAAAGGTAATTAATTCTCAACTGTTTAACTATGTTCGAATTTCATTGATATATTTTTCATCGAAATACGCTGTTATTGATCATAAATTGAAAAAACAAATTATTTTTGTTGTGGAAATCGTTTATCGAGCCAGCGGGAGTGGTCATCTCGAAAATTTCTCATCATCCCCTCTAATAAATATGTTATCCTAGAGAAAAACTTGATTATCTTTGGCATGCAATAGTAATGAAAAATTACCCTTGAGCGTGAATTTAGCATTTTTACTGAATCTACCGCTTGGTCCTTGGCGAGTTTATGAGCGATTAATCCCTAGCATGAAGCCAATAATATCCAAAAATCGAATTTGTGTTTAAGAAGGGATTTTGCCAACCGATTGAAAGAAACATATGATATAGAGCTACATTTGTGGGTCACAAAATTACGTACCAATTTTAATATATTTAAATCTTTGTGTTTTTAGATTTATTGCGTTTACATGCTTCTGAAAGTACAGAAGGGCAGAGTGTTAACCCCTTATGGAATGGGGTTGAACAAATACACACTATAGTATAAATGTTATCATAATATAGATGATAAATCTATGCTCCAAATTTGATCTTCCTACCTCATTTCATTTTGTAGGTATCGTGTTAACGTGTAGTAGTTTCGTGTTTTGTAGTTACGTGTTTGTAGTTATCGTGTAGCCAATGAACGGATTTTACTCCAAATTTAATAGAAATCTACAAATACAAATACAAATTTGGTGTAAAAATTGTACACCAAATTTTATCTGTCTAGCTCAATGGGTTTTTTCTTTGTCGCAGACAAACGGGCAGAACAGTCATAATACCACTACATGCCCCATCAACTATAACTCTCCGGTTATTAAAAAAGTATAGTGGGTATAAAATGGGACAGACAAGAGAAGACACCCCTAAACTATCAATCGCTGTGACTCTTGCCCTAATTACCTGATGCCTAACATTTATTGACTAAAGTTTAGTAAGGTGATTTTGACAATAGGTAATCAGAAATCGAAACCAACGAGTTGGCTGAGATTCCAATGAGAGATGGCAGTGACTTTAGAAGCAAACTATTAATGGAAAACTGAAAATAAAAAATAAGAATAATAATAAAAAATAAAAATAGAAAAAATAATAAATATGAAAAAGAATAATAAAATAAAAATAGAAGCACATATTAACAAAATAAGACTCCCAAAAATGAGGATAGGCATTTAAAAAAAAATCAAAATACAGAAACAAATGACTACTATGTGCAAATGCGAAAATAATGGAAATTAAATATATCAGACGGATAGAGCGACGTAATGCTAAAAATGTGTTTTTTGAACTCAAGGAGTTCTGAAACGTTGAGATTCGGCAAAATCTCGAGTTTGAAATGTTTCACTATTATAGCACTTTGTATAAGAAAAAGTAAAAATTGAGAGAAAAACAAAATCCAAAATACACTTTATTCTCCAAAAAATTTCGTACTTTTGACCATTATTTACTTCGTAAATCAAAAATTGTCATGGAAGTGTAATTTGAATGATGCATATCATGTGCCTGAATGGCGACTGAAAGAAGCAAAACACTGTAGGAATGACTTTTATTGCATACATATTCGTCTGTGTTAGAGAGTAGTTATTTATTTTCACCTCTAGACACTTTATGGCGAAAGTCAGATTTCAGTTTTAACCCTTAACTGGAGACATGAATTTCCTCACCAGAGACATGGAAATGATTCCAATGTTATTTTTGATAAAATAACAATGATAAAAACGATTCCAATGTTATTTTTCTTTTTTGCCTTTTGTAAACAGCACAAGAATTTATTTTTGAAACACAATACATTCTGGAAATCACGTAGTTACCAAAAGTATTAAAAATATTAATATTAAAAATGTTAAATGTTGTAATATTAAATGTTGGAAATATTTTTATAAGAAAAATCTAAACAATCTTTTGATGAGTATTTACCTCCTTTAGACATTACGGAATTGCACTAATGTTAATAACTGTTAGAATTTAATGAACAAAAATGAAGAATACAATATTTTAAAATAATATTTTAAGAGTATTTCTTTATGCTTTTTTACATTATTCAAATTTAAAGAGTTTCAGAGGCATGGAGTCAATGCCTCCATAAATAACAATAAAAACTTTGAAAAAGAATGAATCAGTTATACGTACATGTTTATACTTAGACTTTTGCCACCATACTGCTGAACGAACAACTTAAAGGTACTGAGGAGATGATTGTATTCGAGGGAAAAATACCACGTGATAATCAAAGCTAATGAACATAGCGGATTCATTTGGACTCTCGTCTCCAGTTGCGGATTAAATTTAAATCTCGCCCCTCCGAATGGAAATACTAGTCTTTAACCAGCATAGCAAACAGGCGCATAAAATTTTATTAAATATAGAGAATTAGAAAAAAAAATTAAGAATTAGTCTAAAATTTTCCCACGAAAATATTTGAAATATATCAAGTTATCACAAAAAATATGATAAAAAATAATATGAAAAAATCCTAAATCTTTAAAGTATGTGTCCAGCAAACATATTATCTTCTTTCTCATAAAATAACATCATTTCTTAAAATATCTCGAGTGATAAAATATTAATTACTGGAAAAATATACCGCATATGAAACACTTTCTCTTAAAGAAACATAAAGAATATATCTATATATAATATAGTACAAATTCCGATAGGGTTTAAAGAAAAACCAATAAGATGTTTTTTCAAAGTTGTTTCTTTTTAATGAGGCACCTTGTTTTGTGTGGAAGAGCACTAAGTGGACGTGATCAATAATCTTACTCGGATTTGAGAAGCTCCTCTATCAATTTGTCCTTGTCTTTGAAACATCCTAGTGACGTCATACTCGAGAGAACGTCCGGATCAATATCGTCTGAAGAAGGTATCACGTGCGTCTGAAAAATACACAACATACATTCCGTTAGAAAACACGTACCTCTGCTGGGAAGATCGCGAACAACTTGTGGGTCTATAAATAGCTACAATAATCATTCGAATACTACGTATATTAAGTCTAACAACGATGAAACCTTCTAAATGCGACCGCAAAAAAGTAATTCAAAATGATTTGTTAAGAGGATGTATAAGGCTTTGGGGCTGGGAATTTAATTATGTGATCACAGCTGGAAAGTTTTTTTCTGAAACCTTTTCGCATGCAATGTCGTGTCTTACTTGCGGATTGAATAACAGAATTTTGGATGCTTAAATGTAGGAATGAGTCGTAGTTCATTCAAAAGACAAAAATCAAGTGGGCACGCAACGATTTCTTAGGTGTTTTTGTGTATTTTTTAAACATTTTTATTGATCTAATGTATGATTGATTATTTTCACTGGTAATAAAGTAATTACGTAGTAAAGGTAAAAAGAGAAGTAATTATCTATAAAAATGTGTGATGTCACGTATGATAAATGCACTTTCTAAATAGCATATTTTCATGATTTTTTTTCAATGTCTGAACAAATATAAAACTAATGTTCATATTAAAAACACCCTATAAAATGGTTTGAACTTCTTACGTACCCTAATGTCAGTTATTTTAAAGTTAATGTTAAATTAATTTCTAAAGTAGCTTCATTAAATTATATACTTATATACATTTACGTAGTTTTATAATTGAATAAAACTTTCCACTGCAAAATTAATTCAATTTTGTTGAGCCAGGCGCTACAATTACTAACATCAGGGTGCATTAGATAATAAAATTAGGAAATTCACAAACATGCAACAGAAGTCTAGAAAGATATATACGTAGTTTTCAAAATGAATTATCATCTTAATATTCGTGAGGTTTTGTCGTGGAGTATAAAACTGGGCTGAGAATGTGTTAATTTGTAAATACAAATATATATACTCTTAATTACAAATATTATGCCTATATAAAATTTACAAATATTATAAATATAATAAATAAAACATTAGTGTCTATAAAGAAAGAAAGCATTCATAAAATCTTATTATAATTCTTAATCTTCTGAGCACCGAAAAGTAATAAAATGTACAATTAAACATATTTAATGCTTAGTGCTAAAACTTACTTTAATGTTCAGGAAACTCAAAAATACAGATTTTTCATAACTCCTAAAATTAATGTAGATTTTTACAATTATATGCATTAATGGTAGAGTTTGAAATCCAGCATTCAATATAATACCTAGGCATTATATAAAATGCCAATAATTAGTCGGCAATGTATGAAATATGTAAAGTAAACGGATGTTGTTGGTGTTGTTTCTAATGGCACTTGTCCTAGACAAGCCCCCTGACTTTAAGAAGTCATTGTGGATTAAGCCAAGAGTACGTATTTACTTTAGCCATTTATTCATTTCCTAGGTATTCAACAGAATGCTAAAGGATAAATTGAAAATGTATGAATAGTCTGTTTCACCTTTTTATTAAAGGAAGAAAAGTAAAAAAAATCAGATTGTGCAAATAAATAAAAATTAAAAAAATAAAACAATTAAAAGCCTGTTTTAAAAAAACATGGATGGAATTATAGTCGATGATGAATTAAACCAACATGATGGTGACATGCTTACCGAAAATATTTCTATTCCTACTATCTATCGACTATATTTAAAGGACGCCAATAACGCATATGCATGCACAAAATGTCGCCAAAAAATTCGTCACTTTTGTGTTCATGCTAATAAAGAAGATGAATTAGGTATTTTGTACTCTCTTTGTTTCAAAACCGAAAAGAAACTACCGAAGGTAAAGTTAATCATCAATCTGGAAATACAAGCCCATCCCCCTAAAAATGAAATTGAAGACAGAAGTAAAGTTTCCCACTGATTTTATTTGAGAATTACTATACGAGTACCTATTGCTGAAGTCAACAAGGATTGGGGTGATTCTTATAATATTTCGGCAGCAGTAATGTGTGTGACAGAATACGATTTCAATATGCTTGGAATTTCTGAGGGAACTTTGAAACAACTTCGTACAAGACCACAATTTATTTTATGCCCTAAGAACTTCCATCGGGGGGAAGCGGAAAGGGGCATGAGAAGCTTCTGGTACAATGGTTGATTCTCGCCACTTTAGTTGGTGCAGAAATGGTAGGGCGTGTCTTCCCTCCAACAGTGAAAGCACGTGCCTCCTACGGGAGGTGTTGTACCATGGCCAGTGATGGCCTTAAGACTCAAACTTAGTTCCTGCCAATGCTGTCATGGTGGGCTTCGATGAGGATAATAGTCGTTTGTGATTATGTGACTTCTTAGAATACGACTATTATCCTCATCGAAGCCCACCATGTGACTTCTGAGAATTGAAGATATTTCTGGCCACGAAATTCCTCTATGGTCATTTGTAATTTTTCAATCCAGTGGAAGCGGTCGAGGATTCATCAAGCGCATATGTAATCATACAGAGCTACTCTGGCCCGCCCGAAGGTACATGGAAATATTAATGAATCGGAACAGCATAGAGGGGTACTATGGTTGTGTCCTAAAAGCCATCATCGGCCACGGTACAACCCCTCCCATAGGAGGCACGTCCCATTATCGGTAGAAGGTAGCTGTCCCCAGACCATTTTTATGCACACCAAGGTGGCGAGAATCATACATGAAGCTTCTCACTTCCATTTCTGACATGCCCATTCGGAGGATAAACGTCTGTGTAAAACTAAGTGGCAAAATATGAAACGTCTTTGAATGAAAAAAATTGATCGATTGTAATTGAAAATGTCATTCAAAACTACCATGTTACAATAGATAAGTTAACTTTTTTGTATGAAAAAATTATATCTTTTGCATTTTTCTTTTTTTATGTGTGTATGTGTAGTAAAAGTAATTTAATGACGTTGTATTATTCTTATAAAAAATCAAATGCAATTCAAAATATTCTTTTATATGCTACAAGTAGGTTCCTATTTTCTTTTCTTTTCTTTAATTAGGAAAGCATAAATTTTCTTTTGTAGAGCGTTAATTTTTTTGCGTATTTTAAATAAAATTTTTAATGGCACTCTTTCATTAATTTTTAAAAAAAATAAAACTTGTATTTTTGGGGAAAAAATGTCTTTTGAATAACACTCTTTTCATTACCTTTATCATACTTTGCCTAAACAGTATTTGTTATTCTATAGAACGCCTAGGTATTATGTTATATAATTGCCTAGATAAAGTATATAATGCTTTTCACATTTCATATTTTGTCTAAAAACGCCAGGCATTATGTCTAAGTATTCTATATGATGACCTCTTGATACTTTGCCGAAAACATCTGGATTTTATAGACACCATTAAATAAAGAATGAGAAAAGATGTATATTTCAAAATGGCGAGGCGGACCTGACATAGAAGTGCAAATGGTAAATAACTCAATTATTCTTAAGTATTTCATTTTTTGAAGCATAAAGAGAGTGTATTATTTAAAAAAAAACTATTCTGAATTTCCTTTAATGAGTATTTAAATTTTTAATTAGCTTAACGAGTCAAAGTTCTTTTCTTAAATAGATAGCCGCTTCTCAGAAGCTAGACAATGAAGCTTATCTTTTTAAGAAATCTCAAACAAACATTTTTTTTTTCTTGCCATCCAGTATAACAGAATGAATGAAAAATGCTTTCACTGCTATTACTCACACCTGATATTCGGACCATCTAGCTAATTAGATGGCCCCTTCTTTACTATTTCTTAATTATAGAAGAGAAGGAGTCATCTAATTAGATAGATGATTCGGTGTAATTAAAACACAGATGAGTCACACTGCAGTCAACAGGTTACGACTTCTTGATGAGAAAAAAATGTATAATTTTGCAACTGTAATAATATTGTAATTGTATAAATTTTAGAGGAATATTTTTTTTGTTAAAATTCATATCATTCTTATTTCAGGAGCTTGAGAAAAATAACACAGGTGCCATTATAAACTTACTTTAAATGTGGAATTCTGAATTTATTTTAGTTCCTGTCCAAAATTTCGAATAGTGCCAATAACTAAGGCACAAATCCTTCCCATTTAGAGGGGGGGGGGATGATCAATGGCTTTTGAAAGTACTCCTTTCGTTAAGAGCTTTTTTGAAGTGCTGTTAAACTACAAGTTCGCTTTCATTGAATCCTCAAAGATTAGAATATTAATGTGAATATTCAAATCAAAAACTAATTTGAATATTCGCGCCGAAATATGTCTTGTCCAGTTTACATTTTATTCCCGAGGTCAACCATCAGAATATAAAAGAATAAAATACATTCCGTTTTTAAACAGCTAACAGTCAAAATAATTTATGGCTACCATATATATTGCTTGATGCGTAATGGTTGTAACATATTTCAAAGATTGGTCTGGTACACAAAACAAATTAATTTTACATAGTCAGAAGAAACTCAATAGTTGCATACTAGAAACAATTGTTTGGTTCTCTATATCTAATACCAGTTATCATAACTGTTAGTTGTGAATCACCCAGGGTTCAGAAAAACATCAGTTTAGAGATTTAATCTGTTATGCGTCTGCCTAAATATATTTTATAATGCAAACCTCCCAATGCTAGCCTGATATCATTAGCTATCCGACATCCAAAAGGCAGGCTTGTCGTCTTATCAATTCTGTAAATGCACTCCTATTTCTATTAACTTTTTTAATGAATGAATTATGGCTGAAATTGTTTCATTTAAATACTGTCGAAACAACACCTGGAACACGCATTCATAATACTTCCGCTTAAATATTACAAAGAAAACTTACATTGTTTCGATGTACTGAACTAAATCTGAAGAAATTCTTTTGAATCATTTCATATTTTACCATAAAACATTTGGTATACTCAGAAATTCTTTGAAAAGTACTAAATATAGATAGTAGTATAGAAAACACATATAATACTATCATAATTTTATACTATATAATACTAACTATATATACTATATAATAAAAATATATGAGTAGGAACAATTTTGAATCATTTCTTATTTTACGATACCACATTTGGTACTCTCCGAAATTCATTCAAAAGTACTAAATATAAGTAGTACTACATGTATTTAGAAAACACATGTACTACTACCATAACTATATACTATATAATACTAATTATATATACTATATAATTATATACAATATAATAAAAGTATATGTGTCAAAACTCTTTTGAATCTCTTTATATATTACGATACTACATTTGGTACCCTCAGAAATTCATTGAAAAGTATAAATATAGAGCATATTGAAAAATTCAGCATCCTGCAATTTTTGCCAACCAAATAAAATGGAAACAATACTAAAAACTTACCTGTACAACTTCCTTCATCGGTAATTCTAATTCTAATTCTGTTTTACTTCCACTAAAAGAAGAATGAAATATTTAAATCTTCCAAAATAGTTATAGAAAGAATGATTTACTTATGTTGAATCATTAAAAATTATGTGATAATAATAAAAGTAATCAATTTAGTGAAATATCATTTAAGAGTGTACAACATAAAGAACTGAAGGAAAAAAAATCGTAACTGAAAACTATTAAAACTATTTTCGATAACTATAATCATTTGTCAACAGACAAGAAGATAAAATCTATTAGTTAGCAATATCAGCGTATAATTTCAGTTCCATTCTTTAATTACAAAGTTTATATTAATAAAAAAACAGTACTCACGCTGTCACCCATGGATGCTTCGTTACATCTTCTAGCTAGAAAGATAAAATATACTATAATTATTTTATTTAAATTGAATGATATTAAAAAGTATTATTCTGTTTAAAACAACAATAAATAAACTTCATGTTCATTAGTTCCAAGTCTGAAAAAACACAGATAAAGATAGGAAATTAACTTATACATAAACTGAAATGTACATAAAGGTTTAATAAAAAAATTTCTCTCTTAACTCTAAACATCATGAAGTAAGGAATGTCAATAATACAATAAGTAGAGAAAGGAAATTTATAAAAACATTTGATATTTCTCGTGACTTATTCATAGCAGTTGGGAATTAATCAACATAATAGTTTATTAGGCTCAATTAAACAGTTAAGAAAAATTAAAGTTAAAATTTTTGACAAAAAAAAATTCAGTAAAATTCTATGTTATAATATAGCATTTTCGCTGTAACTATATTGTTACTTGTTAATTACTCTCGTTAGTAAGAATCGAAAATGTCACCCCCCCCAAAAAAAATAATCCATTTATCACTATTCATTATATCTCTTTTAAAGCAATCTCTTCCAACTTCTGCAAACTACCCCCTTCCCCTCTAATTCTCAAATTTGATTTAGTTTAGTTATATAAACATTCTGTTTCAAAGCAACACTAGAGTTACTTTCGCACGGACCTCATAATTTTGAGCCGCGGTCAGATAACGAGGACGACAACTAAGCTGGCTCCACCTCTCCAAACTTCCACACCACATCAGCGGGAGGACGTTTGATCGCGACGGATTTAACATAACCAGACCCACTTACACGACGGTTCTTTGGTGGAATCTTGTCTGGAACCCGAAACCCACTGGTTCCAAAGCCATATACCTTACCACCAGGCCACCGCGGGCTCCTCTAATTCTCAATTCTCAAAACATGCTTTATAGTCGTTTGTGTACATCCAGTACATCTTCGTTTCTGGCATCAACAGATTCCAAGTATACTATTCAATTTCGAACCTCGAAATGAGAATGAGTCACACAGCGCCACTTTGGCATAATGAGGATCTTGCGAACCACTGTTAGTTGATTTTTTTTTGAATTATCATATAATGTAACCATCCATAAATGCGATCTAGAGATTTTGGTACATTTCCTCGCTTCAGACATCTTTGATTTCGAAAAATAAATTTTTGGAATAAATTTTTGTTTATCTGTGAAGATAATAATTCAAAACAGCGATAGTCCTTTCCCTAAAACTTTCTGACATTTCCTCTGATAGTGTTATCCCAGAGAACACTTTGCATAGAATTGACATGAAATAATCGGCAAGAATTATGAAATATTACCCTTTACAGATATTTGACTTTATTATTGAGTGTTTGTCATCCTTGGCGAGTTCTTTTGGCGATTAATCCCTAACATGAGGTTAATAATACCCGGAAATCAAAATTGGGCCTTAGATGCGTTTTTCCTAACCGACTGAAACAAAAATTTGACAGAGAAATGCACTTGTAATCACAAAATCACATTGAAAAATTTCATATATTTAAGCCATTGCATTTTTGAATTATCGCGTTTATATGCTCATGAAGGCACAGACCAAAAGAGGTTTGACTTTCTATTAAATTTGGCCCAAAATTTGATACATATCACCAATATATACGTTAAATCTGTGTATTAAATTTTATACAACTTGCTCTCTTCGTTCTGTAGTTATTGTTTTAACATACATTCGAACAGGCGGACAGGCAGACTTCCTTTGCTCAAAATTGGATAGAAATCTACAAATTTGGTGTAAAAATAGTGTACCAAATTTCATTCACTCAAAGCGTTTTGGAGTTATTTTGGTTACAGATGAACAGATAGAAATTATGTTACATATGCAAACTTTTTGAACTTTGGGGAGGTCACAAAGTGGAAAATCTTCAAAATCTCGAATTCGACGATTTTGACGATTTTAATATTTTGTATATGAGAAAATTAAAAAAAAAAAAAAAAAAAAATCGCGAGCGTTTAAAAGTCTGCCCATGAATATAAATAAAGATTTTATTCTATTATTAAATCAGGTCATAGAAAATCAGCGTCTGTATAAAAAATATACATATATGACCTTATTTAAATATCAAGAAAAAAATTCTGTGACAAGAAAACCATTTTCTATTTTTTTAAAAAAAGGATCATTTTATTTTATTAATATCTTCATAAGTGACAATACTCCCTATAAAGAATAAAGAGACACAAGATGTAATGTCCAATGAAGGTCAAACGATCAGAGAAATGTTCATTAAACGTCCGAGAAGTACCATATGTCACGGCAGAACCCCAGTAACAGATGATGGTGGTCATCGAACAAAAACAGTACCATGGCCGAACATAAAGAGAATCGAAGTGATTGATTAAAATAGAGGAGCACAGGCACCAAAATAATCGATATCGAAGTTAAATGGTGCGGAACTTAGACAGAATCCGATATTCAAATATCACTGAATGGACCAGCATTTCATGGATTTTCTTAGCAAAGAGATAGCATTACGGTTGATAGATAGTCATAGTCAGTAGTGGATATAATAATTAATAATAATAATGGTAAATTTCATTCTATTGAAGAAAAAATATTTTGATAATTTATTTTATTTATTTTCATTTTTTTAACTTAATTATTTATTTTTAATTTTCAATTCCCCGCATAGGAAGTATGCAAAAACAATAATATCGTAACCATTAACAAAAATCGTGTTCAAAATTTTAGTAATCTTCTTCCTTTAGAATTTCCTTGAGGGTAAGAAATAAAATTTTTGGAAATACAGTCAAATTTCATTTAAAGAGCACCTCGCAATAACGAGCAAAACAAAAGTGACTAGTGGTGAAGAGACACCGTGACGTCATAGCAGAATTGGCTTACTTGCCGTTTTTACTTTCTTGAATACAAAATAAAAAATATTTTAATCATCAAAAAATTAGAATTCGACATTTTGACGAATCTTCACGTTTAATTTGTCACCGAGTTAATAAATCAACATTTTTTGGAAAATGTCTGTCTGTGGCAAAAACAGTTCAAAAACTCATTGAACAAAATAAATGAAATTTAGTGTATGGTATGTTTACCAAATTTGTAGGTTTCTACAAAATTTTGAGCAAAATGTATTCAAAGGAATTCTGTCCGTTCTTATTTTTCGAATGTAAGTTAATACGAAAACTACCAAATGAAGATATTAAGCCTTTCTAGGGCCGTGGAAAGTATGCTTCCCACCAAATTTATCCATCTTTGTTTTAAATTATGTAGGTTTGCATAAGTTTTGACACATTTTTTTAGTTAAGACAGAATTTTAGATGCTTTAGTTCTTTATCTCACACAAAATGACGTGTCTTGATTTGTACTTAATTATTAATTAACCAAATTAATGAATGAATCAAATTAAATTTATCTAATAAGCTAAATGAATCCCTTTTCTTATTCTAATTTCAAGCCTCAAAACATTTTAACATAATATGACTAGAAAAAAATGGCCCTTTAAAGGGTTAAGATGGATAAAACTGAGTACACAGATTTAACATCTATGGTGTAGACACCTGTAAAATTTTGACCCTTATACAATCAGGGTTGATCTGGCCGTCTGTACTTTCAGAAGCACGTACATGCGATAACTCAAATACACAAGTCTTGAATATATCATATTTGGCATATTATTTTTTGATTGCAATTGTAGTTCGATGTTCGCTTTCAATTGGTTGGAAATGAACACGTTTAAAATATAAATTCATCTTTATTAGAGAGTGTAAAGGAAAGTTTTGAGGTGACGACTCTCTAACTCGAACGAAACGAAACGAATTAGTTAAATGTAATTTAGTATCCAATTTTGTGGTCAACACTGTACATCTACGTAAATTATCGAATCAATGAGGAAAAAAATCAACTCGAAAATGCCTATTCATATTTCTTCACCAAATTATGAAACGCAAATTATCTATATGGCAGAATGTTGCAATACTTAGTAGTTCGAAGGACATGTAATCAAACATTTGTCATTGCAATGCTCAGTAATTACATGTATTAGCAAAGGAATTCAAGTATTCTTAACACTAGATTCAGCAATGTGATATACGGTACTTTTCCAGTTCCGCGGACCGTTGGCGACAGTTAAATTATTTACGCCAAATCGCCAACAACATTTTTTTTTAAAGTTGCTAACAGATTGGCGATTTTTTTATGGCTTTTGGTGACAGAAAAGTACCATTATATTCTGAGAGCCGTTAGCGACAGTTCAGTTATTTTCACCAAATCGCCAACAAAAAAAAATCACAGAAATATCGCCAACAGTTTGGCGAAAATTTTATGACCTTCGGAAACGGAAAAGTACCGTGATTTCTTTACGTGAATAAATGCAAATGGCTCTTGAAACCGGCTGGAATGATTTCCCCAAAAAATTTCTCGCATACTCTCTAATAAAGGCGAATGTTTCTTTTAGACGTGTTTTTTCACAACCGATTGAGAAAAAAAAATGTGATATAGAACTAACATTGATTAACATTAACCAGATTTGGTATATTTAAACCATTGCGGTTTTCATTAACCGTGTTTACAAATTTCTGAAAGTACAGACCGGTAGATAAATAAACCGCTAGCTGGATTTAGCTCGAAATTTGATAATCTATACTATAGGTGTTAAATCTGTGTTCCGATTGTAATCCATATAACTTTCTCCATTTTATACTTATCGCATTAACTCATATTCGAGTAACCGGATAGATGAACATATTTTGCTTAAAATTTAATAGAAATACCCAAATTTGGAATTGTAAAGATCAAATACCAAATTTATTCCATCTAGCTCAAGACATTGTTGAGTGACCTTTGTCACAAACAACCAGACGTACAGCTGGACATTTTCCTAAAATATTGTTTTCCCAATTCAAGAAGGTCTAAAAGGCGCAGATCAGTCAAACTCTCGAGTTCAAATTCTTTTAGGATTTCAAAACTTTCTCTGTATTTCAGATATAAGAGGAAAAAAACTAGAGTTTCTCTGAAAATAAGCCCTAATACGTCTTTGGGGGTAAAAATTAATAAGAAATGAAGCTAAACATAATAATACTGTAGAAACATGATTAGAAGACGACTGGGCTGTCAGCATATGATGAATAACACTACATAACTGATATCCTGAAGTATGTTTCTTACACATCATATCAGGATAAAACCACCTAAGTCACAATGAACCTGCTATAAGTGCAAGATTTTTGGACAAAATGGAGGAGGTATTCATCAAAAAAATTTCTGTATGTAACGGATATCTCAAAGGTAAAAAAACAACTGTCGGTCAATTGCAAGACATATTCCAAACGAGAATAAAATCAGATTAGTTTATGGAAGGAACAAAGACTGACCGGGATGCGCTTGTTGGGGCACACTTGTATCATAGCCCTGAGCAGCTCCTGGCACTCGGGGGGCACGAAGTGGGGGATGTGGAAGACGCCGCGCTTCACCTTCTCCAGCAGCTGACGGAGGTTGTCGTCGTCGAAAGGTAAGGCACCCTGGAAAAGGAAAAAGAGGTCATGCCTTTATGAGTAACAGGCTCTTCTTAGATGGTCATTTCCGTCATAAGCCAGTACAATGCATAAATTTTGGTAACTGCAAACGATAAATAATAATAGCTTTACAAAATTTGTTTATAATCAATCTTCCTGAATCTCAAGTTCGTTACCAGAAGATGGCAGCGAGGTAACCATCACATGATAACAGACGAGCCTATTCTGATGCGTTAGTAGACAATACCATAATCATTCCTATTATGATCCTATTTTTTCTCTTTATGTAATAGGTTCATTAAATTTGCTTCTCTTAGAAAACCACGTATTCCGTCACATGTAGGTAACTGTGAGGTAACCACACATGTTAACAGATGAATCTATCATGATTAGCAAGTAGACATTACTTTTCATACATATAACAGCTCTTTTATTTCTTTTTAACAATCTGTTTTGTAATTCTCAACAAATGCATTGGTCTGCAAGATGTAACAAGCCATCTCGTACTAGACGAATAATATTCTTGAAACTAAATAAAAAAATATATAGGTATCAAACAGAATAAAATGTAGAAATAAATGCAGATTTTTGAATTAATTTTTGTAATTATTAATTTTTTTAGAAATAAGCACATTTTGACGTTAATATTTCCAAAAATTAGAAAATCTCATACAATTATTAATTTAGTGACAGGTTATTATAGTAATAAATTTTGAATTTATATTCTTTGATTTTCTAATTAATATATTAACTGCAAGGGTATAGACCATACATTTTTTTTTTTTTTTTTGCGAAATCTATGCAAACAATGGCTATAGTAATTTTTCATGCTTTCATAATTAAAAAAGAAGAAATATTATCATCAAGTCACTTTTATATCATTTTTTTAGAATTACACTGAAACCAAATGATGCAACATTTCAGATAATATGTAAGTTCATTATGAGTATTATTTTGCATGTCCTGAAAAAGATAAAGCAATTTTACTTCAATAATCAAATGACGGTAATCAAATAACCAGCATTGTATTTTCATAAACTATTTTTTTCATTCCACCTTGTATTTTTAAACATTTTCTATATTCTGCTTAGTTGAAAAGTAATTTCTCATAGAATCAGCTAGTTATTTTGAAATACTTTATTTTTGTTTAACTTTTATGTTTATATTATAGCGCACTTATGATTATAATTGATTTACAATAAAATTCTCGATCAAGCTTTTTTTTATAGAAACAATTTCTTAAATCCTATAGTAAATGATGTTATTTGTTAAGAAGTTAGAAAAAAATTGTTTGAAGATAAAATTAAAATTTTAGCCTTCAAGAATTTTCAAGTAATTTCTAAATGTATAATTAATGTCTAGTTTCTTAAGTCATCAAAAAATACTTTACTTTAAAAGTACTTTTCTAAGCATGATTTTAATACTAGTACTTTTCTAAGCACGATTTTAAAATTAAAAATAAGAGGCAGTGCAGGGACACAACCTTGGAAGGAGAAGTAAACCATTTATTCCATTAAAATGCTATTATATTTATTATCTATGAGTGATTCAACTAACCACTTTGGGCGATCATTGGAAATATTGATGTTATTCAATTTATATTAAACATTTTATGCATAAATTAATATTCATAATCCACTCAAACAAAACAGTTTTAAGCATCAAATTGTGAGAGACATTAAAGTTAGGTTATTTTTAAAGCCTTACACCTGTTTTGTTTATTGCGTACATGAACCATCCTGATGAAATAATGCTATTAAAAGCATAATTGTCCAGTTTATTTAATTTTCGTGGATCATCAACTTCTTTTTCTTATTATACATGTAAACTATATAGCTCTTCAGCAATGGAAGTATACCATGCAATTGAATATTTGGTGAAACAATGAAAGTGGTTCGAATCTCATTGAAACAAAGAAAAGCACAATGCAAAATTATGAAAAGAAAAGGTTTTTAAAACATTAAATTTCAGAAAACATAGCAAAAAACAATATTTAAAAACAATAGCAAAAAACAATATTATATAAAAAAAAATATTTAAAATTTTAAATTGATATAAAAATTACCAATTTTTAATAACATTTTCGAGATCTATCGCGGAAAAAGGAAAAAGCTTCGCTTAAATTTTAATTAATTAAAAATTAGGCGAGAGACAAATTAAAAAATTCAATTCATAGTGTTCCACTCTAAAATATATTTATGTCAAATTGTTTAAATTTAAATTAAATAGTCTGGCCTATACAGTATGTAAGGCCAGTCATATATTCTCCTTTTTTATTAGAACAGATACAAAATCTTTCCTTGTTTCTTGAAATATTCAAATTAGTTTGAAGAATTTTAAGTTCTTAATAATAATATGAGTTTGAAATAATAATTAAAAGGTGTATTAAAAACAGAGAGAACTGTTTAAATTATTTCTGAAAAGACAAAAGAATTGGAATAAGATTTTAGTTATTTTAAAAACTGAGAAAATTAATACGTTTTCAGTTACTTTTCCAACAGCCGTTAATATTTAATACGTCTCATAAAAGATTATACATTTGACAAAAAAATAAATTTAAATGCAAAAAAATTAATTACATATTGGGAGGCAAATAAATTTAAGTTATAATCAGCTACAAAGTGGTTGTCAAAAATGAAGCTCTATTACATAATGCCGTAAAAAAGTAATATTTTTACTTAAATATAAATTGTTTTTGCATATAATCAAAATTGACTTACCACTAATAAAGCATACAAAATAACACCACAACTCCATACATCTGCTCTGCGCCCATCATACTTTTCACCCTGCAATATATTAGTTATTATAATACTATTTTATTGTTAATGCAATAAATTAAAAAAATTAAAAGGTTTATTGGAACTTCTTATATAATCTGCAGAACTCTTTCCACAGCTTTCATAAAAAAAACATGTATTTAAATATTTGAGGAATCACTGAAAATGATTTGAATCTCGCTTTAACAATGAATTATGTCGTTGAAATTTGCACAAAAAATACTTTTAAAATTGGCAAAATTCTGGGAAAAAATCCACTATTAATAAGTAACATTTTAAATTTGGAAACTGTATAAGAATTATTTTATGCAAGTATTATTTTCAGAAGTTATAGCAGAAAAACGTCAAACTCTCTTAATGTGTAACTAAAATTTTAATTGAAATTTCATTAAAAAATCACTCCGAAGTGCACATTCCCACTCTCCAAAATATATTTGTATACAATTGTTTAAGGCAAATGGCCCTACCCAAAGAGTGTCAATACACACATTCTTCTTTTTTATTAGTAGTAGTTAGTAAGGGTAATTGGAACCGGGAGTAATTGGGAACACTGGCTACACTACACAAATATGAAGCCTAATTGAGTCGGGAAACACACGTCTCTTTAAAGAACTCTCTTAAAAGACGATACGCTTTTTCCACTTTTTTCAGTGAAATTTTCTAAACTTTCTTTACATTTTCTAAATTTTATGTTTGCTTCACAACCCTAATAAAAAATGTGAAACCAAAATTTTTCCAAGTGTCATTATTTATTAACTACTTCGGTTATTTACAAGACATGTTCCTGGGATATCTTGTTCGACAAATTGGTTATTTCAAAGGTGATGAAACCATATTTTTAAATGACGAAACCTTTTTTTTACGTTATAGGACAATTTATGTTTATACAATAGAATTTCAGATCCAAAAAATAACACCTAGTAAAAATAATCAGATTTTGTTCAAAACAGTACAACAATGAGAGAATCATACATTAAAGAAGGTATTAAGTATTCGGAATGAATACAAATACGATATATATTCTGTTCTTGTTGTAACATAAGATAGATACATAGACACAGTTCGTTTCCATCAAATTTCAATACAGATATTCATTTATATTCATTGAAAAATTCTGAAATAGAATTGTAGGCACATCATTTTAAGTGCAATAAATAAAAAGGAAAAAAGATAGCACATCCACGTGCAAAGCAATATCCGAGCCATGCCGGCCAAAACAAACTTGCAATCCTAACCCTATCTCAGCTTCATTCCAAAAATGTAAATTCTCTAAAGTAAATCCCAATTCCCAATCCTTATTTAACTCCGCGCAATCTAAAAATACATCTCCTTTCGAACTCTGCATGGAGAGACGCGTTACAGCGAGACGCGAAAAAAAAAGATCGTTCTCCAATGTGTCGACTTTTTCACTCACAACAATAAAATGAAGAAATGGGCATTCGGCATCAGCCGCAGCAGCTATCTTTTTCAGCGACAGCCTCACCAAAAAGAAAAAAAAATGGCTGAGCGAAAGGATAGAGCCCGGAACATCTCTTTTCGTGTTTTTTTCCTTGTATGTCACTGTGTATGAAAAGTGACAATCTCAGATATGTTTGATTCATGAGATGCAACGGCAGTTTCCATTTCTACCTTCATATTTTTCAATGTTATTTTTAGACCTCTATTTATTATACCTGTATGACACCAAAAGTAAGGAAATTCTGTGCTGTCCTGAACTTTTTTTAATCTTAAATTTCGAAGCATTAAATTTTCTTTCAGGTAACATAAAACATTTTGCCAAAGAATGTTCTTTCTGTAAGCATTTTTAAATTAATTTAAATTGAAAATACTGATGAGTTATTGTTCAGTCCAATGGCATTATCATAAGGAAGCATTTGGTGAAGATAAGATCAGAAATCCAACAAATTCAATAAAGGGTAACTTTCCTTTCACAAGAAAACGTCACACATTAAGCAAAATACAAATGTTGCTTTTAAAAAGGCAACACTTGCAAAAAATCGAATACTACTACGTTAATAAACAACACAATAGCGTTCGGAGAGCAATTTAAGAACTCAAACGCGATCAACACCCCAAAGTGAAAAGTCCACTAGATTGGTTCAGTTTAGCTCTTTCACTCCTCACAGAGCATTGAATTTGCGATATGTATCACGAATTTTCTCGGAAAATGCCGTAATTCTTGTATTTTCCAGAACCTTGATATTTGTCCTCAAATGGTACCAAGAGCAGGGATAATTAAATTGGCACCCATTTAGTATTCATTAAAAATATCACTAAACTCTTCATTTCAGCTAGGAGACTCACATCGCAGGAAAGCAATGTTACAGATCGGTAATAATATTTATTCTCATTTAAAATTTCTGTGACACTGGGTAAGAAAATTCTTCACAATGCCTCGCTGGTAAAGACTTCATCGAAATTTATTGAATAGCTGGACAACGCTTATTAAAATCCTTTACATTCCATGAAAAATTTTTCTTGCTCACAAATCTGCATCAAGAATACCTTTTAATGTCTGTACTTAATGTTTTAAAATACTGTTTGAAGCTTTTATCGAAATGATATCGCCTACATGAAACTGTTGATTTTATCATGTTGAATTTTCAATAGTTAACAGAGAAAAGTATGAGTGCAGCATTTCCCATTCAAAAACAAGCAAGCTAAATTTAATACTTTTTTAGTGTTTTGTATACGAAGTACAGAGAAAATATTGTAATTGCCAAAAAAAAAAAAAATCGCACTTGAAATTTTAACGAATATTCCAAGTTTCAGGGTTCTTTTAGTTCGAGAAACACGTTTGTGGAAAATGTCTGCCCGCTAAACTGCGACAAAGATAAATTGAAAACGCTTTGAGAAATATGGATACAATTTTGTGCTTGGTTTTTAAACCAATGTGATTTTGGTGCAGTTCAATGTGATACAGTTGCAGTTCTGTGCCAAATTTTGGTTTCAATTGAATGGGGAAAAGCAAATCTAAAATACAAATTCGATTTTCGGATACTATTATCCGCATACCAGGGATTAATCGCCGAATAACTCGCCAAAGATAACACTATAGATGCAGTAAAAATGCCAAATTCACGCCAAAGGTTATTATTTCATATGCCAACACTAAGCAAGGTGTTCTTTGGTTTAAAACCCTTATTACAGAGTATGTCAGAAAGTTCTGACAAGACAATTCCTGCTATTTTTTTTAAGTAAACATGGCAAGATTATACTTCCAGTCTGCTGATTCACCGATAAATCTTATATATTAAAAGAATAAACATTTGTTCGGACAGGACGGAATTAACATACATTTTGAAGGAAAAATTTAGATCCTTAATATTTATAGAACAAAATCATATCCTGGTGACGAATAAATTATCTTAGTAATATTATTACCTACAAAACAAGTTCTGGTTTTGAATTTCATGAGTCTATAGTTTGGAAGCACTTTTTGATCTGAAGCTATGCGTATAAATAAAGTTTCGAAATAAATTATCATATTTAATTAATCTGAAGGTATTTAATTATTTCCGACTATATGAATCTATGGGTATGTCTTCAATATTTCTTTCTTTTGATGAGACAGGCATACTTTAATAATATTGTTACAAATTTGAAATGTTGCTTCCCAGCACAGTTAGTTCAATCACTGGAAAGGCGGTTTTACAAACAGCTTTGTTGGATGCTGATCAGATGCCAAATCAGTGATGCTTGGTGATCATTTGGCAACTTTATCGCCAAATGGTCGCCAAGCCCTAGGATCCCTGATCTTGCCTTGGCGAAATTTTTGGCGATCTTGGCGATATTCCATAAGATTTCGAAAGTTTGAGAATTGAAGGTCTAGCACTAATATTTCGGGAGTTACGGGATTTTTCTGGAAATCAGTGGAATAATGCTAAATTCATATCTCACCCAGGCAGAGTATAAATAAGAAGTGTCATAGGGTAAGTGGAGATAGACGAGTTCACTGAAAGTACTTTCGCTTGTGATCTGACCATCTGAGACTCTTTGAAGTCTGTTATTCTGCTATTGGTTACTACTGAATTACGCAAGTTCGTAATTGCAATATTTGATTCGTGTAAAGTCCTGAAATTTTAGGAATTTTCTGGAATAAATATTTTAGACTATTAGAGGACCGTTTCTTCATCACTAAAAAATTGAAAGAACTCCAAATTCATAACAACTGGTGTCAGGAGTGTAGTTTGATTGGTCAATGGTCATTACCAGAGCAATGGAAGAAGATTTGAAGAAGCTTCTGGAAAGCTTAACAAGCCAGTCCAACGAAATGAAAATTGTGTTACAAGCTAGATAAGAGAAATTGACTTAGGAAATGAAAGCCGGACAAGAGAAACTTACGGAAGAAATGAAAACCGGCCAGAGTGACTTACATAGTAGAGAGAGTTAGAAAATGAGAGATACTGACCCTGATGACCTCTGGGCAGGCATAGTGGGGGGACCCGCAGGAAGTCTCGAGCATGGCGCCCTCTATCTGTAGGGAGGCCATCCCGAAGTCCGCGATCCGGATATTGTTCTTCTCGTCCAGAAGAAGGTTCTCGGGCTTCAAGTCACGGTGACTACAAAACAAAAAAAGTTACTAAATGCCAAAAAAAAAAAAAAAAAAAAAAAAAAAAAAACAAGGCCACAGAATACTGAAATTAACGAGTGATAGGGTAACTGTTTATTGAGAAAATATCAATGATTAAAAATAATATTTCTCACTCATATTGGTTCATTTTTTCATTTATTGAAAACAGATATAATTTTGTTCTATTTTTCTTAACTCACAAGGAGATTCAGAAGTTATAATAATTTTAAAAATCAATTATTCTCAAATGAATAAATATTAAAAGATGGGAACAAGTGCATAAAGAATGTAAATAAAATGCATTTTTTATTATAAAAATAATTTTTATTTGTCGAGCTATTTATAGAGAGCCTTTTATTCTAAAATTGGTGTGCTAAGCAAGACATTCATGACAAAATAGCAACAAATGACATTTTATTTAAAAGCAAAATACCTTTCTTACAAAACACATTTAATCACTTGTAGCTCAGGTGTAAATTTAATCAGTTTTACGTGACAAGAATTTGTCTTAGAATATATTCTACAAGAAATGGTCGTTCAAGATATTTCCATATATATACCTTTCAAATAATTTGAAAAAATTAGTTGTGGTTGCAGCCAAATGGAATGGACGATGGAATGAAGCCATGATTTATTGATAACGACAATAATTACAATTAACTAAATCTATATTATATTTCGAGTTTTTCATTTTGGGCAATTAGAAATGATGTACCTCTAAAACATCAGAATTTTGCTACCTTGTTAAACTTATTTGTCTATCCTCTGATCTTCCTGTAGATAGTAGTTTTGCGATGCATTTCTCTTATTTAATCACATAGGATTTTTATTTATTACTGATGAAGCACAAACAATGAAAAGAAATCACAAACTTTACAGGTAAAACAGCAAGCAAATGGTGTTAAGAACTTTTTGTGTTTTTCTCTCAGAATCGTCATTTAGAAAAGTTATTTTACAATTCAATACTTGATTAGTTTAAATAATAAATAAATATGCAATGTTAAATTTTAAAGAAAAAGACACCAAGAACAAATACGCTGGAACATTCAAACATAATTCAAAGATTCAAAGTTGGTAAAATCACAGAACAAATTTAATTTGTTCAAAAATTCGAATTTAGCAAAAGCATGAATCTCATTCTAGTATGAAAACAAAAATTGGTTCAACTAATAATGATTTTTTTTTAATATCTGAAAACTTAATAAATAAGATGTAAGCAATTTTAATAAATAAAAAATAAAGATAATTTTCAATAATTTTTAACAATTTAAAAAATAATATTAATAAATAATTTCAATAAACAGTGCCATTTAACCTAGCTTCAGTATTTTGATAAGTCAATTTTTTGACTTCAACTGCATAAGAGAATTGAAGTTCTTGAATGTGTTAACAGTCTCAAGGAGTTATTCGCTTCCAGTCATAAAGGACACAAAATAGAATTAAAGAAAACACTCAGAAATATAAAACAATTTTTCACTTCTTTTAATTCTGGCTTTGAATTAACTAAATTAGATTATTATTACCAATGATGTTTTGACATACTGTAAATACAGGGTGTCTAGAAAAGAGCATCCTGATTTCAAAATTAAAAATCTCTATAACCAAAATGGATGGTGGAATGAAACAAACTATAAGATCAATGTGAAAATTTTGTAAAAAGTTTACACAAAAGTTTGAAAATTAATTACAAGGGTAGTAAGAGATGGCGCTGTACGCTATATAGAGTTTTTAAGTGAAAATCGTCAAATGAAAATCACACAAATCCTGCAAGCAGTTTTTGGAATCAAAACGAAATTTGTTCAAAATGTCCTCCGCGCGCAGTACAGAAGTGGCTCAAACAGGCAACGAAATTTGTCTCGAAGTGTATTAGAGAAAATGGACGCAAATGCCGCACACATCAACTCTTCAAATGCTTCCAATGTCTTAAGATTATTCCGATAGATAGATTCTTTCAATGCGCCCCGACAAAAAGTAGTCACATGGTGTCAGATCTGGCAAGTAAGGATCAGGGCCTTTCGGAACATTATATAGTGTCTGGAAGCAGCGCCTATAGGACTGTACTCTGACCTGCAATATTCCACACGTTATTCAATGGAATATGTGATTATGTAACTTCTTGATTCGATACGATAGAAATCCTTTTAGAAATCTCAGCAAGAATATTCACTCAGGGCATAGGGATTCGCGCTGCTTATCGGGAGTTCGCAATGCGTACAGCACCATCTATTAGCAACTTTTATAACTAATATACAAAATTTTGTATACAAATTTTTACAACTTTCACATTGAATATGCTGTTGGTTTCATTTCTCTATTAATCTTAGTTTTCGAGGTTTTTATTTTAAAATCAAGGTGCTCTTTGCTGGACAACCTGCAGACATTTTTAGATATTAAAAAATATTTTCGATTTCTGAGGAATCAAAATATCAAAATTCGAAAAGAATCAAAACTTTTCGAATATGCCGCACTCCTCTTTAGCATTGCGACGTATTTAGATACATTAGATATATTTATTAATATTCTCAAAATTTCTCATTAATATGAAAACCTTTACATTACTATCAATAAAATTATAAAAATACTTTAAGTTTGAAAAAGAAATAATTTATAGACAATACTATGCGCATCACTCACCATATACAATGGCTGTGGCAGAAATCTAGGGCGGAAATGATTTGTCGGAAGAACTTCCTGGCTTCTTTGGGGGTGAGGCGACCCTTTTTGACTAGATAATCGAACAGCTCACCTCCAGATACGTGCTCCAGGATTAAATATCTGGAAAAAATGACAACAACTCTAAGAAAAATTTTCTATAAAATTATATCAATAGAACAGTTTCAAACGTTTATAGATAATATAAGGGTTGCCCTAAGGAAAAGGGGACATTTGCGATTACCTCAGAATGACTGCAGCTATGGCAGCACGACTGAACAGTTATGGGTGATAGGAGGTGTGCACTGCATACGGCATTCAACAGTGAAAGTTGTTCGTGGTAGAGGAAATGGATCGAAAGTAAACTCGTGCTATACATCGATGCGCCAAAATCGAACAACGCGCGTTACTACGGTTTCAGATTCTTCAATTGCCGTAGACCAAGACTCTTGCTTGTTTTTTTGCCCCAAGGGAACACTATCAATTCAAAACAATACTGCAATAATCTGATGAAACTACGGAAAGCAATCAAAAGCAAACGGCTTGGCCTTCTCACACAACAAGTGATCCTTCTCCTTGACAATGCTAACCCACACGCCTCCCGTGAAACCTAATCGACCTTAAAAAATTCCTTTGGGAAGTATTGGAACACACATCTTACAATCCGGATTTGTCACCCTGTGACTTCCCACATCTTTGGACCACTTAAGAGAGCATTACAGGGGACACCTTTCCATTCGGATGACGATGTGAAGGAAGCTATGCAGGACTTCAAGAATCATTTTTCTACAGTGCTAGCGTTCGAAGGATAGTAGCAATCGGTGAGTTAAGAACTAAAATTATATATTAAAATTTCCCAAGTACCTTATTGCGGTCTTCATATTAACACAGGCAAGAACATACATACTGATTTTTAAACAACAGCATGATGTATCTGGTACAAAATTTTATGCGTATCTATACTCTTAATAATAAAATTATATACCGAATTTCATCTTGCTAGCTCGTAACATTTATGAGTTACTGTTTTCATGCACAATGAGAAACTGTTCTCAAATTGACTATATCTACAACTTCATAGAAATCTACAATTCTGGTGTTATGATTGCGAACTACTCAATTTAATCTGTCTTTTATTTATTTTCTGTTTCTGAATTATGACATTCATAGATAACACAAGGCAAATGCATTTTCTAAAATAGCTTTTTGCTCTTTATAAGGTTTGGAGATTTAAAACACTGAAAATTATTAAAATATCGACGCCAATTTTTTTAACAATTATAATACTTTTTCCTTATTTGTTTCATATGACCCCCCCGGGGGCAACTCGAAATGAGGATGAGATGCTTCCGGCATGGTGGTTGGATCTCACCACCCTAGAGGGTACACAAATAGATGGAGGATCTGACCTCCCATCGATGACGGGACGTACTTCCTTCGGGGAGGGTTATACCGTGGCCGGTGATGGCCCTTAGGACTCAACCACAGTTCCCTCTAGTGTTGATGTTGCGGCGGTCCGTCACTCAGCCTTATGGTTTAAATCCGTGTGCCTTCGTGACGGGTCGGTGAGTCAGTTGGTTGACTTATTTGCTTCATATAACCCCCCCCCCCCAAAAAAAAAATCTATCATCGTATTCACGTTGAAACCGCCCACTTTTGTTACGATTCCGAACAACCATTTAAAAGGTATAAACTATGAATTCCTCAAATTATTCATGAAAAATTGTCCTTTGATTATAATAAATTTATTTTACAACGCTAAACAGCCGGCTTCCATTAGGATGTCTTAAAATGGAATAATACAAAGTTATGAATGCACTGTTGCCCTTTCGAAACGGATCTCCAATGACTTACTACATCGAATATGTAATCGAAATTAAATGACTTACTGTATCGATTTCTAACTACGCAATCGGAATTAAATGCAACATCGTATTGAAATGCGCCTTTCTGCTATTCTGCACAAAGACCCAAATAACCGTTGCGTATTGCGAATAATGCCCATTGAGAGAGCAACTTATAAAGTGATGGATAGTAATGCGATGGCAGATTAATGGCGGAGTCGTGTTTCAATTGCTATGACCTCTCTATCCCCATTCCCCTGTTACAAAGTGAGTCAACCCTCGTAAAGGCAGGGACACATTTCAGCCAAAACATTGAAACAGGAAATTCAAATACATTACAACATTTTAAGATATACGCTTTGTTTCGATGTACATTTTACATACATATTTTTAACAAGATGCCTCAGAAAATTTTCATCATTACTTTAAAAAATACTGCCAAAAAACTGTGTAATTGTTTGCAATGAAAAATTTTATTATTAACTTTGTAGCGGTTACTACTACCTTCTCTCTTGATACAACAGATGGCGTTTCCTTATTCACATCAAGATATATTTCACATGATCATTCTTGGGTGTCGTTAGAGTATATCCTCAGTGAGTGTCGTGTATTTTCTTTCGTGTTCGTGTTTGTTTTGTCTTGTGAAATGTGGAACTTAATGGAAAATAATGAAATAACTGTTCCTGAAATTCGTCTATTATTTTCATCTACCTCATAATGAAATTATAAGGAGTCTCGTCTCTCTACAATTTTAAATAATTAGTAATGTAATACTGCTCATGCCCACCATATATCGAGTCAAAAATTTTATATATATTTGTAACTTTCACAAAAAATCGATACATTTAATACTGTCTACCTATCTCAGCTGCATTTTTTCAATTATCGCATTTGCATGAGAATAGATAAAAACGATTTCCTTCACAAATTCCTTTCAAAATTTATCAGAAATCTCAAAGTTTAAGGGAATAATCAAGTATCATAAACTTTATGCATGTAATTTATTACCTCTTCGTATTATAGTGTTCAAATTCAATCATAATGACATGATGCGTGAAGATTCTTCAAAATCACGAGAATGAAATGTTTTTGATAATTACAATATTTTCACCAAAGTCACCAAATAGTATTTCCAAAAGTCAATAGAACTGTTGAAAAAAGTTTCATAACTGCTCATAATTCAAAGACAGTTTTAAAATTCTGTGAAATCTTTTCTAGTTGCATTTGTGGAAAATCGCGATACTGTAAGATAGTTGCAGGAATGAACTGGGATTTTCGTGTTAAAAGCAATGGCTCGTTTAAATTCAAAGATCACCAGGGAAAACAGAGATAAAAAAAGAAACGTTTAAGCATAAATGCAATACAGTAATAGCGTGAACGAGTACTTCCTGAAATTTTGGGAAGATGAATCCAACTAAACAGCTCTAAGCACATTTTAAATTAAAGCACAAAGCATAGGACTGAAATTGAATCAGTTTATTTCAAATACTGAAAGCTGCATCGAAAAAATCATTACCTATACACATAATGATTTTACTAACTCATAAAAATGAATTAAAAATTCAGAAATTCCAAAGAAAGGTAGAAAATAATAAATGTGGCAAAAAAGATTTCATAGCCTCTGTTTAAGAGTATGACACTATATAATATCATATATTCAGCAATGGGAAAGATAGCACAAAAATGCATTATATATCACTACAGAAAATCTATTTTTAGCGCTTTTATGCCATCTCGTCCTTTAACAATATTATTAGAAAACTGGAGTAGGGGTTTCCTGAAAACATTATAGTATACTCTCTAAAGAAGGTGCTATCTCTCCCTCCCACAGAAAAATTGTGAAATTTGGGTGAGGTAGAGAACGCCTTGCCTGTCATAGGCAATAGTTACGAAATATTCATTCTTGATATGCGTTTAGCAATTTTACTGAATCTGTCTTGTTCTTCTTAGGGAATTTTTCGGTGAACAATCCCATCGTGTAAACCAAATTTCATCAGTCGAGCTCAAAGCGTTTTTGAATTATTTTTGTCACACATAGATTGATAGACAGACATTCGCCAAAAATGTGTATTGCGAACTCAGGGAGGTCTAAAACATACAGATTCATCAAAATGTTGAATTCGGATTTTTTGATGATAACAATACTTTCTCTATACTTCGTACACTAGAAAGTAAAAATCAACCGAAAAAAAATAACTATGGAAAATGAAAAATGAAAATTCTAAAATCCTTTTCTCATTTTATAGGTCTATGAACATATAGGTACATGAAAGAGAAGAAGAAAAAAAAGAAGAAAGTTGTATTAAAATTTTAGATTTTCAATTCAGGTCCGGGGTAGTACTTTTAACTGATACCTATTTTACCAGTTAACTGACTGACGAGTATACTCGTCATAGAAAAAGTACATTTTATGTTATGACGAGTTTATTCGTCATTAGTAATAACTAGTGACAATTTGCAGTTTGAATTACAATTTTAGTAAAAACTCAAACGTATTCGTAAATTTTACGATGTTTAAAATATTTTGAGTCCAAGTCAAAGCCAAAGGAACAAATAGATTGAAATTATTATCAAAGGACCCGCATAAAATATGAATTGGTTTTCTTAAATATATCGCTGTGTAGTATTAGTCATCCCAGAAGCAATTAGGAAACCATAAATTGTTTTAGACTATTCAATAAGTGGAGCACCTGGTAATAAAACCGGGATGAGGATCCTCTTGTACCATGTTTTGCTCAATACCATTCTGTAACAGCAAATTAACCCTTTAAAGGGTCATTTTTTTCTAGTCATATTATGTTAAAATATTTTTAGGCTTGAAATTATTGAGGATTCATTTAGCTTATTAGATAAATTTAATTTGATTAATGAATTAATTAGGTTAATTAATAATTAAGTAACAAATCAAGACACATCATTTTGTGTAAGATAAAGAACTGAAGCCTCTAAGTTTCTGCCTTTCTAAAAGAATTTGTCAGAACTGATGCCAACGTACATAAATTCATACAAAGATTGATAAATTTGGTGGGAAGTATACTTCCCACGGCCCTAGAAAGGGTCAAAATAATAAATGAATTTTTTTATGTTTCTTTTCGCTCATGTGCAGAATAAGTAAATAAATAAATGTGATTATTGGATTAAAAAAATAAATGTCATTTCATGACAGCATCATTTCATATTACTCATACTCTGTGTTTGACGAATATATACGCCTTCGCTAAATTTTTTGCAACACAATTTAGATATGGATTTTCCGAAGAGGTCGAAACAGTTAATTGATTAATATATTCTGGCAAAAGTTTTGACTATCAGAAGTCGTGGGAGAAAAAACTGCTGCTACTAAGAATAATTGTTTTATTTGCAAATTTACTACCATATATTTCAAAAATAATTATTTGAACGAAATATTAAATGATGAATAGCAAAAGTAACACCGACATTTTCATCCAAAAAATATCTACGAATTTTCAAGCAAAAGGGAACAAATATTGTCATCCCTTTTTTTGTCATTAATCATATCCAAATAATGTCAGATTACTTTAGAAGCAATATTAATATATCGGAAATAAATGTTACAAGAGTTTGCATTCCAAAATATAGTTTCATTATCTTTCAAAATGTCAAGATTATGTTGCAATCTTTTCTTCCAGATTATAGAAATCAACAGAGAACATTCCACAGATTCCCCTGGAATCTCGTCAAGAGGATTAAGTTGGTTCCCAGAATTTTAATTACCATAATTGTCATCATTCTAATTAAAATCTAACCTTATTCTAATAAACTCTTGCAAACTCCTTTACAAGAATATTAAACTAAGTTCAGGAAACTACATTAAGGTTTAAAGCGTTGGGGGAATATCTTAGCCTATTCCTTACTAGAACTTATCGATCGGTTCTAAAAATATATATTCGAGAAAACTATTAACTGAAGATCTTTTCCAAAGATTTCGCATGTATATTACCTTTAAAGCGTCTATTTTTATTCCAATGTTAAAAATGGCAGCAATTCTTTAAAAAAAATCAACGAATATGTTTGCTATAGATGGGAAATTTGTATTTGTTAAGATCCCTTAAGGGAAGAAGTGAGCTATAAATAATTCTAACGATCTTTTTCAATGAAATGTATCGAATGGCAATGGCTGAATCATTTTTTATATAAATTTAGATATATTTAAACTTCGGCAATATTTATTTTCTTACAGATTGCGTCGCTTTTCAAAGCTAAATATAAACTTCGTCTGTTTATTTTAAATCCTAGTTTTATCATTAAATGTTAAAAGAGTTTTCTTCCAAGATCAAAAAATACGAAAAAGTTACGAAAGCAGTACATTTTCTTATAGAAAAAAAGATACGTAGACAGTTAAACAAAAGTAAGCTGCCCGAAATTTCTCTTTGGAATTGAAGCGCAGTTAATTATCAAATTGCTATAAACAAGAAATATTTTTAAAGAAAAAAAGTATTTCCTCAATTGATAGAAATATTGAGAACTTGAACAGCTAGTTTTATATATTTTAAAATGCGTCTTATTTGTAAGGATAAAAATTTCTTAGGTGAAAAGAATTCTGATTTATTATTAAGTCACAAAAAGATTAAAGTTATTTCTGTAATCTCGCATTAATTATTGAAGCATTAATTTTGTACTCTTGATATATATTATCCGAAATATTCTCCTTTCGATTTCCACATAGAATTCCCAATAAATAATGTTTGAAATGTAGTGAAGAAAATCGAATATGAATTTGGATCAACCCCCGCACACACAGATGAGCAGTTTAATGCTAAGATCACAATTACAAATATTGATACTTTATTATAACAACTTTATTTCTATATTTTTAATATATAAATAAATATTAATAATGTTCTTTTTTCGATTTCCACATAGAAATCACAATAAAATATTTTTTCTATGCTTCGTCATGTAACGAAGAAAATCGGGTGTGTATTTTGGATCTATTCTCTGTCAGAACAGTACAGTCTGGTGCTAAAATCACATAATAAATTTTGATTCTTTATTTTATCTACTAAATAAATATTAAGAATATTTTTTTCCGACTTATACATAGAATTCGCAATAAAATGCTTTTTTTGTGTGTGTGTTCCTCATCATATAGTGAAGAAAATAAGTTATGTAACTTGAATCTATCCTTGTAAACACAGATATCCAGTTTGATGATAAGACCACATAGCAAATTTTGTTTCTCTGGATTGTTGCAGTTTTTAGTAATCCGTTTATATATACACAAATAAGAGAACGGAAGACAGTTCTTAGGAGCATTAGATTTAAATCTGAAATAGCTCAATAACTCCAGTTTGTATTTTTGAGTTATAGGGTGACAGATTCAAGAACGGAATTCAAAAAATTTCACAGAAACTTATAAATCTCTTTCACCTTTTAAATTTATTATGTTTTTTTTTATAATCACACACATAAATAATTCGAAAAGTGATTTCATCGTATTCATAGAAGTCTAAAATGTGAAGATTTATTCCGACTTCGAGAACAAATTTCTGAATTAAAATATTTTCCTAATGCGTATTTGCGAGAAAAGTTACTAAATTAGTAGTTTCCGTTATTCTATTTAATAATTTTCTTTATTTTATTTGTATGCACTTATAATGTAATTCTATTCATATTGTAATGTCCTGATCTAGACTGATCAAATAACGAAGCAGAATTTCCAGACAATTCTTTATTTTACAGCCCTATATATACAAAGAACAACTTGTTATAATCTTGGTTAAATAAATAGTTATTTACACCTCTATTAGGAGATACAACAGTCAAAATTGAAGGTTTTTCTTGAAACTCAGTTCTTCATCTCGTCAACACGACCATTCCAAGGGTAGTTTCTCAGACTCCGAACTCGTGGGTGTATTCCAACAGTTCCTGCAATTCGTTTCTTCTCTCCTCTCTAAAAAAAATCTCTGCGCTTTATTTCGGCGCCAATCTCCGCCTCTTAATTTACATTGGTCATTTGAGCTCTCCTTCGGCCAATCGGGATTCAGCCATATGCTCTCTCAGTGGCGCCAGTGGGTCGTGGGAAGGTCCTTTCACAAAGAGAAACATCTGGCATCCAGATGTTTGGACACCCATTTCTCTTTGAAGGTACTATCAATACCTCTGGGACAAGGAATTCCATATGTGGTCTTTCATTGTAGTCGCTAATTAACAGATGCGAGACCACCCAGGTGAAAAGATCCACCATCTAGCTATCTCGAGGAGTTTAGTAAGTAACAGCGACGACACAATGAATCAGTACAACACAATGTCTTATCAGTGCTGGGAAACGGGGAATGTTACAACATGAATAATTCTGTAGGATTAATATTTAATTAAATATTGGAATATATTCAATTCTTTTGACTCTTCATTCATTACAGAGAACTTTTCAACATTTGTATATGTACATAAAACTCCATAAATACAATTCAAAAGAATAGCTTAGAAAATCATACAAAACAACTTGCAATTAATTTAATTGAAGGAATATGTTTTTAACAAAGTGTCAACTGGTTTCACGAAAATAGATTGCAAAAAAATAAAAATTATTATAATAGGTCTGTTTTTTTTTTTTTTTTTTTTGTATTTAAAGAAGGAAAATAATTAAAACAAATATTTTTATGTTAGTTCATATATTAAAGTAAAATAATAACAATAATGATATGTTTTGAAATGTGTTAATTAAAAATTGTCAATAAATACAAAATCTTGAACTTTTTAAGAGCTAATGAATAATGAAATCATTGATATCGGAGTAGTGTGAGAATGGTTGGCCAGCTACTTACAGATATTTTTTATTTTCATAGACGTCGTACAGTGCCAAGACATGAGGATGTTCTATGAGCTTCATGATAGCGATTTCCCGTTCCACCTGAAAACAAAATAAAAATCCATGAAATATCAGTTTTAGAAATATTTTCAATTTAACATTAAAGAGAAATAGTCTTAAAAAATTTCTAATTTATTTTGAATTGTTAGAGACAGAATTTAATTTCGATACGTAAAATGGATGAGATATAAAAAAAAACAATACAAATATATTTAGAAAAATAACTGGCAGCATAACTTATGTCTTTTTAAGTAGTATTTACAATCATCTTGGCTTTGTTTCCCCGGAAAAATCAGGAACAGTTTTTATTCTTTAACAACCCTTGTGGTAATCTATCTTTTAACGCATAAGATTAAAATATAATGAAACTAGCCCGTCCGAGTAACTATATCCCTCCTTCAACGAAAATCGACCTATCTCTCTGGAGACAGGGGTACAAGGTCGTGGACCCAATGAGCAAAAGCTAAGTCTCCTCGACTATTTATTCTGTTTCTCAAAAGAGACTGCTCTTCTGCAGGAGACCGAAATTACTCAGCAAATGAAACAGCGGGAATCCAGGAATTGCACTTACGCTTTTATTTTTCATGTTAGCGGAAGTAGCAGGTTTCAGCGGGGAAAAAAGATTAGTTTTACTGCATTAATCACTTCTTACAGCTCACTGAAAAAGGGTTCGCTGAATTTATTTGTATTTTTATAATTTGGTGAGCAAGAGCATATTGAACTAGAAACAATTTGAGAAACTGGGCTTGTGTTTGTTCTAGGATTGTAAAAAGGACTCTGACTTTCCTCAATTTTGCGTCTTCTTGGTAACGGCACTAGTGCACATGCCTTGCCTGTCTCGTTCTAGTTACGACACTGGCATAAAAATAACTATATATTCGCAATAATCTTTAAAATTTAGGTGTAAAATAAAAAAATGATCTCAACAAATTTAGATTTGATTAATTTATAGATCTTATTAAGTAAGAATCATATCAAAGGCACAGGAGAAAACTTTCATTTCATATAGAGAATACCGGAATAAATCTATACATATAAATAACGCTAACGTACATAGCACAAAAAATCTTAATAATTATTCATTGCCAAATGGCAACAATCAAATGTAAAGAAAACGTCACGCAAACATTTCAGACTGCTTTACTGAACAATTTTACAGCTGCACTTAATAATTCAGTACTTCGTTAACCAATTAATGAAGCTGCAAAATATTGTTAAAATTTCTTGAATGTGTGCTTGCCGTTTCATTAAGGACTCCATTGAGCTAGAGGAAAGAATATGCAAAAAAGTTAAGATATTAGAAACAAGCGTCAAATAAAGCTTACTTGATCGCAAAAGTAGGCTTAACCATCGCCATATGAATAGTAACTATGACTTGTCTATGAAAAAATTGATGTTCATATTTTCCAAAAATGTTTTTTTTTTTTTTTTTTTGCTTTAGCTTAAAATAAAAAAAAAAAATGCCTTTCTAATGATATCAATTTCATATATTTGTAATAATTTTTTAAAATTTCCTTTGATTACAATCTTAAAAAATGCTGTGGTGAAATTCAATCTCATTTATAAAAAAACTCAATTGCGTGTTTTTGCCAGCATTAAAATTAAAACTAAACTCAGCGGTACGATAGCCCATCTCTGACCATCTGACCATGTCTCGATATCTGCTTTCTTGACCGAAGGCCTTGGAGTGTGAGGCATATGGCTCGGTTAGGTGGTCAGCCTAACGCGGAACCCCCAGTATTTAGTTCCCAAGCATGCTTGGTCCTCAGTTTATCTTCCCACTGAAGGGATGAAAGGCTGAAGCATTAAAATTAAGATTGTTTTAAAAAAATTGGTTTCGTTTGATATTGCCTCTGAAGAAGTATTTTCATTTCCACTTTTACTTCGCAGTATATATATATATGCTGGTCGCCAAAAGAGGCTTGTTATCATAAAATTTCTTTCAGAACAGTTATTTTTTCTTCATCTAATTCATTGACTCCATTTCCCTCCGAAATACCGTTTTGTTTGTCGAATTTCAATCACGGAACCAAAATATCCATTTTTATGTCCCTCCTCTTGGCAAATAGTGTCTCTGCATTAGCATGACGTTTGCAAATGTTGATGTCAATTCGTATTTCGCTGCACGACATCTCATTTGACAAACGTCTCCAAAACAAAGAATAAAAACAACGAAAAGACACGGACCAAAAAACGCATATCATACGCTGCTGATAAAATTCGAAAAGAAGAACACCAGGGAGCCTATTAGGGGGGAGACAAAAGCAATCAAGTTAGCTCCCCCTTCCTCCTGGCCGTGATGTTGGGTAGAAAGGGGAAGAGGTGGAAGACATTGGCAAACGATCGTTTTTGAGATGGAATCTGGAAACAGCGGTATAAGCAGTCGAAATTAAGAAGAGTTGTCAATCAATTTCCTTTTCAAGTCTCAGCAGAACTTTTTTATGCTTTATTGGCGCTCCAACGTTGCTATGGTTACAGAGGAACGGGAAAAAGTTCCACCAAGCTGTACGAGCAAATATTGGACGGCAATTTCTTCGCGATTTCGTGTTCTTGTGTGGGATAAACTTTTGCTGCAGAAATTTATCTAAATAATGCTGATTTGCTAAGATTTCTTTAAGATGTCTGAATGCAACCATATGGTATACTTCACTCTAAAATTTCATATTCATATCTCATTTATTTACGGTACAAAATAGAACATTTGTGTTCGTAAGAAGATATTCAATTAAAATCTATAATATTCAAACGTTTAACATTAAAAAATAATTAATAAAGTTAATAAAAAATAGACTATTATTAAGAAAGTTATTAAAAATTATATACATTATGGAGTTTAAAAGAAAACTTTTATTTCAGATTCAATACCATATTCCAAAACTAAGGAATATTCAAAATGTAATCAGTGAATCATTTAACTGATAAATTTGCTGAAAATATTCAAATAGAATATTATAATCGAAAAAACATCACAAAAAACAACAGTGCACAGCAGAAAAAACAGTGCACAAAATTCCCCAACTAGTTATATTAAGGAACTAAAAGTTGATAGTACAATTCCATCTTTGCATTCATAAAAAAAATAATTTCATAAAAAAGTCAAAACTCAATAATAAATTTAATAACGAGTTATTAAGAGAAAATAAATAAATGAGGACTTGAAGAAGTAAAGGAATTCAAAAATCATGCCTTGGGAAAAAAAACTTTTTAGTTTCCTTCCTTATTTTTTTTAAACTGAACATCTGCAAGAAACTTTTGATATAAAGCCATCATTCCAATATTTTGGGCAAGCCAACTAAGCAGCTCTCAAAAATATAAATCAATTCTATAAGAGTGGATTTTTTTTGCTCCTTTCCTCATACTGATTACAAGTTTAATATAAAAATCATTAATTAAGAGTCATAAATAGGGAAATGAAATAAGTCTTTCATTTCTCACAATATCATTAATAAATATTTCTAACCGCTTTTGGCGATCAGTTTGTTCGCCCAAATTATTCATGTTATTATTCAAATTATACGATTCATATGGAATAGTCAAATCATAGTAATTATCCATCCAGCTGTGATTTAAATCTATTGTAACGCGTGTTATATATTCTGTTTCAGGCCTATTTTATATTTTAATTCCTCTAACCTGATAGATAGGGCCGCGGTGGCCTGGTGGCCGTTTAAAAATTACAAAGTCCGTTCCAAAATAGCCCCAGTGTTGCTTTAAAACGGTACGTTAATATAACTAAACAAAAAACATCGTATTCACTAGTTCACATACAGACAGACAAAATGACTGCGAGTGGAGTATTTTCAAAATTTGATAGAAACTTACAATGTTTATGTAAAGGCCACATACCAAATCTATCCCTTTTTTATTTTTATTTATTTATTTATTTTGAATTTTTGACTTTAAAAACGAACATAATTCCTAAAATGTGGGAATCTTAATATGTGAGATTCATCAAAACCTCGAGGCGAAGTTTGCAAAAATTACATTATTTGTATACAACAAAGTAAAAAGAGAACGAAAGTGAGAATTATTTCCTTCCTCAAGTAGACAAACATTTCCCGAGTCTGATTACATCAGGTAAACAGTTTTCACTCCCTGCCCCAGTTAGTAATGAGTAATGCGATGGAGAAAAAGACGGAAACTCCTCGATATCTTTTTTTTTTCAGATTTAAATATAAAAATGACAAATAATTTTTTTTTCTTTTCTACAGCTGCAGTATTTGCATCTAAAATCATACCTCATATTAACAAGAAAATTCAAATTTCTTAGAGAAAAAAAGATTACTGCATATATTTAGTTAATCACACTATTGGTAAGAGATTATCGTGCATTTTTAATTAGCTGCAATGAAAAAATAATCATTTAAATCCTTTGAATTTCCTCTCCATTAGACAATCGTAAAAAGATTCGTTATTGACTTAAATGGTGTTTTAAAAAATTAAATGAGCGATACATCAAGTATAATTAGCTTTGTAAAAAATCGAAATGACGGTATTGAAAGAAATAGTGAGCAATTAATTAACACTTGATAAGGGAAAAAAATATTAGTAGTCATTCTAATGAGAAAAATGAACGATTGTTAAATGAAGAAATCTTTCTTGCTTTTCAGTTGTAAGAATTTTTATGATTGTTACCGTGCTGCGTTTTTACAGTGAATATAAGAGACACAAAATGCATTGAAAACTTAAAATGGAATTGGCTGCACGCAATGGCTTATAAGTTAATGTAAAAAAAATTTTTATATTTATTAATTTCTTCTCCTCATGCAACCTTTTTATTTAAAAAGTTAATGTTGTAATTAACAATACAAATGCACTGATGCTGCATTTTTTTTATCAAAAATGTGTATAAATGTTCTGACATTTTAAACTTTTATTGATATTTATATTTAAGTGTATTGGTTTTGATTAAAACTTTGATATCTTTCTTAATCATTCAACATTTCCAGCAATTAAAAACTATTTATTTATAACTTTATTAAATAAATTTTAATTGTACAATGTCCAAATTAATATTCTTATTAATATCCGTGTTCATGTTGTTTCGTTTATATCTGAACACGTTTGAAAAACATTAAATGCCAAGTGCAGTGGCGAATTTAGGTCATTTGCGTCTGAGGCAGTGCACATTATGAGCACCCACTTTCAATAAGTTAGTGGATTTAGTTTTAAATTTCAACACATTTTAAAGGAATTAATGTTTCTATAGATTAATATTTTTTATTAATTCACTTCGTAAATATGTATTCATTTTCATTTATTTAAAACGAATACAGATTGCTCAACATCCACGTCTATACATAATATTATTGAAAAAGGTGTTCTGTTTTCTGTATAATAATTAAATGAACGTAATGAAACAAATCGGAACTTGTCCAATTATACTCGATATAATATTAATATTACACTTATATTTAATTATTTGTCAACCGATTCGGGGGGAGGGATGTGCAGCTTCTGTGAGTCAAAAGACTGGAGCATTAGGAGGTAAAAGACTGTCTTAGCTCCTTCGCTTGCAGATTTTAGCTGGGCATAGTGGAATGGCCTTCACGCCTTGGGTGACCCTACCAACCTCCCGACGTACTTCACTCATTCCGCCCAGGGACACCCTCCCGCCACGATAAGGCAATCTGTAGGACTTGGGAGTAGAATAGCAGACAGGCTTGCAAAGAAAGGAAGCAGCCTAGCGACTTCATCTTCTGCTGAGCTCACATACTTAGAACTGTTCTCTCAGGCGAAATTCCTAAATAAGAAGAATTGGATGGTTCCCCCTACTCAATAAGCGGCCCACTCCTTAATTCTTCCTTGTGATAGAAAAACCAAAACTTGCCTGTCGCGCCTTGCTAGTGGCCACCTTAAATATCTTTTCTTTTCTCAGGGTGCCAACATCGGGCCTCTGCTGAACATATCCTAGACTGTTTAGGACTTCTTTGGTGAGAAATTTATTCTTCTCCTTCCTCGTTTTTGACTTTTTTCTTGTCAACAGATTTTTGGATTGGGTCTGACTAAGTCAAGCCATGGAGATTAACAACAACAACAATATTTAATTATTTATAAAATTTGCATTTTTTATGAAGTTTATTTGCAATTAAAAAATAATATTTTTAATCAACCATTTAATTGCTTCTTCCCAGCCAGTGGACTAAGTAGCTTTTGAATCATCGTTTTACATGTTTCTGAAAGAATAGACCGACAGACGATCAACCCCTTGTAATATATGACTAAAATTCTGATAGTAGTTATAGTCTAGGATTTGTAGGTATCGTGTAAACTGATATTCAAACTGATATCGTGTAAACTGATATTCCACACACACAGATTTCCTTTGATTGATTTTGCCCAAAAGTTGATTGAAATCTGCACATTTGGTGTGAATACCTTATACCAAATTTTATCCGTCTAACTCACATCATTTTTGAATTATCTTTGTCACAGACAAACATAATTACAAAAATGTTTTTTTTCAAACTCATTGAGGTCTAAAACGTGGAAATTCGTCAAAATCCTCAGCTCCAATTTTTCGACGGTTACAACACTTTATATGCACTTCGTATTCAAGTAAAAAGCGAACTGATACTAATGATTGCACTGTAGAATTCGATATGCTGCAGTAATACAATCGGACAGCCCACAGAAATAGAAGTTTCACAGAAAACAGAGGAACTTTAACTCATTAAATCGTGGAATAAGCAACCTGAGAGGTTAATCATTAGGAGAGTTCTTCTCTGAAACATCTATTATTTGCAAGACTTGTAACTGTTACATGACTCGTTAACTAATCGGACTCATTCTGTCTAGACAGAGAGGGGTGTCTTGGATATTACGTATAGTAGGTGTTTCTATATTCGAAACTATCCGGAAATATCCATTTCCATCCACAAATTCAGCAAGTGGTTTACTGATTAAATATCCCATGTACATAATTTGAGTTTTTTCATCCTGATATATTTTGCATTTTCCAGTGTTAAAAGTATTATCACCAAAACCTCAAGAGGCATAATTAGAAAATATGCTGCCATGTCTGATAACATTTAGAAGAAAAATATTTCACAAAACTTTCGATATGCTTTTAAAGTAAATCATACGTATAGAGAAATAAGCATAAACTTTTTGAAATTATTTGTATTTATAATTAAATTTCACAAGTAAAAAGGCTTGAAAATTTTTTATAATACACCCTTGCTGTTCATTTCTTTAATATTATTGGGTTATAAAATTATGCTATTTTTATAATTAAACTTCCTAAGTAAACAAAGATAAATTTTTTTAATAGGCTCATATTATTTACTTTTGCAATAATATTGGATTATAAAATATATTAACGTTTCAATAGCTAGAAAATCAATTTCCTTATGTAGTACACTATATTTTTCGTTCAATCAGTGAAATATATATTAAATAATATTTTGAAGTATAACTTAAATTATAATAACTTTTCTGTAATACGCATAAAACCTAAATGTTTTTCAATTATATCCTATAATTCCTTATTTTTATTTTTTAATAAAAATAAAATTTTGAAAAGAAATTTTCTTGCATTATTTAAAATCCAAACTCTCCCGTTTCAAATCAAAATTCAAATGTTAGGTAAGATGACAGAATATAGACTCTTTACACTAAGAAAAATTCAACTAATTATTCAACTAATACAAGAACTTGTTCCTTGAACAGTAAAATAAATATATATATATAATTGTTGCCGGCGTCCTGGCTTAGGGGTAGCGCGTTTTCCCAACGACCTGGGCGTCGGGGGTTCGGGCATGGTTGTTCTTCTCTGTGTTCTATCTGTGAGGTGCGTCAAAGAGCCCCATCTGTAAAAAGAGGTTATTTAAGAGAGTGTGTGAGTATCATTTTCATATGAGCTAGAAGGCAGATTTCTGCCCTCAGATGCTCAGGGGCCTTAACCTTCAGAAGCTACTGCACCCCCTTCCCGTGGTAACGCGGACATGACACCATCATATCTAATTGTTTAAAGTTGAATTTCCCCGAAAAATTACTCTACATATTCTTACCAGTCTGTAGGGATTTTTACCAATACAAAATAAATAAATAGAAAGTAAAAATGATGCACTTTTGATTAATATTACTTTTGAGAATTTAAAATGATTACTTTTCTTAAGCGGCGTTCCTACGACCGGAGAATCTTCAGACGGGCCACGTGTTCCCCTTTCGACCCCTCTTGTGGTTTTCGGGGGAGCTTTGATGTTTGTCCAGTTTACCGACAATTTGTCGGTAAACTAGACAGGCATCAAAGCATTCCAGAAAACCGTAAGAGGGGCTAAAGGGGGGAACGAGTGGCACGCCTGCAGTTGCAGAGGAAACATCCGAGTGCAAAGAATTAGAGAAATACCACAATGAACTGAACGGTTAAAAATTCTTAAAACGGTTTATATGCCTGCAAAAATTTAAGATTTTATAAAATTATGCCTATAAAAGTTTAAAAATGCATTGCTGAGGAAGTCCTTAAGAGCAAGCTGCATAATATATTTAATTGACAATTTCAACATTCATTGATTTCAGTGAACCTGCTGTTCACCAAAAACAGTTGGTACCAAATATAGTAATATTCCAGTTTTTATTAGATGAAACGACACAAAAAATATGCTGCACTAATGGAATTTTTTTTTTATTTCAGAACATAAAATTATAAACGCAGTAGTTTATGCATGGGAAAAGAAAAAAATGTAAGCAATAAAATGCAAAACTAAAAATGTGAGACTACTGTCTTATAAACTTTTGCGGTTTTCGTGTAAGTGGTTTTCCTCTTATTAATGCAAAACATCGTCTAGAGAAAAAAGGGTATTGAAGAAATAGAATAGAAGAATAGAATAGACATTACAAAAATACTACATGATCATCAAATTTATATTCTTGGGTGTAAAATATAAGCAAAAATTCACTGCGCTTTTCTCTCTTTATGGAGGCATTTTATGTCCACTTATAATGTCCCTTTTTTAAGACAATGACTGAAATAATTTGCATAAAGGCTTGACGAAAGACAAATAGCGATGAATTTTACTTCAAGAAATAATGGTTAGCTGTAACTGGATATGACAAGTCGGTAGTATAACGATGGGATATAAGTTTCGTTTATAGCCCTCAAAATCTGAATTCACTCGAGTACAGAGAAATTATTATCATTCAGTTTGGTTATAAGGAATTTACTCCCCGTTTTGAAGTTGTAGAAGAGGTTTGTATGGATATCGCCATTAAAAACCGCCATCAAATGACGAAAGTGACATTTGAATCTGCACGCTTGTAAACCCACGCACACTCGCGATTGATCACGTGACACCGAAGTTTTTTAGGACGAGTTTTAATTTAATTACATTAAACCACACATTCCGCATTTTAAAGCTACACTAGCGCTGTTTTGATATTTCGTGATTTGAACTACGGTCAGATGATGAGGAAAACGCATGAGCTGGCACCGTCCCCTCTCCACACTTACACTCCACATCAACGGGAAAACATTTCGCATCGATAGCTTTAACATCCACCAGATCCGCTTACACGATGGTTCTTCGGTGGAATCGGGTCTAGAACCTGGGAACCCCTGGTACTGAAGCCGAGACTTGCTTCCAACACAACAGACTTTCTCGGAAGAGAAGATTTCAGTAAATTCAGGAAATCAAAATCTGATTTACTAATGCTTAGTTTTGCTTGTGAATCGTATATAGCGTATTATATTTTTCAATGAGTGTAATTAAAAGGATAAAAAACAATGGCTAATTTAGACCGTCGCCATTTTTCACACCAATATGAGGAGGTTTGAGCTTTGATTACTGTTTTAACGACCTAGACATTCAGACCTATTCATTTTCCCATGGTAATATGAGAAGGTGAAATTCTTGGCGACAGTTTTCGCGTGCAACAATCGCACATATACAGCAGTTCTCATCAAACTAGTTGGCAGCAAATAATACTATCAATGCAATTTTTAAACTGAGTTCATATCTAAAAATTACTAGAGTTCACACCAGCAGTTTATCTGACAATAATGTTTTAGGACCTGAAATTTCCTGATGTAAAACTATATTTTGTGGCCTTTATGAAGGATTTCTGCACATTAAATCTGATGCATTAGAAATACATCCTCTCACTGGTGTGGTGTGGAAATTTGAAGAGCACGAGACGTTTTCAGTAACATACAACGTAAATTGTAGTATATATATATATACAAGGAATTTATAATTACAAAAATAATTGCCTTATGAGTTATGTCCAAGAAAACAATATTTTATCTTTGTTTAATATTGGAAAAAAAAGGTGATCGAGGATATGATGAAATAGTTTCCGTTTTAATTACAACAATAGAAAGCTCTGTAACAAATTGTGTTTAAACTGAATTTTGAAACTTTTTATAAGGATTGAAGGAAAAAATGTATAGAAATTGAACAATAAGTCCATTAAAAGGATTGACATTGTCTTCAAGTCAGTATATAAATAATTCTTATAATAAGTCTTTCGTAAGTTATTGGTGAAAATTGAGCAAAGTGCTCGTTTTTTATTTAATTAAGTACCTTAGAATAAATTAAGTATGAAAGTTGAAAATGGTACAATTAATCCAGAATTCCACATAATTTGTGCAATTTTCGGAATAGTACAATTTTTATGTTGCAACCATTCGCCATTTTTGATTCTTGTCAACATATAATTAAATTATTTGCATTTTCTGTTTCATGTCAAAAAAATTTAATTAAATTCCCTTTTGCTAAGAGAATTTTAATTTATTTTCTTCTCTTCATCACGTTAAACTCTTTGACCTACGAATTTACGTAACTTCCTAATTAGATGACACATCCTAATTAAGAAACTTATTATTTAAATTCCTTTAATAGTACATGTACACTTGGGATATTAAAGCGTTTATGTTTTTTTTGTGTGTGTTTAAAATCATTTAATACTTTTATTTAATTGCAGATATAATGTTAAAAATTCAGTAATTAGATACGCGGGTCGGATTCGTCACCATATACGTAGGGTTCAATTCAGTTTGGTTACGGTTAAAACCGTTTTAAAGCAACACGAGAACTATTTTGAACAGCGGTCAGATGACGAGGGCGGCATCTCACTTGGCACCCCACTGTCCAAATTTCCTCGCCACACCAGCGAGAGGGCAAATTTAACAGGAACCAGAAGAAGAATCGCTTACAAGACGGTTCTTTGGTTGAATCGGATCTCGATCCTAAAGCTTCGTGGTTCAGAAGCCGAAATCTTACCACTAGACCACAGCGACACCATACTCCAAGGGGTTAAAAAAGGCCTGCTTCCAGAAGTTTGAGAGAAAATTTTGTTCCATTTTTATTGATATCGAAAGAAAGAAAGAATGTACAACGAATTTCATGGTAAAATTCAACGAGATGCAATTCTTAAATTTCAATCAAATGTAAAGAACTAAGATTCAGTTTTAGGAATGCATTCAAAAGAATCCATTCGTATTGAAAATTGAACCATACATGTATTTTCCCATTTCTTCATAGCATCTGAAATTTAAAAAGATGAAATAGGAGAAGGGAAGAAGAATAAAGCAAAATATCAACGTTGAACGAGAAAACTGGGATGTAAATACACTCCATGTTTATTATTTCTGAAAGAATGGGAACCATCATGAACATTATTTCTGTTTGCTTTCAACTAATTACCTTCGAAATGCCAAGCGTCGTCGAAGTAAGGGTTGATAAAAAATGTCACCTTTTTACAAAATAATAATGGAAATGCGGAAACTCAAGAAATAATGGGAGGTAGAACTCTAATTTCGAAAGAAATTTCTTTTTCGAAATATTCTTAACTTTGTCGTTATTTGCTGTAATTAAAAATTAAGAATTATAATGTTAATACAGATGCAGCTTTCTCTTTCGCATGTTGTTAGCCGATATTAGATAGGGGTGTTTGCATTTCAAAGGGTCTCTTAGAAAAACCGTCTCTTTCGCTTTACATTTGCGGGGGCATTTTCTGGTGATTAAAATTTTTTATCTGTCTAAAGAGAAAAGAATGACATGAAACACCTTCCTTCCAGTCCTGGAGAAGCTAAACACTTGTATGCTTCCATGAGAAATCTCTTTTTCTGAATTGACATGATTTGATGCCGTTTACTAGCCAAAAATACTATGAAATAAATTTAATACTTCTTCTATTTGATATGAGAGGAAAAATATGAGGAATAGTAAGTATAAGTTAACGTTTTCCCCATCTCCGCTATCAGTCGTTTATACTTTCTCGTATGCGAAGTATAAATCAAGATTTTGGCGACCACATCACATTTTAGACCTCTTTGAGTTCGAAAAATACTGTGATGTCTGTCTGTGACTAAAATAATACAAGACCACTTGGAGCTAGTTGGAGGAAATTTGTCATAACATCCTGAAACCAAATTTGCAGATTTCTATTAAATTTTGAGCAAAACCTGCTCTGAGTAAATCTGTTTGTCCGATTGTTCGAATGTAAGCTAACACAATAAGTACAATACGACGAGAGATAGATGGAATAGTACACATGGAAGTTCGGTACATAGATTAAACATCTATAATGTAATAATAATATAAGCGTCTATAATACAGACGCTTATCAAATTTCGAGTCAAATTTAACCAGAAGTTGATTGTTATCGGTCTGTGCTTTCAGAAACATGCATACGTGATAATTCAAAAACGCAGGGACGTAATATATCAAATTTCGAATGAATCTGTGATTATAAGTGTAGCTTCGTATCACATTTGTATTTCAATTTGTTGGACAAAATGCGTCTAAAACAACAAAAATGCCAGGGATTTATCGCCAAAACTCTCGCCAAAGATCATACGATAGATTCAGTACAAATGTTACTATTCGTTACTATTGTACGCCAATGCCATGTAAGAAGTCGCCAATGTTACGCCCAAAGACTTCTATTTTTGGCGGACGATGGGGGATAGCACTATAACTAGGAAGTCACTGAGTAAGTTTTAGAGGGACTACTCCTAATAGTTATACGAAGCTGATCTTTCTTCAAAAGGGTTCAACAAGTTTATTTGTCGCACGTATAGGTGAAAAATTCGAAGCCGATAAAGAAGTTGGCCAAAATTTATCATTTAATGATATTTGTAGTCTTAAGATCACATACTGAAATTCATTCGTTTAGAATTATCGCAGTTACAACATGAAAAATTACATAAGAAAGATGGTCAATCCTTTGATAGATTTATTTCAAAATTTGTTAAGAATTTACAATTTATATTGTGAATCTGTATGCCAAATTTTATCTATCCAACTTTTTAAGTTTTGTAATTAACTCGTTCACTTCTACACGAACATCAAGATAGACAAGTTTTCTCTGCCTGGATTTCATTCAAAATTTGATAGAAGCCTATAAATTTGGTCTAAAATCCATATAACAAATTTGCTTCATCTAGCTCAAAATACTTTTGAGCTATCTTTGTCACTGGTAGATAAGACATTTTTCAAAAATGTGTTTTTAGAACTCAGGAAACGCGTATATTCAATAAAATTTCGAGTTTTAATTTTTTGGCGTTCACAATACTTTTATTATTCTTAGTTTAGAAGAAAGAAAAACATTTAGGATAATTATATGGAAATTCTGCTTAAAAAGGCTCAGAAAAAAATAATTTATTGGATGCAGCATATTATATAAAAATTAGATATTATATGTCAGATATTAGAGATATTCTGTATCAAAATAATAAAAAAAAACGTATGTATCTCACATATAAAACAATAAAGATAAAGTACGTCTGACTGGTAGCATTTGGGTTCAACAAATAGGCTCAAAAAATATTTTATCTAAGAAAATGTATATTTGTGATGATGATGTCATCGTGTCCGCGTTACCATGGAAAGGGGATGCAGTAGCTTCAGAGAGTAAGACCCTTGAGCAGCCGAGGACAGAAGTCTGACTTCTAGCTCATATGAAGATGACACTCACACACTCGCTTGCACAACCCTTTTCACAGGGGGCTCTTTCACACACCTCACAGACAGAGCATATGGGAAGAGCAACCATGCCCGAACCGGGACTCGAAAACGGGACGCCCAGATCACGAGGAAGTTGAGCTACACCTAAACCATGACGCCGGGAATGTACATTTGTGACAGTAATGTATGACTCTGAAAAAATGATGCCATTTTTACAATAGTTTCCGTATAAATAATTAGAAATTTTTCATTCTGAATTTTTTTTTCTGTGAGCTTTGAAACATCGATTCCCTAATTATTTCTTATTGAATTACAAAACGCCGATACTCAATAAGTGTGAAAGTTGATGTTTTAACATTCTACTTCCATGCATTACGAATATGTAATGTTGCTTTCTATCGTAATCAGTTCCATCGTGAGAAAGACATTTTTGTTTATTTTATGGTTAGCTCTGATGGATGTTGAAAAGATAAGAGATTAATGATCTCAGGCTTGGCGACAAACTTGGTGACTTGTCAACAAATTTGGGAATAAAATGGAAGATTTTAAAGTCGTTAGGAATTTTGGCAATAGGATTATTAGGACGCGAAATATACCTCTCATTTTAGAGTTTTCTGTATCCTACTTTGAAAACTATAAAAAGCCTGGAAACCGATCAGGAATGATACAATTCAATGGAACGGAAGTGATCAGGTAGTCGTGAAACTAGTATTGAGTCTTGTAGTTAAGGATTAAAGCAGTATCGAGTTGTGTGCTGAGTATCAGTAGTTGTCTAATCAGTAATCGAATCAGTAGTAAGTCGACAGTCCAGTTCAGTAAAAGTGAGGTGACAGTGGAGAATAACAGAGGCTAGAAGAATGTGAATATTTAAAGAAGGCGCTCCTTCTGAGTTCTGTTTGACCGCTTTTTATCGGTTTGCTGTTTGTGTGCCACTGTATTCTATGAGTGCAGTTTCTTGTGTGCATTCGGATTGTTTTGCTGTCCGTATTGAATAAATGTCCTTATTTACGATTGAGTGCATTGGACTTTTTCACCATACATCAACTACCACAAATTCTTTATGAACATAATAAAATCTTCCGTAACACATGTAAGCAATAAGAAAGTCTAGACATTATTTGGAGTTAGTCAACACAATATCTTTTCCTTTTCTCACTACATTGTAATGATCAAGTATAAGCCTTGTCCTCACTAATGCATAATAGACCTTGAAGAGTTTTTCTTCGCACAGGTGGTATTTTGTTCATTGGATCTTTATTATCAAAACCTGTTTACTACTTTGTTTTGAGAATTATGCATTGAGTTGGTTGGTAAAACGAACTATATGCTTTATGTTTTCCCTTGCTAGATTGGGATGATTTTAATTCTTCACAATCTGAGAAATTAAATAAATGTACTTTTCTCTTAAATGAAAGTGATTTCTTCATTTTGCATCTCCTGTTAATAGCACTTGACATGCCTGCCGCACCCTAATTACGCTCGTTTTCTGAACTGACAAACCTCAAGTGGCTTCAAGTCCTATGAACCACACTGTACCCAAACCACTCCAACATTGTTACCATCCTTTCAAAAATTTTCTCGGATGAATACATAAAACAATGAGTTAACGTCATGATCCTCTTTCGCGCAAGATGAGGGAGGCTTGTTCCTCACTAAATACCGACTAAGAGCCGAGTGTATTCAAACTGAATGACTTCCCACTTCCCCGATCAATGCACAACAATTTAATTATGCAGCCTTCTCTGCGTGCTAATGAATATGCATCAGTCTCATGCGGAGAGTCGAACACGTGGAAAGGCTCAAGGGCTCACTAGTTGAAAGTTCCCTTCTTGGCAAAAACTTCGCCCATTCATCATATTTCCAGAAAAGTTTGTCCTGCAAATGCAGATTCTGTTTGCTTTAAATGAAATGGAAAGAAATCATGCAATATATTTGTGAATCTTTTTTGAATAAGTCTCGTTGAAATGTCTTTTAAAATAATCCATATATTTTAGCAACTAAAAAGTCTTACTTTATTACTTTTTCATATATGAAGAGAAAATAATAAACGATTGCTTCCACGTGTTTCCTAAGAGAAAATAATAGTCAAAAAAATTCACACTTATGATTTTGACGAATCTCCACATTTCAGACATTTTTGAGTTGAAAAAAAATACATTTTTGGTATTACGACTATTTGTGACAAGTATAGCTGAAATATGCTTTTAGCTAAATGGATGAAATTTGGCCATATATATGGCCATAACACTATGTGTGTGTGTGTGTGTGTGTGTGTGTGTGTGTGTGTGTATGTATGGCCATATATACATACATATATATATATGACTTATATATGGCCATAACACTAAATTTGTAGACATCCGTCAAATTTTTAGCCAAATTCAAAAATTGGTAGATCGACTATCGGATTGTACTTTCAGAAAAATAGAAAAGCGATAACTTAAATATATCAAATTTTATATATGATTTTGGGATTACAGTTACAGTCCTGTGTCAAATTTTAGTTTCTATCGATCGAAAAAACTATCTAAAACACTAATCTGTTTTTCAGATACTATTAACCACCACATGTCAGGTACGAATCACCAAAAAACTCACCAAAGATCACACGATACATTCAGCAGAAATGCTGAATTCCCACCAAAGATTAATATTTCATAACTATTAAATGTCAACGCCATGCAACATGTACTCTGCCTTACCCACATTTTGTGTGTGTGTGTGTGTGTGGAGTAGAGGATAACACCGTTATTAGACATGCAAGAAAGTTTTGGAAAGACCACCCCTGCTGGTCACAAACTATAAACAAATTTTAAATTATTTTCTAAAGCCAGAAGCGAATGATTTCTTAGATAAACTGAAACATAAAATGAAATGCACATTGGAGAAAGTATCTCCATATTGATGCGTACACATGAACAGAAATTGTACAAAAGCGTGTTCCTCACTCTCACTTACTGAGTACTAGAGGAAACGAGCCAATTCTGGCTCATATGGTATATAATAAACTCTCCGCATCAGTTTTGGAATCCATTTGCTTCTGATAGGAAGAAAATGTATGCGTTGTTAAAGCGCAGCGTAAGACAAGGTAATCAGCAATCAGATAGGAAAGTACTCTGCGCTTTTGCCCATGAGTCAACAGCCGTTTGTTTCGTCCATATGAACATGAGTTAAAAGATAAAGTAAGATATAGATAGAGTTAAAAGATGAAAGATTATTCGAAGAATTAAGAGGAGTAATTACCCGTAAAACTGCCGAAAAAGGAATTGAAATTAATGATATAATATTTTAAAACAACTTTTATTCACAGTGAAAAGTCTAAACATAGAATTAAGATTTAATAAACAGTAGATTTCGAAACATAATATTTGTTAATTCGCTTGAACAAAATTATAATGTTACGAATTTTATGCTAAAAATGCCTCCTTTTTATATGTTATTTATTTTTTATAAAATATTTCGAGGAAGATTCGATAGTTTACTCCATATATTATATTTTATTCATTGTTTCATTCATTGTCTTCTGTAAATAAGGAACGTTTGCAAAATATTATAAATTAGTATTAAACAAGTTTCAAATTAAAATAATATAGTCAAAAATAACAATCAGGTGAAAAAAACACTGAAAATAAAATGCAGCTAGTGGAGTGAAAGACAAAATCAATTCTGAAAATGAGCTCATCTTACTGCAACTCCCCCCCCCGAGTTTCTGTAAATTAAAATCGTCTAAAAATGCGTAGTTTGATCCTGGGCCAAATAATACAATCAGAAATACGAAAAATTTTATAATATTATACGCTCGAGTTTCTTATAAGATTATGATGACGCATGAATTTGTTTCATCTACATAGAAATAAAATTTTATCATACTTTCACTTCACTCTTTGATATCCATAACATTTTTTCCCAGTTGCATGTCTACTGACATTGAAGTTTTATACCCAAACTCAATATTAAGCATAAAGCAATTAAATCTACAGTGGAACTTCGCTTGAAGAGTATAATCCGTTCCCAAATCATACTTATACTGCAAAACACCTGTTAAACAGAACAATGTTTTCTATAGGAATACAGCCAAAGCAAGGTAATATCTTTCATTCCAATAATAATAATAATAATGAAACAAATTTATAATAATGCAATTCATTATATACAATGCAAGCTTTTTTTTTACAAGAAAGTGGTCAGAAGAGATTTGTCTTGAATGAGGATTAAAAAGTTGACGTAAATGAGACACAGCATTAACTTTAAATAAATTTGTAACGCACATAGCTACTGCCTGATAAAAGTGTTGTTTCTTAATATGCGATGAAATAATTTTCCTCATTCTTTCAGAAACAATTTCTTGTATTTCACTGGAAATACGTTACTCTGATGAGATTTTTATTTCCTGCTTTCTTCAAATCTCCTCAGCAGCTTTTTGATGTGACATAGAATACAGCAGAAGACTTCAGTCATTCTGACTATGTTCTTCCACCGGCTCATTGACGTCATTACCATCCATTTTTTTGTTCCATAATCTTTATTAGAGCCACAATCAAATTGATGGAAACTATACAGGCACTTTCTCACACCCTTTGAAGGCACGTTCGACGATGCTATCCGGCTAATGCTCCTTGCGTGGAGATATAAAGGTTCTCTTCAAACAAGCGCTCAAAGATTGAGGATCCGAAATACAGGCCAATACAGCATGTGTCGAAACGATATCTGCTTTGCGAAACATTGCTCGCTAAGGGAGTCATTTTTTTTTATTACACTTTTTGTTGCTCGATATGCCAATTACTCTTTATGCGTGGTGCTCGTTAAGGTGGAAGAGAACTCGAGCATTGTTAAATTACTAATGATAATACGAGAGATCTATTTTAGGAAAATACAAAATTCCTTGTGTACATGACTTTCCGTAGCAAGTTTGATAGAAATATTTAAAAATATACGAAATATATTTCTGTTCATTATCAAAGTTAAAAAGATGTTTTTATAAAACCATTAAAACATATTTTTATTCGCATTGGAAAAGCGATTTTAACCCGTTTTTAAGCGTACCATTAAAAATTAGCTTCCTCAGATATCGCAGTTCGTTTATTACTATATACTTACACGGAATTCAAATAGCTTTATTTCGGTTTTTCTCCGGAAAACGTATTTCTAATCCCAAGATATTCCACTCCAACAATTACGAAAAAATCTCCATCCCATCTTGAACTATAAAAAAAAACCTTCGTGAGGAACTTGACATTCTCGACAATCTCATCAGCATCCAATGCGGCTGTAAAAAATTGATGGGGGGAAGAGAGTAAAAAATAAAAGTAAAAATAACCCTTCAGAATTTATTTTGACTTTTTTAAAAGGATAGAAAAAAATGTCATTCAGCGGGAACAGCGCTGAGCTAAAGAATAATTAAAACTTGTTTCCTGGAAGAATATCGAGGGGAAAATAGGGTGAACACTTTTTCGTCCAGAACAAATTTATATGCATAGTAGAAACTAAAAGAAAAAGCATATCTTCTATATCATACGAATAAGCATTCATTTAAACATATGAAAGCTTAGGTTTCCAAACTTTTAAAGTCTTGTATTAAGAAGGAAATAATGTAAGAATAAGAAATGGATGTCCCGTCGTACAAGCATTTTCTGATTAGAAATGATTGCGCTCTAAATGAAGTGTTTACAATCAAAGAATAAAATTTTTATTTTAATGATTCGTTTTGACTCTAAAAGTGTCAATTTTGCAATAGAATAAAATATAAATATACTATATTTTATTGCAAATTGTAGATAATAATATTAAAATAGCAAACTAAGATTTTTTATGAAGATTAATTGCTCTGAATGAAAATATTTTATTGTAACTACTTATATACATTATTTGTTACGCAAGGTACGAGTTTCAGGGAAATCCCCAAAAAAGCAAAATTTATCTCAATAATAACGGTTAAAACAATATGCCAAAATCTTTTTTTACGTTCACTTTAAATATTCATTTAAATCTTTTGCGTTAAAATTCTTATTACCATTTGTGGTATAGGTAAGGTAACTTGAGAAATCTGTTCAAGTTATCATAATTACGGAAAATGTTTACAATTTATCGGAAGTTATTACAAAGTAAAAATATTATTAAAATGCTGAGTTCACTCATTATCAAGACTCTTCGTTTAAACCTATTTCACTAAAATTCTTGTTAACAAAGCTTGAGAAATCTATTTTAATTATCATAAATCAAAATCAAATCTTATCTATATGAATTATCATGAATCAAAATCAAATCTTATCTATTTGAATTATCATAATTGTAGAAAAGGTTTAAAATTTATTGGAAGTTAGAATGCCTATTCTAGACAAATGGTAAAGAATTATTAAAATCCTGATATCCACTTTTTATCTAGAATAGGCTTTCTAAAACTATAGTACCTGTACCACAAAGGGTAAGAAGAATCTTAGCGCGAGAGATTTAAATGAATAATCTAAATGATGCATGGCATTCAGGATTTCAACAATGCTTTACTCTGAAGCCGCTTCCAATAAATTGCAAACGTTTTCCACCATTAACGGAGACAGAATGACTACGGAATGATGTGCGGAGATTTGAGCTATAAGGATTATAATCTACTTGAAGCAGAATAAAATATGGTTTATATGTTCAACAAATCATGCAAATCTGCTTTCTAAAAATATAAGATGGGGGAGGTTGTTCTCTCCCCCGCTTTCTTTTTTCGGGGGTAATTTTGAATTGTATTTCAAGACATAGTGGGGAAAATAGAAAATGCATTTTCTACATCTTTATGACTAAAAATGCGTTCAAAATTTAACCACAGGAGAAATCTCCCCCAAACTTTCTCTAATAATCTATAATAAAGATGTACTTGTGTATTATTCCCGACCGATTGAAACCAATATTTGACATAGAACTACAATTACAACACAAAAACAGATACCAATTTTGCTGCATTTAAGTCACTAAGCTATCGTGTCGTAAGCTATTTAAGTCACTAAGCTATCGTGTTTACATGCTTCTGAAAATATAAATTGATAGATATACAACTCCTAGTTGGATATGCCTCAGGATTTAATAGGTGTCTATAATATAGATGCTAAATCTGCGTACCGAATTTTATCAATCTGGTTGTCTTCATTCTATAATTATATTCGAATAGTGGGACAAAAAGACTTCCTCCAAATAGATTTTCCTTAAAATTTGCTACAAATCTACAAATTTAGTGTTAAGATCGTACACCAAATTTTGTTCGTCGAGCGTAAAGCATTTTTCAGTTATCTTCGTTACAGACGGATAGAGAGACATTTTTCAAAAATTTGTTTTTTGGATTAGGAGAAATCTAAAGCGTGTAAAATCGAGTTTGAATTTTTTGGCGACTACAATATTTTCTCAATATATTTTTATATACAATATAAAAAATATTTTTATTTTGTTCGCAAGAAGGGAAAAAGAATCAAGCTTCACAAATCAAATTCAATTTGTCTAGATCATTGTGCTTTTGAATTACTGTTTTTAAAGATTAGCAAGCAGACTTATTTCCAAAAATATCTACTTCAGATTCAGAGATAAGAAAAACGTGAAAAAAGGCATGAAACTCCCGATTTCACCTTCTTTGGCTATTATGCTTCGTCATTATACATTTCGTATCAGAGAAACTAATACTTGCTTTCGATGTAAAGTAGAAAGAATACTAAATCAATCCGTTTTGAGTTCCATAACTAGTTATAAATCATCCATTAGAGAGATAATTTGTTAAAATAGGTAGGAATTTTTCAAACACTTTTAATGACTTTATATTAGTACTTTTCTCTCTAATAGAAGCAGCCATCTCCGATTTAATCCCGACACTAATGTTTACATGTTTCTAAAAAGTTGTGGGGAAATTTTGTTCTCTAATTCAAACTTTTACCCAAGTTATGTGTTGTTATTGTGACTTATGGCACTATACAAGCCGCTGACAGTTATCCCCCAAGTTATTAGTGTGTTATCCAAGGAATTATCTGTTTGGTGAAAGAGGTTAGGCATCCCTTTTTATTTTCTCGTATACGAAGTATAGAAAAAGGAGCTTGATGGATGAAATTTGGTATATAGTCTTCATATCAAATTTATTGATTTCTATCAAATTTTGAACAAAATCTATTCTCAAGAAGGTTTTCCAGTTGTTCGAATATAAATTAACAAGATAACTACGAAACGAAGAGAGCCAGATGAATAAAATTCGGTGCACAGATTTAACATCTATATTGTAGACACCTAACAAATTTTGAACCAAATTCAGCAAAGGGTTGAACGTCTATCGGCATATTCATTCAGAAGCATGTAAACGCGATAGCTTAAAATATCAAATTTGATATGTAAATGTGCATCTACAATTGTTGTTGTGTGTCTAATTTTGGTTTAATCTGTTTGGAAAAACCTTATGCCGCTAGGAATCAGTTGCCAAAAACTCGCAACCCGATAGATTCTGCAAAAATACTAAATTCATACCAAAGGTTAATATTTCGTAATTATTGTACACAAATGCATGTGAAGTGTTCTCTACGCATCTGAGACCCACGTTTTTTGTGGGGATGCAGGAGATACCAATATTAGTAGAGAGTATACCAGGAAATCTCAGGGAGATCACTTCTGCTTGTTAGAAATGAGTACTCAAAGTCACCTACGAAGAAATTACAAACTAGCAGTAGTGTCTTGTCTTGGGGTTCAGAGGTTGACGAATTGAAAGATCCTCTGTAAATGCTGGTTTGATGCATATTAAGTTTTATTATATTCAGGCATTGTTTCTCTAACTATTTATCCTACGATTTCCACGGGTTGGCCATTACTTTTTTTTTTTTGCTACCATTTGCCCTGATTGATATGTTTATCTTTTAGTATTACAGATTGAATTATGTCAAGCTATTATTGGACAGCTTCTAATAACAATTTGCATCGTTTAAAAAATATCTTAACTTGTTTGGAAACGTTGCATCTAAATACTGTTTTTTTTTAATCGACATAGGATTAAGCATTGAATATCTCATGGCAGAGTTTCTCTTAGAATCCATTTGGAGAATTTAGTATCCAGTAGTCAGTTCTCAGAACATCTGTAGGGTTCCCAGAATTCTTTCAGTCACACCCAGTGCGTCCCCAATTACAAAAGGCCACCAAACCGCCACTGTCCCTTTTTTGACTGGGAAAATAATTAATTAATATACTTTTTTCATATGTTGAGTTTGAATACGTTTGCGCTAAGAAAATGGAAATGTGTATGTCTCCACAGCTGTTATCTCTTGATGTGTTTCAAAATATCTTCGATTATTTTTTTTAAAAAAACCCGAGAATCTACACCATTTGTGTGTCAGTATGAAACATTCTACCGAATTATAAAGCCTCCTAAAAATATTTGAAATGGCACATCGTTATTTTTATCTGCAAATTGTAATTAACTAGTCAATTGCCGACGAAAACATTGGTTTTTGACGAACGACCATCCATTTAAGTTGTCTAAATTATTAAATAACATTGATAACATAAACAAAAAAGTCATGCCTCGTGAACAGTAAAGAGAATTAATAATAACTTAAAAGAAAGAAGCCGATAGTCCAGAAAAGAATGCTTCCATGTATTATTCGCAAAAACGATCTCGGGAACGAAATCACACGCATCTCTAATTAATCAGCTCTTAATGTTTGCATTGAAAAATACAGCTGCACAAAAGAAGCATCACCGAAATCTCCCATTCCCAAACTACAAATAACAAGCATATTTCATTAGGAAGATAATCAACAACGGGGAGGGTTGTTGAAAGAAAAAAAAAAAATCCCTCTCCTCGCAGATCATCAGCAAAGAAAGAAGATGAGCTAATAAGAGAGCCGAAAGGCAGGGAAAAATCTTTTTCCCCCCATTAGGGATAAAAAAAAAGTATTTATAAGCGTTATTCAAATGACTTCATTGCAGAACGCGCGCAACGTGCGATAGAAATTTAAATGAGCGAATAATATTTTCTTCGCGAGAAGCTTGTGTGGGAGAGGCACAAATTGCGTAATCGGCCGGAAAAATTCTGAAAAAAGGGAGCGATTTCTGACTTGCTTCACTGAGCAGGCAAATCCATGGGTGCGAATGCAGTAATAGCTCAGATTTTTTGGACAAAATTGCTGTCCATTATAGTAATGGTGAAAAATGGAGATCAGAAAATGCAGGTACAGGAAAAACTATTATGAAGTCATTTAAAGTGTCGGCAACTATGTTTAAACGTTACTGCATATTTATAGTACACAAATGGTAACTGTATTGAAACTACTTCTGTAATTCTACTCCTGTAAAAAACTAGTTTAAGGATTCTGTCTAACATGCAAAATGAATTATGCAATCCGTCTTTTTACTCATTCATTTACTACTTTTTTAGGTGCAAAGTACAAAATCAAGTGAAAGCATGTAATTATATATAAAAAAATCGATCTCGTAATTGTGATAAATTACTATATTCTAAAGACATCGGAGTTTAAAAATATATATGATGTTGTGTTGCTATTTCCAATGGCACTTGTCATAGACAAGTCCACTGACTTTAGAAGTCAGTGATACGTTGTAATAAATATATATATCAAACTGTTTGTGTTTATGGGAATACAATAACTGAGAAACGCAAACACAAAAAACGTGTGAAATTTGGCTATTTTTTTTAGTATTATTATTGTCAATTATTTTTCAAACTAGTCTCCTTTGGTGACCAGCTTTTTCGACCAGATTGAATTTCTTAGGCTATTAAACTATTCATTCGGAAAAGAAATTTTTAAATTTCACTTTATTATTCGATAAGACTAAAAAATACGAATTTAAGTGAATCGATCAAAGAAATTATTGCACATGTAAATTGAAAAGGATACATACAGCGAAATCAAGCGGAAATGAAAATCCTAATTCAGAAGGAATATGTATAGAAAACAATTATTATTTCTTAATTTTATCATTAGTAAAAGCACATAATTGAATGTTTAGAAGAATACGTTTGAGTTTCATCAAAGCTTTAAAGATTGTACACTAAATAAAATTTAAAAGTTTTTTAAATAGAAAAATAATGTCAAAGACATGAAATTGAGGCCATTAAAAAGTTTTAAGTTAATGCAAAAACCTTTTTAGTGAGAAAATGATTTTGGAGAATATGGCCATTGATTTTAAAATGATAAATCGTCATTACCCATCAAACGACAATTAAGCCTATTTGCGAGCTCGATTAAACTTTCTGTTTGACGTCTATTTCTTTTGCAACTTCTTTTTCATTACTGAATGGAGTTTTGGATGATATGATGCTCACTTTCTAGAACATTTCTATTAATATTTTGCAACCCTATTCATTAGTGAAGTGTTAAATGAAACGCAATTGTAAAAACGTTCAATGAAACAGTTAAAAAGTTCGTATAGTTATTTGTTTACATCTGACTGTTGCCATTCGGCAATAAGTAATAAAAGAGATATCTGTCCCGTTTTATAATAATTTTCAGTGTCACATTTTTGGAATCATGTCTGCCTGTCTATCCGTATACATGTCTGAGACAAAGATAGCTCAAACATGCCCTGAGGTAGATGGATGGGAAGAAGGATAGGAAGTCCCTTCGCCAAGTATATAGATTTTCATTAATTTTTGAGCAGATTCCGTTCGGCGGAAATTATCAAATATAAATTAACACGAAAGAAACTGAAGAGTGCTAAATAGATAAAATTATATGCACAGGTTTAACATTTATAGTGTAGAGAACTGACTCATTTTGAGCCAAACCCAACAAGTGGTTGACCGTCTGTCGGTCTGTTCTTTTAGAAACATATAAACACAATAACTCAAAAACAGAATGGCTTAAATATATCAAATTTGGTATGTTATTTTGTAACTATGTTTGCAGTTCTGAGACACATTTTTGTTTCAATAAGTTGGCAAAAAAGTGTCTAACCACAAATTGATTTTCGGATACTATGAATTGGATCCAGGGATTCATGATATGGATGTTCTCCATGGATCACACTATAGATTCAATAAAAATGCTAGATTCATGCCAAAGGTTAATATTTCATAACTATTCTACGCCCATGGCATGCAAGACGCTCTCTGGGATAACAGCGTTGTTAGAGAGTATTCGAGGAAGTTTTAAGGAAACCACTCTTTCTGGTTTTGCATATAATTAAAACCCAGACATATTTGCTGACTCCAAAGTTCTCTGTGTGAGCAAAAAAATGTACTTTACGTTGTTGCATCACTACGTATCATACACCTCACAAATGTATCATAAAACTACACATCAAAGAAAGTAGCAACGAGTTATAATTTGATCCTTTTGTTTTAAGAACCGCAGAAATAACATTTAAATTACTCCAAAGAGTTATGAGAGAAATATATATATATGTTCGAATTGTAAAATATGTGGATAAGCATTGTGTATAAATAGCAATTAAATAGACCTTCGCTACTATCATACAATGAATGGCGGTTAAAAAATTAAAATTATATAAACCGCATAGAATTTTTTTTTTTTTAGCTTGAAGTCAATCTGCATAAAATATTCCTTATTTTAAGACTAAAATAAATAAATAAATATTTGCTATTAATAATAAACATGAAAGTACCTATGTGTATGAGTTGGCGTTCAACAAGCCAAACCATTTGACTTACAGCTACTAAATTTGGCATATATGCATACTTTGGAGAATTTTTTTTTTTTTTTTTTTTTTTTTTTGAAATTTTAATTAGAATTGTAAAGATTAAGGGAAATTTTGGCATTTTTTCAGAATAACTTCGAAAATATTATCACCGAAAACTCAATTTTATGCCATTTCAAAATTTAAAAAATTGTCTTTTTTAACGACACCCATTTAATAGACATGTGAATTTTTCCTAAATTTTGGCAACTTTAAAAAAATATTTCCCCCATAATTTCCACTAATATCTTACATTGTTGGCCTGAATGTCAAATCGTTTTAATTGTTTCATTAATAATCTGATTATCCGTTGTGCCGTTGTGATTGATCCGTTGTGCTATTTTTACCATTGCTTAAAGTTAAAGATATCTACGTAGTTTACTGAACAAATCAACAAATGAAATTATAATACTGCGAAGTTTAGAAGATAGATGAATTTGATATTTACGTTTTTAACAGCGTCATGGTGCTTTGGGACTCTTTCTATTAGAAAGGTTCACGTATGCAATTCATGAAACTTAATTAAAAGAATTAAAATAGCATGGTCTTAATTCTAGCAATTTGATGGAATCATAGGCATGATATTGTATTTAGATTATTTATCTGGGATAAAACATAGACAATATTTCCGGCAAACCAACTGATCGTCTGAGGCGACTAGTGATAAAACAAAGAAAATATTTAAATCTCTAATCCGATACACAATAACATGAAACTGTTTTAAATCTGATTCATTCTGTAGTGTCAAAAGAATTCTTCCTAAAATGAAAAATTCATTGCCCGGTACCCCCCCCCCTCACTCTGAGTGCGTTTTCCAGACATTTTTTTTTATTTATTTATTTTTGTTTACTGTTTCCGTTAGTTAAATGTCCCTTCATCGTTGCTTAATTCGGAAAAACTATATGATAATACTAGAGAATACATTTTTGAATTATAGGATGAACTCTTTTTCTAGGCATGGAAAGTTCATCATTTTCATGGCAAACATTTCTAACAATTCTAAACATACTCCATGATATTTTTTCTTATGCCTTTATTATGGTATAGCGTTTCCATCTGCTTCATTTTTGTAACTTCTTTATTTCACCGCTAGGGGCTGTATAGCTTATTAGAATAAATCCAACCTAACCATTTTATTATAGGTACACTTTACTTGCCTGGCTATATGAGAAATCGTTTTGAATTTAAAGGGCTTAAAAGGATTTTATCGATAACTCGAATATAGCAGCTCCTAGACTACTTACCATTTCAACGAAAAAGAATGAAATCTTAATTTAAGGCATGCGCAGAAGACTGATGAATTTATATAATAGTTTCACTCTTAGAGTTAAGTTAAAGACACAAAATTTTGTTGATTTGCAATCGCTTCATTTATTTTGGGTATTGAAATATGATCTCATCTTCAAAGAAAAAAATCCTAAATGGTGCAGGAAGAATTGATCAAAGAAAAACGTTGGAGCTAGACAAAGAGTTAAGATTACGAAAAAGACGTAAATAACTGATATGGATAAAGAAGCAACAGAAAAGCATAACATGTTTGTGATGCACAGGTTTTTCCAGAATCAACAAAGTGTCATCTCATGTAAGTGGGTGAAGGAGTCATTTGTGAATTTTAATTAATGATTTTTTAATCCTTACGTATCATTACTATTACAAGTAAAGGTAAAGTTATTATATGCCGTGATCATTCGACATTTAATCATATGTTTATTTTTGACTTTACAGTAGCTTTCAATCCATTCTCAACAACTGACAAACAATAAATATTGTTTTAATAATAATTAAAAAAAACAGAGAATCACCAACCAAGTTTGCCGAGTTCGAACACCTTCAAGTTCATAGATAATTTGTGGGTGGAAGAAAAAAAAGAAAAAATAAGGTGCGGAAAGGGAATGGAATCCTTCGAAGTGGTGATGCTGCCATCATCAGACATCAAGATCAACCCCGAGACAGAAAAAAAAATGATTCCATACCACCTCCTTTGTCTCCGATCACGTTCGCAAAACATGGCGGAAAAGAACACGAAAATCCTCTCTCCACCCCTCCCTGCACTTATCCTTCTTCTTCTTCTTCTTCTTCCCCTCCGAACAAAAGGGGAAGAGACCCCCGTTCATCTTGAAGACCTTCGTTGCCATGGCGACCCCCAACCCCCGCAGAAGGAGCGTCTTGAAGGCACGTGGGAAGGAGGAAATTTTTAATCGGGGAAAACGGATCGCGTGGATAGATGTAAAACTGGAACGGAACGGAAGACGGGAATCCATGGAGGGGACGAGGACGAACCCTCACATCGATCGGGTCTTCGTTTGAATGTTGGAAAAAATGTGCAGATAGACAGATCATCGTTCTGAATGTTCCAGAAATGCCCTGTCAGTTAATGGAATGTGGTGAGAAATGTTGAAATCATGGCGGAGGAGAATCGATCTCGGGGTACCTTCTTATCGTTTAAGAGGCACGCAGTTCACAGGGAAGTTTAAAATGATGACGGTTTGGGAATGTTGATGAATCGGAATCCTATTATGGAATGCTAGATTTGAATCTTATTCTCATGTACATAGAGCCATTCAAGTTTAATTAATAGGGAAAGTGTTATTTGATTTCAGTTTAAAACAGGATAATTCTTATGTATGCAGGATATATTTCCCTTCCCTCTTTTTTAATACCCCTTAATTGTGACAGAAAAGGATAAGTGAGGTGTGAATCACGTGCAATTCATGCGGCGGCCAATGTTTTAATTTTATTAACCAATAGAAGTCAACGTATAAGTTTGGTGAGAATTAAAAAAAGTGATTGTTTTAAAAAAATTATTTAAGTAACATAAAACATTTAATATTATTATAATATTTTACATTTATGACAAATTATATTTACAATTTATATAATATCATATAAATATAACCATTCAAATTTAATTAATAGGATGGTGATATTTGTATTTGATTTCAGTTTAATATAAGAATATATGGATAATTCTTATGTATGCAGAAAATATTTCCCGGACCACTTTTTTAACCTCTCTTAATCGTGGCAGAACAGGATAAATCTAATAACAACGGAAGTGTGAATCACAGGTAATTCGTGGGGCAGCCAACGTTTTAATTTGATTAACCAATAGCTTAAGAAATATTACAATTTAGCATTTTAAAATATCGATTAAAAATTTTATTCAAGTAACGTAAAATATTTAATATTATTATAATATTTTACACTTATGACTAATTATATATAAATTAAATATAACTGTTAGGCATTCATTATATTATATATATATATGTATTGATATTTTAATTCTAATTTCAATTTAAATAATTTCCAAAATTTTATCTTAATTTAGCCCATAGTAACTTCATTCTAAAAATATCCACTTATTTCGTGATCCAATTCCACTTTCGGTTTAATTAATTCCTCAGTAAAAATAATGTACCATCAGTACTACATATCAAATGAAAGCGATATCTTCGGTGCCCTTGAAAAGGTGTCAAAGGTCAACATATGTATTGAATTGGCGCTTGGCCGGTAATCCTATGTTATATAAGACTAGTGATCATTTGTTTCTGTCCTTTTTGCCTTCTTTCGTTCTTCTGCTTTTGTGCCGCGCTGCGTCTGCTTGTAAATAAATTGCTTTCCCGCAATGGATATTAAAGAGAGAATAAAACGAAATTAAAAATACGACGTCTCGTTTATGTCTTCAAACCGGCCTTCTGCTTCAACCAAAATAATGTTACATATTATTTAGCCGACTGGATTCGAAATCCATTACATATATATATATATGGAAAGAAATGAGATTTTTGAAAAAAAAATTGAAACAGAAAGAAAAAACTGACAGTTATTCTCACAGAAGATTAATGAGTAGGAACAGAAATCTTTGTTTATATGCTGCTTTCTCAAGTCAACACAAAATGTTAGCTCCAACACCAGAAGCCAAATATTAGAAAATTTGATAATTACAAGAAATATGTATTTTCTCGTATACGATGTACAGAAAATGAATGTAAGCGTCAAAACATTCGAACTCGAGATCTTCAAGATTCTCCGTGGTTTAGACCTCTCTGATTCAAAAGAGATACATTTTTTGGAAAACATTTGTCTGTCTGTGACAAAGATAACTCAAAAGCGCTTTGAACTAGACGGACAGAATTTGATAAAAAATCTTGGATCAAATTTGTATTCTCTATGAAATTTTAAGCAAAATCCATTCTGAGGATGTCCGGTTTGACTACAAACGAAGAGGGTTGGATGGATACAATTCGGTATACATATTTAGCATTGTAGATACCTGTAAAATTTTGAGTCAAATTCAAAAAGTGGTTGACCGTCTGTTGGTTTGTACCTTCAGAAGTATGTAAACAGGATAATTCAAAAAAGCAATGAATTAAAACATTAAAAACATGGTATGACTTAAATATGCAATTGTAATTTTGATTCAAATTTTGTTTCAATTGATTGGGAAAAGCGCGTCAATAGTACAAATTAGAATTTCACATAGTAATTACCGTATATCAGAGATTAATCACCAAAAATTAGCGAAAAAAATCACACGGTGCAATTTCTAGATCCAATTTTTTGACGATGACAATACTTTCCCTATACTTCGCATACGAAAAAGTGAAAAAGATAAAGGATAAATAAATCAAACTTAAATCCTTGCCGTGCTACGATGCTTCGAAATAAAGGTAAGAATAATTTTCCTTTGAACATTTTTCGAAATAAACGGAAAACGAAATGCATTTATACAAATAAATTCCTAGAACAAATAATGATAAACAATACTAGACTTATAAAGTGAAATTTTATTTTTTAAAAAATATTAAAAAATAACAACAAGAAATTAGCAAAATCTCAAGAACTTTCTATCAGTGAAGGGAACTTTTGTTGAGCATGTCATTATGTAATTTTTTTCGAAACAGTTTTTACGTATCACTAATATATTGAAAAATAAATGAAAGAAACAAATATTTGAAACCAAAAGTGGCTGTCATTTTATCACAGTATTATTTATATACTTTTTGAGCACCGGTAACAAAAAAAAAAAAAAAAAAAAAATTAAAAGAAAAAAGCCTAAAACACTAAAAACAGAATTTCCCCCGAGGAAAGACAGAAAAGAATTTTCGAAAATATTGAGGATTAGAATTGTTCTTTTAAATGAATGTTTCTCCCAAAGTATTTCTGCAAGTTTTAAAAAATCCGCTTTCATTTGGGAATGCTTTTCAATCATAAAATATATTTTAATCGGTAATAATAAGGCGACATCAGAATTTTTCGTAAATTAATAAATGTTATTCATTTTTTTGTTTCATAATTATACATCAATACATCAAATTGCTAAACAAATCATTTAATTATTTTATTATTTAAATATGCAATACAATACCAAAGTTTAAAATCTTAAAGTCAGAGTCAATAGGAAAAGCTCAATACCTAAAACGAATTACAACAAACTATGCTTATTGTTAAAAATATTGAATTTAAATATAAACTATTGGAAAATTATTCATAAGACAGAAAAATCGATCTTCGATACATCATCGTTTTCTAGCTACAAATCAATATCGGGCTAAAGCCATTCGTCATTTTGAGAATATCAATATGAAGTTCCGCAAAGAGAAATCAAAATCGACGATTCCTCTTCAAAAGCCAATTTTTAGTTTTTGGAAAGGAGGGATTCTGTAATCGCCGCAGGACGGTATTAAGCACACCTCCGCATCCATATGTATAATCATACATTAGTACAGATTGACAAATGGCCAACCCTTTATTGCATTTTACACAAAATGTGACCGGTGCCTACAATTTAGATATTATATCTGTGTACCAAATTTTATTTATTTAGCTTTTTTCGTTTTGTAGCAATCGAATTAACTTATATTCGAACAGTCAGACAGACGGACTTCCTCAGAACAGATTTCGCTCTACAGATCTACAAATTTGGTGTCAAGACCGAATACTAAATTTCATAAGTCTAGCTCAAAGAATTTTTTAGTTATTTTTGTCACAGACAGACAGACATAATGCCAAACATGATTTCAAGAACTCAGGTGGGGTGGGGGAGGGATCAGAAAACATAGAAATGTGTTCGCCAACATTTCAAGTTCGAATTTTTTAACGATTGCAATACTTTCTCTGTTACTTTGTGAACGAGAAAATAAAAGCCAACTTATCCGGATTATTTTAAACTTCGACCTTCAGAGTAGAAACCGAAAAATCAATTGTTATTCTTCAGAATTTCAAAAATGTCTTCTAGCTTTGGGTGTAAAGTGAAAAATCTGCAGTCTCAAAGAAAGATCGATGCTTTCCTTATTGTCTGAAATCAATATGTCCCCTGAAAAATGGTTTAAGAAATCCATATTTTAGACAGGATACAAGATTCAGCTATTTTGGAACTTTTTGAAAGTGCCTGTGAGCATTATAAACGCTTCGCAAAATTCTGCAGACTTCACAACATTTTGAATAGCGCGTACATGAAATGTATTGTAGTGAGGAGGAACTGATAAATGGTGCCTACGTTCTGCAGATCTTCTGTGCATAGTTGTCGTATTCTGGCATTCAAAATGTGAAAATATTTGTCTTTGTCTTTTCCGCCTAGAATGTAACATAATTTTTGATAATTATTTGTAAACGTCTATAATCGTAATTATATGAGAGTCTGAAATTGTTTCATTCCCAAAATATTGAATTACGGATTTAATAAATACAGAAATATAAAAAATTTAAAAATCTTTAAATTTATGCAGACATTTCATCATTGATTCTCTTTCTAGACTACCAGAATACGTATGTCCCAGTGAGGTTTGAATGCAGACTGCAAACCTTTGAAATTTCTTGCTTTTTTCTTTATTGTAAACTAGCCGCCTGTGGCGACCAGTTTAACGGGATTAATGCTAAAATTTTCAATTAAATATTTTATACAACTTAGTATCTTAAAAGCTTCTTCAGAAAAATATTTTTAAGCTCAAAATTTTGACAATCATATTACTCAACTCATATTATTATAGAAACCTAATGTCATTCTGTTCATTTCATTACGCATCGCTTTAATTTTTGGTCAGCTCAATGAATTTTAATTTTAAAATTAACTTCAATTCATACTAACTTCAACTCATACAAGAACTTCAATTCATACAAAATCTTTTTTGCGAAAGCCAAATATAATTTTTAAAAATATGAATATAGAAAAAAGAATAGTTTAGCACTGAAGTTTCATGTGTACTGCAGAATATCTTTTATAATTATCTCAAAATTTATTCATTTATTTTTTTTATATATACATAAGATATAATAGTTTATATCTTTATAATCTTATTTTTTTAAAGAAATATTCAGTAAATATTCAAATTTAACATAAAATTCAGTTTTCAGTTTTAATTCAGTGACGAAAATAATAATATTTTGTTTTGCTATAGTCTTTAAATATATTTCTGAAAAAATTATAAAATCTAAATTTTATATAATCCTTTGGTACTAAGGAGTCATATTCAGCAGAATACTTTTGAAATTCACTCTAAAAAATAAAAAAAAATAAAAATATATCTTCTGCGCATAAATCTGACCGGGTTATGAAGTTTTGAATAACGCGAATTGAGGGTAATCAACAAATTCATAATTTTAAGTTAATCAACATTGAGTTAATTGATTAATTTTTATTAGATTATCTTACCTTTATTTTACCTTTTCTTTGATTCCTTGATTTTTATTAATAAAAGCTGAAAACATATTTCTATATCTTTTTAATCAATTCTGAATTTATAGAAATACAGATAAACTAAGGGTTTAATACAACAATTTTTTGATGTTTTTTTTATATAATTTTATATTTTATGTAATTATATAATTTTAAGTGTAATCATACTTTTTATTATAACTACTTCTTTATACCGTAATAGTTCATTCATCATAAAAGAAAAATGTATTCTGTAACTTTATTGATTTTAACAAAAGAAATATTTTTCAAAACTGATCGGCTGATACAACAGGGCATACCCCTGAAATGAATAGTAACAAACATGATGAAATGCTCATAATAAAAATATTAACATTTAAAAATATTCTTATCATTTTTATTGTTTTATAATTAAAGTATAAAAGATATGTGGTTATTTTCATTATTGGTAATGAATCTATCAAATGACTTACGCCGGGTTTACACTCTGACAGTTACAAGACGCCCAGTAGGCAGCGCTTGCTCAAAAGGGACTGATTTATGTTTGCCACAATTTCATTAAATAGATTCAAGCATTCATACTTGGCTATAAATTGCCAGTTTGGCGTTTTAGAATTTTTTTTCACAGCGTATCGTATTAAAATAATGATTATTTACACAAAAAAACATGGTAAAATAAAATAAAAAAGTTCAACATTTGGAAAATTTAGAATTTGGATTTGGAATCTAAATTTGGAAAACTATAGGAAAAAAAATGGCAAATAAAAAGAAAAATTAAAAAAAAACCACAATATCGCATCAGAAAGAACAATGTCGGAATTAATCTATAATAAGTAATCAATTTTTTCATGCAAAAAAAAAAAAAAAATCCTTGCTAAATTCTACAAACGCATGCGCAATAAGAAAAAAAATACAATACAGTGGCAATCTGTTTCCCGCCGGGATAAGTACTTGCCACGGACGGAACAGCATTTTCAGCCTTTCTACGCATTGCTGCTTGCTGGACGTCTTATAACTGGTCAAGTGTAAACCCTCTTTTATAGTAAAATAAAGATAAAATTATTTAACATTTCAAGATAAAAGACATGTAACTGTTTAGCCTATATAATTAACTTATAAATATTATATAACTTATTAAAATGCAACAATCACTTAATCTATGAACATCAAAACAGAAGTTAATACAAATAAATGACGTATTGTTTCCTCTTGCATTTTCAACGTGTGTCCACATTTTGCAAACTAAGCACTGCCTCCATTACTCATCATCGGAATTGCCGAAGGCATCTCCTCAAGATAAGAAAAACCTGCTTATCTTGCGGAGATAATGAACGATTTGGTACTAGAGATGGACGCACTTATCTGCGATAAAACCCTTTACTTTCTATATAAATTTTCTACTTATTATCTTTCATAAAATCCTATCTAAAAATCTCACCTTTTCTTGCTTTTTACTTTTATACATAGAAGTATAACGATAATATTATAATCAACAGAAAATTCTAACTCAAGATTTTGACAAATCGCCACTTTTCATTCCTCCTTGAGTCCGGAAAACATATTTTTTGCATTATGTCTGTCTATAGCAGAAATAACTCAAAATCGCTTTGAGCCAGATTTTAATCTAATTTAGTATAATGTCTATGCAACAATTTATAACTTTTATCAAATTTTGAGCGAAATCCATTCAGAGAAAATTTATCTGTATAGCTGTTCGAATATTAGTGTATTTGATGACTGCAAAATGAATAGAGCTGGATACATAAAATTTGGTATAAAGGTTTAACATCTACAGTGTAAACATCCATTAAATTTTGAGCCAATATCAAGGCTTTGAAGGTTTCTCGGTCCATACTTTCAAAAGCATGTAAATGTGATAATAGAAAAATGCAATGAGCCAAATATATCCAATTTGGTTATGGTTTTGTCACTATAATTGTAGTTCTGTGCCAACTTTTCATTTCAATTGGTTGGGAAAACGCGTCTAAAGTACGAATTCGATTTTCGGATACTATTAAACACATGCCAGGGATTGATCGCCAAATAATTAGCCAAGAATGACACGTTAGATTCAGTAAAAATGCTAAATTCATCCCAAAGGATAATATTTGGCGACTATTGCAAGCCCATGCCAAGCAAGACGTTCTTTGAAATACAGAGTTTGTGAGAAAGTTTTGGAGAAACCATTCCGCTGGGTTTTCATTAACATCTCTTTTTCCTTCCTCTTCTTCTTCTCAATTTTTACTAATTATTTTTTCGTGTTCTTTTTCAGATGTTTCAACTAGGATGACTGTTTGACTTTAGCGTCCTTTTCTTTGTTATATATCTTATCGAAGTGAAGCTATTAACAGAGATCAAATTCTTGGTGGTATTAAAGATAGAAAATTACAATGCAATATAATACAACTTGAACCGAGATTTTCTAAACTTTGTCTTACCATGCTATTTCGGATATTTTAATTGATTTATAAAAAAACTGCATTTCCTTAAAAACAAAAACACCAACGAATGTGCCTTCTCCCCGAAAAAATATTTTTGTTTATTTTCTAATAAAGGTGAAATGGGAATCTTTCCCAAACGACTGAGACCAAAATTTGATACAGATCAGCAACTACAATCACAAAATGACATACCAAATTTGATATATTTAAATCATTCCCTTTTTGAACTATCACGTTTATATGGTTTTGGAAGTACAGACCGACAGACAGTTAATTCCTTGTTGAATTTTACTCAAGATTTGAAGTATCTAAAGATACTAAATATATGTATTTTTTTATCCAGCACACTTCATTTTATAGCAGTCGTGTTAATTTATATATGTATATATAATCAGCATAAATAGACTTCCTCTGAATATATTTTGCTCAAAATGTAATAGAAGTACATAAATTTGGTGTAAAAACTACATACCAAATTTCATTCAATCAAACTCAAAGCGCTTTTGAGTCGTCTGTGTCACATAGAACCAGACATAATGGTAAAAATGTGTTTTTCGAACTCACAGAGGTCTGAAACTTGAAGATTCGTCAAAATCTCGCGTTTTGACGATTATAATACATTTTCTTTAATCCGTATGCGAGAAAATAAAAACAAAGAAATGAGTAATAAGTGAATAACACCAATCTTTAATGGTGACATTCCTCTTCTTCATCAGATTCTCCAGTATTATTGGTGCGACTACTTCTAATCGCAGTCTACCAAGTGATGGATTAGTGTTGGAAGTTTACACAAAAAGTTCTTTGAATAGTGGAGAAGAGAACACAGATGAAAAATCAGGTTAACTGAATGGACTATACAAAGATAAGCCATATCATACCCTACCCCAGTGGTGGAAGACGAAGCTAAGCTAATCTATTATATGTATAGTTAAAGGTCGCGGTGGCCTGGTGGTAAGGTCTCGGCTCGTGAGCCGTAGGGTTTCAGGTTCGAGACCCGATTCCACCGAAGAACCGTCGTATAAGCAGATCTGGTGCACGTTAAATCCGTCAGGCCAAACGTCCTCCCGCTGGTGTGGTGTGGAGAGAGGTGTGCCAGTTCAGGTGTCGTCCTCGTCATCTGACCGTGGTTCAAAATGACGAGGTCCGCCCCAAAATAGCCCAAGTGTTGCTTTACAATGGGACGTTAAAATAACTAAACTATATGTATAGTTAAAGTTCTATGCTCCAACATAAAAATTTTTTTTAATCAAATAAAAAAAATATTTATATATGTTATGGTAAATGTGATTCATCTAGTGATTATGTATAACTATTTGGTAATTATTCATAATCACCCCAAAACCTATTCTTAATTATGAATACTTTCCACGGGTGACCACGTAATAAACTAGCGATTATGTATATTTACTGTGATTATTCATTTCCCGTAACAAATATATTAAGTATTTGTAACAGAGTATTTAGTAAGAAACAACACAAATTGTTCATTCTGTTCATTCCACAGTACCAGAAATCTAATTTTGTCTATTAGGTATGGGAAAAAATAGTCTTTCAAGCGTCATCAATTTACGACTTGAAAGTTATTTAGTGATTACCTAAGGAAGGAAAAAATATTTTCGATAAACACGAAAAGTGTTAAATTGGTAACAACAAAGTGTCAATTAAACAAAAAAGTTTTTTTTAAAATTAAATAAAACAAAAAACATTTAAATATGTTAATACAAATACGATTAATCCAATGATTATATATAATTATTGATAATGAATCATAACCACTAAACCTATTCATAATTATAAATAATCACCACAGGTGACCGCAACATTAATGTTATTCAATAACCTAGTGATTATGTATATTTATCGGTATTTATTCATAATACCATGTAGTGATTAATCAAAATAAGCAATAAATTTTATGGTTATTATGAATAATCACCGGTAAACCTACATTATCATCGTATTAATAGCATTTACCGTAACAAATATATAAGTAATATAATAATAAAGGAACTATAAAAATTGTTGATTCAATTCATTCCACAGTACCAGAAATCTAATTTCGCTCACAAGGTATGGGAAAAAATGGTCTTTCAAGCGTCATCGATTTACAGCTTGAAAGTAATTTAGTAATTGCCTAAAGAAGGGAAAAAAAATGCTTCTGATAAACACGAAAAGTGTTCAATTGGCTGCCGATGTTACAAATGAAATCTCAAAGTTTTAAGCAAATTACAATTACAGTAAAAGTTTTGCGACATCTTAAGCTTTTTTCTCCAATCCGATAAGATGATAAAGGGCATAAAGCTCCATTCGCAAATTCATTAAAGAGACGTAGCATTTAAAAAGGTGATTTTAAGAAAATCGAAGAAAGTTCTGTAGAAAAAGTTAAAAAAAAAAATAATATCAAAAATAGCAGGACCGGATGTTAATTTATATTAACAGAATACAAGAAGATACATTAATGTTTTTTTTTCTTAGGAAATTGACTTTTACTTTGCTATATTAAAATAACATGTTTTTTACGGAAAGTAATTAAATATGTTTAATTTAGCACATTCGATACTTGAAATATCTTAAGAAGCAAACCAGAGCCGAGGTGGCCTGGTTATAAGGTCTCGGTTTTGGAACCGGATTGTTTCATGTTCGAAACTCGATTCCACAGAAGAACCATCGCATAAGCAAGTCTGGTTCACGTTAAATATGTTGGGGCCAAACGTCCTCCCGTTGAAATCGTGTGGAAGTTTAGAGAGGGATGCCAGCTCAGGTGTCGTCCTCATCATCTGACCGCGGTTCGAAATGACGAGGTACGTCCCAAAATATCTTTAGTGTTGCTTCAAAAGGGGATGTTAATATAACTACTGGTATCTTCATCATTTACTCTTCAGAATATAACATCAAACTCAAAATACCCACTGGCCAAATTGCTTCAAACTTCACAAGCGAATTAATCGCTATTAAAGAGGCTCTTACCCATTTTCGCTCTCCTTCTCTAAACGACTCAATAAAAGAAATTGTGATTTTCTCAGACTCAAAATCAGCACTCGAAGCCATACATAACGGTAAGACAACAATAACGCAAGAAATGAATACCCTTCTCCATTTACTAAATATGCCTTGCACTCTCCAGTGGATCCCAGCTCATGCTGGAATTGAGGGGAACGAATGTGCAGATGTCCTTGCAAAAGAAGCACGTGACGAAGATCAACCTCGAGTGGTCACCTGTGCAGATGCGAATGCTGCCGCCAGGCGAAGGATCTACAACCCGCAGCTTAGCAAGGCAACAATCCCCGATCTAAACTGCCCAAGAAACCTTTCCTCTACAATAGCTAGGCTACGTACTGGACATTTCAAAGGCATGAAGAAGATCTCACGAACCAATATAAAATCCTATCCCATCTGCAAGTACTGCCCTCATTCGCAACTCACTCCAGATCATGTTTTTGACTGCCAGGCCATTATCGCTTCCCTCTTTCAACTTGGAGCACTCCCAATCAAAATCCTCCATAGCCATCGGGCTCCAGAACTTGCAGATCTTGTCACTAAGGCTTTTGGAGGACTCTAATCTTTGGCACTAGCACTGTATGCATAGACGCGACAACAACAACAGCAATATAACTAAACCAACGTAAAAGTAAAGAAGTAATCCAACGTAGAAGTAAATACATTATAGCATAATAAGTTACGTAGAAGTAAACTAACGACCACAGCTCAGGCAGGAAAGGATGGGATCATAAAGACCCCCTGAGTATACTGAAGGGTTAAACAATGACACATAAAACAAATATCCACAGAAAATAATAGTTATTAGAATATCTTTGAAAAATAATAATTAAAATTTAAACTTTACATAAACATATTCAGGAAACAAGCCAAATGCAGCATATATTTCTGAGCATTTACGAATCCTAATAACTAATATTGATTTTTGTTTCATACAACTTTGGAGCTGAATCCCTTCTTCAGAAGTGAGCCTTTAATGAGCCATTGATTCCCAATTATCTCCTGCGGAGGAAAGGATTTGCATAAAAAGAGCGGTATCTTAGCAAATTCTCACCAACTGGAGAGCAAAGGGTTGAGGCGAAATCCGCCGAAGCGGGTTCTCCCGTTGGCAGACCCCTAATAGAATAACAGGGGATTAGCCGAAGAAGAAAGCAATTAGAGTCGCGCATCCAAAACTCAATCAATTAGTCGCAATCGGAATGAGACGGGAGACTATCCTCCAATTAGATGTTCGAGACCCAATTAAAGTGAGTTTCTACGGATTGAAGGTCCGCTCATTAGCGACCTGAACTGCGTTCGAACGTTCGAATAGGCCTGTGCTGGTAGATTAAGCAAAGGATCGAGGATACCAACATGGACTCATGTGGAGCCATAATGGCTTTGATTCGAACTAACGATAAAAGTAAAGTATTCAGGTCATTCTGAATGTAAACATAGGGGTTGTTTTAAAAAGGGAGGAAAACATGAGATGGGTGATGGAACATAGAAAATTAAAGACAAATTAACCACATAAAATGACTGAATGAAAATTAAATGGAGCTGAGCAAATGCAGTAATTATACTAAAGTACTAAAAGTAGCATTTGCATTGGCATTTACATTAATTAGGCGTAAAAATGTAAGTATGCAAATCACAGTAATTTATATTTAATCATAAAGTATTTTTCACATCATTTAATTTGCTGGGAAGAGTATTAAAGTCTGGAAAAGATTCAAAATGGCGATATCCATTCTTAAATACTCCTCGTGTAGCTTAAATTTAAAAAATAAATCCATTGCAGCATTCTAACCATATTAATACAATTTCGAACAATTCATTTTTGTTCATGGCGTCCATTTCACTTACAATACGAACAGGGGCACAAATTGCATCGACGATGTCTTTAGTGTCTCAATGAATATCACAAACGCTGTCCTTAAATAATAACACGAAAAGACGTAGAGGAAAGATCTCGGAATGTTATGTTAAGTTATGCAAACAAAACGAGTATTCAATAATTATCTGAAAAAGATTCAAAATGACGATATAGATTCTTAAATTCTCCTCATGTAGCTTTGACAAAAGTCTCTTATAGCATTTTAATCATATTAACTACAATTTCGACCAAATCATTTTTGTTCATAACTTCCATTTCACATACGATACAAAAGGGGCATTAATTGCATCGATGATGTCTTTAGTGTCTCAAACGACGAATAGAAGATGATGAAAGATCGCGGAATGTTGTGTTAAGCTCTGCAAACAAAACGAGTATTCAATAATTGTCTGAAAAAGATTAAAAATGACGATATCGATTCTTAAAACTCTTCATGTAGCTTTAAAAAAGTCTCTAATAGCATGTTAACCATATTAACTACAATTTCTACCAAATCATTTTTGTTCATAACTTCCATTTCACATACAATACAAAAAGGGGCATTAATTGCATCGATGATGTCTTTAGTGTCTCAAACGACGAATAGAAGATGATGAAAGATCGCGGAATGTTGTGTTAAGCTCTGCAAACAAAACGAGTATTCAATAATTGTCTGAAAAAGATTAAAAATGACGATATCGATTCTTAAAACTCTTCATGTAGCTTTAAAAAAGTCTCTAATAGCATGTTAACCATATTAACTACAATTTCTACCAAATCATTTTTGTTCATAACTTCCATTTCACATACAATACAAAAAGGGGCATTAATTGCATCGATGATGTCTTTAGTGTCTCAAAGGATGAAGAGAAGATGATGAAAGATCGCGGAATGTTGTGTTAAGCTCTGCAAACAAAACGAGTATTCAATAATTGTCTGAAAAAGATTAAAAATGACGATATCGATTCTTAAAACTCTTCATGTAGCTTTAAAAAAGTCTCTAATAGCATGTTAACCATATTAACTACAATTTCTACCAAATCATTTTTGTTCATAACTTCCATTTCACATACAATACAAAAAGGGGCATTAATTGCATCGATGATGTCTTTAGCGTCTCAAAGGATGAAGAGAAGATGATGAAAGATCGTGGAATGTTGTGTTAAGCTCTGCAAACAAAACATTAGGTGTTAATTAGATCTTCATCTTAAATTTGTAAAATGGCACATTCAAATAATTATTTTTGATTTTTCTTAAGTTATTGAATGATTTTCAAAGAGTTTGTTATTGAGAAAGTATATATTTTAATAGTTGGCATGCATAAAGTTTCCAGAAATCCTGATGTGTCAAAAGATTTTTTGTCTGTATCCTTATTGCCTTCAAATATCCTCTTTTCTCCCTTTCTCTTTAATTTTTTTCTTAATCTTTTCCTTTCACCATGGCTACTCCTTAAAATTTTCGCATGATGCTAAATTCACAATTCTAAATATTTCATTTTGTGTTCGCTCATATTCTAGGATGTTCTGAATAAAAAAATATCCTATCCTTATCTACGAAATCCCAACTTCTCTTTTGACATCTAGCTACAGATACATTTTGTTTTATGTTTAAGTATAAAGTTAAGCATGATTCAAAATGAGTTATGAGATCGTAAACTTCACATTTTTGATACTGGATTGTAATAAAGATCAATGAGCTGAGGTCTGCAATTTTTATGCTTTATTCTCTCTTTGCGGTACAATTGGAAATTATTTCTATTATTTTCTTTAAGTATTTTTTTATTTCTTTTGTACTTTGGCGTTGATTTTTTTATTAGTGAATTACTTTTTTCTTTCCGTTTCTTATTCACTAATTTTGATTTGTATGTTCATGAACTTTTTTTAGTTGGTAGAATTCCAAGCGGAGTTTTAATGTTACTGTATATTTACATCTAAAGTGCGTTATAATTTTTTTTTTCGTTTCCTAAACACTTTACTAATGTGCATGAGATTGCCAACCACAACTTTTCGTTAGTTAATCTTTGTCAATCAAATGTGAGATATTTTTAACAGTATAATAAACCTGTCTAGACGGCACATCTGTTAGTCAGCTGATAAAGATTTTGTTTGAATTTTTCTCTGTTGCTTCACCCATTTGCGCGTAGGCCGAGAAAAGGATTACGCGTTTCTCACAACAATTTGCCTTTTCTAGATGAAAGATTTAATAGAATTTCTTTTTAGATATAAATTTTGTTACTTTAATTTCCCTGGTCATGTCATTTTAGTTGGAAAACATTTTCATAAAGAGAATGCCATTGAACATTCTTATACAATTTATAAGATTTTTGGAATGAAAACTCTTTCTCGAATAAAATGAGATAATTAAAATAATTTAACCCAAAATTCTAGTTTCGTATGCCGATTCCTTTGATAAAATTAAAGGATTCTTTTAGATTATTACATGATGAATTTTTGATAAAAATGGACATTTCCTAACTCCAGTCTTGTCATTTTCAATTGCAACAGTTTGAACGTAAGTAACTTTAAAAAAGTAGTTTTAATAATTTTTAGCTCAAAAAGTAATAGATGTCATATTTGTTAGTGAATTATTTCGTCTTTAATGCTTTTCAATGAAGATACAAAATTCGATATCGATTTTTAAAATAAAATTTGGAAAAATATCCTTTGATTCATATCTTAATAAATAATGAATTTTTTCAATAGATTCAAAATGTCCTATAAATTTTAAAAACATTTTTAATGAGTATTCATAATTATTCTCATTAATGCGATAATTAATAATGTTTTCATGATAATTACGATAATCGTCCTCAGTTTCTTTTAATCATCTCCACATAGAAAAAATCATAATCTTCCGGAAATCGCTGAAAAAAATCTCCAGTTATTTAAAATGGTTCATATAAGGTCAAAAGTTCAAGTTATGCAATGGATTGTGACCTTGTCTCCTTTTTTATATTTTACTAATTTATGAGCCGGCGTCCTGGCATAGGGGTAGCGCGTCTTCCCCGTGATCTGGGCGTCCCGGGTTCGAGTCCCGGTTTGGGCATGGTTGTTCTTCTGTTGTTCTATCTGTGAGATGTGTGAATGTGCCCTCCTGTAAAAAGAGGTTGTGCAAGCGAATGAATGATGCGTGAGTGGCAAAGTCGTACTCTTGGCCCTAGTTGGAGCTGCTATAAAAAATAAGAGACGTCCCCCTCAGGCTTAAATCGCTGTCTTCGTAACAGCGGGCTTGTCAGTGGCAAGTGCCATAAGAAACAAACAAACACTAATTTAAGAAATCTCATATTTAGTATTTACTGAAAAGTATTCAATTATGTCTGCACCAAAAAGCTCTTTCTTCAACTAAAATGGGAAACTTTTGATGAATGACTTTTAGTATCAGACAGAAAAATCGGTTTGTTTCATCCATAAAATCCTTAATTTTTAAAATTTAAACTATCTTTTTATTAATTCATGCTTACGTGATATGCAACTATGTTTTTATGAAAATTATAACTTTTTTCTTTTCTACTTATAGTGATGAGAAACTGTGAATAGAAAATATAGTTAATGAATCCGGGACATCTTGAGCTTTAAAATTTTATGAAATGGAATAAAAGCGCCATTTCCAAAAGCAGCTTAATATGCATACTTAAAAAATGCATATAAAATTCATAGTCCCTGCTCTTTACAAGTAAAAAGCTTTAGTTCGCGTAAATCTTTACATAGGTTTAAATTGAGTTACTTACACGAAAAATAAAAATCTCTTAAAGTTCTTTTAAAAAGTTGGTTTAGTTTAGAAAGTTAGTTTACTTAGTTTCTGAAATTTTTGAAATTTAGGAACATCAGGGAAAATTGTAAAATTTATATATTGTTAAAAAGAAATCTTATGCAACCACTCCAAATTTAATAATCGTTATTCCATAAAAAAGAATGAATGACGTTTTATGTCAGAAAAATCGTGCTTGGAGAACAGAACATAATTTATATTACGATTAAATCAGTTTCAGAGAAGATTTCAGTTCTCTGTTCTACATTTGCAATTTTTACTACCATTGCAATTCTGTGCCAAATTTCGCTTTCAGTCGCTTGGAAAAAATCACATACGAAATTAAATACAAAGGGTGTCCTAAAATTAACGCAAGACTTTAATTTGCTACCATTCGTGTAGTAATGTATTGGCAATCCTATTAAGAAAACCATTTGACAGCTGATAGTTTAGAGCTAGTAAAAATCTTACACGATAGAACAACTTGTTAATGAAAGATTTGAATTAAATAAACACACACATTTTTTTTCTTTAAATTGTTATATTTTTATGGAATTGTAAAGTACACAGGATAGGGTTATGTGGAATAACAAATAGGGCAAATTGCTTCCATGGCTTCGCAGGCATATACGCAGTTTTTTTGTTGAAATGTTCCATGGCCGCTTTGCATAAATATGGCTGAATTTCGTTGATGCAGCTTTGAATTTCCTCCTTCAATGCATGTGTGGTTGTGCGCTTGTTGGTATAGATCTTTGACTTCAAATAATCCCATAAAAAGAAATCCATTGGTGTTAAATCATACAATTTAGGGAGCCAATTCTTAAATTTTCGAGCTGTGGCCACCAGACTTTCATTACTTTTGAGATACTGTTCAACAGAAAACGCGTGGTTCTGTAGTGCAACGCTCCATTTTTATAAACCCTAAACTAACAGCTGTCAAATAGTTATTTTTAATAGGATTACCAGCACTTTACTACACAAATGGTGCCAAATTAAAATCTTGGGTTAAATTTGGGACACCCTTTGTATAAAGTTCCGTATGTGATTTTGTGATTAAGATTGCAATTTTTTATCAAATTTCGGTTTCAATCGATTGGGAAAGACGCGTCAAAAGCACAAATTCGGTTTCCGCATTCACCACATGCCAGGGATCAATCGACTAAAAAATTAACCAAGGTTCACACGCTAGTTCCATTTAAAATGTTAAATTCCCACCAAAGATTAATATCTCATCCCTATAGTACGCCAATGCCATGCAAGGCGTTCTCTGGAATAACACCTGTATTAGAGAATAAGTCAGAAAGTTTTAGGGAAACTACTCCTGCTGAGTTTGTTCTTAGAACCTTATTTCACTATCCGTTTCCTATTCGTTATGCAGAATCAAAATTCATTTTTTTGGCAATTTTCTTATTACATGTCAGTTCTTTAATATTTATTACAGCAATTTTCTAGTTGACATTAATAATAAAATTAGAAAGTATGATTTTACTATACTTCGGCCTATTATACATCAATATTATTTTACTGTACATTATACATACTATTTTACTAATATCATACGTACTAATTTACTATGCATCATACGTACTATAATTTTATAACTATACATTCCATTTTACTATACATCATACATACTATTATAATACTTACTATTTTGCTATACATTTTGCATACTATAATCATACTATTTTACTATGCGTCATAAGTACTATTATCGTACTATTTTACTATGCACCATACGTACTATTAACATACTTACTATTTTACTATGCATCATTCATACTATTAACATACTTACTATTTTACTATGCATAATTCATACTATTATCATACTACTTTACTATGCATCATACCTACTATTATCATAAATACCATTTTACTATGCATCATACCTACTATTATCATAAATACCATTTTACTATGCATCATACTTATTATTTTACTATACATCGATCTGATTACTGTCTCAAACAAAACAACGAATAATGATGATGGATTCACATTATTGCAACATAATTTTGAAAGCATAACATGACAATTTCAGTTTGCTATTTAAATATTAAAACAAAAACCCTGCACTCCATAAAAAGAATGAGTGCTTCATTCTTAGCATTTTAACATTTTCATCTTAACAAGGATTCATTCATGAATAAATTTAAAAAGCACTTTCTACACTAAAATCATATTTACTATCCCGAATAAAATGTAACATGCATAGCGATTTACGATATGTCACGTTGTTTCACAGTTCTTTCCGAACATATTTTCTACCGGTTGCTCTGACATTCGAAATCTAATTAGACCAGAGTGATGTTTACTGAACCACGAGTTCTTCCTCCCTCTTTCCGTTACAGTTCCCTTTTTTCGTCGGAAGGAACTTTTTATTTATTTTATGCAATGTGAATAAATAATTTTCATAATATATTCGTTTTAAATAAAATAATCTCTCGACACTTTCGTTTTCATATATACGCATATATATTTCTTTTAAATATTGAATATTGGAGAAAATATTCAATATTAAGAAAATTGGATTGGTATGTGTATTGAAATACAGATTTCTTGAAATTCTATTTTTCATAAAACGTTTAGTTGCATTATCTTAGTTCCCTTTGCTTTATGTTCTATTTCCTGAAATGCTTAAAATTTTCTAAATATTTCTAAAGGAAATGAGGTGTTCTTGACAGTGAAACTTTCTAAAATTTCAGCTGTAAATAAAAGGGATTTTTTGCCAAGTATAATTTAACCCTTTGCATTTGGAAAAGTAATTCGATGCATATTTATTCACTTAAGACAAGGACTTGTTCATTGTTCCAAAAAATAAATAAATTTATAATTGTTTTAATTTATATTTACCCGAATTATCTTCAACATTTTTCTCACCATTTTGTAGAAATTTTAGCAAAGTTAAAATTAAACAAATGAAACGTCAAAATGATGCACCGTCTTCAATGGTGAATGATTGTCACCATCCGAGCGCAAAGGGTTAATATCTGAAAGGACATACAGAACGAATGATTTGTTTTAATACTAAAACAGTACAAAAAATTTATTTCTTAAAATATTTGTGTTTTTTTATGTAAAATCGAATATGCGTTGTGATGTGATAGATTTCAAATTCATAGCCATCAATTTATAAGTTTAGGAGAAAAAAAACATTTTGAATAAAATCACTGTAAAATTAGCATTGTATATGGGCATTAGGATTGCATAGATTTAAAAATTACAGTGAACTTATTTTCATTCAAATATACTAATAATAAAAATTTCAAAAAAAAAATCAAGGAATGCAATGTAACTTGAAAATCCAAAAAGTATATGATGTTTTGCATAATAAATAATCTCTAAAAATTCATATAATTGCACAGAAAATATAAAAATATGTTTAATATATATTTTAAACGCTTGTAAATATTGTTATATAAAATTTCACAAGATTGTAATGAATAGAATACGTTCTAAACGTACCGAGACTTAAAGAAAATGCATTTCGAGAAAAAGCAAACAAGCTGTTTTTCTGTCATAAGAGTTCCTGTCAAACTCTTTGTTAAAGAAAAGTTAGAATAAAATTGGGCACCCTTAAAATCCCAACACCCTTAAAATCCTTTCTTTTTTTAAATAAAGAAAAAAAAATTGTTTATTTTCCCTTATCTTGTACATTAAACAAATTCTAGCATTTATTTTTATGCTTATCAAATTGCTCCTCGACCAGATGATTCACAAGGAACGATCGTTTTAACAAATTTGAGCACCCCAGGCTGGAACAAATAGCTTTTCTATCAGAATTGTAATTAAAAATTTGAGCGCCCGAAGAAAATGTCTGTCTAATAATAAAATGACTAAGGAAGCACGGAAAAAAAATAATAATTGTTTCAGTTTAAAGCTTTAAGAGTCTTAAGAACTCTTTGAAACTGATTTTGCCCTTTTGAAACTGATTTGACAACTATCGTCGACCTGATCGTATGCATAATAAACATTAATTGTTGCATTATAAAAAAAATATTTATCTACTTTACTTTACTTATATAATACAAAACAAAACACCATATGTAATATTTAATTTATATAATAAATTATATAAAAACGCTTTGTATTTTTCTGTAATAACACTACATATATTTAATTCTTGAAACTGTTTAATTTATTGATAAAAAAGGTACACACTTTTAATTTACAGTATACTAACTTTTTTTGCCGAACTTTTAATTAACCCGGATTAATGGCTCCTAAAAATTTCAATTAAATATTCTGTGCAGCTATATTTTAATGACTTCTTTTACAAAATGTTTTTGAATTTCAAAATTTGATTGGCACATAATTCACATTGTTTTAGAACTAAAATAGTATACAATTATCAAAATTTGACATTTAAAAATATGTTGTTGAGAGAGTCATTAGGACCGAGTTAGACGAAATATTTAATTGAAAAAGTTAGTTACCATTAATCCCAAGAAAACCAGTTGGTTATCAAATGTGATAGGAATAAGATAATTATTATTTGATGGATATAAAAATGTTTATTTAAATATTTTACAGCATTTATTTATAGCAATTAATCAGTAATTCTGATATGATAAATATCTCCTAAATATCATATTCTAAAGATAAAGCACTTAACCTAAATAACATTAAATTTCAGTCAAGACTATTCTAACGGCGACCTTAAATAATGCTTTGCTTCTTTTTAATATCGAAATGCCTGTTGCTATCTAGTTATAAATCCTAACTATATTTCTACTTTTAATGTTTGGTGCAGTCAAACAGCTCATTGAATAAGATGGCCCTGCCTCCTGGAATACAGGTTATATTTAATTTCAACTGAATCTTTTATGCATAACTTGAAGTTCATCATTTCCATAACAGGCACATTAAATTGTGATAGATATTAAAACCGTATTAGTTTAACCGCTTTACATTAGTTCTGTTTATTATGAACAAGCACGCCTTTACTGTTCTCAAACCCCCAAATATCACTTGGGAAGATATTAAAAACATAGTTCTGATCCTTCAATTGCACGTTGTCTTTCAAGATATTGGAACTTCCCGATTCTTGTGTTAGTTGTGCAAACAAAAACTTTCTTCTTAGCACTTTATGAATTGTATTCTATAACAGTATATGAAAATTACCAAGTTATAATTTGTTGAAATGGTGAAATGGATTTCAGTTCTATTAAAAAAATGAGAAACATTGTTAAAAATTATCTTTAAAAAATATTTTTAATTGTTAACATTTCAGAGAAAGTGGTTAATTTAAGCTAGTTTTATTAAAAAGGCAATTATTTTTATTTAAAAATGGTGTAAATATATGAGTGTACTAAATGTTTTATTGAATCATAGAAATTTTAATTGAATAATCATCAAACTTACTGCATAAATTAAGAAAAATATTCTGTATTAGACACAATATTTCAATGTTTATTCTTGCAACATAATCAGTTGTAATGAAATATTCCTTTCTTTTTAACCTCAATCGTTCAATTCATTTTGCGTAAGAGTCACATGACAAATGTTACAACATATCATTGAGCATATAAAAATGATAGTTTTGGACTGTATTATGTTGGGACGTGTCTTTTTTCCCCAGGATTGCACATAGATCTGCGGGAGGGGATATAAGAATTTAGCTGTGAAATCGAACATTTCTAATTCTATATCTGATCCATTAAAGAGTTTCCATATATATTGTTACGAATCTATAATGATGCTTCCCAGCATAGTTGGTTCCATTATCGGAAAGAATGTTTTACAGTCATCTGTATTGGACGGAGTCTGGGTGTCGCGTCGGAGGTCCCGGAGCTTTACGATAAACTTGGCGAGCATTTGGCGACTTGGCGACGAATTTGGCGACTTTGAACCCGAACATTATACCCGAAACATCGAGAATTTTCCCGATCCGTCCAGTAGGAACCGAGATACGCCTCGAACGTTCCTGATTGGTTGAGAGGCTTCTAGCCCCGCCTCCTGAGACCTATAAAAGGAGGCAGCCGCAGCTGCCAGAGTAGTCGTAGTCGGAAGCGACGGTGAAGAATACTCGGAAGCGACGATTAAGAACTGGTCTTCCAGGAATTAGCGGAGCAGCGACGGAGTCAAGATAGTGCTGAACTAAGCTGTGCGCTACTGTCTGCAGTAGAGTCTTGTTGTATGTTGCACATCTCGGTTGAAGATAATCGTATTCTGTGCTGTATATAGTTGTCGTCTTTGTGCTGTCTTGTGTGTCTTCGTGTAAATAAACGTCGTTTTTTTTTCTACTGCCACCTGCTGATTGAGCGTTCTCCACACCATATAACTCCCACTATCCAAACGAACCCCAGAAATTTCGTAACAATATAATCAAACCCCCATTAAAACTCGTATGAAGGATTAAATATTCTATTAGTATGGTGGGAAAGTTTTGATAAAGGAATTCCATTCCACATGAAATTCCTTTTCACATTCAATGTTGCAATATTATGAATATTCATTACAAATACTCAAATGTTATTTAATGATGAGACGCTAATATACGTATAAATTTTCAATATGTTATGCTTTGAAGTCACATCCATTTTTCCTCCAGCACATACAACTCCAAAAAAATAGCTTGTGTCATGTGAGCTTTGATTGATTTCATTTGCCATTAGCTATATTATTACTATTATAACTATTTTATAATTAGTAAACTATATTATAATAAATAAACTATTTTACATTATGCCTCAAGATTTAATACTCTGTTATTGACAGATTATACCCCAAAATTGCCAGAAACATTCCACAGCAATACGCATTGAAGCAAACTGACGAACTACACTCATTTGAAATGAATCGTAACATTTCTGTTGCAATAGATGTTTGTACCAGCTGCTGGAATTCGAAGAGATTATTAAAGTCTCGCATCGAATGTCAGCACCCATACCAAGCGCACTTCGTCATATCGCGACTTACATGAAATACTGTCACCATTATAATTTACGAGACATCAGGGCGATGCTGCGAAATAATGTCAACGGAATACAAGTTATGTTAATGTATATTCATCGCTCTATGAAACTCCTCATCTTTTCAGTGAATTTAATCTCCTCGTCTGATTGGAATATACTTCGATGGTGCAATCAATAAGGAATAAAAGTATAAACGTGTAGCAGTTGCATTATTCTATATTTTCTTTTTTGGATAATAGATGCCTAATTAGGTACGCATCCCATAGTACAATTGTAATTATAATGAGATGAGATGCTGTTCTGTTAAGGTGCGCGTGTTAATGTCTTGTCTTTTCTTTCGTGTTTGTGTTTGTTTTGTGTGAAATATGATCATTAAAGAAATGCTCATTGTCCCATGTTGGGCGCTAATGTGGTGGAGTGATGATCATTTTGATCCGTGCAGTGTAAGCAGGAGGATGTATGTTTACGAGAACATTTCTTTAATGATCATATTTCACACAAAACAAACACAAACACGAAAGAAAAGACAAGACATTAACACGCGCACCTTAACAGAACAACATCTCATCTCACTGAAATTGCAATCGCAGTGCACCATGGTATCGCCACCTATCATCCAAAAGAGAAGATAGAGTAATGCAACCACTACAAATGCTCATTACTTATAAAAATTCAGTGGTATATATTGAATAATTTATCATGGTTTTTTAATAACAAATCATACTACCTTTTCATAGTTAAGGTTATGAAATAGAGATCGACGCACACGCACAGCCAAACAGCGGTTCCTTCCTGGAGCATTCTTCCTTCGACTTTTATCATTTACTTATTGCTTGTTTTATAAAGAATATTAACGGCTATGCGTATTCAGCCTCTTTCCGCTGATCAATCCATTCAAAAATACAATGCAAATCTGCAACGTTGATGTCAAGACCATATATCAGATGTCAAATGCCTCTGTTTTAAAAATATTTTTAAAAAGATTTGAAGTCTTTGATGGATTAATCAGACATTCGTTTCTGTGATAAGAAATTTATTTCATAAGTCATTACCAAATTTCACCTATTTAGTTTTTTCATTTTTGTATTACTGTTCATGTGCACTAGGATGGAAATAAACAGGTTTACCGTTAATAGATGTGGTCATAATTTGATACACATTTTCAGTTTTGGAGTAAACACTTCATTCACCTAGCTCGTTTAATATTGTGTTTAAAAACAAGCTGATAGATCAAATAAGTTTCATAGACTTGTGGAGATCAAAATATGGAAATTTATCAAAAAAGGTCAAGATCAAAATCGAGAGGTAACACAACAAGGTGATCTTGAGTTCAGCTCAGTTAAGTTATATTAACGTCCCGCTTTCAAGCAACACTTGGCACTCGTAGTTTTGAATCGCGATCAGATGACAAGGACAACACCTGAGTTGGCACCGAGAGATTTAACATGCACTAGACTAGTTTCCACGATGTTTCTTTGGTCTAATAGGGTCTCAAATCTGAAACTCTCCGATTCCGAAGATTCCGAAGTCGAAACCTTACCACCAGGCTACCACGACTCATAGAGTGATCATGAATTCATGGTACAAACTTTAAGGGTTGGCGAAGGTCACTGCAACGATCATTTATTATATATGTATGTGTGGATGCGGTGACGGTTAAACACAAGAAATAAAAGATGAAAGGAAAGGGAATGGAAAGTTTCGGGGTTCAATGAATTGAACATGGTAAACGAGTCCTTTGACTACCCCGATCTCCCGGTTTACACAGTCCCGATTACTTTTTATTTGAATATCCGGAACTTTTGCGCGTTATGCGAAATAGCTAACATCTTTGAACATTTACGCAAACCGTCTCACCAACACAGGTAAACAAGTATTATTGTAAATGGACGCAATTTTGAGCAGTTATTGTAGTTCAGTTTGGTTCAGTTATATTAACCTCCCGTTTTAAAGCAAGACTAAGGTCATTTTGTGACGGACCTTATAATTTTATATCGCGATCAGGTGACGAGGGTGACACCTGAGCTGGCAACCTTCTCTACTCCAAACTTCCGCATCACACCAACGGGAGGACGTTTGGCCCCGACGGATTTAACGTACACCAGGCCTGCTTACATGACGGTTCTTCGGTGGAATTAAGCAGTTATTGTAAACATTGCACTCGCCAACAGAGTAGTTTATATACACTTCGTATTTCTTTTCATCTCTCATTTGCTGTACTTTCACCTATCCTTATCAAATGGGACCATATATTCATATAAAATAAATAATTGTTATAATGCCATGCACCAATTCTTGAAGTTTGTACCATAAACTCGGGACCACCTTTTTGCATTGTTTTTTTTTAAATCTATTCTTTTGAATAAAGTACAACGTTAAAAACCGAAAGTTGAAACAATAGCGCAACATTATGGAAAAAACAAGCTTTATCATTTGTAAAATATGTATTTATGAAAAAATGGAATACTTGTTTATCCCTAAATTCATTATAATTTCCTCCATCAGATGATGAAATAATCATTTTTTGTCTTATGAGGATTATCTTATTAATTAACTAAAAAAAAAACTAGTATCTTGTTTATTAGAAACACGCAACTACTTTCTCCTAATCTCCCTTTAATTAGTGCTGTAAATGTGAAATCTTCGCTTTAAAACGTCTTGTTTCTCCTTACACAATACTAATTAATGAACGGAGACGTTCTCCTTAATAAAAATTTAAGTTTTAGTTCTAAATAAAGGGGATTTTTAATTATAATTTAATACCTGACTGAAATTTCAGGACATGTGGAATTAATGGTTTATATTAATTATAAATCAGTAGAAAAATATTTGTTTCTTAAAGTATTTATTTTTAAAGGGAAACCGAATATATATAGCGATATGGTAGTTTTCAAGTTCCTAATCACAAATTGGCACGCTCAGAAAAAATAATTCTGATTAAAATCACATCAAAATTAGCTTAATATATGAGCAAAGTTTTAATAATTACACTGGGCTTATTTTCAATTAGTTATGTTAATAATCAAAATTTTTAAAAACATGAACGTTGAACGAAAAATGAATATCCCTTAACTTCAAAATCTAAAAAAATATTTGATTTTTGTATGATAAATTGCTTCGAAAGATTTATATTATTGCACAGGGGGAAAAAAATTGAAATCTGCCATCGCAAATTTCAAGTTATCATTTAAGGACTTTATTATTTTTAAGTCGTTGTTTATCTTAATTAATTTAAGTCATTAACCAATTTAAACCGATTTGGAACAATCACGTGACTATCAGATTACGCATGCGTCGATTTAGAAAACAATGGATTTTTTTTCCATCACAAACACGTTCAAGTTCCAAAACTTTTTTTTTTTTTTTTTTTTGCCAGCTAGAAAAATTGAATATTAAAAAAAAATTGCATACATAAACTTTCGATGCCTCCATTCGCTATTTTGCATTCATTCCCATTTTCTTCTCTTTGCTTCTTCGGGCGATAATTTCTTACGACCTTACCCTTTATTGGCCAGACAGGAGAATCGGGCACATAGCGGACATTCGCGTTAAGTTGTAACTTTTGTTTGTGATAAATCGCCAAATATGACAACGTTCTTTATCATTTTCTAATGACCCTGAAAGCGAAAAATTTATGCCGCAAATTCACAAATCGCCAATTTTCTGTCCGTGCATTTTGTAGCCTTTGTTTTTCAAAAACCCTCAGACCAAAACAACAGCATATTCTCACCTGATAATATATATAACAATTGCGTAATTCTATCAGATATTGCTGTACAATATTTAAAACGAATAGAATGAGTTTTAAACAAACCGAAATTTCAAGAAAACGTGTTTCGAGGAAAATAAGAAAGAAAAAAAAAAAACTCTTTCTATTATAAGAGTTCCTGTCAGATTCATTTTTAAAGGATAATTTATAAATTTTGGATTTTTTAAATCTATACCATTCATACATTTCAGTAACCAGTGGAATGCCCCCAATTTTATTAGACTAAAATTGAAAAATCAATTTTTTGAAGGCACAAATGTTTCCAGTTCCTTATTATCAATCATTACATTATTGCAAGACATTATTCCATCAGTTAGAATCAGGTTTGAATGCTCGTTTCTATTTTGTGCTATTACAACAAAGAATTATAACGAAATGAAATGCTAGACTGAATGTTTGTCACTTTTTTTTCCGGTTATGCAAGTAACGGAGTATCAGAAAAATCATAAAAGCGTCTTTCTTTACCTTGAGCAAGACTGATTCACTGAGCTTTTCTCTGTTGATTATTTTGACGGCTACTTTCTTTCCTGTCACGCAGTGCACTCCCAGCTTCACCAAACCTAGAAAAGAAAGATTAAGGAAGATTAGACGTTAGGAAAATAAGTAAAAAAATATTATTATCATGGTATAACAAATTAATATACAATTATGGTAGTTTCTCAAAAAATAATTTGGTTTGACAGAAGAATCGTTAGGAATGTTTTTCCCTCGTATTTACCGCAGATTTACGAAATATAGTGCGTTTATCGATTCGCAGCATAGTAAGAAGAAAAAAAAAAGCGGGAGCCATCTCCTCAAAAGTGTCTCGCATCCATTCTAATAAAGAGGAATTTTTGTTTCAGACGCGTTTTTCTCAATCGATCGAAACAAAAATTTCACATTCGACATTTTTAAGTTATTGCGCTTTTGAGTTTGAACTGTTAACATATATCTCAATTACTATTTTATATTACATATTTCTCAAGTACAGACCGACAGACGATCAACCGATTATTGGATTTGGCCTAAAATTTGATAAGTATCTACTTTATGGACACTTAATCTGAGTAATCAAAGGATAACAATCAAATGTAAACAAACTGCTATATGAATTTCCAGACTGTATCATTGAACGCTTCTAACAGTTTGTCATAAAAAGTTCTGTTCAACTTTTAGACTATGTATATCACATGATGCATTATACAATTTGTAGATATTTTCTAGCATGTAAGCATTGTCAAAATTAATATACTTTTGGTTTAATTTAGCTATATTAACGCCCCGTTTTAAAGCAACACTAAAGGTATTTTGGGAAGGACGTCGTCATTTTGAACCACGGTCAAATGATGAGGGCGACACCTAAGCTGGGTACCCTCCTCTCCAAACTTCCACACCACACCAGTGGGAGGACGTTTGATCCCGACGGACTTAACGTGCACCAAACCCAATAGCACGACGGTTCTTCAGTAGAATCCGATCTCGAACCTGAAACCTTACCACCAGGACCAGTATTCTGTCCGCATCCAATACTTGAATTCTTACTTGTTATTCATAATCAGAGTCTCCCCAAAACTTCCTCGCACACTCTCTAATAAAGATGTTATTCTCCATCCCTTGTAAAAAAAAATTGAGACATTATGTGCCTAATGTAAGGAAACGACACCTTGCATGACATTTCTGTATGATGATTAAAAAATATTGACCTTTGGCGTTCATCTAGCATTTTTACTGAATCTACTGTGTGATCTCTGGCGTGGTTTTTGGCGATTAATCCCCGGCACGCGGTGAATAATATCTGGAAAATCGAATTCATATTTTAGATTTGTTTTTCCCAACCCTTAAAAACTAAAATTTGACACACAACTGCCATTGTGGCTACAAAATCATGCACCAAATTTTATATATTTAAATAATTGCACTTTTAAGTTTTAGTGCTTGCATGCTTCCAAAAATACAGAGTGACAGACATATAACCCTTCGTTGGATTTGCCTCAAAATTTGATAGATGCTAAATCTTGGCTCCAATTTTATATTTCTAGTTCTCTCTGTTTTGTAGTTATCGTGTTAACTATATTCAAACAACCCGACAGATAGACAGAAATCCTCTGATTAAATTTTGCTCAAAATTCGATAGGCGTCAACAACATAAATGTTAAAATTTAGTGTAAAGATATTATACCAAATTTTGTTCAAAATTCAAAGAATTTTCGATTTATTTTTGTCACAGACAGACCGAATACCAAAAATGTGTTTTTCGAACTCAGGAAGGTCTAAAACGAGAATATTCGTCAAAATCTCGTGTTCGAAATCTCTGAGGACTACAAATATGCGAGAAAGTAATGAAACAAACTAGCCATTATTTACGATCGCGTCCACAATAAAATAAAATAGCCATCATTAAAGAATCACTTCTACAATAAAACAAAAAGCTGTTATTTATGATCGACGTAAACGGTACACACATATTTTCTTGCCACGTAACATTTATAATCTATTCACACGGTATACTTTTTGTTCCTTTCCCCACTTCATAATCTGCGCGGCATTTGAGAGCTGTCACTGGGGTGAACGCAATTAAATAATCGCGGCCATGTGTTCCAAACACACGGATCATTTTATTGGATCCTTATCGTTAAATTAATTAGTCTCGTTCTCAACGGCGCGTGTTAACGGTTCCGCTCTGCTGCGTAATTAGATAGAACCATTCAAGAAATGCTCCCGGCCGCTTAATTTGTTTGCGAGATCTCATTATGCGCGAATATCACTCGCAGCGAACGTTACATCATAAGTGAGTAACTGATTCGCAGCATCGGCGCTGAAGAGACATAATGATGGGAATAAGCTTGATAGATGCGGGTTGGAGAGCCATAAAATGAGAAAAATACCGAAATAACCTAGAATTACATTAAGAAGGGATGGATGGAATCGCTTAGATCAGCATGCCGTTTCTGAAGCCACAAAAGTGTTGCTTTGGATTGAGTTTGAGTGAGCCCTTTTGAACCATGGTCAGGTGACAAGATGACCCTTTCCTTTATCACTAATTCTCAAAAATGTGTCGTAATGACTTCAGATTCCGAACGATCTCAAAACTCACAGACATAAGAATAATGTCCGAAACACTATTTCAAAAGCAAGTGAAATCTCCTTAGCTCTCAAAAGCAACAATCATATTCATAAGCTATCGCTATATTAAAAAGGACTCCCATTTGCTAATTTGAAGGATGTGTCACGGAGTTCTTGTACTCGAAGCTCCTAAACTCCAGACATAACAGATGATATGAGAATTGACATGGCATTGGGATTATTATCAAGTGGTTCCGCATTATAAAGATGACCGGCAGCTACAGTGAGCAGTAAAGAAATATTAATATAATTCAGCAACGGATTGTAAAATCCTCCGAAATTTTTGCGCATGCGTTAGGATGGGTTTAATTCGTCAAACTTGGGGTGAAAGGAAACATGAAAGGAGGGGATGTTTACATTTGCTAGTATGTAATAAGGAAAATCCAAGGTCAAAGGGAGTACCGGAAATGCACTCAGCGTTCCGCGTCTCACCCCTTAATGAGATGGAGTCGTCGAAATGGGGTCGTCTCAGAATCCGTTGACGAACTATAATATATATATATTATATTATATATATATATATATATATATATATATATATATATATATATATATATATATATATATATATAAAACAAAAAGCAGCTTTTTCATGTTAGTAGGTCCTTTTCAGCAAAATCTGTCCAGAGTCGGCGTGATAGAGCAAAAATTAGACTTTATAAATAGATAAGATGACAAGGTAAAGAGTAACATGTTTCTTTAATGGCTATTGCGAGGATTTCTACAAAAAAATGAAGGAAATGTATAAAGTTCTTCCTTTATTATAGTCGTTCCCTTTGATGAAACTCAGTGCACACATGTCTGTTTACTTTGTTTATAAAAATGATTCACTGTTAAAAATTAATTGAAAAGAAATATTATGAACAAAACACCCTGTCCCACCGAAGTGCACATCCAATTAAATTTGACATCTCGCCAGTGATATTAATAAAGAAACTATATTCTTGGCAAAATAGATATCATTAAGGGAATCTCACATGCCAAGAACTCACAGACAATTGTCTAAATGTTAACAATACACAGTTACGCGTTTTCACCACCATTTTTGTGTCATAGGATAACAACGAACCTGGATATTATACGGGAAAACTTCACGTCTTCGTACTCCAGGTGGCCGCAAGTAGAGTACTGAGGAGGAGAAAACTCATAGCAATACAAACTGAAATAGTGTGACAATATTTGCTGTCGCGTGAAAAACAGAGTGATTCGAAACAAATACATCCATAAAATAATTGGAGTTTCATTCTAAGCAATGATAGGATAAAAATTTGAGCACAAAGCTAAAGAATTCTTAAAGTTCTATTTACTCATTATTTATGTGACTACTCAAATGGGCAATATTTAAGTGTATTACAACGTGTTGTTACTTTTCAATAAATTTCAGCAGGGTTCTTGAAGACAGCACATTTATTAGACATAGAAAACGAAAAGAAAAGAACACAAGATATTGACAATTACGCACACAGCATCATGTTAAACAGTTCGCGGAAGGAATGGCGCCGGAACGAAGCAAAAGCGTAATCACACAGATATTCCTACGCCAGAAAAATAGTCCTCTCGCTTCATCCCAACAGAAAGTGAAGTATATGCACAGTCATTGATATATATTTGATGGTCATATGAATGCTTTGCATGTGTCTATGGTTATCTAAATCTTCCGAAATTATTTCTTGAATCTTCATTTCATTGGGAAGCGCCATACCTTCTATAATAGCATTCTCTTTCTGTGTAACAGAGAAAAAACTGAAGGTATCCACAGGAAATGCTTCTTCTTTCAATTAATTTAGAAAAACAAGTTTAAATTTAAGGGAAAAAATCATAAATGAAGAAGAGATGAAGCGGTTTATTCAGTTTAAAATCTTTAATAGCTTAATATTCTTTATTCGATGCGCATACGGAAGGGTATATCGGTGGTTATCGAAATAATGGTAACAACACCAAAGAATAAAAAAATCTTTATCAGTAAGGAGTATAAGTATCTTTATTGATAATAAAGCTTGGAATCCCCAGGGAATCGAATCATGCTAGGGCTGAATAGTGTTTAGAGAAATATTGCGTGGAGACATCGTGGAAGTTCCGAGAGAAATGCCGGTGGAGAATACCAATTCCGAATTGAACGCTCTAAATTAAACGAAAACCTTACGATGATATTGAATTTGGAGGAGTGCGGACCAAGATGCATGTTTCTCTTCATTTTCGTGTTCATCAAACTAGATTGGACAAGTCCCGCAGCATGAATAGGAAAATTCCCTCTTCAGCAGGAAACAAATTTACATCACAGGATGGACTTGCTCAGATAAAACTTATCTATATTTCTCAACAGTTATCCTTCCTTCCAAGGTTACGATTACGATCAGAAAATTACGACACGATGAGTCATACCATGACAGATCCATGCCCATGCCGGAAAATTGGAAGGAGACAATCACAATTATACTCCTTCAAACGTGTACCCACCCTGTTGTGTGGAAAAGTGTGAAAGGTGATTCATCTGACTGTCTTCCACTCATCTATCGACCAGGTTTTGTGGCAATGGCACCACTGTAAAGGACGATTGGTATTAACATTGGGAACAAGTGGTTTGGGAATTGCTGCTCTGCCGTAAATGTTCTGCTTATGAATGTGCCTCCTAAGAGAAACAAAAGAGAATCCAGATGCTCTTGAGTTCTGCGGTTATTTTGACAGCCGTTGTTTCTTTTCAGACATTACAATCTGCTTTAATGACTGTCGGATTTTTTCACTCAACCTCTTTTTTTTTTCCACTATTTTGATTTGCCGAGCTTCTCTTGCCATGCTTTTTGTATATTGTCATGAATTTTGACCCCGTACTTTTAAAACGCTTAAAATCTGGGATGTTTCGATCACAGTTGCAACAACTGGTCAATTTCCTACAATTTGGATTCTTTTTTCTTTTGGTCTGACATTTTATGCATTCTGACAAAACTCAACATGTATACAACTTCGCTAAAACCACCTCATACTACTATGATATATAGTTTTTATGTAAATAAAAACTGGAAACTAGGAATATGCTGTAATTCTTACAAAGCTCCTTCCTAAATGTCACTTTTATTCACACGTTTCAATTATTTTGATAAACGTTTGCATATTTTGCTGCACAACTTATGTCTAATTTTAACATATTTTCGAAGTTTATAAATATTGACAATACCTTTCATGATTAAATGAAACTCAAAGGGAATTTCACTGTTCATCGCTTAAATATTCAGTTTTTAATGTAGCCTCTTCAAAAATATCGATTTATATTTTTATATTCTCCATTTCATTCGACAGAGCGCATCCAAATGAGAACACATAAATTACTTACATTCGATCATAATTAGAATTTTCTTGGCGTTATTAGCTGTTCGCATATTTCATTTGTACATTGTGATACATGGGATCCAAACACAGCACCTACCTACATAATTCAAGGCTTAATATAATTCGCTAATTAACTGAGAGTTTTCAGAAGGTTACCCTTTGAGTTTCAGACATAGAAGCATGTGCATTATATATTCGTATCAATTTAATCTACTCGTTTATGAAACTAGATTATCAGGCCATCAGGATGTAGTGGATCCACTGAAAGTGCTATTGTAGCAAAGGCTACAAATTAAGCTACAACAGTGCTCTTAGAAATGGATATGCTCCGGCAGAGGCCTTATTAATTCCAAGTGAGTCAGTTGATAAAGATCGTTTTTGAAGAGATTGTACAAAACATACCCGAATCATTCATATGGCTTCAGCTTAACTTTAATTAAATCAATTCACGTAAATTATGCCCATTTGATTTACCATATCTAATCCATAGTTATTCTTGTAAGAGAGCAGCAGGAGTGGTCTCTGCAAAACTTTCTCGCATGCTCTGTAATAATTGTTTTATTCCGACTTCGAACAAAATATTTGGAACTTTGATAATAGAGAAAACGTCTTACATGGCATTAACGCACAACAGGTACAAAATAGTAACATTTAGCGTGAATTTAGCAGTTTTACTGAATCTATCGTGTGATCTCTTGCCGGTATTTTTTTTTTTTTTTTTTGACGATTGATTCTTGACATTCAGTAAATAATATCCAAAACTGAATTTTGTTTTAGACACAATTTTCCGAACCGACTGAAACAAAATTTAACACTGCGCTGTATTTGCAGTCACAAAATCACATACAAAAATTGATATACTTAAGTCACTGTGTTTTTGAGCTTTCAAATTTACATGCTTCTGAAAATACAGACCGACAGCCGGTCAGCTCTTGTTAGAATTGGCTGAAAATTCAATAAATGTCTACAATGTAGATATTATATCCGTGTACAGAATTTTATGCATCTTACTCTTTTTAGTAATTATCGTATTAAATATATATCTGAACATCCGGATATACAGTCTTCTTCTACATTGATTTTGCTGAAAATTTGATAGAAATCTAGAAACTAGGAGTAAAGAACATATACCAGTTTTCATCCGTCTATCTTGAGGTATTTATGAGTTATCTTTGTTATAGACAAACGATCAAATCAGACAGGCATAATGTGAAAAATATTTTTTTCGAACATGCAGTTCTAAAACATAGAGATTCGTCGAAATTTCAAGTTCGAAGTTTTTGACGATTACAATATTTTTTCCTACTTCGTATACGAAAAAGTAATAATATACCGATTGATAGATAGTTATAGTCTTTAATAGGTTTTTGATCTACGAATCTAAAGATAAAAATGCACATCGATTCCTTCCATTTTTCTCAATGCCTTTATAAGTTACTTTGTTCATATGCAGACGGACAAACAGATGCCTCATTGGCATACTATCTGGCATTGTCATACGTCGAATACGAGAAAATAAAAAGGAGAGCATTGAAGTGTCCCTTAACTCCACATTCAACCAGAGACGATGAGGTTCTATAGAAATACTTCTGATGATGGGAGGCATTTGGGGTTGCAGGAATGGAGGCGTGACGGGCGTCTTTATCTTCGAGGGAGCCTTAACACCCCGGAAGAACACCCCCATAGCCCGCAGTGTTGATTTTCCCACGAACACAAACATCCCCTGCCTCCGCGGGTAATTGCTCGCCTCCTTCGAGGACTGAAATTGGAAATTCTCGGCATATGTATGCTCTATTTAATAGGAGAGGGTTGCTTCCATTAAACCTTTCGCGGATAGGGGGATATGTGGTCACCGCAGGGTGATGAATTCTGCGGTTATTGGTTTGGGCCACCCCTTCTCATTCTTAGAATGTGTCAATATGAATTTTATTCTATTCGATCTCACATTATTTTATAAAGTATCGTTTGCGACTCTATTTAAAACTTTCCTGAAAATTATAAGAAAAAGTGTTTGAAAAAAATCTGATGTGAATCTTAAAAAGATTCAGAATCATAATGGGATGCATACTTGTATGCATATTTATATATATATATATATATATATATATATATATATATATATATATATATATATATATATATATATATATATATATATATATATATATATATATTATTTTAGAACCATAAAAGTATAACTTTTAACTTTTTTATAAATGAATTTATGATTATCAACATCTTCTGATCAAGTTATTTATGTTTTTGTTACCACTAAATTTTTAAATAGCAATGAATAAATTTTTCGTAGAGATGCGTGCCACTTTCTTTACTATTATTCGAGAGTTCATTGTGTTAAACAAGATGGTTCTCATACACATAATGGCCTATGAACAGCACTGTTCAAAGTACACATTGATATATAAGTTTTTATTTAATTTTTAACTGTTGTGACGTCTCTTACGAGCAAATAATAGTCGACAACCTTTTAGTGCAATATGTTTTAATAAGTAATTGCACAAATCACAGGTACACATATATAAAAGATATAAAGTTATAAGGGTCGTTTGTTAACAGTTTTCTGAGGCCATATTTCACGAAACACATCACACACACATCGTCTTACCACATAATACCACTCATCATCACGTCACTCCATCACAGCTTCTCTCGTTCTGGCTTTTTTTTTTTTTTTGAGTTCGTACATAGAGGGCGCTAGTCAGTACACTGCCATTAGAGATCTCCATCTTTCATTTTCCCCCTTCCTTTGTAATCTTAAGTATTGTAATTAGCAAAAATTTGAATTGGAGTTTTTCACGAATCTCCACATTTGAAACACTTCTGAGTTCAAGGAATGCAATTTTTGGAAATATCTGTCCATATGTAACAAATACAACTCAAAAAAGGCTTTGAACTACGCGTTGAAATGTTGTGTAGGTCTTTACCCTAAATTTATAGATGCTTATCAAATTTGTGAAGATCCATTCAAGGAAAGTCCGTCTGTCCAGTTGATCGAACTTAACTTAATATGATAAATACAAAACGAGCATCTATTATGTAGACAGCTATCAAATTTTGAGCCAAATCTAACAAGAGGTTGAGCGTCTGTCTGTCTGTATTTTCAGAAATATATAAAGGTGATAAATGAAAAACATGAAGACTTAAATATATTAAATTTGGTATGTAATTCGGTGACTGCAATTGTTGTTCTGTGTCGAATTTGGGTTTAAATCGGATGGGAAAAAAAGTGTCTAAAACACAAATTTACCATTATTAGTGAGTATGCAAGTAAGATTTGGGGGGGGGGGACACTCCTGCTGGTTCTATATAGAAAATTTACCACGCATGAAAAGTCAAGCTGCGAAATATTATAATCATTCATAAAATTTTTCTACGAGTAAGAGTATATAGGAAATATCTTAAGGTACGGATTACATTTACATAGAAGTTATAAAGAACTGGCTTTTTATTAAAATGTGTTCGTGGTTCACACTAGGAAAGCAAATTATTTTAAATCTTTGAGCTGAAATGAAGAGTCCAGCATACCATGAATTTCTTGATCAAAAGAACAATGACGAGCTGAAATCAAAAATTATTGAAAATTGATGCTATTCTTGAAAAGTTTTTTTATTTTAAAATATACCAATCCGTTTCTATATTAATCCCTCCTCTTAAACGTTAGAAAATTAAATTGTCTGTCTGAGCAATGTTGACTGAAAACAAATGGCAATTCAAGGCACTAAGAAAGAAAACAGGGCACCTTAAATAATCTAAATCCAGCTACAAAGTCGAAAATAACTTCGCACTGTGTCAAGTTACTGCCATTTCTTAGCAACCAGCCATCCTCATTAACTTAATTTACATCATCACTTATAAAAAGTACCAACACTGAAATTCACGATACAATGTATTGAAATCGAACTGTAACTATATGAATGCGAACAGCTAAATATGAATCTATAAAATTAAAATATTTAATCACAACACATTATATCTATACCCAATGTAACCAGCGGGAGTGGTCTCCGCAAAACTTTCTCACATACTTTCTAATAGAGATGTTATTCCATAGAATGTTTTACATGGCAATGGCGAACAACAGTCATTAGCGAAATATTAACCTTGAGCCAGAAATCTCCAGTTTTACTGAATCTATCGTGTGATCTCGAGAGAAATTTTTGTGGATTAATTCCTGGCATGCGATAATAATATTAGAAAACTGAATTTGTGTTTTAGATGCATTTTTCCTAACCGACTGAAACCAAACTGCAACTGCAACTGTAATCGCAAAATCTCATGACGAATAGGATATCATTTAAGCCATTGCGTTTACATGCTTCTGAAAGTACAGACCACCAGACGGACCCCTTCTTGCTGTATTTGACTCAAAATTCGCCACGTGTCTGCACTATAGATGTTAAATCAAATGACAAATTTTATCTATTTGGCTCTCTTCGTTTTTGAGTTATAACTGATAACTGCTAATTGATATTCAAACAATCGGACAGACAGACTTCCTCTAAACAGATTTTGCTAAAATTTGTTAGAAATTTGAAAATTTTGTGCAGAAACAATATATTAATTTTATCCATTCAGCTCTAAGCGTTTCTGATTTATATTTGTCGCAAATAGATCGACAAACATTATCGGAAAACGAGTTTTTCATATTCGAGGAGCTCTTAAACGTGGACATTCGTCAAAATCTCGAGTTCGAATTTTTTGACGATTTTGATAATGCCAATTTTAATATACTTCACATACGAGAAAGCAAAACGGTTTGCAAGTTTTTTTGTTGAGCTCTTCTTTGACCCTTTCGTACGAAACTGAATTATGAATTATTTTGTTGTCATGAAATTCATTAGAGTCTGTCCACCACCACCACCATAAAATTTCAAAAATATGACATTCATTGAACTCTTAGGTGAGGTCATAAATTCTGTGTTATATTCTGTGTGATAGAAAATTTGTTTTCTGCTAACGGTCGTTATGGAGAAACGCGTTACTCAACTTTAACGATAACCCACTTCAATTTGAAGAGTTAACTCATCTTAATATCTGAAACACATCCATTAGTTAAATAATAGCATACCTTTGACAGCATTTAAGATGAATTTAGTTTTATTGTTCAAAGGCAAGTCTACTTTAATCTTAGATCACTTCATCCTAATCCTGGTGTAAAGTATTGTTTCACACTGCCGTACCCTGGATTTTGAGAAGGCAACAATTTAAGACAGTTGATTTTAACAAATAAAAATTTTTTGAAAGGCATACATTTCCTTAAAATTCAACACATTTTATTGATTTGGGATCTTTAGATTAAACAAAATCACTTCCAATTTTAAAACTAATCTTCGATGAATTAATATAAGCAGTGGAGTTCATAAATGCAACAATCTCCAATATTTGACCATTAGTCGTTTGTTAATCAACTAAATGAGAGACGACTTTAGAATAACAAATTATATTTAGTGGTAATTAATAGTCTTATTATTGTCTTATTATCTTTTGAAACTGGTAAAATGCAGATATTATCTGCTACACTTTCTTTTGTGATTCATTTTTGCTCCCCCTTCCTTTTTTTTCTCTTAAGTCCCATTGAGTGAGAAAATACTATGACATATTTTAATCTTCAAGTTTAGATAACTTCAATAGAATGGAATAGTACAGTAAAACGTCTTTTGCAATATGACTTGGATATCAGTGACAACTTCAGTATTGTTAAAAAAAATGGCTAATTCATTGAATATCATAAAGTCCAGTTTGAACAGCACATTCAATTGTTTTTTTCACGCCAATACTAATCAATTCATTTCTCTGAACCAGCTTGGATAGACTTCGACAACTACCTTTCTGCACAAAAAGTAAGTAAACATCAAAAACGCAGACTTTCAAAGAAACTCACTTTCTAAATCCCGCAACGTAAAAACAATTAACAATTCTTCGCTAATTGGATTTCCAAAAACATTTTAATTTCATTTTATTTATCTGCTCATGGTACGTAGACGTATTCCAATGACCATCTAAAATAATAAATATATGTAGTATATATACATACGTATTCTGATTGACCAGCAGGGTAATATATCAGTAAAGAGCCACATGCATCAAAACCATATCGAAAACAATCTGTTGTGGCTTTCTTCAAAAGCGAGAAAAAAAGGAATGAAACAGAGAATCTTCTTTCAACCACTCACAACATAAAGGCAACTCATCGATAAATTCCTTAGAGTCTATCTACAAAGAAAAAAATTGAGAACAGAGTTGCGGCGGACCAACTCAAACTGCAAGATCTCTTCAATGTCTTTCATGTTCATTCTAACATCTTCCCAATCGAATCAGCCAGTCGACAAGTTCTCCAGCAACCAATAAAAATCAAGTACAACACATCGTTTCTTGGCTTACGGAGGCCCCGCACGTCGGCAAACGGCTACTCATCACTAAAAACGATCGCCGCATCGAAGATGGTCCTCGCTTTCTTCTCTCTTATCGAGGGTTCGTTATGAAGCAGTCGCCATCTTGTATGGGTCCAGGCCAGACACGTTTACGATCCACTAAAGACGCGGAAAGGTTTGGGTTCGCCTGGCTCGTAAAAATGCGCCCGCTTTTGTGCGTCGCGTTTTATGAGATCCTTCTGAAGAAGTCAGGGGTCGAAGAAATAGGGGTGATGCTGGAAAAATATAGTAGCTTTTATTTCGGGAAAATCTGATAAGAAATACCGACGTGGTATTGTATATGTCTCCGTTTCGACGCTGTAGATGGTTACTTTCTCGTACAGATGCATGCAAAAAAGAAAGCATTGGCATTCCTATCACTACATTTTGAACAAATTTCCAATCTTCATATCTGTACGCAAAATCAATTGTCTTAATTTGAATTAAATCCACCAACGGATTAAATGTTTGTTGATGCATGGGAAATAAATAAATCAAAAGGTAAAAAAGGCATTGAGATGAATTTTAGAATTCAATCTTTACACAAAAATTGCAGGTATGTATCGGATTTTGTTTGCAAATCTTTCAAAAAGATGCACTGCCAATCTGCTTGTCAACTGTTGTTGTTGTTGTTTCTTATGGCACTTGCCATGAACAAGCCCGCTGTTACGAAGACAGTGATTTAAGCCGGTGGGGGAGCGTCTCTTGTTTTTTTAGCAGCGCCAACCAGGGCCAAGAGTACGACTTTGCTACTCACGCATCACTCATTCGCTTGCACAACCCCTTTTTACAGGAGGGCACATTCACACATCTCACAGATAGAACAGAGGAAGAACAACTATGCCCGAACCGGGACTCGAACCCAGATCGCCCATATCACGGAGAAGACGCGCCACCCCTATGCCAGGACTAAGCTTGTCAATTAATCTAAAGAGGTTATAGAGACTTAAACATTCAACTTTCTAAATAATTAGTTCATTGGCCTCACCATCAAAACAACAGATCTGTATTAAATTGCCAATTAAATCAGTCAAAAAGAAGGGGGGAGGAAGAATGCTTAATAGATTGACTGCCCAATACGTCTAAGCTAAGATAAGCACGAAATGAGCAACCCAAAATATGGTGCTTCCGTTGGTAAAATTTTGTTTAGTTCCATTGTTAAATTTTTACATAATATTGAATCTCTAGTTTTTCTTGTTTGAAGTCTGCTTCTGCTGCGATGTATAAATCCTCGAATTCTTTCTGCACATTCATTTTTTAAAGCGTTTCAACTTAATTTGTAAAATAAAATTCATATATGTTAAATAAAATTTTTAATCGAGTTTTCGATTACTTCCTTATGTTCCATAATTCTTAAATTCTGTGTAGTTATTAGATCATGATGAAAATAAAATATTTTCATAATTTTAGAACTCTTAATTCCTCTTTCAGCTAAAAATTTATTCTGAAAAACAGGAAGCTATCTAGAAATCAAATTTAAAAATATTAATTTTTAGATTCTTTACTATTTGTTACTTTAAATTATAAAATACAATACGATCAAAAAGGAGAAAATTATTTAAATAATTTTCTTCTATATTAGTACAATAAAAAGTCGGAAATAATATTTTTTCAAATCGAAAATCAAGCAATATTATAAAGAAAGCAAATCACACTGCGATCATAAAAAAAGAAATTGTTGCATATTCAATAAAAATTAAAATGCAGCTTAAATGTGATTAAGATATATTTTAATCACCATTTTTTATCAGAATATTTCTATTAGAATCTTACTCTTTCATGGTCTTGTTTTAAAATTTACGCCCTCGAAACCTATATTATTGATAAAAAATACTATTTAAAATAAGAAATAATAAACATGATAAAAAAGAATAATTAAAGAATTCATTTTCAAAATACGAAAATTAAATTTCTCTTTAGAATAGGAAATTTATACTTATTAATATTCATTAAAATATTCAAAATTCTAGTAGATTATTAAGTACATAGATTAAACAAAAATAGAAAATTTATTCTTATAAACTTAGGATATAAAAACAAAGTTATTTGCATCAAATAAATTTTATATAATTCTTTAAAATACAGATAGAAACATAAACCTATCGACACGACCTAATGATTCATGTATGATGTTGTAGTGCTAGCTGAAGCGCGTTCGATTCCAGGAAAGGCTAAGATGTTTCCCGCCTTTTTCTTCTTTTTTAAGAAGAATTTCTTTAGAAAAAAAAACTTAAAAGTAGAATACATTTTTTTTTCCTTTGTAAAAATATTTCCTGCAAAAAAGCGCTTTTATCAGTATATTTAAAAAGAAAAAAAATATCAAAAATATTAAGGTCAAAATAAAAATCGTAAAATTAGTGAGGCGCAAAAAATAGTAGGAGTAGAATATTAAGGCATGATGAATATCATAGGATATAACGTATTCCTAAATATTCATGACATAAAAATGAGAAAACAAATGAATTTGCATCGAAATCCAAATCCTAGATTCTAAATCAATTTATATAACAGAGTATTTTAATTTCAATATCATGCGGGAAATATATATAAAAACTGAAGAAGAAAAAACTCCATCAGAAGCTCAGAATTAAATCGCTTGATTAGAATTAAACACAAATAAAGATATATTTTAATACAAATAAAAACTAATATAATCTTTAGAAATCAGAATTTAACAAAAAAAAAAATGCAGGTAAACAAACATTTGATGATCATCATTAACCGATTCCAAAACTGAAATCAATTGCATCAAGACTTGCAAATGGAAAAGAATTCGAAGCAAGAAATAACTTTTCAAATAAATAACATCTTCAGAAAAGCGAGGGAATATGAAATCAATAATCAAGAACGGACCGTTTATTTAAACTCAGAGATGGTTGCTATGGAAACCACAGAGGACTTCCAACTGTCAACACTTCTCCATCCATTGAGCATTTCAGATGAAGAAAACTCAACTGAAAAGTAGGAAATAGATGTTCATTCAACAGAAGGCAACTTCTTCGAATATTTTTCAAATTCGTTAAATTCTTTCGCCTCGCTCATTTTGACTGAAATGTTTTTATAAAAAGTTACTTATTCTTAAGAGTATATTTATTTGTATTCAATTTGAAATCTAAAGTAATCCATTAAATGTCAAACTGAAACAGATTTGTTATTATTTGAAAGAAAAATTATCGAATCACTCAACAATTTTTTGAATGTCAGTATTATTACACATCTACATCAGCTGCAACTTGAATTTAAGTTGAAAACAAAATTCGACTTTGATATATCACGCCTTTAAAAAAAATAATTCATAGATTTAACTTTTATAAATAAACGGATTTAAGTCAGATCTTTTGTGAATTCGATGATTTAAAAGCTATTTGAACACCAGAAATACGATTTAAAAATGAATATAGAGAATTTATTTTCCAATACAAATAAAACGGATGAAATAATTATAAACAAATACTTCACAAAAAGCAATGTAATATATAAAAATAATTTATATGCCAATATACATTATCAGAACATTGAAATATTATTGAATTTTAATAAAAACTGAGCAAAGACTTTTCCCTTTGTTATAATGTGTAGTGAAAACAATCGCATTTACAAACCGACAGGAGGGTGTCCCAAAATTTTCTCCCACATTTCCAATAAAAGTCATATCCTCTTTTCCCCATGAAATTGTGGACTTCGAGCGCTGCGAATGCCCTGCATGACTGTGAAAAATAGTTACGAAATAGTAAATCGTTTCTAGGAATCTAGCATTTCTATAGCTTGAATATGCAGTTTAGATGATTTTTTGTCGGACCATTGCCACCAAAATTTCATATAAAAGTACAGTAGTAATCACAAAATAACATGCCGAATTTTATCGATTTAAGTCATTATGCTTATGAGTTATTGCATTCACATACATTCGAAAGTACAGACCGACAGACGGTAAACCATTTGATAGATTTATTTCGGACATCTATATTGTGGATACTAAATCTGTCTACCAAATTCTATCTGCACAGCTCTTTGAGTTTTGTACTTATCATGTTTTTTGTATTCGAACAGCCAAACTGACAGACTTTCTTTGGACGTAATTCATTCAAAATTTGATAGATATCTGTAAGTGTGGTCGTAATTCCACATACCAAATTTCATTACATTAGCTCACGGTATTTCTGAATTACCATGTTCACAGACAGATAGACTGCCAGACATAATGCCATTAAGGTATTTTTCGAATTTAGAGAGGTTCTAAAACGTGGATAGTCGTCAAAAGTCAATACGTTTTTTTAACGATTATAATACTTCCTCTATTCTTCGTATACGAGAAAATAAAAAACATTGATATCTTCAAAAACGAAAGACTGGCGCACTTCGTTAGGCTAATCAGTCAACGAATCACTGCCTCACTAATGATTGACAGAATAATATCTCACGACAGACCTTCATGAGACATATCATAACATCAATAGAAATAAATTAATAAAGTGTAGATGTTGAATTTAAACAAATAACATTCTAAATCATTAAAAAAAATAGAATATATACAAATATATGCCTAATTTTTTTAAAAAAAAATTCATAACATATACGTGTTCACAACAATTAAATTGCAATCACTACATTCTGGATACTTAAAAACATTTAGAAATAACTTCAAATTTTAGAAAAATGGCCTCAAATTTTGTTACGAAACTCATGATGATTTTATTTAGATACTAGTTTTCTTGTCACAGTTTCATTCGCGCTCCACAATAATTTAAAAAATCAATAATAATCACAGTAATAAATATATTTCTGTTATACTCTTAGATGAGATTTCATCATTTTTTGTAAATTTAAAATCATTAACATTACAGTCAGTGCTGTCTCATCCATTAGAGCTACAATAACCATTGATATTTTTTTCATGTGTGCCTTATCTAATTTATTTTCTTTTCCATTTTTAGATATAATGCTCTGTATTTGCTTCTTTTTCTTTATGAGTCCGACGACCAAAAATAATGTAAAAATAAATAAATAAAAATGTGACTTAAAGTCAGAAAATGAATCAACAATGCGCTCACAACTAATTGATTGATTTGAAAACCAAAAGTAATTAATTTCACTCTTTGAGTTTAGCTGTAATTGGATCAAACCCAGTATGAAAAGGGGTAAACTTTTTATTTATTTTTTACGCCATTTCCTTCAAAAATTTAACTTCGTTTTCTCTCTTTCTCTCTCTTTTTTGCTTTTTTTTCATTCACTGTTTATAAATTTTAGTGTCGCATTTTTTTTGCCTGAAAAAAGCCTATTTAGTTCATTGAATATTCATTTGTCCTTTGATAGAGGCCACTCTTTGAAAAAAAAATACTTCGCAGATGATACTCTAAAATATTACTCAGAAGAAAATTTCTAAAAACTCGGGTCAATTGTTATTAATTATCGCAAGCAAAAAAGAAATATAATAAAACTCACAAAAAAATCTCAAGAAGAAATCAAATTATTATACATATTGAAAAAAAATTATATACAATATATTGAATATTTTGAAAAATTAAAGAAATTAATATATAAAATGAACGGTTAATATATAATTCTGCACAAACATTAGTTTTTTTCTCTGTTAGTCATGCCTACGTTGCAAGAAAAAGCGCTTACTGGTGAAATTGTTCTACCAGAACCAACAAAACTCCGTTGCAACTCTAAATGAATTTCGTCGTATGAAACAGATGCGAAGAGGTCCAATGTCTCCAGGTGCGCTACGCAAAATGATGCAGAAATTTGAAAAAACTGGGCAACTTGGCATGCTTTCAGGTACAGGACGAAAAAAAAATCCCTTCTTCCAGCGTCGAAAATATTGCGACAGCACTCGTTGAAGCCAGCAGTCAGTCGCCGCATAATAGTGTGACTTTGCCAGTTGTTTCCCGTGTGGTGGATATACCGTATTCAACTGTACGAAAAATCGTACGGCAGATTTTGCACCTGTTGCAGGGTGGGGATTTAGAGGTCCGTAAAACTTTCGCACTTCAGTTCCTTGCTCGAATGGTGGTTGACGCAACTTGGCCATGGAACATTCTGTGGAGTAATGAGGTTCACTTTTTCCTCAATGGGCAAGTTAATACCCGCAACTTTCGTATTTGGGCAGAAAAAAACCCTCACGTTATCCAAGAACAACCCTTGCATCCTGAAAAAGTGACAGTGTGGTGTGGTTTTAAAGCTACCTTTATGATTGGACCGTATTTCTTTAAAGAGCTAACTTCAAATGGAATCCAAATTTGTTCCATCACAGGACAACGATGCCATGATGTGCTGAGGGATTTTATAATCCCAATTCTTCTACAGTGTGGATGCCTTCAAGACATCATTTTCATACAGGATGGTGCACCACCTCATATTGATTGTCGTGTAAAGCGATTGTTAATGCAGAATTTCACAGAAGCACGAGCTATCAGCCGTCATTTCCCAATAGCATGGCCTCTTCGCTCGCCGGACATGACCCCTTGCGACTTTTTGGTTGTGGGGTTATTTGAAAGACAATATCTACCGTCAAAGGCCATCGTCTCTACCAGATCTGAAGGACAACATTCGGCGCCATTTTCTTAATATTCCGGCAGACTCACTCGGTCATCTACAGAAAATACGGTTCTCCGATTAGAGCATATAATTGAAAATCAAGGAGGGCATATTGGCCATTTTAATTTTATTTTATTTAACAATTATAACCATATTAAATGGTTTTATGTGTATTACAACGCCACCTAACGGTGAATTTTGTACTATTTTTTTTATTTATGTAATAAATGTAAAGCGCATTATCTCAATGATTTGTAGTTCAATAGAACGCATTTTAGAGTGCTCTGAAGTGGATAATTTATTTCTTGCTGGCCCTGTATATTTAGTTGTGTTGCCTTAACTTTAATTGAAGTTTGCTGATATTTGAAGGAAGTCCAATTTATATCACTTGCAATGTAATCAATGGTTTAAAAAAATATGCAGGAGCAGAAATTGACAGAAGACTTTTCTATAGAAGACAAAAAAATGAAAGGAAATTCGAGTTTCTAGTTCAAAACATCGTTCCATTATATTTTAAGCTTGAATCATCAGTTTTTTTATCTTACTTTTAAATTTATGCATTTTGTTATAGCAGTTTTTTTAACAATTACATTAACGTTATTTTAACATTTTCATTAACGTTACATTTACGTTATTTTAACATTTCCATTAAAGTTAGTTTTTTTAATATTTAATATGAAAAAAAACAATGTCTTTAACATCGTCTCAAACCAATAAATGCATCAATGAAAGCTATTATTAGATATATGCTTAAAATGCATTAAAATCAGAGGAAAAAAAGTATGTAAATTAAAGTGGAATTAATGAAAAGCCAATGTTTCCAGCCAAAGCCAGAACTGTATTAGAACTTTGACAAGATAAAGAGATTCATGTTAAATTAAAATCCAAAGTTATAGAAGAAAAAATTCTTAATATTTATTTAAAAATTCAATAAAAAGTTTGAAATTTCCTTTTTTCAGTAATCCCTTATTATAAACAAAGTAACTGCAAATCAAATCTGGAAACCTTAGGTCCAAAGTCATATTTTGTAAAGCGTTTTCAGCGAGTTTTCTATCATGCATATGGATTTTTCTCAAATCTCAAGTTGCGTGTAGTAATCAACCAAGAAATATTAAGACTTAAAAATATTTTCATCCAATATTTTGATCCAATAAACTAAGAATAAAGTTAACTTTCGTTATTTTCATTCTCAATATAGATTTTTCTTTATTAAATTAAGAAGCCCTTTTTTTTTCATCAAATCTTTCAATTAACTTATTTGCAGTTTTTATGTCAATTAATATCTTTATCTAAATACTTGAGTATCGAGGGAATAAATCGTCGGCTTTTCCCCTTAACATTTCCATTTATTTTTCTTAAAGTATTCAATTAAGAATCCTATTTTCAGAAAATATCGATGCTTCTTAATGATATTGAATTCAGTTTCTAAAATTACATATCATTTTTTAGAAAAACACTAATCCATTAATAAAATCATTTTTTCCCTGAAAGCGATTTTTTCTTCTTTTTTTCGTTTTCGAAAAATAATTTTTAAATCCTGGAATCCTCTTTAATACATTGCGTTATTTTCCGTCAACTAATTCTTTGTTTGAAGAGCGGAATTCCGAGTAAATAGAATCCATCATTGCCACTCAGATTAATAAATTGCGAAAGAATTAATTATCATTGTTGCACACGATCTAGATTTCCAGCTCGGCAAAAGAACTTTAAAGCCGTCGTAAATTAACTTTTTTAATTTTTATTTTCAAATGTAATTGGATTTCTAATAATTGGAAAAGATTCCAATTTGCTTTTAAATTTATTTCGAAATCAGAAAATCAATCTTCAGAGAACGTGAAAGCGTGGGCGAGAGGCAGACGCTTGGGAAGAAAGAGAATGTTATTCGGAATATGTGTTAATCATATTTAAGCGAATGAGATATCAGAATGAGTGTAAAAATTATTATTCCGAGCTTTAGAAGAGATTAAAATGAATATATAGTTTTGGTAAAAAAAAAAAAAAAAAGATGAATTATTTCTCTTTAAAAATTTATATGCGTTATATCCTTTATATAGTTTGCCTCCGACGAGCTGGCGGACGTATCGTAAGAACTGTGTGATGTCAGACGAGTTTATTTTGATAAGTGTAGAGACGGCGCGAATTAAAGTTTTCTAGGTCTGGCTACATTTCCATGCTTCATAATTTGAGACTGAAAGTTGAACTAAGTATCAAATTGAGTATGAGACTGGAGTATCAAATATAAGTAGATGAAAAAGTGTTTATATCGCTGCAATTGTATTTATCATAACCGCATTATTTTTCACGACCTTATACTTTCTCTCTGTCATCTAAGTTTGACGGTCATCCATACATTTCTCAGAGTCATACTATATTAGCCAGTATAGAAGATATACCTCCCCGAAACCAGTGAGAGTGGTCTCACAAAAACCTTCACGTATAGTTTTCAATATAAGTAAATTTGTATTTTCAATGCATTTTTCACAACCGGTTAAAACCAAAATTCGAACATAGCTACAATTGCAGTTAAAGAAAGTACAGTCCAACAGTCATTCAACTGTTTGTTGGATTTGGCTCAAAAATTTGTAAGTCTCGACAATGCTGATATTAAATTTGTGTACCTAGTTTTATCTATCTAACTCTCTTCGTTTTGTAATTTATCCTGTTAATTTATATTCAAACAACCAGAGAGACAGACTTCCTTTAAAAAGATTTTGGATTAAAATTTGACAGAAATCTACACATTGGGTGTAAAGATCATATACTAAATTTCATTCGTTTAGCTCAAAGCTCTTTTGAATTATCTGTCTCACAGATAGACAAGCAGACAGATAGACAATGCCAAGAATGTGTTTTCGAATGAAAGGAGGTCTGAAACTTGGAGATTTGTCAAAATCTCGTGTTCGAATTTTTTTGTCATTTATAATACTTTCTTGTATACTTCGTATAGGTGCAAGTAATTAACAGACGGTGCAGTCTTATATATTCAACTGAAATGTATGCAACGTGCAGATTTACTTGTGGTTCATATTAATGGTAATTGCAGTGTCCTTTTAAAACTTAACAAGGGCTATTTTGGGTTAGTTTTAACGCAATACTGAGCTGCATAAAAGAGTGCAGCAAGAATCAAGTCCTTAACCCTTATGTTCATTTTGTATAGTATACCATACATACAACTTTATAAAAATATACTACCACTATAAAATAATTTTTAACTTAGTTTTATTAAACACATGAACATTTCTAGACGTTTATTTATACTTCAAAAATAAAAATAGTAGTTTATCTGTCATAATTTTAAATCAGTTGTGAAAAATAACCGTCAAGATGCGCCGTTCAGCTTTATCTAAGGTAAGTTTTATTTTATTTTTATGTTTGTACCCCTAAATATGCATGTTTATTATAAAATACACATGCCTGAATGTTTGTTCTTACACATTTTTATATATACATACCTATATAATTTTATTTTTTTTGCATTTCTTCAAAAAAGCAATCTTGCCACGATAAGGGTTAAATTTACGATAGCAAATAAAATTTCACAATTTAGAACTTTCTGGGTTCGAAAAAAAACATATTTCAAACTATATTAATTCAAAAATGTTTTAGAAGACATTTAGTTCATTAAAAAACGATGTAAAGAGGCGATATTTACATTTAGCAATGGAGTGAACTGAAATGATTCGCTGAATAACATTTGCTCATCTTTCTGCATATCATCCCTTAGCAAAGTAAAATCGTCTAAAAGTGCTAGTCTCGGGATTTTGAAACGAAAACACATAACGGTTTGGTATAGGCTCTGTTAAAAATGTGATTCACTTAACTTGATTTTACATGAATACATGAAATTATACTTAAAAAGAAACGATTTTCTTCCCATTTAAACGAGTATAAGGAGGTGAAAGAAAAGTCCAGTAATATTTTCTTCTTATTAATAATATTTCCTTAAATTAAGACAAAATCCTTTTCAGAGACTTCCGGACTCAAACTCTTTCTGAGATGAAGGAGTAGATATCGCAAAGAAAATGCAATCATATAAGCAGGTTCTGTAATGTGATGAAATTTTATTTTTTTCCTCAGAAAGCACTTTTAAGGTCTATTGACAATAAGCAGCTTTTAATGGCGTTATGCACCCTGTTAGAAAAAAAAGCATTGTATTATCTGTCCGATGTCTATTTTATATTAGCACACACTGATTACATTTATGTAGTTATAACACAGTTTGATGCCTAAATGGCAATACATTGGTTGATCTCCTGGGCAATAGGTAACTTTTTTTTTTTTGCTACTCTAGAAAGAAATAGAATTTTGATGATACTATATCTCATTACACTGAAACTCTCCATGAATCAATGGGTCTAATGTTGTCAAATTATATATTTTTGTCAAAATTTTTTACTCCCTAATAAAGAAAAGGGGACAAAACTCATTTTAAATAATAAATTCAAATACCGTTTTTCTTTAATAAGCATACGTATTTTTAGAAAATGTCCAAAAATCATTTTTTAGTTTTAATATTAAAATGCTAAAAGATTAAATCCTCTATTCTTCATCAAACTTGAGTCTTTCATTTCAACCTTTATACATCAATACAAAGTATTCGAAAGAAAAAAAAGAATAATAACACTTCTCCCGATTTCGATTAAAAGATAAATTATACTTTCTCCGAAGCAGCTCCCTTCTTGGAAGCTCAATTTTCCCAACCTGTTCAAATAAAAAGTCGTCTAATCTTCTTTCTGTTTCTTTCTCGTAAATTCCTTAGACAGCCTCAAATTAAAAACAAGTCGCGCCGTCATTTAAGCAGTATCAAAGCAATGTTAGAGTCGAAAAACCACCCAGTCAGTGTATTAACTTTTTATCCTTAAATACATATAAATTAAAAATTCGATTTATAAGAGATTATTTTCTAATTCTTCAAAGAATATGTTTCAATTTCCGCTGATTAAAAAGCTTAAAAAAGAGCAACTAGATGAAAAATGTCCAAATCTTTTCTTTTTACATTTTTCCTTTTTTTCGCAGGAAATATTAAAAATCATGGAGAGGTATTATTCCCGCCTCAATCATGTGATGCTTTTTTTGTATTGACATCTTTTGGCTGCAGCGCCAGTGGCGATTTGCAACTTAGGCAAATTAAACAGCTGCCTGGACCACAATCAGGTTGATTAAAAATTTATACTTCTAGTTGTTAAATAAATAAATTTACCAAAAATACGAATTTTATGAATAATGAAATATTAGAATAATATTAACATTTTTTCGAGAATAACTCCTAAGATTCCTTTATATTTCATTACATTCACTCCATTATTAGAATATTTAAAATAGAATATATAGAATATTGCGTACAAAACTTTGAATATTTGAATTGTGAACTTCGTATAGAATATTGTGTACAAACATGAATAGGGGTGTGGATTTGCAGTTATAATAGATAAATAAAAACAAACACATATTCATATAAAGTTAATAAATTTTAAAAGATAAAAATATTTACATAAAATAAATCATTAATGAGTTATAAGGTACTAAAATGTGAATCTAAATTCATAATGTCATTTAAGAAATGAAAGGGAGCTTTATAATATACATTGCCTAAAACCGCAAAACATTAAAATTCGTCATTTAGCAGAATATATCTAAAGATATAGAATTGTTGAAAATCTCTACTTTAATCATAGTAAATGTGTGTCTGTCTTTCGGTACTACACAAAGAAGATAGTTTTTGTTTTCCAATGTAACAGATATAAGATGTCTCAGGAAGAAGAAGAAAAAAAAGGAACAAATTCTTATTTCCCTAAGTATTGCAGCTAGACATATGCTTCTAATTACAAACTATCATTTCAAAAAGTGGTTCATTATATGAAAGTGTTTCGGCTTCTGCGGAGGTCGATTGTAAAATGCTTTACAATTCAATTTTTATATATCCCCCCAGAGTCTAAATATATCAGTTAGTAAAATATTTCTTTTACATTCATCTATGCACACGTGAAGTTTCTTATTGCTACCTACAAAATTTGCAGATACTTGCTTATTTTTTTTTTAATTTAAGGAAATAAAAACACATTGAGATTACATTATTTATTTCAGAAACACTCAGTTATTCAGTACAGAAAAGTTGTCTTATGTAAATATTTGTCTAATAGAATATCATCCAATCATCATAAGTTTAACTAAATTTGTTAATCACGAATGATATTGTTCACTTTGATGGGTCGACAATTGCAATATCGACTTTATAAAGAATGAAGGAGGAATTTAAGAAATTGAATATGTGAGATATCTCGGATACCGGATAAAATAAAATAAAATTTTTTACCTGAAATCGGGTGCATGAAGTTGCGCTTTCCAACAGAACGACTTATTTCAGTAACGAGGGACATCCTGAATAGCTGATGATTTATTTTGCATCGAATCGTAATGCGGATGTAGCGGCATAAGAATATAATGTCATTTTCACAATTTTAGGCATCATTCACGGAAATGCATTTTAAAAATGCCCCAGATTCAGAATGCCTTCAAATGACAAGAAAAATAAAACTGCGGAAAAAGAAAATAAAACTTATTGCTCGCACCTGTGTGTTTTGTAAAAGTATGACATATTTCAATAAGAAAAAACATTTGGATATGCTGATGATTTTGGAAGTATGCAGTTGTAATGCCGTTCTAGTTCTAGAATAATACAAATGTAGTTTTGAGAATTTCCGGCATCTTAACTTCCCCAAAGACAATGCATTATCATTACTTTCCCAGAGAGGGATGGGCAGGATGAGGCTTCTTACATGTCTTGCAGAAATTGACATGCTGTTATATAATTCACGTTATCTTCATACTAGTGTACGAATAGTCAATCCGAAGATACTACGCATACCAATATCGACAGTGTAGAGATTATTTTATAATAATAACTGGAAGCCATATGGTATTTGAGGTGTCCATACACTATTACCATAATTACATGGACAACCACATAATCGACGTCTAGAATTTTACAATTGGTTCTTGTCGTGTAAAATGAAATCCTTTTTCGCTGAGAAATGCCATTTTGGCAGAGGAAAGTTGCTTTCATCGCGATATAAACTTTAATCATTAAAACTATTACTTTTGAAACGGTAAACATCCATTGATTGCTCCGCTTTGTTCATTAGCTCTGATTATCACGCGGTATTTTGTCCTCGAATATAATCATCTCCTCGTTACTTTCAAGTTGTTTTTTCAACAGTATGTTGGCAAAAGTCTAATTATGAACACGTGGGTATAACCGAGTTATTCTTTTCCAAAGTTTTTGTTGTTATTTACGATGTAATTGACTTAATGCCTCTGAAAATGCTTTTAATTTGAATAATGCAAAAAGAATAAAAAACACTTTTAAAAATAATATTTTAAAATATTGTATTCTTCATTTTTGGTTATTAAATTCTAACATTTATTAACGTTTGTTTCGTCCCATAATATATAAACAAAAATACTCATTAAAAGATTGCTTAGGTTTTCATTTAAGGTTAGGTTAACATTTTTATTATTACTATTTTTAATATTTCTGGTAACTACATGGTTTCCAGAATGTATTGTGTTTCTAAAATAAATTCCAATGCTTTTTATAAAAAACAAAAAATAAATAACAATGGTGTCATTTTGACTCCATGTCTCTGGCCGCGTGAGAAAATTTATGTCTCCGTTATGGGTTAATTACTTAAACATGAAAAAAGCTTTTTTATCCTTTTTGAAAATTAGCTATAATCTTTGCAATATTCCAAGTATATTTGTTGGTGAGATAATTTCGTCATTTCAGTATATCAGCTGGCCTCCATCATGCTGGAATGTTCTTTTCTCTTATAATCAGTCAACGCTCTCGACCATCAAGTTCATCCCGAGCATTCAATGTATAGAAACATAAAATAGCCCACTTAAATTTATTTGGCATAAGAAAAATTTGCTCCATCTCACCTATAACGCAGGCATGATATAAGCTGTCATTTAAAATGACTTTCCCTCTCTTATTAAGCATAACAATTCAAACTACACATTTCTGTTTGTTATAGGAAATCGTTACTTTTCTTCTTCAGATAAACAAATAAAAAATATCAATGAAAAAAAAATTCAATAATGACTCAACGTCAAACGATAGAAAAACGATCCGTCCATCTGGTCTAAGGTGATCCATCAATACCGAAAGAAGAAAGGAAAGAAATGGCGGGAAGTTCAGAGAAGCAGTTTTTATTTCCCGGGGTGTTCCTGAGAAAAAATAAACAATCGCATTTTTTTTTTTATATATATATATATACATCTAATGGTGAGTAAAAGACAGATGGTCAGAAAGACATTTTCTTTACGGTGCCTTAAAAGTAACTGTATAAAAGGAAGTTTTTGGAAAATCATCATGAAAGAGTCATGTGGCTCAGACAGAAGTTTTAGTGCATAACAATGCTATAGTACATATATTACGGTAAGTGTAATAAATTGATAATCGAGTACAATTACGTTTACTTAACACTACTAAAATTGGTAAATGTGATAAATTATTAACAAATTTACCATTTAGTTTATAAAATTCCCATTATTAATGGAAAATGTAATAAAAGTTCATAATTTACATAACACTACTAAACTTGGTAAATGTGAAAAATTACTTTGTTTATAAAATCCCCAACTCTTAACGGGGAATGTAATAAAATTCCATAAGTTTACCAAAATTTTCATTCAATTTCTGAATATCTTTTATGAAATATATTATATAACTTATACTATTATATACCTAATACATCTGTTCTAAGATATCTAATGAAAATAAATTGGCATTTTTACTTATTTTTTAAATTAAAATATTAATGTAAGCTTTAATAGCCACAGTAAAGTTCTTCTAATTCTTAACAACTTCATTTTTTGTAAATAATCCAATTTATTACAAAATAATCCAATTTATTACATTCCAATTACTTATTACCAATTAATTTATTACATTCCTAAGCCCTTGATTTTATAAACGAACGGTATATTTGATAAGTATTCAATAATTTATCACATTTGCCTAGTTCAGTGACGATTATAAATAACCATCAGTAATTACATATTATCGCCGGATGAATCACATTTCCTTTAGCATATGTAATAGCAATTCTGAAATTTTTAAAAATTCATTTCATTCCATATTCTACTTTCTCAAAGTTTAACCGTAATCTATTCATTTGCCATGAATCAAATGCTATCAAATAAATGACAAGGAATAGCATCATTATATTGCAATGATTGTTAAAAGAGACTGAACTGGTAAAAGCAGGCCTGAAACATTGTCTTACTTTCTTGTAGTACTTTCACTTTTTGAAAGTGGCAACATGTAAAAATGAGAGTCAAAATAAAAGGATAGAACGAAGTTTCTCTCAATTTAGATGTCTGATCATTTTTACTTTTAAAAGCTTTATTAGGAGAAAGGGAAACAGTTTGTTTCTGCAAATCTCAACAATAATGTTATTTTTGTTTAAAATCAATCGATCATTCATTACATAATAATAATGAAATATCCACTCATCTCTAATTTATGGAAAATTAAAGAAATTTTGTCGTATAACTCTCTAAAGTGCGGCAAATATGTTGCTAGTGAAGGGTGAGCAAAATAGAATTTTTGCAAGAACTTGATGTCCACAAATACATCAATAGTCTGTCTATGATAATCCTAAACTTTCGATAAGTCTAGTTCGTGATCTATGAGTTCTTTGTCAGATACTTGATTCTTAGTCATGTGGAAATTGTCATAATATCGCATCTTTCAAATTTTAGAGTCAAAGTAGTAAAGAAAATCAGATTTCCTCAAAATTTGCTAAATAATACATTTTTTTATTGAATTTTTCTTTCTGTATCGCTATTTATTATTTTATTTTTTATTTATTTATTTTAAATCCAGCAACTAGGTTACAGCAAAAGTTTTCCGACGAAAATTTGCCATAAAAATTTATTTTATTTATTATTATAAACATTATTTTATTATAAACATTTCGAATAGAATAAATTTTAGAAGCCCGGTCTTAGATGAATTGTTCAGTTTGAAATAAATTTTTGCTGTTCTTTGAGGAATGGGAAGATTTACCCTTTTTTTTTCACTTTCTTGTATATGAAGTACAGGGATTTAGGACAGATTTTTCTATTTATGTGCATTTATCAATCAGATTAAAGGAAGGTCAAGCGGGTCAAAGACATAAATGTGCCCGAATAGCAATCATAGACTATCTCAATGTGAGTTCATTCTTACTCATACCGATGACAATCACTGGTTTCATTAAGTCATCTTGAGTCCTCATAACACTAACAAGTTCATGTAAGACAATCCTGTTAATAATAATACAAGAAGAGGTCTCTCAACATAAACCTAAAATATTCATTATATAAAATCTGTTGTAACATCATAGTCTTTGATTGGTAATTTTGTTTTTACTTTCTCTTGTACGTAATGTAGAGAAAGTAATCGTCAAAAATTCGAACTCGAGATTTTCACAAATCTCCACGTTTCAAACTTTCCAGAGTTCGAAAAACACATTATGTCTGTCTGTCTGTGACAAAAATAAGTAAAAAACGGCTTGAACTATCAGATGAGATTTGGTACACGACCTTCACACCAAATTTGCAGATATCTATCAAATTACGAACGAAATCCGTTTAGATGAAGTATGTCTGTATGGATGTTTGAATATGAAAATATGAATGTCTGTTAAATGAAGAGAGCAAAACTGATAAAATTGAAGACACTGATTTAACATGTATAGTGCAATATGTATTTAATACCTATCAAATTTTGTGCCAAAATTCAAGGGTTGACAGTTTGTCCATCTGTACTTTCAGAAACATGTAAAGGCGATACTTCAAAAATGAAAAGACTTAAATATATAAAATTTGATATGCGATTTTATGTGACTACAATTGTAATTCTGCTTTAAGTTTTGGTTTCAATCGGGTGAGAAAAAAAGTGCCTACCATTCCCTTAACTTCCACATAGCTGCTCCGACCCTACGGCTAAAAGGAGATGAAGTAAAGAGAGAAGAACAGTTGCACGGAAGTATTTGGCGGACACCGGTAAGAGTGTGAATTGGCAGGAACTGCAGTGGAAACACCGAGAAATGAGTTTATATTTAAATTGTATTTTAAATGTATATATGAAAATATTTATCGATCATTTAATCCTTAAAATATAATAAACTTGTGTTCCCAAGAAAAGTATCATCACTTATGTCAAGGCACGCGAACACAAATTCGATTTTCGTATAATATTTACCACGTCAAGGATTAATCGCCAAAAAAATCGCCAAAAATCACACGATAGATTCTGTAAAAATGCTAAATTCACGACAAAGGTTAATATTTATTAATTCGTGTAAGGCAATACCATGCAAAGTGTTCTCTGAAATAACAGCTTTATGATAAAGATACGTGAAAGTTTTTGAGAGACCGCTTTTCCTCTATATCTCTTTTTGTTTGCATGCGGCATGTGCATTTTTATTAAAGCAACAATTCTACACCTTGAGAAATATTCTATACCTTGATATCTGGAAACAATATCAAATTTTGAATGGGAATCGTCAACAAGAAGAGATATATACTTTCCCTACATGCATATTCACTGTTACTTTTTTTGTGAATATAGACACAAAAAAAGACGATTTGTTGATGAAAATATAACAAAAAAAACTGCGATTTGAATTTCAATCCAAAATAAGAATACCCAAACAGTTTATAAATATAAGGAACGATTTATAACCACTTTGGGTGATATTACCAGCTCCAGAAAGATGAAATCCAAGATATAGAAATATAATATTGTTAATAAATCATCGCTCACCAGTGCCAGGAGAACCATACAATCTTTTGATAAGCGAGATTGTTTCACGTACTTATAATTTTACTTTGAAAAATATTCGGCATAAAATTCAGAGTTTTTAATATTCTTCAGAAATTTACGCATTTTAAAATAAAAAATCTGATACGCCATAAAAATCAGAAATCGAATGAAACCAACTGAACTATTGTGAGGTGGGGGTCGTAATAGAATCAAACAAATGCGATTGTCCTCCTTTCCCACTTTTGCTTAGAAAGGAGATTCAAAATTCCAGGATTGCCTTACAAATTTCTCTTTCAGTCCGATTCAATTTACTCCATGGCCAAGATCTTTCGGAATTCTGGAGACGTACAGTACAATCCTCCTCCCCCTTCCCTTTCCGTGGGGGAGGATGAAAAGGAAAGGTGACGTCTCCCCCATCAGCTGTCAAGTCCTTTTATGAGATTGCTTCGTTCTCGAACGTCGTTGACGAGCCCAATAAAAATATCCACTGTCCAGCTACTGTGTTCTCGACATATCCATGCAAATATTATTGAGGTAGAATATTTGCGTGCACTCTTAAAAAACAAGTAGTTTGATTCTCATCATACTCTATGTCTTATCTAAAGACTAATTATTGTGGAATTACAACTGATTTGATTTACACTGTAAGCCACGACTTTTGGAATTTTACAGTGTCCATATAAACAAAACGCTAATGTATTTCTCACAAAAAATCCCTATTATTCCTTAGTGTCGAATGGCAACAATCAAATGCAAATAAATCATCGCATGAATTTCAGATTGCTTCATTAAACATTTTTATAGCTGCATTAAATGGAGTGCTTCGCTTAGATGATTAATAGAACTACAAAGTGTTATTATAAATGCTCTGGAGAAGATTCGCCGTGTCATCAAAAAATTGCACTCTGTGAAAAGAAATTATCAAAGAAATCAAGAAAGAGGCCTTAAAGACAAGGCTTAATCGAGTGCAAAAATAGGCTTAATTATCTCCAGCTAAGTAATGGTAAGACTTTCCTAAGGAAATTAATGCCCATATATTCCGAAACAAACCATAACCCTAACTATTTATGAAATAGTTAGGGTATGGTGAATAGTTAATAAAATAGTTAGGGCCGAAGAACCGTCGTATAAGTAAGTCTGGTGCACGTTAAATCCATCAGGGCCAAACGTCCTTGAGCTGGTATGGTATGGAAGTTTGGAGAGGTGCTTCCAGCTCAGATATCATCCTCGTCATCTGACTGCGGTTCAAAATGACGAGATCCATCCCAAAATAGCCCTAGTGTTGCTTTAAAATGGGACGTTAATAAAACTAAACTAAATAAACTACATAACTATAGTTTATGTATTTTCTTAAGATTCAAGATATCACCTTTTTAAACACATGAATTCCATTTCTGAACAATTTTTCTCTTAATTTTAATAATATATTTTAATCTACTTTATTAGACAAACAATAATAAGGCTTTTAAAAATTAAGATGGAATTCAAACTCATCCATCATTTAATCATGTGTTTTAACGCCAATATAAAATTTTCATTTCTGTTTTTATTTCGTAGTACTTTTAAACTTGCACTTAAACTTATTCAATTGAATTCATATTTTTTAATAGTAATATTAATTTTTTTTAAAAAAATGTATTCCATATTAATCATTTAACAGCTTAAAAGTCAATAATCTGTGTGAGCATTCTGATCGCGAAAGGCGTCTAGTATCTAAAATATAACATATTCTATATCTGCTGTTATATTAATATATCTAAAGAAACTGACAAAAAAAAATGTAATACGATTTAAATTTCTAGTCTGAGGCATCATGGTAAGAACGTTTTTTTTCTTTAAGTTTTATTTTTAAAGAATTATTTTTAATTATACCAACAATAGTTTTCACACAAAAAATTGTAAATAATCTCGGTTTCAAAAAATACATACTGCCAACGCATCTGTGTGTCATAAATTCAAATCCAAGAATTTATTCGTGTACAAAGCCAATTTTCTTAATTCATATAAAATAATATTTATCAACCTATGGCAAGCGCACTTTTATAAGTACGAGTTATGGTTTGTTTAAAGGGATTAAATGGATAAAAGAAGTTATTTTCGACATTGAGAGATATGTATACATATGTTAACAATTATTCATAACGATGTGACGTTGGTACATAGGTCAAAGAATAAGCAATTAAAAAAATTGAGAAACATTGATATAAAATATATTGGAAGACATTTTTCGAAATACACTCAACCCTTTCGAATATTTCCACAATTTATTTAATGAGTTTATTATTTATTTAATGAATCTGAAAAAAGTTAAAAAGTCACTCCACTAGAAAATCAATGCAACTTGATAATGTTGAAACCATAATCTAATCATGGAAACGAGAAACAAGAGAACTCTGTTTGTCTACTTCGCGAACACGAAAACTAATTACCAAGAAATTCTTCTTCAGAGTTACATGTTTTCTTTCCAAATCCCGACGCATCACTTTTCACTTCTCTCCGCATCTCGCTCCTCAACCTGTTTAATGGAGCGAGCGCAACAAAATAGTCCAGAGCGAAAGGTCGCACGGAAACGGAGACCTTCACTGTTACCAAGGTAACCACGTAGGCGTGGCTTATTAGAGATCACAAAAGGATGGCGAATTCAGATGATAGTTTAACAGCTGGAATTGAAGAAGCGACTTCTTTCCCTCGCCGAAATGGTTAGGTTCCTGTTTCGTAGGAGGCTGCTATAAATATTCATTCGTCTATGGACGCTCGATAATGAGAGGTGGATGATTCTCCGAATATCGTCTGATCGAAGCATAAATCGTTAGAGAGTGTTCCATTACCGCGTGGGATAGGTAATATCGCTTAGTTTATTAAAAGGTCCCGAGGCATACTTGTTGCTCCCAGAGTTAAAATGACGAGAGATGTTTTATTTATCTGCTGAGGCAAGAGAAGTTTCAGTAGTTGCAGGAAAACAGTTCAGATTTCAAAATCTGGCATAGCAAAAAAGTTTGAATGTAATATGAAATAATATACCTTGATGTGAATATACCTTGATGTGAATAAGGTAACGCCATTTGTTGTATCAAAAGAGAAGGTAGTAGAGTTATGTAACCGCTACAAATTTTTTTATTGTTCATTATAAAATTTATCAAGTACCATTTTACAGATCATTACATACAGAAACATTTCTTACATTTTGGTGATAAATTTTCAATTTCAAAAATTTATTACAAACTATTCAAGTGGAAAAAATATAATAAATAGTTTTTTTCTTGCGGCAAAATACAGTATAAGATGACACTTTTGAATTTATCTTAATGAAACAAAATGGCCACTGGAACTTGAAGCAGAAGTTGTATCCATGGAAAAAATAAAGACATGGAAAGAAAGAATGGAAAAAAGAAATGCCAAAGAATCTTTCACTTTCTTTCCGCAAGAGAGTTCTTTGATTAAGTTGGAAAAGTATTCTCTATTTTTTCTTAACCTTGCAATCTAAGCAATTCCTACTTCATCAGAGTCGTCAAAAATAAATGAATGTCGAGATCTTTTTTTTTTTTTTTTCTCCATTATAATTATTTAGTTAAAGTAACAAGATCATAATTTCACTTTATTTTTAATATCATTTCAGCTTCTTTTATGGAAAGTAAGAAAAAAATATTCTATTATCTTTTGTTTCAGGCTACCTGAATTTATTGAAAATGGGTACTCCGAAATTCGAAATTTCTGACATTTGCATGTATTTTTTTATCAAGTAAAATTTAAATAGTAATATCGAAAGTATTATTTCAGTTTTTGTACATATTTCCACTTAAGGACGCCAATTCTAAAGCATGGTTAAAAATACTTTCCCCATGTATTATGAAATCAATGTGTAGCAATATCAGTAAAACAGCGTCATTTTTAAACGACGGTGTTTTATTTTATTATATCGTTATTTTCGTTTTATCGTTATTTTTTAATTTATTAATTTTGACGCTTTCTGACAATCTATCTTAGAGATGCCAAAAATTAATCTATTTAGCCTTCTGCATTTTTTAAGCACGCATTTACATAAAAAAAGGGAGATCATCATCCAATTTCATGAGAGATTATAAGGGGCAGCGGTGGCTTGGTGGTAAGGGCGCGGCTAGTGAGCCGTAGGGTTTCGGGTTCGAGATCCGATCCGAAGAACCGTCGCGTAAGAGGGTCTGGTGTAAGTTAAATCCGTCGGAGCCAAATGTCCTCCCACTAGTGAGGTGTGGAAGCTTGGAGAGGGGGTCGTCCTCGTCATCTGACAGTAGCTCAAAATTACGTGACCCGTCCCAAACTACCCCTTGTATTGCTTTAAAACGGGACGTTAATATAACTAAACTACGTGTGCAAATCGGGAGCGAATTATACGATGGTTAAGCGAGATTATTCCGCATTCACATTTTGATACACAGGAGCTTAGTCAATTTCTGCTCTGGTATTTCAACCAAAATATTTAACGAGTCTACAATCTCTTTTTAATATAAAGACCTATACAAAATTTCATTTATTTAAATTGTTAGGTTTATAAGCTTTCTTACTCATAGACAAGCAGAGATACAAATATCGACGACACTACAAATAACATGAAGCAGATTTTAGGAAAATAACTAATATGTTTGTATTAAAGAAAAAATACTAAGAATGAATACAATTGATTTATTTGGTTGCTTTAGAGGGGAAGAAATCTCAGAGGGTAATTTTAACACGTTATAATTAAAATAAGATTCCTTTCTATCCACCAAATATCTCATTTCTTCGTAGCTTCAATAAAAAGATATTCGCTTTGATACACACATTCGAAGACTCAGATTATATATATATATTCTTCTCTTCGAATGGGGGAGGGATATATTTTATTTATAGCTACTTTGAAAAAAAGAAACGACACTCAAAAGTCCTTCTTTGGATGTGACCATCCATATATAATTTTAGAAACGTGTCCTGCAATTCCAAGTTACGACTCGAGATGAATGAATGATAAAAAAAAAATAAAAAAAAAGGAAAGAAAGAAAGAAAAGAGGAAGAAAGTAAAAGAAAATGAAAAAAAATCTGAAGTCGCAAAAAACACTTTCATGTACATGAGAGACGCTAAAAGATTTTCAATGAGTCCGCCATTCATTTCTTTTTATACTCTTTTAGCTTTAAAACAGTATAGCGCTATATTTATCAGAATGCAAGCGACATACCCTACTCTTGACTTCTCCATAAGCTTGCATAATATGCCACATTTTGTGTTTAACTTCGTCGTTAACCACGCAAGTGTGCAACTGTAGGTTAAAAATATTTCCGACCTTCTTGTCTGCATCATCATCGGATGCAACTAAGACTGCATATTTTTTTTTATATTTAAATCGATTGATTTATTGGTTTCGCGAATAAAGCTAAGTACGAATATAAAATAGTTATCGGATAGTAAACGTCATACTTTATTTACATTTCCTTTTATGTTGAATTATAGTAAAGGTTAATGAGCCGATATCTACTATTTTTGCTACTTTATATCTATGCTAATTCATAATATATAGCTGGAAATTATTGCTAATCATTTGTCAACATTATTTTTATTTCGTATTTGGTATTGCATTTTTTTTCTGTTAGTAAATCCCTACTTGTTTCAATCCAATTTTAGGGATTAACTTTGATTTGAGCGTTTCTGAACATTACAGACAGTGACGAATCCAATGCAATGAAACAAGACTTTAAATGTAACTACATATTTACATATAAATTGTGCAACAAACAATCATTTTAATTTTTACGTACTCTTCCAATGCGTATAAGAATTTCTGCTATAACTTTCATTCATTAATCGGTGACAATCATATCCGAGATATTGTTGATAGGATAAAGGCCTAACAGGGCGGATCCAGTGCTGCTATGCTATATTCATAGACAATCCTTAAGTCAGATGACAATTAAAGAATTTTTTAATTAAAAGCTCATCTGTATGCTCATAAATTCCATAAAATAAGAAGTGTATTTGAGATAGAATAAGAGTTATAAAAGATGTATCATTTGAGCTCCATATATGTAATAATGGTATGATTTTTTTTCAATGTTTATGATAAATGCTTAACTTTATTAAATAATAATATAACGAAGTATTTTTCTTAAAAACTTTAAAAAATATAGCTTTTAAATACATTTGCATTAATAGCATTGAATTTTTTAAAATCATATTTCATTATTAAAATTTCTATTAGACATCTTTTCAATTATATATCGTCTTACGGCCGGTCCCTTGAAAACGGATAATTGGTGATTTACTGTATATAAACTGTTCCCTGGAAAATATCATTGTATTGCTAAATACGATTAGCAAATGGTCTTTTAGAACTTATTTTTGGTAAAGTCACTGAATTTGAGATAGTGACATCAGATAGTGAGGTTACAGCGGAGGAACTTATCATTTTGGAATTACTCGTGAGATTCGTGAGTGGTTAGATCTTCATAGCAGACAACATATTGACAAAAGCTTTCATCGGCCAAGTAGTTTCAAGAGAGTACAATGTTGTTTCCCTCATCTGAAAATGAGGTAGTAAAAGGTAATGATGGGGGCACAACGCACGTTACCCAGTTCCACAAGCCTACATACACTACACACCTGCGGAGTTCAAATGATACACTTGAGACCTCAGAGATGAAACCTTACCATCAGGCCATCAACTGAAAAACATTGTTTATTCTAAGCAATTCTTAAAATTCTCTGTCATTTAATAGTCATGTCCACTGCTGTTGGTTTCCAGAAGGGTCTTTTACAATGTGCCCTTCCCCCTACATATATTCGGTTATTTTCTCCTGTAGCTTGAGAGAAAAACTCTGTTTTCTCTCACAAATAAGAAGGCAATCCCTGGCCAAAAACAACGTCAAATCTCCTACGCTACACCCTCAATGAAATCGAACATAGTGATCACCATACGAGAAAAACAACCACATTCTACCCTTACCCCAAAGTAATGACCCCAGAATGCCCTGCCCCCTTGCAATCTCATTGATTGCCAATCCCCCCCCCCTCTCCGAATGATCACGTGACCTCACAGCTGTCTTCGGATTAACGACCAGGAAGAGTGAAGGGGGAGAGGCCGGGCATCATCTTTTGCTCCTTTCCAGCTGAGGTGCGAGGAAGACCAGTTGATTTCGGCAGACAAGAATGCAAGGCAGCAGTACTACTCCATTGTAGTGAGTAGGATGTTCCAAAGCGGGGGTGGTGGGGATGCTTCCATGTCGTTTGGGGATTAGTGTGAGATTGACGAACTCCTTGTGGTCTTGTCGTTCGAATAGGCTACATTGCGTGACTAGAATTGAGACAGGCAAGTTGTGGGAAAAAATCGTCTGCGGGGAAGGGGGAGGGGAGTCCGGCTGAAGGATCGGAACGTCAATTAATAGCATTAAAGGATTTCTTCCGTTCCTTACTCTCATTTTTATGTCATTTTATAGAAAGATTTCATGCTACATGACGTGGATAATTCGTGGATTACATTTAAAAAAGAGTAACTTAAATTTAGATTGAGTTTAAATAAAGGAAGAAGAAATCCCTCCCCTCAACTGGTAGAAAAAAATATCCCTATGAAAAAGAAATTACATTTGATTTTGTATTTCAAATAAAAAGTAGTCGTGCATCAGTACTTTCTTTCTTTTTATTTACTTATTTTTCCAACGAGAAGAGATTCAATTTAAAGCACACAGCTAACTTCACGTTAAATACAAAACCGAACTTCGAATTAAATATTTCCTTCAGCTAATTTTCTAAGATAAAGGTTTTAATCAGGAAAATCAGATACAACATTGAGAATGAATATTTCTTGGTGGATTGTTTCTAAAATGATAGATCATAAAAAAAACAGAATGAACAGGTATGTAAAAACAGAATGAACATGTTAATATTCATTAATTTTATGAAAACTAGGATCTAGCTAATGCTTAAATTTTCAGAGCTGACTCGAAATATTGGTTTTAAGTTTCAATTCAAAAATAATAAATAATGGAGAAATAATTTTAATTGGGATAACTCTTTTTACTTCTCGCATATGAAGTACATAAAAAACATTGTCAAAAAAATTCGAACTCGATATTTTGATGAATCTTTGAATTTTACACCTCCCTGAAATTGGTAAATGGTTTTCACACCAAATTTGTAGATTTAGCAAATCGGCTAAAAACTGAAATTTGCAATGAATCCGAAAAATGTTTGTAGTAAAATTTTTTGTGATATTATAAATTATGAAAATTATTCCGTAGTGCACATAAGACCTCAATGCTAAACGACTCTGTTTTCAGTTCTCGTATTTAAAAAAAAAGACTTGCTTTGCTTCAGTAAAAAATATCCTTATATTAATTGAATTTTAATAATTTCCCGTTTTAATCTAAAACTTAAATTCTACGAGGATTGACTGAAAATTAGAGAGAGATACGTAGTACAATGAACAGAAGGGCTTAGGGCCTATATTGTAATATAATGAATTATATGGCTATCAAAATTGGAAGCTTAAAAATATTTTGCTGAAAACCTTATTATGAGACCAAGTGAAATAAAATATTTCATTGAAGTTTTTAGCGAGCATTAATGCTGGCGAACCGGATGGTCGCCAAAGGTGACTAGTACTTGAATAAAATATTAGATATATTCTGTTCAAAATGCAAAAGTCTCTCCTATACAGAAGAATGAAGAAATAATATTGGTAAAAAAATATGGTATTATTAAATAAAACACAATAAAAAAATTATTATTTATCATTCCATTTTAGTAAAGTCATTCCTTTAGATCCTTCCCAATGATGAAATGTATATTTTAGTTTGTATTGCTCATTTATCCATTTTTAATACAAATTTAATTGGTTTTAATTCCACACTTCTAATAGAAAAATACGAAAACACAAATCTAAAATTAAAAATATATAAATAAAATGATAAAAAAAAAGCCCACAACGGCGAAAAAACAAAAATAAATAAATAGATAATAACAATAAATGTACAAAAAATACAATAAAATGAAAAATGAGAATAAAAAATAAATTAAACAGGGCTGTTACTGAAATACTGAAAAAAAATTTATGTTTTCTTTTTATGTATATTCAGAATAAGAGGAAACATACGAATAGCGCTCATGTGCTAGTTCATCATGATATTTAGTAATAGTAGCTTTCATGATAAAATCATTTTATGATTACTTAACAAAAAGCATTACAAAGCAAAATTAAAGGTAAAAAACTAAGAAATTTAAAATTCCATGTATTTTTCATGCTTCATACATGATTTTCTCGATACCACGGCAATCCTGTTATAGAAAAAAAAAAGAAAAAAAAAAACTATGAAACAGTATTCGTCTTGGAGGGAAAATGTCACATGAAGGATTGGCAGTTCGTAAAGATAATTGTTACAATGGTAGGGAGTATTATGGTAAAATGGCAGTTATGTCTCATTATTTTATTCGGTATTTATCAAATTAAATATTCAGTAGATTCTAACATTTTCCTACTATAGTTTAACATTAAAGGTAAAAAAAAGTGAAAATAATTATTAGCGTTTTCCTTCTTTCTAAAAAAAAATGCACCACTTATTGAAAATAATCGAATGTGGGAATGTGGGGAACTTATTCATTAACTTCACAAACGATTCATAAAACAGATTTACAATATTTTTCGTTTATATATATATATTTTAATTAGTAATTTTGAAATTTTTATTTAAGTTGATTAATTTTTCAGTGCCGGCGTCCTGGCATAGGGCTAGCGTGTCTTCCCTGTGACCTGGGCGTCCTGGGTTCGAGTCCCGGTTCGGGAATGGTTGTTCATCTGTTCTATCTGTGAGATGCTTGAATGTGCTCCCCTGTAAAAAGGGGTCGTGCAAGTGAATGTGATGCGTGAATAGCTAAGACGTACTCTTGGCCCTAGTTGGCGCTACTAAAACAAGAAACGCTCCCTTGGCTTAGAAACGCTAACATCGTCAGAGAGCTTGTCCATGGCAAGTGCCATTATAAACAACAACAATTTTTCAGTTTTTTTTAATTTTAAAAACTTTTAATTTTTAATTTTATTTATGGATTTATAATTAATCTAAAGACAACATCTTAATTCATTTTATATGTATTAAATTATCTCTTTTGAGACTTTATAAAAAGAATTTCGCCTTTAATAGCTGCTGTTGTAAAGTAATTATGCTAATTATAATTGATGTTCCTGAGATAAAAAAAAAGTTTGATTACCTCTAATTACACGGAAATTCTGTTTCAGATGTTTTCTCGAGTATAAAGATAAATAATCAAAATATAGTAAGTAATATTTAAGTGAATTAAATAGAATTAACACACAGAAGGAAAATTTGTTTTAGAAAAATTACATTCTATTAATTTTTCTCCGAAATCAAATGGCGGAATGATTAAGGAGAAAACTCATTATTTCTTCCATTCGCTCTAAAAAATCTTATTTATAACGGGCATATTTATGTATTGCTAATTCCAACTTAAACATTCATTTTTCCTAATAATTCCATTAGTGGTGTACTGCAGTTATTATGTTCTGCAACATATTAATATAAAACGCAACGATGTACTTTGGATTCAAAATTGCCTTTATAAAATTAAGAATCAGTCAATTAAAAAAATTAGATTCAAATTTTATTACATTAAGTTTTGGTAAAGAAAATGTAACTAAAAAATTACTAATTTTTAATTAAATTAGATTTTATTTTTAAATACATTTTAATGATGTTCTCAACAGTCTTTCTTTTTGTTGACAAATATTTATACAGCCGTGGTTGAACAATTAAAAAATCATGAAAACGAAAGTCAATATATTTATTCTAAAGAATAAAGCTTTTCGTTGTATAAAAATAATTTAATTCAGATTATTTAAATTTTACTTATAAAATATATCGTTTTATCAGACGAAAAAAGTTTGGAATTCTCTTTCCAATCCCAAAAATATACAGCTTTTCTTATACATTTACATTTCCCGTTATTTGAACAAAAACTCAATTTCACTAAAAATATTTTCTACTTGAAATAATTGGTGACTCAAAGGTTCGCTCATTCAAGGTAATATCAGTTTCATGTCAAAATGTAAATTATTTCCGTATTTAATTACAAAAAATATGTACATAAAAAACAATATTATCTAATAAATTTTTACTAGTTTAAATTTGTCATCATTTATTCTTCGGTTTTTACATATTTTAAAATTTTATACTAGGAAAAATAAATAAATTAAATTAAATAAAATAATCAGCAAAGTAAATTGTTTAAATATCGGGTTTCTAACCGATACGGTATTATCGGCAGAATCTTTTTCCTTTCAGTAACCAAGTAATGAAAGCGAATAAGCTTTGTTACTGCGCATGCGCATCAGCATGAAATCGGTGCTCGTTCAAAAGACAGTACTTGAGAATTTTTTTTCCTTTAAAGAAGAAATACATAAAGTTTTCCTCTATATTTCCTTGAAAATTCTAAAAGAAAAAGTGCGTTTCATATATCCAAAATTTCTTTAGTTTGATAAGGAATATCAGCAGGTTTCTTGAGGATTCTTTCACCTTATCAACAAACAGCTGACTGAAATGCTCTGCAAAATTTTTCGCCTAATCGCAGTATCATAAAATTTTTACAGAGCTTGAAAAGCCCGTTTCGTAACTGTCTGAAATTTCAACTTTCGATAACTTCAATTCAAACTTCTTTTAAGTACCTTTTACAACTTAAAAGGCATGCCATTACCGAATTTATTACTTTTGTGTGAGAAAATAAAATATTGCTTAATCGCCTTTTCTCCGGAATATTTCGAAACTTTCAATTTAATGCCTCAATGAAAGTATAGACATTAAAATTCTTCAAATGACCATGTTGTTTTTATAGGTTGCTTGTGAAATAATCGCTGTTCAATTCTTCATACAAGAATTTTGTTCACAGATTCAATAAAAAAACATGGAGAAAATAACATAAAAATGACATCACTCAAGGGGATTTCTAGATTTATTTAAATTAAATTATGTAATGGAAAAATAGTTACAGAAATACTAAAGAATGGAAATAGCTATAAAATTTTGAATCGTTTTACTGATTTAATAAATTATAGATTTCTAAAATAATTAAATTTCAATAAAATCGAATCAATTGCAAAAATTACATTTTCCTTGTTTTGATTGTCAGCAGTGAAAGAAAAGCTCATGATTAAATGTTTGATGAAATTTGAAAGCGATCTGGCACTTTTATATTATAAACAATACAGATTTTTTTTCAAATTCTTTAAAAGTAAATAAACAAAATTAATACAAATCAGTGAAATCTGTGAGACAAGAAAAATTTCTTTAATATTAAAAATAGAGCAAGCCTTATTAAGAGGATTTTGCTACGGGCAGTTCAAACAACTCGAACAGAAAAAAATATTAAAAATTAGGTCACTTCAACTAAATGAGGTACAAAATTTAATTAGTTAAGTCTCCAAAAAATTACAAACAAAAACGGTCTTTTTGTGCAAGTGCTTACTAACTATGTAATGTAACATAAGAATGAAAGCTTAAAATTTTCTTAGAGTTAATGTAATAATCATAATAATAATCACAATTCTAAAAATCGATAAACATGCGTTGAAAAACAGCGAATATCCTCAGAATTTCATTTCAACAATGAATAGTATTATCGCAAATTAACTTTCAAAATAAAGGCAAAATAGAAAGAAAGCCAAAAGAGTATCAGTAGAAAGATAAATTTCTCGAATTTTAAATAACGCAACAACCGTTATTGTACAGTAAAAAGAGTAATGAGTTACGAATCATTGTCGAAAAATTTCAGAATTTTGAATAATTTCTTTATTTATTAAAAGTCTGATACAAATTTAAAAATAATAGTATTATACTATTAACCGCATGCCAGGGATTAATCGCCTAAAAACTCGCCAATTGTCACACAATAGATTCAGTAAAAATGCTAAATTCATGCCTAAGATTTATATTCCTCACCAATTATACGCCAATGTCATATAAGAAGCTCTCTGGGATTATACCTTTATTAGACAATATGCGAGAAAGTTTCGGAGAGACCCCTCCAGCTAGTGTTGTTTCAAAACGATTTGTAAATATAACTAAATAAAACTAAAAATGATTCGAAAGAATATGATTCTATCAACAATCAACAAACAAAAATATCAAACTGCTTAAAAAAAATTAATTAATTTGATATTATAATTGAAATAAAAATATTAATTAATAAAATTAAATAATATTAATATAAATAAAAATATATAATTTAATAATTAATTAAAAAATAGTAATAATAATAATATAAATAAAAATATATAATTTAATAATTAATTTTAAAAATAGTAATAATAATTAAAATAAAAATATTAATATAAAAATTATTATTGTTAAAAATATTAATTAATTTAATAAATATTAAATTTAATTATTAATAAAAATATTAATTAAAAATAGTAATAAAATATTAAATATTAATAAAATATTAAATATTAATAAAATATTAAATATTAATAAAATATTAAATATTAATTATAATAAAAAATTAATTATTATAAATATTTAATTAACATTATTAAAATATTAATTAAATAGTAATTAATATTAATATTAATAATTATTAAATTATTAATATTATCGGAATTATAAAATTATTATTTTGCGCTCGGATAGTGCCTTTCACTCTCCTTCCATTTTGATGTTTTATTTATTTATTTTTCAATTTTGATTGTTAAAAACGCCTACAGAATGGTAATAAGACGTAGATTCATTTTTCAGGTTATTCAATTCAGGTTATTCAGGTTATTCAGTAGATTCATTTTAAAACAATTGTATATATTTATTTTTTTAGTGGCATAAGTAAGTCTATGTATTAAGTAAATAATCATGCATCGAATCACTTTTCCGAGTGCAAAGGGTTCACTTCATCGTCTGGACTAAACCAATCGACTCTGAAGCAATTGCTCAGTTTTTACATCAGATGTTAATGAAATTCAAATTAACAAACACAGCATTGAATTTCTTCTGCAAACTGCTCTGAATGGCTTTTGTTAAGAGAAGACTATTAATGACATCTTCCTAACTAGTCCGTCAATCTGCGTCACGATCGATCACCCTACTCCACCCCCTGCATAAGGGAGGCTCATTATTCTTTCCCCCGATACATATTCCTGCATCCTCTCAGAGTAATTACGGGCTTCTGGAGGTCGTATCCATAAAACTTCACCTCAGCCATCCAGGTAATGTCTCTGTAATTGAGTCGTTAAGGCCCGCGCATCGCCCCAATCATAAAAGCTCTGCGACCCCAAATGTGCCATCGCCATGATTTGTCACCCACCTTTTACGATCTCAAATGGAAAAAAAAATAACCCAGAGCAAATGTATTCATTGTAGCACCAAGTTACAACCATTCTGGAGTGTCTGGTGGACTTTTATTCGCAATAAAGCACGTGTAGGCGAAATGATATCACCTGTGGTCGCGTGGCATCGGAATGTTCCGACTTCGTGTCATATGACGCTTGTAAAACCTTATTTTATTGCAGCCATTTTGTAATACAGAGGCCACGAATTATCGTGCAGAGAGAATGGAATGGGAGAATCTCATTCGTATATAATGAATAACTAAATAGGTTTGGCAATCATGCTGATGAATTTTTTTTTATTATTATTATTTATTCAATAAAATTTGTTTCAGATTGGGGTAGATTTACCACTTTAAGATTCAGCATTTTTTAATGCAGTAAGTAAGTTAATTGTATAGTAAGTAAAGGTTATTTGTTCAAGTACGATTAGTACTCTTGCCATTAACATAGAAAGCTAAATATCACTACAGATTCAAACACCGATCTTTAATTTTATTTTTATGCTACATTAATGCCATCAATGGAAAGACAGATTTACAAATCCTTAATCATACACAACTCTGTATTTCAGTAAATAAAATCTGTCCCCAATTCAAAAATCTTTTCAAATAAATCAGCATCCTAAGGATGAACTGAATAAGAGATGACAACAAAGATGATACTTTGCAAAAAATAAAATGACACAATTTAAGCACTAACCAGATTGGATTCGTAAAAATACGATTTCTTATCTTCCGTATATGCCTTGGTCAAATAAATGGGAAGTATTTAACGAGATACAAGACTCTTACCTGAAAAAGAAAAAAAAAGTCAAATTTAACATAGTTTATTTATTTTATTCAATAAAAATATAAAAAAACAAAAGATAATAATTAATAAAATATATATGAGCAACTGAACAAATATTTTACATCATGCAAAATCGGCAATTGCAATTATAAAAGTGTCTAATAAAAATTATTCATTTCCTTATTAAAAATGTAACATTAGAAATTCTAATAAAATTCTTAGAATTTCTAATATAACATTAGAAATATTACATTTATCTTCTTCATCTTATATTCCATCTCAGTTTTTTATTTAATCTGTAACATTTCAGATAAGATTTCCTTTTTACATCTTCTATAACATTTTGAATATTCATAAAATATGATTTCCTACGCAACAAATAAACTAATAAAACCAAAAAAAGGAAGAAAAAAAAATATTCGACGAAACGTCTTGGGAATAGTGTATCGAATTCGAGAACGAAACAAGATTTACATTTTCGAAGCAACCCCATCTCTGTCGAATGAATTTCTCTTGCATTTTTAAACATGGAAAAGCAACACATTTTCTTTTTTCTGGAGGCGCGGTGGATTGTTGCTTGCATGGAGCGAAATTGCGAAAAGAATTCATCTGGAGCTATTCCAACTTTTATAAAAGACTCGAACAAAGAAAGTTGAATGGCGTGCGTTAAAATCACGAGACGGGACATTCCCGTGGGGGGAGAAATCACAATCTGGCAGAAATTTTTTTTCTTCCTCCAAAATCCTCCCAGCCCCCTTCAGTTTCCTATGGAACGTTCAAATCCCTTTCACTTGAGAAAATCTAAGCTTGCGTTTAAAATCTACGAAATGTTCTTTTTATATATATATTTGAGAAGAGAGTAATTGGTGTTTTGTTACTTGGCGTGCTTCGAATAAAGAGAGAAATCGCATCACGCTTATGGGAATAAAGTGGCAGAGTTCTTTTTTCGAAGATCGGAGACATATCGATCAGTGTTTTCTTTTTTGAATTTTAAATTTTTGTCAAATAAAAAAAAGAGCTAAATTTTATATTTTTATGTGTTTCAATTTAATAGTTTATGTCCGAAAATATTCTAATATTGTTTACGAAAATTTCCCTGCTTTTAATTTTTTAATCTCTTATGGAAAATTTTATTTATTGGGAGACCCTTAGAGGTAACATCGCATTCCAGTAGCGAATTATTTTTTCTTTAATTTTCTACTGAATCTCAAGTCATTTTCACTCGGTGGGAAAAATTAAAAATTCTAAGATTCTGTTACGAAGACCATGTATTTAGTACAATTATACTGATGTTATATTTGTATTGATAAAAATTCAAATCAATATCAATCATCATCATCAAACATACAAATGTATTTATTGACGTTTTGTTATTCGGTATGCGTTTAATAAGTGAAATATCGCTTCAAGTTTACAGGGATAAAACGGTCGAGACAGTTCAGCATTAAATGCACAACTAATAAAAATTAAATATATCAACTGCTCTAGAAGTTATGGCATGCACAGAATTCATGTAAAAATATTGCAAGACAAATTTAATCCGGAAATAAAAATTATAATAAAATAAAATCTAATATCCACATAAGCTATAAAAGTACGCATTATCTTTTTACAACTTAAGTGTAAAATAAAATTTTTAACTAAAAGTGGTATGATATATATTAATTCTTATAACTAAGAAAAACATGGAATTCAAAGAACTAAAAAAAATCTATTTTATAGAACGATACAATAGAACATATTGTACAAATTGTCAATGAAATCTGCTTTTTAAGTCGAGAAATAACTGTATCGCTAAAAAAAACAAATTCAAAAATAATTTTATGTATTTTAAGATGATGGGAAAATTATTTTAATTATATATTATAATTATATACAAAGCATATTTAATTATATAAATCAATAATATTTAACTATTTACCAAAATCTCGCTTTCAGGCAAAAATCGCTCTCAAATTTTTATTGAACGCTGAAATCAAATTCATTCAAGAAAATACAAAAACCATTTGAAAAATTACGAAATCTTATTTTTATAAACATTTGAAACGATAGTAATCAGCCCTACATTACTTGGAATAAAAAGGGAAATTGCATCAGGATTTATGGTAATACAGTGGCTGACGCGTTTTATTTTTTTTTTTTTTCTTTCGAAGGCAAGATAGATTTCTTTAGTTTACTTATATTAACGCCCCGTTTTAAAGCAGCACTAGGGCTATTTTGGGAAGGACTTCATAATTTTGAACAGCAATCAGATGGCGAAGATGAACCTAAACTGGCACCCCCTCTCTAAATTTCCACACCAGCGGGAGGATGTTTGCCCCCGACGGATCTAACGTGCACTTTTACTACACGACGGTTCTTCGGTGGATTCGGGTTTCGAACCTGAAACCTTCCATTTCCGAAGCCGTGACCTTGCCCCCACGCCACGCCAGATAGAAATACGTCAGAAAATCACGAATTTTAAATATTGTGACCGAATGATACAGAATTTCATATAAAGTTTCATATATTTTTGAGTATTTTCCTGATACTTTTCATCGATCAATATTATATTTATTATTCCGTATTTGAAGTGACGTCGTGATCATTAAAAAAATTCGAACTCGAAATATTGAGGAATTTCCATGCTTCAAACCTCTAATTTTTGAAACTATGTCCATCAGTCAGTTTTTCTGCTCTGAACACGACAGCTTAAATATGCAATGAATTAGACAGAATGAAATTTGTTACGCGATTTTCATACCGAAATTGTAAAATTCTATCAAATTTTAGAGGAAATTCTTCAAAGGCCTTCTTTCAGAGTATTTACTCATGAGTATGAGAACAAGATAACTGAAAAATTAATTGAGCTAGACAAATGAAATCTGGTTTAATGTTTTATTATTAGAATTGGTGATATATCACAAATCCTCGCACGGAATGACTGCATATGGATTTGTCTATTAATGCGTATGTGAATGGCGCCACTGGGTGCGATTTCCCCAAAATTATGTGAAATACTCTCTAATAAAGACGTTAATCCAGAGAATGGCCTTGCATGGCAATTTAGCATTTTTGCTGAATCTATTTGAGTGGTATTTGGTGGCTTTTTTGGATATTAATTTCTAGAATGCCGTTAATAACAGCGGAAAATAGAATCTGTGTTTAAGACCCCACTGTGTTTTTCCCCAAACGTTTGAATTTGACCCAGAACCACAACTGCAGTTACAAAACTACATATCAAATCTCATACATTTAAGTATTGCACTTTTGAGATATCGCATTTACATGTTCCTGAAAGTACAGATCGACAGACGATCAACACCTTGTTGCCTTCGGACTCAAATTGGATAGGTATATATACTATAAATATTAAATCTGTGTACGGAATTTTATCCGTCGAGCTGTTTTGTAATTATAATGTAACTTATAATCAAACAGCCGGATACACAGACTTTCCTGGATAGATTTGCCACAAAATTTGTTAAAAAAATCTGCAAATTCGGAATGAATTTGAAAACTTCATACAAAATTTCATCCGCCTAGCTCATAACATTTTTGAGTTATCGTATTCATAGACAGACGGACATAATACCAAAAATGTGTCATTAGAAAATTAATATTGTTATGAACTGTAATTTAGTTATATTAACGTCCCGTTTTAAAGCAACATTAGAGCTATATTGGAACGGACCTCATCATTTTGAACTGCGCTCAGATGACGAGGACGACACCTGAGCTGGCTATAAAAACGGTGGTGTAGTGTGGTATTAAGTGTTAATGGTTTGTCTACATCTAGACACAAGAGAAAAGGTATGAGAAATATTTCTCTCAACAGTTTACAGAGAGAATTTTATAGGATTTTTTTTTAACACATGCCGATTTCAGAAAGAAAATCCTCTGTATCTTTGCATGATATGGCGTCACAAAATTTTTATCTCTTTCCTGGGAGAGTGAGAACTAAAGCATAAGCAAATTTTTAGAGCGTACGTTAGAAATAAATAAATTTTTAAAAAAGGAAATTTGGATCAGAAATGAAGAGAATGAATTTGAGTTAGTTTGTGTTTTATGGCGCAAAAGCCATCTTTGGCTAAGCTGCGAAACACTCATGGTGTTAAATTATTTGCATCAATTTATAGTAAAATTGAAATATGGAATGTCCACAAAATTCAAATGTCTAAAAGTGTAAAAATGTGAATCATGAAAAAGAGCTACTATGATACAGTACTAAAAAGCGTGGCTAATGTTTATATATGATTATAGAAACCAATTTCTTTTTAAAAACTAAAAAGGTTAACATGAAAAGTTATGGAAAGGAACTCCCAAGAAAAATTTTAGAATAAAGTAGAATGAGCTAATTTAAAATTTAAAACAAATAGAAAACCAATTAAAATTTAAATTAGATTAAGAGATATCATTTACATACATATTTCACTTAATAGAGTAGTTTTTTCCAAAGCAAAAATTGATTAAGTATAACTCAGCTTTTTCAATTTTTTTTTCTTTACGCTTTTTAATAATACATTTTATAATGCTTTTTCAAGCCTAAAAAACGAACTCACACGAATGAATTCCATATACTTTTTGAAGCTTAGCATAGATTCAAACTGTTTTCTGAACAGGCAAATAATCAAAAGCATCATTCATTTTATTATGTTTGCTCTTTTTCGGAAGTAATTACTAGCGACAGAATATTAAAGTTTAAACTCTGTGAAATGAATACTTTGAAATATAAAAAAATGAGATTAGTAAAAGAAGACGATTCAAAATGAAAAATGGATTCAAGCTACATTAACTTCCTGTTTTTGAAGCGTCATAAATTCAATTTAAAACTCATCAAGTGCAAATATAAGAAAGAAACGTTTAAAAGCCTCCGCGTTATATTCTTCATCGTCTGGATTCAGCCGTAACATTTGAGCATCTGTTGTTGCCTTAAAGGATGGTTAAAAAACAATTAGTGGAAAACCACATCATGTTTCACTTTTATTTATAGCAAGATGTCAGTGCAACATCCAGATGATTAAGTTACAATTAGAGACAGAATTTTAAAATGTTTTGATTTAAAACCACTTGTTCATATCATCTATCCATTAGCACTCATTTGCTAAAGCAGAATTTCTTGAAGTTTTATTCACTCTTTTATATTCGAGTTAATTTAATCTCCCAGTAAGAGGAACCAGTTCCTGCTACTGTCATTTCATTTAACAACGTATCGAACAAATACTCATTTTTATTTTCTCATGCATGAAGTAAAGATAAAGTGTAGTAATCTTCAAAATATTCAAACTCGAAATTTTGATGAATCTCCATGTTTTAAGCCTCCCTGACTTAGAGAAAGATGTTTGTCTGTAACAAAGATCATTCCAAATCGTTTTCAGCTAGATGGATGCAATTTAGTATATGGTCGTTACACCAAATTTATAAATTTCTATCCAATTTTGGACAAAATTCATACAGAGAAAGTTTGTCTGTCCGGCTGTTAGAATATAAGTTAACACAATAATTACAAAATAAAAAGAAGATGAAAAAATTCGGTACATATATTTAATATCTATAGAGTAAATACCTAGAAAATTTTGAACTAAATCCAACAAGGGCTTGACTATATGTCGGTCTGTACTATGCAAAAGCGATAACTTAAAAAAGCAGTGACTTAAATCAACCCAATTCTGTATATGATTTTGTGGCTACAATTGCAGTTCTGTGTGAATTTTTTGTTTCAAACGGTTGGAGAAAATGCGTCGGAAAAAGATTCATCTTTATTATAAAGTATGCGAGGAAATTCTGGCAGACAATCCAGATGATTTTTAATAAGCGTTTGATAAACAAATATTATTTCAAAAATGATTTCAGACAGGCATTAATGCCTTCAAAGATAGTCCTGAAACTTGAAACAATATGCACCAACATATTTTAAGGACAAACACATTGCTAATAATCATTTCATCTATAAAAGAGATTTCATACTTTATTGTCAATCTCTTTTTTCGCAATTAAATAAAATTTTATTAGCATTGTAGACAGTTATCAGATATTACTAAAATAAAATAAAGATAACAATAGAAGAATTTTATCTTCTTTTCTTTCTTTTTTTTTTCCCCTCTTATCTTTTCTATAAAAGAAATGCTTTTCTCAATATTATATTTAGTCAATATTTACTCTTTGCATATTATTCTCGCATATTATTTCAAAAGCAATTTGTTAAAACGCATTATTCGAGATGCAGGTACCTGATGGCAGCGTATTGGTAACATGGTCGGACAATCAAAGTCTCGAAACTTTACTTTTTTGAATATTTGCCCAAAAAGTGAAATATGCTAGAAATTAAATTCCTAGACGTATATCAAAGGTCTAAGATGTGTAAATGAAAGGATGTCAGTTCAAGTATCGACACTCTTCTTTGTAAATTAAAGCTACTAAGTAGCTAGTTTGGCAGGAAATTTTGTCCCAGAGAGTAAATTCCATTTGAAGACAAGCCTTATTTGTAATAGTGGCATGAATCCAAGATAATAATCTGACAAATCAATCTAATATTTTTTTCAAAAAAGATACTGAATGCCCTTCACTTAAACTGAAAAAATATATCTAGAATTTAAAAATAAAAAAATATAACATTAACTATTAAATTAACAATTTTTTACTTAGCTTAACTAAAAACATTGAATTAAATATTAGAGGAAATCTCAAAAAAAAAAAAAAAAAAAATCTTTCATTTAGTAATTTAATTCCTCCACCCATTCAACCTAATTTAATGTTCGATTAACTTGAAACATTTAGAATAAATTTAATTCTCGAAACTCTCGGTGTATTTAAACAAATCAATTAACTGCTTAATTAGCTAAGCAGATGAGTGCAATGAAATTAAACTAATGACTATCACAACTAATAAAAATTCGATTTTCAAAAAAAAACAAGCCTCAACTTGTAGAAATAGAGCTGTAAATTATGCATGAGAAATATATTGATCTGAATATGTCCCCCCCCAAGATGTGTTTATGTTCATTTTACAGGAAAAATAAGAACAAAAAATTCTTCGAAACTAAACAAGAATATTAGAAAACTCGGACTGTATTTATAACAGTAACTTAAAACACTACAAGAATTTGAAGTTTATAAAATGTCAGATGTGCTTTAGAAATTCAGACACACTGTTTAAAAAAACTTTTTTTTTTTCATTATCTGCAGATTTAATGGGAGGCCTGTTTAATAAAATGAATGGGAATTATTATCGTAAAAAGTAAAATTAATATCTGAGAAAAGAGATAAGTATAAATAGAAATACACAAAAATAAACTAAATTTTAAAAAATAATTTAGCTGGAGATTTAAATTTTTTAAAAGAAAATAATCAAGTTTTAGAGTGGTGTATTAAAAATAAGAATTTGCTTTCTGCAAAAAGATCATTTTCTTGATACAAATATCAGGGGAAAAAGTTTATCTTGATTTTTTTTTAACTTTCTTCTGCATGAAATATAGAGAAAGTATGTTAATTGTCTAAAAACTCGAACTCGAATGGGTAGAGCATCTTCCTCGTGATCTGGGCGTCCCGGGTTCGAATCCCGGTTCGGGCATGGTTGTTCTTTATCTGTGTTCTGTCTGTGAGGTGTGTGAATGCTCCCCCCTGTAAAAATGGGTTGTGCAAGCGAATGTGTGAATTTCATCTCCATATAAGCTAGAAGTCAGACTTCTGCCCTCGAGTGCTCAGGGGTCTTTACCCTCAGAAGCTACTGCACCCCCTTTTCGTGATAACGCGGGCACGACATCCTCATCAACACTCGAACTCGAGAATTTTATAAATATAAACGTTTTAGGCCTCCATGAGTTCGAAAAACACATTTTTGACATTATAACTGTCTTTCCATAGATCTGTGGCAAACATAACTCGAAAACGCTTTCAGCTGGATGAGTGAAATTCGGTATATGGTTTTTACACTAAATTCGTAGATTTCTATCATATTTTGTGGAAAATTCATTCAGACCAATTCTGCCCATGCAGATGTTCGAATATAAGTTAATACACAATAACTGCAAAATGAAAAGATCTAGATGGAAAAAATTCAGTACAGTTTAATACGATAAGCCAGTTGGTCGCAAAAAGCGGCTAGCCAGTAATAGATAAATGTAAAAATTTCAGAACTCTAGCGCATAAGAAATTAAGCAGAAAGAAATCAAATGCAAAATTCTATGTTTATAAACATTAAATAAAGCAAGTTAAATCAAGTGCGTACTCAAAACACTCCTTCCTTTTGCAAGCGGACTTGCCGCCGATGGTGGCATGTGGTCAATAAAAGTAAGTAGATAATACTCTTTTATGGATAGAACTTGAAGATTTGAGATATATGATTCAAATATTAATCTAAAAAAAATCCTTCATTAAATTAAGAAAAGCTCCGATGAAAAAAATTTGGAATCTTGCAATAAATCAGGCAGATCAAACATTTTTAATTAAAAATTAGTAGGAAATAGAATTAACCTTTTCCATGTGTTTCAAATTTATCGCAACAAAATCTCATTTCGCATAAGTCATTTTTCTTTCTTTTCATTTTATCGTTCCTTTAAATAGATTCATCATCTTGCAAAAATAATTAAATAGAATGAAAAAACAGTCCTCACTCTTAATTAGAATCGATGATTTTTCATCTAATTAAAGAATTATAAGACTGTGACCCGAGAATTTAAATTTGCGAATAAAATCTGTCAAATGAGAGTTAGCTCAAAGCATTTTAAATATTTATTCTCCAGTTAATATCACTTGCAATGAATACCACGGCCATCCTGAAAAAATAGAATTTTTAAAAAGGACAGGAAATATGACGTTAGAAAGTAAATTTAATTGTCTTTCGATTTCAAGAAGGGTAGTTCACTGCTTTTTATAAAAAAAAAAGAATTTAAGCTCATAAAAAAAAAGGAACGATTTTAAATATATCCTATTACGGAGAATAGGAAATCCGCTTTGTATTTTTTTTCTCATAACTTTATCACACTTTCTCTAATAAAGATTAAAAGCTACGATAAATATGTTAAAAACCTAGAAAGAAGCACTGTAGATTTAAAAGTAAACATAAATTCATTTTATACAAACATTTAAAAAAAAATTTCATTAGAATACCAAAGATTAAAATTGTTTTTATCATTTTCAGCACTTTAAACTTTACTGCATAAATCAATATTATAGTATTATAAAATCTCGTAATATCTTTTTTCCATATTCCCTACTAGGTGGTATCACCTGTATAAAATTAAAATTGAATTCAATCATTTGTTAATTGAATTCAATCATTTATTAAATGACTAGCCGCCATTGGCGACCAGCAGTTTCGCCAGTATTAATGCTCGCTAACATGTTCAATGAATACATTATGTAACTTGTTCTCATAATAGGGTTTTCAAAAAAGTATTTTTAAGCTTAAATTTTGGTAGTCATATAATTATAGTAGCAGTCGGCCACAACAAATCCTGTCGATACTGCTACGTTCAATGGTGGCGAGGTGGTCGGCTATACGCAAGAACGCAAGTCATATAATTATACTATTATGTAGGTCTTAAACCGTTCTATTCATTGTATTACGGGTCTCCCTCAAATTTTCTATAATTCCCGTAAAATTCAATTTTAAATAAATTAATTTCAATTAAAGTAGAAATAATGAAACTACAATCAATATAATGACGTACTTTAGTGAATCCCAGCATGGCTTTAAAAAATATGAGAATTGAAAGCAATGTTGTTCGGCATTGAAGTCTTACGTGCAGAAAAATTGTCATAATTTATGAAATATCTCAAAGAATTATTCAACAAAAATTTCATGGATACAGTGAAAAATTCAGTTTTTAGTTTTATTTTTAAAAGGATTTAAATGATGTGAATAATATTTTTTTTTTGGATTTATTAATATATTTGAAAAAATTATGAATTTTAAATTTTAAACAGTTTTTTGATAATAAACAATCATATTCCCCAAAATATTTTTGACTCTTCAACTTTTAAATAAGGAAATAAACGTATCTATTTTCTCCTTTCAAATCTGAATGATTTATTAAGTTTTGAATATTACAATATTAGAACAATCGACATTTTCAGAATCTAGAAAAAACTCTAGGAGATGATTAGTTTCTTTGAGACAGTCGATTAAGTGATCTGTAATCAACCGCTTTTATAGAATAGTGATATTGAAATTTTCAAAAGTCGGTCAGCTTTAGTGACTGATTTAGTTGACTAGAGTACAACACTTTTTATTTAAAATATTAGCGTCTTAAGAATATTTTGTTAAATATGACTCACAGGGCATATGATATCTGTAAAAATTTAAAATTCTTAATTCATCAGCATTTATTGACTCAAATTATAAAAAATATAATTATTTCATTTGGTCCATTTGTTAACAAATGTCTGTCTGTTACTAAAAATTTACAAATTGGCTGTTAGGGTCCAATTAGAGTAGATATCTTGTACATATTAAACCATATTTGCCTTAAATAAAACTGTTTAATTGAATTAATAATATAGATATTATGAAAGAGCGTAGAAAATGTTTCCTTGCATTTACTTTTCAAAAAATATCATGTTTCATATTTATTTCAATTCATACAGACACGTGCAGAAAAATTACATTTTTATATATTTAATTTGGAATGATAGTTAACTTTTTTTTTATTTGAGTTTCTGTCAATAGGATAGTAAGGTATTGACAAAAGTTAATTTTTTCCCATTAACGTTCTCATGCAGCTTAAAATTTATTTTTATTTTGCGTGATTGTTGAAAAATATCATTGAATTATTTTTTTAATTCATTAAAACTATACATTTAATTTGTTCGTTAAAACATTAAAGTCATTGAAAAGATTATTTTTTGAACTTCAATATGATGTAAAAATCAATTTTGTGCTGTAATATTTTCGGAAGTTATATCGGAAAAGCACCGAAATTTCGCTTAAATTTTAATTAATTAAAATTCTAATTTAAAATTAGAAAATTAGCTCCGAGGTGCATATTTTCGGCCTCCAAAGTATGCCAAATTCGGTACAGTAGAATGGTTTGGCTTATAGAGGGCCAAGACACACACACACACACACACACACACACACACACACACACACACACACACACACACACACACACATTGAGCTTTATTATAAGTATAGATAAGTAGCCTTTAAAATTATTAAAATACTTTATCATAATCAGGAAATCAGAACTTAAACAAAATTTTATATCTCTAACACATCAAGCAGTGAAGGGAGGAAAAGACTGCCTTACAAAATTCAATTATCATAAACATAAAATAAGTGAAATAAAATGAAAGTGTATAAAAAAAAATGCTTATTTAAACTCATTTCTTTCCGTTTATAAAAATGAAGATATTTTCTCTCCTAAACAAGGAGAGTTCTAGGAGCCTTGTTACAAAGACTCGGTTTAAGAACTAGTGGGTTTCAGGCTCCAAATCCAATTCTATCAGAGTTTGAACACATATGTGGGCATAGTCATAACAAATCCGATATCTATGGACAACTCGCCGTCTGCTGGAATGGAGCGGAATTTCGAAGAAAGGATTTCGCAGTTAAAGTGTCGACCTCGACCTTTGTAGGATTCAATATTTGGAGGCGAGTCTTGAAATGGCATTCATTTCACTTCTAAGGAGGGCAAAAGTATAACTAAATTAAAAATTAAACTTTATAAATATGATTTAATTTTTTCCAAGCCTCCCCCACCATTACTTTTAATCTTTCCCATATGATGCACCAATCATTAAAATATACTGTAATTCTCTGATTCCTGAAGGTAGTCAAATCCTGAATGCAATTCCTGCTGGCAGACTATGAGTCAAAATTCCGAGATCCGTCTCAGCATTGCAATGCTTCGAAATTTGGTATTATTGTAACTAGCTTATATAATTTTTTTTTCTGTGGACAGAATGGTTACTGTAGAAGTAAATCTCATCTAATGAGTTAATGTTATATCAGATGCTCTGGGAAGAATCTCATTTATTGAAACCTAAACCATTTTAACCATGCCACGGCAGAATACACAATTCACCTTTAAAGTTCCTTACCAAAATAGCTATTTTCAGAGCCCCCTCTTTAAATCTCTTTTCTAAAGAGGTGCCAGCGAAATAGCGCCCAACCCTTTTCACACTTTTCCTTCTTCCCTGACCCGCTAAAAGTAAGAAGGCGATAAACACCACGAATCACTTTTAAATAGCCCATCCTCTTAGCTTATGGACTCTAATTCCATTTTGCAACCCTCCTTTCCCTCTTACAGAACAGACTCGTCAGGTTCTGACCTATTAAGTTCGGAGGGGGGTGGCAAGAATCCTGTGAAAAGAGATGAGACTCTCTGGACATTGTGATGTGTCCTATGAGGTATAACGTCTAAACTTCGCCCCTGGGTCTATCAGGAGTCACTTAGTACATACCCCAGTACCCATTTAGTACCTGGTAAGCGCCTCAAAGTTATATTGATTCAGCTCGCGTAGTTGCCATGGAGACGAAAATGGGGGTTGTTCTCCTCGTGTCTGCTGGAACAATGAGGGTGTTTTGCTGAGTAGGGTGGTCGGAGTTCTGTATCGTACCTGAAACATCCGGTGCCTTACCACTGCTTGACGATGAAGATAAATGGGGTTTTGATATGATAAAATATACTTCTGGGGCTCTAAAGGAGGGTACTTTTTTCCTCCGAAGTACAAAGCAGCATTGATGGAATGTTCTGGAAGCAGAAGAAAAAATGGCCCAGTTTGAAATTCCATAAACGCAATATGATGCAAAGTGCTTTTGAGAGCCACGAGGAATTTTTTGTATATATATCTGGATCAGGAAATGGGAAAAGTTTTCGTGTTCGTTTCATCCGTTTTTCCTGTTTCCGAAGGTTATTTATGAACACGGAGATGAAAACGGATAAAACAATGATATCTTTTCTGTAAAATGAGAAAATCGATTTGTTTGAAAGGGAAAAAGCTAAATGGTGTTTCAAAGATTTTTCTTTTCCTCATAAATAAAAAAAAAAGAAAATCAATAAAATAATAAAAAATGAAAAATCGAAATCTATTATAGTAAATTTCAAGTTATCATGTGAGAACATTATTATTTTAAGGCATTGTTTGTCATAATTAATTTAAGTCATTAATCAATTAAAAAAAACGATTTTTTTTAAAGTCAGTCGAGCTCCAAAACTTTCTCGGACCGATTTTTTTTTTTTTTTTTTTGCTTGAAATTTGGTTAGAACTGGTTTGGAATGATAGCGTAACTACTGTATTTCGCAATCGTTAATTTTTAAAAAAACACATCGGTTTTTTTTTTTATCTCTATCTCAAAATTTTTCGAGCTCCAAAACTTTTTTGCCAGCTAGAAAAATTGAGAATGAAAGTTTAAAAAAGTCATATTATTGTCATTATAATATATATTATACATTTCGATACCTCCCCTCGCTATTTCGCGCTGATTCCCATTTTCTTTATTGTGTTTCTTCGGGTGATAATTTCTTACGACCCATGTCCTTTATTTTCTGCCCGAGTACTTCCAGGCTTCAAAAACTCCAAACCGAAACAACATCATGTTCTCACTTAATAATAACAGTTCCACTGAAAATTCCATTTATTTATAAATTAATCACGAGTTAATCAACGGGACTGCTGCGTGTTCATGAGCTGCGAGGTAGTCAAGGATCCCTTCGATGAGGTATCAATATTAATAAATACATATCTAAAGTTCTCTTTTGAGCAATACAGAGTAGTGATGGTACTGAGATTTTAATACTGGTCATATGAGTATAGCCGCCATGCCACTAATAGGTCAACGACACTATCACTAGTGTAAAAATCATTGCACTATTGATAAACAGCCAGGATTCAAACAGTCCACAAGCAGATGCTGCTTAAATTCAGATCCAAAGACGGGTCCTTAGACAAAATTTAATCATTTACTTTTCCCAGTAAAGCTTTATTTTCTCTTCAAAACAGAACGAAACAATCGCGGATGATATTTCGCAGATGACATTGGCGATATGTCATTCGTCAGTTACAAAAAATACATTTTTCATTCATGCTTTCTTATATGTATATGCGTTGACCAGTGAAACAATATAAAAATTATTATCTCCTGTTAATAATTTTTTAATGATTTACAGATTACAAAATATTGTACTTAAATATACGTAGTATGCAACTTTGCAGAGATCTTCGAATGCCGATGAAATGATGATACAATAGCTATCACGGTTTAACCCTTTATCTACTGATGGAACTTTAAAGTACCGTTTAAATCAGGCTTTTATTTTAGTAATACATTATTATTTTTTCTAACAGTATTTAAAAGAATTCGAAGGACGTATTTCTAATAGAAAGCAGTAGTAATTAGCAGTATAGTAATTAATATGTATGAATTAAAAACAAAATTAAAATCTTTAATTATTAAATAAATTAATCAAGTTATTTTAATTAATTAAGTTTTTTGTCTTCCTTGAATTTATTTTGTATTAAAAATTAACTAATGGTTCAAAAATAAATTTGAAAAATGGATGGTAAAATAATTTGGTTAATAAAGGGTTAAAGATAAAGGACTCCCAAACAAATCTGTAAGTAAATTTTTAACCTTTGGGTATGGTCCTTCTTATCTCGCATACGCTCTAATAAATGTACTATCCCAGAGAATACCTTGTATTGGCGTACAATATTTAAAAAATATTAACCTTTGATGTGAATTTAGTATTTTTACTGATTCTATCGTGTGTTTCTTGGCGATAAATCCCTAGCATGCGATTGACAGTATCCGAAAATCGAATATGAGCTTTAGACGCGTTTTTTACCAACCAATTGAAACAAATATTTGAGAAAAAACTGCACTCTAGTAACAAAATACACGCGTACCACATTTGATATATTTAAGTCATTGCGTTTTTGAATTTCCACTTGTCTCAAAATTTGGTAAGTGTCTAAACTGTAAATGTTAAATCTGCGTGTCGAATTTTATAAATTTATATTTCTACTTTTTAGAATTATCATGTTAATGTATATTTGAACAACCGAACAGACAGACTTCCTATGAGTGGATTTTGCTCAACATTTTATAGAAGCTACAAATTGGATTAAAAATCGTATACAAAATTTCACCCGTCTAGCTCAAAGCGGTTTTGAGTTATCTTTGTCACATACAGGCAAATATAATTCCACAAATGCATTTTTTTTTTACCTCAGGAAGATCTAAAATATGAAGATTTGTCTAAATTTCGAATTCCAATTTTCCGACAATTGCAATACTTTCTCTCATCAGAGGTATAGAGAAAATATAAAATAAATGGAGGGAAAAACAAAAATTAAAACTTCAGAAACTATAACTTGTTACGGATGCTTCTTTTACAAAAACAGAAATAGGAGATGAAATCATTATTGTCTTAAGAAACGAGTGTTCCGTTTTTCTCTTTAGTTTTTAACATGATAATATTTTCTTAGAACAGAAAACTTCCAGAATATGTTGTAATGTAAAAATCATCACATGAAAAAAATTAAGAAACAGATAATGTAAATATTTACTATTACACAATCAAGCTGGCCTCCTTTCTACAAATTGCGCGATAAAATAACATAATTCAAAGCATGCAATGGCTGCTATAATACAAGGGAAACGAATCAAATCTAAAATATTATCATGGCGCGATCTTTGAACCACGTAATCGAGATCTGTAGATGATCAAGATAATGAATGTTTTGAGCTAGCAGTTAATATTTAGATTTTTAAAAGAATCCTTCGTCATCATTCAACGTTTGACAAAAAATGTGTAACAGGCTCTTTCATATCTATCCAGTGATATATAATTTGATTATTATTTGAAAATAATTTGAAAACTTTCAAAGAATTATTTTCAAATAATTCTTTTAATAATATAATAATAGTTTGAATAATTAACATTCAAAAATCGAAATTCACAGGAACTAAACTCCAGGAGGAAAAAGGAATGTGTGTCTTTTATGAATAATATTAAAATATATATATATATATATTATATATATATATATATTGTAATTACTAATAAATATTAAATAAATATTTTCTTCGGAATTTTTATTATAATTCAGACATCAAAGAAAACAGAAATTAATATAAATTTTAAACAAAATATAATAGCAGCCAAACCATGCTGGATATTTTTTAAAAACACATTCATGAATATAATAAATATTAATAAGGTAGTTAATAAGTTTAATAAAAGCATCTTAATAAGTCGCAAAAATTTAATAATCTATCACTGCTGAAGCAAGTTATTTGGTCTTTTCTTCGAAATTCTTTTTTTATAAAACCTGTAATCTGCTGTCGAAGCTGACAAAAAAGATGAATATTCCATTAATTAATGTATAAAACATATGAATAATTAATTCCTCAAAAATTGATTTATCTCAACATATTCTCTTGATGCATTAAAAAAAATTTAACATAATATTTGCGTTGCTACTGTCTGTTTAATAAATTCGCAATTTTTTTCATTTCAGTTGCCATTAAATTAATTCAGTAGCACTTTGTTTAATTTATTAAAACATTTTAGAGCTTAAACCAAATTGAATGAAATTATATCCACATGAAAGGCGACTTAAAGGAAGGATAAAAACATTTATGTAAAAAGATTTATCCTTAAAAATTTATGTTTAATAAATTTATAATTTAAAATTTTATCTAATAGAAATTTAATAAATAATAAATATAATGGATAAAATAAATGAAAAATATTGATTTTAAATTATACTGTATAAATTTATTTAGTTCCTTCTGCAAATATCTTTCTTGCCAACGCAGATTCCTCTTTCTGATTACAAGAAATATATACTATGTCACATTTTGCATTCTCGATGACAAACTGAATGGGACGCACAGATACATAATAAGCTTCGTACAATTAAGCCTACAATAGATCTTTACACAGCTGAAAACTGGACATCATTTTAACTACTGTTCAGCAACGGATTCTAAAACCCTCCGCACTTTTGCGCATGCGTTAAGAGGGGTTTAATCCATCAAAATAGGGCTGAAAGGAGGAGATGTTTACATTTACTAGCATCTAATAGGGGAAATCCAAGGTCAAAGGAAACTGGAAATGCACTTATCGTCTCACCCCTTAATGAGATGGAGTCGTCGAAATGTGGTCGTCTCAGAATCCATTGACGAACAGTAGGTTGTAGGTGGAGGATTGTGCGCACTCGCTTCACCCACCGACATTTGTTGATGGGGGGCCCAACACCATTCTGTTCAATTTGTAATAGTCCTATGTCGTTTTCACATTCTTGTGGAATATCCACGATTTTCTTTACAGCGTCTTACATTTTTTCAGAAACCTCATCCTCATTTGGGCGAGATGTTGGGCAAAACTCCGAATGTTAACTTTTATAGTTTTTAAAATAATATTGGTTTTAATAATCATATATAAACATTAGCCACGATTTTTAGTACTGGATAATACCTTGCATGCTTGTTGCGCTTTTTCATGACACACAGTTTTAAGCTTTTAGACATTTGGATTTTGTAGGCATTCCATGTTTCCATTTTATAATAAATTTATTATAAATAAAGAGATTATGATGAATTTCCAGGTTTCAGAAAAACGCATTTTTGATGTTTTTCTCAAACATTAGTTTCAACGCTTGAGCGTTTCTGTTTCAAGCGTTGTAGAGTTAGGAAAAAACATTTTGGGGATGTCTGTTAGCGTGTTAGTGACAAAGATATCTCAACTTTGTAAATTTCGATCAAAATTTGAGCAAAATCTATTCACAGGAAGTTTGGCTCGCTGTTCGAATGTAAATTAACTACAAACCTAAAAAGGGCTGGATGGATCAAATTCAGTACACAGATTAAACATGCATCGTATCAGATACCTATCAAATATTTAACCAAATCCAACAACTGTCTGTCGGTCCGTACTTTTAGAAGCATGTAAACACGATAACTCTAAAATAGAATGACTTAAATACTTAAAATTTGTTACTTAAATTTGTGTTTACAAGTGTAGTTATGTGTCAAATATTGGTAATCCGTTTGGTAAAAAACAAGTCTAAAACAAAATTCAATTTTCGGATGCTATTAACCACATGCCAGGGATTAATCGCCAAAACTCTCGCCAAAGATCATATGATGGATTCAGTAAATAACTAAATTCACGCCAAAGGTTTACATTTCGTAACTATTGTAAACCAATGCCATGCAAAGCATTCTGTCTCATCCAAGGCCCACAATAAATGAGGCTTTTATTAGAGGAGGCGTAAGAGAGTTTTGAAAAGACGAATCCCGCTATTTTATCAAAATTTGAAGGCAATACATTTGACGGAAGTCTGTTTATTTTTGAGAGCTAGCCAAAACACAAATGACTGGATGAACAAATTAGGCATGTGGATATCATTATACCTACAGATCTTGTATATTTATCATCAGAGTTTTGAATATTAGTCAAATAGGTAGCCGCTTGTGGATGTAGCGGCTTATAGAAATAAAATTAGGTGTGTGTATATATGAGTGACACTTTAGATCTAAGTTCTATTTTTTTTATTCAATCAGTGATAGGAAGAGGCCGAATTCAATAAAACTTTCTTTACTGAGTTATGGCTGATCCAGGAATTTGTTCAGACTTTTTTTTTCATATACTGTTTAATTTGCTTTATCAAAATGTATTGATGTATTTTGTTATGTAGCTGTTATTTGGAACAAAATATTAAATCACTGAAATTCTTTTTCAGTAGGAATTGTTCTTTAGCGACCTTTGGTCCCTCTGTAGAAGTTCTTAATAGCGATTTTCCTTTTAATATATGATCTGTTAACTAAGAGCACATAAGAATAAGTATGTAAATTCTTGAAATTTTTTAATATGTTTTAAAGTTTGAATTCGATTCAATTGTTGTTATTGGTTAATGTAGTTAGTTGAAAGTTGCACAACAATCCACACTGTTTGAACGTTGCAAAGTTGTAAATTTTGTTATTTTACTTTCCTGTATGCGAAATATTGTAAGAATAAGTATTGTGATAAGAAGTATAATAATCGGCAAGATTCGAACCCGAAATTTTGACGAATCTGCACGATTGCAAAGCCCCTTCACCTCGAAAAATATATTTTTGGCATTACGTCTGTCTGGGAACACTATAACTCAAAAAGCACTTTGAGCTAGAAGGATTAAATTTTTGGTGCAAGGATTTGCTATCTAGTTCGTATATTTCTAATTTTTTGCGAAATTCTTTCACAGAAAATCTGTCCAGTTCGATTACAAGTGAACTCAATTACAAAAAGTGACGATCTAGGCAAATAAAATTTGATACACCGGTTTAGCATCAAATTTGTTGGCGTTGTTTCTAATGGCGGTTGTCATAGACAAGCCCACTGACTTTAGAAATCAGTGATTTTAAGCCAAGGGTGCGTTATTGTTTTTTCAGTAGCGCTATGTAGGGCCAAGAGTACGACTTAGCTATACACATGTCACAACCCTTTTTACGGGGCGGACTTCATTCATGCATTTTATTCGCTCATCCACAGATCGTAATTTAGACATGAATCAGAGAACGATCACCCCTGATCCAGTACCCCTAGTAGTATTACTCTCGACATGAAGAACTTTGTGTCAACGACAGATTTAGACGTGCGTCAGCCACCACACACACGGAGAGTCTTCGTCCGGCGGGGTTCAAATTCGCCACCCAAGGGAAACAAATCCAACGCCTTACCAACCAGGTTATCCCGGCCCAGCATCAAATTTACAAATCCTTATCAAGTTTTGAAAGAAATCTATTCCTAACGATTGACCATCTGTACTTTTACATGAATGTGAATGCAGCATCTGATAAACGCAATGGCTTAAATCAATAAAATTCGGTATGTGATCTTCTAATAACTGTAGTTCCATCTCAAAGCTCGATTCCATTCAGTCGGTAAAAAGGCATTCAAAATAGCACGATAGATTCAATAAAACTGTTAGATTCACACAAAAGAACGATATTTCGCAACTATTGTCCGCTAAGGCATTTGCGGCTTTATCCACTGTCCATAATTTAGTGCTGGGAGAAAGGGATCAGACCTTTACTGAAAACGCATGCGAGAAAGTTTCGGGGAGACGACTCCGACTGGTATTGTTATTTGGGAGCTGATGAGTTTTCCAGTTGGATGACTGGGTCCAGGTAGATTTTTCAGATGGTGGAGGCCCTGTGCTTGGAATCCCACATCAATCATGCCTCCCCTTTTGACGCTTTTAGTGTGAAAGAGTCGTAAGCCGGTTTTCTGTATCGGCATGAAGTGGATCTTGTATCGCTATTTTTTGGCGAAGTTGCTTTGATCTAACACGCCGCTTATTGTATTATGGTGTGAAAATTAAGGCAAAGTGACTACAGCGTATTCAATTAAGGAAAAAGCCAAAAGTTTAAACAGCAATATTAATAAAATCTTAAATTTCCAACTTAATAAAATCAAAAATTCTCTCGGAGCCTGGCGCTACGGAGTGCCTTGAAAATATTGGTATGAGCTTTTATAATGGAAAAAAGTGGTGTTGCCATAAGCTTAACAGATGCGTTGAAACAGTAAAACAGACAACCACAGTGCGGCACAACAATTGAATGGTTTCGAATAAGTATTATAAAGAGGATTCTTTTGCATATAACATTTTTGAAAATGTGTGAATTGTGATCGCAGACACACCCCTAATTTAATTACACATAAAATATATCAAATAATGTTTTTTTCATACGTCGCAGTATTCTCCTCTCTGCTGAGCACCCCCGTCCCGTCTTACCTCTCTGCCCAATTGGTGCCCAATTATTTTCGCCATGCTTTCAAAAAGGGCTCTAGATCTCAGCGGTGCCTTACAGATATTATACTATGACCCTTACCTAGGAGGCATCTGAGATATAAGAATGAGAAGTCTCCAATATGGTGGTTGATTCTCGCTACTTTAATAGACATAGTCGTTGTGCGAGGTCTGGTTACGTCCCTTCCATAATGAGATGTGCCTCATATGAGAGAGGCTGTATCGTAGTAGGTGAACTCAACCAAAATTTCCATTTTACTGCTGTCGTGGCGCCCAAACCATTCACCACATTACTAATGCAGACAGTACAGACTTTTTTTTCAACACTACACTAGGAAGTAAAATATTATTTTAATATTCGCGAAAGAGGAAGGGAGATACTTCATGCTGTATTATTCACCTGTTAACAGGTATTACAATAGCATTTCAATGCCTATTCTAACATTGGAAAATTATATTTACTTCTCATTTTATTTTGTTTTACTTTTGTAGAACTATTATTTTGATCATATAAATAAATAAAAATTTCATTACTTCTTCTTTTGAGACTAACAAATTCCATTCAATTTTCTTCTAATATTATTTATATTATTATTATAAAAAACATTATTTATGAAACTTGTTATGAAAAAATTATTTAAAACTTATTTATTAAATATTATTTATGAAATGTATAAATTATGAAATATATAAATTATGAATTATATTATTATATATATAAATTATGAATTATTTATGAAATATAAAAATTCTATATGCGATTTTACCTATTGGAATAATTAGTAGTAATAGTAGAATTAGTCCGGAACATAATATTCAAAATATTAAAAAAAAAAATTATAAAATTATTCAACGTTCCGATATTCGAACTGAAGACCTGGAAACAGCAATGGAAAAGCCCATCTGTTCTCATCAGGTTACGATTCTCTTATGCGCCGAGGAGGTCTAAGTTTCGATATGTGATTAACACTCCTAGTTTGAAATGCGATGTGTCACCGCGTAAAAGCACAATGCTTGAAGAGAAGATTTCTAAACATGTGCAATATGCTTAGAAATCATCTCTGTTTTTTGCATTGTTCCTGTAGAAATCTTCTCTGTTCTCAACTTTTAAACATTGGATTAATTTTAAACATTTAATTAATTTCGCCGTAAAATTTTATTTTATGAAATATAATTATTGGAATAATTCGAAATCAGATTGTAGAATCAGTCTTAATAAAAAGAAGAAAAAAAGAATAAAAATATATAAAAGAATTCTTCGTTGCGAAATTCGAACTTATTTATAAAGTTTTAAAAAAAAAACGATTTTACTAATGCACCAAAAGTATAATTATTTAAAGTTAGAATGCTGTCCTATTACGTCAATATTCCTATCGGAAAAAAATGCAATTTATTTAAAATAACATTTTTAATTATTCTTGGGAAAAATTGTTTGTTCGACCTTAAAGAACAAAGTAAAATAATAACATGAAAAATAAATTTAATAGAAACATAGTTTTAAAAATAACATTCATATACTTCATCGACAAAAAGTAACATTTCGAAATCATTTCTTCCGTAGCTTCGTAGAATTCACAGTGCATAAAAATTCCTTCTTTCAGTTACACCATCATTATTTTTCACAGTTTTATAAATTTATTATAAGCAAGGTTAAAAATAATAATTTGCAAACATTTTGAAAAAAAATGGAAGTTTACAGCTGACTTGAATTGAGGAGAAAAAAATTTCTAAAAGTACACCTTTCTTTTATCAATTGAATTTGCCACGATAAAGCTTTCTTTTCTGTTCCTTCTTTTTACCTTTTCTTTTTTCCTCTTAGAGAAGAAATTTACAATACAATTCATTTCGATGTTTCAAATACTCAATGAAAAGAATAAAATTTGAGCTCATCTTTCTTCGCTCCATCAGTTTTAACGCGAAGAAAGAAAATTTAAAATAAAGAATCAAGAAAGAATGTCATAATTTCAGAACTTCTTACTTTCATTTGAAAAACATTTTATTTGGAAATTTTTATCCTCCCCCCTCCACATACAAACAAAGAAAAATACAACAGATATGATGATTATTAGTTTTAAATCTGATTTTGATCTGAAGGTGAGATAAATAATATTCACAGAACCGGAAGGGTCGCGGTGGCCTGGAGGTAAGATCTCGGCCGCGGCACCGGTGGGCTTCAGGTTCGAGACTCGATTCCACCGAAGAATGTTCCCGTAAACGGGCTTCGTGCACTTTGAATTTGTCATGGCCAAGCGTCCTCTCGCTGGTGTGGTGTGGAAGCTTGAAGAGGGGAATGCCAACTCAGGTGTCGCTCTCGTCATCTGCCCGCGGATCAAAGTGACGAGGTTCATCCCAAAATTAAGTGTTACTTGTCCCAAGTGTTGCTTTCAAAATGAGATGTTAAATTAACTAAGCTGAACCGGAGATTGTTCTTCACTGCCATAAGCCTACAATTAAATTATATACTACTAGATGCCTTACTGAAACTCGATATAAATTGAAATTTTATAGCTCCATAATAATCTAGAATTAATAAAAAAAGAGAATGTGCGTCTATCTGTCTGCCTATATATTAATCAGCTGGCGCTCTGTAAGGCAAACAATTCGAAACAAGAACTACCAAATTTAGCAAAAAAATATACTTTAGAATGTAAAAATGTGCATCTCAATATGATTTTCTAAAATTTTAATTGATTAAAAACTAAGCGGGAAAGTTAAATAATTTTTAAACCATTAAGAATATTTAAAAATTTAAATTCTTTTAAAGATATCAATTTAATAGTCGTACAATTTTTCTCCTTCTAATTTTAGCATTTTTTTCCATATTTTACATAAATAACAGCAGAATTAAAGCTGTTTTCATTATTTCATTAAATATTTGAGCTCGTGTCCATTATTAAAATTAGAGGAATTAAATTTTTGCATTCTGATTTTTTGCATTTATTTATTTTATTTTTTATAATTTACTAGCCGCCTTTGGCGACCAGCCGGTTCGCCAATCTTAATGTTTGTCAAAATTGTAATAATTAAATATTTTATGCAATTCCAACTTTAATAGATTCCTCAGCAAAATATTTTAAAACTTCAAATTTTGATAGTCATATAATTCACTCATAATATTTATAAAGGCCTTCAGTCATAACGTGATATGTATCTCTCTAATTTTCTGTTACCCCTCGTAGAAATTATGCTTTAAATTAAAGTGTAAATGATTAATCTGCAATTAATATAACAATATTTTTTACTGAAACAAAGCATTTTTTTTAATAATATGATTACTGATAATAGAGTCACTGAGCGTTTAAACTTTATGGTCACTAAAGAATATCTGTCTTAATTTATGTAATATCTCAAGAATTTGTCAACAAAAATTTCTCAGATTCATCATGAACAGATCGATTAATTAACAATGTTTAATTTTAAATGCATCAAACACTAAGAAAATAAATTGAATCGTTTAAAATAACTATAACTTATTCAATAAGTTATACTTATTGTATAAGATACTTAAAAATATAAGCATATACAAAAAAATATAAGCATATACAAAAAAATATATAACGAACATAAATACAATTTAATTACAAAAGCATGCAACTAACCTAAAAATAATTTAAATCATTGAAAACAGGTTAAAAAAAACTACTTAAAAAACGATGTACTTAAAACTATAAGCATATACAAAAAATATATAACTAACATAAATACAATTTACTTACAAAAGCATGCAACTAACTTAAAAATAATTTAAATCATCCGTTGATAGTGGTTGTCATGACAACAATCCGAACAATGCGCATGATCAAATTTTCTTCGCCAGTAAGGTAACGCAAATGCGTGAATTTTTCTACGCCAGTTGGGGTAACGCTATGCAGATTAGACATTTTTAATTTCCTTTATTCTGTGTTATTTTAATTCAAAAGTACTTCAGAATGAATCTGAAACATGGATTAATTAACAATGTTTAATTTTAAATGCATCAAACATTAAGAAAATAAACAGAATCTTTTGAAATAATCCGCCAAAAAATATTAACCCTAGCCTCATTACTGTTGGGAGAAAAAAACAACTGAGCCTTACTCATTTGGCGGTGGGGAAAATGGAAGATTATTTTGGCGTAAAATTTGGCGATGGGGAAAATGGAAAATTTTTTTGGCGGGAAAGTTAGTTTTTAATTAATAATTAAAATTCTAATTAAAATTTCAAAAAAAAGGGTTTATTCCCGACCTCTAAGGTATACGTGTTCCAAATTTGATAGCTGTATGTCAAATGACCTGGCCTGTAGAGCGCCAACACACACACACACACACACATTGAGCTTTATTATAAGTATAGATAACTAATCTATTTAAGATATTAAGAATAGTACGAAATAAACCATTGAACGATTGCATTTGTTCTTTAACTTTTTTTTTTATTATCTTATGTCAAGCTAACTAATATGCTGTTCGACAAGATCTGGCACGTAAACTACGGCGCACTAATATGACACTGGAATCAACCAGCGGGAAAAGTCTCCACAAATCTTTCTGGCATAATCTCTATTAAAAGTGTTATTTTCCACCAACCTCGGAAAAAAATTTGGTACCTTGTGTAAGGCAGAAAATACCTTGCATGGCATTGGGGTACAATAGTTACGAAATATTAACCTATTTATATAACGTGAATTTAGCATTCCTTTTAAATCTATTGTGTCATCCTTAGTGAGTTACCGAGAATGAATCCCTGGTATGGGGTAAATAGTATCCAAAAATCAAATTTATATTTTAGAGGCATTTTTCTCCATAGAGTTAAAAGGAAATATGTCAAGGAACTACACTTGTAGTCATAAAATCGTATACCTTATTCGATATATTAAGCCATTGCGTCTTTCAGTTATTGCGTTTACGTACTTCTCAAGGTACAGACGGATATAACATAACGCCATCCTGCGCCACACTGAGTTATCCAACCAATTGGATGAGCACAAGATGGAAGGGGGGAAAAAAGAGAAAACAAAGAAAGAAACAACAAACCGTCCAAGAATCTCCACAGAGAATCCCATCGGTTTCAAATCCCGCACGGCTGTATTTAATGTTTTGACGAAGTAATATCTAATTGGGAACAAAAATACCTAAAAACAAATGGTGACAGTGGGTTGATCTTACAGAGAAGTGTTGATGTTTTCAGACCCAACCTCTTACATTTTTGAGGCCATTAGTTGTTGGTAAACTATATAGAGATTACTAATTGAAGAGGAAGAAAAACGAAGGAAAAAATTGATAAATAACATTGTAAACATTTATATGACATGTATAAACATATAAATAAACATTGAAGAATCAGAAATCTGTAGCTTCTGTCTGGGCCCTGCGGTTTTCATTTCTGTTATCCTTTGTGAGAGCGTGGTTCTTTTATTTTATAGGGTATTACAGTTGTGAGGTAATAATTCAGGCTGATTTTGACGAGAGAAATTTTGGTCTTAGCTATTGAATGATCTTGAAGATGTATCGATATTTGTGAATATGATTTACTATCTCATCATTTTGAACCTTGATCAGATAAAGAGGACCATATTTGGAACCAGATGTTTCCTCTTCAAACTTTTGCACCACATCGAAAAGAGAATATTTGACCCATGACGTCATATCGAACGTACTCCAAGCCATTATACACAATGGATCATTATTGAATCAGGTTTCAAATTTTGAGGCCTCCGGCCGAGACCTTATTATTAAGCCCACCATGGCCCCTCTTCTCCACTTTCTAGTATATTTACATAATATAAAATTCGTATTCAGCTTCACAGCTTCTTTAAAGAGAATCGAGAATACATTCTTAAAACGTACTTTAACCCATCCGCTGATTAAATTCAAAATTTGGCGATGATCTAAATAATTGGTGTAGAAAAGGCAATATTAGGCTATTGGGGGTGTAGTATTTATGCTGTATCAGATACAAATCAATAAAAAAAAATTTAATCGTAATTTCGATTTAAATTAATGGAAAAAAATTTTTACAGCACAAGCTGAACATCTTAAAGACTACTGAATATCGTCAAAATTAAATTATTTAAATTTCGGTAACCCACCTTTTATTTATGTATACGTCTGTGGGTTGTAGATTATATATAAATATGAGCAATTAATAATGCATAGATTATATCTATAAATATGCATAATTATATATGTAAATATGCTAATTATAGATAAATATGCTTTGGCCAAAAATAATTGAAAATAAATCTAAACAAATATCCCCGCAATCAAGCGAGCCATTTCCTTCCTTCAATTAGTTTAACAATTGTCAAGACAGCGAATTAAGACGTCGATTATTTGTTCCTAGGTAAAAAGTAAACAATTTAGCAATTATTTAACGATTACGAAAAATTCCGGGGGAGAATTCGTGCTCTCTAAACAATTACAATTAAAGGGTATTCAACCTGGGAAGCTACACCGAAATAGCATCCAATGCAATCAAATAAAAGAACAATTTTCTCCATCGAATCTCCATTAAAAGCGAAAGCGCACCATTCATTTATTTACCACATTAGAAGAAGGGATTCTGTTGTTTCGATTAGCATCCAAGAAGGGAAAAAAATGGCGCGTCAATTTAGATCAAGCTCTGGGCATTATTGCTCATCATAGAGGAAGGGATTCTTTTCTTTGTTTCGTTCCTTTTATCGCTTATTTGAAATAAAGCCCACAGAAATTCTTGTGGCGTCATTACTATGTAAATTTCAAATTCTTGATCAAAATATCTCTAATAAGGTTTTCTTTTTAAATGACAAGATGAAAAGTGTAAAAACGGCTTTATTCTTTTATCTTGCTTACGATAAACTTGCTTTTTTCCCTCTGAGTTTTAAAATAAAAAATGTAATAATGGGTTTCCATACTAATAGCTATTAAAATTTAGAATGACTTTTTAACGAATAATTTTTTTTTTTCATGCTTGGAGAATGTAATGTATTTGTCTTGATTTTTAACTAATTATTAAAAGTAAAATAAAATAATATCTCTATACATCTTTTAAATAGCTTTAAATAATGAAAAGGGGAAAAAAATGAATGATTGAAACTATCTATAACAGCCATTTTATAGTGCTATTCAATAGTTTATTGCTATGAAATTTATAAATTGATATTAAATAAATATTTTTTTTAAAAAGAAATTTTAGCCTTTCAAATGCCCAAAATATGTTTTTTTTTATCAAAATGTTAGAGACAGACTGGCAGGCAAAAAAATGGCTTAGTTCCAGGCAAAAAAATTGCAGAATCATGAAGTGCTGTTATAAATATCTTCAGAATATATTTTAACTTATTTTAATATAATAATATTTTAATTTATAATAATAATATTATAATTATATTTTAATTTATAAATATCTTCAGAATATATTTTAACTTCTAACAAATGTTTAAGAATTTTCCTTTTGGATGTTTACTGTAACTTAATGCTCCTTCTGTAATTTTTTTTCAGCTTCCGCTTGCCAATATTCCATTTTTCCTCCAAATTTTTGAAGGAAATGGAAGCTTTGGAAAGTCTAAAACTTTGAGTTTCGTCAAAACCTCGAGTTCGAATTTTCTGATGATTACAACACTTTCTCTATACTTCGCATGTGAAATTATAATAAATCGCAGATTTATTGGAAACGGTCCTTATTAAAGAATCCAAATCTATCTTGAAAGATGATAATCGAAAACAGCGCATATCTTGTACGACACGAAACATTTTGTGATCCCCTTCTACTGCACCTCTTAATCCGGTAAGCTCTAAAACTCTCTTCGACATTCATATAATCTTTAAAAATAGGCGCATCCAATGGCGGTGGCGCTCCATTGACAAATCGCGTCGGAAAAGATCCGCATTAGGAGTAAAAGGATTTGCGACGCCGATTCCTTAAATCTTCGGCTCATCATTCCCTCCGGCCTAGCCCAGCCTGGCGTCGAAAGAGACTATTTTTAGAGTTTTATCGTCTGCTTGCAATAGGCGCTCCATCCCTGTGGTACTTATCAATCAGTAGCAATAGTTCAAGGGCAGGTTGCTTCAGAGCGGTTCGAGAAAATACATTAGGTTAGTGCAGACACTAGGGCTGTGGTTATTGAGTTGTTAACTTATTCTACCCAGATGGTTCCAGAGATGGTAAAGGAGAAACTAATTCATGGATGCGAATGATAGATCTTTAATAGGAAGTCAACATTCAGAAGTCTGGTTTTTAAAGACAAAGTTAATTTCTCTAGAAATAATATATGGAAACTATTGTAATTAGTAAAACTGGAATCCTTTTCAATTATTTAAGAACAAAATAAAGTAAAAAGAATGATATTATAATAAAGACATACGAAATATTTTTCGATTATATAAGAATAAAATAAAGTACAAAGAATGACATTATAATAAAGACTTTTTTAGTCTCTCATAGTGTTTAATGGCCGAAAAATTCGAACTCTAGATTTTCAGAGATCCTTATGTTCAGACCTCCGTGGACTCCCAAAACACATTTTTGAAAATGTCTGTCTGTGACAAAGGTAACTCAAAAGGGGTTTGAACTAAACGAATAAAATTTAGTGCGAGGTCTATACAGGAAATTTGTAGATTTCTATCAAATTTTGATCAAAATCCATTCAGAGGAAGTCCGTCTGTCCGACTGCCCGAATATTAGACGAAGAAAGAAAAATAAAAGGAAATTTCGATCACATTTCTTGAACTTTTTTAACATTTAAGGATTTTTTTAAAAACATTTTTTAGTGTTTGCTAGTTTATTTTTTTTCTTCAATGTTTAAGATCCTTATAATCTGTTCAAACTTTTTTTCAATGTCACATATTCTTTTTATTTGGGTGATGTGATTTCGCAATCATCAATTCGAAAAATTATATTCCAGGTTAATAAAAGCAAACTTATAAAAAGAAAAAAAAATCTTATTTTTACTCTTTTCCTATTTTTTAGTTTTTACTCCTACTTTTAGTTCTCATTTATATTTTCTCATATATTATTCTCTTTCCTACTTTTTTAATTCTCATCACTTTTATGAATTATCCAGCAAAATCAGTAAATTGTTTTTGCATTTAGTGACTCAGAGCATTTTTTAATGTTTACGAATAAAACTTAGCATTACTAATAATTAGTTATGGGATCGTAAACTTCACGTTTTATAAACTTTTTTAAAGATGGATTCTAGCAAAGATGAAGGAGCTGAGGTCTACAATTTCGAAAACTTCTCACTAGTAACAATAGTATTATTCAAAAAATAATAAAACTAAACAGTTCTATTAAATACGGTATAGGATTTGATAAAATAAAGATGCGGAAATTTCCAGTCATTTAGAATGTTTATTAAATCCATGTCACAATTCATTGTATTCGAGCTTCATGGGGCAGATGGAAATTATTTTCTTTAAGAATTTTTTTTTTATTTTGAATTTGGCAATGCATTTTTTAAAGAAAATCGCAATTTAGCGTATTCCTATTTTAATAATTAGTTATAACTTAACTGTTCTTAAGTCTGTCAGTCTATCTGCCCGATTATACGTTAACTCAATAATTACCAGACGAAAAAAGCGAGGTGGATAAAATTTGGTATACAAATTCAACATCCATAGAGTAGATATCCATCAAATTTTGTGCAAAATTCAACGAAAGATTGACCGTCTGTCGGTCTGTATTTTCAGAAACACGCAAACACGATTATTCAAAAAAGTATGACTTAAATTTATCAAATTTGGTTTGTGGTTTTGTGACTGCAATTGTTGTCCTGTGCCAAATTTTGCTTTTAATCAGTTGCTGAAAAATACGTTTAAAACACGGATTCACCTTTATTACAGTATATACGAGATAGTCAGGAAATTTCTAAAACATAATATTGTGTCCTGGACTCCATTTATATTTGCTAAACCAATCATGACGATAAAGAGGCGAAAAAAAATTGTATGCTCTGGGAACTTGTTACCCTAACTACGTCACTGGTACTGCAATTATTTTAACAAATTAATCTTAGAAGGTTAGTCGAAATGTTATAGAAAAGTCGTGATAACGATGGCTAAATAAGCGACAGAAACAGGAAAAGTATAACATCTGGCATTGATTCCCGCCATTATTTTCCACCTCCAGACAGTATGAGCAATCACTGTAAATCTCCGCTAAAAGCTTAATGTCTTTCTCAAATGTTTAACTTCTTTCAAGTCGTCCTGAAGGGACCGGAAGACATCCAATTCGGAAGCGATAAGTAAAAATCAGCAGCGGAAATAGAGAAAGCTTCCACCTCAGGAAATCGACTCAAGCAGACAAGACATGTCGAATCCAGCAGGAATTAAGAACGATTCTTTTGTGTGAGAGAGAAAGCGAAGAAAAGCCGTTAGATTGATTCTAATTTTAGAACAGACATTTGTCTCTAACAAACAATACAGAAGAACTGTATTATAAAAAATACCTATAAAGAGATTTACAAGTATTTCATTCAACTTTAGAATGAAGATTAAACTTTTAAAGTGTAGTATTTTTTTTTTTAAGTTTTTAAAACACTTTAAGCTTGGCATTAAAATCTCACAAGAAAAAATTTAACATGCAAGAAAATTAAGATCACAACAGAAACGGAGTTTTGAGTAATGCCACAACTAGAAATCTTTTTGTTTCCACAACTAGATCTAATGTAATCCACTAGATCTTTTGCAATCCACAACTAGAAATCTATATGATTTTTATTCTATAAAAATACTCATTTTCAACTAATTACTGATCTTTTAAAAACTATTGGTCGTTTTTTTTTCAATTTTTTTTAACGTAATAATGTTTCAGATACATTTCGATACACATTACGCAATTTGAATACACGTTAACACGGTTATTACAAAATGAAGAGAACTAGATAGATAAAATTCTATACATAGATTTAACATCTATAGTGTTGACATATGTCAACACTATAGGTGTGAATCCAACAAGGGTTTGACCTCTATAGATCTGTACTTCCAAAAACATGTATGTAAACTCAGTAACTCAAAAATGTGATGACTTAAACACATCAAATTTGGTACGGGATTTTGGGACTACAAGTGCAGTTTTGCATCAAATTTTTGTTTCAATCAGTTGAGAAAAACGTGTCTAAAACACAAATTCGATTTTCAGATATTATTAATCGCCAAATAACTCGCCAAGAATGACACAATAGATTCAGTAAAAATGTATAAGATTTTTACTGAATGCATACATTTTTACTGAATTAATTATATTAATAGATTCTGCAAATCCACGACAAAAGTTAATTTTTCGTAACCATTGTACGCCAATACCATGCGTGTTCTCTGGCACAAGTTTATTAGAGAGTATGGGAGAAAGTTTTAGGTGGACCATTCCCACTGAGTGTGTTTTTGTTTTTTTTGTTTTTTTTTTCCTCGAAATGGAACGCATCTCTCTGTTTTACATGAATTTCTACGGGAAAAGGATTGTTTTGCTTCACGAGTAGGCTTACAAGTAAGCGAGGTTTCACTGTTTACCGATTTATTATTAGAACAGCGGACATATTTCATATTTTGGATCGAATCTTCCACAAGGCGCTCAGAATATTGGAGTATATATATACAAGACTTAAAATTTAATATGGGGCTTCTTCACCAAAATAGCAGATGTGTTCAAATTTTAAATGCAGATCTTTAAAATTAATAGCAAATCTATCTATAAAAGAAGGCATTCAAAATCTGTTCTCATGTTTTCTTTACTGTAAAAGTATGCCATGTTTTGTTAATCTAGGAAAGGTCGAGCGAAGAATAGTATCGTAGAGTAATACATTTATTTTATTGAAATAGGAAAGGAAAAATGAATCTTGTACGTGTTCACAAAATAATAATCAACTTTTGCAAAAAACCACAAATATTAGTATTTCTTTCTTTTGTATGACAAAATACATCAACTTCTCTCTCTAATTATCGTCTTGTATAAAAAAGGGGCGAACTGCCCTGTGGTAAGGTCTCATTTTCGGAACTGGAAGGTTTCAGGTTCGAGACCCGATTCCACCGAAGAACCGTTGTGTAAGCGGGTCTGAAACACATTAAATTCGTCCGGATCAAACGTCATCCCACTGGTGTGGTGTCGAAGTTTGGAGAGGAAGATGCCAGCTCTGTTGTCTTCATGGTGGCCTGACAGTGGTTCAAAATTACGATGTCCGTCGCAAAATAGCTCTAGCATTGCTTTAAAACGGAACGTTAATATAACTAAACTTAAACTTGAATAATAATTCCTAAAAATATAATTATTCAATATAAATATATGTACATACAAATAATCTGTATTATTTCATTTAAATTATATCAACTAACGTAATATCTACATTTAAACAAGTAAAATATTAGTACAGATGCAATCCTGTAATTTTAAGGGAAAATGAAGGAAAAAATTAGTTTCCAGTTTTACCTTTTTTACCAATGGCATTTTATATTCATTATTTAATAATTAAAAAATATTCATTTTAAACATAATGGAACCAGATGTTTTTAATGTTTTTATTTTTAAGGAATTACTGATTGCCGTTAATAAAAAAAGTTAAAAACTCATTCAAGCTTATTTGTTCTGAAATTTCAGTTGCTTTTCGTATCTGCATCAATTCTGGCAAGCGTACTTGGCCACACGTTCATAACAGTAAAAAGGGTTACGAATTCCCTTAAAGAAATGTAAAGCTGTCTGCATGAAAAGCAATTCAATAACATTTTTATGATGATCATTCAGTAAAGTACATTCAAACCGCATTAACCAATTGCGTTCATTTATCAACGAAAAAAAATTACCCAGACGCTGCGAAACGAAGTCCAAAATCCTATTCATGAGGGGGAATGTCCACATTAATTTACGCCAGTCAGCTGATTTTCGAGATCAGTGTACTAGGATGGCGCGGAGCCAAGCTCTACAATTACCGTCAGTTTTTACTTTTTCTTATACGAAATATAGGGAGAGTATTTTAATCGACAAAAAATTCGAACCCGAGTTCGATAAACACATTTTGGCATTATGTCTGTCTATCTATAACAAAAACGCTGAAACGGATTGAATTTAGTATCTGGCCTTTATCCATATTTGTAGATTTCTTTTTAATATTGAATAAAATCCATTCAGTGGAAATCTATCTGTCAAAGAGCTTGAATATATGTTAACAAGGTAACTACAAAAGGATTTAGTTATATTAACATTCCATTTAAAAGCAGCACTAGGGCTATTTTGGGACCTCGTCATTTTGAACCGCGTTCAGATGACGAGGACGACACCTGAGCTCGATTCCCTTCTACAAACTTCCACATAATATCGGAATTAACGTTTGGCCTCGACGGATTTAACGTGCACCAGACCGCTTACACGATGGTTCTTCAGTGGAATCGGGTCTCGAGCCTGAAATCCTCCGGTTCCTCCTATTGTATGACAATACCAGGCAAGGGGTTTTCTGGGATAACACATTTATCAGAGAGTCTGCGAGAAAGTTTAGGGAAAACCACTTCCCCTATTTTTCTCCCCGATTGAAAATGAGATCAAAGAATTTTTTTCCTATTCTTACAGAATTTAATAAAGTACAAATTAAATAACCAAAGAAGAGGGGGACAAAAAATACTTAATTTATAGTGAAGCAGTATTCTTTAACCCTAAGTATTAAGTTTTAATGCAACTGTTTGAACAGATGACCACCGTAAAGGACTTCTGCTTATTCAATTGTTTACTTTCCAGAACGAAAACGTTCGCGTGCCAGATCGGTGAAGGGTGGACGGAAACAAAGTGGGGATGACCGAAGATGGGAGAGGGTGTCAGAGAAGGCCGGAAGCGTGTCGGGGTGAGTCACAGAAAAGAGGGTGTCGGTCTTCTTGTTTACCGTAACAAAACCCTAGTAGCGTTCGAAATTTAGAGATCACCCTTCAGAGCTTGACGCCCGTATAGGATTAAGAGTAATATAATGACATTATTTTGAATCCCCACTTTATCTAGCGATGATTTTTGTTTTCTTGCAGCAAGTTCATTTAGATTTTTCATGTTTTTTAAAGTCATTTGACTTAAAATAAAACCCGAGTTTAAGAATTGTCTAAAAATTGATTTGAACACTAATCCGATTTTTATAGATCTACCAAATTTTCAAATTGAGACGTAAAAATCAAACCTATAAACAGGCATACATAAACTAACTATAATTAAGCATTATTTAAAAAAACATGATAGTCGTGTTGAAGTTTTTGTTTTTCATTTATTTAGCTCTAAGTCGTTTCGAATATAGAAAGTTAGCATAATTATGTTTTGGGACCCATCGGCGATCAATCGATACAAAAAAAAAAAAACTTAATTGGATAATCTAATCAGAAATTTTTTTTTACTATTCTTAATAGGCTTTCCGAGAAATGATTTAACTTTGTCTTTTCCTTAATATGCTACTGTTTAAAACAAAATTACATGTATGTATTTTTATTGTTAATGTCTTTTCTGAAAATAGAGTGGTAATTTGATTTTATAAATAAAATATTCGAAAAAGGAGAAATGAGTGCTGTTATTTTTATAATGCTTACTTAATTTTAAACAATTACAAAGATCACAGCAAAACGAAGCAATTTGTTGTTAGAATGCATCTTATCACTTAAAAACATCATTGGGAAAAACAAATTATACCTAAAATAATAATGGTAACTTTCATTGTACTTTTGACGACTAATCTTGCACAAGGAAAACTACACAAGAAGTTCAAATTAATATTTTAGACTAACAGAAAATTATTTCTAAACTATTGGGTCATGATTTGTTTTCAGTTTTTAGTATTGGGCCACTTGCGCTATTTTTGTCATAGACAAACAGACATTTTCCAAAAATGTGTTTATCGAACTCAAGGAAGTCTAATATGTGGAGATTCGTCAAAATCTCGAGTTCGTTTTATTTATTTATTTATTTTATATTAAAAGAACGATAGAAGCTGTTTATATATATTTGCGTTGTAATTCATTATCCTATAAAATTAGTTTTCGTTATTGTTCGTATACAAAAATGTAAATGAGAATTTCAAGTTTCTTTTTGATGAACTTATTTCGGTATGTCCATCGTTGTACTTCGCTACTCCTTAAACAAATTTTTTATCCAAGGAAAGATAATAAGTGTTTAATTTATTTATATTAACGAATGAGCTGGTTATTCTCTTAAGTAATTGGATACTAGAAGGGGCATGTAAGCCTTATTTTGATAAACATATATTATTACACATATATTATATTTGATAGATACCCATAGCTTGGTCTTTTCCAGAGATGTTATGAATGCCTGTATAAGCTAAGCGGATGTATTTTTGAATAAGATAAAACTTGTTTCGATAGTTCGCTATATGATACACTTTGCTTGTGCCGTGAGGAACGGCATAGTTCATTTACATTTGAAAAGTATTTGAAAAGTTTAGTATGAATGATTTTGAATTTTTAAAAAAGTCACATTTTCCATAAAAAAATATCTTTAAGAAAATAAATGCAAACTTAGTGAAAAAGAGAGAAAACAGAAATCGTGAATATCATGTGTGTGTGTAAAGTAATTTATCATAAAACTTTTATACATCCCTGTACTTTTACATACGTCCATATATTTTTATCTAAAATTTTCACTTATTTTCAGATGTTAAATTCCAGCTTTTTTTTAAAAAAAAAATTTAATGGCTGCTAATACGCTTTTTAAAATAATTTCTGACCATTTCAGTCTTTCACACTCAGAGCAAGGGGATAAAAATCCTTAATACCCAAGGCATTCCTTTTAAAGATATTGACGATTCTCTTTTCTAAATCGACGAGTGTTAAAGGAATTTCTATATGAATCTTTCAGTAAAAAGCACCGAGAGAAAATATTCTTAAACTTTTGTTATTGTTCTGATGGATGTGTTCAATCTTGGTTCCCACGTATAAATCACGCCCTCACAAGTAAGGAGTGGTAGTGGATATCAAAATAAATCATTTTTGATACAATACAAGTATAAGAAAATTCGCGTTTAGGCAGTAGGATAGGCTCATGACAGTCGATAACAACTTGCACTACAGGATTTTTAGCAATATGCAATACACAATTGAGACGTGCAGATATTTACCTGATGTAATATATTCTTACACAAATGAGAGAGTAAAATAGTCGTAAGAATATTACCAATAACATATTTGGATTAGAAAAAGGTATTATTTGTCGATTTTTTTTTCCTTTTCTTTTTCTCTCTGTGCATATAAACATCTTTTTTCAGACAGTTTTACAATAATTATGCTAAAAGAAACAAGAAAAATGGATTTTATCAGAAAATCTTGCGTCAGAATGACTCATAATGAAACTAAAATGACTTAGATATAATTCTTTTTCCGAGTCATAATAACTTATCTTAAAGTGAAAAATAAATTTAAATTTTAAAAAAATTTGATACATAGTTATTTTGCATATTCATAACGGAATTGATTCAAACCTTTAAAGCAACAAACAATAGTTCTTCGTGTTTACATGACGAAAATTATCATAATGTAAAAAATTCTTATTAGAGATAAAAAAAACAATTCAGATATAAAAACTAAATCTCAAATTTAAAACTGATGAAAAAATCTCCATCGATTAAAATCGAATTACAACAATAATAAATTCTCCACGATGCGTCAGTCAGTTAAAAAATTTCAATTCATTTTGGAAACAAATTTTCTTTCTGTTGCACAAAGAGAATTGCGAATAAATTCCCTTCATTTCAAAGGATTTCTAGACAAAGGCCAGACGAAGTCGGTAAAAAGAAACAAAACAATGGTAGACAGTGAAAGGTTGGAAATGATTACCATTTAAAGCTCTAAAAACGGCAGGCTAAAATTTCTTCATACTTAAATATATTGATTCAGCACTTTTGAAAAATATTGGAAGACAAAAGATTAACGAAAAGGAAATATCATGGGTAAAATCATGGAAGACCTTTTAAAAGTTTATGCATGATTCGCAAATATCTACAGACATGTTGAATAATTTTACTTATAATTTAAATAATTCTCAGAAATGTTTTATTCATATTTGATAATTTTTAAGAATATTTTTTTTTATTTTTGATCGAGAAATGTTTAATTAATTTAAATGAATTATCCTAATCGCTATAATATAGAAAAATTATCTTTTATACATAAATTTTGCTTTATACTTAACGATATTAAAATTGTGAAATGATATCGATTTCTTAAATATCTTTGATAATGTATTATGATTTATTATTTTTTATTAAAAACTTATCGTTAAGATATTTTTTTTTATTTAGTTGTATCAACATCCTCTTTTAAAGCAATACTAGTGCCATTTTGGGATTGACCTCTTAATTTTCAACCGCAGTCAGATGACGAGGGCAACACCTAAATTGGCAACCCCATCTCCAAGCATCCACACACCAGCTGGAGGACGTTTGGTCCCGACGGTTTTAGCATGCACCAGACTCGCTTATACGACAGATCTTCGGTGGTATCGGGTCTCGACCCTGAAACCTTCCGGTTCCGAAGCCGAGACCTTGCCACCAGGTCACCACGGTCCTTAAAATATTTTTAAGTTAGCAAGAATATTTACTCATTTAGAAATGAATTATTACTTTCATAAAAATCATTTAAAAATCAAATGTAATTGCAATTCTGCAGAGCAGTGGTCGACAAAACACCAAATTTGGCTTTAAATTCAATTTATTTTTGCTTAGAGGACATGATTTCTGCATGGTTCTCAAGGTGGAACACGTCTATTTGCCATAGAACACAAGAACAAAAGGGATATAAGTGTTTCTTTATCAGAGATTCTTATGGGGATTTCTGTGATAGTTATCAATTCAAGGAAGAAAATCTTAGATATCTTTGGAAAGGAAATAGGAATTTTTATCCCTTCGCTAGCTGCGTGAGAATTATTATTTAGAGTGCGTGTTGAAATAATTAAATAAAAGAAGTGAGATCTGGATCATAAAATAAGAGAAAATGTTAGAATAAAGTAATAAAGGTTAAGATAAAAAAATACGAAATTAATTAGGATTTATATGAGATTAAGAGATATCTTTACATATAAATTTTAAATATAAATATGTTTCTAGCATTACTTCTTAAAGTTTTTACTTTACATGTATTGAATTAAAACAGATGTCAATATCAAAACAATAATACATTCTACAGGAGTATTTTTTCTCATTTTCCTTCTAGGCATACATATTATAACTAATGACTTAGGGACAGGAGGCCAGGAGGACAAAGGAATACTTGCCCATGTCAAGGGCATATACCCTAGAGCATGCCATGGAGTACAGTTTACCAGTTTTTATAGTTAAATACGAAGACGGGCGGCAATCAGAAATATCATGTTCTGGGATTCTGGGAGTCTTTTGCTTAAACAATGATGACAGATGACAGAGAAAAAATAATAGTATGCAGTGGGTGCTGTTGCACTGAATTAGGTGCGTTTTTACTTTCTCGTATACGAAGGACAGGAGAAATTATTGTTATCGTCAAAAAAATTCGAAATCTAGATTTTGACGACTTCCCACGATTTAGACCATTCTGAGTTCGAAAAGCAGAATTTCGCATATTGTCAAATTTTAAGCCAGATCCAACAAGGAATGAACCGCCTGTCAAGTCATAAGTCATATCATTGACTCTCTGACTCGCCCGAAGGATAAAGAATACTGAATGACCGGATCGCCGCAACAGTAATATTGGCATCACCGGCCATGGTACAACCCTTCCCGAAGGAAGTACGTCCCGTCATCGATGGGAGGAGCCAGATCCTCCACTTATTCATGTACCCATCAAGGTGGTGAGATTCAACCACCCTATCGGAAGCATCTCATCCTCATTTTGAGGTGCCTACCCTGGGGTTTTGACTGTCTGTCTATCTGTACTTCTAGAAGCATATAAACGAAATAAATTCGAAGCATAATGACTTAAATATATGTAATTTGGTATGTGATTTAGTGACTGCAACTGTAGTTCTTTGTCTTATTGTGGTTTCAATCAGCTGGAAAGAAGCGCATCTAAAACATAAATTCACATTTATAAGGGAGTATGCTTGATAGTTTTGGAAAGACCACGCACGCTTGTTGCTTCGTAATGTTCGAAACTTAGTAAAGTAAGGGCAATGATAACAAGTATCTAAAAATTTAAAATTCCCATCATATTAAAACACAATGATAAAATTCTTTTATTCGGTCGAGTATCATAAACTTCTATCCTAAAACTATACAACATTTGCATATAATTTTTAAAAAATCAATGGTAGATAAATTTTCAAGCTACTCTTTTTGTATTAATTTACCATTAAAAATTTCACTATGGCAAGTTAATTCAATAGTTTAATAGCAATATATATATTTTTAAAAAAGCTTAACTTTTGCAGATATTTTAAAAATTCATAAACAAAGCAAAAAAAGAGAAATAACCTGAGTGAAAAAAGGTTTTATAAAGAAAGCATTCTATGCATGTTTTTTTTTGGGGGGGGGGGCAACAAAAACATTTAAAAACAGTCAGATTTACCGAATTTGTTCACGATTATTTTTTAAATAGAATTTTAATTCCAAACAACAAAAATTTAATAGGAGTGGTTAAATGGTATACCGCTTCACAATTGAATCATTTTTTGAATTTTTTAATCATTTTTTTCTCTAGGTAAATTTGATCTCTAGATTTTCTGATCACCTCTTACAAAACACACATCTTCACAAAAAATTTAAATTATCTTTGCAGAATTTTAAATCAAGAAAAGAATGGACTTTTTCAATAGAAGATATGTGAGCAACGTGAAGCCGTAAATAATATCCACACAACACTTGAATATTTAGAAGAATCCCACTAAAAATATTGTTTATATTAATGGATTCTCATTAGCACAATGCGCAAAAACGGAATGGCAAATTTAATTGTCGCGTTTTTTCACTTCCATTGTGTTTTTTAAAATGCAGAACATTTTTAAAGGTATAAAGATGATCAGTTTCTTAATGTCCCTTCTCAATATAAATAAACTAAGAAGAACTGTAATGGTCAAATCATTATGAGAAACATACAGGGTGATTCACATTGAATGGAACAAAAAGAACAGCGTAGAGGGAATTCTGTAATTGATTTAAATAAATTAACTAAACTAAATAGTTGGATAATAATAATAATAAATCAACTAAATAGTTGAAACCAATTTATTCTAAAACTAGAATAATGCGAATTTTGTATGGCAACAATGAAAAGTCTTTCAGCAATGAAATGTCACTAGATGCCGTTAAGGGAAAATGTTCGCCGCCATTATTATCAGAATGGCGTCACCCATGCTACATAAAGCGTTCGATTTTAAGAAAATACCAAAACGTTTATCGTCGCTCAAAGAGATTTTTGCACGACATTTAATAAGAACCAACACATCGTCACAACATCGGACGGTGGGTGAAGCAGTGTCAGGATACGGAGTGTTTATTTAAGAAAACCAGCCTAAGATAAGCACCCGCCCAAGCTAAAGTGGTTGAAAAAATTTCGTGAAACTAAGTCCCGAAAAATCAACAAAACTGTGTCTCAAAGAAGGGTGTGGCGTGTATTAACTGTTGTTTTAGATTCATTAATAGGGGATATTCTATGCGTGTGGCTGGAACCGGAATATTGTAGAACACATAGAACAACTATAGAAATTTGGATAATTATAGTTTCATAAAAAATTGATCTATCAAAATAAATTAGATACAGCGTTTATAAGTATGATTTATTTTTGTCCCTTTCAATATGAACCACCCTGTAGTTTGAACTTCTCCGAGTCCATAAGAACTCAGGAATTATGTCTGCCTGTCAGCCTATTTGTTATGAACAAAGTCATTCTAAAAAGTGATAGCTGAGATTTGAAATGTAGCCGCAACATAAAAATTTCAAATCTGTGATTCCGTATAAAATTGATCAATATATCGAATGCACGATCATGCGTAACTCAAAACTGCAATAAATCTGATAATAAAGTGTAGGATGTGGTTTTGAAAACAAAATTATAAATCTGCTTTACATTCTGCACGCAATTTATCAAAGAAAAAAAGTACAAAATAGAAACCCGATTTTTTGTACACTATAGTAAAAAAAGAAATACAAGACACGTCGCATCGTAGAAGTTTATGAAAAATGTCGAGGTAAGACGACTTCACTGGTTCTCTAATGGATTTGGGCCAAAATAGGAAATGACATCAGAAAAAGTCTTTTAAAAAATCATAAGGAAAAAAGCTTTATTTCTTTTTCAGCAATCCAAAATACATTTATTTTTCCATTTTCTGGCAAAAAGCATATCTAGCTTATTTCCTGGTGTCTAAATAGCCTCTTTTCCTCGGAGGTGATAAAACATGCCAATACCAAAGCGAATCCATTCCCCAAATCGTTGCAGTACCCAAACTAGCCTTCAAAATCTTTCATTCCATATCCAGGAATATTGAAATTTGAAAGCGTGGCATGAGTCTTAAACCACTTTCAAAACTGACCACCCACCCATTTCCGCCAGGTAGGGAATTTCAAACTGCCGAGTTCCGGTGAGAGGAAGCATTTTTGAATACTTTTGTCCCTATATTTAAAAGAGGAAATGAGCTATTTCAGGACTCTTTCGGGGCCACGTCACTCCTCTTAAGCCCTGACAGCACCGAAAGATGTGCCCTAGTTTGAAAATAATATTCTTTTTTTAAAAAAAAATACCCTCGCTTTTCAAAAAAAATAGATATAGGGATAAAAAATTAATCAATTTTATTTTTAAAAAAATTGCTTTGCTACTTTAAAATATGAGGATTTCTTTAGAATCATTGCTTCCTAATGTAAAATACATTTTCGAATATAAAAAAGTTAGCAAAACAAGCTTCGCGGACACTAATTCATGCATGTCATAGAAAAAAATTAAAAACATACAATACCCTAATTAAATAAAGAGATATAATCAATTATTAATATTTCAATGGAAAAGGTAATCAACAGTAATTAGTACTGAATAATTTATTTTATTTTTAAATATTTTGTAAGTGCTCGACTGTAGAAGAACATTTCAAAATCCATTGGGGGTGTTCTCGTGTATTCTAGGCAAGAAAACTTAGTAAGCAGTTTAGATGTCTTGCTTTCAACCATATGGATCCAAAATTGGATACAGATTTATAATTCAAATTAGAAAATTATTTATTGAATCGCATTCTAAACTTATTTCATTATTTTGTGAGAAAACTTAACATTATACACACTGTTACTCAATCATTATAAATACTACTTTCATTTACAAGTTGAAAATTATTGTGTTCACAAATTAGCAGTAGTTTGAAAACTTCAAAAAATAAAACTATAAATTTACTTTCATGGAAACTAAATGTCAAATGACTATATTCTCTGAATTTCAAAATCAGGTGGTCTCAAATATTGTTCTAGGACGAAAATAAAACCGAGACACAAAATAAAAAGAGTTTGCTTGTGTTTTATGGCACAAAAGCCATCTTTGGCTAAGCTGCACCACATTCATGGAATCAAAATATTTGTAACAATTTATAATAAAATCAAAATACAGAATGTCTACAAAATCCAAATATCTAAAACGTAAAAATGCTAATCACGAAAATGCATAACAATGATGTAATGTATGATACAGTACTAAAAAGCGCGGCAAATGTTTATATAACAGAGTACAAAAAGAAGAGGGAATCTGGAATATTTTAACTATTCATAACTAATGATACCACGAGTACATACATAATGGAAATTAATTGTATTTAACAGCATTAAGAAACTAAATTATAATGAATGTAGAGTGTCTTCTTCCTTTGTGCAGGAGAAGAAGAAAGGAAAAATTCTTCCTCCCAAATGACAGGAGAAAGAGAACTTTAGAATTTCATTTTTTAAGTTATACCATTCTCACTTTTTAATTATTTTAATTTACACTTATTTAAAATAATCACTGGATAATTATTGAATGTAATGAATTGTCTAAAAAGTCAAAAACTAGGATTGCTCTATCTTAAGACTGAATGTCTTTCATAGAATCTTCTAATTTTATTCATAATTCTAAAACAAATCATTTTTCCATTTTTATGGTATTTAACTCCAATTTTGTAGGAACTCTTAAAATAATGCGCATGGTTTCCGGAGATAAAGCAGAGATACAGTACAGAAAAATACATCCATAAAAATGATGCGTTCATCACTTAAACGCATAACCTTGATCAACTATTAATAATATGTTCCATGTCAAAAAAATTAGGTCAAAACCAAGGAACCAATCACGTATCTCCGTGATATATTTACGAAGCTCAGTTTCGAATGTAATGCCAAAATTAGCAATATATTGCTCTTCGGTAGATGGCAGCAGAGCACAAGATGGAATGGCGAAAATTCTTCTTTTTGTCCAATTAGAGCAGCAATGAAGATGCATTTGCTCGCGTGAAGGATTTATTGGACGCTGGCTACCTTCAATTAAGCCAAATGACGCGCGAATGTCATCGCGCTTCCTCATCGGATGAATATCTCTATCAAAATCAATCACTCAGAGTATTTGTTTACCTCTTTCCTGGCAGGCCTCTGCCGAATTTGATGGTTGCTGAAATGCTCTAGGTAACATATATCTTTTTACTTTACCCTATTAAATGTACAGCGAATGTATTATAATCATCAAAGAATTCGAATACGCGATTTTGACGAATCTTCACGTTTTAGACCTCCTGAATTCGAAAAACACATTTTTTTGATTTTTGTCTGCCTGTCTATGTGTGACAAAGAATTCCAATAGGTCTTTAAACACAGATGATATTTGGTATATAGCCCTTAAACCAAAATTGTAGATTTATATCGAATTTTGAGTAAAATCCATTCTGATGAAATCTATCAGCACGGCTGTTCGAGTAAAAATTAACACTATAACTACAAAATGAAGGTATCGAAAGGGATAAAATTCAGCGTAAAAGTTTAACAACTATAGTGTACCCATTTATAAAATTTTTAGCCAAATCCAACTGATTGTCTATTTTGACTTTCAGAAACAGGTAAACTCGATGATTCGAAGACGCAATAACTTAAATATATCAAATTTGATACACTTTCGATTTTCGGAACTTTTAACCATATGACAGGAATTGCTACAAAACTCGCCAAGGATGATAAATTCTTGCCAAATTTAATATTTCGTAAGTATTGTACGAATATTAAATTTGTACTTTGTAAATTGTAATGTCCTGATCTAGACTTATCAAATAACGAAGCAGAATTTCCAAACAATTCTTTATTTTACAGCCCTATATATACAAAGAACAACTTGTTCTAATCTTGGTTAAATAAAAAGATATTTACACCTGTAGTAGGAGATACAACAGTCAATGTCGAAGGTTTTTCTTGAAACTCAATTCTCCATCACGTCAACACGACCACTCCAGGAATAGTTTCTCAGGCTCCGAACTCATGGGCGTAGTCCAACCGTCACCTGCAATTCGTTTCTTCTCTCCCCTAAAAGAAAATCTCCGCACTTTATTTCGGTGACAATCTCCGCCTCTTAATTTACATTGGTCATTTGAGCTCTGTTTCGGCCAATCGGGGTTCAGCAATATGCTCTCTCAGCGGCCCCAGTGGGTCGTGGGAAGGTCCCTTCACGAAGAGAAACATCTAGCATCCAGTTGTTTGGACACACTTTTCTCTTTGAAGGTACTATCAATATTTCTTGGACGATGAATTCCACATGTGGTCTTTCATTGTAGTCGCTAATGAACAGAGACGAGACCATCCAGGTGAAAAGATCCACCATCTGGCTATCTCGAGGAGTTTAGTAAGTAATAGCGACGACACAGCTGGCTGTAAATGTCTTATCAGTACTGGGAAACGGGCAATGTTACAACGCCCATGCCATGCAAGACATTCATTACCTACTCTAAGTTCACAGTTTTTTTCAGGCGGAGAAGGATAAGTGAGTATGCGAGAAAGGTTTGAGGAGACCATTCCCTCTGGTTCATATTACAGTTTTCTTATTATGCGTTAATATTTGTAGTAATCGATTTGCAAAGAATCCAGAACTAATATATATATATATATATATATATATATATATATATATATATATATATATATAGCATTGACAAATGCTTCCAAACACGGAAATGATATATTAGAATTTTCTAAATTCTCAACCTGTTTTAAATATACTTCTAAATCCGTTTAGATATGCTTTCATTTTTGAAACCTGGACTATTTTAGGACAAATTTCGCAGCCCTGAATTGAGTTCTTCAAAATCTCCGCTTAATATTAATGTGAAGACCATTTAGCCGCGTGGATTCAACTACCATTAGAACCAGATTCACTATAGGTCTTAACTCTCGAGATACAGTGATTGATATATTTTACTTTGTTTCAAATTAATTTAAATTGTTTGCACCCAAGACTGATGAAGTTAGATTCTTTTATTGTTGAGACAATTTGTTAAGCATAACAATTTTTGTATGCAACGATAATTTAAATAAATTATCTGACCTGATACTCTTAGTTTAATGGCTTCCAGAGATGTTTTTTATTTAAATATATTAAGTAAAACTAACTTTTTTATATAAATATATTAAGTGAAAATACACTCATAAAATCAAAATATCAGTTTTAATTTGTTTTTAAATATTAAATCATCTATAGATACTAGAAATGCTTTCATTCAGCAATTTAAAATTAGGAATTCATAAGGACTTTTTGAACCAGATGTAGGAATAGACAAACATACAAATCTTATTCAAAAAATACAAAATATAAATGCATATCGTATTCTTTTTTCTCCTTTTATCAGGAAAAAAAACTTATTTCGCTCTCTTTTCTATATCAGTTTATTCTTTCGGACAATAATTCTAAACAAAATCTCCCAAGATGCAACAGCCTGGTGTGAAGAATTCAAGAGCGATTGTTCATCCCCACTTGACTACCGTCTTTTCTTCTTTGCTGTTTTCCTTCCCTTTTCATAAAAACTATATGAACAACGGAAATAGCACATTTTTTATGGAAACGTTTGTGGCAACGCCGTGCAGAAATATTCGCAGATGGAAAATGAGTTTCTTTTTTCCTGGGGAAGCGAGGTTTGTTCTCAATTGCTTGCGAATGAAAGAACGAGGAAGTGGATACCGGATTTCACGAGAATGATAATCCACCAAAATAACATTTGGAGCTTGTTTGTTTTATTCACTGGATAAACAAGAAAAGATTGACTTACTGGAAATTTCTTTTATTTTAAGGGATTCGTTAAGAAAAAGATCAGATTAAATAAGCCAAACATTTTTATTTTTCACACACTAAGCAATATATATATATATATATATATATATATATATATATATATATATATATATATATATATATATATATATATATATATTCCGGCATTTATCTAATTCACCGACTGAAATCAATACGAAGATAAATAGAATGAGAGAGAGAATCAAAACAATTCAAAAATATTATTTATTTATTACTTGACAACTAATCAATGATAGGCTAACATTATATCAAAACTAACTTTTACATTTCAATCTAGTATATTTTAAAAACTGAAATAAAGTGAAGGGGTATGTGATATCACTGACTCTCCAACCCCTCCTCCTCTCGAAGGCACACGGATAAAAAACGGAATAACCGGACAGACTCTACAGCATTATTGGTGGGAACTGTGGTTGAGGGTAAGGACCATCACCGGTCATGGTCCAACCTTTCCCTAAGGAAGTACGTCCCGTCATCAATGGGAAGAACCAGACCACCACCAGTTCGTGTACCCTACAGGGTGGCGAGAACCAACCACCATGCCTGAAACTTCTCATCCTTATTTCGAGGTGCTCCCTGGGGTGATAAGTGAAAGGGTCATTTTACATCTGATTTTTTTCGCATAATATCACACAAAAGTAAGCTTACAAGCAGTGATCAAAAATGAATTTGTTTACATCTTGTGCTATTATTTGTGAATATCATTCCCGCACATACACAAAAAAAGGAACTGTGTGGGAAAAAAAATTAAGAAACCTGAGACGTTGTAAACATGTCTATCTTATCTCCGCCTGGCTTGATTGCAGTAATTATTTATACTTAATGCATTTTTCCCAGCGAAAGCAAATTAAAAAAAATGTTAATTAAAGTAAAAGTGAAAATAATGTTTTCAAGTTAATAATCTAAAGCAATTATCTTTTCATCATCATGCTAATCCTATCAAACGCTTGCTAGCGACAGATAAAATTTACTGGAATTTCTTTACAACAATGAAAATCATTGTTACATTGTGTTTAAAGTTAATTGTGAAAATTTATCAAATTAAGGATGAAAAGGAACTAAAATCGAATCCTTATTAATGGAAATCTATTTTTTTTTTTAAATTTTAAAATGGAAAGCCGTTTTTGAAATAATATATTCCGAAGTTATGGGGGGGGGAGGGGAACTTTGAAAAATGTTAATTAAATAAAAGTCTACATAAAATTTTGTAACAAACTGCACTTAATCCCCAAGAAATCAGCATTTACCAAGCATTTTACATCTGAGTTTAAAAGCATTTGCAATAAACAATTTGCAGATACAGTGTCATTATAAAAACGTTGTTCTAGCAAAATATTCTTTCCACTAACGGTTTGTTACTTTTTTGCTTTCTCATATATGATGGATGTATTACTGCAATCATCAAAAAATTCGAACTCATTCAAGTTACATTTATAATTATTTTTCCTTTAAATATTAAGTTATAATTCAAATATTAGGAATATAAGTCATTATTTTTCCAAAAGAAAATAAAAAATATATTAATTAAGAATATTTTTAATTTAATAATTTAATGTAAAAATGTTGAAAAAAATTTATAAGATATGTCTAAGATTTCAGGAAAAAGTCTATTATTATATAAACTATGACAAACGATTATTCTCGGAATATGTTGGCTACGGCGCTTTAACGTTTTAATTAATGAGCATCCGAAAAGTATACTACCTTTATGCAAAATCTTATACTGGACTCAATGTGCCCATCCCTTTTAAGGGGTATGAATATATTACAATATTATGCACTCTGGACTTGAGGTTATTATGAATACATACTCAGTGAATGTATCCATTATATGAATACATTCACCATGCACTTTAATATACTTTATGTGTTATATTTCCAGACACTTTCTGTCTGTCATTTTTGTTTACAGCCAAGAAATTAATTTTTAACCTTATCAGGTATGTTTAAATCCGGTTATTTAATTGTTATCCGGTTAATTAATTAATTTTTATTACGATTAAAACAATAGCTTCATAATAGTTAGATAGAGCAGAAAAACACATGTAAATAAATGTACGTAATAATTTTATTCTTTCTTTGGATGTGACTGTTAATACTAAAAATGAGAATAAGTAGCGAAAGGTATAAATCGAAATACGAAAGACATTCGCAATTACCATCAACGAAATTAATGTCGAGGGTGACTGTTAAATAATATTTATTCTTAAGTAGTCTGCAGTTAAACTTCATTGGAAGCAGATTTTCAGAAAAGAAAATAAAGTTTGCATGATAAAGTTTAGCATTAAAATTCAATTATAGTAAAAGTAACAAAGATATAATAATAGTTAACATACAGAGAGTGGTAAACGTTAATAAAACTTCATTCACAGAAAACAAGGTGACGTTTTAATTGACTGAAACAAAAATAATTGCCCGACATCATCTTTTATTTTTAAAAAAACAAAGAAAACGAATGTATTTTTAAGCATAAAACTATTGTTTAGTAAGTTCTTTCTAGTAAACAAATAAATAATTTATATGAAATGCATTCAAAAGTATTATCATGTATATTTCTCAGCCAATTCGAGGATTATCCGCGTTTGCCTGGCAACCCAGATCTAATTAAGACGGGAAATTGACTGCATCTACAAATTTCTTTTCCCAAAGAAAGAAATAACATATCGTCAATAACATGCTTTAATTTCAAGCTTTTTAAAAAAAGAAACAGGCTGAAACGACTGACATTTTATTTCACTCCAATTAATTCAAAGTTCCATTTGTCGCCTTATAATCAATAATTAGCTTTATCCCTAGAAGAAAAATAAAAAAGAAGGCATGCCTTAATAAAATATTCAGTTTTTCATGAACACATCATTAAACTTAGTTCAAGGAGTTCGCCATTTTCTCGTAGTTCTACAATAGACATTCCTTCAACACACTGGCGAATTTTCAGTCCCTCTTTTCGGAAGAAAAAAAAATTAAAATCCTTTAATCTAAGTAACAGATACTTGATAGCGAATGCGCGGGGAAATTCCATCCCTTCAATTCGAAAAAAAAATCGCAGGGAGGGAGGGATTTTTTCCCCGTTTGGGTCTGATTTCACAGAGATAATGTACCTCCCTCTTTTAATAGAAACGGAAGTATTACGTTGAAGACTTTTTTATTTAAATGCATTTTCTCTTTGCACGAGAAGTTTTACACTGTCTGCAATGGCATTATCTTCCGAACTTTTTAAATAAAAAAAAAAACTTAATTTCAGAGATAAAAATATGTCCTCTAATCGATTCATGAAATGAATAGCTTGTAAACATTTGAAATATAAATTTTATACTGTTTAAAAATTAATTTTCCTTGTTTCAAATGAATGTTTTTTTTTTATATTTATCACTAGAAATAGATGTGAAAAATCAAGTTTATTCAAAATAATTTATCATTTTTTTACCATAAAATAATGACAATTATTCGTTGCTCCAAATCTTTTGAATATTCTTGACCAAGAATTTGTACAAAGAGTATACGTTATGTCAAAACTCCATGAATTACATTATCACGAATGTTGTTTCTTGGCACAGTTAATTCCATCGCAGGAAAGATAGTTTTACGGACATGGATTATGGACATTAGGGCTTTATGGACATTTACGGTACTGGATGCAAATGATACGGCCGATTAGTGAGTCTCGAGCTTGGCGACGAATTTAGCGACTTTGGTGACAAAATGGATGATACTGGAATCTTCAGGAATTTTGGCGATAGGACCAATAGGAAGCGAATTATTTTGATTCTTCTAGAACCTTCTGTTTCTTGCTCCGGAAGCTGCAAAAGGTCAGCAGTCCAAGCCGAAACCAGTCGTATAATGAGTGCATGTTGAGTCGTAAAGTTGGAATTCAGTCAACGATGAATTAAATGTATCAGTTCAACTAAGTGCAAGCTTTGAGTGGAGCTCAAGCGATTAGTGGATTGAGAATTGAGCTATGCACCGAGTCTTGAAGACAAGTATTGAAGCAGCATCGATAAGTCAGCCATATAAGCAATGAGTCGGGAGACAGTGGAGAATAGCAGACGTTTGGAGAGACCTTAGTGAATAGCTAGCTAATTCTCTCTTCCTGCTGAGTTCTGTCTGGTCGCATTGTGTGCTGTTGTAGTTTTTTACTACAGATTCTACTTGTGGGCTGCTGTTTGTTGTAAGAACTGTTTATTGCTTGTGCACATCTCGGCTGTGTATTTGTCATATGTGCATTCGTGTTAATAAATGTCGTTAATTGTTACTCAGGCCTGCCGGCTGTGTCACCATACACCCACTACAACGAAACCATCTATTTTAGCGGAATTCATCGTAACAATATTATACATATTATATATATATATATATATATTCCCGTCTATATGCTGCCTGTATATATAAAAATTTCGATTAAATCTATAAAATTGCTAACTTGCAGTAATAAGATAGTTTCTGGAGTTACGCTAGTGAAGAAATAAAATATCTCTGAAGAAACCTTTTTTCCTCTTGTTTACTCATGATAAAATTGTATTTATCATTGTTTTAATATTATCTAACAAAATATGGCAAAAATGAACATTTTATCACAACAATTGATTATAACTATTTCTATAAAAACATATTGCCTAGAAATCGTGTTAAAGCATTTGCAAGCGGTTCTATGCATTTGTACAAGCTCTTTGTTTATAACCCTGCAATTCATTTCAAAATACACATTTTACTTTAATAATCCTCTGAGAATGCAAAAATGTTTGTAAGCAGACTGAAGAATTCCAGTAATACCAAATACAATATTAAAATAGAATTTTATTAATAAAGTTGATAAAATTAGAAGGAAAACCAAAAACTTTTAATGGAGTGATTATTAAATCAATTTATTTTATACCAAAATCTCCATTAATAGAGTCACCCACTTCTCCTTTCTCAAACCAAGGCTCCATTTAATTATAGCTTTTCTGCAGTCAGAGATATCTAGAGAAAAGTCCGCATTAATATGCAGCCATTTCTAAAATTCCATTCCCCCAAACAGAAATTCCATTTGTTGATTTTATTTTCTTAACCGAGGCAGACGATTCCGGCCACAGATCAATTAATCGATGCTGCCGTCTCTCGGAATCGGAATCGATTCCGCAGCAGTTGCTGTTTGTTGAAACGAATAATTCACCCATGCGTAATGTTATCAGGGAAACAATGAGTGCTTTACCGATGACAGACATGATCGCTGAGGATATTGAAGGTGCTCATTAACTCAGCGCATCGCAACAATTCGCTTTGCGGGGAGAAATTTATTACTCGCTGCTCTTCAAACAAACAATCATATTAATAACGCGTCGCTACAGTAATGGCGGTTTTATTTAAAGTTAGAACCGGTGTTTGGAAAACAATGAGAAAGCGTTCATGCATTATGTAGAAGTCGAATTGTCTTTTGAGAGTATTTTTAGAACAGACTGGACAGTCTGGGACAACAGAGAGGGAAAAGTATTTGCATAATATTTTTTTATTAAAAAGTGTTTGTCTAGCGATTATCACAGTTTTCAATTGTTCGAAAATAATTTCGCAAAAAAATTTTGGAGTATTATATAAAGGCTTGTTTCAAATCAGATAGTTTCCATTCTAAAACAGAAAAGATTAGAAATTAAATTCTCGAGAATTTCATTCATTTATCAATAGCAAAATATACAAATTATAATATAATTGTTGTAATAAATTCACAAATATTCTGATGACAGTTTCTTATTTTTCTACTCATGTATGATCTTTCAAACGATCAATTTCTCGCCATAATATAAGTAAATAACGCCAAACACCAATTTCATTCTAAAATCCGTTTGTCAAAAAAAAAAAAGCATTACACATTGCAAGGCAACATGAAGTTACGTAGCAGGCAAGATTCAGAATATATGTGACTGTGATTTCACTAGAATTGAATTTTGATGAAATGGCACATCATTCTCACAGCTAAAACTTTTTTATTATTTAAGACAGTCTGAGAATTCTAATTTTAAATTCGAAATTTAATACTGTGTTTTGATTTCACTACGAATAAAATAGAAAATTAACCCTTTTGCAAAATACATAACTATTTCATTTTAGTTTGTATAAAAATATTATTAATTATTTTTAATGATGTTAAGTTTGATACGACGCAGAATAATCAGATTTCGCAAATAAGATAGTCGGGTTTTTTTCTTTTAATTTTATAATCCTGTTACTGAATGAAAAATTTGATAGCAATTCTGAAGAAAAGCGATACCCTGAATTCCAATTAACGGAATAATTCATTTACAATATTTCGAAAGATTTTAATTAATTCATTATTTACACAATTAACTTGTCTTCGAAAAAATATATTTTGACAGTATGATTATTAATATCATATTCATGAAAACACAAATGAAAAGGCATCTTCAAATTGTTTTTTTAAACATTTTTAAAATTTGGGAAATTTTGATATTTGTTTTTTCTCAACGAAATATATAGTTCAATTTCATTTCATTAAAGTTCTACTGTTCCCCTCATTAATTAAATATATAGTTCAATTTCATTTCATTAAAGTTCTACTGTTCCCCTCATTAATTAAATATATAGTTCAATTTCATTTCATTAAAGTTCTACTGTTCCCCTCATTAATTAAATATATAGTTCAATTTCATTTCATTAAAGTTCTACTGTTCCCCTCATTAATTAAAAAGAGTTTGCGATATATTTGCAAAAAATTCTTTTTTATCAAATTTATCAATGTATCAAATTTAAACATGGAAAATCTTTTATGAATGAAAGGTTCAAGTTAAAATTGTAAAAAAAATTCCTGTAATTTTAAATTCTTCCGTCATTTTTTATTTCTCATTCTTAAGATATATATATATATATTTGTATTTTTATATATACTTAAAGTATACTTAAAAACTCTACTTTCAAACAACCAAATTCCATCCTTTATTTATACTTAATAAGAAAAGAGTCAGAATTATGCGCAAAATTCATTTTATGTTTTCTATATTTATATGAAATAGTTTCGGTCTTTTATTGATAGAAAACAAATGATTTTTTTAAAATAAAGAATTCGATGTCAGTTTATTAATAATATCTTTTCCATGAAAAAAAAGTAATAAATATTTTTTAATCTTTCAAAATGCTTTTGAATTTATGAGTATTTGTAAAAATTTTTAATAATAATTTTCAGGGAAATCTTTTCATGCGGTTATATAGTCTTAAAATGATTTTCAGAAAGTAATCGATATATAAAGTTTCTTGTAATTTCGTTTTATTTACAAAGCAATTTTCTGGTTTATATTTAGCAAACATTTGAACTCAATTTTTTTATAAATATTTGTTTAGGCTTGAAGTAGTGTCTACAGACAACAGGTTATAAATTGCTATTAAAAAAAAACAAAATCATTAGAGATACTCATGAAATGACTGTAAAATATACATAAAGTTATTTTATTTATATATAAACTATCGTAATAAAGAGCTTGCATAACGGATAGAGTATTTCAGAAACACTCTATCATAAAGGATAAGCAAAAATAAAATATATTTAAAAATAAATTTCTATTAAATAATTTAAATAAAATATTATTGAATATATAAATGAAGTTAGTATGATCATAAATTTAATAAATTGTCGGTTAACCTTGAACCGTGTAGTCCGAAATCTAAAATCCAAACTAAACAAATTGTACTTCAAAGGAATGACCACTTTTAATTCCATGAAATCTCGAAATTAATGAAATTTTTAATGAATAATGCATATCCTACAAGCTATTAATTGCATACTGATGTCCCTACGATAATCTCAAAAGTGTCATTTCAACTTTAATAAAGAATATAAGTGCGGCCTACAAATTGAATTTTTAATTTATTCCATACTAAAAATATTTTAGTACTGTAATTAAACACAAAATAATATTTTATGCTCATAGAAAAAAAAATCATCATATGAAACAACATTCTTACCCTTTAAATTAAGTTTACCAGGGTTGTACTGTACTTCAAACTATTTCAATATTTAACTCCCCTTGATACGCCTATAGAAAAATAGTAATTACTTTCCTACTTTTTTCTATTAATGGCCTCAGATTCTCTAGTTTATAAATATAATTTTGAGTAAAGTCAGTTTTTTTATATAAATTAATTCATATAAATTAAGATTGCGTGATTAAGAAACATTAAAAAATATTTTTAGCAAAAATTAATTGAAGGAAGGAAAAAAGATAATAATTTTTAATAACAGAAGAATTTATGATACATTATTCAAAATAGAGGAACCGCGAATATCCACGCGGTCACCATGGCAACATTTAAAAAAAGCAAAAATTCTTCAAAATGTTAAGAAGTGAAGCAGAAATTAAAGAACAGCAATTTTTTGCAAAATCTAGAACGGCATTTGAAGTGAAAGAATTTAATGTTATAAACTGATATTTTATATTTGTGATATATTTACTTGCGATTTTCGAAGTCTTTTTTTTTTTTAATTCCTATCAAATTAAATAGATGAAAGCAGACTGCAAAAAAAAACTCAAAGAATGGAAACAATTCATATTATATATCATATTATATTCATCATCACATTACGCGTGTTAAACACGCTAAGCCTATGATAAAAATAATTATTAATTATTAAACTTCGCAAAAAAAAAAAAAAGGATTTAGTGTCAAACAATGTAAAGCAAAATTTCTCAGCCTGTGACATGAGTAACCCGTAGGGTATGTGAAATGGTCTCAGTGGTTATGTGGAGCGTTAATATGTAAATAAAAAATAATAATGAAACAATAAATTTGGAATTTTTTTTTTCTTTCCAGCCGATTGAAAACAAAATTTCCCATACAGCTACAATTGCAGTCAAAAAAATCACGATCCACGTACCGAATCTGATATATTTCACTGCGTTTTTGACTTACCGTGTTAACATATTTTTGAAAGTGTAGACGGACATACAGTCATCTCTCTCTGGGGTATTTGGCACAAAATATGATATGTGTTTACACTATAGATATTAAATCTGTGTACCGAATTTTATTCATTTATCTCTCTTCGTTTAGTAATTATTATGATAACTTACATTCGGATAGCCGAACAAATAGACTTCCTCTGAACAGATTTTCCTCAAACTTTGTTGGAAATCTATCAATTTGGTGTATATACTAAATTTCATCCATTTATCTCAAAACATTTTTGAGTTTTCTTTGTCACAGACAGATAGACGGATGGACAGAGAGACATAATGCAAAAGTATACTTCATGTTTTTCGGACTTAGGGAGTTCTAAAATTTGGAGATACGTCATCTCCAGGTTTTAGACCCCCTCCATTCAGTTCGTTCAAATTTTTTGACGATTACAATACTTTCCGTATACTTCGTGTGCGAGAAAGTAAAAACGACACAATTATGAAGAATCATAAAAAAAATATTCAGAATGTGAAAGTAAAAATACCGATACTAAAAGTGATAAGTGCCCATAATGGTGAATGGAAATCTGACACATAAAACATAATCAGTGTTTGTTGCTTTACGCTTTTAGATAATAAAGAATGTTTTTATTTCCACCATACTTGAAGTTTATGGTGAAACCACATTCAAGGCTGATACTCCCGTACAGCGCAGCTGCAATTACGTAAACGCTTTCTGTTAGGGAACAGCACGAGTCCATCCAAAACTTGCCGGTATTTTTTCTTAACCACAATTTTCATGATTTAAAAATATTTATATAGTTATTTTGTTTTATACGAAAAACTGCTCGGTATACCATGCATCTTAAAATTCAAATATGAGCATCTATATAAATTAATTTTTTTTAGTATTTTTCAGATTTTATTTTCTATTCCTTTTTACAATAATTTTGAGATTTTTTTCAAGAATAAGCAATTTTACTGGAGTCGATAGCATCTCAAATATGCGATTGCATAATTTAACAGTTTTTGCGTTTCCCTGTTGGATATAATAATGCTGTTGGGTTGAGTTACTTTAATGTCGATGTAGGGTCATACCCCCTTCGTCAGTAATGAATGCATGGGTTGCACCGTATGTCAATGAAGTGGCATTTATAATTTGGAATATTATTTGTTGTTGCTTTTAATCTTATTACTTAGCCTTTTGGGTCAATTCAATTTTTTTGAGACTCGCATATCAGTTTCTAGATGTAAAAAATCATATATTATTTTATGCATTTAGATGCGCGTATGTGTGTGTAGGTGCGTGTGTAGTAACGTGATAGCTGAGAGATGTATAATAAATTTAATGAATTTAAATTTAATTCAAAATTTGATATACGTATACAATTCTGGTGATAATGACATGTGCCAAATTTCAAGCTTGTTAGTTTTCGAATTCATTGTTCATCTTGTTGGGTTCAACGTAAGTAATACCACAGCAAAACTAAAAATAAATAGCAGATGAATATTAATAGGAAATACACAACGAACTAAACGAAATGTTTAACGAATCTCTATATTTTACACCTCAATCAGTTCGAAAAATACATTTTGGGCCTTATGTCTGTCCTTCCATAGGTCTATTTATAACAAAGAAAACTCAAAAACGCATTGAGGTAGAAGAATGAAATTTGGTATTATAGTCTTTACACCAAATTGATAGATTTCTAACATATTTCGAGGAAAATCTATTCAGATAAAATTTGTCAGTCCCGTTGTCCGAATACAAGTTAACAGTTGTTGTTGTTTCTTAAGGCGCTTAGACAATCCCGCTGTTACGGAGACAGCGATTTAAGCCGATAGGGGGGGGGGGGCTCTTGTTTTAGAGTCCGCCTTTGCCACTCACGCATTACTCATTCGCTTGCACAAACCCTTTTTAGAGGAGGCACATTCATACAACTCACAGATAGCGCAGAGGGACATACCCGAACCGGGACTCGAATCCAGGATGCCCATATCACTGGAAAGACGCGCTACCCCTGTGCCAAGACGTCGGCAAGCTAACACTATAACTACAAATCAAAGAGAAGAGCTAGATGGATGAAAATCGGTACATAAAATCAACATTAAGATTGTAAAAACCTATCAAATTTTGAGTCAAATCTAATAGGGAGTTGCACGTCTTTCAACAGCATATAAGCGTGATAAGTGAAAACCGCAACGACTTAAATATAGAAAATTTGATAAGTGATTTTGTGAGTACAGTTAAAGTTCTGCTTCAAATTTTTGTTTCGACAGAAGGGGAAAAAGGCATCTATAACACAAATTCGATTTTCGGATACTATTAACCACTTGGGGAACAGGGATAGTAATACAAAAAAACTCACCAATGTGCGCACAATAGTGTTACAAACGTGTAATTTTGCTTCTCAGCACCGATAGTGTCATTATAAGAAAGACTGTTTTAGAGTCATCCTTATTGGATGCTGCCGGATAACGAGCCAGTAATCCCAGAGCTTGGCAATGAACTTGGTGATCATTTGGCGATTTAGTGACAAATTTGGCGACAAAATGGATAATTCTCGAAACTTCGAGAATTTTGTCGATCTGTCCATTAGGAACCGAGATACGCCTGATAGGTCTAGAAGCTTCGACCATGCAAGGTATTACCTGGGATAACATATTTATTACTGAGCATGCGAGAAAATTTTAGGCAGATTATTCCCGCTAGTTTTTTTCTGCAACCCGTCATAAAATTGTGTTTATCATTCGCTTCATACAACTTAAAAATAAAATTATATGAAATTAAAATCTGTATCTCAACTGGTACCCCTATTTTTCTTATACATTATATTACCATAGCAACTGCATCACAATTTTCATAGGCAGAATTTGTTCATTTGGTACTTTCAACTTGTTTATAACCTTTCCAGCATTTTCTTTATTAATAATCCCTTTAAAACACAACGAATTCTAATAACAGAGAAAAGTATAGAAATGTCAAGCAGAATTTCGCTGCAGAATTTTATAAACAACACTGTTGCATTTAGAAGGAAAACCAAAACCCTTAATGGAGTGATTATTAAATTGATTCGTTCCATACCAAAATCTTCATATCATAATAGAATTAAGGATTTTTGCAACTCCTCACATGAAGGCTCCATTCATTACAGCTTTTCTACAGTCAGAAATATCAAGAGAAAACTTCGAATATATATACAGTCATTTCAAATTTCCATAAATAAAGTTGCCGCATTTGGCAACCAATTTGCTCTCCAGGAACATTGGTCTTCATACTTGTTAAGCTATTAAAATGAAATGTATTTATTTAAAGCTCCACCTTCTTATTCATTAAGGCTGAAGAGTGTGAAATTAATGGAATCAGACAGAAAATGGTGGCGCTTGCAATATATACTGTGAATACGAAGCCAAAGAAGTCGATTTTTATCTTATGGAAACATGATTAAGTTTTGGTTTGAGGTTTTTGAAGTCTCAAAATTGGCGATTATAGGCATCAATGTTTCGTTTTTAGGGTTTTTAGAAAATGATAAAGAATACCGCATTTGGCGACTTATCGCCAACAAAAAGTTACATCTTGGCACGAATATCTGCCATGTACTCGATTCTCCTGTCTGGCCAATAAAAGGCAGGATCGTAAGAAGTTATTGTCCGAAGAAGCACAGAGAAGAAAATGTGAATGAGAAAAAAAAATGATAAATTCAGAAAATACTGGCCTCGAGAAAAAAATTTTTTTGAATTCGATTGATTTTAAGATGGTCAGAAACCATCGCTTTTCTAAATACTGGTGATTGCATGCGAAATATGAGTCATGTAAAAATATGTTTTTCTGTCAGATTGATACCACGTGACTTTAAAAAATAATGTTCTCACATAATAACTTGAAATTTGCGATAGCAGATTTCAAGTTATTATGAGAGTCCGCTTATTTTTGTCCTCCTTTTTATCTAACTTCGGTAAAAGTGTGCTATTTTATATTTAGATATGAAAACAAAATGAGTTTTTATTTCATTATAACAGCAAATATTTGCCATATTTTATCGAGAACGGATAAAAAAATGCAGATTTATATAAAAAAATAAGGAGAAATTCTTTTTTATGTTGTATATGGATAATTCATCGTTTTCGAAATAGCACGAAGTTAGTTGAATCGAGTCGCTGACATACGATCCTCCAACCTTGAAATTAAAGCACTGCAACCAGATCAAAGTAGCTCGTTCAATTCAGTCAATTTTCGAATAAATATACATATCGGACGTGGTCTCTCCAAAGCTTTCGCGCACACTCTCTAATAAAACTGTTATTCGTACAACCCCCCAAAAAACTCTTGACTTTAAGTAAGGTAGAAAACACCTAGCATGGCATTCGCATACAATACTTACGAAGCAATAACTTTTGACCTGAATTTAACATTTTTAAGGAATCTATCGTGGGATTCTTGGTGAGTTTTACAGCGGTAAATCCTTGGTATGAGGTAAGGTCTCGGCTCGGAGCCGGAGGGTTTCAGGTTCGAGACCCTATTCCACCGAAGAACCGTCGTGTAAGGGGGTCTGTTGCACGTTAAATCCGTCATGACCAAACGTCCTCCCGCTGGTGTGGTGTGGAGAGGGGGGGCAGCGGGGGTGCCAGCTCAGGTGTCGTCCTCGTCATCTGACCGCGGTTCAAAATGACGAGGTCCGTCTCAAAATAGCCCTTGTGTTGCTTCAAACGGGACGGTGATATAATTAAACTAAACTAAACCTTGGTATGAGGTTAATTATATCCGAAAACCGAAGTTGTGTTTCCGACACGTTTTCCACAAACTGATCAAAACCAAAATATGACACAAAATTACAATTGTAATCACAAAATCACGTACTAAATGTGAGATAACTAAGTCATTGTATTTTTAAGTTACCATGTTTTACATTACATGTTCTGGAAGTACAAATCAACAGATGGTCAACTTGTTGTTAGACTTGTCTTAAAATTTGATAGATATCTTGGCTATGGATATTAAATGTGTGTCTGAATTTTAATCCGTCTACGTTTAGCAATTACTGTATTACCTTTTATTCGAACAACCGGAGGGACAGACTTTCTTCGCATGGATTTTGCTCAAAATTCGAAATTTCCCAAGCAGCAAGAGAAGTCGCTAAACGATTGGCCAAGCATCACAGCCATCTGATATACGCCGCCCGTATTTTGCCAATGTCACCTTTGCATTGGCGCGACATCGGATTTTGACCATATTTTTTTCTGTCGCCTCTGAAGATCGCTTTTTCATCGGGGCGAACTCCTACGGCGACTTAGTGAAAAAGACCGGCTCAAAGCAATCGGCCCATAGTCGCCTCGATGTCGGAAAAATTGCTTTTCCTAGGTGGCGCTATGCGAACATATTTTAGAAATTTCCCATGAATCACCTGGCGTGTATTGGATTTTGAAATTCAACCAGCAACGCATACTGTCATTTCAAGAAACTTGGTAAGTGTAAAGTTTTTATTATTATATATTTGTAAATAATATATTATTTATTCTAAATAGTGAATAAAAAAGATTATTTTTGTTGAAGCCGTTCGAACTCGTTGCTTAACATGGAGTTGCACGTGATATTATTAGCGTTAGGCGTAAGCTACGATTATCATTTCTTTTCTTGTTTGTATTCTTTTCAAGTGATTTTATTTCCTATCTTTTTTTTGTGTGTGTGTCTGTTCTTAAATTATTGCAGATATTTTTCCATTTCATTTACAATGCCTTTCCTTTTGTTAACAACAATTTCTAATGAAAAAAGTTAAAAAAAATATTAAATTACGTTCTTATGTTTTGGTTTTGCAATAACATTTGTGTTATTATTTTTATTTCGACATAAAGCTAAAAAAATAGATTAGCAGAATATATTTATTGTAAATTTCAAAAAAAAAAAAATCTTTAAAACTTGCAATTATGTAGTTATATTTGAATACTCTTATGTGAATAGTTTATAATTATTTCACCTTTCATAAAATAGTAACATAAATTTTACACCCATTAGTTTATATTATTTTTCTCTATTGTCCTAAACATTATTATAATATTTGCCTATATAGTTTTATCAGATTGAAAACATTATCAAGCTTATGAAGTTCTATATATCTATTTTACTCCTTAATTACATATATCCAATTGTCAACAAATATTTTATTTGTACTTTTAAAAGAAGTGAAAGCTCAATCATTATTCTAATTAAGGAATATGTTTTTTAGGTTCATCAAATCTGCAAAAAGAAGAGTGAACTTGAAGAAAAGTATATGTATAATTCTTTATATGTATTACCAGCAAAATATGAAATCCAGTATTCTATAGAATGCCCAAGCATTGTATATAATGCCTAAAACAAGCCAGTAATGTATGAAACAATTTGTATTTCATACATTTTCTAAGCATTCTATAGAATGCCAAATGACAACCTGGCAAAGTATGAAATACATCTCTCATTCAATGAAATAAAAATTTTGTGCAACCTTTGTTTCAAAACTGAAAATGCAATTAAAGATAAAATAAATTTTAAAATTGATCTATAAATATAAACAAAAAGGAGCAAAATATTGGAAGTTATAATTAATGTGACGAAGTATGGTTTCTACCTACTTGGAACATCAGAAGGAAATTTAAAACAATTATATGTCCCAATTCACTTTATATCCTAAGAACTTGTTTAGAATTGAAGATATTCCAAATCAGAAAATTTCTCTCTGGTCAGTTGCAATTACTCAGAGCAGTGGAAGCAATCAAGGATTTATCAGATGTATGTGTTTAAGTGCCAAAATATGTAATGTCTTTTCGTGAAAAATGTAGTAAAACTTCAAAATGTTGCAATGTGATAGGCTTGAATGACAAGTAGGTAAATTTTAATTTCTGATTTTTTTATCTGAAAACTTATTTGCCTTAATTAGAAAGGCATAAATTTTGTTTTGTTCAAATTTTATTTTTCTATATAATTTGAATAAATTTTTTTAATGGCAACCTCATTATTTTTTCAGACTGACAATTCAAGTGATTTTAATTCTATTTAGCTTAGTTAATTTTCCTTTTCATTTACAATTTTTCTATGAAAGAAGTTTAATAAAGTATTAAATAACATTTTTATATTTTGGTATTGAAATAACATTTGTGTAATTATTTTTATTTTGACATGAGGCTAAAAAAAGTTTAGCAGAATGTATTTATTTTAAACTTCAAAAAAAAAAAAAAACTTTAAAACTTGAGATTATGCAGGCACTTTTGAGTTCTCTTATATGAATAGTTTCAAAGTATTTCGCATTTCATATAACAGTAACATAAATTTTACTCCCATTAGTTTGAGTTTTTTTTTTCTTTATTATCCTAAACATTATTATAAAGTTTGCTTACACAGTCCAGTATCAGAACAAAAATATTATGCTTATGAAGTTCTATAAGACTTGCTTGTTAATTACTCATGTCCACTTGTCAACAAATGTTTTATTTGTACTTTTAAATGAAGCGAAATCTCAATTACTATTATAATTGTTTTCTAGGTTCAGCAAAAAGAAAAAATGAAATGTATAAATAAATGTATAATTTTTTATATGTAGCTGAAGATTCAGTTATACATATATAGAATATTTATATAAATGTGTGTGGATTTTTAGAAATTTCAAACTCTTCAAGTATTACATAATAAATAAAGTTTAAATAAATTTTTTATTAATTACTTTGTGTCAATATTATTTATTCTTCTAAATTATAAGTCATAGTTTCAGGATTTTGCTTGGGTGTATAAGTCATTACAGAAAATTCAGTAAAATATTTCAAGTAAATTATTATTTTACTTTGTATTTCTAAAATATTATTTAATGAAGGTCTTTGTAAATAAATTGTTTTGCATAGTTGTTTTTCTTTTCTCCTAAAAATAAAGAGGGGAAAATAATAATTAAAAAAATATTTGTCTAAAGAAATTTTGTATAATTGAAAGTAGTGTTTACATTTTTAGGTATGGAGTTTTTGTAAAATATTCAGAGTTAATCATATATCAAATTTGGTTCTTGTGCCATGAAACAAAACCAAACTAATCATAGATTTTTAAAAAAAATTAGAAATTTGAAGTAAATTGTTAATTTGTGCTTGTAAAATGTTATCAATTGGACATTAGCTAACACTAACATTTGTAATAAGGTATAAAATTTCTACACCATAAAGTAACTTTGTAAGTTAATAATAATAAAGTAACTTTGTAAGTTAATAATAAGATTTCGTATAAGTAAAAGAAGCGTTGTATTTTTGTGCATGGAATTTTTGTGAAACATATTTTTCAAATATTCAGAGTTAATCATAGATCAAATTTGGTTATTTTGCCACATATCTAAACCTCACTAAACATAAATTATGAAAATATTAGAAATTTGAAGTAAGTTATTAAATAAGAAGTAAGTTTGTGCTTGTAAATTGTTGTTTATTGAATATTAGCTAACACTAACATTTATAATGAGGTTTAAAATTAATGCAATATGAAGTAACTCTGTAAATTAATAGTAAATAAAATTTCCTATAATGGGAAGAAGTGTTCCATGTTTGGGTATGGAATTTTTGTGAAATATTCAGTGTTAATCATTAATTAAATTTGGTTCTTGTGCTACAAAACCAAACAACTAAATATAGATCAAGAAAATATTAGAAATTTGAAGTAAATTATTAATTTGTGCTTGTAAAATGTTGTATGTTGGACATCAACCGACACTAACATTTATAATGTGTAAAATTTCTACAACTTGAAGAAACTTTACATGTTAATAGTAAATATAAGGAATTTTGTAGAATTGAAAGAAGTGCTGCATTTTTGTGTATGGAATTTTTGAGAAATATTCAGTGTTAATCAAAGATCAAATTTAATTCTTGTGCCATAAAACCAAACTAATCATAGATAATAATAAAAAATATTAGAAATTTGAAGTAAATTACTATTTTGTGCTTGTAAAATGTTATCTATTGGACATTAGCTAACACTAAAATTTATAATGAGGAATAAAATTTCTTCATGAAGTAATTTTGTAAAATCAATAGTAAATAGAATCAGTAAAATTGAAAGAAGCTTTACATTTTTGTATATGGAATTTTTATGAAACATATTTGTGAAATATTTGGGGTTTAACATTGATCAAATTTGGTTATTTTGCTACGAATCTAAACCTCACTAAACATAAATTATGAAAATATTAGAAATTTGAAGTAACTTATTAATTTGTGCTTGTAAAATATTTTCTATTGAAGAAACATATAATAGGAATTATATAATTTAGTGTTTGAAACTATTTTTAACCAATGCATTAAATTTTAGGGTGTTAAAATAGGAATTTGTGTTTTATTCATTATTCTTTAGGAATTATTTGTTTATTGCTCACATTAAGCAATATAAAAGTGTGTATAGTAAAATATATATATATATATATATTTTTAATAGGAATTATATATTTTTCTGTTTCGAATTTTTATAAAATAGCTTTTAAAAACAAATGATATAGGCAATATATATAATAAATCTACTTTTAAATTTCTAATATCAGTTAAAATCATACTGATTAATTATATAATTGAAACTATGATTATGTTAACATTTCTTCCCATGCATTAAACAATGAAAATAAATAGGAAATATCAATGAAGGAAAAAAATCTTATATGTAGATAGATGTTCAGGGGATCAAATTTAAAATTATTTCAGATAATTTTAACATTTGTTTATTTTTTTTAAAGAACAGTAAAAAAATGTCATTTAAACATTTTATAGGGTAAAATTGTGGTAAAATCTATGCTATAATAATAGTTAAAAAAAAGTTGGAAGAATTGTTAGAATGACATTTTCCATGAATTTTTAACGAAAACAAGTATTTTATGGAATTTTAAATTTATCAAAATAAATAACAAACACTATTATTAATAGGTAAAAAAGAAAAGTAAACTATTCAAAATATCTCGTATTTTCAGGCTTTTGACAAAATTTTGAAAGTATGATAGTTTTAAATATCATGACACTAGTTTCTAGAGTTTGAGAAAATTGAATAACCATTAAACTAATATTTCAATTTGACACCAGCAAGTGTTCAGAAATAAATTGCCTATTGATTGGCATTTGGTTGCCCATTGCTAAAATACATGGGGAAATGATTGGTATTGGGTCGCCGATTGTTAAAACACATGGGGAAATGATTGGTATTGGGTTGCCGATTGTTAAAACACATCGGGAAATGATTGGTATTGGGTCGCCCATTGATAAAACAGGTCGCGAAATGCTTGGTATAACGTCGCCCGTGATAATAACAAGTCGCCAAAGGATCGGCAAATTCGTCGAAAACAAGTCTGGGCGACCATCGCGCGGCGAACCGCCGGGGGACATGACCAATGTCGGGGTGAGATCGCCTCCGATCTCGCCCCAATCTCGCTCGTTCCGTGGGGCGATGCTTGGCCAATGGTTGGCCAACGATCTTTTGCTGCTTGGGTTACAACTTAGGAGTAAAGACCATACACCAAATTTCATTCTTCTAGCTCGAAGCTATTTTTGTCACAGACACACAGACAAATGTAATGCCAAAAATGCGGGCCTTTTTTTTAAACTTAAGAAGATGGAAAATTGAAGATTTGTCAAAATCACATATTCGAATTTTTTGACGATTACAATATTTTTTCTATACTTCCTATAGGAGAGTGAAAAACAAAACAAAAAACATTAGTTTAATTCATTTTTTTAAAAAAAATATCTTCATATTTTTTTAGTTAAGGATATGAAATTAAATTTTAAAAATAAAATTTTGATTCTCTTTTAAAATTCTGTTTTGTTATTTGAATTGATTATTCCAACATTGCTAAAAAATGTAGAATTTAAGAAAATATTATTTAACAAAATTTCACAAATTATTTAAAGTGGAGAAAAACTTTGAAATTATTAAATTTTACTAAAATTCAATTCAGCTTCTTAAATAATCATAGTAAAAAAACATTCAAGAAAACCATATTAAACAAACAACTTTCATGAAAACGCGTAAAAGCTGTTTAAATTTAATTTTCATATTTATTTTCAGCTTTGAAATCGTAAAATTTTGAGATTCATAAAAAAGTTCAGAACTGACAATATTTAAAAATCTCCTGATTGCAACATTACTTAAATATTTAAAAATACATTTTCGTAAAAGATCAAGAACATAAATTTCACGATACCCTTATAATGGACTAAGAGCTCATTTATCCAAGTGAATCAGTTAATAATACCATTTAAACATTCCTACCATTTTTCAACCTAAAAATTTTGAAAAACACATAAGACTTTCACGTGTTAAGAACTTTTTTTTTCCTTCTTTCAAAGCAAGTTCATTCTGAGTTAATTTGGAGAGCCCAAACCGCGAAGGTAAATCTTTTTAATAGAACAGCTTGACTTCGGTGTACTAAATATAATTTATCGTTCGTGTAAAGCGCTTTTAGTGCTTTCTAAAAGCTTTTCAGAAATCTTTAACAATAAAATACTTTCTAGAGTTTCTTCATTTATTTATCCTTAAAATTTAACGATCCTTGTTTGAGCCTTCTGAGAAAGTATTTCCTTTTTTATTATTGTTTATAAGCTCAAAAAATTGCTGAAAAAATCATAATTCCAGGATATTGCTCGTTTACTTCCATTCAATTAATATTTCTTTTCACAGTAATGGTTTTTACATTAAATGAAATGTTTGTGTGAGTTCTATTTGAGCTAAATAAAATATTTCAAAGTCATTATATTCAAATTTTGATCAATAGTCAAATTTAAACAGATTATAATTTTAATTTATAAATGATTCGAACCTCCAGTCTGATTGAGTGTAGAACAATAATGTTTTAATTTTGATTAATATCTTGCTTTATCTGGTTTGACTGAAGACGAATTTTACAAAAAGCAATTTCAAAATAAATATTAAAAAAAATCCTCACTTTACTTTAATTCTAAAAATTCTTTTATCAGTATTTTCGTTCTGATTTTCATGCTTTTTTTTTAACTCTAAACCATTTTTCAAAATTTCCTCATGGAAACAACAAAGAATTGTAATTGATTGTTCAGGCAAAAGAAATGAAATTGATTGTTCGTACAAATGAGCTGTAATTAATTGTTCATGCAAAAGAGCTGTAATTAATATCGTTACAGCGCTCATATGTATATGTAATGGTATTTTTCAATTGTAATTAATTTCCAAATTTTTATCTTAATATAGCTTATGCTACATTCTAAAATGGTCTGTTATTTAATGGTCCAATTTCCACTTAATTAATTATACACGCGTTCTATAAAACTGCTCATTTCAGCATTTTCTCACACCCCAAGTGAAGGATCAAAATCCTTCTTAGCACATTTATTTAAAAATACCTAAATTTCCCTAACCTAAACAACACGTGTCAAAGAAATCCGTATCAAAATCTCATAGTAAAAACTAATGAAGGGAAAATTTTTGGTTTCTTCCACTGTTGTGGCGCGATGTACACAGACGTATTTCTTACCACTTATTCTTTGTACATAAATTAAACCTCCCGTGGCGAAATAAATCGAAATTTGAAAATTTCAAAAGGTTCCTGTTCTCGGCCATGCATCTGCTAAAATATGCTTACATAAATATCCACTAGTAATCAAAATAATTAAAAATATTTCTGTAAAATGTAAAATCTAGAAAAATAATAAATTGGTTCATTGAAAACTGAATATTTTGAAAACAATATATATACATATATAATTTAAACTTAATTAATTTCCTAATTTTTCGCTCAATTCAGTACATATTAACTTCATTCTAAAATATTCTCTTATTTCCTGATCCCATTCCACTTTTTCTATTTAATTAATGCCACAAAAAGTTCTGTAAAAATGCTTTCGTCAGCAATTCCCACGCTCCGAGTGAAGAGATAAAATATTGCTGACTTAAACAAATTCTTCTAAAAGATCCCTACGATTCCACTGAATGTGGTCAACCCGTGTAGGAAATCCCTATTAAAATCTCACAGTATATATTCACAGACATAACATTTTTATCGGCGTTTCCTCATTTGGTTTTGTGTCGTTCTATGTTGTGCTCGTCGCTCCTGCTTGTTCATAAGTCATGCCTAAATATATATATATATATATATTGCAATAGTAGGCACAAAAGTATTAAATAAAAATAATAACTCTAAAATTAATTTTTTATTAAAATTTTGAGGAATATTTTATTAGGAAGTATCTTCTATCCAAGAAGTAACAACGTGCCGAGTGTGATAGCTCAAAATCTAACAGTCTGTCTTACAAATTTTTGTACCATTCTTTGGAAGCATCTACTATGCAAGAAATAATAACGTGCCAAGTGTGGTAGTTTTATATCTAACGGTCTGTTCTGCAAAATTGCGTATCCTTCTTAGGAAGCATCTACTATCTAAGAAGAACAATGTGTAAATTGTGGTAGCTCTAAATGTAACGCCTGCCTTGCAAATTTTCTTACCTTTTTTCAGTCAGGCATGGTAAATTAAGCAGGACACCATTTACAGATAATATCCAGGATATATATATATCGTTTTTAATGAAACAGAACTTTATTGAAAAAAGTTATTGTAAAGGCCGTCTTGTTGAAATTCAAATGTTTTTACAAAAATTCAGGGTCATTAATTTCGATTCTACTAATGAAGCTGACACTCAAATATGAAATGGTTTGATTATTGATTGATTTATTAAATTGATTTATTTGGGAAAATTTGCTGTACGCGCTCTGTATTTCTTACTATTTACAATAAAATAATTTGCCCTTCTCTTAACTCGTCGGATTTCCAATTATTTCAAGTAATCTATGACATCTATCTATCTAAGCAAAAATTAAGATGCAATTTTGAAAAAAATATTTTTTTTATTTCAAAAATGGTCCAAATGCGGTGGGCAGATATTAACACAAAAAGACTAGTGAAAGTATCAAATTTACAAGCGAGTATTGAGTAAATAATAAAGTTTTCAGAAAAGTGCTTTATTTTGGTTCAAAGCAAAATAATTTGATGTCTTATCAATAAATAAACAAACAAAACAATGAAACAGAGCGTGGCCCTTGATATCGAGTCTGTCAAAATGACTTCGTATCTTGTAATTCGCAACATATTTGTCCGGTCCTTTTGAAATTTTCAGAGAATTCAGACTCAGATTCCAATATAATTTTAAACACAAAATTCAAAAATGGCATTTTCATCCATTTTAGGATATTAAATCCCCTTAAAATTACTTTATTGCGAGAATCATGAACATCAAATGACGGACAAAAACAATTAATTCACATTAAACAGAAATATTACACTCAAAGAACCAGTTGGTCGCCAAAAGCGGATAGCAATAAAAAAAATCTATTAAAAGTAGGGAATTGTTACTGTGGTAAAGAAAAGAGAACCACCCTTTCAAAACAAAGCGATTCATCGTCATTTAGAGCATACCGCTGAGTAAGAAACCACTCCAAAATGTCCGTGACTCATGATTGGACGTCTTCGCGTGTGTCCGGCGACGCTGTCTGCAAATAACGAGATGGCACGCTCTGGCCTCCTAATGGAGTGGGAACTGAAGTGAAAAGAATGATTTCCGACTCCGGAACAACCAGAATGATGTCGTTAGGTGGCAGGCACGAAGGCGGACGCTCGGACTTTTTGATGCTCACATATAGAGACCCTTATCAACTGAACAAGATGTATGTAGAATTTCTGATATTAAAGTTCTATAAAGTGTAATGAAATGGACTTATGAACTTTTATGTCATTGAAGAACCATTTTTAAAAGAAACGTGAAAAAAAAAAGAATGTGAAGAATGAATTAGCTTATTATTTTATTATGAAGCTTATGATAATAAGCTTATTATTTTATTATTATATTATGAATTAGCTTATTTATTTACTTTCTCGTCTACGAAGCATAGAGAAAGTATTGTAATCGTCCAAAAAAAATTCAAACTCAAGTTTTTAGCGAATTTCCACGTTTCAAACTTCATTCAGTTTCAAAAATACATTTTTGGAATATGTCTATATGTGACAAAGATAGCTGAAAAATGTTTTGACCTAGACAGATAAAATTTGGTATATGGTTTTTTTTACACCAAATTTATAGATTTCTTTCAAATTTTGAGCAAAATCTATTCGGAAGAAGTCTGTCTGTCCAACTGTTTAAAAATAAGTTAACACGATAATTATAAAAAGAACAGAGCTAGATAGATACAATTCGTTACACAGGTTTAACGTATATAATGTAAAAATCTGTTAAATTATGAGCTAATGCCAACAAGATGCTGAAGGTCTGTTGGTCTGTACTTTCAGAAGCAGGTAAAGGCAATAATTCAAAAACGTAGTGACTCAAATATATCGAATTTAGTACGCGATTCTGTGACCAAAATTGTAATTTTGTGTCAAATTTTGGTTTCAATCGATTGAGAAGAGCGCCTCTAAAATAAAATTCATCTGTATTAGAGAATATGCGAGAAAATTGTTGGGGGACCACATCCGCTGATTGATTGCATATATTCATGAATAAGAATTTGGAATGAGAAAACTATAATACAAGAAAAAAAAAAAGACGAAGCTCAAATGGGGACCTCAATTACACGGTGGCAAGTCAAATTCCACCTGAAAAATTTTGTCATGAACTAGAAATCTATTTATAAATAAGAAAATAGAACATTAATTAATGGCACCAATAATAAAAAATATTATTCAGAAAATTTTTCCTAGATCTTTAAAGTCTAGATTCTTTTGTGAACTTTTCTTTTATCTGGGAATAAATGTTAAAAATTCTTATAAATACGACCTGTGAAACATTTCGTAATCCTGATAACGTTTCTATCAATCAATCACAACTATGTTAATGACCCAAAGTTTAACCATTTAAATACATCATTTTCCTTAAAAACAATAATTCAGAGAATTTGATGTTTCGGTATAACTAATTATATATAGTACTTTAAGAATATTTTAGGGTTCAGCGCAATTACTGTAACGTTTCTGACGTTTTCATGCAATTTAATTTTGGTTAATAATTTTAAAAACACAATTCATGCTCACTGTGTATGAGAAAATTAGTTAAGAAATTAAGAAATTTTAGCTTATAGCATTTATAAATGATTAAATTCATAAGATTAAATCCCATATTGAAGATGTAATTGGGGAATAAATATTAATTTAAATACATGGCAAATTAAGAGAACAGAAATAGTGTGTGAGAAATTAATTAAATTCCTAAATTAATACAAGAATAATTGCAATTATGCGATTAGAAATTCAATAACGGGGGAATTTTGTGAAAACTGTTTTTGTAAAACCATACATAAAATATTTAAATTTTTTATTGTTTCAAAATTAAGTATTAAATTACGAGTCGCCATTGGCGACCATCAGGTTAGCCAGGAATATTGGTTATATTTAATTTCAGCTAAATTGTTTAGATGTCACTTTATGTCCAAGGTTTCATCAAATTGCGAGATATTATAGTCCTGTTATTAAAATTAATTCTTAATTAATTTTAAAATTTTATTATTTAATTATTATTATAGGCTCTGTTATTTAATTTTAAAAAAATCGCATCTAGGTGGACCTTTCCACCATCTAAAATATATATATATATATATACCAAATTTGGTAACTCTAGATCAAATGGTCTGACCTAAAGAGCATAAAGACATATTCATCTTTATTATTAATAGAGATAAATTGTCTGCTAAAACTAATGAAATCGGTTCACTTCTGCATATAAACTATTTAAAGTTAAATATAGTTTTAATGAAACTGATAAGATAGAAATAGACAAATTGCAGTCGGCTTTTAATTATACAGTTGTATCATTTACTCATTAAATCTACAGCAATCTATTGCAGCTCGGAATTTGAAAATTTTGAAACTTTTAATTCACATAGAATGTGCAAATACTTAGCGTTAAAAGCTACAGATTCTTTATACAGCTAGAAGCATTATTCACTTATCAATAAATTATCTTAACTATTTTTTTTATATTGAAAGGTACTAAAAGACCACGTAACCTTTCCTGATCTAAGATAACAAAATTCGTTAATAAATATAAATGATTTTGCAGGCTGACTGAACAACCATTCTTTTCTGAATTCACTAATATACTTCGTTCTCATACACGAAATTTTTCACTGAAAAAAAAAAGATAGCAATGGACAAAAAATTTTATTTCGATATATTGCTCCTTATTCTACACGAAAAAATTATTTCCTCGTATACGAAGTAAAGAGAAAGTATTGTAATTGCCAAACAATTCGTATTCGAGATTTTGATAAAATAAATTAGAGGAAGAAGACATTCTGTCATCTAGCTTTCCACTTAGCCAACATTACTTAAAAACTGGTAAACAAACGTGTGCTGTAAGGGTTCACCGTTATCGGACCAACTGCTGAAAACTTTCCAGATTTTGTTCCACAGGAGAAACATAAATATGGGCCAATTTCCCAGAAAATTCTCCAGGAACATAATCGTAACACTCGAACACAGTTAGGTGTTCTAAGATAGCTCGGACAAACAAAAAACGCCACACTTTCTCTATTTAAAGAGTCTTTTGTTCACAGACTTGGTTAGATATGCTAGATAACAGTAGAAATAACTCCACCATCAAAGACATTCTAACATTATAACTCACTTTTCCATCAAAATATCTTGTCACTTTTGAGTAATTGTCCCTTACAAACCTGAAACAAATTCGCGACGTTCCCATGCGATCCATTATTTCTCATCATCCAGTCCTAAACTCCTTCATCCACTAGGTCACTACTCCAAGGCACTTTCCTTCTTTGTCTGGTAACCACCAGGGACACGAAAAGAGGGGGGAAAAACCACTGCGATCTTTGACTTTGTCCTTAATGATCCTTGGGACAAAGCGGCCGGCACAATCGTCCTTTCATGCTGGTCATTAGCTTCTCGGCTTATGAAGACATGGCAGAGAGATTTTATGGATTTTTCTCGGGTTGTCATTTTGTTCGGGTCGTGTTTTCCGAGAATTAAGTTATAAATTATCCGAGACCTGGGGGTGGGGCTCAAAAAATAAAGCCACTTTGGAAAAGTGGTGCATCTTATTTTTAAAAATTTGGTGAGACAATTATTTGTCTCAATTAAATCACACTTTTAATGATTTGCCTTCCATAAACTATTTCGACATTAATTTTTTTTAAAGAAATGTTCAACATGAAATCTTTAAATAAAGAAATATAGATTGACAATATTTTATATTAAAAGTAATGTATTATTTAATGTATGTAGCTACTCTAAAATGATCGTTTTGGTGAAAATTTTTAGGACTGGTTTTATTTATCTCTATTTATATGCATTTAAGTGTCCAAAATTGTTTTATTTTAATTAAAAGCGAGGTCCATTTATCAATACTACTAATAAAGGTGTGTGTGTGTGTGTGTGTGTGTGTGTGTGTGTGTGTGTGTGTGTGTGTGTGTGTGTGTGTGTGTGTGTGTGTGTGTGTGTGTGTGTGTGTGTGTGTGTGTGTGTGTGTGTGTGTGTGTGTGTGTGTACGCGCGCGCTCTAAGTCACTGTCTTGGGAGATGGAAACGTACATCTCAGATTGATTTTTAAATTGATAATTTAATTAAATAAAAATTCAGTATAAAACAACGATAACGTTTATTAACACAAAGGACACGAGTAAACAGACGAAAAATATATACAGCTGAGACGAAGAGAGGCAACACAGTAGCACACTACAACAAACAGTAGGCCACAAGTCGTAATCTGTAGTAATAATAGCCACAGCGCACAAAGCGGCCAGACAGAATTCAGCAGGAGAGGGATCTTCGTAGTTTCACTCTACGATCTCTCCAAACGGCACTACTACACGACTGGCTACTCCTCACCGTACTCGATGCTGCTTCCACAATAAACACAAGGATTCAGCACACAGCTCAGTTCAGCAGTCGCTTGAGCTCCACACAACGCTATCCCCCCCTCTTCCGCCATTGCTTCGTTACCCTCTCGACGATTTGATACTTGACAACGACTCACGACTGACTACGATTCAATGCAGCTTGAGACTGCTGGCCGTTTATAGTTCCCGGGAGGCGGGCCGAGAAGGGTCTGGGACAATCAGACATATTTCTATTCCTATTAGCTGGATTGTTAAAACTCTCGAAGTTTCCAGTAATATCTATTTTGTCGCCAAAGTCGCCTGATTTGTCGCCGAATCTGAGATTACTGACGCGGCATCCGATCAGCACCCATAAGGTTGATCGTAAAACGGTTTTTCTAGTGATTCAACTAACCGTGCTGGGAAGCAACTTTACAGATTTGTAACAATATATTATAATTTAACACAGTAACAATATATTATAATAACACAGACGAGAACTGTGGTTGAATCCTAAGGGCTATCACCAGTCACGATACAACCCTTCCATTGGGAAGTGCATCCCATAATCAATAAGAGATAGCCGACCTCCACTTTTTTTTTTTTTTCCCACCTGGGTTTTGAGAATGAACCATTATACTGGAAGCGTATCATCCTCAATTACAAGGTGTCTTCCAGTGGGAGAGTATGTTATTATAAATCATCATTTGTTTCATCGAAACTATTTGATTAAAACAAAGTTAAAATAGTGCAATTTTGGCAGAAATATAATCTGCAAAATCTGCAAGACTAGAACACTTTCAAATTATGAAATATTATTTTATCTACAAATGTAACACTCTCTAATAATGCCAGTACGCCAACTTCTTCGCCAATTCAAAGTACGGTAGTACGATACTAGCTGAAAGCATATAACAGCTACCGACTTCTAATTAACTAACGAATTAATTATGCTAAATTATAAATTTAAGTATTGGTTAAATGTAGAATTGTTGTGTAATGTGTTGTAAGTGTAACGTATTGTATAATTGGTTGTCTATTAAATTCATTTAAATTGTAAGAACCCGTTTTCATGCTTCGCTCTAACACAAATATTTTTATGAGCATAAGGAATGGAAATATTTCATGTTTTGCAAAGCAAACTCGTCATTATTAAAAATGTAAGTCAAAATTCACAATAAAATTAAGAAGTTTCATGAAAAGTATTGTGAAATTATTTCTCAGTAAAATAACAAAACCCAACAATTTTAATATTTTTTTTATTTCATTAATTAAATTATAGCAAAAGATAATTTTCATTCCACATAAAAAAAATCCAGAAACGAGCTCTTTGATGCAAGATAAAATCTGTTTATTCATTAAAAAAAAAATTAGAAAAAAATTCTATTTTTCTTTCTTACTCTAAAAAAAAGGCATTCGTGTGGGAAAAAAATAAAAATAAAAGTATGTGGTGACTCAATGGGTTTTTTTTAATACACAAGAAAATTGATCGGAATAAATCTTCTTTCTTTTTTTTTCTCTTAATATTGACGTCAAACTGGACGTAAACCACAAAGAAAAAAATTCCATTACATTATTTTTATCGAAAAAAATTAATTTTCTAGAGAGTTAAAGTTTTATAACTCAAAGACCAGATGCCCTCTTTGAGAATGAAGAATTTTTTTTAACGTAGCTGAGTAAAAAAATAACATTTTGAGGATTTAAGAATTTTAATACTTTTTTGGTGCTGTTTATTTATTTGTTGCTTGTTGATAAAGAATTTTTTTTGATCATTTAATCCCAAAGATTCATTGTATTCTTTCAGGGATTGGTGTAACTTTCTCTTTCAGCAAGTTCTTAATTAAATTCCAAACTCTGCACATATTCCATAACTTATTGATTTTGTCTTTACAATCTTAAGAGAAAAAAATATTAAAGTAGTTGCTGCTTTATATAATCTCTAACAGATTTAAAAATTTTAATAACATTAATCGATTTCTAAATATAGTCGAATAGGGTAAAATCAGTAATATTTTTATCACATCAAGGTAAAGGGGAAAATCAACAATATTTTTTATCACATCAAGGTAAATGGTAAAATCGACAATATTTTAGTCACACCGAGGTAAAGGGTAAAATGAACAATATTTTTATCACATCAAGGTAAAGGGTAAAATCAACAATATTTTAGTCACATCGAAGTAAAGGGTAAAATCAACAAAATTTTTATCACATCAAAGTAAAAGATAAAATCAACAATATTTTTATTACAACAAGGAAAAAGGTAAAAAAAAAAATTATCACATCAAAGAAAAAGGTAAAATTAACAATATTTTTATTACATCAATGTAAAGGGTAAAAAGATTACTTAAGCTTATCTATGATTCATTTCCTAAATTAAAATGAAAAAAAAAACATTAATTGCTACTTGCCGACAATTATTCCTTAACAATTCATTTATATATCGTTTGTATGAATTTTTTTACTTTATCATATACGAAGTATAAGGAACAAATGAGCACAATAGTACTAACACAATTTGAAACAAGGAGAACCTGATAATTAAAAAAAAATCATACCTATTAAAAGATACAAAAAATTTTTAAAAAAAAAAGTGGAAGGGCAGTTCAAAGTTAAAATTAATATTATTGCGTTTGAGTTTTTTTAAATAATAATTGAAAGATAAAATGTTCGAAAATAAACTTATATCAATGAAATGGCAACTTTTAAATTTCACGATAGTTTCAAAATATTTTTTTCAAAAAGGATTTCTTTAAAAGTTATTGTGAAAATAATGACAAAATTCTATCTAATTTCTCATGAATTGAATATTTAATTAATTTTTGAACTTTGAAAGTTTTCAGCATTCTTTTGTTGTTGTTGTTATAAATAATAGGTGTGCCAAATTTGGTTGAATTCAACCTAGTTGCTCAAGAGAAGATGAGGAACATTTATACAGCTATAATGAATTTTATTTATATTAAAATCAACTTATTTCGAAAATACACTATAGCTAATGCAAGTGTTCTTCCCGTAAACTTCTCATATAAACATTATTATGTGTTTTGAGATTCGTTGTGCAGTGAAAGTAACCCAGAATGGGTTTATAGGTATCTCATTTTTTTCACCGATTAGATCCAAAAGTGGCACAGATCTACAATGTCGCTGGTAATATTCAAATCGATTTGTCTAAGTCTTTTCTTTTTAAGTTATCCAGTTAAATTATTCATAAACAGACGCACCAATAGATGGTTAAAGCCTCTGAGAAATCGGGTCCCAAATCTGATACTGATTTACAATTCAAATGATAAATCTACACGTTAATGCCATTCATCTAGCTATTTACGTTTTTACTTTTTCATATACAAAGTATTGAAAATTTATTGTAGTTCGTCAAAAAATTCGAATTCCATATTTTGTCGAATTTTCCATGTTGATTTGACGAATCTGAGTACGAAAAACACATTTTTAAACTATATCTTTGTCGCAGACAGACAGGAACTCAAAAAGGCTTTGAGCTAGATAGATAAAATTAGGTATATAATCCTTATACCAAATTTGCAGATTTCATTCAAATTTTGTGCAAGATCTATTCAGAGTGAGTTTTTCTGTCCAGCTGTTCGAATATAAATTAACACGAAAACTACAAAACAAAGAGAGCTAGATGCATAAAATTCGGAACACTGATTTAACTCTAAACTGTAGATATGTGTCATATTTAGAGCCAAATCCAAGAAAGGGTTGACTGTCTGTCGGTTTGTATTTTCAGAAGTATGTGAAAGCGATAACTCAAAAATACAGTGACTTAAATATATAAACATTGGTATGTGACCTCGTGGCTGCAATTGTAGTTTTGTGTCAAATTATGTTTCAATCGTTTGTGAAGAACGGCATCTAAAACGAAATTCATCTTTATGAGACAGTATGCGAGAAAATTTTGAGGAGACCTCTACCACTGTTTTATTTATCCCATCCACTTGAGTACTGATGGACGAACAAACACACGTCGTACGAAATGATTTCACCCAAAATTTGGTAAAGACCTGCAAATTCGAGGGAAACGCCATATATCAAATTTCACAACTGTATCCTTTGCAGTTTGAGTTAATCTTGCTCATAGACCAACAAGAAGACATAATTCCGAAACTGGACTCGAAGAGATTCATCAAAGTTTTAGGGACAAAATTGTGGTCAATGATAGCCATATTTTCTCTTTGTATTCTTAGTATGCGAGAAAAGTAATAATAATTATTAATAAATAAATAAAAGAACAAAGACAGCAACAAGATTAATGTTTTTCTTCTGCCATCGCTTCTGTGCTACACACACTTGTTTTCTCAGAGGGGAGGAGAGAGACAATCCTAAAATATTTACTGCTTGTTGTTAGATAAATAGTTAGTCTATATAACAAGATTATGCCCTTTGGCAAATGCAGTGATTCGTTTGAATAATTATAAGAAATTTGAGATTTCTAAAATGAAAAGTTTTTTTTATTATTATTTTACAATTATTTAAAATTCGTAAAATGTTTATTAAAAGTCTTCTTCCATCCTAGGCAAGAAAATACTCGTTGTAGACTGCAAGACTGGGTGAATCAATTCCATTTCTTCAAAGGATTTATCTATTGTTTCATTCTTATTTTAAACTAGCCGCCTTTGGCGACCAGCCGGTTCGCCAATCTTAATGTCCGTTTAAATTTTAATAATTAAATAGCTTGAACCGGAGTTTAACCCCCTTCTTCGCCAAGTTGCGATAACGCTCCAAAGCTGGCAATCTTTATTATGCACTATGATTGAACATCTGCTCCTTTGCTTTTGAACATTTCGCAAGGCCGTTGTTGGCGATTTTTAAAAATTTCGCCAAGCAGGGGGTTAAACTCCGGTCGTACCATTAAATATTTTACGCAATTCCAACTTTAATAGATTCTTCAGCAAAATATTTTAAAGCTTCAAATTTTGATAGTCATATAATTCACTCATAATATTATAAAGGCCTTCAGTCATAACTTGATATGTATCTCTCTAATTTTCTGTTACCCCTCGTAGAATTTATGCTTTAAATTAAAGTGTAAATGATTAATCTGCAGTTAATATAATAATATTTTTTACTGAAACAAAGCATTTTTTTTTAATAATATGATTACTGATAATAGAGTCACTGAGCGTTTAAACTTTATGGGCACTAAAGAATATCTTTCTTAATTTATGTAATATCTCAAGAATTTGTCAACAAAATTTTCTCAGATTCATCATGAGCAGATCTATTAATTAACAATGTTTAATTTTAAATGCATCAAACACTAAGAAAATAAAACGAATCGTTTAAAATAATCGGTCGGAAACAGGTTTAAAAAAACTACTTAAAAAACGATGTACTTAAAACTATAAGCATATACAAAAAAATATATAACTAACATAAATACAATTTACTTACAAAAGCACGCAACTAACCTAAAAATAATTTAAATCATCCGTTGATAACGGTTGTCATGGCAACAATCAGAATGCGCATGCATGAATTTTCTTCGCCACTTACGGTAACGCAAATGCGTGAATTTTTCTACGCCAGTTGGGGCAACGCTATGCAGATTAGACATTTTTAATTTCCTTTATTCTGTGTTATTTTAATTCAAAAGTACTTCAGAATGAATCTGAAACATGGATTAATTAACAATGTTTAATTTTAAATGCATAAAACATTAAGAAAATAAACAGAATCGTTTGAAGTAATCCGCCGAAAAATGTTAACCCTAGACTCATTACTGTTGGGAGAAAAAAAAAATAAAGCCTTACTCATTTGGCGGTGGGGAAAATGGAAGATTTTTTTTGGCGGAAAAGTTGGCGGTGGGGAAAATGGAAGATTTTTTTGGCGGGAAAGTTAGTTTTTAATTAATAATTAAAATTCTAATTAAAATTTCAAAAAAACGGACTCCAGGTGCACATTCCCGCCCTCTAAGGTATACATGTACCAAATTTGATAGCTGTATGTCAAATGACCTGGTCTGTAGAGCGCCAACACACACACACACATTGAGCTTTATTATAAGTATAGATTAGATTTTCATCACTATTTTTTCTTGACTTCTACATAATTTTACATAAATTTAATTTTAAAAATCTTACGTAAGATATTTCAAAGATAGTTGTTTCTGTTTTCTTATTTAACTATCTCTCGTGATTTTTAAGTACAATTGGTGAATCATGAAGCAGCCAGGGATTTATATATCCATCGGCTTTGCGACAGGATGAGTTTATTGCATTAAAAGCTTGTCAAAGCTAGATTTCATTAAAGGTTTGTTGTATATGTAAAACTGATTGAGAGTTAATCTGATTTTGAAGGTAAGCATCGACTTACAAGTGTAACGAAGAAGTTCGGTGAAAGAGGGTTCTGATTCAGATATCTTCTTCTCATATGATCACAGTTTAAAATTACGAGGCTCATTCTAAAATAATCGTTGCTTCAAAACATCGATATGTCGATCTAACTTAACTGTAATGGCAAATTTTATCTTTATACCACAATTTTATCATTATATAATATTATTGTAATATCTATATGTTGCAAAACCTATTAATAAGAGTAAACAAATGCATTAAAGTTGTGTAAAGTAATTAATTCGAGATAAAAAAAATTATGTTTGGCCTTCATTTCCTTAACAAAACAGTAAAAACTGTAACAATCATACATTTACGACGAATCGTAAACAACTTTCCTTGAATCGCGAATATTTGGCGACCAACTGTTTCGCCAATGATATTGTTTATATTTCATTTCAGTTAAATCATTTAGTTAAGTTATCCCGTCAAACTTGTTAGTCCCGTTAGTTAATTCCGTCAAATTGTCAGACATTAAAGGCGTGTTATTTTAATAATTTACATTTGTACTATTCATTGTATATATGAATTTTTCCAATGGAGATCAGTTCCATGACATTATAGCATTATTGTGGCCAGTTTATTTATATCTTATGAATTTAGCATTATGGTAATTTCACGTTTTTATTCGTCTCATAAACCACATAGATTAGAAGCAGATTATTAAGCAAAAATCTCCTTTAAATTTCAACGACGGAAGAAAAAAAATCACACGATCAATTTTTTGATGAATCAATGAAAATAATTTCGATTTCATTCACAACAGTGAAAATATTGTTGTGAAATATATTTAAAAAAAGTTTAAAAGTTAATTAATTTAGACTAAAGAATCTCGTAACAACCAAATGGCATCATTGAGAAGATAATTTTGTAAACTTAAAAAGGATGTAAAAATCATTTTTGTATGAAAAAATTTCATAATTTACTGCGGAAAAACGCCAAAATTCCTCTTAGTTTTTTTAATTGATAAAATTCTAATTAAAATTTTTAAAAAATTGCTCCGAGGTTCACATTTGAACCCTCCAAGCTATATAAGTGCGAAAGTTAGTAGCTGTATGTCAAGCTTTCTAGCCTGTAGTGTGCCAGAACATAGATACATGTACATTGATTTTTACTATTATTAGAGATGCTAATTTATTCAGGAATATGTCTCTTAAAATTATTTTGTCTTTTCTTCGCAATTTCAATATAACTGCTTAAACTCATATGCATGATTTTACTTTATACCAAAACTTGATATCAATCTTTATATATGAGGTGTAAAGAATGCTTATAAGTAATTAAAATAATTGTTTGATTAAAAAATCTCTTATTCTTAAAATAAAAAATGCTACATGTAAACACTTTAATGAATCATTCAGCTATTCAAAAGCGATTTAAAAAAGAAATTGTGAAATAAATTAAAATCATTTTTCATAAAAATCATTCATCAAAATCATTATTTCAGATTCCAATATGGTTTTTAAAAAACACGACGTGTCCAAATGCGAACGTCATTGGGCATAGCAGATTTCAAAACCCAAAAGCTACCCTGTTTATGTCTTATAATACTGCGCACTAAAAGATCGAAACAAATTATTCAAGTCATTGAAAGCAGGATTCAAAAAGAAAACACGAAGTCATCATTTAGGAAGTTCATTCCTATAGAGTTTGTTAAAAGAAAAATTATAAAATTCGTGCAATGGCTTTAATTTGAAAGAGTTGACGAAATATATCACTTATGTTATTCGTATAAATTATATATTAAATTAAAGTAACTAATTAAACTCATTCGAAAATCAATAGTAATATTTTTTCTGAAGAGTCTGACTCGTGTTTCCAATTACGTAATGTGATATTTAAATCGCCATTTAAAGTAAAATCGCAATTCATTCAAAAGACGAAAAAAAAAAAAAAAAATAGCACACATGTATTTCGGGTGTACTTTCCACTCTCATATGAATGGATTTAGCAATAAATACCCCTAAGAAAACATGTCATCTAATTAGAAGTTTAAACAAATCTTCAGTTTATGAGATTCGTGAAGATATTTCATGTTGATGACCTTGCTAACTAATTCTTTTTACCTACACAACTTATTAAAAGTATCACCACGTGTTTAGTACTGCAAATCCACTTTCATCTTTATCAAAAATAAATTCAAATAGCATCTTTATGGAAGTTCACAATTCATATATTTAACTAAAAATGGATTTATAACCTGGCTTACCAACAATTTTTGCATGAAAGCTAAATCAATCGAATTTTTTTAAAACTATATAATAATGTTCCTTTAAAAACAGAAACTCATGTTATTAACCCTTAGCACTTGGATGGTGCCCCTCACTTACCATTCTTGATATTTTATTTATTTATTTATTTAATTTTGATTTTTAAAAAATACTTAAAGAATGGTAAGAAGATATAGATTAATTTTTCGGTAAAATTCAACTTAAAACTATAATAAATATTTTTTTCATAGCAAGTCCTTATGTTAGTTGAATAATTTTACATTGAATTTCTTTTCCGAGTGCAAAGGGTTAAATATATTTCGGCTTCAGAAATCAAACTAGCTCTAAATTGCTCGTAACGATGCTCAAACTTATACTCATAACAAAAAGTCAAACAACTTGTCTAAATTATAACTATTCAATTTGTGTAACTTTTTTACAAAAATCTCGATTTATAAAGATTAAAAAATTTGAATACAGTGACAAGTAAATAGAATTCTTCCTTTTTCCCTCTGGTGCTTTTTTTTAACAATTTACTGTTCTATTTGAAGACCATCTGATTTAGATAAATTATGCAGTATAATAGTGTTAATCCATTTTATACTATAGCCGTATAATACGATTGGTATTTTCAGTGATATATGTATATATATATTGAATCATAAATACTAACAAAAAGTGCTTTAAGTTCATCACAAAATCTTAATAATTCATCATGGTTTAAGAGACAAAGAATATGGTAACACAATATTGGTGATAACTCATCAGAATGTTTAGCATTATTTTTAATAATGAGCAGTTTAACTAGTAAAGGAAGAGAAACGGTTTAATTAGAATATACCCTTTAATAATAAATCCGTGTACGTTTTATGTTTCTTTGAAAAAATCTTAACAACTGTAAAAAAGTATTTCTCAATGCTATATTTTACACCATGTGCAAACTTAAATGTTTATTTGATTCACTTGTTTAAACAGAAGCTTGAAGAACAAAGAAATAGAAACTCAGATCACTTGTTTTCAATTGCCATACTATTTATTAGTTCAATATAGATTTATGATATTGAAAAAAATAAACACGTCGATTTAGCTTGATATCTAATGAAAATCAACATAACAAAATAAGTGAAAAATTTTATTATGGTTATTTTTATTTTTATTGATTAAACACATTTTAGGCAGAAAATAAATGTGTCAAAATTCAATTACGCATTAAAAATATTTACAAAAAATGACAGAATTTAATTTTTGAATAATTGCAATGTATCTCAGTGAAATTTCTATGAAGAATCTTTATTCAGAGGTCATCAGTAAAATTAATTCATATCAGAAAGATGCACTGTCCATTCAACAAGTACGAAGCAAAAATATCCAAGATGATCGTAGATGAACACTAATGCAAGCAGAATTCATACCAAAGCCTTAACACAAAATATCATGTTCAAAAAATATCATTGGGAAAATAAACAAGAATGACATTCCACAAAACCTCTATAACTGTTAAACCGCTGGCGTAATGGGGCGCTAACGACAACCATATGCGCGACTATCACGTGCCAGACAGAAGGGGGGAAAAAGAGAAAAACTCACCTGTCTGTCCTTTTCCCAAAGTCTTCTCGATCCGGTAGGGCCCCACATATTGGTAATGGTGGCCCTCTCCGCCCCCAGTGGGCCCTTCCCGCTGTGACGTCATGACCTGGGGGCCCCTGGTCGTTACTTTTTGTCCGCTAAGCCCTCTCTCTTATACACATGTGGTGCCCTTTGATGTTAATCCAGGGCGGCACCGAGCGGCCATGCTGGTGGCGGCTGTAGGGAAACTGATCAATAGATAGCGGGGCGCAAGCACACACGCAGAGATGGCAAAGGCAAAGAATGGTTCTCGGCCACTCGCGAAACGATTCCGAGGGTTGCCGAATGTTTGGCTGCGAGACTTGGCGACGGAAGATGCAGGAGACCGCCAAGTAAAAACGGTTTAAGAGAGAGGGAAGGAAAAGAGGCGATGATGCAAATTTCTCTTTATATTAGTGAAGGAGGACGGACTGTTTTTATTATTTAAACATAAAGATCAGAATGAGTGCATATTTTATTCGTCCCAAAAAATTTCGGACCATTACAATATATTAATTTTGGAATTTATGTTGATTGTTTTTTTTAAAAATAATTAGACTATTTGAAATGTTTGTCATCCTTAATTTAAGAATATATATATATATATATATATTCTTAAATATATATATATATATATATATATATATATATATATATATATATATATATATATATATATATATATTACTTTCTCGTTTACGAAATGTAGGGAAAATATTATAAATGTCAAAAAAAGTCGAAATCGAGTTTTTGAGGCATCTCCATATTTTAGACCTCCTGAGAACGAGAACACACTTCTGGCATGATATCTCTGTTCGTTTATCTGTCTGTGACAAAGATAACTAAAAATGCTTTAAGCTAAACGGATGAAATTTGATATGTGGTTTTTAAATGAAATCTGTAAATTTTGTGCAAAGTTGAGTCAGAGGAAATATGTCAGTCCGGATATTCAAATACAAGTTGATACGATAACTACAAAATGAAGCGAACTAGGTGGATGCAGTTTGGTACACATCTGTATTATAGATATCTGTTAACTTATCTATTGTAGACACTTGTCAAATTTTGAGTGAAATCCAAAAAAGGGTTGACCATGTGTATTTTCAGAAACATGTAAACGCAATAACTAAAAAACGCGGCGACTTAAATATATCAAATTTTGATATGTGATTTTGAAGCTGCAATTATAGTTCAGTGTCAAATTTTGGTTTCAATAGGTCGCGAAAAAACGCATTTGAAGCCCAAATTCACCTTTATCTTGGGGGGGGGGGACCAATCCCACTTGTTTATTTAGTTAATAAAACAAAATAAGGCAATAATTACGTCTTTAAGTAATATGTTAGCCAAAAAAATCGATAAAAGCAGCTAATTAATAAAATTTAATCATAATAAAAATATATTGCTCCTAGTAGAAAGAGGACTTAGTAAAAATCAGATTTATTTCGAACCGTCATAAAATTACTGATTTAAATTTATTTCTTATCAGCACGTTCATTTTCATCTTGTTGATATAGGTTTATGTTCATCTGTTTACTTTCAAGGTTTAAATTCAAATCAAGAAATTATTACAAGTGAATGTGGAAATAATACTAATTCAAATAAATATATGCAGTTTTCCGTTTTCGTGTGAATTTTCTCTTTTCGTGTACAATATTCGTACACGTGTACACAATTTCGTGTACAATAGTTTCTGCTGTGTAGAAAATCAATTTTATGAAAATCTGCGTTTTTTTTACATAGTTTAAATTTAAAACATGCCCATTCTAATCACGGTTCATTTCATTTCACTTCGGTTGGTTCGTCAACCATTAGAAAAAGACTGATGGATTTTGAAAAACAATTTTAAGCCAGAGAGCGTGGTCTCTCCAAAAACTGCTCGCATACTTTCTAATAAACTTGCCATGCCAGAGGAGGCCTTAAATGGCATAGGCGTACAATAGTTACGAAACATAAGCTTGAATTTATCGTGTCATCCTTGGCGAGTTATTTGGCGATTAATCCCTAGATGCGCTAATAATATCCCAAAATCGAATTTGTGTTTTAGACACATTTATCGTTCCGGACTGAAACAAAATGATACAAAACTGCACTCGCAGTCACAAAATCCCATAACAAATTTGATATATTTAAGTCACTGCGTTTTTGAGTTATCGCATTTAATCACTGAATTTGAAAGTACAGAAAAACAAGTAGTCATCCCATAGCTGGATTTAGCTCAAACTTTGCAGGCATTTACACTATATATGTTTAATCTGTGTACTGAATTTTATCTATTTAGCTCTATTCGTTTTATAGTTATTGTGTTAAGTTATATTCGAACAGTCGGACAGACGGACTTCCTCGAATCAGATTTTGCTACAAAATTTGATAGGAATCTGTAAATTTGTGTCAAGACTGCATACCGAATTTCATCTATCTAGCTCAAAGCATTTTTAAACTATCATTATCACAGACGGACATACGGACATTTTTCGAAAATGTGTTTTTCGAGCTCAGAGAGGTCTAAAACGTAAAGATTCGTCAAAATCTCGAGGCCGAATTTTTTGACGATTATGAAACTTTCTCTATACTTTATATATGAGAAAGTAGGAAAGTAGAAATGAAGGAAATCGGTGCATTGGTGGAAGTGGAGGTTTTCTCTCTCGTAAAGAACGTATAATGAATTATAGTTTTTGAGATTTTCCTCGAAAATGGAGGACATAAAATTGTATGGACCTTTTATGGAATTGAGGATATTTTATGATGTATCCACGCGCCATGTGCTGGCGAAATCACTGCAGTAATTTAGACTTGGAAATTCTATCATTGTCCCCTTCCCCATACAAAATGTGCAGTGGATCAATATTTTGGTGATCTGAAATGAAGTGCCATTGATGGCATATTTTAAATTTAGAAATTTTCTTATGAAACAAAAATGGGCGAAATCGGAGCTGTCGTTTTCCTTATTATATTAAATATATTGTTTCTCTTTATTAAAGCATTGTGCACGAGGATGCTAAAACACAAAGGCATTTTAATGTTAAGTTACAAATGGCATCGGTCTGAATTGACATGCATGATGAAAAGATCTTACAAGTCACAGCTATGAAATATAGCATGTAATTAATTTTTGGATAGTTGATACTTTGGATGATTGGATGAAGATAATGGAAAATTATGATTTTCGAACTCAGGAATGTCTAAAACGTGAAGATTTGTCAGAATCTCGAGTTCGAAATTTTTGACAATACTTTCTCTATACTTCGCATATAAAAAAGTAAAAGCAACTCACCAAATATCATTCTTTTTATAAAATAATTACTTAGGGTACTAATATTCTTTTTTAATAACATTTTAAATACTTGAAAGTTACTTTCATTCAAAATAGTAAATTACTATTAACTTTTTCATTAAGGCAACAGGTTGATTAATCGTGCTTGAAATGCACATTTATTCGATAATGCTACATTTTATATACTCAAGTGATAAATGGTATTTAAAATACAGATTTTCTGTATTTCTACTGTATGTTTCTACAGATTAACTGCTTTTGGCACTGAGCCATTGTCTATGTAAAAAACTGGAAATACATTTTCTTTCGTGGCTTAACCGTTACTACTTCATAAAATACCTCGTTAATTATTGTAGAATATTTTTCAAATAAAATTCCATTTGTAGAAGTGTTCTTATGGAATCAACCAAGTGCATAGTTACAAATTCGTTAGAATATATTATGTTAAAAAGTAAGCAAAGAAAATCCAACGTGTAATGAAATGAGCTTTAAAATGCAAAGTACAATTTTAAAACAGTAACTCAGGTTTGTCCATTCGTGATTTTAAAGCTCCATTATTTTTTTATCTAGATTCGAATGAAAAAAATAATTAAATTCCATATGTCATACAGAGAATTTGACAAATTTGAACAATTTTTATTGGAATTTTTCTTTACTATTTTAAATTTCTGGCTAACAAAAAGTTAAAATATCATTTGGGGTTTGAATTTATTTTGGTCCAATCAAAGTTAAAATTAAATGTGAAACTTCGTTTTCATTTTTGAATTTTTTTTAGATAAATTTGTCCATGACTTTCATCTTTATTATCTGCTTCACTTTACATGAGAATGTATCTTATAAATAAAACAATGAATATTCATTGCGTTTTCTAAAATACTTTGAAAGTGTAAGTTGAGAATTGTATTGTTTATTTATGCATGTTTATTATTGTTATTATTATGAGGAAGGTTTGGGTAGGTCAATTAGCGAGTTTAAATTCTCCATATTGTTCATTTTATTGAGTTAAGTATTTATTTATAATTATTATGGTTATTTTTTCAATTTCAAAATTTTTTATTTGTTAAATTTTCTATTGTTTTAAAAATCTTTATCCTCTTGTAAGAAAATTAGAAAGAGCATCGTAATATCCAAAAAGAAATGTCCTCTCGGGATTTGTAAGAATTTGAAAGTTTCAGATTTCCCTTTTTAATTTTTAAGATTATGTTGAGGTAACGGTTCGTCCGTGTGGAAACCGATGTGTAAGTGAATGTGACAACTTAAAAACACAAAAAGTTACTTTAAAAATTAAATTTAATAATTGAAGTTAATTAGTTAAATTATTAAATGACATTTTAAGTTTAAATTAATTTAAATTTAATATAAATGTAATTAATTTTAATTATTAAATTTAATTAAAAATTTATAAATTAAGTTAAATTTAAATTATTAAATTTAGTTTAGTTAAAAATTAATTAAAAATTAAAGTATGATCTGCCTTAAATTTGCAGACCAAATTCATTAATAAGGTGTTTTTTTTCATAAATAACATCGATTTTCTTCCTTGTTTTATGACCCTAAATGTGCAGAAATTACTTATACTTGAAACAATTTATTAACGCACACGTTGTTATTCAGGTTAATGAAAATATTATTTACATTTTTTATTCTTACCTTTTTTTTTTAGTGAAAACTGTCACTCACTTCCAGACAACATATTATCTATTTAATTATTGCGTAAATTTAAATTTGTGTGGTCATTTTCCAATTGAAAATATAAAAATTATTTTTATACTATAAAATAAACATGCATCTTTCAAAGAAATTGTGAAAATTAAAGAGAAATATTATGGTAATCAAAAAAATCAATGAAAATAAATTTGAATTATAAAAGGAATGAATTTGCTCGGAATTATTGCGTATCTTAACAGAAAATATAATCTTATAGGTTTCAATCAAGAACTTGTAATCGTCTAACGCATAATAGACATCATTTTTCACATAATGTTCAAATAACAGTATGTGAAAAATTAAATAGAAGTCAATTTTTTTTTTTTAAATTTCTCGTATACGAAATATAAAAAGAGAAAATATTGTATTCTTCCAAAAACTTTGACCTTATCTTTGGATAAATATCACGTATTAGCGTTCCCTTTGTCGGGAAAACACTTTTGAAAGTCTGTGCCAGTCTATCCCATCCAAAACGAGAGTGTTACAAAAATTATAGGTTCGAATATGTGAAACGGTGTTTTGTTTCACCATGTGTATGTACAAATAATAATTTTAAAAAAACAACGAAAAAGAAAGATAAAATTTGGTGCTTCGTTTTCATACCAAAATAATAAATAATTTCTCTTTAATTTAGATAAAATCCTTAAACATAAAATGTGTGTATGTATACAGAACCCGGTGGCCTGGTGATAAGGTCACGGCTTCGGAACCAGAGGGTTTCAGGTTCCGGTTCCACCGAAGGGCCAACGTGTAAGCAGTCTGGTGCACATTAAATCCGTTCGGGCCAAACGGACACACGCTGGCGTGGCGTGGAATGTTAGAGAAGCGGTTTCCGCGGTTCAAAATTACGAGATTCGTCCCAAAATAGCCTTAGTGTTGCTTTAAAACAGGATGTTAATATGACTAAACTATACTAATGTCTATGCATACAGGCCAACGGCATAGCTTTATAAATAGCGAAATCCAATCCGCAAATTATAAAATAGTACTCAGTCCAAGATTAATTTCGACTATAGTCATAATTAAAGATCTGCGAGGAAATTTTAAAGAAATATGTTTCTGACTCTCTATCCGTTTGTATATTTATGGGTTTATAACCTTGAAAACCAAATAAGCATAAAGAACTACACTCAGTATGTAAGGTTTAGCATCATTATAATGCTATAATATTTACTTGTATCATTATTTACATATATAGCATATATTATACACCATTATAAAATTTATTTATATGGAACAAAATCGGATAAAAAGAAGAGATTCAAATGCAGACTCATTTATCGCCTTTTCTTCTAAAAAGTTTGAAAGAAACCAATTAAAATATTCTCCACAATATAATTTTGAAAACGATAATACCAGGCATTAAGACATTCATCGCCATAAGCGTCAACCATGGGTCAATACCTACTTCCAAATTTTACCGAACCATCTAATTAGATGACCACATCTCTGTTATAGTAAAGAAATGGTCATCTAATTACATAGGTGTATATAATGCTGGAGCCGGGGCTTCGAACGTGTTTATAAGTTAAGAAGAGCCATTTCACTATGCAAGCGACATTAAGGAAATATTCTTTGTTAGTAGGTATTATATATAAGCAGGCATTGTTGAAGTTCACACTTTGAAGGCAATAGTCACATCTTTAAGAAAACCGCCTGTCATTTGGAGACAATTTTGTTTCCTTCAAATATAGAAGATTTTGACCAATTATGATGCCATAAGAACATAAGATATTACAAATGGTCACCTACGTATATTTTACATTTAAGCCGCATGAAACTTGTAGGCGAGTTGGTCTATTAAAGCAACCTCTATTTTTCTGTTTTAGTCCTATTTTACTTTAATTTTTGAATCCGTGCATTCATTCCTTTATTTTTGACTCAGGCTCAAGAGTAAAGCAACTTGTTTTCATGAGTCATGTGAGAAATCTATAATTAAACAAGCTCTTAATAGATCATTTTTTTACTTCTTCGTGTGCGAAATATAGAGAAAGTATCGTGTTCGTCAAAAAAATATGAACACGAGATTTTTGACGAATTACCACGTTTAAGATTCCCCTGAATTCGAAAAACCCCTTTTTTGGGAAAAATATCTCTGCCTGTGATAAAAATAACTCAAAAACGTCTTCAGCTGGATGAATGAAAATTTTTGTATCATATTTACACCAAATTTGCAGACTTCTATCGAATTTTTCATGAATTCTGTTCAGAAGTGGTCCTTCTGTCTAGATTTAACATAATAAATACAAATGTCCGTTAACACAATGTCTTTCTGTTCGTTAACACAATAATACAAGCGCGCTTGTTGTTTTTAAATTAGTACCACATTATTATTTTGTAGTTTATGTCAATTAATTATTACATATATAATAATGGAGTTTTGTAATTTATTTTCTCACATATTTATTATCACCTGTCATTGCACGTAAGAAATTAATTAGATTATAATTAATCGATTAAATTTAAATAGAGACTTGCCATCGAAAATACAAAAATGTCCAACATTCAAAATTTCTGCTGTATGGGAAAGGGAGTTAAAATTCAGTCATGAAACACGAAACAATTCGATTAAAGTAAAAATGTATCAAAATAAAAGCAACATTGCTTTTTAAATAATTTATTAAAAGAAAGAGCAATTAGTTCATTTTCGCATGAACTTAACTACAGCAACTTAATCCAATAATCTAACGTTTAATGTAATAAAAAATTGTACTAAATTAATATTACTTTTTATCTCCATTTTTTTAAACGAAAAAGATAATTCAAATGGTAAACAATTTTTTATATATATAGTTAGCATTTCATAAACTTCTTTTTCAAATACCTCTTGCGAATAGCTACATAATTAAAAATTGGAAAAATAATTTTTTCAATGTCAGCTTCTCAGGAGTTATTAACTTTGACTATTCTCATTATTTTAAATTTTATTTGGTTCGCAAACTAAAATAAAAGTACATATTTCAATTCAATTTGATAGGGGCTGAAAGGAAGGGAACTAATTGGTAAAATGGACAAAAAATGACAACAAAAAAATCGTACAGCAAATTTTAAAAAAAATTCTGACATATTTTCTATTAATTCTTTTTATTTTCCAACTAAATTTAGAGTAAGAGAAACAAAAGAAGCCTTGCGTTTTTCCTGGTTTTTATTACTATTACTAAATGCAAAATATAATGAAAGGGTGCTTGTTAAATATAAGTAATTAAAAATGAGTAATTTGATTACATTAAAAGGTAAAAGAATGCTTGCAAAACGGTTCATTTTTTAAAATTATATCTGCTGGTATATAATAAATTAAAGGAAATTTTTTTAACGAAGGGTCGTTTCAAGGCATTTATTCAACGTTGCCCGCTTCCCTCTTTTTTACAGTAGAAATATATGATTTTGATGGAAAACATAAACATTAATTAATTAAAATATAAAGATTTTGCTTTTAAAATATGAATACTTGCATATAAAAACGCGAGAGTGAGTTAGTAAAATATTAATTACTTCATGTGCATTAATTTATCTTGGTTAATGCGACAACTAGATAAAATTCTCTTGTAATCTTAATTTGTTTAGCAATGCATGTTAATATTATTTTGTACTTTGTTTTAAAATGTTTATTAAACTAATCAAAAAATTAATATTTGCTAGAGAAAACTACTTTTTCAGTAATTTAAAATAAAAAAAGGAAATCATTTAATGGATTTTGTAAATGGTCAAAGTTGCAGTTTCTTTAGATAATTTTTTAAAAAATTTAATTGAAAAACTGTGATTCAATTCAGTTACCCAATTCAATCTTTGTTTGTTTTTTCAATATAAAAGTACTATTTTTTTTTAAATATGTAATTAATGTATAACTAAACTGTATCCTGTTTGAAAGCGTTCGAAAAGATTTAAGTAAAAAATAATTTTAATTTTAATCTTTTTTTTAATAGTACCAGACATATTCAACGTCGCATGGGGGAAAAATTATCTTAAAGTTCTTTACTAATAAAATATCTATTTAATTAATTGCCACAAAATCTCCATTATTAAAACTTTGAGTATACCTCAGAATTTGAGAGAAAAATTTGAAATATAGCGCAGCGAATATTTATATATAAATAATATATAATAAATATTTCTGTGTATTAAGTTATGACATTTTGAATCAATTGCTTAAGTATAAAAAATTATGCATGAGGAAATAAAATTATATTTACTATCAATACTCAGTTCTCTAATATGTACTGAAGTAAATACTTTTTAAGAAATAAATAATTTAATATAAATTTTTTTTTGTATAAAACATTATAATGCAAAAACTTCTCTTATCAACTATGACTTTATTTTTAATGTATAATTGTTATATATGTATCTATATTTATAAAACACCAACATACGTGGCACAGAAATTGCTATTATTATTTACTGTCGAATGGCTACAGCCAAATGTAAACAAACCATCATATGAATTCCAGTGAATGTTTTTACAGCTACTTGAATTCTCTTCGAGTAGCAAATTAATGGAGCTGCAAATTGTTATTAGAAATGTTCTGTTGATGGTTCGCAGTGTTTTCCAAAACATTCAGTTAGAGGATAGAAAATATAAAAGAAATCAATCAATCAATCAAATCTATCATTTTTTTTTTCCAGTCATATATTTAAAGACAATCAAAAGTTTAAAAAAAATCTTGTGAGATATGTAATATTGCTTTTTTGTAATATAAAATTCTAAATGCAAATGGTCGACAGGAAGGTTAATTAATTATAAGCATATACTGATTAACTCATTGCAACCAAAAAATATTAAAAATAGCCAAAACACAATTGTTACAAGGATTAGCAACTTTCAAAGTAAGCTCATAGACTCAGGGAAAATACCTTCCATATGATCCATTCAGCATTCGTTTACTTATTATTGAAGTTTTTCTACAAGTTTTTCTCTCAGTTAACCTTTTCCGTACTGAAAGGGTTAACTGAGAAAAAAACTTACCCTCTCCGTTCCAAACCCTATACTGGCGGGTCACTTTACGTTTCAAGCATGAAGTGCGGGATGTAAATTAAGCTTACATCAAGGATGTTCTCGCTTTACATCCTGCACCCCTCGTTTAAAACAGAGACTGACAAGCCAGTATAGAATTTGCAAGGCCTGTTGGACCGGGTTAGTAGTGAAAAGGTTTAGACGGGAAATTCAGCTTCTATCTACTCTATCTATGTCATATAACTTATGTTTGCTAGGGGTTGAATATATTAATAGTATGATTAAATTAAAATAAAATAAGAATGGAAAGTTTCTTTTAAAAATTTTTCTTCGTCACTTTGTTTATACATTTTTTTTTTATCATTTTCCCCCTTTACTTTTTTTCGAATGTTTCAACCTGAAATATGATACATCAACAAATTTTCAGTAAAATCAATTCCTTTTTAATGAAATTCGAACAGTATAAAAAGTGGGAATAATCTACATCCTTAGAATAATTCTTGATCAATAAAACGTAAATTTTGACTTATAATAAGAAATCAAAGTCCCAAAATATCTTGTTTCCTATTAAATACCTTTCTTAAAATAATTTAATATTTCAAGTTCGTCAAATGCAAATTGAAAAAAAGAAAAAATCCTATCTAAAATCGGATGCTAATGATTAAATATTGATTAATTACTTTCAAAGATTCGAATATTCTAATTTGTGCCTGACCACCTTGCGAAATCGTCAGGCATTCCTGGGAGTCAACGCTCTCCCCCTCTCCTCCGAGTGTCATTGGGGAGTCGCACTCCGGAGTGAAGGGAGGGGGAAGCAAGCGTTGACCTTGAAATCATCGACCTTCTTGACCTTGAAAACTCCCACTACTCCGTCCCGAATACGAATTTGACCTTCTTCCTCAGACGTGAAAAACCTCCTACACCGACAATCAATAGTACGCTTCCCGCTTTATTTTCACGGCTTGCATTTCATCGAAATTTTATTAGGGATTGCAATTGCAGTTTTACCTGGGATTGCAATTACCCAAACCGACAACTCGGAATAATCAGATATTTAGTCTCACAGATAAATGGCAATCTAAAATAATAATTCCAATCACTGACTGAAAATTTTTCCTGCTCATATTAATTAGAAAGGGAGGGGGAATCAAAGTTTAGACTAAAAAGTTTTTCAATTCCAGGTTTATATTTTACGTTTAATTAAGAACATTTCAAAGTGTAATTAATAAAGAATTTAATCTTTGCTTATTTTGTAAAATTTAAAATAAAGTGAAAATATTTAGCTTAATATAATCAAAAACAATCTTGCCTATAATTTTAAAAAATTACAGAATTTATCTAATTTTACTCTTGTATTTCTAGTATCTGAGGTATAGAAAGAATGGGATAATCATTAACCAGTAGAGATGGTTTTCCCAAATCTTTCTTGCATATTCTGATAAAAAGGTGTTATCCCCCTCCCTAAAAAAAATGTGCATTTTGGGTAAGATAGAGCGCCTTACATGGCAATGGCGTACAATAGTTATAAAATTTTAATATTTGGCATGAATTTATCATTTTTATTGAATCTATCGTGTGACCTTTGACGACTTTTTTGGCGATAAACCTCTGACCTGCGGTTCAAAGCATCCGAAAATTGAATTTGTGTTTTAGACGCATTTTTTCCAACCTATTAAAATCAAAATTTGGCACCGTAGTATAAATATAATTACAGAATCGCATATCAAATTTGGAATATTTAGTTTAAGTCACTGCGTTTTTCAGTTATCGCGTTTACATGCTTCTGAAAATAAAGATCGGCAGAAATTAAACCTCTTGTTGGATTTGGCTCAAAATTTAATAGGTGGCTACAAAATAGATGCAAAATATGTATACCAAAATTTATACATTTATCTTTCTTCGTTTTGTAGTTATGTTGCAACCTAATATTCGAACAATTGGACTGACAGACTTTCTTTGAATAGATTTTTTCTCACAATTTGACAGAAATCTGCAAATTTGGTATAAAAATCATATGCCAAATTCTTTTGTCTAGCTCAAAGTGTTTTTGAATTATTTTTATCACATATAATTAAACGGATAGACACTATACCAAAAATGTGTTTTACGAGCTTAGAGAGGCCTAAAACGTGAGGATTTGTTAAAAGCTCGCATTCAATTTATTTATTTATTTTGACGATTACAATACTTTCTCTAAACTTTGTAGAGGGGAAAATAAAATAAAAAAATGTACCCTGTGAAATAGATACCCAGCACTTTCAAGTGTATAATAATTTCGAATCAGGAGGAGTAGTTACCCCGAAATTTTTTGTATACTCTATAATAACGGTATAATTACCCACATATAAAATTTAAGGTCTAAGTGGTGAAGGCAATGAGCAATCTGATTTAAAATTCTCCTAATCCTGCTCATAGATGATCTGTGTTCCATAGTACAGTAAAAACAGCTGAGTACACATTTTGAACATTTTTTCCCCCGACTGATTACTACTAAAATTTGAGCTAGAACTACAGTTTTAGAAACATGATCACGTACGAAATTTGACTTATTTAAGTCGTTGCGTTTTGAGTTATCTCTTTTACATGCTTGTTAATGTACATACCGACAGTTAACTCTTTCGCAGATTTCAGTCAAAATGTGATACGAATCTATAGTTTAATTGTTAAAACTCGGGCCCTCATTTCATTTAACTAGTCGTTGCGTTTTTGTACGCGAAAGTACAGACAGTCAACTGCTCTTCGAACTTAATTCAAAAAGTTGATTCAAATCTACACTTAAGATGCCATATTTTATGTACCAAATTTTATTCATGTAGTTCTTTATATTTTGCAATTATTGTGATAACTCACGAGATAGACTTTCTCTGAAAAGATTCCGTAAAAAAATTAGATAAAAATCTTGCAATTTGGAGCACAGAACACGTACCAAATTTCATCCGTCTAGCTTGGAGCTTTTTTAAGATAATGTGTTTACAACAGACAAATCGACATAAGTCTTAAAGTGTGTTTTTCGAATTCGGGAGGTCTGAAACACGAAGAGTCATCAAAATTTGTTCAAAGTTTTTGGCAATTATAATATCTTCTTTTTGTCTACGAAAAAGTAAAAATTAAAGATGTATAAAGAATTAAATGAAAGATAATGCTTCTTTGAATACTCCAGCATTCAAATTACTTTTGCAACACAATGAAAATAAAAGATATAGAATTTATTCTTGTAAACCTAGTGAGATGAATAATTTTTTATTAAAGCTTTTGAATAATTCACATTAAAATAAAAAGCCAAAAATATTTTTATTCTCCTGTATATGAATTATACAAAGAAAAAAGTATTGTAACCGTCATAAATTTAAATTAGAAGTTCCGGGGATTCTACACGCTTTATATTCTCCTTGAGTCCGGAAAATACATTTTTGGAACACGTCCATGTGTAAACATGATAAATTGCTTGAAACCTTGGTCTGAATAAGAAATTTATAGACTTCTGTCAAATTTTGAGTGAAATACAGTCAGAAATACCTGTCTATCTCTGTCCAATTATGCAATTGAATGGAATAACAAATTTTACCCATCTAGAAAAGAGCTAGATGAATAAAATTTGGAATACATTTTTAGAATCTAAATTATAGTTCTATATTAAATTTTGAATTTTTTAAATCCGGGGGAATGATTGTCTGTATTCCTGTGCATTCGCATGCACGTGAAAAACAATAATTTAATAACGACCTAAATTAATGAATTTTTTTTCCCTCATTACAATTGTGTTTGAATACCAAATTTTGTTTCCAGCCGGTGGAAAATAGATAGCTTAAGTGCATATTCGAGCTCTTCACTATACAATGAAGCACAAAACACTTATACACGAGACTCTGGAAATAAAAATTTGAGTACTCATGTCGAGAGGAGAGGGTGATACCATCTTTAATAAGGAATATGGAGAAGGTATCGGGATGGAACTATTTTTCTACTCTTTTATTTAAGCTTCTTGATTATTATTAAAAGGATGGAAACTTGTAATCGAATTTTTATTTCCTTCCATATATACTAAAGTTTTGAAATTTGTATGATCCCGGTGGCAATAAATTATTTAAACATTTTCAGAATTTAATCATTAGGTAATCGCTTTATTTAATAAGCTTTTGATTTCATTCGCGTAACATTACCTGATGCTGAATTTGAAGGCATTCGTTAATATCTATATATATCTATATCTATATATATTTTCCCTCTTTTAACTCCGTCATAGGATTTTCAGTTCCGATTTTATTTTGTTATCTATTCTTTTTTATAGCATATATTACAAAAACATTATATTTGAAGTAAAACTGATTCATTGGCTAGCGTCCTGGCATAGGGGTAGCGCATCTTCCTCGCGATCTGGGCGTCCCTGGTTCGAATCCCGGTTCGGGCATAGTTGATCTTCATCTGTGTTCTGTCTGTGAGATGTGTGAATTTGCCTCCATGTAAAAAGGGGTTGTGCAAGCGAATGTATGTGAATTTCAAGAGCTAGAAGTCAGACTTCGGCCCTTGGGTGCTCAGGCGTTTTTACCCTCAGAAGCTACTGGACTCCCTTTCCATGGTAACGCGGGCACGACATCATCAATTGATTCATTTGATTTCAGGTTTTACTATTGCATCAAATAACAAGGCGAATTTTTAAAAAATGTATTCCATAATAAATATTTATCAGTCTATAAAGGCAATAATCTGGCCGAAAAGCTGATCGTCAAAGGCGGCTCATTTATGATAATGAATCAAGAAAATTTGACTAAAAAATAGAAAATCATTAAAATAAAAAAAATCATTCTTAATAGATGAATAAACTATATTTTAGAAGCTTATTATTCATTATTTATTCACATTTACAGCCATTTAACAAGTATATTGATTTACAGAGTAGGATTTTCTTTCTTTTTTTTTCTTTTTTTTTTTTACTATAATCATTTCTCTATGCTTTCAATTAAATGAATCAAAATTGCTCAATAATACGCTATAAATGAACAATTAAATTGCTGATATTAATTTTCCCCTCTGAGAATCTGTTCATTTTCTTGCCAAAATTAAATTACAAACTCAGTTTCTGCAATAACGTTGTTTGGAGAAAGATGTCGAAAAAATACGACATTGATTTTTATGGAAAAGATTCCTTCCCTTTAAGTAACTTCTCCTTCAACCTAACATTATTGTAAGGTAACTGGTTTTACAGAAACTCTCCTTTTTATTTATTTCACTGACGCCGAAATAGAAGCGAACGCGCCAAATCGGTTTCCCAGGCCACACTCTAGCATTTGCAGACGACAGGCAGTCTACTGCTCGTTGTATCGCAGCGACATCAACGGGGAAATCGTTGTTTGTCATTTGATGATGGGCAAATGCGCTTTTGCCGTTTTCGAGCGCCCGTTTTTCGCCAAGATAACGTTGTTAGGAGAGAGATGACGAAAAAATACGGCATTGGTTTTTGTGGAAAAGATTTATGAATGACAGTGAAAGTATTTATATAGCTCTAGCATTAGATAAAATATTTCGTCCCAGTCGTTTCTTTTCGCGGCTTTTGCTTGAAAAACTGGACGATTTTCGAGAAGTACCAATTTTATTTCTAATATGTTGACCATTTAGAAGATTACGAACGATTTGGATTAGATTTTTTTTTTTCAAGAATAGGACAGAGGAAAAGTATAGTATTAGAATCAAACGAGAAATGAGGAGATTGGAACACACGAAAATTCCGATGATTTAATAAATTGATAAATGAAGTAAAATCAGTAGAAATGGTCTCCTAAAAACTCTCTTGCATTTCCTCTAATAAAGGTGCTATTTCCCACCCTCCACAAAAAATTTTGGACCTCGTGTAAGGTGAGATCAATGACATAGTTTCTGACGATTTATCTTTGGTATGCGGTTAATAGTATTCGAAAATCTAATTTATTAGATATCTTTTCCCAAACAATTGAAAGAAACATTTGACAGAGAACCACATTTGTAGAAATTTACAAGATCACATGCCAAATTTGATAAATTTAAGTCATTACGTTTTTGTGTGCTCATGTTTTCAGGCTTCTGAGATACAGACTAAACGTTCAACCACTTGTTGGATTTGTTTCAATATTTTATAGATGTCCATATTAAATCTGTGTATTGGTTTTTATTTTTCTAGCTTTACTTGGTTTGTCATTACAATATTAACTTATATTCGAATAGCCAGACAGACATTCTCTGAATATATTTGTTCAAAACTTGATATAAATGTTTAAATTCGGTGTAAAGACCATATACCAAATTTCATCCGTCAAGCTCAAAGCGTTTTTGAGTTATCTTTATCATTAATACACAAAGAGACATTTTCCAAAAATGTGTTTTTCAAACACAGCGAGATCGAAAACTTGGAGATTCGTCAAAATCCAGGATTCGAAATATGCACAGATATTACGCATTCTGCATTATTCTATTATTTCCACATAGATATTAAACAAGATCCTTCTTTATTTTTTAACAATGGAAAAAATCACGCGATCAAATATTTGAGGAAATAATGGAAACGACTTCGATTTAATTCACATCAATGAAAATGAGATTGTGAATACACTTTAAAATATGTTTCAACGTTAAATAAATCTAGACTAAAGAATTTTACATCCATTAAATAGGCATCATTGAAAGGATCATTTTTGAACTTTAAAACTTTTAAAAAATTATTTTTGCAGGGAAATATTTTCTTAAGTTATGGTCGGAAAAATCAAAATCTAGCCTATTTTTTAATTAAGAAAAATTCTAATTAAATTTTTTAAAAAAACGCTCCGAAGTGCAAATGACCACCCTTCAAAGTATATCTGGACCAAATTTGATACCTCTAGATCAAACGGCCTGGCCTATAACAAGCCAACACTCACATGCATTCATCTTTATTTGTACTAATAATAAAGATATGCAGTTCTGTGTGTGTGCACGCGTGAGTGTGTGTGTGTTAGCGTTCTACAAGTGAGACCATTTGATCTAAGAGAAGACCATATGATCTAATGTCAAAGAATAAAGAAGAACTTCGGAAATGCGTTCCTCCTTCCGCATCTTACCCCTTAGCGAGGCAGAATCATTGAAAAGTCGTAGTCTCGGGATACTGAAACGAACAGTAAATAGTAACAGTATGATGACATTAAGTCCCATTCATTAATTCCTTCATTCATAATGATAAATATTTATATTAATTTATGGGATATTAATATTAATTTATGGAATTACAATTAACATTAACGATTCATTCATGAAAAGGCTTGATCGTCTTTTATGTGCAGTATATTTCAATTATCTTGATAGCTTTCCTCCCTTATTCCGATATCCTTGTTGAATCTCTATCCTTGTTATAAATAAATGTTAAAAAATGTACATATATAATTATTTTACATTATATATTATTGCTAAAATGGAACTCAAATCATTTTCATTGTTGCTACTAATATTTTACCTTTGCTTTTTTTTTTCCCATTGATTAAAATTGACCACAAATCAAAATTTGAAGATCCGACTTATTTTTTCATGCTAATTTTCAATACAATATGATATGCCTTTAATAAAATTTTTGTACTTACAATTAAGGTTTAACTTCGAAATCAAATAACGGAGAAAATTTTTTTAAAAGCCCGCCTGTTTTTTTAACATTGGATATATGAACATATGGAGAGAAAATGAGCGCACTGCACCACACAACGAACAGAAGGGTATAAGATTTGTAAAATAGTGTAACTTGCATATTCTATTAAAAACTGAAATTTAAAAATATTTTTAAGAGAACTAATAAAACATATTTACACAAACTATTTAACTGAAATTTTTAACAACACGCCTACCAATGGGTCACCAAAAGCGGATAATATACAATGTAAACGAAATTACGATAATGGACAAATCTATGCGAAAATCCAAATTATTTTGCCCTTTTCTATATGAATAGACCGATGGTGAGGGAAGGAATAGCCTCGATGATAGATTGTGTCCAAAATTTGATTTAAATTTGCAATTAAATCCATGTGTCAAATTTGATCTGTTTGTCTTGTTGCACTTTTGAGCTATGGTATTCACATATAGAAAGACGAACAAGATTTCCATAAACAACGGAGATCATTCAAATTTTGATGTGTGTATATATATATATATATATATATATATATATATATATATATATATATATATATATATATAGTTTTGATGTAAAAGATGGATAGCTATTTTGTTTTTTAAGCAAATTCCGTTAAGAAATACCGTAGGAAATACGGACAGACAAATAATATCTAAAAGTGTTTTTAGAAGTTATAGAAATTTGAAAAACGAATTCATCTAAATTTTACAAGTTGAATTTTTTGAAAAGATAACTCCGGCATAATAACGTTATGTACTTTTGAACAAAGAAAAAAAAAAAAAAAAAAAAAAAAAAAGGCTCTGTTACTTAAGTTAAGTTTTAAAAAAATTTCAGAAACATTTCTTTTGATTCATTTTATGTGTTCTTCTTCAGTTTGGACAATGGTTATTCTACCGTTAAAAAGCAAAGCTAAATTTCAAGGGACAGGTGATACCCGAAATGCATACATATGTATCTTTGAATTAACCATTAACCAGGCAATAAGAAGTAAAATATAATAAATTAGATGAAAAAGTAATGAAAAAAATTGTTACAAAATGAAACATTTGGATAAATGAAATAGTGCTTTTTTTTAGTGTTTAGCAAATTTCAAACCTTGGAAAATAAGTTAGAAGGCGCTCTTACATTCAATGCTTTATTCTTACGTCCCAGTCTGTTATACTGATACTCTTCTTTTTCCCCACTAATTCCACATATAAGTAATCAAAACAGTCGATGTGAGCAATAATCCATACAAATTTTCGTCGATTTGGATTTCTTAGCTGCCCGATAAAAATAGTCGTCAAAAACATGACATCTGACTCATTCATAGCCATTTCAGTTATTCTACAAAATGAAATGCAAATTCAAGGTTGATCGAACGACAAAGGAAACGGTTCTACATTTTGCAGGCTTAAATTTTGTTAATCGAATCGTGTAATTCCGACAATATGCCATTTATTAAACAATTTTAAGACAGGATTCAAATTATCAGAATCTTTTTTAACCAGCTCTCTACACCTTTCCAAAATGATAAGGTTCTTTCCCCCCCCCCCTCGAGGGAGGAAAGCCAAGTAATCACCATCGGCCGCGATTTTCTGTTGCACCTTGTGTCATTGTCTATGACACAAGCAACAACAAAGCAGTTTTTCTTATCATCGCGAATTCAATGGCTTTCCAAGCAGTTTACAAAAATGTATAATGTTGCAAAATTTGAAAAGACAATTATGTGCAACATTTTTCACAATATTAAAACAATAAAAGACTTTTGCTATATATTGCGCATATATAACCTGATTAGCATAAAATATTGCGTAAATGTTTCCACGATGCTCTTCTACAATCTGAATGCCATACAGTCTCATGAAGATACTGTAACAGTATTGAGGGGTATTGAGTGCTAATGAGGAATGTAGTTGATTTCCTGGTATTGTAAAATTATAAATATTTCCAAAAGTAAATCGAATTTCGTAATAGTATAGAAAATAATATTTATATTTGTTTTACATGTTTTGATACATTTTTTTTACTCGCATTTGTTTTGTTACCGTTTTTCATTTATTTATCTTGAGATTTGAGCCTATGGCATCTTATCTATTGGACGAACGAGATCTGGAAATTTGAGTGCAGATTAAAAGAATGATGTAGTTACCTGGTATTAAGTATCATGCAGTTCTACATATAATTTAATTAAATGACTTTCTTTGTAATTTTGAGTTAAGAATGGAACTTAAAGTGAAAGAGAAGGAAACGAGTTCACGACTATTATACAACAGTAATGAGTTATGAAAGGTAAGCATAAAAATAATTGCTTTTAAAAATGTTGGATATTAAAAAAATATATATATTGTTTTTGAAAAGCCTTTATCATTTTTGGTTTTGATCTAGTTTATGAAAATGATAATTTCAATATTAAGCAAAATAAGAGATAAAGTCCCCTGTAAACCAAGGGTTGTTTAAAGCTCTTGTTAGAATTAATATAATAATTTTTGCAGGTTTTGTGATAATAAATTTACGAAGGTCAAAATTTTCATTTATCTAGACTTAGTTTCCAGTTTAAATAGCCAGTAATATAATGTAATTAATCACAAGACATCCATTTCAAAAGAAAAGTTCGAATAGTTGAAAACACAAGAATTTCAAAGCCCAAATAGCGCTTTGTAAGAAAAAACCTGAACAACCAGTTTGCGATTCAATTCATAAGCTGATCACTAGATGACAGCACGGTAAAGCTCTTCTTTCCCCTAATGACTTTGGAGAAGTATTCGTTTAACTTTAGTTGTATGAATTTCGATTAATTCCGATCAATTTGTGATCAACAAATTAGTCGAATTCGGATACTATCTACTGTATTCGCTTTAAAATAATTTATCTATACAGAAGATCAGAGTTGCATTTTTACGTTCTTATCTAATGGTTCATTTTAAAATGAAAATATTTGTATATAGTGACAGTTTAGTAATTTATTAAAATGAATTTTCTACTCATCTTGTAATATATTTTATATGGTAATTACTAAATTTATTTAAGCTATAATTTTAACATTAAAGGATTTTACTTTTAAATCAGGATTCTGCATTTTTGTCTAAACTGTCTCTCCACTACCACATTCTTAATAAATGCTTATATTGCGTACTTCGCTCTCGTATTAAAAAATACACAACTTAATACAATTTTCAGCTTGCGGCTTTTTGATATATAGTTAAAATTTTATTTATAAATTATTTTTTGTTTAGGAAACCATTACTCTGTGGTCCTTTTAAACAATAACTCAGATTGACATTTGTTGAAGAACTGATGTATAAATTCTGATTTGTCGTAAATATGATTCCATTGTCTAAAAAAATTAGAAATCCATACTCACTTCTAATATATCCCATTTTAGGGTGGTTCATGCATTGCAGTTGTAATACTTTTTGTTATTATTTGAAAATCATGATTATTTTTTTAACAGATACGAGATATTTCTTACTTAAATTTTTGTTATTAAAAATAAAATTATTTATTAATTGCATGCTATAACTTAAGTTCGGTTGTGAAAATTTGTTTTTGTTCTTGGAAGTCTCATTGAAAAGCCATCTCGTTGCCAAAAGAACTTAGATTGTTTATTTGTAGTATGTTATTTGTAGGCAAAAGAACTTTTAGCAAGATTCCACACAAAAGTTTCCAAATTTTAGAATTTTACTGTCCATAGTCAAACGTATGCATAAACGAGGATAAATAATTGTTATTGCAATTATAGAACAAAACAATTCTTAATACAAAGAAAATTCAGGATTTGATAATCTACCATTTTTTCCTCTCCTGTAACTAATTATAGTTGTGTGTATGGTTTTAAATCATTTTGAGTTAATATGTTCATAAATTTCTATTTCCTACATTTCTTCAATTTTCTATGATTATGCTTCAATTATTATGAGGAAGACAATTGTTTTCCAAAAGAATATATACATAAGTTTTGAATTACATTTTTAAATCTGTGCTTCCCTTTAACTGAGAATAGAGTAGATTAAATGTCTCAGTAAAGCTTTCTTATCTATTAATTTATTCAAAATTTAAAATCTTCAATTGAATGTTAAGATTTTAGGTTCAAAATTTTGAAAAAAGGAAAATTTAAAAACAAGTTTCTCAGGTGATGAACTATTATTTTTCCCATTCTATTTTGGAGTGTGTGATAAATATAACAGTTGTAGATAACACATTCCATAATTATGAAGATAAATTCTCTGAAGAAAATTCTGTAAATATAAATTGTAATGATCTGTTGGAGAATACTATTGCAAAGCTGTTAGTTACAAAAAAAAAAAAAAAAAATAGAGGTTATGTTATTTTGTAAATGCCAGACTCCTTGACATTTTAGATTTTAGAACAGAAATTCTGGTAAACAATGACAAAGTGGTTTCCATTAGTTGTGTTATTCAAGGATAAATTTTGTATTTCCTTTTCACTTCCAGTTGAAAGAATGAAAATTCAGTTAAGTTTTCATATCTGCAAAATTACTCAACTATTAGTCTGCAAAATTACTCAACTATATTTGGATGGGAAGTCAAGTACTTCATTCCATGTTCAGTAACACTTTTAATTTTACAACAGAGATTCTGGTAGAATTGAATTTATATCTTGAAGTAATTATTTTATGGTGAATCTTCAAAATGGATGAACTGAAATTTCTACAAATATAATTGCACATATCTATTTTATATTATCATTTTCAGTAGCACATTAACACAAACTTTTCCTTGGATTCTCTTTTGGTGAAAGCCATTATTTCTGAATGATATATTGGTCAATCTTACTCATTATTATTTTAAAGATATTTTTAATAATTTGTAACTGAAATGCATTTAAATAATTTTTTAGTAATAATATGCTGATATTTATGACATCAATTTAATTTCAAGTTTGTATGATCTAAATATTTCTGAAATTTTTCTATGAGTATAATTTCAAAAAAAATCTTAATAGGTGTGAAAAAGTACTTTACCAGATATGTCTCGATTTACAAAGTTATTCCATTCTACTAAATGTGCAGTTATAGGAATGATTCACGTAAGGGCATTACCAGGTAATAAATACTCATTAATTTAATTCCTTTAAAAAACAATTCTTTTTGTTTTATTGTAACATTAAGAATTATCATTTAATTATTTATTGAGATAACTGATTAGGCATTAAAAATTCTTTATGATAAATATTTTATGATATTATTTTTATCAATAATTTATTTTTTATTGATAAATTTATTATTAAAATTGATTAAATTATCATATATATATATATATATATATATATATATATATATATATATATATAGCTTCTTCATCAGTAATATTTTATAACTTTTTAATATTTTCATTTTATTTTTATTGGAAGAATCTATTAGAAGAAAGCAGATTAAAAAAGATTGGATACTTGTATATTAACCACATGCCATTAGTGTACTTTAGACATAACTGCATGTCATTGGTGAATATTGGCAATTTTAGTTATGATTGGCACATGTCTTAGGCAATTTTTCATGACAATGAGTCATTGGCATGTTGTTAGCACATATATATCAAAAATTTTAACTTACTTTTATCACTATGATTAAAAAAAGTTGTAAAATTAATCTAATAAGAATAAGTATTGAGGAATCAAAATGAAATCTAAAATATAATCAAGATGCTTATAAAAATGTTCACTAGCAATCTCTTTAAGAGTAATTGAGATTCATGATTCCAATTTCTTGTCAAAGTTTTTATTGTAACTCTTTAATATGAAAAGAAATTAAAATATGAGATATTAATCTCAAAATATATATAAAAAAATCTGTTTGTTTTACAATTCCGTATTCTCTGATGGATGAGAATAAAATTTAACGTATGTTCCTTAGCATCTGGATAGATGAAGTATGTTAAAAAAATTACCGCAGCCTACTAAAAGGAGATGAAATGGATTTGTAATACTTTTTTGCTATATCATTGAATAAAAATATGCTTTAAATGATATGAACTTCTATTTTTAAAATTTAAAAAAAAAACATAAGCTTTCCAATGGCACTAATTACAATCATGTTTATATAATTATTTCTTGTTCATTCATTTCATGTTCATATAATTCAGTCTTTTCAAGATTAATTTATATACAATTCGTTATAATTTCTTTGGGTAAAAATATTAAATTTATTTCTCTAATCTCTCATTCATATTACAATTTGCCTTATATTTTACTTAGCTGTTCTAAATTTCTATTGTTTTAACTTTTTTTTTCTGTCTGGAATCATTGAGAAAAATTTATTTCATCTAAGCTTGTCAATTTTTATTGTATTATTATATGCTTTATCAGACTGCTTTTTATTAGCATCAACTGGTATGTCCCATTGGTTATGCATTTTCTATTTAAAGATTTTTTTACTTATTTTAAACTTTTTAATCGAATCAAGTTATTTTTCTTTTCTTTTAACCATTTCTGTCATATCATCTGAACTTAAAATCCAAGTATTGGATTTAAAATTTTTTCATCAAACATTATAGAAAATTTGAATATCATTATTAGTAATTGTGAATATTTGCATTAAATAATAAGTGCATGTGTGAAGCATAGCCTATTTATTTTTTCATAATTTCAAAACTGGATATGTTTTGGAACTTACATAAAAATTCCAGTTGAAGATTCAGAAATATATTGACAGTGCAATGAACCAGTTTTCAATTACTTTAAAGGAACTAAATAATGTGAAAATTTTCCTCAAAATCTTATTTTTTTTTTAAACTTGGATCTTCAAGCAGGTATATTGAATTCTATAAATGTTCAAAATAAAGTAAAAACTCCTGCATAAATTTAGCAGATAAGTTAACTTGCAGTAAATTTGGTACCATATATAACAATAAAATTTATTGTGTTGTTCATACTATTAGCATAAACTTAAGAATTTTGTGGAATTAAGATGTGAATTCTTTAAGATGTGAATTGTTTCTTATGACTCCACTTGAAGTTATGGGCTGTAATTTAGGAAGTTACAGATAATTTATTTTTACCAGTTTTCAAATAAAAGATGAAATTTATTAGCATTATGAGAAATTTTATTTCTCAAGCTTTATTTTATGATTTTTTTTTAGGTTCACCTAAGTCAGAGCTATCAGTACCTCAACTTGTGGATTATGCTTGTGAAGAAGCTTCTATATATCAAAAGTGTAATGTGGTAAGTATTCTATTTTTTCTATGAAAATAAATAATTCCATAAAAAACTCTTTATAAATTATTGGAGTGTTATATCATTCTACTATTATACTTTGTCTTCTGATAAAAATTAATTACTTTAAAACTGTATATATTATTATTCAGTTTGTTATTTATTTCAGTTATTTTTATACTCATAGGATGGTATCATTATTGAAAATATGTTTGATGTGCCTTATGTTATGGGTGATCAAGTGGGGCCAGAAGTCACAGCTGTCATGACACGTGTGGGCACTGAGGTAAAAAAGATTCTAGGGAAAATGCCTTGTGGTGTTCAAGTATTATCTGGCAATAATTTCAGTGCAACTGCAGTGGCTTTAGCAGCAGGTTTGAATAACTTTGGCTTTCTCATTCTTAATCTAAATTTATCCTACAATTCTTAGAAAGCATGTAGTCTGAGAAGAAGCTGGTTGAATTTTTCTTTACCAACTAGATGGATGAAAATAGAATTTTTACCTTTGTTTATAATTCAACTTATGTACTACTAAATTTAATTTCTGTTTAATTTGTCATTCTCCTTTAATCACATGCTGAAGTTTTATTCTCCTGTTTTCAGATCTGCATGGTAATGGGCAAAAAAAAGAAGGAAAAAAAAAAATGTTAACTCCAGAAAGTATCAAGAGTGACTACAAATCATATCTTCTAGTTGTTTAAAACCTTAACTGATGATGGAATCTTATACAAATTGTTCTTTAGTACCACTTTCTCTCAATCTTTATTATTACCTGTATAATAACATCTATCTCCCTGTTTTAATACATAGGCATTTTTAGCTAATTCAAGTTAATTTATTGCATTCTAGAGAGTGGATCAAACCGTAGGTATTGTAACTAATTACAAAAGAAGATATTTATGTGCTAATGACATTTAATGCTTAGACTTGTAGAGCATATTTACACACCCATGGCAGTCAAAGGATTAAAAGCAAAAGAAGAGGGGGAAAACACTTATCTGTTTCTTAAACAAAAACTTGTGAAAAGGATTTTTCTATTTATATATATTTCTACTCGCCTGAAATCTAAAATGTTAAAGCTCAAATTCATTCTCAGAAATTTATATTTGGAATTTATTGGCAGCTTTAATGTAGTACAATATAAAATTATGTTAATGAAAGCATGCTTTCATTAACTTTTTTTGTAACATTAATATATTAATTTTAGAAGATTATAAATTTATTATTTGAAATTTATGTCAGCTGTTTGTAAAAATGTTAACATTAATATCTTAGATTAAAAATTAAATTTAATACTAACATCTGTAAATTAAACATTAGAGAGAATAAATTATAAGTTTTCCCATAAATTTGTATTTTTTCACAATTTATTTGGAAAAAAAAATTAAAGCCTTTTATCCTTTCATTAGGTCTACAATTTGTTCGTGCTGAAAGTTTTGTCTTTGCTCATGTAGCAGATGAAGGATTGATGCAAGCTTGTGCTGGACCACTTCTACGTTATGCAAAGAATATTGGAGCTTCAAATCTTTTGTATTTTACTGACATTAAGAAAAAACACAGGTAAATACTGATGTATTTCTATATTTCTTTGGTCTGCTAATATTAGTCACTATTTATTAGTTATTTTTAATCAGTGAATTCTCATAAGAGCTAATACTCTTTTAGTTTTACATTAAGAATTTATTAATACTCTTAAACATTTTAGATGAATAGTCCTTAATTTTTGAATTGAGTTTTTTTAAAAATTAGTTTTGGTTCTTTCCTCCCTCTTTATTTATTTAATTATTTAATAATACAAAGGTTCTTCATGATCTTAGTTAAATGCTATCATTAGGTAACAAAATAAATTTGTTTCTAGAAAATTTGAATTGTAATTTATTTATAAAAATAAATTTTTTCTAATAGTTTTATTTAATTCATTTTTTCCCCAAAAAAGTTATTGTAAGGGGAAAATAACAACTAAAAAAAACTGTTTTTTCAAAACAAACATTTCAAATCCAAATTAATTATAAATGAACATGATTTTCTTTGTAAAATAATAGCTGTGAACTTTGTATTTGCTTAAAAAAGAAACATTTATTATAAATTAGATGGCTTTGGCAACCAACTGGTTTGTCAGAAATATTACTTGCCTTTAATTTTAATTGTCCCTTATATGTAGCTTAATGTCTATGTTCCCTGTAATTTTCTTAAGAATTCTTAAGATTCATATTAAGGTAGATATTTAATTTATCCTTATTATTGTATTACATCTGTTTTGCTTATTGTTTTAAATGAACATTCATATCATTGAAAATGTAACTCGCCAATTCATCTTTCTTCTAACTTTTCTAATGCTGTAAATTTATTTTCTTGCTCCTTATTAATTACATAGATATTAAAGAGAATCCATCTTCATTAGCTTTCAGTAATGTAAGAAAATTATATAAATTGCCAAAATACTGGAAAAAATTAGTGTCATTAAATTTTTTTTTAAATGATGTAAAAATCAGTTTTGTATGTTAATGTTTTTGGGAGTTATCATAAAAAAATGTTGCCCAAATAATATTTAGGTTTTAATTAATTAAAGTTCTAATTAAAAGTTTTTGAAAATTTTTCTGAATTGCTCAATTTTACTCTTCAAAATATATCTATGACTTTAGATCAAGCGGTCAGTCTTAAAAAAAGGTGTCTTTGTCCTGGTAAAATACTAAGGCATACACACATTCTTTTTTACTATTAGTAAACATAGATAGTGTTTTTAATTCATTTTGAATGAGTGTAAGTATTTTTATCATCATTTATGAAATATATAAAGTCTGAACACAGTACTTTTACATTACATTACATGGAAAATAGAATGTGCATTAAAAATGATTTTATTAGAAAAATAAATTAATATTAAATTATGTAACATTCAAATATTAAGAGTATATATTGATTATATTTACTGATTTTATTTTTCATTGTATTATTTTCCTTATTTTGAATTTTTGTGACATGCTTTCTTGTTTAAAACAATATTTTAAAATTGTGTTTCACCTACTAAATCAAATTGCAAAAATTTTCACATTGCATTTTCACTTCAAATTCTCTAAAATTTACAATATCAAAGTTAAGAGAGTTTCAAGAACTTCATTTGCAATTTCTTGCATGAATGTTTTAAATTTATTTTTATTTTCTTATGAATCATTAATCGAATTTCCTGTTCATATATCATTCCTTATATTTGCTTACAATTTTTTTTTCCATGCAAGAATGTGCCATGCCAGAAAAAATTCAAGAAACTATGTTTTAAAATTGTTGTGTAAAATGTTAATTAAATGTGTATGTTTTTTTTCTATAAAAACATTTCTAGTCATAATTTAATTAGTTTTATTAAATTTATAGCTCTCATGCAATCACTTCTGATATCAGCTTAGCTCAGATGGCAAAAGATGCAGCCTTCTTTTTAAGTGATGGAGTTATTATAACAGGAACAGAAACTGGTGTACCTCCTACTATTCAAGATTTTAAAGGCATGTTCCTTCATTTCTAGAATTATTTATTTATAATTATTCTGAAGCATGCAGTTGTCTATTTAATCATTAATTTTAAATTGTTGTTTTAATTAATTTTTATGATGTGTATCACATTTCAGTATAATCCCTGACAATGCTTATGTGAAGTGGCTTTATGCTTATGCCACTTTTTATATTTTCATTTATTCTGACCTCTCAACACTTTTGTTTTCTGAAGCTTTTTGCTCTGTTTCAGTAAAACCATTAAAACAGAAATTTGAACTTCCATTAATGATTCTCGCTTTGAAGTTCAAAACAAAATTATGTGCACAGGTCTTATAAAATTTGTATGATCTAAATCTGAATGTCTTTTACTCAGCAATAGGCAATGCAAGATATAACTAAATAAAATCAAAGGTCACTTTTAAAAAATTCACCCTTGAATCAAGCCTGGATAAAATTAGGTGAATTATACAGAGCTCATATCAGGTACTTGATATCAATCTTTAAAACACATTCAGTATTGACCTCTACTCTTCTTCTTCATTTGATATTTTATAGGTTTGATAAAAAGAATCTATTTCATACAGTGTTCTCTAATCATAGTCTGTCTTCCTGCAATGCTATCAGCAGGCGTAAAATATTTTTTTAATTATATGTTTATCATTTTTCTCTATATATTATTCCTTACAATTTGCTAGAATAAAGGTATTTCTAAGACTTTCATTGTTTTGTATCCCTTCCATATTTTCCATGTCTTCCCTTGCCATATTTTTTAAGTTTACATGATTAATGGAATTTTCTATGAATTAGTAAACATATTTTGCTGTAAACATTTTTATTATTTGAAACATATTGGTAATTTTCCAAAATTATTAAAAGTAAAATAAACTGACTTGAAATAAAAATTAAATATTGCATAAATGGAATAAATCGAATTTTTAGAAATAAAAATAAAATTAAAAATTCCTTGCTATTATTATTTTAAGTTTTATAAAAGTGCTTACTGTTTAATAATGCAAGCAAAGTACAAAATTAAAATTAACCAGGAAAAGGTATAGCTAATGAGCAATTTTTTGTTATGAGAACAATCTTTAATGCTAATATCTAGTAATAATGTTCAATGTGTACAATTTAAAGCAAAATTTCATGCAAGTATATAAAATGCAGGGATGTGTTGTAGAAAGAGTGTGTGACATATGTTTACATTTCCTGATTATCATGTCTATAAGTCTGATAATATTGCATCATTATTCACAACTAAATTCACCTAATGATAACTGTAGAAATAAATAATGTCAGTTTGTGCAGTTTATATTTCATTTATATTGTTATTGATGTGTTAATATTTTACCACTATATATTTAGGAAATGTTCATTATTCAAATTCTGTAAATTTTTTAAAAATTTTAAATAATATCAGATTGATTTGCTTAAATGTTTTGTATCTACTCTGTTTTCCTCCTTAATAACGGTTCATATTTTAGTATTCTTAATTGATTAAGGTCTTAAGTTACCAATTTTAATTTTGGGAAAACTTGCTGATATTTGAAATGCAATCAATTATTTAGATATTACTAAGTCATTTTATTTTGTTATTCTTGCATTCACATTTCTAATTAGTATTTAGAATGCAAAAGATAAAGTGAATGTTTTAGAAAATAATTCTTATATGCTAATTATAACATGTTATTCTTTGCATGAATGAAATAATCTAAATGGCTCTAATTCTATAAATTCTTAAATTTTTGTGTGTTGTATGAATTTCACCATTCTCTTTATTTTGTTTTAAGTAACAAATAGTAGTTTTTAATGTTTTACAAAATTTTATTAAAACTTTACTATGCGAATGATATAAAATTTTGTTGTTGCTATAATATGTAATTTATTTATTATAGTTGAAAATCTTCCTTTTATTGTTTTATTTTATTTGCAGATGTCAAAAGGACTTCTGACTTACCTGTTTTTATTGGATCTGGTGTAACTCTTTCAAATTTAAAGCATTATATTGATGCTGATGCAATTATAGTAGGCTCCCATTTTAAAGCTGGTGGTCACTGGAGAAATGAGCTTGATATTGATAAGATTTTAATGTTTGTAGATGAAGTGCAAAAATTTAGATGATTTTTTTTCAGAAGTTAGATTTTTAAAATGTATTCTTCAACCCTACTTTTAAATGTATTTTTTTATATTAAATATATTTAAAAGTGGAACTGTAATTTTACAGTCCTATTTAGCCATTCAATGTGTTTTTTATAATTGTTATCATTAAAAATTATTTTTATTTTAAAGTTATTCAAATGTTTTTCTTTTCATAACCGCAATATTCTTTAATGATAATGAATGGAATTTAACTCCAATAATGATGATGATAATAATAATAAAGAAAGCCTAAATATCTATAAATAAATTTTTTCTCCAAATAAAAGAAATATTGCAAAGTTTTTGATTATATTGATAATTATAGGACCATTTATCAAATCACTAAGTGAACTATAATAATTAGACAAATTATTACTTTTATACATCTATTCATTTTCTATTCCAACCACACAATTCTATTATTAATAGAGTTTTGTAGCATATTATGTAGAATTGTAAAGAGGAATGCATAATGATCAAAATTATTATAATTGTATATTGAAAAAAAATATGTGTGTGTGTTACAGGTTTTGATTTCTTATATTCAATTTAGAGTTTTTAAGACCCTCAATCATAATTAATTATAATTAATCACTACTTTTAAACTTCAGGAGAAACATAATTTTTAGTCTCAGCATATATATGCAAAATTACTAGGAATTTCCATTCTAGAATATGTAACATATAATTTGCTTTTGGATAAAAGTGGAATTTCCAGACTGGCAGATAATCAGAATTCTTTAACTTGTGTGATATCTTTTAACTTTTTAAAAAACATTTTTATGAAAACAAATCGAATTGGAAGCACTGGAAATTGGATGGTGTATTACTTGAGAAAAAAATATTGAAAAGAAAATGAAAGCTTTATTTTACTATTATTTAACTCTTTGAATAATTGTAAAAATTCCATTCTGCATCTCCTTACATACTCTCGTTTTATTACGAAAATTTTAGGATATTAATTCCTGAGTAGCATTATTAACAAATTAATTTTGAAATTCAATATATGGTTCCAAAAGGATCAAAAAGTCTTTAGAATAATTAATATTTTCTTATTCATCCATCATAAATATGATAGATTTAAATGTAGAAGAATTTCCTGTTCCCTTTTTAAGAATAATTTATTTTTTTAATTAAAATTTTAATTCTTGGGAGTTGCTAGAATAAAGGTATTTCTAAGACTTTCAATGTTTTGTTTTCTTCCCTTGCCATATATTTTAAGTTTACATGATTAATGGACTATTCTATGAATTAGTAGACATATTTTGCTGTAAACATTTTTATTATTTGAAACGTATTGGTAATTTAATCATGAATTTACAAAATCACTAATGATCTTTATATTTCTTTGAAATCCGTGAGAAGACATTTCATATAAATTCTGTTACAGAAGGTACTGTAAAAAAAAAATCAGATGAAAATGAAATTAAATGTGATGCTGTTTTTTGTTTATTTATTTATTTTTTACCTGGGCATTCTTTTATCACTCAAGCCAAGCAGTCATTTTACAATTTCTAAAAAAAAATGAATTAAAAAAATCACTAAGTATTCAGCTTTTTCTTCTTATTACGAAAGTTCTGAGGCTTTCAAGCATCCATTTAAATTCATCTGCCATTGTTATCCTTGAAATAACAAGTAACATTTGACAAAATTCACTTGATAATAAGGAGATAAAAAAAAAAAAAAAAACCCTTTTCTGTAATTTTGCCATCATTTCAGAAATTCCACATGGTTCAAAAGCATTTATTTTTTTGGAATCATACATTCATTAAAAACTATAAAATTGCAAATTTGTATGGCAGTTGATCACCTTTGCTTATATTGCATGCAAAATTCTCAGTTTCAACTGAAATCAAAGGAAACTGTAATGCTTTATGTTTGGCAAAAATTAGATAATGTGCAAGTCAAGATGCATATAAATAAATTTTTATAAAAAATATTATTTGTGTTTATACTTTTGTGAAAATATTTTTAGTTTAAGTTTTTACAATCTGCTTTCAAACCCATTCTATTTTAGAAGGTCTGATTTGTTCATTTCATTAATGTTTAATAAAATAGTCAAAATCCAGTATTTTGGTTTTGAACTTTTATGATATGGTAGCAAATGCCTGAATTTTAGATATTGCAGAGTTTTTTTTTAAAGGCAAAAATTTTGTTGTTGCAAAATGCAAAAGTCAATGCAATAAAATATATGTTCATGTAATTTAAATTACAAACTTATCAGGTAAAATAAAAGCTTACTACTTTTAAAACAAAAAAAAAGTAAAATTAAAGGCAGATAATATGACAAATGGACACTTTACAATTTTAAAACAGTTAAAATATGACTAAATTAAGTCAACATGAAAATATCTGAAGAAAGCAAATTTAATACTGGCAAAATATGTCAAAAATATATCAAATTGATTTGTTATTTTGTCAAGGTATATATATATATATAATTTTTTTCAAAAAATTGGCATTGAAATTTTATTTAAATTAACTTTTAAAAAATTTCTAGAAATAAAATTAATGGCACAAGTTTTTTTTTTTTTAATTTTAAGTGTAAGATAGTGTAGCTCATTTCATCTCCTTAAGAAAAGCATGACATTTTTTTAATTCTTCAAGGACCATGCGTTCCAAAATTTATTGGTATTCGTTCATGGATGTGGAATGAAGTTCTAAGAGACAGACATTTAATTTTAAAACATAGATAGATAGATGCAAAAATTATCATCCCCATTATATTTTGATTTGTGCTTTTACAATCTTAAAGTTCTGAGCTACAGATTCAGTGTTAAAACTAAGTCATAAAAAGTGTTAAAACTATTTCTATTTACTAACTTCAGTTGAAAATCTAATTTATATATTCTTTATAATACCACTTGCTGTGAGTAAATGTTTTATAAAAGATTTTAAAATAATAATAATTATTATTGAGTATTATTTCTAGAGAATGTGACTGAACTAATGGAATCTGAATTATATAAAATTCCAACCAAAAAGTTGTTAGAAATGTGGCCAAGAATAAAACAGAAAATAATATGATAATTTACTATGTTAGTTCATAAGGATTAACTTAAAGCTTGTAATCAAAGCTTTGTTTTTAAAAAAGTTATTAAAATAGTAATTTATTCAGTTGATAAAATATATTATCAGAAATTTTATCTTAAAACATAGCATTTTCAACACAAATATATTGGATATAATAACTTTTCTAGCTTTCATTAAAAATAAAAACATTTAAAAATATTTAGTTAATTGTGGTAATTTAAAGAAGTTGCTATATTTGTTCAATTTGTTTTAATATTAAATTGCAATACACTACTAATGCTTTTTTAATTAAAAAATTGTTGCATATTCAAAAAAGAAATTGTTTTCTTAAATTAGTCTCAATAAGTGTTGAATTAGTACTTAGTAAATTTCCTTTTGATTGACAGAGAACTGATACAAAATGTGAAGAATGTAGTATCTAATATTTGTTGTATTAAAGTTAAATCAATAGTTATATTTTACAGATTTGCAATCAAAATATTTTATTAACTAAGAATAGAAAGGCAGAACAGCTAATAAAAAATATCAGCTGTACATGCATCATGCATCCTCAAACACTAACATTTAACCAGTTAACTACAGAATTCAGTTTTTAAAGTCAAATGATGATGCATATATTTATATGCGAAAACAATACAAATGGTTGCAAAGTAGATTTTGCAAAAAATCATAATAAAACATACAGGATTTCAGCTTTATCAGATAAAAAATTACACAACAAACTTTGCTAAAATAATAATTTAGATTGGCATGTAGACACTTCAAATGCCCTTAACTGGTTAAGACATTATCACCTGAATTCTAATAATGAAGATTATGTTTATTAAACAATGATATGACATCAGAGAAAATAACAACTGCTACTATAGTTTTGAAATTTTTTTATTATCTTTTGATGGTGGAAATAGTGTTCCCTTAGTACTGAAATCTTTAACATGTTACACAAGACATGCTATGTGGAATGTGTACTAAACAACATGTAAATATTTATACAGATTTTGCAAAGTAATACATCATGTTGGGATTGAAAAAAAAATCAATTCTATTTGCAGTAAGAAGGCACTTTATATTAAATGGTAGTTCTGGTTAATCACCCTTTTAAAAAGGAATGTTTAAATTGTGTATTTTCATTTATACATTTAACAACATACAGTTCATCAATTGCACACTTGAATATAATATTTGTATAACATTTTAAAATTGCTTAACCAATGCACTACAATACACTCTGTCACTCTCGGCTAACAGATTTTTTTACAATTATATTTGCTCATTCATATCACACATCTAAAAGCACATGCATTTGTTGTTTAAATAAACTAAGTGCTGGTCAAAGCACACTACTCAAGCATACATCACAATACATGACTGTATATAATAAATAGATAAAAATCAAACTAAAAATGCTTTGCAGTACATGGCTTTCAAAAAGAAAATGCAGTTTGTATATTTATCACACTGTTTTGTTTGAATGAATGAAAACTGAATGTAAAATCCTTGCTATTTACATAATGACTTTTTGTATTTACAAAGCATTTGCATGTATTTTATAACATATATTTTTACATGACTGGATGAAATGTTTCATTACTTTTAAAATGACAGTTATCTGGAATCATGTAAATAGGATAATCTATCTGAATGCATTTTAAAAAATGAGCAATCTACAGTGACTTTTCTAGCCAAGTTCCTTTACATAAACAGAAAATGACATAAAACATCCTTTTTTTATGATACATAAATTATTAAAAATTTGACATATCTGTAAAGTAATAATTATCATTTGATTACGTATGCCATTAATACAAAATGTTAAAAATATGGAATTCTCTGCAAATTTAGCTAGCTTGTTTAACAGTCAATATAAACTGACACTTAGAAAATGAACTAAAGATCTTAAAAAAAGTGTTACATATTACATATATATATATATATAAGAATGATTTTTGCATAATCTATCTAAAAATTTTAATAAACAAAGCCTTTAAATTTTCAACTTCAAAAAATTGTAGGAATAATTTATGGGTTTTTAAGAGAAATTTTTTTTCTCCATGTTCTAGACATTGTTTAGACATGCGTTTTCACACTGAATTTACTTGAAAATCTCAGTAAATACCAGATTTGAATCAGATTCTAATTCTATCAACTCTTAAAAATAATATCCAATAACAATTAAAAATTATTCAAGTATGAATCTAGTCTTTTCCAGCTTCATGAAAACATTACATGACTATAATATCTATTTAAATATACTAATACAAAAAAGATATTAAATTAATATTTTAATTAATTTTAATATTAAAAGATATTGAATTAATATTTTAAAGTAGAAATGTAGTTAACTCATTAGATACCACAGTCACATGGTACATTATACACTGCCTGCTATAATATTACATCATTTTTTTCCCTTTATATGTACACATTTAAAATATATTATCATGAAAACAAAATGATACACAGGAATAAATTTTAGATGAAATTCTTAGTAAATTTTGTGTATATGTAGTATTATTGCTATATTTGTGGACAGTTAAAGAGCTATTGTTGATAATACCTGTAAGTGCACACCTCATAATTATAAACATAAAGGATGTAACAATTACACTATTTTCATTATTAAATTAAAAGAAATTATCTAGTAAACCCAAATACTATATTAAAAGCAATTTTGCCAACAAATATAAGCAGTTATTAGAAACAGTACAAGTAAATTAACCTAGATATTTCACAATAAAACTAGATCTAGGTTTAAATACATTACATACACTATACACTAGTAAACTAAAATAATCTTGATAGTAATAAGAATAGTATAGAAATGCCAAAGAAAAAAACTATACAAATATTTTACTATTCTACAGCAACAAATATATAATGTTTTTTGTCTTTTAAATATCTATAAATTAAAACAACTAAAGCAATCAATAAAAATAAAGAAATATGCAAACAAGTTTGACACACGCTAAAAATATGCATAATATGAAACAAACAAAAAAAAAAAAAAAAAAAAACTTAAGATCACAGTGTTACATAAGTAATATGTAACAAAAAAAAATTATAACTCAGATATCTATACAATTGATTGCAATATCCAGAACAGTGCTAAACATCAAATAGCTTAAAACAACACATTTATACACCTCATTTGAAATTATCAGCAAAACATTCATATGCATGGAAATTGCACACGCACACACACTTTTGAACAAAACACTATACAATTCACACATTATATAAATAAATATATCAAAAATTATGCCTCCCCTTTTCAGCAAATGGCTTAGCCATACTTTTTTTCTTTTGATTGTGATGCTTCCTAGATTGGTATCGATGGACTCGATTTTGACGATTCATATAAGATGGGCAAAGTTTGTACTGGTCATTTTCCCATTTGGCTTGTTGGGCAGGTTTAGTGTTTTCTGCTTGGTCAACCATGCCTGCAAAAGAAAAACATACTGAAAATAGGTGCAAGATAAAATAAAATGACCAGTACATAGATCATGATCTATAAATGATCTACAAGAAAGTCATTTACATAAAATTGGAACTTATTAATGGTTTGCAGTGAATTTGACAAATCAATTAAATAACAGTACTATGAAATAAGCATACTTCATAGCTGCAGTCCAATTCATAATTTCTGATAAAATTAAAATAGCAAGTTTTAAACAACTTAAGGATATGGATGCAAAAGATTATTATAATAATGTGTATAAGTATGGCACAAATAGTAAATTTAAGTAAATTGGATTACAAGAACATTGATAAAACAATATAAATTACACCTACTGTTGATATAAACTTAAGAGATTGGAATTATATAAAATTGAGAACTTCCATTAATTCATCTTAAATCTATGATATTTAAAAATGTGAAATTCAGATGACCCACTTTTCATCAATAAATGATATAGATAAAAAGAAAGAATTTTATTCAAACATAATGCACAATAATTTCAAATAAATGATTTTATATTTTTTTTTCTAATATGAGAAAAATATTTTACTGACTGCCAACAAACTAATATTCTTGTAATAAAATTAATTATTTTTAAAAAATTAAAACCGAATCAAGTTATACAACATATTAAACATTCTTGATGGAAATATTGCATAAATCTTTATTTTAACAATTAATGAAAGCAGTAATGTTTCATTTTTTTTTTATTTAGCAGATTGTTTATTTTTAAGAAACAATACAAATGCATAAAAAAAAAAGCTTTATATTTAATATGGAGTTCTGTAAGGACCAAAATATACTGAAAAATGTCAAATTCTTAATTTAAGACCCTACAGGCAAGATATTAAATATGCATTGATTGCTAAAAGAATTATATTTTTAAAATATTTACTTGCCAAACTATACTCTTTAATTCTTGCTTGTTAAATACACACATCAAACCAAAGCTATATTTTAATATGTTAGATGCACATACATAGTGTAATAGTAAATATTACCATTTATTATAATAATTCAAAATTTGAATACAGTAATAAAATGCCATTTAATAGTTTGCTTACTTTTTTTATAGATAACTAAAATACATAACCATACGGGAAAGATCATCTGAATTACTTGCATATAAATATCTTATTTTTATTATTTAATAATAATACGTTGTAGTAAGTTTTTTTAACAATTAGTTGCTAATTTTTAAAAAAATCTTTTTGCTTAATATCTTTGTAAAATATATAAGAGCAATTAATTTGTATGTGCTCTGAACTAGAATTTTTTTTACAAAATTAAATTTCAAAGTTAGCAATTTCAAATAATTATGCAAGAGTACTTACTTTTGAGATCAATTTGGGATTTCGAACAATTCATCTTAGGTTTTGTACATACAGCCAACAGGCCTTCATCAGGTCTTGGTTCATTTGTGCGTTTAGGAGAATTATCACTGCTTCTGTTAGGCTGAATGACAACCTGGGCATGATCTTCAGTCTTCTTATAACTTATCTGGAGTCCAGGAACTTGAGCATACACACTCATGCTGGGATGCTCAATCAACAGATCCTCCAGGGGAGACTTTTCAATCAAGCCTGTGTTGTTTTTTGTAAAACATGGTGGGGGAGCTACAAACCAGCCTTCTTCAATTTTGGTTGGACTTAGTTGTGGAGAACTTTGAGGGGTACTTGTATTGCTAATGTCTAAAAGAGGGAGCGGATTTAGTCGAGATTCTGGATTTAGTTTGGGTGGAGCAAGTGTTTCAATCTTTCTTTCGACTTCATTTCCTGAAATAAACATAAAATCACATAAATATACCATTAAATTAATCTAGTAAGTTATTAAACTAAAACTAATGATAAAAACTAAACAAATTTTCTTGAGTCAATCCAAAAAAATACAAAAATTCTTCAACTAATATTTTTTTATACTACTGCCTCATTAGCAATAGCAGCTAATGACATTTGTTTCTTACCCAAGATTCCCATAAACTACTTATAGTCTTTTCTCTACTAAAAATATAGTATAGAAAAAGGCCATTTAAATAATAATAAGATCTGAATTACAGTACACTGAAACTGAACAGTACATGAATCCCAACATACTGAAATAATGATGGTAGAATTATAACCAATAATTCATTTGATTTTGGGTACAATCTGCAAAAGACTTATGTACTAGGCATTTTTTTTCTTCTTTTTTTACTTTTCAGTTATAGTGTACCCCAAATGTGTAACAATTTGATTATTTATTAATTAGAAAATACAAGTAGATTTGAGGGAGGTTGACAGGAATGCTGATCTAACCTACCAACGGCTGATAAACAAGAAATGCACATACCTACTTCTAATTTGCACAGCGAAATATATCCTTAAATATTCTAAATGAAGACACTGAAACAATATGTTCAAGAATTTCTTTATCTTTATACAACAAAGTAACTGATATTTGATAATTGCATAATTTGGCTCTAGCTGTTTATATGATTTAATTTGGATGGGAAAAATGAGAACACAAAATTGGTTAGAGGGAAAAAATGAATGTAGGAGATTGGTGCTATTTAAATTTGAAAATTTGTTAAAGTATTTTGTATTTTTCTAGTTATTTTTAATATTTTTATTTGTTTGTTTGGTTGGTTGGTTGCTTTCCATGTGGAATCAAATCTTAATGGGCAATCTAGTTTAGAATGCAGAAATTCAATGCATTTCTAGCTAAAAGATTAACAAATTCATTATGAAAATGATTTTGAGAATTTTTTTCACTTAAGAAATTTATAATATTTAAGAATAGACAAATATTTGAGCACTGAAGTGCTATGAACTTAAAAAAGCTGTCAGTAAACTAATATATAGTGTTGACTTTCATTGATATATTGGGTGATTGCCAAAAGAACTAGGACTGCCTTAACTTTGAAAATGCTATTATAATTTAGAATATATCCAACCTCTGATATTCCTTTTGAAGTATATGAAACAACAACTGAATATACATATTTTTTTTAATTTTTAGAAGCATTTATAGTAATATTATCCTTCTCTTTCCGAACAGAATTTTTGTTTTCATTAAAATTACTTTTGAGAGCTAGGGCTGGCTAACTTGTTTAAAGAAGGAAAAGTATTTAAACTTTTTCTTGCTTTTGAACAAGCAAATTGATGAAATAAGATATATTACAAAAAAAAATCTTCATTTATTTATTCTTTAAACAAAAATGAAACAGCTTATTTTATCTTGATTATGTTATCGATGATTGAAGACAGCAAGATATAGGGAATGATTCTCCCTGTTGGATAAAGGAATATGAAAACATTCAAAATTTATTGAATATGAAAACATTCAAAATTTATGTTTCAAATGTTTTTATTGAATCTAAGATTTAGTGAAAACAAAAGTGACCATAAGGAAATTTAGGTGCACTTCTATTGGCTCAACAATATTATTAATTATTATAATGTTGAGCTAACAGCTTTAATTTGCTTGTGCCTTTTAACAGCTTTAATTTGAAAAGTGATTTTTTAACATCTGTTAAAATGGCCCTTCAAAATATGCATATATATATATATATATATATATATATATATATAATCACCTAAAGTTATTTTGGTGACAAATTTCTGGTTTTAAGACATAACATTGATTTTTTTTTTTTTTCTACTGTTAAACTAATAAAGAAGTACAAACGATTTCAGATTTTCAACTGCCTGAGTGCAAGAAATTTTTTATCTCTTTAAACAATTTACTTTTCCAATGTAAGTAATATTTACACGTATAAATACTAATACTTTATAAAAATGCTTTTGAATATCTATATAAAAATACATGAATAATTCTTACCTTCTTTATCAACAAATACCCATCCTTTTTCAATTTCTTCTGAGTCACTGTGATCTGAAACTTGTTCTTGCACTGGATAGTACTGGCCAATATACTGTTTGAAACTTCCCCACATGTTAGTACTTTATCTAAGAAACAAATAGAAATATAAAAAGTTACAAAAAATAAATTTTTAAAAATGTTTAAAAATTTACTGTCAATATTTCTCAACTGGAAAGAACAGAATATATTGGTTTAGTAAAAATAATATTAAAAATAAATATAATTTAGGAAAGCATATAATGAATAAGCCCATTAATGAATCTAAGTAATCAGAAAACTGAAATATTTTTAAATATATGGTTTAATCACTTAAAATATATAGTTTTCTTGTTCTTTCTTAAACAGATGGATTTATATTTAGATATATATCTTGATATCAACATTTTTGTTTTTCACCAAGATATTTACAACTATATAAAGTGAAGGACTTTGATTTCCAGTGCATTCTTAATTGACAATTTTTTTTAAATCATGCCATTTAACATAAACTGCATGATGAAACTAAAATTTCGAAATGTGAATTTAACTCAAAACTTCAAAAAATACTGAAAAGAGAACAATCCTTTTTTTTTTATACATTATAATACTATTATATAAACTACTCAAAATGAAAAACGTTATGTATGTAATAAGTATTGGTTTTAAAATATGATTTATTACTTATTAGGTATATACTGAAATTCACTTATATATTTCAATAATAATGTATTAAAAAACATTGTTTTATACAGAGAGCAGTTATTAAGTAAAATATGATTTAAAAATTGAAAAATATTTTTATAATCATAACAATATAGTCATTTATTGTTTCTTTTTAATTACAAATTTAACAATAACAAATATTTTCTCGATCTATAAACAAGACATTTTTACTTTAACTACATAATATTGATTCAAAAATTTAATTACTTTTACTCGTATTGTTTTCTATAATGATAATACTATACAATATAAGAAAAATATAAGAGAAACAACAATACAAGAGCTTAAATACTAAGAAAGAGATTACATTCAAGACGACACAGGCTGTTACTTGTCCAAGCATGCAATTTTTTTTATACGCCAGATATAAATACAATCGAGAACTATTTCTTTAAAAAAAGCCATACAATGAATTTTACGATTTGCATGTCAAAAAATAATCTATATTAAGGCTTTAAAGCACAAGATTAAATAAAAATGCAAAAAGAAAAAAAAAATTTTAGTAAGATTGACAGCTACAAAAGTAAGCATAAATATATATTAATTAGAAAAAAAAAGAAATTTTAACAATAAAAGATTTCAAAATTGAGTAATTCGCAATATAACAAGTATTTACTTGTATTATAACATTCTAACGGTTCAAAATCTACAATAATTAATATAGAAAAAGGCAATTATATCACTTACGTCTCCCACAGTCTTTTGTCCTATTGATACTTTTACCAATGTGCGTCAGATTTCTTGACAAGTGACGTCAGGTTGGTTGTTTTTGTGTTGTTTGTTTACATTTGATTAGACGCACTGACAGATGGAATTGGTTTATCCTTCGAATCTACAGAAAATAATTATTGAAATCATGAAAAAACCGAGTCTAATGTTTTACAAAATTAACTATCGTATTTTAATGAAGTAATTAATTTAATTCTCTAAAATAAGCAGACGATTACGAAACAAATTGGTAATCCCTTTCATTATCAAAATATTATTAAATGTCTAATCTATATATCTTTAAATTATTATTAATGTAATTGTAAAAAATTTGCGATATTCGAAAAATTATGTAATAGAAGAGCGGGAAAAAAATAATTAAAACGAAACCATCTGTGGAAGAAAAGAAAAACAGTCCAGGAAATTAAGTTATAGCCCATTGGTTACTTCTTTTCCAGAAAAGGCCCAATAAGAATCATTCAGTTATCGAACGAGCTTGATCACGTGATTTAGCACATGTTCACTTTATTCCCATCCTCTTCGTTTGATTATACAAATTTAAAATAATCTAAATATAATTATATGAAAAACGTATAAAAAATATATACGAAGAATCCGAACAGATGACTCAGTTGTATTTCGATTATAAAGTATAATCGGAATGCAGTAGTTCAAAGTCATTCTCAATTTTTGTAAGGTAGGTTTTCACTATTAAACAGTTCACCTTTGTATCCATATTTCTGTGTTATTGAGTCATATTAACTGTAATGACAAGTGAGACATTTCCGATAAGAAATTTTAGAAATTAAACTTTTGATGCATATAATCATTTATATTAAAGGTATATTTCATAAAATCATACTTTCGCTTCGTTTTAACTCTGTAAATAAATCAAAGGATAATTATTTTACCAACCATTTCATTGTGCATATATGCTTAAAAACCCAAAACTATTACTTACAAAGAAATTTTTAATTTTTTTTTCTTTTATTATAAAAGTTTTTACGGTAATAAGCAGTACTTTATCGATTTTTCTGCCAATTCAATCTTATAACCTGTTATGAATGAATTTGAACTTTTCAAATCTTGATATTTATATAGAAACTTAATCGGAAAGTTCTATTATGGAATTATTTATTATTTCATAGGAAGTAAAATGTATTTTTTCTGTTTTTTTTTTTTAAATTTCAGTAAAACTTTTTATTTAATGTAAGACATATTGACTGAAGATCTTAATATAAATATTGGGCCTAAGTGAAGATTAGTGTGCACCAGCCGATTGTCGCCAATATTGCAACCCATCGGATCCCTCTTATAGCAACCGTACTGCTGTTTTGTTTACTACTTTTTGCAATGGCTGAGTTGTACTTAAACTACAATTAAATTATGAAAAATGTTAAATTAAAAATATTAAAAAAATATCGATTAAAGATTTTACTTTTGTTCTTTATTATAAAGAAATTTAAGCTTATAATTAAAAGTTATTTTCTTCTTTCTTTTTTTAATGTGAATACGAACAGAAAATATTTATTCTTTTGCAATTTTTAATTGTCAGTATTCGCTTTAAAAAAATCGTCTGCATTCTCACTTTCAAAGACAGCTGCAAATGGAATTCTTCGCAGTTCTCGTAATTCTTTTGGTGTTATAACGGTTGGTTCCCTTCATAATTTGTTATGTCGGGATTATTTCGAACCTGTAGAATGGATGAAGAGCGAGTTAAATATGCATACATATATATTTTACGAGTTAATGAAATTAGGAAAGGATGCTTGTTTGAAATTTTGTATTGAGAATGGTTTGATATCGAACCGGCAGAATGGATGGAAGGTGAGTGGAATATATTCTTTTACAAGTTGATGAAGGTGGGGAAAGTATGTTTGTTTGAAATTTTGTATGGAGAATGTTCCGATTGCTTATTTCTCCGTTTTTTCTTTTCTCTTGGTTATGTACTGTTTCTGTTTTCCACACAGTCTTTATGTTCAATGTGCTAGCGAAGCTATTAGGTTCCCTCTCCCGCTGCTAGCGAAGCCGTAGGATGTTTTTTTAAGTTAAAAAATCCTGCCCGGTGCCGAAAGCATCTGTAGAAGGCACCGGGCAGGATTCCCTCTGAAATCCGTTCGTACAACATCCTTCATTCTTTCTTTTCAATTGATTATGTACAGTTCATGTTATCCACACAGTCCTTATGTTCAATGTGCTAGCGAAGCTACTAGGTTCCCGCTCCCGCTGCTAGCGAAGCCGTAGGATGTTTTTTTTAAGTTAAAAAATTCTGCCCGGTGCCTTCTACAGATGCCTTCGGCATCTGTAGAAGGGACCGGGCAGTATGAAAAAAAAAAATACTTATCAGTAAAAAGTTCTAATTAGATGGCGGGAAATAGTAACCGTAACTGTTCCACGGATGTATTTGTTTATTTTGTCCGCCATCTTTATTGGCGACTTGGCATTGTTGGCGCAGCTGGGTGCACACTAAAATTCACTTTTACCTAAATATTGTGCTTGAAATGCTTTCATATTATTTTTGACATAGGAAATGTACTGAGAGCGATTCTCTTTTAAACTAATGCTTACATTTTAGTAATATATATATTTTTTAATTTTTTGTTATGATTATTAAAAGATTGATTGTTGAGATTTTAATCTTGCAGCATGTTTGTGCATTATATTAATTTGACATTCATTGTATCTTATGTCAAAATAGCATAACATAAAATTAAAAAAAAAAACATAATATAAAATATTTTGTATTTTTTATATCAATATTTGGCAATATTATTTAAATAATCTGTTCTTTCAAAAAATATTCTTGTTTATAGCATTTAATGATAAATGGTCCTTTTTTTATTCATTTTATTATCCTTTTATTTCATTATTTTCTGATAAATTTCAAAGCAATTGACTGCAAATTATTTTTCAACTGAATAATTTCTGTGAAATATTAACATATCTGTTTTATTTTATATTTAAAAGTAGAAATTATCTTAAATAACACTTCATATTAAATATTAGCTTGAAAAATTGAAACTAATAAGTTATCCAGAAATTATCATTAAAATTTCAGAAATGTTAATTTCTACTTTTTAAACTAAATAAATGTAGCCATACAAACCTGTTTAATGGATAGCGAAACACTATTTATCTTGTTTTTTAATAATAGAAATAGCTAAATAGTGATAATTTAAATCTTAAATTATTAATTTTTCAATTAAAGAAATCAATAAGCCTATAAAACTATATGTTAAAATGAATGTACTCATTTATTAATGAGTAGCATGATATAATTTCATTTTTGATATAACTTAATCTTTGTTTTACTATTTTAAAATTATCACTTTAATATTTCTATTTATTGTTATTGGTGAAAATGTATTTCAAATTTTATTATTAGCTTAAATTTATGTGGATGAAAATGAATAATAGTGACAAGGGAAAGAAAACTTTGCTTATCTTGTTAAATATAAGTTATTTCCTTTCATTATTTCCCTTCTTTTATAAATTTCCTATTATTATATATCTCTGTCTATTATTTTTATATAAATATCTAAATTATTAAACTTCAAAAAATTTAATATTTTATAAAAATAATTTCTAAAAACCTTAATTTTTATGTTTCAATAAAAAAGAAAACAAAGTTAAAAAAATATTTTAAAGTATTCCTTCCTTCTAATAGCTTATATAACCTATCTTTTTGTTGAATACAACCTGAAAAATTTTGTTGTTATGACTTCTTAAATTTGGTTAGTTCACCTGTATTGTGTTTTGTATATTCGTTCTATATAGTAAATTACACTTTAAATATTACAGAAGAATGTTCTGTCTCTGAAACAATAGCAAAGTTGTGTGATACTACTTAATTAAAGAAAGATCTTGATGATTCGTCTTTTAAGATCCCTGGTAAATTTTCTTGCAGTTTTTTTGTAAATTTCAATGTGTTCGTTTGCTGTTAGTAATTTTTTTCTTTGAATATTTATATCTTTGTAGCTATGCTTTCCTTTTATAATTTGTCATCATGAATTTCTTTATTGTTTAATTTATCAAATGCACTAGTTATTTTGCCCTTTATCCTTTTTATTTACATCAGAGAAACCTTGGATATATAATAGGCAGTTAGCTAATCATATAATCAGCTCTGCAAAAATATCTGAATTCTTAACAAATTGCAAATTTGCAAGGGATTTTTGTAAGAATTGGATTAATTTATTCTAGTAACATGATTACATATATCATTTCTCAGCATTTTTATATAATTGATAACCAATCATAATCTTCCATAAAAGAAACTAAATTTAAAATATATATATATAAACTGTTTGACACGGCTTGTTTTTAAACATATTTTTATTCATGTTTCCTATATGTTTTGCAGTCTTGAGATACTTCCTAGAAATTCTTTTGTAGAATTATACATAAGAGACGTTCTGTGAATTTTTCTTCAGCCTCTTTTATTGTTTAAAATTGTTTATCTTGCATGCTGGATTTCTACTTGAGGGGAGGGAAGCTATAGAGGTAAATAAAAGAACTGTGGGAAAACAGTCACTTGATTTTTTTAACTACAATTTTACAGATAAAGAGTGATGCATGTACATGTGCTTTATCACAATGAAACGTTCAGGTTTTATATCTCTAAACTTTTGAGCTTTTCATTTATATTATTTCTTTTAAACATTTTAAAATAAAAATGCAATTTGATTGTTGATGTATGCATACTTATTGAAAAAGAAACTTTATATGATATAATAACAGTTCCATTACCATTTTTCTGGTTGTTGAGATGAGTTTCTTCTGTGTGCAAAAAATTGCCATCTGTTCTAATATCTGTAAACCTATATTCCTTGATTTGTTTTAGGAAGTTTTTATCCATGTTTTAATAATCTCTTTATTAAGTTACAGATTGACTCTTCATTCATCATTTCAAAGAAGCATAAATTTTGCTTCTCTATGATACATCAATAGATTATTGGGCAAAATTGTATATTGTCAGCTTTTGCTATTATTTTCTAAGTCTTCAGCGACTTTCGAGAATACTTTTTGCATTATTCAGATCACATTCTTCTTAAATATGAAGAAGTTGTAGTTCATGATCATCCAGTCTTTGAATTATCGTTGGTGGATTTTTTTTTTTTTTTTTTTTTTTTTTCAGTTTGAAAATGCATACTGTTTGGTATGGGCTAAGAAGAAAATCTTCCCCATAATCTTGTTAGATTTGAAATGCTGCAATAATGGTTTCTGCTAGTTTTATGCAAAACATTTTTCAGTTTTGAATTGCAAGTATTTGCTGAATGTACAACATTAATACTTGCTGTATTGTTCATAAATCAATAAATAATTTTTGTGGAATCTTCAAGAAACAAGCAATGTAGGCTTAATACTTCATCACACAATGCTTGTGATATGGGAATGAGACATCTAGATTGGTACATTAATATTCTTATCTCAAATTTTGATTTCTTTGTGGATAGTTAATTAAGTAGTAAATTAGCTAATTCTTCCAAATTATTGTTATAATTCCTTTTGAAATCCACATTAGTTTCATCCCCTGATGAACAATTAATGCATTGATTATTGCCTCGCCCTGTACTTTACATTTTATTTCCACTTTTATTATTGATTTACAATTTATTTATTTCTGCAGTGTTCCTTGAATTGAAGCTTTTTGTGCATTTGTTTGATATATGCTTATTTTTTCTCTCCTCTGTTAATTTGTTTTAAGCTCTTTTATTTTTCCCTTTGGTTTATTTTCAGTTGTATTTTGTGTTTTCATTGTTATATTTGTACCTTGTATTTTTGTTGTTTTATGTGTATTTTGATTATATTACCTTGTACCTTGTGTGTATGTATATATATAAATCACTTACCACTTTTAACTAGAAATTTATAGTATCTTGCATTAAAAAAATTATATATTTTATTTATGTATAATAAATGCATTGCTCTTGAAATAGTCAAAGAATGTCTTAAGTGTATATTGCTTTTCTGTGATGCAGATGATATAAGGTGTGTTGTTCTAGCTGCATTGTGACATTTAGTTTATCTGGAACATATTGAAAAAATTTTTTAATGATTTGATAGTATACTTTTTAAATTATGTAAGATTTTTATTTTGCAGAACTTAGGTTTGTTCATCTTTTCTAATCTAAGCTTTAGAATTAAATTATTTATTTATTGAAAAAGAATTAAAACATAATTTCGTGGTTGTCTTTAAGGAATATCCATTTGTTTGTGATTATTTTTATGTAGATATTTCTAATAATGAATTAATATTGACTTCAAGTTTAAATCTAATTATTTCTTTGGCAAGAATTTTTTTTTTTTCCCTGAAATCTTATTGTAGTAGTTTAATATCTACTCACTCAAAATATTTTGATTGTCACTGATTTGTATCAAATTGTTATTACTACTTGAAAAAAATATCTGTCTTGATCATTTTTTTTTTTTTTTGTTCCTTTAATTTATTTTACTCACTATTTAAGAATTTTTTTAATTACTTATACAAAACGTGTTTGTTGTCATAGCAAATTCAAATCAATATTAAATTCCTTGCTTTATTTTAAAGATCAAATTTCTTTATTAAGACATTTCTGTTCAAATAAATTTATTAAATAATTTAAATTAATTTTCCAGATAAATGTTTTCCCATTCATCCTATAATTATTTTTAAAATCGCAGTTCAAACTAATTTTTAAATTAAGCTATGCTTCATGCTGCAAAGATTACTTCTAATTTATGTAAATTTTGTGATGAGAATGTTCTCTGCAGTATTAATAGCAGTTGAATAATTTATATTTTTTAGTGCAAGTTTGCAGTACTGGAACATATCTTCTCTTTATTTATCATTATCAGACATTCAAATTGACAATGATAAATTAGGAAAAGGAACTGAACTCGATTGTATTTTGATATTGAGCACTGTTTCAGGGGGAAAAAAATACAACACACATACTTGATATATGTGATAAACAAAACATGTAAGTCTATTAAAATGTATCAGCTTTAGTGCTAATAACAATTTGATTTTTAAAAATAATTTTTTTATGAATTACGCATAAGAGATTTAAATGAAATTTGGTGTGTATGTGTGCTAGTGTGTTTTTGTGTAGGCACACCAACCATCATCCTAGTGCAATTGAAACAATTTTAAATTGAATGAAAGTCTTTATTTTAATTTTATAATGTTAAGTATATAGTTACATCTTTTACAATTCAATTCTTACAGCCTGTTATTAACATAATACTTTTATGGGATTAGGTGGACTATTTTATTTATACACCTTTGGAATTGAATCTATAATAGTTTTAAAAATCAGACGTCCTTGGAAATGTAGGTATATTTAATATTTGTCTGATGAATTTTAAGTTGGTAATCCCTAGTTTGATTGCTCATAGTTCTGCTTATTCTGATGAAATAGATATTGTTTTCATATAGGAATATTACATGAAATATTTTAATGTTTTTTCTGGAATGATGTTAGCATACAAAATATTGAATTATCAGTAGAAGAAAGAAAAATATTCTAGGTAAAATAATATCAATGATCTAATACTGTTTTTTTTTTTTTTTTTTAAGCATAAGAAACTTACTTTTTCCTTCTTTCTTTGCTTTCTTTTTTATCAAACATGATATCTTAAATACTTTTTTAATCAAAACTTTTGAATATTTTTACTTGTTTATTATCAATCACAATATAAATTGACAACACAAGAAAAATAAAATAATATACCATTATACTCATTTAAATAGTTACTGGTCTAATCCTATTATATTTAGAAACACTTAATATGTTTAAACTGAATTAAGTTTACAATAACACTAATTGATGTACTGTGCCATGAAATAGTTGATTTAATTTATAAAGATGTGTACTTGTACTAGAAGATATGTAAAGCTTCTTAGGTATGGAATATTTTTTTCTTAACAACACACAAAAAGTTACGTTTGCATTATAGAAACAATTGTTGCTTAAAAGTGCAGTAGATAAAATATAATAATGAAAATAATTTTCAACTAAATATTTTTAACAAGCAAAACATTTTAAAAAAATATTTTGAATTTATAATATGCCTTCTTAAATCTGAAAAATTCAAGTTATATTCACAATACATACTGAAATTTGTATTTATAAAAATTTATATTATTGCTACATTAATCAATTCCAAAAGGAAATATACTTTTAGGGATATTTATTGCCATTAAATGCTGACATATTACTTGCATACATTTCTTCCTCTCTTACCTTTACATATTTATTCATTTCCTGCCTTTTGAAATGGGATGTAACACTTTTTTCTAGAATATTATTTTTATTAGAAAGGAGAGGGCTTGCAATTTTTATCATGTCTAAAATTTTCCTTATTGTCTAGAAGCATATTCAGAAACTTCCTTATGAATAGTGATCTGCAAATATTTCTTGTGCAAGATCTTTGTTTAATAGATTTACTATTAATGTTAATATGATCTGTATTGAGAAAGTTTGACATTTATGATTGCAATGATATTATTTGCCTATTTAGGACTAATATTTAAAATACTGAAGATATAACCATTAGTAAAAATTAGTAGAATATTTGTAGAGTATATATATTGTAGAGTAGTTGAATATTTAGATATAAGCCATGAATATTTTAATAGAATATATCAATGCAGTTTTATCCAATACATTTCGGCATCATTTGTTTGATTTTAAAATGCTATAATGTCTGGGTTCTTTGCATTTTCGTTGAATTGTCAACTTGCTTTTTGCTTCAGCTTTGAAACTTCTTATTTGTGTGCTTTTGCTGACAATATATTATTTTTAAAACTTAATTGACAGTTAATTGATTGAAAAATTTAATTTTTGTTTCTATTGCATATGGCATCACCTGGTAATAAATTTGAGAGAAACGAATTTTTAAGATTATGTAATATATATAATAATGAATTTTAAGTGTATATTAAAGTTATAAAAAGAGATGAATTTTTTTTATAGTTGTGTTTTTAAAAGTTGTAGCATATTTAGTAGTAAAATTAAGTAATTACTTTTATATATATATACAAGAGGTGATCCAAAAAAAAAAGTTTACAAGCATCAGTATTTGGAAATTAGAAATTGTGGATGGGAATATTGTTATCCAGAGTGAAGGCACATGGCACTAGTTGTCTTAGACCGGTCATTTGAGCAGATAATGTTAGTACTGAGACCTGAAACAGCGACAGTAATGGCAAGGCGTCTAGAGAAGTGGTCTCACATAGAGATGTGAGCTGTGATTCGATTTCTACGGGCCAAGAAAGTGTCCCCCTCAGACATTCACAGACAAATCGTTGAAGTGTATGAGGGCGAAGCAATGAGTAGACAAAAGGTGGTGAAATGGTGTTGTTCTTTTGAAGCAGGCAGATAGATTGCTGGAAACGTTTTGGTGGTAGGTTTGGAGCCTCCCCCCATACAGCCCCGATTTGGCTCCCAGTGACTATTTCTTATTCTCGGCATTAAAGAAACACTTATCAGAAATAAAATTCATATCAGAGGGTGATGTTCAAAAAGGTGCCGAGAACTGCCTCAATAGCCGTGGTCCTGATTATTACCAAGACAGGTTAAACAAATTGGTCCAGTAGTGTGATGAATACCTCAACAAGTTTGGTGATTATGTGGAGAACTGACCACCACATATGTCATTTAATTACCGTTTGTATCATGTCTATTGTTAATAAAGCATTTTTCCTTTGCCTTGTAAACTTTTTTTTTGATTATCCCTCGAAACTGTTGAAAAGACTGTGTAAATTAGGTAATTAAAAATGTAAATCATATTAGTTTGTATCTTGTATCTAATATATTATTATCTATCCTCTATTTTCATAAAGCAAAAGTGATCATCAAATTCATAATATATTTCCAAATTCAAAAAAAAATTATAAATATTTGTTTTATATATCTTATATAAAAGCTTCCAAAATTTTTTAGAGTCCTATGGTGACTGGCATAATGCCAATTAGCACTTCTGATGTTATAGAATTGCTCTGCACATTAGCAGAGGAGGAACGTCTAAAGGTGACATTGAGCGAGTCGCTTAAAGGTGGTCTAATTACTGGCATTGCTGCTGCATTAGGAGCTTTTCTTCTGGGACCAATGGGTTTACCAATTGGTAATTACTTTGAATTCATATATTTTCTTTTCCTTTCCTTTTTTGAAAGTTGTTAAAGTTTTGAAAACATATTTTGTTATACTCATTTTATGTAAGAGATTCCATTAAACCTTTTCTATATTTTATTAATAAAAATTTAGAACAACTTTTAAATTATGTATCAAATATTTTTTAAAGCTTATTATTCAAAAATAATGCTCCTATTTATAGTTTATCAAGAATTATAAGAATACACAAGTGAAAAATTAGATACCCATATAAAACTTAAAATACAATTAATCAGAATTGTGAGTGCATATGATGAAGTTTCACCCCTGTTAAAACTTAATAATGAAATAGAGGGAGGGCTGTTTTGAGGCCATTTAATTGGAAATTAAAAAAAAAAAAAAATGCACCATCTTTCAAACAAATTTGAAAGAAAAGAAATCATCATAATTTTACTTTGCAGAATTGCTGTATAGATAGCATTAGGCTGTTCAGAAATATATTAATAGCACTAATCTACCAGAAATGTTTTATAGATATATTGTAATCAGTAAATCATATTCATTAAAATGAATAAAACATTTTGTTCAAGAAAATTAAATGTAAAATTCAGTGCTATTAAAATTCTGAGATTAAAAACCTAAAATTCTTTACTAAAAAGTCTTAAAAGGTTGCAAAATATGTCAAGAACTCAAATTAGTGTCTTCAGTAGTAATACATTTTGCTGAATATTCATGTTTTGTAATGTGAATAGAAAAAAGTGATAATAATTTGTGCAGTGATCTCTTAGCTCATTTTTTTTTTCTGCTAAAAATATTTAAAATTTCATTTAAAAAAGGCTATATTATAAAATATTTTAAATATTATATATTAAATTTGTATATAAAATATTTTAAAAATTAATTCAAAATAGAAAAATAAAAAAATGCATGGCAACAAAAATTGAGATCATTGCTAAAATAATTTCTTTTTGAACTTTAAAACGATGTAAAAATTATTCTTGTTCTATTCTTCTCTGCTATTTTTTGGAAGTTATAGTGAAATGAAAAAGAACTCTCAATATTTCACTTAAGGATCAGTTTATCATAGATGATATTTCAGGAGATTGAAAATTAGATATTGCCCATAGTGGTATCTTGAACGTTTTTTGCGTGCCAACAATTTTAGTGGTGTATATTATATTTTCACAAGGAAACATTAATATATATATCTCATTAAATAAGTTTTGAAAAGAAGTTTATGTATGAATACTAATCTGGATTTTTTTTTAACTAGCATTAATAATAATAATAATAAAAAAATTGTGGGGACAAAAAAATTTCAGTTGCTAAATAAATAAAAAGTTAGTCAAATTGAAATTTATTTCTTGGTTATTTTTAAAACCCTTAAAAAATAATTTGATATCAGATTTTTTATTTCTGTAGTTTTGAAACAATTTTTGGGAAAGGATATGCCTGGATATTTCGCTGATGAATGATATATGCTTGTTTTTACATGTCTTAGGTTATTCTTTGTTAAATTTCACTAACAAATTTTTTTTAAAAAAAATGAATTTTAAGAAAAAAAATTTAGAGAAAAATTTTTTAAAAATGAAACAAAATATAATAAAAATTAAAAATATTTATGTTGAATAATTATGATATTTACATTTAAAATTATAAATAATTTTTCTTCTTTTTTCTGTGGATTGATTTTTATCTTTAGTATTCTTCAATTGAAATATAAATAATGAAACTATCATCTTAACATAAATTATCTTTTGCTTTTATTTATTTAATTAATCTTAACTGTAATTGCAGATAAAATCAATGTGCAAATAATGGGGGGGGGGAAGGGGAATGCAAATTCGGAATTTCATAGTATCCTAACTTGTTTGGTAAAAAATTGCCAGTGACTTTCAAGCAAGAATAATAAATTAGTTTTTAAATTCAATTGAATTTAATTACTATCAGAAAAGGAGTTCAAGCTAAAAGAGTTCTGTTAAAAAAAATCGAAATTAATCTGTGTCAGTGAATAATAAGTAAAGAAATAATCAATAGGAATGCAAAGCTTTCTTAAATTATTATTTAAATTTGTAATTTTTATTTTTCATGTATAAAATAAGTTTTTTAAAGTCTGCTATTGTAGTCATATTAAAATGTGTAGAAAAATATTGTATTTATTATTATTATGCTTTGATAGAGTTATTTGATAAAGCTGTATGGCAATTACTATCAGAAACTCAGAACCACATTAGAATAAAATATTATCTTTTAACATCTATGTAAAATAAAAAATTCTAAATGAATAATGATAACATCAAGACTAATAAAATACTAAATGTAAAGTTCCAAGGGAAAAAAAAAATCAAAATTATTTCTCTTTGAACACATTATAGAGGAAATGAAGTAATATTTGATTTAAAAATATTTTATTATGTATATTATTGGTTATTAGTCATTTAAAAAAAGTTTTGTTCAAAGATGTAAGCTATTACAAAATATATTGGAGGATCTTTACAGCACTATTTTACAAAGCAGAATAATATGCTCTACATTTTTTTTTTCACTGTCAGTCTGTCTTGTAAAGGCTGTGTTGCTGTTATTCACCTGAAGAAATAATTAAACAAACATTTTTTCTTAGATAATAATAAATAAAAGATTAATATATAAACTGATTTTTTTTAAAGTTAAGAACAATTTGTTTCATTAAAATATACAATAATGTAATACTGTTATTTTAAATGCATTCTTTAGGTGGAGCTCTTGGAGGAGGTGTGGCTGCTTTTACTTGTGGTAGCAAATTTCAGCCTGTGTCGCAAGTTATTGCTACCATGTCGCAAGAGAAACGAGAGCATCTTGCCAACAAAATAAGGCAGATAATGAATAAAATTGATGTGACAGATGTAGTTGTATTCGCAGCTTTAGTATCTGGTGACTGTTCAGTGCGAAGCAGAGTTGTTGGTGAGCTGGTGGATTATTTGAGGCATGAAATGTCAATGGCTCTTGTAGAGTGATTTTTGGAATTTGTCATATTTATTCTGTTTCCTCATGTGCTCATATTGATACCAAATCCTTGACACTGAATGTGGATTGTTTTATGTGTATCATGTGTCTGTTTTGCAAGCCTATTGGTTTGAATTGTTGATGTTTGTTTGAAACAGCTCAATTTCTAGGGGATATGTGATAAATGTGTGTTTTATTTCATGCAATTATTATTCCTCTTCAGTTAGTTTTAAATCATTTGAAATGAATGTTAGATAAATGTTTAAACTAGTGGTTCTCATGCTGGTGAAAACACACCAGTTAAATTGCCAAGCTAAGTTTGTTGGAAAGCATATGAACTGAATGTAGTTGAATAGGAGTGAAGTATAATTCAGTTTTTTTCATAAAATACCTAGGGCTTTTTACTCCCTTAAATTAATGATGTTGTAAGTAAATGTATTAAGCTCTTTCATTAACTTATTTTCTATGTATCCAAAAACTTAAGAATTTTTGTTAATTTACAATAAATTAACAATCTAATATTTTCTGTGCAATGAAACCTTTTCAATACATAAAGAGTCAGCAATCTTTTCATGTCTTTATTTTTTATTACTTCATTAAACAATTAGAAGCAATGAAAAGAATTTGATTTTTTTTAAGACAAAATTTGGGGAAAAAATTGGACTGTTACCAAACTGGTATTCTAGATTTCAGGATGTCATTTTGGAGTGATAATATTTCTATTGTTTACATTTTTCTTAATTTTTTAATTAATTTCAAATTCTGATTAGAAAAATTAAAAAGAAATCATTTTAATTGCACATTTTTACTCTATAAAATATACTTGTGCCAAAGTTGTAAATTTAACTCCAATGGCTTATTCTTTAATGCATTCTTTCTATAATCCATACATTCATTGTTATTATTATTAGTAGCGATGGCACAGGGTTTGATTTTAAAATGGTAGTGTAATACAGTCAATCTGTGCGATACCTGTCATTTGAATTACACATTACACTTATCTTGAGTTCTAATACTTTGTTTCTCTCCTCTTAAAAGTGCACTTTGACAGTGCGTGACTTGTATTCTTTGAACATATGTTGATTCATTTTCAAGAATAAACAATCTCATATTATGCTTACTTAGTAAAGATTGAAATCTTTCTTTCATTGATACTTTTTTTACTTGCATCACTTAAGGAATTTATTGTTCAAGTCCATGAAATATAAAATTTTAAACTTTGACATAAAAAATTAATGTTTCTTACAATTTGTAAAATGATAGTTTTTCTCTGGCTTGTTAAACTATAGAATGTAGTTCATTTTATGCTTTAATTTATTTTGTTACATCTTGACATTAAGTATTTTATGAAATAATTGATTTTGTAATGAGCATTAATGTGTAAATTAAATTATGTATTTAAAAAATCCTGTCTTGAGTTTAACAGTGACATAATTGTAATTTATCTTACTAATTTTTCTAGCTAATTTCTAAAAATTATTCTATGTTACGTTGGTTGAGAACCACTAAGCTATTCAGAACATTTCTTGTTCCATAAAAGTATTTGATACTATTTGATTGAAAAACAGTATTATTTGTAGTCCATTCTTAATGAAACTACTTTGTTTTTCTTCCCCATGTGGTAAAATGCCATTGATTCGAATATAATTTTTCAAATGGTATTTGCTATTTATATATGTTTATTCATTTGAATAAAAACTAGTATGTTTTATTGAAGATATATTATCCAGCCATATTAAATTGATTATTAATTTTTTATTAACTTGACTTATAAAAATGCAAGCATATTTTTGTAAATTTGTACATACATATATATGTATTTCTGAGAATTAGATGTTATGGTTTCATGTCCATGTAAGTGGATGCATTTTCATAATTTCTTTTTAAATATTTATTTAAGTACACATGATATGTATAAAACGTCTGTTTAATAATAATAAACAACTTTTTATAAAATATCTTTTATGTAAAAAATAATAAATTGAAAATTAAAATAATATTTAAGAACATGAAATTAGCTGCTGCTTTTTATGAACAGTAATTTTCACAATTTTTGAAAAATGTTTACAATTTAAATGAAAAAATATATATCTATAAATGAGTATAACAGAATTTTAAAAAATGTCCGTTCAAAATTTTACCATGGAAGTTATTTTAAAGGAAATTTTCATTGAGAATCTTTTATTATAATTAAATCTATTTCCATAGCTAGTTTAATTTCCAATAAAAATATTTACTTATTTTTTATGATTTCTACTTATGTTTTCCATAAATATTTACAGTTTTAAGTTGTTATATATTCTGCAAGTTTTAGAATTTGAATAAGAATTAGTTTTTACTTATATGAATTTAGATTCCCCCTTTTAAAGATGAATACAAAACAAAATGTGATTTAATAGAGAAAATGCCTCCATTTTAATGATGAGAATTCTGTTACCATATTCAAATGGGAATGTTAAAATTTTGAATTGCATAATCAGTTACTTTTATTTTAGCACAAACTTAGTAATTAGTCAGATTTAATTTATCCTTTTTAAAAAATACAAATATTTAAATTCTGTAATGGTATGAGCTTATTTCCTAATTTTTCTTAATCTGTTTTATCTCAATATATATGAATTATATCAGTATTAAAATATCTGTCAGTGCTGTCATAATACATTTAGATAATTTTTCTTAAATAAAAAAATAATTGGTTTTAATTCTTATTTTCTTAGTTACAAAAGCACTGAATTTATCAGCAGGTCTTGAGATGCTCTAAATATTTCACTGCAAAGTAAACACTTGTTTTCAATTAAAAAATATCTCAAAAGTATAAGGCCTTTTAAGAAGTTCAGGAGTATCATTTTTATGATAATCCTTATATATCAATATTTTTGAAAAATTATTTGTTTGATGAAAAATTATTTTTGAAATATTGTGTACATCTTAGCAATGCTAAAACAATGTATATTTTGTTTACTTACATTTGATTGGTGTATGCAGTTATTTTTGTTGCACAGTCCTAGCCCTAAGGGTAACTGAGCTTTAATTTTTTAAAGAGCTATTTGTATTTATTTGAGAAGTAAAAAAAAGTCAAGGAGAAGGAGAAAGGTTTATTGAACATTACTGCCTTTTGGAATTTTGTTTTATATGTTTGTTATGAAGATATGCAAAAATATACATTTTTATTTTTCTTTATAGTGTTTTTGTTAGCTAATTATATAGAAAGTGTATAGATGTTTGTATTATTCTGAAAATTCAGTGTTTTCTTTTTTTGGAAATGATTATTCGTTGAACTAGTCAATTAATCCAAATGAATCTAATTTAAACTATTAATTTTGTAATATTGAACTGAGTAAGTGCATGATTTTTTTTTTCTCCCCTCCCTTACCTCTACTTGTGATTGAAGTTAGATCGTTATATTTGTTAAAGCTGTGTTCTATAGAATGAATCTAATCTTCCATACATGATCTGCTTAAAATTCTTACTTAGTTTTACTTTTCTGGTAGAAATGTCATTTTGCATATTTAAAATTTTTAACAATATATATTGTTTCTTCTGTTAATTGCACATATATATAGTATCAGCTAATCTTTTATCTGTATTTCAGAAATTGAATATAAAGTTTGTCTTTTTAAAATAAAGTTGTATAATTTGGTACATTGGTTTCCGTTTAGATTTGCTAACATGCAGATAAAATGTCATGAAACAAATGTGAATTTTGACTATTATAAATTACCATAACTTAAAATTCTCTATTCAACAGAATGAGGGAAGCAATATAAGATTTCAGTAATTTAAATTGTGGAAACTCTTTTTTTCTAAACTTGTGACAAGACTTTAAAAAAAATTGCCCCCTCCCTACTTTTGTATTTTAGTAACAAAACAGGAAACTAGTATTTTATATTAACTCAAACCAAGTATTTATATATTTTTTTAAAATGTAACTGTTTTTTCATAAACAGCTGAAGAATTTGCTTTTGCCATATTCTACAAACTAAAAGAAAGCAAATAAACATCAAATCCTAGTTTATCTGAAGCAAGTCTCTCAGTAGAAGTGCCTATTAAGTATTCTGATTTTTTTCCTACTGCTAGTTAATTTTTAGTAGTAAGAATAGCGGCTATACTCTTTTTCATATAGGTTAATCTTTCTGTATTGCAGAAAATGGAAATGTTAAGTTTCAATTCTTATTTAATGCTTAACTCATCTTTTGTATGCATCTCTATGTATGTTGGATTTCAAAAATTTAGTTAATAACATAACTTAAATTATTCATTACAATAATGAAATTCCATACCTAAATTCTTTTTCGCTGATAGTTTTTAAGAGGAAAGAAAGAAACATGGACAAAAAGTTTTTTTTTTTTTTTTTTAATGCACACATAATAGTAAAAAAATTTTCATGTGAATATTAATAGTGTTTACATTTTGGCCATTAAGCTTTTATTTTTAATTAATAGCACATTTTATAATTTTAAACATTGGTACAATAATTTTATAAAACAATTATCAAATGAGCAATCTGATATAATAAAAAAACTTAAATAATAATTCAATAAAAGATCATTGATGGAAGCCCATTCAGAAATAACCAACATCCAGAATTATAACATGGATACAGTAAAACTGTCTTGATTGTTATCTTCTAAATCATTCTTTTCATATTTTCTCATTTTATAATTTTAAACATTGGCACAATATTTTTATATAACAACTGACATCTAATATAAACTAATTATCAAATAAATAATCTGATATGATACATAAACTTAACAAATGATAATTCAATAAAAGATCATCAGTGGAAGCCCATTCAGAAATAACCAACACCCAGAATTATAACTTGTTGTTGTTTTTAATGGCACTTGTCATAGACAAGCCCACTGACTTTAGAAGTCAGTGATTTTAAGACAAGGGGTACGTCTCTTGTTTTTCAATAGTGCCATCTATGGCCAAGATGAATTATAACTTGTATACAGTACAATTTTCTCAATTGCTATCTTCTAAATCAATCTTTTTATACCCGCACATTTTATAATTTTAAACATTAGAATAATATTTCTATATAACAATTCACATCTAATATAAACTAATTATCAAATAAATGATCTGATATGATATATAAACTTAACAAATGTTTAATTCAATAAAAGATCATCGATGGAAGCCCATTCAGAAACATCCAACACCCAAAAATTATAACTTGGACACAGTAAAGTTTTCTTTCATTGATATCTTCTTAATCATTCTTTTTACATCTTGAGCTGTTCCCCAAGATAATGCAACACCATGACTTCCATGACCATAGTTATTGACTATCTATAAAACAAAATATAATAAAGTATTTATAAAAGTTCATATGTATGAATTATTATCATTAATGATATAAATTATAGTTATGGTTATAAACTGCTTAAAGAACTTCCAGAAAGCTGTATTCAGCAAAATAATATATAAATAATTAATCTTACCAAACGGTAATTATCACCAAGTTTGACAAAACTAGTATCAACTCTAACAGAAGGTCGGAAAGGTCGTAGTCCAACCCAATCATACAGAATTTCAGCATTCTAGATTAAAAATAGTACACCTAGTAAATTTTTTTTTTGTAAATTTTTTTAAATAAAATGCAATATCCTTAGAAATTAGTTTTAAAAGTTTAAAAATATCTTGCACAGCAAAGAAGAGCATATACATTATTTAACTGAGTTATAACTAAAAATGCAAATAGAAAATAAAATTTGATTTATACTAAAATATTGTTATAAATTTATTTTTCATTATACACATTTTAATATATAATCAAAGTTTCAATAGCTATTACCTGAAAAAAATAAGACAAGGTTAAAAATTTAAAACTATAAACTTTAAATGCAAATAAAAATGACTTTACTATATATTTTGAAACATTCAATAAATTTTTAACAAAATACTTTAAGATATTATATTACTAAGTTTGAGAAAAAAATGGCATGAATATGCAAATTCAACAAACATTCCTTTCTTTTTCTTATATATATATATATATATATACTAAAATACCTATGCGCATTATTATAAACATTCCGATATTCTTATACATTTAGATGTGTTACATTTAATTAATATTTTCCTACTTAAAAGTCATCCAGTTTTAAAATGTTTAAATAAATATATTTATATATATTACATTAAAAAATAAAATGTATTTTATTATCAGAAAATTAATAAGAGATAAAAGATTATTACCTTCAGACTTGGAAGCAATTGTGTGCATTTATCCCAAATATACTGTTTTTGATATAAGTCAATTTCCATTGACCATCTTCCATAATCTTTGATACCTCCCAAGGTTACATAATCTTTACTATAAAGAACGCATATGTGTATTAATCAATAGCATATTTAGAACTTCTAAAACCGTTCAACATCGCAAAATTATAAAAATATTCATTCAAAATTTACAAAAGCATTAAAATTCTTTTTTCAATGAAATAGTATGAAAGTCATAAATTTTCAAGAGAAAAGGATTATAAACCATATTATTGCAGTTCAACACAAATTTTAAATTATCATAGTAACAAAAATGGAAAAATTTCTTTTTCTGATTTTAAAAATAAAATTTCAGGAGTTTTATCTAATACTAAAATTTACTATAGCCTTTAATAAATTTTGAAACCTAGTAAGTTTCTAAAATCAGTAAACAAATGTAATTTAAATAAAAGACCAACATTCACAGATCAATAAGAATAAATTTTAAACTAAAATTCAAAACAGCATCTATTTCTTTCTATTAGGAATTAATTGAAAGCAGATGGAATACATAATCTTCTTTTTAAAAGTATAGATGGGTAATTAACTCTTTTAAATGAATAATCTTAACAGAATTTCACATCCCAATAATATGAAAAAAGGCATTAATTGAAATTTTCATTCAACAATAATTTTCTTTCATTTTTTTTAATAGGAAAAACATTTCTTTTATATAAAGATTTTTAGACTGAGATGTATGATATTAAAATTATGTACAAGATTAAATATATTTATATAATATAATCATTCATTGATTATATATATATATAATATAATCAATAAACATTCATTGATTACATATTTATATAATATAATCAATAAACATTCATTGTTCAATACTTTATCATAATTTTACATAAAAGGATTTACAATAATATTTAAATTAAAAATTATGCACAATAATTACTACATTTAAAAATAAATATTGAATGCCATTAATTTATTATAAATCTAGATAAAGAGAAAAAAATGGGGCCAAAAAATTTTTAAGACATTTAAAATGGAACTTATTAAATTATGCTTTAGTTTTATATAGATAAAAAATTTACAAATTATGTCATTACCCTCAGTTTTTAAAAAAGAAACAAATTTAAAACATGAATTTGGTCAAAAAAATTTTAACAAATCATATATTAGAGAATTAAGCTGTAGAGCTACATTAACATTTAATTATTTCTATTTAATTATTTATTTTTATTTTATTTTAACTTTCATAGAATTTTGGCATTTATTGTCAACTATTTCCTTAATCCATAAAAAAATAATTTAAAACAATGTTTCAATAAAAGTTAAAAATGCAGCACTATGAAAATCCAATATGATATAACATTTCCTATTTATTAATTAGTGCACATATAATACTTTACAAAACAGAATTTGCATTTAAAAAAAAAGTGAAATATTTCATTTGGGGGAAACTGTTTACATATTAAGTGTCAGATGAAACTTCAACATGTTTTTCATAAAACAATTTTTATATTCATCCACAATAAAAGGGGGAGTATGCTTTTAATTAATATTTATGCTATTATTAATGAATAATAAGCTAAATTAAGCTTATTTTTTAGATTTTTTCAAATTTGAATAAAGAAGCTAAAAGTGTTACATTAGGTAGTATAATAATTGATTTATTTTTCTTCTATAAGTAATATAACATACATTTACATTTCAAATTTAAACTTGTTTTGAATTATTCTGTTATTCCTATAATGCAAAAATTTTAATAATAATTACATATTTTATTACTGCAAATAAATTGGGTATCAAGAAATGTTATAAAGAATGGACCATTTCCTGCAATTCTCAAAAATTCCAGATTAATACAAGACTTTTGTAGTTGTGGAGGTATTGGAACAACCATGGAAAGCATTCTGATTACTTCATGACATCTAAAACATGCACAAGATCTCATACAAGAATGGCTTAATTCCAGACCAAGAATTCACAAAATAATAAAATTCCTCCTCCAAAACATAATCCAACAAATCTAACCCATTGAATTTTTCAAAAGTTGATGTCAAATTCTCTGATGTGGCGATGAAAAGACACTGAATCCCTGGTGGAAATGATATTCTGCTCTGACAGGACAAAAAATATTTTGAGGGAAAATTTTCTCTGAGAAGAATTTTTTGTAACTTTCTTCCAATAGGCAATCTTTTCTTATTTCAGCAGAGACATAAAAAAAAAAACTTACTGTGTACTCATAGATAGGTGAATTCTGGCTGCAGGTAAGCATAAATGTTTTGGTATCCTAGTCAACACAAATTTGAGGACAGAAAATATCATTGCTTTTGATCAACTGAATTACAGCAAATTAAAAACGTTTAAAAATCAACCAGGAGAATATACATTTTGTTTTTGCAAAGAACTACATCAAAAACATTATTATAGATGCAACTATACATTTCTCAAGATGTTGACATATTTTACCTAATAAATAGAATGACGAAAATTGTATTCACCGTACCAATGTCAATATGTGCATGTGAAAAAAGTTTTAGCACATTTCAATTGATTAAAAATTATAAGTACATTATGATAGTTCTACACAGATTTCAAAGTCTTGTGATCTTTGGAATGCATAGTAGCAAGTCGAGAATATTCAATTTGCATCATACAGAAAAAAGCCTACAAAAATGTTTCCAAAAAGTCGAATTCAAATGCACAAATATAATCAAAATTTTCTTTACTATGACCTGGTATATCATATTTCCCAGTAAAACATAACAAGTTTAAGGTAATATCTGTTTTGTAATATCACATTTATTGATAATAATTTAAAACACTTTTTCTCTTTTTGGAATGTCAAATATACCACTGAATATCCGGGAATAGTACAAAACCATGCTATCTATTTGTAAATATGTAAATTAAATATTTTTCTTACATTTAAATATTTTGGGTATGCTCTAATATTTTTATATGTAAAACCTTTGTGATGAATGCAACAAGAAAAATAATAAAATATTATTCTAAAAGAGTTGCTGAGATACACAAATTACATACGGTATCTTAATTGAATTCAAAGATTAATTTATTGTCAGATTATATTTTTGTATTTTGTTTGCACCTGAGTTAAACTTAAAATCTCACTGATTAAGGAAACAAAATTATGTGATTTGAAGCTAATTTTTTCAGTGGTTGAGGTAGTTATTTCTTTTGAAATGTGCACAATAACAGGATACATTAAAAAAATCATCACAGGATTTTGAAAATATTTTTATACTCGGTTCACATAATGAAATATTCAATTAGATGATACATACAGAGCAAGCAAACATTTTAAAGAAAAATTGTGCATGATTTTTTCACACAAACAGAAGCATCAAATTCAGAATCCTGTCTTAACTAAATTCCTTCTGAACTTGCATAAGTTCTAAACGCTCTTCATTTAACTTTTTTTCTTGTTTTCTGCCATCTTACTCAGATGTCATTATAATACTGACTGGTCATGGTCTGAACAAAGAAATCTTAGTGGCATCAAAAAATGGAGCTCTTTCTATAACCATGTAGGAATAAAACATATTATTTTAAAGAACTCCATGTTTGATTTCCTTTTCCAACAAAATATTTGGTGACCAGTTGATTCACTGGGATTAATAGTTAATGGTTGCAAAATTTTTTAATTAAATAACTATGCTCTAATGGTTCCCCTAGGAAAATGTTTTTAAACTTTACATTTTGTTAGAGATATAACTCATTTTACTTTAGAATCCGTTTATCATTTTATTCATTATCACTGCTATATATTTCTTTAATTTTTCATTTTCTTTTTCTAATTAAAAAATATTCTAATTTTAGTGTAAATGTCATAGAGAGTTAATTGTTTTTATAAATTATTAGATCTTGTTTATTTTCAATTTATAATTTTTCAAGCCTTAGTCATATGCTTTGCTTTCATGTAACCACCAGCATCAATATAGCCATTAAAATCCATTTTTTTATCAGTGCTTTCTGAGAACCATGGTAAGTATATGCGTGTGCAAGTATGCTGTATATGTGTGCAAGTATGCTGTATGTGCGTGGGTGCATGTGTGTGTATGTAATCCTTTACAAAGAAAATGATGCCCATTCAATTGGACCATACTTTTAATGGTTAGAAATATGAGACAATATTCTGTAATTATAAATAAAAGACTTATGATTGAAATTGAACCTCAAAGGCAAATGAAAAATTAATTCTTTGAAAAAACTATTAAATACGCACAGGCAATATTTACCCAGGAATAATGTATACTGTATCAGCATAATAAAAGTTCTTGATCCATGGAGCTTTAACCTGGAAAAATTCAACATTTATTTAATTTGTTATTATTCACTCAAAATAAGAATATATATAAATAATGGTTCTTTCTCAATGCAATTTCTTTAAAAAAAACTAATAATGTCTTTAATCCTGATTGTGAAATACAGACTTATTTAATTGATTAACGATAACTATGTATACATTAGTAAAAGCCAATCTTTAGAGAGCTGAAAAGATAAACATTAAGAAAATGTATATGACTAAATATCAAAGTCAGCATAAGAAAAACAACTTACTACCAGTAATTATTCTAAAATACACATTGGTGCCTAGTTCAAAACTTGACATGATTATAGCAATTTGGACTCAAGTTTTTTATATGTATGTCTCAATTTCACTCAAAACACACTTAAAAAAAACTTTTTAAAAGATCAAATGTTAAACCAGTGCAAACAGTCTCTAAAGTTTTTTGTCCACTCCCTAATAAAGACATTATCCATTCTTCCTCTTACAAAAAATTGCATAATTTGGGCAAGGCCATGATTAAAATTTTATTTTCATACACATGAGAATGGCATTGTTTTTTAGTAGTATAATAAAGAAATGTATTAATTGCATGATTTTGGAAAGACTATATTTATGAAAGTCAGACCTTTGGTGTGAACTCAAAATTTTTCCTGAATTTAGATTGCAATCATAGAGTTCTTTTTAAAAAAAATGATAAACCAGTTAATACAAAAATACTAGAATACTAGAATAGAAATAAGAGAAATATATTTTTGGATGCCTTTTTTCAGACAAACTGAAACCAAATTTGACAACTGCAATCATAAAATCACAAACGAACAACCTAATATCATTACTCACATTTTTGAATTATCACTTTACATGAATACAAAAATACAGACAGATAGATAGATGAATGATCCTTTGATTTAGCATTCTATTTGATATAGATCTAAATTATAGATGCTAAATCTGTGTATTAAATTTGATCTATACAGCTCTTCACGTTTTGCAATTATTGCATGTTAACTTGTACTCCAATTAACCAGATTTCAACTGAATGGATTTTGTATAAAATTTGATTGAAATCTACTAATTTGATGTTAAAACTATATCAAATTCATCTAATGCAAAGCTATTTAAATTATCATTTTCCTAAAGTGTTTTTTGGCTTCAAGGTGGTCAGAAAAGTAAAAATTTGTCAAAATTTCTAGTTTGATTTTTTAAAAATTTTTTACAATTAAAATATTTTCTCTTTACTTACTTCATATGTAAAAAACAAAACAAAAATTGTCAAGAGAAGAAATACTAAATGAGGGTTGAATATTATGTACCTTCGTATTCCGGACTCTTAAGTATATTAATTGTTTGGCCTAGGGTAAAGCCGTGAATGTTACAAGTGCAGATTTTTCTTTTGAGAATTCTACTCAGGATTCATTTACACTTCCTAATATAGCAATGGAAACCAAGTATGCATTTTCGACACATTTTTTTTTGTTCAATTAAAACAAAATTCTGACACAAAGTTACAGTTTAGTAATAAAATTACAAAAAAAGGCAGAAAATCCAAATATTTAGTGATAAACTTTCTTTTCTCAAAGCTGTAGCATTTTTGTGTAGCTTATTTTGGGGATATGCATAATAATGTACAGATTAATAGAAGGCTAACCCTTTGATGGATATGATTTAACATTTTATAAAAATCAACACATTATGTGCTAGCATATTTGAGATATCAGTTCACCTGCATATAAAAGTACGGATTGATTTTGATCATTATTTCATCAGATGGCTTAAAATTTTATTATTTAAAATTGACACTTTAGATGCTTTAAGTTAAGTTATCAAGTTCCATTTATGCCAGTCAATGTGTTTCTGAGTTATCACGTTCATATACAAATGAAAATACAGACAGATTGTCAATCCCTTAATGGATTTTATTCAAAATTTGATACGGATCTACACTTTGGATAATGCATATGTCATGAAATTTTATTCATCTGACTCTCAGCACTTTTTAATTATCACATATTCTAATATTTGGACAGTTAAAAAGACAGACATCCTGTGAATGGATTTTATCAAAGTTTTATAGAAATCTACAAATTCATTGTAAAGACCACATACCAAATTTTATCTGTTTAGATCAAAGTATTTTTAAGTTATTGTCTTCACATATATGGATAGTAACAGATAGACAAAATTCTAAAATTATGTTTTTTGGCCTCAAGCATGCTTGAAATAAAATTTTCATGTTTTATTGAATTTTCTGAGAATTAGAAATACTTTTTCGTTGTATATTTTATATACGAGAAAATTTTTTAAAGCCATTATTGTAATGTTCTAATATCAAAACTTTATACAAAGTAATAATATTGATAAAATTATCACAGATATTAAGTTCATTCAGAAAACAGAATATGTCTATATTGAATCTTACAAGGGCAAAAAAAAAGGTTTAGAAAAGTACAGATTGAAAAGTTTATTTTAAAGGAGATACATTATCAATGTACTTTTTTTTAAACGACCCTAACCAATTCTACATATTTCATTTAATTTTGATCATCAGATAACTGATTGCATCATCCTAAAATTATTTTATAGTGCATAAAAATAACAAAAGGTTTAAAACAGAATATTATAAATAAATTTTTAAGAAAACTATTTGCTTCTTCCTTTTTCTCTTCACAAAAACACTTTGCTGGCCTATATTTGCAAAATTATACAGCCCAGAAATAATTTATCGATACAAAATTGCAACAACTCAGTATATATCTTATAACAATTTCTTATGATTATAATATTTGGTATCATTTCCAAAAATACTACAAAAAAATTCTACCTCCTGCTTGCATTAAAAAGTCAACTTTCTTTCTTTTCAAAAAATTAAAACTCAATATAATGAATTGGAACATTCAATGATGATGAGCAAGAAAATGATTAGAAAAATGTTCCATCAATCATTTCACCTCCTGGTTTATAAAAATTAACCAAGGAAAAAAAGAGAGAGAGAGAGAAAAGTATTAACACTCACTCTTAACCCTTTGTACTTTGATGCTGAACTTAACACAGATGCTAGTGCATCCTTTTAACATTTATTATAAATTTTCAACAAGAAAATTTGTTCAAAAACAGAAAAAACCAAAGATGATGAAATAGCTTTCAAATTATCTCCTGTTAATGACCCTTTATAAAAAATATGTTCAAAAACTGATAAACTTATATTTAAGATTTTATTATTAAAGTAACACAATTTATCAGCATAATTTTCAGTATAAATAAAATAAAATATTTACTTAAAAAATAAAGAATAGCATTTTAATTTCAATAAATTTACTAACAACAATTGTTTGTCCTCTCACAGGGGTCAGCATCCCATCTTGAAGGAGATCTTTAGCTCCTAGGCCGGCACAATTCACAATAATGCTATAATTATCAGGAATCTGAAAAAATTTACTAATTATTATCACTCTTCTTTAATAATCCATTAGATTATCATAAAACTAAGTGAGAAATTCAAAGCCAATAAAATATGTAATTATTCAAAAATACAATACTTTTTTCTGAATTTATTAAATGTTGATTGAGATTTAAGTAAAATATTTTATGGAACTTAATATAATTTATTATATTACTCTTTGCTGAATATTTGTTAATTATCATATTTAAAAAAAGATTGATCTTCAAGCTGAATAAATAAATATTCCACATGGAATAATAAAAAAAAACTCTAGAAGTACAGTTAATTACAAAAGTGTAGTACTTTCTAATTAGAATCATGCAGTTTAATAAAACATTAAACACCTTGTATGTTATTAATTGTTTTATAAATGTAAGGATTTAAGCTAATTGCATAGTAATTTTTATCTCTACTGTTAACTAATATTAATGTGTATGTTGGGACACTCTACAGGCCAGATCATTGGATCTAAAGCTTCCAAACTTGTTGCATATGTACTTTGGAAGACAGGAATCTGCAACTCTAACTGATTTTTTAAAAATTTTACTTTGTTTTAATTAATTATAAATGAAGCACAATTTTGATGTTTTTCTGAAAGTATTACAGCACAAAAATAATCATATCATTTTACGCTTCAAAATATTATCTTTTGAATGAATGCCAATTTTTTGCCATATTTTTCTTTCTGTTTTTTAAATAATTTCTAAAATGTACTTTAAACATATTTTACAATAATATATTTCATTGTTGGAATGAACCTTTTTCATTGTTTTTCTCAATATTTAAGACTGATTCCCCCCCCCCCCATTGTTGAGGATCAAGATATGAAGATTCGCTTTTTCATGTTGTGTATATTTTTGTGCAACATATGTTGTCAATAAAAGTTTTGAAATTTTGTAATTATAATAGAATTCTAATTCAGAATCAAGTAAGCATAAAAACTGTTTAAAGGTGTCCATTTTTAAGCATCGTTGCTTTTTCCTATGATATAATTGAATGTTTGAGTATACAGATAAAAAGCTAAGAAAATGTATAGCACAATGAGCAGAATGGTGTAAAGCTTCTAAAATTGTATGCCTTTTAATATTTGAAATTTAAAAATATTTTGTTGAGGAAACCATTAAGATTTTGTTACTTAACTGAAAGTTTCAGCAGCCATTAAGCCTAATGAACAAACTGCCAAATAATTAATATATTTGCTTAACATAGATAAAAGTCATTGTGGTTATGTATGTATATATATGTTTTATTTTTCCTCTATTATCAACTAATGGCACATTTATTCTTTCAAAAAAAAAAAACTATAAAATTTCGAAAATTCTACCCTTTTTATAATAACTTTGGGGCATCCTATTTTAGAAGAAATATTATAATACCATCTTAAAATTCAAAATTTTACAAGTTTATTTTTGTACAAATTTTCCTTCAACTGCTATTAATTAAAAAAAAATTAACACATATGAATATATATGATAACAGTAAGACTCTGATTTATTCTATCATTAATTTATCCTTTCTGGTTTATAACTTTGGGGATATTTTTTCATTAGCTTAAAGTTGGTCCTTAAAAAAAAAAATGTTGATATAACTTTCAATTTCAAGAGGTAATAATTTCCTTTTAGGTTTACTTTTGCCATCACAGTGAGCAAAAGCAGTAAATCAAGTTAGTGTAATGCAATAAAAAGATTATAATAATTGATTACAAATTAATTTTTGCATTAAAAGTAAAAACCAACTAAAAAACATCAAAATATTTTGATTCCAAATAATGCCAGGCATATCAACTAGTAATATATAAATAAAAAATAGGTGAATATCCTTTCACCTATCCTTTCTGGTTTATAACTTTGGGGAGATTTTTTCATTGGCTTAAAGTTGGTACTTAAAAAAAAAAAAATGTTGATATAACTTTCAATTTCAAGAGGTAATAATTTCCTTTTAGGTTTACTTTTGCCATCACAGTGAGCAAAAGCAGTAAATCAAGTTAGTGTAATGCAATAAAAAGATTATAATAATTGATTACAAATTAATTTTTGCATTAAAAGTAAAAACCAATTAAAAAACATCAAAATATTTTGATTCCAAATAATGCCAGACATATCAACTAGTAATATATAAATAAAAAATAGGTGAATACAATCATTAAAAGGATACTTTTAACTACAAAAGGAATTGATGTAGGAAGTATATTTCAAAATGACTTTATTTCTGGAAATGACATACATATACCAAAATATTAATCAATCAAATAATTATTCTCAGAATTTTGTATTATTTATGTCCAAATATCAGAATTTTAACAATTATTTTCCTTTTCAATTCATCATTGAAATACATAAATAGATCTTTTATATTCAAACTAATTTTAAAATGCAAATATGCATTTAAAAATATGTATTAAGAGTATAAACCAAAAAGTTAATAGTAATAAAAATAAAGAACTCCCATTTTTACAAAATGCTTTTAAAGAATATTATAAAAATAAATTTGCATATTTATAAGTCAAACTAGCTGATATAATCAATACTTTTTGAGGTTAAATTCTCTCATCTAAATTTGAAGCTTAAAATTACTTTATATAAATTTACGTCTTTTGCAGTGTATACTTTGTATTTTTTATCATCTAAAATCTTTATTGTCTTTTATCATCTGTCTTTAAATAAAAGTAGAATATCAGTTGAATATGAATAATTTTAAAAACTACAAACAGCTAATTTTTTCAATTAATTAATAATATTTCTTATATCAGTACTGCAAATTTTGCTCACAAATGCTAAAGTATAAAAAAAAAAGCTGTTTTCATTTAAACTATTGACTTAAGCTAAATTTAAATATGGCTAAATCTTTATTTTATGACTAAAAAATGACTGACAAAAGATGTATTAAAATAAAACATGAATTGAAAAAATAATAGTAGTGTAATTCAAAGTGTAATAAAGATAAAAAATAGTTAATTTTTATATAATTGATTAGTTAATTTTTATTCTATGAAAAATAGGCAGTATTGTTTCTCATATAATAAGTATGCCCAATTGGTTGAATTTGGTCCAGTTACTTATGAAATATGGGGTTACATATATATAAAATCCTAGCCACAATGACTTTTACTTTACTAGTTAGATCTTGATACGCATACAAATGACATATATAGCATCTAAGAAAATAGCTAATATAGCATCCTTTATTTTTTATTTTAAGCTCTATGAAACAAATAAAATAAAGCAAAAAAGAAATACCTCTTCTAAATTAGAAATATGTTGTCGAACAGTTTTACCGCCTGACCTTTCAAACCTAATAAAAATAAACAGAAAATAAAAGAATTAAAAATGTATATATAACTAGCCGCCTTTGGCGACCAGCCGGTTCGCCAATCTTAATGTTCGTTTAAATTTTAATAATTAAATAGGTTTAACCGGAGTTTAACCCCCTTCTTCGCCAAGTTGCGATAACGCACCAAAGCTGGCAATCTTTATTATGCACTATAATTGAACATCTGCTTCTTTGCTTTTGAACATTTCGCAAGGCCGTTGTTTGCGATTTTTAAAAATTTCGCCAAGCAGGGGATAAAACTTCGGTCGTACCATTAAACATTTTACGCAATTCCAACTTTAATAGATTCTTCAGCAAAATATTTTAAAACTTCAAATTTTGATAGTCATATAATTCACTCATAATATTATAAAGGCCTTCAGTTATTGCGTGATATATATCTCTCTAATTTTCTGTTACCCCTCGTAGAAATTATGCTTTAAATTACAGTGTATATGATTAATCTGCAATTAATATAATATTTTTTACTGAAACAAAGCATTTTTTTTAATAATATGATTACTGATAATAGAGTCACTGCGCGTTTAAACTTTATGGTCACTAAAGAATATCTTTCTTAATTTATGTAATATCTCAAGAATTTGTCAACAAAAATTTCTCAGATTCATCATGAACAGATCGATTCATTAACAATGTTTAATTTTAAATGCATCAAACACTAAGAAAATAAAATGAATCGTTTAAAGTAATCGGTCGAAAACAGGTTTAAAAAAATCTACTTAAAAAACGATGTACTTAAAACTATAAGCATATACAAAAAATATATAACTAACATAAATACATTTTACTTACAAAAGCATGCAACTAACCTAAAAATAATTTAAATCGTCCGTTGGTTGTCATGCCAACAATCAGAACAATGCGCATGCGTGGATTTTCTTCGCCAGTTACGTCAACGCAAATGCGTAAATTTTTCTACGCCAGTTGGGGTAACGCTATGCAGATTAGACATTTTTAATTTCCTTTATTCTGTGTTATTTTAATTCAAAAGTACTTCAGAATGAATGTGAAACATGGATTAATTAACAATGTTTAATTTTAAATGCATAAAACATTAAGAAAATAAACAGAATCGTTTGAAATAATCCGTCGAAAAATGTTAACCCTAGCCTAATTACTGTTGGGAGAAAAAAACAACAGATGCCTTACTTATTTGGCGATGGGGAAAATGGAAGATTTTTTTGGCGGAAAAGTTGGCGTTGGGAAAAATGAAAGATTTTTTTGGCGGGAAAGTTAGTTTTTAATTAATAATGGACTACCCCTAACATTTAGGGGGATGAAAAATAGATGTTGGCCGATTCTCATAGATACCGGATAAGCACAAAAAATTTCATCAAAATCGGTCAAGCCGTTACGGAGGAGTATGGCAACGAAAACTGTGACACGAGAATTTTATATATTAGATAAATGATTATATAAATTCAGTTTGTTATCATTCACAAAGATATTCATTAAACATTATAAGTGTTACTATATTTGTTTATTAAACTACATTAGACCTATTAAGTAAATAATATTCCTTATGCCAAACTTTAGTTATTTGATTTACAAATTCTTCTTATTCAAAATTATATATGAATTTTTCAAAAACTCGAAGAATCCTAAATCTTTTATTCTAAACATATAGAAATATACAAAACTAACTCACTGAAGTTACATTACATATTAAAATTAAAACAATAATTAAATGTATCAATAGAATTAAATAAGATAATCTTAGAATGATACTACAGTGGAAAATGATATGCTATTTATGAGATGAGGTATATTTTTTGGGGCCATTTGTTTTTACCTTTTTTTTGTAACAAATTAATATTTTAAATGAGTTTACACAAATAACATTACAAAAAAATGCTATAGTCTCAAATAAATTTGTTCAACAACAAAGGAAATTAAATTAATACTGTGACTTAACTTGTTATTTACAAATAAGGAATGTAAAAATTAAGTGACCTATAATAAAAAAGGTATGAGTAACTATCTAAATAGAGTTTTTGAAATTTAACTTTGCTCCCTTATTTAATATATATAGTACATAAACATTATTTCAAACACATGACAAATTCTTTCTTAAAAACTCATGAAATCTAATAAAGAAAACTACTTGAAAATAAGCCACATAAATAGGTTTAGTAGAACAAGAAGCTAGAAATATTTGATTTTTTAAAATTAATTTAAAGGAAACTATACATACTTTGATTTCATCCAAGGCAAATAGTATTTGCAATCTATTACAGGTGTTGTGTAAAACTGCCCACCTCTAAAAGTCAATGCAAAGGGGGAAAAAAATATTAGTAACCTCAATTACAAATTTTAATTAAGTTTATATTGCTAGTTATGCTTTTATATTTTAAGTACAAAAAATTAGTTTTTTTATTTACAAGGATTAGTTTTTTATTTACAAGTATTTTTATTACATATATAGATCAGAGAATTATTGTCAAGCCGTACCTGTAATTTTGTATTAAAAAAAAAGGATAATTACTTGAAAGGAAGTGGGAAAAGTTGTAATTCTTTAGCATTAGCCAATCTCCACTGAGGCACTAATTCTTGTACAAGGTCATTCTGAAACATGAGAATTAAAAGGAGTCAACAATAAAACAATATAACAAATAAAACCTTTCTTTTTGCATTCTTACTCATAAGTATTTTTAAAATTCTCAAATGTTTAAAGGTTAAATAATATTATTTACATTATATAGATCATGTAAGAATGCAAAGTTGATTATTATAATATCTTGAATATTTTTTAAAAAAAATGGTATTTGAATTTAAGAGATAAAATACTTTTACAATACATTTTTTGAAGAATCAATGAATATATGCAACAATTTTATACTATGACTGAATAAATTATGCTAAATTGGAAGCAAATAAATAAAGATGTTGCAATTTTTAATAAGTTCATTTCTTATATCATTTATATCAATGCAAATACTGTTCAGCAAGCAGTTTTTTTACACGAATAATTTTAATTTTGTTGTAGATTTCCTCATCATTGCTAATACCATACAATGTATGAAATTATATTTCATTTATAATTTATTTCTAGAGAAGCAACAAAAGTTAAAGTTCAGCAGAACCTATAAATAGTTTATATTTTTGGTATTTGATGATTTAATGGTTTAACAAATGCATAAACATAACTTACAGAATAATAGTCACTTAAAATTTCAGAAGATTAAATGTGCATCATTGTAAAATACAGGTGATGGTAGTCTTATCTAATTTGCATGCCCAATGAAATGTACAGATTAAATATTCATGTTTTATAATATATTCAGAAACATAAATGTTAACTTCATAAATCAATATAATATAAATTTAAAATAATCCAAAGAAGCTGAAAGCAAAACAGCATAAAAAATCCAATTTTGAATTGGTGGTAATCAAAGCATGATTAATCGAAATAAAACTAATTTCAAATGATATTGTTACAAATTTATAATAATGTTTTCTTGCCTTATTAGTCTTATCACTGAAAAGGAAGATGTCAAGATGTTCTTAAAAGTTGCCAGTAGAGACCAGATGTTTCTCTGGGAATATTAGTTTTATTTAATATCTGATAAATAATTTAGTTGTAACTACATGTCCAGGATTTTGCCAAACTATCAGATATTAAAGTTGTTCTATTTTAATCATTTTATTTAAGATTTGTTTGTTGTAATATGAATTTTTTTATAGAAACCAGTCTCATAACATCATAGCACTATAAAAAATATAAATGTCCGATTCATTTACCTTCTAAATTTTGCGATATTATAAACTTTTTTATTTGTTACATAAACTACACATATGTCAAATAAAATCCTTCTTTTTTAGTTTTCAATAATGAAACAAAATGATGTAATTAAATATTTGATGAAACAATGAAAATGGTTCCAACTTTACAATGATATCTATTGTTAAAAACTATGCTAACCAGCAGAAGCCCTAAAAACTTTTCTCACATAACCTTTCTAATAAAGGCATTATCCCTCTGCATAAAATTTTAGATCTTGGGCAAAGCAGTGAAAGCACTGCTTGGCATAGGTTAAGATAATTACGAAAAATAGATATTTGACATGAATAAGATAAAACTAGAAACAATTGTCTCTCGAAGTGGCTTTTATTGAATGAGCTACTGCTGTTATCAGCAAGTTAATATCTGCTTACACTGTTAGTGTCAATAAATGTAGTTTTTTAAGTACATCTATTCTGTGTTTTGTTACTCACGCTGGAATATTCATATTCTTAATTTGAAAAATGTTGTTTCTCTTAATTCAGAATGTTGGACAGCCCTCTATGTACACCTACTGAATAATTTTCATAATAATTTCTAACACATATCTCTAAGAATTTCTAAATTTGAATTTTAGAGTAGAAATGAAATGTAATACATTTCAAATGATTAAATTCAGTTGGAACGAACAAAACAATGAAATTAATTTATATCAAATTTTAACCATTTATATAAATTATTTCAGAGTAAAGTAGATTCCAAACCTTAAAATCTGAAAATATTGAACTCAGATGATAGCCTGATAACAGTTGTATCCCTGCTTCAGAACTTTCTGAAGATTTCAAGATATCCAAAAAGTGAGATAATGAGTCTTTACACCAGGTTCTAAACATCATAGGCAATAAAGGTATAACATATATCATATAACATATTTTTCATCATACATATACAATAAATAAAATGTGGCATAAATAAAGTAAAAATTAAACCAATTATAATCCTTGTATGAATGCAAATAAAATACAAAATTAAAATGTAATTACAATGTATTAAATAAATATAATTACACATGTATCAGTTACATCATTTAATAATGATTTTAAAATAATTGATCTCATTAAATATAAACTATATATTTTTAATATTTCAAAAAAAAAATGCTGATGATTTTATAAAGTGATACCAGGTGTAATCAATACATTCTATAAAATTCAAAATCTCAAATTTTCTTAAATTTATCATAGTGTACTATTCACATAGACTCGGAAAAATATCAAATTTCATTGAAATATGTTAACTCGGTCTTTAATTACAACTATGTAATGTTATCATGAATATATTCAAAATTTCAGACAGATTTTTTTTTAATTATTCTAGGAAATTTCCAAATTATGATAGAGAACTGAGAGAATTGTCACTCTATATTTTTTTTATGCTCTTTCTTTCTTCTTGTAGAATTCTTCATCCATATATATATATATATATATATATATATATATATATATATATATATATATATATATATATATATATATGGTAGAATCTAAATGAAAAAAATTAATTTGAATTTTTTCAAAAAATACCCATTTTAAAATTAATCCCATGAATAGTTTGTATTGTAAATTACCAAGAAGAATATAAATTTAAGAGATGATGATAATAAATACATTGTTAAAATACTTTAAAATTGAGATTGTTTTTCATTATTCTTTGCATCCAGCTATACAATATATGTCTAATGTTTACACTTCCATGAAAAAAAAAATGCAAACCTGAAGAAAGAATACAATAAGAGGGCTAAAGTAAAAACGTTTTATTAAATATATATTTATTAAATATTAGTTTATCCTTTGGTTTATCATTTGAAAAAGCCCATTTGTTTCACATACATCACTTCCAAGTAGAACATAACTTTCTTCCGGTGAGAATCAGGGAATTCACTTTTATTAGAACATCCCCATCCATAGAAGATATGAGAATCTTTTCTTGGATATGAAAATGATGTAGATGGTCGGGATGAATGAGGAAAAGTAATTTTTACTACTTTATCAAGTTTTTTAGTTTCAGTTCATCAAGTTTTCTATAAAATATACCCAAGCACTCAGTCTCCTCACAAATAATTATGTTGTAGCATGATATGTGTTATAATTTAAGTTTATCCTTTGGTTTTTGATATTTCCTCTTCTAAACCTTCCAAATCATTAAAATTTTCTACAAAAAACAGGTCACAGCAAATTTTTGTTTTGTTTTAAGATTTTCTTTTCTGTAGTTTAGAAACACTTCTTGTAAAGTCCTGCTAAAAAAAGACGATAAATCGCTGCAGAATAAACTCTGCAGATTTCTCTAAAATTTCTAAATTGCAATGGTCCATCGAAACTCACTGGCAGAAATGAGCCTGTTCTTTTAAATTTCCAGCAGCAGATTCTTGTAAAATTATGTATACCTCAATTTCATTTAGGCAGCAAGCACAGTTCTGCATGTTGCAATCATTAATAGGTTAAAAAGTACATTTGCTAAGCATTTTTGGCAATTCTTTTTAAACTGCCATTAGTTATAGCCTCAGTTTTGCATTTCCAAACATCAGTTTTAAGCTTTGATAAGTTTTTCACACACAGAGTGTGTGCCACTTTGATATGCTAATATAGTGAATAGCTTTGATCAGGTACAATATTTTATCTCAACTGATTAAATTTAATGAAATCTATTTTTATACTATGAAACTTGCTTTTAAAATGTTTATAAGCTTCTTTAAGATTACACAAAATTAGACTTTTCAAAACATTTGATTCAATAACAGTTAGCCAATTATTAAAACTTGGCATTGCCCTGCTAACTTCATCATTTTCATAAAATGAATGTACAAGTCCAATGGTTTCAATTGAATGAGTTTTTCCCTAGTTTTATAATTTGAGCCTTCAAAAAACAAATCTAATTTGTCTTTCAATTCTTTTAGCAGCTGAAATAAGTAGTTAGATGCATTAAATTTATACATTATCTTTCTAACACACCTAATTTTCAGGTAAATAGAAAAATTAACTTTTTTTTCTACTGCTAGAGTTCAAATAGTCCCTCTTAAGATTTTGAATTCATCTATATCATTATCACTTTCAAATAAATTTTTAGAAACAACAAAAAAATTTAAGAAAAAAAAACCCTTTGATGTGACATTATGTTTAAATTTTATTTTTCTCTTATCATAATATTTTAATATTTTTCAATTATTATCTTTCAATATTTTTCAATTATTTCAATTATTATGTTTTATTTTTCTCTCAGAACCAGAGGAATTCTTGATATTTTTAACATTGATCATTTTTTTTAACTATAGTAATTTCTTTCCTACACATAATACAAATCTTTGGACCATTGGCTATTAAAGCAAATAATTAAGGCATCTATGCTGTGATACATCTTAGCTTTTTTTTTTTTTTTTTGGTCTCAAATAAAGTTATTTGATTTCCATTAATGAATTACAATACTGAACTCTCAACAATTCATTAATTTACACATTAAAAAAAATCCTCCCACTCCAAAAGAATTCTAGTTTATAGTTTAACTATAAATGACTTGTAAAAATAAGCTAATAATTTTAAAGATGAATTTTAAAAATACTGAATTTATATAATTTCAATTTATTTTGGCCACTTATAGAGAAAGACATGCCATGTACATTGAGATGGTTTTGTTACAGAATCATCAATAACATACTATACATGTTAAAAGACAATTGTAACAGAAGTAAAAATGATGCTAACAATTTGTTGATTGATACTGTTTGCTGGAACATAGTTTGCAGGAGCTTTGCTTAAGGTTGGAAATTAATTAATTTAGAAAATATAAATCTTTTTTCTATTTCTATAAGGTATTGGATACTTTATGTGATTTTACTGCAAGTTACAGTAGATTGTTTTGGCATGTGCACTTGTGAATTTCTTACCACTGCAAAAGGTTGAAATTGTAAATATAGTATATATTTTCCACTAACTTAATAATTTAAATTTAAAATAATAATAGTTTTACTAAAAGCATAAAAACTGCTGTGTAATGACATTTCTCTCAGTTTTCCATCATAATTAGAAGAACTCCTAAGATAATTTATACTTCATTGGTGGAGAAACATCATTAAACCTCCTTTTAATAAAATGGACTTATAAAAAATTATAAAATGTATTTGAATTATATTTCATGCTCAAATGTGTGGTAGAAATGTCTTTCACCTACTTTACTCGTTCTTCATCATGATAAACATTTATTTCAGGTCGAAATATTCCTCCTGCTCCAGAACTCAAAGTTTCATCATTGAATTTATCAGCAAAAACTGTAATAGTAGCCAATGGAAATTCTTCCTGAAGACTAATGGCAGTTGATAAACCAACAACACCAGCACCAATGACTGCAATTTCTTTATTTCTCAGAGCCATTGCAGAATATCTGAAATAAATTCAAACTTCCCATTTACAACATTATTTTACTAATATAATAAAATATTTAAAATTATATAACTGAAATATTATACTTTGAATATATATCTTTCAAAAAAATTAATTTTATGATTATTTTCTTATTATTTATTAATTTTCAAGGCTATACAGATCTACATTTAAATTATTAATAGAGAGCAATATTTTGATGAAAATGAAATACTTACTAAATTAGACAGAAAATATTTCTTAATATAATGCTTAATATTTGTGAAGTAATAATGCTCAAGAGAAATTAGCATTTTTTTTAAATCAATAAATGAAATATGTTGATATAAAAAAATGTTACTAATTTTTTAAATCAACAATGAACATTTTAACATGATGTATTTATTACATCTGTTTCTCTGTGGATTGAAGCAGAAAAGTAAAGGTTTTTCTGATAGTAACATAAGAGATAATTTAATCCAACATAAAGAATATCTACCAAATCTTTATAATTAACTATATTTTTGAAAATATCATCTTACATTTGTTGATGTAATTCATTGTTTTACTTAATGAAAATAATAAAAAAGTTCTAAAAAAACATTCTTATCTCTGATACTGAATAATGGACCTTTGATTCAAAACAAAAAATTATGATCTTGCAACTTAAATCTATGTTCTCTATAAGCAATAATATAACATGTTAGCATTTGTGGAGAAATAAAATGTTTTGAATCATTTTAGAATTGTATGCAAGTATAAAAGTACTACTGAGTACTAACACAACATGAAATTAACTCTAAACCCTACCAAATTGATTAATGAAAAATTAAAACATTCTTATAAACAGTTTTTTAAGTGAAGAAAGATAATAAAAAATATATATCTTGTGAAATTGTTTTAAATAGCAAATCAGATGAAAATGATTTATTAGAAAGTATCTTACAGAGTTCTGTCTAATCTCTTTAATATTAAAATGCATTTTATAATCAATGTCTGAAATCTAATAATTAGATATAAAAATACTTGTTTGTTAGCTAAAAATTGATATTTATATGTTATTTCTTCACTTTTCGAAGAAAAAAGTTCCAAAGTAAGTTTGAGAATGTGTCGTGATTCAATTTGAATATGAGCACAAAAAATGATCTGAAAAATGTAAAGACTTCAATAAACAATTATTAAATTAAATAATAATGTATTATAAAATATAACCATTGAAGTCTAAATGAGATTTGAGTTAAATGTTCACATAGTATTATGTAAAAATGGGATATAACATGCACAGGATATTTTATCTAACACTACCTCTCAGTTATAATAAACTTCCTATTAATTAATTCATTTAACTAAATTTATATCTTTTCCCATTATTTCAGTATTATTCAAACTTGTGGTAATGTTGTTAATTATTACACATAAAGCATGTTGATCAAACAAGTTTCATGACAAAATGAATGCCAAATATTTATGACCATTAGGTCTGATTTATAAATAAAATTCTCATTGTAGTCTACAGGCAGTTTAGTAAATGATTTCATAATTGCAAGCAGCTAATTTTGAAAGAAATAATAAAAATGAAATTAAATTACTTATTTTCATTTAATTTTATTTCATTGATTTAAAAAAAAACCTGGAATAATATCTGCGTAAAATTGTGACAAAAAAATAATTGCAAAATATGGTCTTGTGAATAGAAAACTAATTCATTTGCCTATTTTATTTTTCATTTGCCAATTTACAAGGATAGGAATTTATCTTTTTTTAAATTAATAAATAATAATAATGACCTAAAGCAAATAAGGAAGCAATCATTTTATGAAAATGTAATTAATAAATAGGTAGTCATCAGAATGACGTGTGTTATCGCCGAGTAGTTAGGAATTTAAAAATATTTTTTTAAAAGATTCGAGTCAGCCGATAATAAATGTAAATATTCATTTTAAAAAATGAAGGACAATTTTGTTTTAGCGAACATCACAAATAGATTAAATCAAAAATTCAATGCTTACAGCCTCCAAATTTATAATTTAAATTTTTAATGAAAATTCTTAGTTATGAAACACTGCCAATTTTAAGTTACCGAACCGAAACAGGCGGATTGAAGTTTCTGTTTGTAAATTCCAGTAGCATAATTAACCTCAAAACCAAACAGCTGAGCTTAGTTCTTTATTTTACAAACGGATTTTTACTTTTAAATTAAAAATCATCTCTCAGTTTTTTTTAAATAATATATATTTTTATTTTATTTAAATCAAAATATTCACACTCAGATATCATGATTAATACAACATAAAAGTTTTCGTTGAAAATGCCTAAAGCAGACCTTTAACTACTCAACATGATTAAACATCTTAATACACGAATACAAGTTCTGCTATCAAATATCTCATACATTTTCTGATTTTGTATTTATACTTTCGTGTTGAAACTAATTAAAAATGGGATCTAATGCTTTTGAAGTTCTAACTTTCTTTTTTAAAGATTATAAAGCAAATACTCCTCAAAAATTAAAAATTATTGATGCTTATCTTTTGTATATTCTTCTTACCGGCATCAATCAATTCTTATATTGCTGTCTTGTTGGAACATTTCCCTTTAATTCCTTTCTTTCTGGCTTTATATCTTGCGTTGCTTCTTTCGTACTTGGCGGTAAGTATAAAATTGTGCTATTTATTATTTTGTATGAAATTGTTCTTGTGCAATTTGATGTATGTCACTATCCGTTATATGTTTCTAAACATTAAAAAAAGTAATGGATTCGAAAATCGCAAACATAAAATAAATAATAGTTTCTACTTTTTTTTTCAAAATAATCAAATGATATAAGAAATATTTTCGCCCGTTTGAAAATTTAATTTAAAAACGAAATCTACTTAGGTGCCATTTAGACATATCAACGCACTTTGCGGTACCGCAGTTTTTTAAATGATTTCATGTGCTGGACACATTTGTGGTTTTGGTTTCTGTCTTTTATTTGCAGAATATGGGGCTGGTATTATTAAAGCTAACATTAAATTAATCATATTCTATAGGCATTGGATTAAAAAACTCTTTTCCACATTAATGTAAAATAATTTAAATAATGGAAAGAAATATAACAATACTTCTGTTAATCTACAATAGTTTAATTAAAAACAAAAAGAATAAATTAATAAAAAATTGTTTTACTCCAAGTGCTTTTTTAGTTTGACATTCTAAAATAAACTTCCTTTTTATGCAGTCTCTTTATACATCCCAATAGCAATTTATAATTAAATGATTATCCTATCTGCCCTGGTATTGTTGCTCTATTTTCATTCTGTTCTAGCAAAAGTGTTTATTCATTAATTAACACTGCCTGAGAATATAGGCAGTTAAAATGGCTAATATCTAGATAGTTAGGAGAGTAATGAATTTATTCATATTACAAATCGGGCTTCCAAAGCTGCAAAATTTACTGTTACTAAATCAAAATAATTGAATCTGAAAGTTTTTGACAGCAAGGACTATTAAAATTTACATTTTCACACAATCTCATTTATGAATCTACAGAATAAGGATAATTTATAAGCTGCTTGATTTTTCTGTCATAAAATTTTAGAATCCCCCTCCCCATCTTATGTATTGAGAGCAAAAGCTATCCTGATTGAGAGCTTTCATGGAACCATAGCTCTATATACAGCAGTTACAATATAATTCTGCTTTGTTCTTCTAATATTTCATGAATGGCATTTTTTTTCCTAGCAACTATATCTAGAAATTTCTTTCTTGTCTAATGGCATTTTTGGCTCTGCTATCCTATAGGCACAAGAACGAGGATATTTTATGTCGTTTCTTAATTGACAAAGGGAATAGCTAATCATTTTTAAGACTACAGTAGTTACGCATTGATATTCATAAATTTAACTTCCCTATTAACGAAGCTATAATATTGTTTTCTTATACATTGCAGAGTTTTCTGTTTGAAAGCAAATTGTAATTTTCATTTTTTTTTTTTTTCCTTATATGTTTATAGAATAATTTCCTCTTTACATTTTTAAATATTCTGTAATTGAGCTACATGAAATCTAAAAAAGAAAAAAATATATAGATGTGATAATAAAATCAGCACACCAAATATAGTCACATTCAGTTAAAAAAAAAAAAAAAAAAAAAAATTCTGACCAAACTTTTTTTATATAATTTGTTGCAAATTGTAGAAATGTTGAACATACTGAGAAATAATCTTGCAGATTTTGGAAATTTACTTTATTAATAATTCATTGGTAAAATATGCAATTTGTTGTATATTATTATTCAGATAAATAAAGGTGTTAAAATGCAGACTAATAGTAATTGCATTATGTGTTAATTAGTATTTCTGTTGTAAATGTTTCTACTAATCTTTCATTGACTATTATAACATTTAAATTTCTGAAGTACTATGCTTTAATTTATTGCAATACAAATGGCAATTGTCAAAATTAGCATGAATTGGCATATTTCCAATTTTATATTCAACTGTCTATGGAACCTTAAAGTTAAATTTACTACTTTTGTCATTTAAAGTGTTAAAAATTTGATGCTTTGTCTACTCTTATTCTCAAGGAACATAAGTCTATGCCTAAAATGTGCAGAACTGCTTCTTTTTTTTTTTTTTTTTTTTAAATGTTTTTATTTTGGAACAATTTAAGCAAAATGGGGGTAAAAAGAACATAGTGTTCAACTTTGCTAAGGGAATATGTCTTGATAATGGTTAATATTTTATGTTTTTGAGAAAAAGGTAACATGCATATATTTTGATAAAATTAATATTTTTTTCCATTCATTTTGAAAATGGGGGGGGGATCTAAATATATGCATTATGAGGACTTTTAATGAACAACAGCTCAATTCAAAAACTTTAATTTAAATCAAATGTAAAAAGTAAATGATGGTGAAATTATATGTAAAAACAATATAAAAAGAAAATAATAAGGTGATGTAGAGCAATTAAGCAAGAAATAAAGTTATATTTAGTACCTCAATTAAAAAATTCTTGTAGTATTCTATGGTAATTATTATAAATTCACATGAAAATTTACATCTGTAAAAGTGCCTAAGTGGATCGTACTTTCGTGTATTACTCAATATGATTGTTTGGCTAGTTCTGACTAAATTTTTATGAGCAGTTTGTATGGCATTATAGTCATTATTAAAATGTTTGTTTTGTATTCATAAAGTTGCTGATATCTGTAAATTAATATTGATAGATTTATTAACTCATTAATTAATAGATTTAGTAATTCCTTAACTAATAATGAAAGATTTTTCTTAATTCCCAATTCAGTGCCATCTGATCCTATGTAATTAATTTTTATCATCAGTGTAATACATCCCATTTCCATATTTTTTTTAAAAAATGGGAATACTCATATTCAAGGTTAATATAATGAATTTTAAAACAGTGAATGCAGTTACATGGATAATAAAAATTTAAGCAGAAGATATAAAAATATATACATGGCAGTTTAGAGGTTAACTTAAAATTAGTAAATGTAAAAAAAGTTTAAAATAAACTTTGTGTAGAATGGGGCTTATAATCAAAAATATATTTTAGATTTAATATCTTTAACTCATGACTAAATTTCCCTTTCAGTGTGTTTGAGACTTCAAGTAAATCCACAAAACAGCAGTAACTTCTGTGGGATCCCACCTGAAAGAGCTTTTGCTGATTTCATTTTTGCTCATGTTGTTCTCCATTTAGTTGTCATGAATTTCATTGGTTGATTTTTTTTTTTCTTCATAAATGTAAGTTTGGAAAAAGTGAATCATCTATAAATAATGTATTTTCTTCATATGTATGTTTTTCTGAATTCTATGGCAAATGAAAAATGTTGTCAGTTTAAGAATTATATTTTAAATGTTAATAAAGGAGTTTATTTTGTTAAAAATGAACTGTAGATTTAATTCTAAAGCTTTTATATGAAATTTGAATTTAAATTGTTTACAAATTCATTAAGGGTATTGGATACCAAAGCTTCACATAAAGAAGCTTCATTGATATTTTTCTATTTAGCTTATTAATTTTATATAATTCGTTTCATTTGATAATAAACAGAATAGTTTTAAAAAGAAATTGAACGAGTATCTACTTATCAATGTATTTGCATATTTACGTTAAAAACAGCAGTCACTGAAAAATTAGACTAGATTTTTTTTTTTTTTTTTTGCAAGTTCTTTATGGCATTTTAGTTAGCAGTATTGCAAAAATTAACTTGTTTCATTTGCTTAAATAAATAGTAAAATAGTATTAAGTAAACTGAACATAAGTTTCTAAATTTTCACAGTAACATTTATATCTGTTAATATATGTATGGTGATTAATTTGATTTTATTTAACATTAAATAGTTGCAAACAACTTTATTATGTTAGTTTTATTATAAAGAAACATTGATGCATTTGGAAATTCAAGACGGAATATTTGACCAGAAATGTGATACTAACGTATAATGGTTCTGTCATATATAATATGTCATAAGTGCCATTTAAATGCCCTCAATAAACTTGTGAACACCGATGCATTAACTGGAAGCATATATTTCAAAACACCAGGCTAGGTATGTTACAGGTCCCAAAACAACACAGTAAAGAATATTAGCAATCATATCCAGTTTTATATTCCTAATTCTAATGAAAGTGAAGTATTTCTGAAATAATTGAAAATGAAACATGAATTTATTACTTTGAGTCCGAGACAAATGCTAAAGCGTGGAAACATCTGGAAACTCCAGTTACAAAGAAAATACCAGTTTTTTGGGAATGTTACAATGTTATACTTTGCAACAAGTTGAAACCTGTAATTCAAAACAAATTGTTGTTGAACCAAAGTTGATTGTTGAAAGCTATTCATTTTTTGTATGCTCACATATCCTGTAAAATTTAAACCCTTCAAAACTAGGTTTGAAATTCTTGGAGCATCCTGCATACAGTTCCGACATTACCTTCTTGCATTACCACCTGTTTACTTTAAGTTGGTTTTGAAGGTAGTTGATTTACCTTTTATGACATTTTTCAACATAATGTGATAAAAAATGAACTGAATGTAGATACTTATTGATATATTATCTTCAGATGCCTCTAGATGTAATGTTATTTTTACACATTTAAATGTAAAATTTATATCGGTTCATATTTTTTCTTTTGAAAAGGTATAACTATTATTTATAAAATCAAATTGGCAGAATATTCATTAGTACATAGAAAATATTTCTTTAATAATACTTAATTTATAAAGGTCATTTACATATGAGCAATTATAATAGATTCTTGCTTCAATTGAAATTAAACAGCATAAAAATTATTAAAATAACTTGTGTACAATTCTCTTTGATCTAATCCAGACATTCTATTCAATGCATTCATATTTTCCCTAATATACAGTAATTGCACAGCTTCTTATAAAGTGGTATTCTATTAGAATTTAATTTTTATCCCGCTAGAAACATTCCAGATTATAAGAAAAGGCAAGTCCAATCAAATTAAAGTTTCCAAGAAAGAACTAAGAAAATTCATTAAACACTGTCACATAAAGTAAAAGTGCTTAATATTAGCATCTAGAATTCTCTTCATACAGTTTAATTTACCATATTGCACAGTATCTGAATTAAAAGTGTAGTGAATGCCCATCATAAATCATATCAGATATCTGTAAACTACAGGCTCCGTGGTGGCAATTGCTTTGCTGCTCATCATCCCTGTATGATTCTAATACTATTATCTCACCTTCTCTTTGGAACTCTCACACACTACCTGGGTGTAGCTTATAGTAAAAAAAAATCAATTTCCTTAGATAAATTGTAAATAAAATTTTTCTAAAATGTTGCAATAATTGGATGAAATATCCCAAATTAACATATGTAAATATTCTTCCTGGATATAGGTTCGAGTGACATGTAACATACTAATTGAAATGTTCTTAACTGAATATAAATTCTGTAACTAGATAATAAATTACTTTAAGAAAATTGCAAATGAATCCTTCATAATGGATTTGACCTACGATAACCAGTCATTATAAATAAAACATAAAAGATCATTTGCAGCATTTAACTATGAAATGTCTTATAGCATTTAATCTAAACATTATATCCAGATATCTTGCATTAATTTTAATTTAAACATTAGTTAAATTCTTTCTTATAATACTTTCATACCTGTCAAATTTAAAGTTTATTTCATATTTGGAATTGAATTTGGATATTTAAAAAATATTCTCATTTTGAGTTAAGTCCTGCTGTTCTTTCCTCCTTTTACTTCTATCCACAGCACATCATGAATCAATTGCATGTGCTTATTTTTTTAATCATTATAATTTTAATTATAAAAATATTTATAAACATTTTTTTTATTGTAAAAAGGGAAAAAAATCTGCTCTTGTTCCGTTTATATAAATGCATAATATTGTAAATTTATCAATTATGTCATAAAATCATTGAATACATTTTAATATAGAATTTATCTTTATAATTGACAATTATAAAATAAATAGTGGAATCTAGTTAGCAGAATAATGCTTAATTATATAAACTGTGTTTTATATAATGATTCTATTAAGTGATTCTAAAAGTGTATTTCTTATTTATTTCAGGCAAAAGGAATTCTGGTATCAAAAGATCTACTTCAGTTAATGCTGTATATGTGTTTGGATTTGTAATAAAATTTTAAAGAAATGTTGTGTTTGTGAAAGTGAAAGACCATTTGAAAGAAATTAACCATTTAAGAAGATTATTTTTATTGACACTTCACAAATGAATAGCTTTTAAAATAAATATTCGATTCAATTTAATACACATGAAAACTTCTTGATGACAGAATCAAAAGCAAAATCTAGCTGCAGGAAATTTTCATGCATCACCAAAACAGCCACTGATGTCGAGTCAAATACGCAATGAAAATGAAATAAACTTTACAAATACATAATGAAATATACTTTTATATAGAATTATATCAACACAATATGCTGGCATCTTAAAGAAATAATTCTCTTATGCATGTTGACAATGCTTTAATCTCAATATATATTTTTCCCAAAAGCAATATATTACAGCCCATTATTGTTAGGTCAAACACCAAACTAAATTTAGCCTTTATTTGCAAGTCATTTTACATAATTAAAACAAGAAATATTTTATTTATTCAGTAACATAGTTCTTGTATTTTGAACACAAATATGACTAATTTTGTATACAGATGTATGAAAATAAAGGAGAACAAGCCGATGAGGTGACTGATTCAGATGAGAAAAAACAAGTATTTGTGGAAAAAAAATGATACGGATGAGTTCTAATTTTAACTGGTATTCAGTTCACAACTTTCAAGTAGAAATGCTACTTGAAAAACAAATCAAAAGTGTTAATCTAAAGCTAAAATAAGCTTTGAGTCAGGTTGATTTTTAAAGATGAAATACAAATGATTATAACACACATGAGTATGAGAAATTAAAGACAAACAAATCTTGGCTTCATATTAGACTTCTCAATAGCTGGCACTCGATGATCATGCTTAATCGTGAGCTTTTGTTGTTAGGTACTTTCTGCAAGTAGAAAACATGCAATCAATTTCTATTCATATTCATTTTAAAAATTTAATGAACTATGTAATTAATATATAATGAACTAAATTTGTAAAAATTTTGATGTATGAATGTAAGACTTACCTTATAGCAGCACAATAAAGTAAACTAAAGCATTTTTTAAATATTGTACATAGTAAAAAATGATCCAATTCATTAATGCAGCAAATAGAATGCAAGACATTTGTGTCAATTTTAATATATTTTGTAAAATAGTGCCATTTTTTTAAGAATAAGAAACCACCCAAAGAAAATTATAAAAACCACAAGTGAAAGATTCAAATGGTTATTTCATATATATGCCAGCTATAAATATTAAATTTCAAAAAATAATAAGGGTTAATTATTTGCACAAATGTTTAATTTTACATGTCTATTAAAAAAATTTGGACCTATAATAATAATAAAATACACTTATTAGTAAAATCCTCTAATAATCTAAAGAATTTGTACACAAAGGGGAGAAATTCATATTGGATCATATTTTGTAAAAGTCGGATAGTATAAAAATAATGAAAGAAAAATTTTATTAAATAAAGAGTGCTTTAATGTTATCAAGTAATCCCTATAAAGGTTTGTAACTAAATATAAAAACACTTTAATTTGCATAAAAATTAATGAACTTCACAAACAATATTGTTCAGGGCTTATCTTTACATAAAAATTTGTTTAAAACTAAAGTACTTTGAATACAAACTTACATTTCACCTTAAAATTTAGTTGAAAGAATTTTGAAATTCTCTGTCGATAATATGTAAAAATAAAATGCTGAAGTGAAAATACTCCCCCTCCCCCAAATTTGAGATTCTTGCATAGTTTATTTTTTAGCATCACTGAAAGATGCCACACCAAACTACTATGGATACAGATTTAAGAATTATTTTTTTAATAAAGAAGAGAAAAGATAGTTATATACTGCTGTCATTAAAGAGATTAATTTCAATTGTCACCTATAATTCAAACATTTAAAATTATGTTGATATACAAATTCTAAAAACACATTTTTTTGCACTTGATGCCTGTTAGGAGTATTCCTTTAATGATTTCAATCATTAAAATACCTTTAAAATTATAAGTAGTAACAGATTAATTAATTTTTTTTTGGGGGGGGGGGGGTGTTTGTATTTTCCATTTCTAAAAACAAAATGTGCCTTTACACTGAAAACTGTATTTCAGATAAAAACTGATGATCATTTTACCTTCTAGCTTGTTTTAGCAAATCTTCCTTTCTTTTGGCTAAGATGCGTTCTCTTTCTCGGGGTGACTTTGAGAAGCGGCATCCAAGAGGTGATGCAATATGCATCCGCATCAGGTCTGGAAATCTGAAATAATTAAAATTACATTTGTGATAGCATTGTAATTTATTGATTGAAACTAATATTTTAAAATAGAAGCTAGTAAAACTTATCATTTAATTTTATATTGTTACTTTTAGAATTTTTTTTTAAATTAAGAATGGAGATAATAATTATGATTAGAGGTCAAAAATCAGAAATAAATAAACCAAACATTCTTCGAGAAGATAGCATAAATTTAAATTGGGCAAATAATATTGTTGAGAAGACAAATTTGATCTGTTCTGCACTAGTAATACATGACTGCCTCAACTTCATGTATAAGATATGACAAAAATGTAATGCGATTTGATTTATTTTCACTTGTCACTATTGTATCGAAATTAAAATGACTAGATGAAGTGTTAGTTACTATAAGGAATGAAGAAAAAGTTTGACAGTTATTAATTAACTATATGGAATTTATAAAGCAAAGAATTGAAACTTTTCCAGAATTAAGATGAACAATTTTTAGGTACATTTGTCTGCATCTTTGAAATTTTTAAAAAGTGAGTTTCTGATAAGTGAAAATGTTATTTATATGCAATTTGTAACAAGAGAAAAAAATTAAATTATTGATGAAAACAAATTAATCTTGATAAGATTCTCATGACAGATGACAATTCAATAAGATTCATTTAAATTAGTTTGTAATAATTTAAAACGTATCGTTTTTGGATCATTTCTATTAATTTAAAAAAAACATGTTAGGGCTCAAGTAATCCTTAAAGTCTTCAGCGTTCAAACTTCTGACAACAAAACTGTGCAATGTATTTTCATGAATTTGAAAGAACTATAATTGTCCAGAATTTACCTGTCCAATTCTTCCACATCGTAACTATCCGGAGGAAATACTGCATCGTCAATATAATTAAACTGACCTCTGCAGGCTTCTCGCTTTCCCATCAGCATGGAAGCTTGACTGCTATCCAAAGCCTTAGTTGTACACAAAAATAAGGCATTTGAAAATGAATTATCAATACGTAAAATTCACAGAACAAGTCTGGGAAAATGATATATACATTTTTTTTTAAATATATTTAATGCATCCCAAGAGGCTTGCACAGGTTGAAGTTTAAATTATTACCGTATATGAAGAAAATCATTTGTTCAAGTGTAACAAATTATTTCTTAAATCAGGGAACTTTCTTCACACTAATTTGCCACAATTATAATAGCTATATACAGACTCAGTTCTATCAGGCATGCATGCACGAAGACGGAGTGTGGACACAGTATCTCGCAACACGAGCAGTCTTGGCGGAGGATTAGTTTTTTTTCTCATAGAAATGATGAATCCCTTCAAAAACTTAAAGAAAAATGGGGAAATGAATTATGGCAATTAAAGTACTTCGCATATCAAAAATTTTTCACAGTGGGACTTGGCTTAATGAGTATAATTTGTTCCCCAATCTTAATTGTAATGCGTGGAACCTGGCTTATCGAATATAATTTGTTCCCCAATCTTTACTCGGATACCATTTTTTCCCCCATAGGAATCGCAGTAAAACAGAGCACTCCGTTCTACTGTGGGGAAAGAAATTACTAAAGCAAGTTTATAATAATAATTTTTATTTACAATACATGCTTTTTTTCACACACACGCAAATATATATATTTTAAGACTTTTGTTTGGCTACGGTTTAAAATTTGGCAAAAATGAAACAACATTAGTGTTAAATGAAATTGTAGCTTGCATGCTACTGTTTAATTAAAGTGATGCTTCTACAATACAATGCAATAATCCTCTATGATTTCAGCATCCTCCTTATTTCACTTTTGCATTTATTTCTTCTTTTCCCGACTAAATTTCCTCCGCAGCTTTTTGTTGTGACACAGAATGCAACTGCATAAGCTCAGTGGTAACTCATGCTATGTTCTTCCACCACCTCAATGATGTCATTGCTATCCATCTCTAGTCCCATAATCTTGGTTAAACACAATTTCGTCGATTTAGGCTCTACAGGCACATGCTCAACCCTCGGAGACACGTTCAATGACACTATATGACCAGAACTTATTCCATACAGAGATAAGGGCTCTCTTCAAACAAGCACTCAATAAAACACATACAAGTGAAATCCAACAAGTGAGTGTCTCCTCGTCACTCATTCTGCGAAACATCCATGGTTAAGCGAGTCATATGCAACTTCTTTTGCCCGTTATGCGAGATATTTTCGCTATACAAGGTTTGTCAACCGTTTTTCAATGTTATTTTTAGGACTCTAAAATAAAATAAGTGTGAAATCAAAATATATCCTCTTACATATTCTTTCTTGTAAATTTTACTGATGAAATAAACTTGTTGCTATTTCATTAAATGCATATTCTTTTCTCCAGTTTATTAAGAAATTCTTTAAATTTTTTAACATTAAGCAAATTGATAATATTTTTCATTTGAAATATATTGGTTGCTTAGAAAAAAAAATATTAACGATAACTGTACCATTAGTGATACATTATATTTTCTGATAATATAATTTTTGCACAAAAGGTGTAAATGAATGTAAAGCACCAGCCCATTTAACATTGTTTTCATTATTCAGATATATGCTTCAAAACAGTTTAAAATTAAAATTGGTAATTTTCAAAATAAATAAAAATAATGCCCCACATCGACAACGATCACAATTAAAGTCTCATTCCTTGCAATAAGCTTTAGCCATCATTTTAGCAAAAAAAAAAAAAAAAAAAAATTGTCCTTGTGTACCATCAACAAATTACTATAATAATAAGTATTTATATTCTACTAACTTGATTATAAACACTCCATTTAGGATGCAGTGATTTTTAATTGGAAAATACTTTTATGATGCATAGATTTTTATTATAGCTATGGTACAAAATTATAACTCTGAAGCTCTCAAACTTTTACAATGAGAAGGGGCAGCTGAAATTAAATGGCACAAAAATGATTTTGTCTCTGGGACCACGCCTGGCTATATGCATAAATATTAAATAATGCACACATTTTCACATGTGATGATTTTGATTTGGTAAATTTCCATATACATATTTCAGAAGTGAAATTAGAGTAACAAAAAATAAACAGTACAAAACCATTTATATGCTGCTAAAATATATGTTAAAAGGGGGGGATGAAATTTAATAAAATACTTTATTCACAATTGAATTTTTTAAAAACAAATTAAGATTATCTGCAGTTGTTAATTTTGAAATTAACAACTGCAGATAATCATGAATTAAATGTAATAAGTTCAGACCTTTTAAGCTTTTTCAGCCTTAAAATGCTTTAAAAAAATTAAAATAAAAGAGTTGGGAAAATTCACTTTCATGAAACTACAAAATTCAAGCTCTCAATTTCTTAATTAAAGTAAAAACAGTATGAAATGCTCACATAAAACATCATTCGGAAATATTTAACTGCAGAATATCCATGAAATACAGAAGCATATAAAAATGGTGCTTTACTGAAATTGGCATATCGTGAAAGATAGAGTATTTTATTTGACTTTATTTAGATTTGAACCTGTGCAGCTCTCCATTAAATATACAAAAAACACAAAATAAAGCACAATTATATTGAAAATTATAAAGATTTAAAATTTAATTAAAATCAATGTTTTTTTAAAACATTTACAAAAGTGAAGAAATTTAAATGTATATAAAAAACTGCTTAGATTTAATAATGTGCATTGCAATAAAGAATTACAGGCTGAGATACAAAGTTGAAAGAATATAAAAAATAGAAATCTGAAAACCAAAATAAAAGACTATTTTTTTCACAATAAATATTTACATACTAGCATAAATTACAAAAATATAAATACTCCACAGAAAGAAAAAAAAAATTAATTATAATGAAATGATTTTGTATTGTGGCATAAAGAAAGTTTCAATTTTATTTCTAGAAAATAAAGTCCAAGTTTACATGTTTATTAAAATAACAATTTTCTACCAATTCCATTTAAATAAATATCTTAATAACAAAAGGAGTAAGAATTTTAAACTAAAGGAATTTTCTTTTTTTCCCACCTTTATAAGTGATGCTTGTTTTAACAAAATAAATTTTTATATTTATAATTACTTGACAACCATATCTACTCTAGTTAGAAATAATGACTGCCACATACTTTAAATAACAAAAGTAACTTATTCAAATGTATAAGTTTATTTTGTTTGAAATAGGGATAAAATCAAAATCGCAAAAGAGTAATCGATAAATTGTAGTTTATTTTTAGAGAATTTGAATTAGTATAGAACAACCACATGCCAGCATGATCTTTATTATTTTCCCTCTTCTTTCACACATTGATCCAGATACTAATCAGGATTTAATACTCGAATACCTGCATATGTTGTAGAGAAGACCACTCAGCTACTGATACAGCAGTCCAATTTTTGATATACATAAAGCAAAATAATATCTAAAAAATAAAGCTATACATGCAAATAAAGTAATCACAGTAATCTTGGTTAAGTGAGTCCTTAGATGAATGGAAGTTATATAACAATCAATATATTAAATTCACTTCAGTTCAAAATAATAAATTTTATTTTGCTTTTATGAACTAAAAATATTTAGATGCCATATCAAAACATGATCGCTACTTTGTTTTTCTTTTTTCATAAGACTCAGTAAATGTTTTATTTGCATATTTTAAGATTTTATTGAATTGCATAATTTTTCTCATAAAATAACATTCTGATTAATTTCCTTTTCAATTAATTCCATAACTTGAAATTTTAATTAATAATTTCAAAACATATATAAATCATAAGGAAAAGAAATTCAAAAATCTGCATAACTGAATATTTCACAAGCTTATTGTAAAGGAGAAAATAACATCAAGTAGGAAACCTGCATGTAAAGTATCTTAAAGGTCCTACTTAAAATTGAAAATAAACAAATGAAATATTCAATTCATAAATAGTCGATATGAAATTATAGTAATAGGGATTTAAATTATTATAAACATATTTACAATAAAAAATTTAATTCAAACATTTTCAGTTAATAACTTACTTGCATGTTAGCTTCTTGCATTGTTTGAAGATAACTTCCTGGAAATGTAGACTGAAAAATAATAATTTTAATAGTAAGATAAAAGTAGGTGAACACAGCTATAATAAAATTATATAAGGCAATATATAATGTAGCACCAAATATTTTGCAGCTTGAAACAATCTAGAATGCAGGAGTCATAGACAAAAAGATAAAATTATTTGAATACTAATATTTATGCTTATAATGTATAATTCTATTTACAATAAAATCTGTGGATCATACAATTTTCAGAAGCAAGAGAATACTAAATATAAATATGCTTCTTTATGAACTGCATATACATTTTTAAAAAGATGGATGATATTTTTACACATCTTTCATGGAAGAAATTTATTAAAAAGAGTATTGCAAACAATAAAATTAATTTACATGAAAACAAAAATATGAAAAATTTTATTTCATGCAATATCCGAGTTGATATTGATAATAAATATTGTTGCTTTTCAATTATAGTTATAAACAAGGTTTAGTTTTTGACATAGTGAAAAATATTTCTGATTAATAGAAAAAAAATAAATTCAACAGCAATTATATACAATATGTCAATGCTTAATGTCAGTTTGACACTTTCTTATAGAATGGTGAGAATTCTCAATATATCTACTGCTTTTTTTTTCTCCTAGCAGTATTTTAAAAGATATTTTTCATAAAATGCTTCATCCTAATCTTACCTTTAAAAAAATGACATTTTTCTTACATTACATTATTTTTTTTATATTTTAAGACCTATACTACAGATTTTTTACCACGTAGATTAGTAAATTGATTATTTGTAACAAAATAGAAATTTTAATTTTTTAAAATATAATCAAACTTTTTTTTTTTTTTTTTTGCAGATCATATGTTTATATATACCTTATGTTTAGTGCTGTATGATGAAAAATAATTTTTTTGCCAGTAAAACTGATCCAATCGACATTATATCACTATTATAGATATAATATGTTAGTGTTAGTTTAATGTATTGTACCTAATTCGAATATAATGAGCCAAAACTCGACAAATTCTGCATTATATTTGGAAGTTGCAATAAATGTATAGTTTATTAGGAAATCTGGAAAAATCATTATTCTGAAAAGAATTAGACATCTGCTCAGCATTATAAGATCATGGAAATGTAAAATACATACAAGACTATAGATTCGATTTTTCAGCAAATGAGTTTAAGAGATAAAAAAAGAATTCAAAATACAAAAATTGTGGTTCAGTTCTTTCAAGACTGAACTAATTTAATCCTCTGCATACCGGAGGAGCGACTAGTTTTCCATCTAGAATGTTTTCCACAGTTACTTCAACAGATTTTGTTGATCGAAGATCTTCCATTATACAGCTAAAGGGCATGTTAGGGAACATTTGTTGGACTTGACGAGCCTGTAATAAAAGAAGAATACATATGATTTTACTGAATTAAAAATTTAAAGACCATTTTAAGAATATATGCTTTATAACGAAGCCATTTCAATACTCCGATTGTCATGTAGTCAAGCATTCAACATCCATTGGATTTTGAGAGTCAATGAAAACAAATAATCTGCTTTAGATAACTACAGCAATAAAGAAAGAAAAGTCATCTCAGAGAGCAATGCACTATTGCATAACATATTAGAAAATATTTTAAAAACTTCATAATTAAAGTTCTCAAAATTGATACATTAACGATCCTTGGCATAATGATTATTTAATCATGTTTCCATTTAAATATCAAGCAGAATTTGATTGGCTTAAAATAAGTATTTTTTGAATTAATCGAATTCAAATTTTATTTTCACAAGGTTAAGATCATACCATGCTTTCAAACTCGGCAATCTGCTCTGGTGACAAATTGCTCTCTTCTGCGTCATTAGGGTGAGGAACTCCGAAAAAGCTAGGTAGCCAGCTAACATAACGAGATCCTAAGAAAGTTTTGTTTATTAATAACAAATATTTATATGCATTTTCATAAAAAAAGTAATTGAAAACATATTTTAAAATAAAATCATGAAATGAAAGACTACAAGAAACAGACAAGATTTTCAAATTGGAAGCAAGATTAATAAAATATTTTATCAAAAATAGTTTCAATAAATTGAACTATCTACTAAATCAACACAGGCAAATAATGGCATTCAAATTTTTATTCAACAACACAATCTAGTCAAATTTCATGTGGCCTGGATAAATTGAAAGATATACTTAGAAAGAGAATTGAAAAATATCTGGGTAAAATTTCTAGTAATTAAAGCAGGCTAGCCAGAAAAATCATTTGTTTATTGTTAACTATAAATTAAATACTTTAACTAGATAAATTTGAGTAACTGCCTAGTTAAAAATGTACTGCTTTGTGCTGACTTATATGAAACTGGTGGCATTTAAGATAATTCCCGATTGCTAAACAATCAATGGTGGATTGAAGTCTTGGTGGAAGAAGTCCCAGGCAGTGCATATTATAAGACTTCTTTTTTAATAAAATGGTCAATTTAGTTTATTTTGGCATATTTTTAACATGTTAATCCTTCAAACAAATATTTTTTATTTAATTTATTTTGAGAATATGCATTTGTTTACATTTATCTGTAATGACTCGTGACTGAACTGTATTCACATTCGTACATATTATGGAAGCAGATGTTTGGTTTACGTGCATTCAACAACTAAGTGAACATAATGAAACATCGAAACCTGATCGATTACAATTGATAAAATGCTAATATTACCCTAATATTTTATCATAGTTCCCCCTTCCACACTCAATCAACCAGGGGGGGGAAAGGTTAAAATTATTTTGTTTATGGCTCCCTCAGCCTAGTTAGGAAGACTTCCTAACACTGTGAACAATATTCAAGCAATAGCAATTAATATTTCCGAGTTTATTTCTTGTATTCACTCCTCAGTAAACATTTGTCTTATGTAAAAAAAATAATAAATAATAAATAAATAAAAATTGAAATATAAATATAAGAAAATTGCAATAGATATTACTGTAAGAACTTAATGGAGCTATTTAAGTAAAATTTAAGTAACAAATTTAAAACAATTAACCTTATCGCCTTCAGTCTGATTTCATTAAACTAATAAATTTTATAATTCTACTCAAAAGAAACTGCAACGTGTAAAAAATAGCTAGTAACATGAAAATTATTTCATATAATATACTAACCATCTTTGGTCATCAGCCAGTATGCCCAGATTAATAGTTATATAAAATATTTGATTGAAACACTTAGCAACTTAGTCTTTAATAGCTTCCTCAGAAAAATATTTTCAACTTCAGGTTGATTTTTTCATATTACTCCTACAACTACAGAAGCCTTGCACCAATTTGCTCATTGTATTATGTATTCCCCAATTTTTTGCTACTCCTCTAAAATTTTAATTCGAAGCAAATGTATTTGAACTTCAATTAATACAAATTTTTTTGTTAAAATTGCATTTTCTTAAAAATACAAGTACAGGAAAGAGAATCGCTTAGCTTTGAGGTCTTTTGTATACTACAGAATATATTTTATAATTTATTCAATATCTCAAAGGATTATTCAATAAAAATTTATGATTTGTCATAAAATTCAGTTTTTAGCTCTACTTTCAGAAGGTAATGACAAACAGTTTGCTTCAGTCAATAAATGTACTTCTGAAAAAATTATGAAGTCTAAACTTTATGCAGTCCAATTTAATGAATCATGTTGGGTAATAATCCAACTTTTAAATTTAAAAAAATAAATAGTTTAATCTTTGTGACCAAATCTGAAACTTTGAATATCAACATTTTTATTATTTTGGGTAGCTTTGAAGGAATTTCGGGTGCTGACTGTCACATCTGCTTTCAGGCAGTTAAAAAGATTTATAATTGCTAATTATTATAAAATAGTGATATTCAGATTTTCATAATTCATTTCAGTTTTGATGAAGAGTGGAATTTTTCTTATTAACATCTCCAGAATATTTTATTAAATAAAACTCACTGGGAAGAGTTTATATAAAAATTTAAATTCCTGCAATTCAACAGAACATTTACTAACTCAAACTATGTATAATAAATACTATTTACTTCATTTAAGCCATTTTTTTTTATTAGACGTTTACAGCTCTAAATAACAGTTTAGAAATTAGCTGGTGAGTCTCCATTAGAACGTCGATACCAGGCATATATTAAACTACATGTGCCTTAAATACAAAATTATTGAATTAAGTATTTTAAAAGTCTTAGAAAACTATATATATTCAGAAATTTATGGGAAAAACTTTAAGGGTAAATAAAATATTCATAAAAGCATTTTTTGTATAACAATATGGAATAGGAAATGAAAAGTGTAGATGGAAAAAACCAATATTGAGGAAATTGGGGGGGGGAGCTATTTACATATTTTTTTTACAGCAAGCAATATACAATTTCAAAACGGATGACTATACCGTTCTCACACTGAAAGCAAAGGGATAAAAATCCATAATAACCAAGATTCCCTTTCTTAAATTGGCAAATGTCAAAGAATTCTCCAAGAATCTTGGAATAAAAGACACAAAAAGAAAATTTTCCTTTTTTCTCTTGCATCTCGATTTAAACAGACACATTTCATCAGTTCTCCTTGTGTACAAACCATGCCCTCCCATGGAAAAATAAATTGCAATTCTAAATTCGTCTTTTTTTTGGCCATTCATCTGCAAAATTATATTACATATATATTGGAAGACATTGCTTTAAATATTTTAGAGTATACAAAAATTGTTTACGCATTTATTAAATATATTCATAATTACAAATGTTTGAATTAAAATTAATTCTTCCAAAAAGGAAAGTTTTGGTTAAAAAGCATCAAGATATTCGCATAATACCTCACCATGTACTGCAACTATTTTAAAGTACAAAATAGGTCAGAAAAACTCTTTTAGAGTCCCGTTAGACAATATGAATCTTGAAACTCCTTTTCCTCCAAAACCTTTTCTTAATCGATTTTATTTAAAAACTTGTATATAAGTGGATTTGAGTAGCAAATTTTGAAAAACTGTAATAGCAAAACACTTAGTTGTAGATCACTTTCTAAAATTGATTTGAGCAAGTCGCATATAAAAAATTGTACATCTGAAATTTAAAAATAATTTTAAACAAAAAAAAAAAACAAAAAAAATTAATCAGACAAATTTTCTTAGCTCAATCTGAATAATATTTAAAAATATTTGATCTGGCATATTTCTTTCTAAATTATAAAGCATCATATTTTTTCATGTTTTGTATAAAATGGCAAACTTATAAATGATAATTAGTTGTTGTTACTATAATGTTTCAAAATTTGATTAACAATATTTGATTTAATTCGAATACATTCGACTGCATAGAATTTATAATTAAACATCATAGTTTAAATAACTTTTAAAATGCTTTAAAAAAATTGGGGGCTTGGGATTCTCCAAGATTGTGTCACTCTAAGGCAACTTCTTACTGGCCTATCCTATCCTGATATAAAAAATAGAAGTTTTTGCTCATTGTGAAAGTTGTAATTAACAGATGAATGACAGTAAGACAACAACCATATTATATTATATATAGCGATTGAATCCATTTAAAACCTTCTCAATGCATATTAATGTTGCTGAATCTGCAATAAAAATTATTCTAAGTAATAAAGAGCTAGAAATAAAGAATTTGATTTTGGTCAGTAAATGCATACACTTATTAATAGTCAACATTAGTTAAGCTGTGACAAAGCCAAATGGTTATGTTCCAACATCTATTAAGAATATAAAATGCAACAGCTCAAAAACATAAGACAATTTAAGCAACAAATGTTCATCAATGTATTTTTTGCCCCTTCAAAAAAGTGTATTAACATTCATACTTCCACAATAAGACAAATGGCAATTACGTATATTATAATGAATTTTGAAGTTGAGTACACAGGAAAAGAGAAAAAAGCTAAATACTTATAATTTAAGTAATTTACAATTTTTCTTACCTTCAAACTGAAAGTATTGATTTCTGGAATTGCTGTTATGATCACCAGCTTCTCTATCTAAAATATCACTATGATCATAATTGGCTATATTTGCTTCTTTTTCCATGCTGTCACTCAATGCTTTGCGGCAAGTGGGGCATGAAGTGTCTTGCTCTAGCCATGAACGAAGACAAGAACTAAAAGAAGGATGCATGTAAATTATAATTTATATTATACAACATATTAAAAAAACAAAGCATGAATTTTATTCTATAGTAATTTAAAATTCAATAGAGTAAACCAAAAATAATTCATTCAATAATACAGTTTAAATAAGATATTTGTTTTTCAATATGTTTTGATGAAAAAAAGATGCATATTTTCAAGCATATTTATATAAATTTCATCACGTGCTTGGATATTATTTATTATAATGGCATAATTTCTATATTGGTTTCATTTAATTAAAAACATAAAATTATAGATAAATATAAACAAATTTTTTTATGCCATATCAATTTTTTTTTAAAAAAAAGGAATATCTCAACATCAAAAGTTATAATTTAGATTTGGCTCCATTGTAAGCAAAGTTTTACTATAACAAAACGTTACAGATGCAGATACTTTTCATATTTTTTTAATTATTAAAGACAGAAGAATTCATCTAATTTTAGAAGAAAATAATGGAAAAAAATATTTAAAATGATTGAAATGCTTCTATGCATATGCGCATGTAATATTTTCTCTCAGTTCTTTCTAAACTGTATTTAAGAAAACCTGAAATAAGGGATATCACTGCAATTACCGTAGTCTATTTTCAATATACAGAACATTTTTAAAACCACCAAGAATTTTTGTAAGCAGATTCCTAGGCTCCTTTCCTTCCCTCTCATTTTGTTTGTAAGAAATTAATATGAAACTAAACTACTTATAAAAAATATTTTCCTAATAAATTTTACATTCCTTTAATGAGTTTAAAGCCAACAGAAAATTAACACAAATTTACTTTAAAACCACTGAAAGAAACAAACAAAAAAAAAAAGCAATAAGATTTTTAATGTACATAATCTTACTTAAAAGTGTTATTCTGCTTTCTTACAGAAAAGATCTTTTCAAAATGAGTAATATAAACGGTATATGGTTTCATCAACAAGGCATTATGTTCTTTATGTAACGAAACAAGACAATTTCTATCCTTTTTACTTCGACATTTTTTTTTTTATTTCAATTATAATTTCAAATTATATTAATTGACAACTGAGAAAAATTGTTTAATTTAGAACTATTAGTTTATAATTTATGACATTTGTTTAATAACTTATTAAAAACATCAAATTTCTGCAAACCAACAATGCCAGTTATTCAACAAAAATTATTTTCAGAGCTAAAAATCTTTGTCAAAGAATGGTTAAAAATTGGATTACTCAAATCTTCTTAAAAGATTATTAATATTTCTATGTATAATATCTTGTAAATGAAACGGCAAAGATTTCAGCAGGGTGTTAATGCACAGCTTTGGAAAACGATATTTAACACAAAAATTACTTTCAAAGATTTGCAGATTAATAACAATAAATATTTGATTTTTCTATAATATTAAAGGGCATTGTACCATATTTTTAAAATCATTTTGAAAAGTAACCGCATTTTGGCGATTAGCAGTATGTTCACTATATTTAATTAGTCATGTTAATGAAATTTTATGACCTATTATAACAACAAAAGGAAATATTTTAAATTAGATTTGCACCACAAACTAAGCATTCTGAATGGTTAACAATGCTTACAAGTTGGTGCAACTGACTGAAGCCTCTACTAACTGAAGAATTCCATCATATTAAGATCTGAGGATATTTAAAATACGTTTGACATGAATTTAACATTCTTACTGAATCTATCGCATGAGCCTTGATGAATTTTTTTGGCAATTAATCACTGGAACGCGGGCTGATAGTATCTGAAAATCAAATTTGCATTTTAGACGCATTTTCCCCAAACGACTGAATAAAAATTTGACATAGAACTACAATCGTAGTCGCACACGCCCACACAAAAAAAAGTACAATATTCAATATATTTAAATCATTGCATTTTTTGTGTTATTACATATGCATGCTTCTGAAAGTACAGATGGATAGGTGGTCAACCCCTTATGGCTTAGAATTTGATAGTTTTGACTATGTTAAATTTATATACCTAATTTTATACCCCCAGCTCGCTTCGTTTAGTAGTTATCGCGTTAATTTATAATCAAACAGCCAGGCAAATTGAATGGATTTCACTCAAAATTGGACAGAAACTATAAATTTGACGTAAAGACTGCATACCAAATTACATCCATTTGAGTGTTGAAGTACTCAACATGTTTTTCAGTTACTTCAGTCAGACAGACAGATATAATACCAAAGAGAAGTCTAAAATGTGGAGATTCATAAAAATCTCAGGGTTTTTTTTTGTTTGTTTTTTAACTATTACAATATTTTTTTTTGCACATCATATACAAGAAAGTAAAAAATGATAGGGAGGCGGGAGTATTGATACCATAACAAGATCATTGATCCATAAAAAAAAGTCTCAGGCCATATGAAAAAAAAAAAAAATCTCTAAATTAGATCTGGTTTTCTTAATTATTCAAAATATATTGACGAATAAAATGGGCGAAATCGATCCAGTTGTTAGAACTGAAAGCAGTCATTTTTATTTTAGATCTCTCAAAAACGGAAACTGATAAGAGATTAGCAACTATTGATGACATCTAAGGATCAAAGATTTTCATATGAAATAAAAATGGATGAAACTGGCACATTGGTTAGGTTTTGTTGACTGGTTCTTTTATCTCCCTTAATATATGGATGTTAGAAGATATATTCAAGAGTAACTTTCTAGTGCAATAATAATTTCCTGTATTTAAAATTAAATATTTATTCTGAAACTGTGTCTGCAAAAACATTATAAATATACACTTACTTATGAAATAAATGGCCACATGGTAATTTTCTTGCAAAATCCAAATGGTCCCAGCATATGGCACAGTCATCATTGTTTTTATCTAATTCATCAGCTGAAGCCATTGGATAGCTGAAAAGGTAACATTTTAGTGCATTGTTTCATATGAATTGCTTCTAAAACGACCCATAAAGATATTTTAATACACGAGAAAAACAGACAAATCTAAGAATTCACTGGATTGCTACTATTCATTTTTCAACATTAGAAAATACATTTTTGAGCAGTGAAAAATATTTCATGTCTGTATATTCTTTATTTACTAATCAGTAGGTAAGTATTATCAATTATCTTTAGACATTGTTTTTGTTTTGTTAAAGCTTTTTAAAAATAAAAGCATAAAAACTGATTCAATCTTCCATTCAATTTTTAAATAATGCATGCCACTAAAATACTTCGACTCGAATAAACTATTTCTACATTTATTTCATAATTAATCTATTGTTCTTTTCTTTGACAAGTGCTCATTTGAATGATTTTAAAAAGAGAAGACTTCTACTCCAATGTTTGAAGAGCTGAAATTCATTTAATCTTATAGAAATAATTGCCCTTTATTTACAGAAATATTTTAGAGCAACTCAACGTTATTTTTAAAAAAGAAGTTTTAATTAAAACATTATGCATTGAAATATTACATCAAATCAAAATGATAGAAATTCAGTAAATTTTTTTATATAATTTTTTAAAAAACCCATTAATTTAGGGAATATAAGACAAGTAAAAAACTAGCTCATTTCAATATAGGAAAGCAGGATACAAAAGTCATCAACAGGAAGCAAAAATTGGTCTAACAATTTCGAGACTTATTTTTTAAATACACAATTGCCATTAAACCTCGACGGAATTTATGTATTCTATTTTCATTTTTTAAATTCTCAATCAGAAGCTTTTCTAATTCAATTATATTATTTCAGATCATAATAGAGGGAATGGGAACCATAAACAATCTGACTCAGTCGAAGGCACACACATAAATCTGAATGACTAGACAACATCGGCGCAAACTAACATTGAGTCCTAAGGGTCATCACCGACCACGATACAATTCCAGTAGGCGGCACGTTCCGTCATCTATAAGTGGTAGCTGACCCCACACTATTTCTGTATCTACTAGATAGGAAAGAACCTACCAGAACCAATTGCTTTTCCTCCTGAAGCTTCTCAGTGTCTGAAATAATCCTATGGGGGAAGGATAAATGGACTGGAAAAACTGATAATTTCATATTTTCCGTATTAATAATTTATAGAAGAATAATCTTTTTAAAAAACCCTCAAAATTTCCACAAAAAAAAAGAGAATAAATAACTATTATTTAAAGATAATTTCAATATTCACGTACTTTTAACTAGATACTGTAACATTCTTTTGACCAACCCAGTAGTTAATGTCTTTTTTCCGAAAAACATAATCCCCTTTTAGTATTTTAAAAGCTCGATGAGTTTATATCCCAGCTGTATCTAAAAAATTTGAATTTTAGACAATTGAGCCCTAAACAGCTTCTAATTCTGGTCGACGCATTACATACTACATGATTGACTAAAAACATTATGTATTTTCTAGTCCTTTCTAACACAATCTTAATTGCTAGCCATATGTGTCAATTTCTACAAAAATCTAGCTCTTAACTGAGAAACTGTATATGTATAGTAAATAAAAAGGAATAAAAAAGGGGTTAAAAAGAAATGCATTGGTTAATTATTTGATAAGGATAACAACCATTTACAGCCCCTACATTTAATAAATAATTGTATGCGTCATAGTAGTTACAACTTAACTCAGATTAATTCAATTTAGAATACTGTACTATTTTGTTTGTACTATTTTTCAACAAAGAAGATTGTGTCTTTTTTTTCCTCCCCTTCCCTTTCTTAAGCATTTAATGTGGTTTGAGTTTACTTTTGCTCTCTGAATTTGCATTTCAAACTTAAAAATTCCATCGGTTTAGAATTTGTAGTTGAATAGTTGTGACAAAGTATTTTCTTATCTTTCCTTTATTACTTTCTTTTGAATTATTCTTAACGAAGATGGAAAAACTACTTGTTTTTTTCCCCTTTTACTTCAGAACAGTACTTTTCTTGGCCTAAATATGGTAGTTCTAAGTCGCTTCAAATTGATCATTAAAAGCGGGTTAAGTATGCCAAACAGCCTTACTTTTGAACTTTTGAACATGAAATCAGACTTTTATCTGATTAACTAATAAGCAAATAAAAGTGCCTGGATCAAAAGCAGTATGAAGAAATTACTATTGTTACCAGTCAAAGATTCAAATTTAAGAACACAATTTCAAATTTAAAACTCCTGCAAAGCTATATCAAAGAAGACGTTAATCGATATACAAATATTTCGAATAAGCGATTTACAAGATGAGGGAAGATAATATTCACAATCTTTAACCTTGTGTGTAAGACACAGATTTTGAATTTAGAAAAAAAAAAAAAAAAAAAAAAAATCCCGATATGTACAGATATTAAGTAGGAAAATATTTCATCAAGATTCCTTGACATTTTCTCCTGCATTAGTGTCCTTCTCAGAGCTTACAGAACGACATAACTTTCCAGATGAGTTCACAGTTGGAAAATTTCGCAAGCATTTGTAATTCAAATGGGCATAACCTTCCCAAATTGAATTAAAATGTGGATTTTCCACTAAAAATTCCAATACTTTATAGATCGGCGGGTTTGGTTTAGTTTAGTTATATTAACATCATGTCTTAAAGCAACACTAGGGTTATTTTGGGACGGACCTTGTCATTCTGAACCCGGTCAGAGGACGAGGATTACATCTGAGCTTGCACCAATTCTCCAAACTTCAACACCACACCAGCAGGAGAACGTTTGGCCCAAGAGAGTTAATGTGCACAAGAACAGTTTACACGACGGTTTTGGGGGGAATCGAGTTTCGAACCTGAAACCATCCGATTCTGAAACCGAGACCTTACTACTAAGCCACCGTTGCACCTATAGATTGGCGCAGACAATATGGAAAGTATTTAGTTTCCACTACCCCACTAAATTTCTTAAACAAAGTCACTTTCTTTTTAAGTCTAGAAAAATGTATAAATTGCCAAGGCACGCACGCAGCTGTATGAAAAGATTGTTCCCTTTACACTAAAGAAAAGTATATCCTTGAAGTAAAATGCCACAATCATCGGAGGAGAAAGGCGTATTTTCCAAGAATCGAAAAATATCCCTTTCGCGAATACTGGGGGAAAAAATCTAGTGATCTAGAAGCTACGATTATTTCAAAATTCGATTCAATTATAGAAGATATGTTAAAATGGAACAACACCGAAAAAACGAGACGTATTTATCCGGAACGTTGAGAGGCTATTATTAGTCAAATGAATCAAGGCAGCAAATCCCTTTCAAAGGAGAATAAACGACTCAACATTTTTTGAACCGGATGGAAAGTAATGCATTTCCATATGCAGTAAAATGCTGATGTAGCAATGACTCAGGCATCCCCCCCCCTTCAAGATTTTTGTGTGTCCCGGAATTAGGTTGCACATTCCCTTCCCCTTTTCTTAGTTGCTTTCAATTCTCGTTTCCTCATTTTTTAAATACAAGCATCATTCTTTGTTATTGGGACCCCGTCATGAATTTTGAACAAATAAATTGTGGCGAGATAAAAAAAAAAAAATTTAAAAAAAGTAAATTTGGTTGTCTATTCTCTTTTCTACGGTACTTTTTGGGGTTTTCCACGATACTTTTTTTCCCTTTAAAAATATTTTTTTTCCCTAACTTAAAGACAAAATCATCAGGGAGGTGATATTTAAGTAGCAAAAAATGTCAGGTAAAACCATTCCTACTAACTTGAGTGACATTCTAAAGTTAGAAATTCTGGCAATCGAATTTCATTACGTGGATATCAAATTCATTATCATAAACTTGTATGCACCTCAAGGATTTGATACTGATCAAGCTAAATCTTGTTTGAAATCTGTAGCTAATCCTACATTCATCTTCAGAGATTAAGTTTCACCACCGGTACGGAGAGAGGAATCCATTTCTTAGCATCAAGTAATAATTTTGCGAATTGGCTAAGAAATTCTAATACCCCAACACATAGCTCTACAAGAACACAATTCATTTTGGACCTTACGCTTTATTCTGGCAACCGTTTCAACCAAACATTCCAGCTATGATTACAAATTCAGCTTTGAAAGCGATCGGATATTCCTACCATTATTACCTGGTCTGTAATTAGATAGCCCAAGATGCATTTTAAAAGCAATTAACTGGTAGAGTAAAAAACAGTTAACTCGATGAAATGATTCAATATATCGACCCATTTCCAAAAGGAGAAATCAAAGAAAGCGATTAAAATAATCTTAAAATATATCAATTATATCTCTATCAAAGACAACCTATTCACTTTGGTGGAATAATACATGTCATAATTTTCAAAATTTATTTTCGCAAAAAAGTACTTTGGCTGGGGGGTAAAAAGCACAAAAAAAAATCAGAGTTCACTGTTCCCTATCAAAAAGGCACGTAGAGAATATTGGGATAAAATCAGCCGCATAATCTGAATCCAAAAATATTTTTTAATGCACTGCATAAACCTTCAAATGACACTAATCAAAATTCTAAACTTAACGATATAATTCTTCAAAACTATCATTACTTTTGACTTAAAACATCAAAAATAACCATTTGATTAACCATTGAAATCATTAAAAATTTTTTGAGATACATTAACCTCAACAAAAATATCGAAATTTGGGAAGAACTGGAAAGAAAAAAAAAAGCAATAAGCAGAACTAAGAAATCGGTTTCAGGCATAGACAATATTTCAGCCAATATCTGGTTTAAAAACTGATTATTCAAAAATCAATTTGATCCGCGGCCATCCGGTGGCGTGGCAACCCTGATTAAGAATGCTTACGGTTCAGTCTATAAAAATGAACTTATTTCGAACCCACTAAACCTTAGAACTTTAGATAAAATGACAAGGTGAATTTTAACGCAATTCTATTGTATATACAAACCCATCGAAGAATGTTAAAGAAATTCCATCTCTAAATTTAGAATCTTAACTATTAGTCTACCTCAGGATTCCATTCTCTCTCCAATTTTTCTCCCCATTTTCATGCATTTTTTTTAATTGAAATATTTAATGGTTAGGAGATCTATTTAATTGAGACAATGAAAAAAATTTGATTTTACCTAAAATAAAATATTGTCATTAGTCAATGAATATATTTCGAAATAAAAAAAATATGCATCAAACTTGCTACAGATGAAAAACAACACAAATGACATTCATATAACAACATTCATAAACAGAATACATCCAAAACATTTTGGAAATACGATAAATTAAATTGATATTTTAAGAAGCGAAATGAATAATATACATACTTGCATTCCATGTGTTTAACTATTTTCAAATAATTCTTGTATTTTTTCACACGATGTTTAATTTCATAAAATAGACATCGAAGCTGCATTGCAATAACAAGTGTAGCCATCGATAAGAAAATGTTTGCCCATACCTACAGGAAAAAACGAAAATCACAATCGTAACATTTCATAACATTTTTAAGTATTATAGATGAATTTATGGAAGTGAAAAATAGTAAAAGTAATATTATAAAGTAAAAAAATAACAAACATCACAACAATCCAATTGTTATCAGTGCCAATCTAACTGGTAGCTTTTTTTATGAAAAGAAAGTAAACCAGAAAAATTAATATAAACAACACTATGCTATGAAATAACTTGCGAAGCAAACTAAAATACACAAGAAATTAAATAGGAATGAATGTGGCATCAAAAAATTCTGCTGTTCTAAGTTATTTAAGATAATTTGCAATGTGTCAAATTTTTTTGATATATTTCGAGAAACATTTAGTTTCAGAAGGATGAGGAATCAATAAATTTCAGTAGTTTCAAGCAGAAAAATAATTCAAACAAGCAACATTAAACAAATAGTTTCAGAGAGCTATTTAATTTTCATCTTAAATAATGGATGCATGTCCATTAAAATAATTGGACATTTTCTTGACAACGAAAATAGACAAAATTTGAGTTATAAATAAAACAAACTGGAGATATCTAAAATGAAATACTAAAATTCCAAGCAGTTTGATGTTATCGCAGTTTCTATTATAAAAAATTGTTTCTTAAAGTATTTATTTTGTAATAACACGTCGAATGTGTGCTGTGATGCGATAAACGTCAGTTCTTAATCACAACTTGGTACATTCAGAAAAAAATTCGATTAAATCCCTAAAAAACCAAATAGCTACAGTAAATTTCTTTTTTTAAGATCCTAAAATTTTTTTCAAAAATACTGAATATCAGATACCTTGGAAATCGTAAAAATTATTATTATTCTATCCAATAATATAATTGACCTCTTAAAAATATATCGATGACTGAAAATAAATAGATTTAACAGATGTATAACACTTGATTATAAAATTTTGTACTTCTATAATGAAATTTGAAAAGCAGTTTTGAGAACTAGGCAGAAAATAGCATCTTAAATTACTGGAAATGTTTATTTTAAGCCAGGAAAAAGAAAGTGAAGTCAAAACATCACAAATCAAACTATCAGAACCACATACTCTGTATAAGATATGCTATTGAAATTGAACACAAACAATATTTTGGGCAGGTCAGATTATACTGTTAGTTAAAAGTATTTGATAAGTGAAACCATAAGCAAGAATTAATTCAAATAAGTCTTCGTCTCCATGTGCAAGGTCTCGGAATAATCATATTGAGGAAATCAGAAAAAGTGGGAAAATATTTCATTACTAAATGGATCAAATTATAACGCATTTGCATTAATAAGGATAAGACATTGCTTTTTATACAAACGCTTTTACTCAAAACTCTTGCTGTTGCAATAAAATATCATTAAACAAGAATTTTCAATTATTCAAAAGTTTTAAAAGTAAAGCATTATTTGGATACTTCCTTTTCAGAACCAAGCATTTTTAGTTAACAGAATATATTATTAGTCTTTCATTACTACGTATTTTTAATAGAAAAAATCCCATTTTGTAAAAATGATAATCGTTAAATATATGTAACAAATATAAATGCATAGAAAGTAAACCATCCATAACACATTTATTAATATGGTAAAGTAGAAAGTTATGCAATGGACATAAAAATTACTTTGCTGAATTTTTTTTTTTTTTTTTTTTTTTTTTTGCAAAAACTATTTTAGGAATTTGATAAGAGAAATACAACAAGAAATTTTCAAGTTTTTAAGATAGTGACCCGAAAGCAAAAAACACTTCCCAGTCTATTCTAGCTTATGACAGAGGTGTAATGAAAAGGGGCTTTGATAAATATAGCAAAAAGTATTTCATATAAATAGAATTATCTAGAATAAATTATGAAACGGACTCAGAATCATGATTAAAGGATAAGAAGGACACCTGAAACTGCATCCTACTTCTACAAAATACCAATGCCTAGTTCATAGCCACATGATTAAGTAATACATGTGTAATGCTTCACCCATTTACCTCTTAAAGTGCACAATAAATTAAAATATTAAATTGGCACAGTACATTAGGAAGGCTCCACACGAATATGAAATGACTGTAGCTACAATAGAGGTAAAAGCAAGCACGGGAAGTTCATTTTAGCCTTAATTTCAACCACATCACCTGAAGTATATAACATCTGTAAAATTTATACATAATTTCAAAGTAATTCTTTAAAGTGAATGGAAGGTTTTTTTTTCTTTTGAAAATCATATTTAACCATACACTACTCAAGTCTGAGAAAGTTAATATAATTGTTTATTGAAAATGACAGTTATCAAAATTAAATTTTCCCAGATACGAGAGTAAACACGGCAGTCAAAGGATTGGATGTCAATTGATGATGCACTGCACAAATAGCATACACATATAGTACGATATTAAACAATATTCACAATGTTGTATAATATTGTTAAATATTGAATAATAAAATATTGTAAACATTATACAACAGACTATTTATGTGGGATGAATATGCACAAGAAAATTTTGAAATTTTACATAACCCGGAAATTAATTGCCAGAAACTGAATTTTACAAAATGGATTTTGGCAGAAACTGATTGCATCAACTGACTGACTTGTGTCCAGCAAGCACTCAGTTGCGAGATAATCCGTGCCTGATTTCTAAATATAATGTGGGATATAGAGAACGATCACAAAATCTTTCCTTGGTAACAAAAAATATTCTAAAAAATTTTAATTTGGAACATGGTAGTTTTGATACATTATAACGTCACTTATTAAGTTTTTAATAAAACCATTTACATCAGTAAACTCTTGGTATTCGAAAAATGTTCCAATTCTAGCTAAGTATCGTTCAACATTCCACTAGAAATAGCATCTCTGATCATCTCTGTACAGTATCTGAGTGTATCAATACCTTTAATTGACATTGCAAATACTATTTTGCCCTTTAACTACAATTTAATATTAAATAGTTGTGGTCCATTTGAATTTATGGAACCAAAGAAACATTGTACTTTTCCCTTCACTGACATCATTTTGATCATAATCAAATGTAAAAATCATTATTTATGCAGTAATTGCATTATATGTTGGACTAAAAAAAATTAAGAACAAATACCATAGCAAATATTTCATAGTATATTATATTTAATGGTTCTGTAATTCAGGGAAAGACTTTATGACCGCCTTGTATCAATAACGATGCTCTTCATAGAGTAAACTATTCACTTTAAATTACTGCAGTTGAGCATATTCTATTTTTGTTGTTAAAAGGGGAAGCGATTATGAATTTACGTAATACATTGCTTTGGTTCATGGTAATACAGTATTAAAAATGTATATTTATTAATAGCCCATATAAAACTTAGTTACGTACAAAATAAGGCAAATAGCAAGAAACAAAAACAAAATATCTTACCAACATGTGCAAATGATGAAGAAAATCGATGATTAAAGCTAGGAGCTCAAAGCCCAACTCTGTATAATACACATATGAAGCTCTTTTCTCCCAAGCCCCTTCTTGAGATGCATCTAATAAATATATAACGTACCTGCAAGGAGAAATACCAAGTAAAGTAAGCATATACATGAAAATATTATCCAATATATGCACAAATCGCGCAGGAAGGACCGAAAATATCAGTATATACGCATTTAACATTATAAAAAGAAAATAAAAATCAATGAAACTAACAGGAGAACAAAACCTTCTCATAGAATCACTAATTGAGGCGTTATCCTCCTCCTACAGCATAAATTTGTTGAACTTGAAGAAAGTTGTGAATACCACCAATGCTCCAATTTTTATTTTCATATCATCATTCAAATGAGTGTTTGCTAATCAAAAAAATCACGAGGAAAACCGAATATGCATTTTGAAGGCTTTTTCAGCAGTTGATTTAAACTAAAATTTGACATAGAATTACGATTTCAGCAGCATTTCATTTATCGAAGTCATTATGATTTTGGATTCACGCCAACTGTACGGATCGACAGACGGCCGTTCAGTCGACGAATTGGGTTCAAAATATTTTTTACGGTTCTGCATGCAAGATACTTAAACTGTTTACCAAGTTTTATTAGTATAACTCTCTACGTTTTGTAGTTACGGAGTTCATTTTCATTCGGACAGAGCTACGTCTTGTAAAAGAATTTTAATCAACATTTGATGGAAATTTAGAAATACGACCTCGTACTGATTTTCACAAGTCTAGTTCACAAGGTTTTAAAAATATCACACAAGTGTTACTTTCTATGAACATAGTCCCAAAAATGTATCTTTCGGAGACTCGGAAATTTGAAACATGAAGATTCTAATGAATCTCCAATTCGAATTTTCCGACAATTACAACACTTTTATTTTATTTATGCGAAGTATAAAAAGAAAAGGTCAAATAATTGTTATATTCAGGCAATACTGCTAATTTTTTTTAAAGATAATCATTCGAAATAAAAACAAACAAAAGAAGTTTTTAAAATCATTTGATAAACATGAAAAAATTCATCAACAAGTAGGATTAAAAACACACATCCTACTTGTTGGTTGGTACTACAGTTAAAATAAACCAGTATTTTAAAATCCGAGATGAATGGGGGAGGTATAACAAATAAAGCTACTCATGACAAAAGCAATAATAATAAATTTCGCTTACATTGATTCTGACAAAAAAAGATAAAAAATAAAATAAAATTTCCCTTGCATTGAATTCGACAAAATGATTTCACGTAGAAAGTTACATTAAGATAGAAATGATGAAAATGGGAGAGAAAAAACACGGAAGGCAATAAAAATTGCTGCATAATTTAATATTTGTAACTCAAATCTAAAAAAATAGCGCATAAGAAATGCATGAATACTTACAGAATGGTAGAAAAAAGCACCAGATTCAAAAAAGCGTAGCTTATTAGCGTTTTCATTGAGTCGATTGGCTTGTAATGTTAGTTGACTACCTTGTTCTGCGGCATTATGCCTTAAAATTACCTTCAAATGCTTTTAGAAATCACTTAGAAATTAATACTTAATATGAACATTCCTTTTGGTATTTCCTCAATTAGTTTCCCAATCAAGGCAGATTACGCAGGCTTCAAGGTCTAACATTAGCAACTGAATTATGCATGTTAATTAGAAAAAGCATTTCCTTATATTAAAAAAATATACATAGATATAAAGTTGATGCTATACCAACAAAATACAGATTCCAATAAAAATGTTTTAAAATTAGCAATATGTAATGGCATAAAATAAATCTTAAATGCCAAAATTATAATAGTAATTACTTTCGGATTTGTTTCTTCTGCTAAACAAGCAAACTGTACGAATATATTGTACTCATTATTAAGCGTCAAATTTTAGAATACATAGTAAAACTTCCAAAAAATTATGAAATTTGCAATTGAAATATAGAATAGAACTACCAAGTTTTTAGAAAGACAAAATTTACAATGCTTAATATTAGACTTATGAGATTTTATACAAGCTATGGCAAGAGAATTTTTAATTTTCGCCTGAGGTGAGTGATTAAGTATTTAATATGAAAAACGGCCAATGCATTATCACCATGGGGATGCTATAATACAATCTTTTACTGAATAGCATTAGTTTCTGCAAAAATTACACCCTTTTAAGAAATTATATTTAAAATAAATTCTTCATTAATTTTGCTATTTATTTCTTCTTCAAAAAGACTTATGAACTGTGGTTGAACATTAAAAAAAAATGAAGATAAATACATAAACAAGGATAAAAATATTATTAGCAATAAAAAAAAATCACTTAGAAATGAAATTATTCTTCTGATCATATTTCGAGAGAAACGATCAAGTTTTTTCCTTTGAAATTTGCATGATTTTCAAGATGTTGACGGACAGAATTCTTTTGATGATTGTCGACCAAAATTTGACAGATTTTATAAGTTCGGTGCAAAGACCTAATATTGAATTAGATTCTTCTGGTTCGTTTTTTTAAATTAAATTTAAATATACAAGGAAAGATAGACAATTCCACCCCCACCCCCCATTTTAAGGGGAAGGGACAGAGGAGGAAATTACTGGGGTTCTAACATACTTTAAAAAATTTTATATCGAATATTTAGGCAATTGCTTTTTGCTATTTTGACAACTTTTCCTTTGCACACTTCAAATTCAAGGGGAAGTGGGGGCTTAATTCATCATCATCAGCATTATTCATAATTCAGCATCAATCTATAAATGTGCTATTGCGCTTTTCAATAAAGAAAATGCATTTACTAAAGCTCAAGATTTTGCGCACATTTCCGAAATTTTGTTCTGAACGAATAGTGCAATATGTAACCTAGACACATTTTAGACATTATTAAGAAACTATGTTCCTTGAACTGCCTGCGTTGTATTCTTTTTCCTTCGCGATTTTAATTATGATCACGTAGAATAATGGGTTGTAGACATTTTGAATGCACTCTTTTCCAGATTCTTAGTATTTGAAAAAAAGATGGCTAGTAAAAATCTTGAATAAAAGTTTTCACATTTATCTCTATATAGATTTTTTTAAATTTCCCTATTCCCTCACTTTTTCGATATTTTCAAAATTCATCTCTCAATTTCATCTCACGAAAAAAAATGTACTGACAATACTACCCACAACCGCAGTATTTTTCTTAATTAAAAGCTAAACTTAAACCAACGGGAATAACATTCCTACATTTTCAATATTCCCTCATTAAGACGTTTACTTGAGCAAAGCCGTGACTGCCACGAATACTAAAGATTTTAATTTTAGTCTAAAACATGAGTTCGGTGATTTGCAGCATAGAGAAGAAAATTAAGTATGCATTTTGAAAACCATTTTTTTTTTTTCGACCGATTGAAAGAAAAATTTGACAAAAGATAATTTATAATTTTTATAGCCTCAAGTTTCTTTTATCTAAGTGATTGGCGTTTTTGAGTTATTGCGCATCCGGATGAACAGTCCTACAGACGGTCAAATCCTAGAACGGAGATTAAAATCAAAACTTGTTAAGGATTTACACTTCAGATGGTAAGTTTGTGTACCAAATTTTATGTATCTAGCTCTTTGAATACACAACAACAAAATGTAAACACTTATTTCCTATGATTCGATTTTGTAACGAAATTCAACAGAAACCTGCAAATTTAATGCCAAGATCATTTGGCCAAAATACATCCCTCTAGCTCCAAGCAAACCCAATTCTTTTTTTCTACCCCTTGAGTGATCTAAAAGGCTTAGGTACATCAAAATTTTGAATTCGATTTTTTTTTTTGACAATTATAATATTTTCTTTGTGTATATACCTCGAATACGGAAAACTAAAAAGATAGTCTAAATGCGCGTGTATCAACAAAAACCAGACAACGGAAGTTTTCGGATTAGAAAAGGAAGCTTAGAGAAAATTTCGAAACAATACAGTTTTTTTCTTCTCCCTTTGCATTTTAAATCAGCAAAAGCAAAATGGGTTAAATTGTTAGTGGATTTGGATATCATTTAAAAAACAAAACAAATGAACGACCCAATTTATACACTGAAAAAAAAAAACTTCTAAATCTCAATTCCTACACACGAGCAACCCTCACTCAGTGTATTAAAAACGTATACGATTGCGTCAGTTCACTCGTAAATATATTAGCATAAATCTAAATGTTTATCATGATGGTAAAATGGTTAAAAATTTTACGAGCAACTTAAAGTTATGATCGTCAAATATTCACACGTTCAATGATATGGGGAGGGGGAAACCACCGGTGACCAGGGAGGTCAAGATTGCTAAAAACACACATTTCAAAAAAAAAAAAAAATACAGTGTTCTTAAATTTTTCAATATTATCATCGTTACTAAAATGGCATGAAAAAGAATTAATACAACATACAAAATTATTGTATAACATGGTATACCAGTGACCTCAGTGAAATAGATGCATTAAGAATGATTATACGAATTAACTTTGCCGTTGTAATTAATATTTTCAACGCATAATGGGAAATTCATGTTGGCCAGACGGGCAAGCCATATGAAATTAACATGGCATTCAACGGGTTAAAGTACTTTTATTAGAAGAACCACAGAAAAAAAACTAGAAAGAGAAGTTTTACGTACCTGGTAATTACATACAGAGTTCTTACAAACACAAGCAGACACTGAAAGAGAAAAATATAGACATAAGGCAGAGCAGCGAACGACTTCCAAATCGTTTAAAATTTGATATTAGTTTTATGGTGCAAGTTTCATACTCTATATCTAACATCAATAACCATTCTTAATTTTCATACAACTTTTGATTAATCATTAAAATCATTTCTCATTCTTTTAATCTAGTAAATATCATAATTGCATCAAAGATGATAAAATATTTATAAATGGATTTCCATTCTCAGGTTTTTTTAATTTCAAGTATAATCAATTTTAAATACAAATACTGATATTTCCATGACATTAATTTTTTTATTTGTTTTATATGTTTAAAAACGGCTAGTTTCTGCCCACAATGGTTTGGAACACAACTGTTCAAGATCCAACGCTAATAAATTTCCCCAGGATTAATTCACAAAATTTAATTTATTTTACAAAATTAATAACTTAATAGCGATGGAGGAACACATTCAGAAAACAGAAACTAATATTATTACTAACATCCACTTTCCATTCTATTTCAGGCATGCCCATTTTACTTTATCATCTCACGCTATTCAATCTCGGATTCTGAAACTCTCCTAGCCTTTCTGCATGCGTTAGAAGGCATTTATTTCGTTAAAACGTGAGATTAAAGATGTTTACATTTATCAATAGAGTGAATTCAGATTAATTGCGGAATTAGAAGCCGCAATAATTCCTCATCTCTTTGCGTATCACCCCTTAGAGAATAAAAGCGTATAAAGTGCGTCATGGGATCCAGAAATGAACAGCATCTTTCCCTTTTTTGCGGTAATTGTCGTGATCTTTTACCTCATTTTGTTTAATTTCTTCTTAATTATTAAACAGACAGTGTCCCGTAAGTTATTGGGCCTGTGCATTATTAACTTATACAATTTGAATATTCTAAACGTGATAAATATTTTTATGCGTGATAATTAAGCTAATTCCAACACCATCCTTCTTTAACTATATTAAATGAGAATGCATGCTTACTGGAGCTCTACAAATCGAAATATTTTATTAGACTTTCAAATTTAGAAAGAATTATATTAGACAAGAAAAGATTAAAAACTGGGAAGTATACTTTGAATATATTACCTCAGAAAATCTTAATGTTGAAAATATAATTTTTTATACCGTTTTGAAATCTGAAAAATTGTTCCTCTCATTACATCAATTTAATTATCGAACAATTATTTCCTCAATTTCAACAATTTCTAATTTTTTGCATAGTTTTTAATAACATTTCATTACTGTAATGAAATTCAAACCGCTTTCATTGTTTTAAATATTTAATCGCGTGATTTTAATTCCGGTGTTGAAAAAATACGGGAGAGATTAGAATAAGTGCAGTTTATACGAGGAATAAAACTAAAACAGAATGGAATTAGAATGAAGTACACAGTTACGCTGTTAATGACACTCTTATTGTGGTAATCAACTTCAATTCGGAATATTCATAAAAAGGAATAAAACTAATGTAAAATATTAATAGAACATCGCTTTAATTCCAATCATAATTTGGTGCTTACAATTTTTTTGATGAGGTTATGCATAAAATTTACAGTGAAACCGAAACAACCAGTATTTCCGGTGAAACAGATGGTCATCCGAGGGGCTAGTAATAAATATAGAAGAAACAGAATTTGTTATGTACTAATTGGTTTGTCAGTTTTAAATTGTTTTTAAATTTTCATTTAAACATTTACGTTGTTTTTGCTTTTAACGGTTTCCTCAGTTAGATGATGAGAGGCAAAGATGGCAATGTCACAATCTGAATGAAATGACTTCCGAAACAAGGTTCACTTAAATTTTAATTGTGTTTTAGACGATCTTTCATTTTTCTGCGTCCGCATTTTCGTAAATCATTTCTACTTTTGGAGTTGGTTTGTATTTTTTGTCACTACATTTGAAATTAAGTCATTTAATCCATCAGTAACTTTTAAAGCATTTAAGTATTTGTACAATATTTAAGTTTTGAATCAAAACAATTTCTATTCTGTACAAAATACGGGGGAATGAGATCAACAATGAAATTTTCATGCTCACGTGAAAATTGTAATATAATCATGAAGACTTGATTATTATTGTTGCCATCTGTAAACCGATTATTAAATACAAACCAAAATTCTAAAGTTTAATTGAAACGCAGATCAAGAAATGCTTTTTTAATTTCATAAAGATAAATGATTAAAAAGAATTTAATAAAAATGTTTTTACTAGAAAAAATACTTTTCTTGCAATTAATGATTGGTTTAAAAAACCTCCCCCCCCCCAGAGCAAGAGTGGCCTCCTCAAAACTTTTTCGCATATTCTCTAATAAAAGTGTTATCCTAGAGAACGCCTTGCATGGCATTGCCGTACCAAAGTTACGAAATGTTGACCTCTGGTGTGAATTTTACAAATCTGTCGTGTGATCTTGGCGAGGTTTTTGGCGATTAATCCTTGGCATGCGGTTAATAGAACCCGCACATCGAATTTGCGTTTTAGTCACATTTTTTTCTAATCTATTGGAATTAAAATTTGGCATAAAATTACAATTTTAGTTTAAAAAAATATACAGGGTGTCTCAAAAACTTTGACCGCGGCTTTTATTCCTTAAATATTGATCGTAGACATATACTGTAACTTACAAAGTTGCGTAAAAGAAGGTGCAAAATGTTATGAAATCAATTCAGATTTTCAGGGGATTAAACTTTAAAAAATACAAAATTTAAATTTTTATACTTACCCCGTACAAAAAAATAAATTCCCAGAGAGTAAAATGTGCCCCCATCCTCTAATAAGGTCATGTACAAAATTTCAGAATTTTATCATGAAAATTCTCAAAGATATGTTAAAACAAAGTTGGAGAAGGATCAATCACAAATTAAAATGTAAATGTTTACAGCTTCAGTGCAGATGACGCGACACAGGAATGCATCATAAGAAAATTAAATATGCTTCATATCTTTAGTTTTAAATACAAATTTTAAAATCCATGCTTCCTAAAAAAATACTTTAAAATTTTATATCATGAATTACATTTATATCATGAATGTAACTTAAAAATAGCACAGTCAGTGAACTTGTAAAAAATCTTATGTAATCTTTCCTTTAAGTTATTTTTTCTACACATTTTTAATACTTTTGAACCAATAAATAGTAAAATTATTATTTATTCAATCATTACTTTCTTTGTTTATTTGTGTACGACGTCTAAAACACGAACCTCCGTCATGATATTTTCTCTTTGCGAACTCATATCTAGGCATCGAAAAGTGGTTTAAGTCAATATTTACGTAGTTTCATATCTTTGCGACTTTTTGCGATAAAATGCTGAAATTTCGTACATGACCTTATTAAAGGATGCGGCACATTTTACTCACTAGGAATTTTTTTGTACGGTGTTCGTATAAAAATTTAAATTTTGTATTTTTTTAAGTTTAATCCCCTGAAAATTTTAATCGATTTCATAGCAATTTGCATCTTTTTTTTTTACGCAACTTTGTAATTTACAGTATGTGTCTACGATCAGTATTTCAGGAATAAAAGCCGCGGTCAAGATTTTTGAGACACCCTGTATATATCGATCAAATGATACATTTAAGTCTCATAGCAGGTTCATAAGTTGATACGTTTCATAGCAAATTTGATAAATTATCGCGTTTGCGTACAACAGAAAGTAAACCCTTTGACGAATTTTGTTCGAAACATTTGACAGAATCTGCATTTTAGATGTTAAATCTGTGCAATGAATTTCATCCAAGCTCTCACCGGTTTATAGATACTGTGTTAACTTATATTCATATATCCGAACAGGCTTTCTCTAAACGGGTTTTGTTCAAATTTTAATAAATATCTACACATTAAGTGTAAAGATCGTATACCAAATTAAATTTCATTCGTCTAGTTCAAAGCGTTTTTGGTCACAGACATTTTCCAAAGATGTGATTTTCGAGCACTAGGAGGTCTAAAACATGGAGATTCGTCACAATCTCGAGTTCAAATTTGTTGACGATTAGAATTTTTTTCTCCCTATACTACGCACCGCTAAAGTAAAAAGCGGTATGATAAAGTATCTGCCTTTCCTCGCCAATGATACCGTCACCCAGCTAGAAAATGACTGGTTCCGTTCTTGAATAAAAATTTCGTCGAGCACTTTCTGATTGGCGTGGAAATTCCCGTCATTCATCTGGCAATCAAAAATCGATTTTGAAAAAGAAAATGCTTGTACTCTCTCCTGATATCTCAAGGAAATCAATCCCTTAGATATTAAATTGTTTAGAAATTTATTTGGATAATCTATTCAATAATTACCAACCTAACATTCTAAGATGGGTTAATGTTTAACACTCTCGCTATCTCTTAGATGCCGCGATCCGTACTTGGAGATTTTAGATTTTTACTCACACCACTTGGCGCCAAGAATACAGTAGGTCTCAAAATTGAGCCAACATTACGCTCTTTTTTTACAAGTATAAAAATCTAATACAAATTTGCCATTTAAACTTAATATTTACAGAAACGTTAAAAGTATACATTTAGAAGTATATTGTGCTAAAAAACAAATATGAAGTCTTCAAGATAATTTTATTATTTTCTTGTGATAAACACAAAATTTGAAGTCACAAAATTGAGTTTACATTTAAAGAATCAGTCAGTTAATCACTTTTTTTTTTATAAAAATTTTCTTTAAGTCATTCTACAGTTGCAACCTAAGCATATAAACGTAGTAATTATTTTATGTATTTTTTTTCACCATTGAAATAAGTTCTAGGGGTGAAACTTCTAAAAATGTACGTCTTTAAGTCATCAATTGGTCGAAAGATGACAAATCTCTTCAAGAAATAGCTTCACTGTTTTGGGAAAGTCATCGTTGTGTCGAAAATATACTACAGAAGTATCTTAAAACCTGGTTGTGTGGCCAGCATTCCAGGAAGAGGACGAAATGAAATTTTAAGCACTACTGCAAAGAGGAAAATTATACGTTTAGTTAAGGAAAAAAAAAAACACTTAAGAGCCCCAAAATTTGCATCGTCGATATCATCAGCAAATGGAAAAAGGAAAAAAAAAAAAAAAAAAAACTTTCAGCTGAAACTGTTTGACGTGGTGTTTTTCATAATGCAGGATTTCATGGCCGTAATAAATATGAAGAGTTACTCATCAGTTGCGTCAACATAAAAAAGAGGCTTTTGTAAAAAGAACATATTTCAAAGCCAGAATCCTTCTGAATCCGTTATTTTCTCTGTTGAAAGCAAATTCAGTCTACATGGTAGTAATAAACGATATATAGTGTGGAAAAAAGTTGAAAAACAACTGGATCCTAAGAACACAATCAAGGCGATTAAGCATGACGGAATAATTGTTTGAATATATAATATTTACTTATATTGTTTTGAGGGAAAAGAAGAGAGGATCTAAAAAGCATTTTTGTTACATACGAAACAGTTAAGTTACGCCCCAGAAACCTTAATGAGAAAACGATGCCTTTCAATTCGAAACTTATTTAACGAAAAAGTTCACGAACCTTTTAAATCTAACTATTTCATTCGGTGACACATCCATTTTCAACACATAATTATGGGTAATAATCAAATACTTTTCAACATAGGGTTTATTTTCCACCTGTCTAATTCAATCCAACTCTGCGTTTGTTTTGAAAACAGTAAGTTTGAAAAGTTGCTGCCTCCATTTTACAATTGCTTACTCACTACAAATGGAACTCAAATTCAAGAGATCTTCATATTTGGATGCTAACAGAGAATGAAATAATTTCAATACCATTAAGTTCCTTTAAAATGCAGGATTACTGACATTTACATGGGCTCAGTTTTGAATGTGCAGTCACTTTAGAAAGTGATAGTAGCGGGGCAGAAATACCAAAGACCACTCACCTCTGCCGCCATAAAGGCAAATGTGTTAATTCCAACGTGGTACCCGACAACAGCACAGATTCCGAACAAGCTGAATGAAATGACCAGGATGCCGATTAACAGTGTGAAGACTCTACAGTGGGTCCACTTTGGAGTGGCGGGGGAGAAAGACAACTAAAAAAAAGAAACAATTATGAGAATATAATTTAACATGTTTAAAAAATAACTTTATATATCAAACAGAAATAGTTATTAAAAGAAATACTATATTCGGCACACACATAAATCCGAACATAATAGGAGAATAAAAGATATATGCTTTATATTTGTTCACATAGTTTTACCATTAGGATGTATTTTCAATAATAAACAGATTTCCAACATTGTGACCTCTTGAGTACTTGGAATTTTAAACTTCATCGCATACTCTCTAATAAAGGTGCCATCTCAGAAAACGCCCTGCTTGGCACTGACGTAGAGCATCACGAAATATTGACCTTTGGCCTGAGTTTAGCATGTTTTGTGACGTTTGATGAGTTTTTCGGCGATTGATCCCAGGCAGGTGCTTTATAATATCCGGAAGTCTAATTTCTTTTTGAGTTACCACGTTTGCATGTTTCTGAAAGTAGGACCGACAGACGAATAACCCCTTGTTAGATTTGACTCAATATTTGACGGGTGTCTACACTAAATCTGTGGTACCGAATTTTATCCATCTAGTTATCTCCGTTTTGTAGTTATCGTGTTGACTTATATTCGAACAGCCAGACAGACTTCTTGTGAATTGATCTTGTTCAAAATTTGATAGAAATCTACAAATTTGGTGTAAAGGCCATATGCCAAATTTCTTCTGTTTACCTCAAAGTGTTTTTGAGTTCTTTGCCATAAACAGAAAGACGGACGGACAGAGACATAATGCCAAAAATGCCTATCCGCGACAAAGTAAAAATGGTATTTTAAAACGCTGAAGTAATTCATGATATCGAGGGACAAATTAAATTTGCACACTCTTAAAGTAAACAGTTAAGATTTTGCAGAGAACCTGCTGATCATTTGCTCTTTTGATCAATCGTTATTATCTGATCACTTTTATATTGCTCTTCGTTAAGCGGAAATTCACAGCAGGTGCTATTACACATATCGAGCACAGCATATAGATTTTGGCACATCGTAAAACAATTTGAAAATAAATTAGCTTGTGTCGTGACGTTGTTATGGGATTCGACTCTATGCTCAAGTGACTTTCAAAAATGCTCGTAAGAATATGCTGGATGTAACATGTCAAAATACTGATGGCCTCTAATGTCATTCAAACATATTAAAATTTTAAAACCAAATTTGGGGGGAGGAATTCATGAATATTATGAATGTGATGATTAAATCATACTTGGTTCAACATATCCTGCGAAGTTTAAGAGTTAAAATCTCATAATAACGGAAAAGTACAGCAAATTTTTTAAACAAAAGTTATCATGAAGCATCAGATACTCTGGATTAGCTTTAATATATAGGAAAAATTTGCCCTCCTAGAGGAATTTTTTTTCAGGTAGTTAGTCCATATTCGAGTTTCACTAGGGAAGAAATTTTCAGAAGCCAGTCCGACGTCAGAAAAAAATTCGCTGCATTTAGCATCAGTTTTCGAACAATTGTATTTAAGAGCCCAGCCAGAAAACAGAACTCGTAACCTCGTCCAACAATTAAGGTATAGCTTAATCTACAAAGATAATATTGGGGGCGAACATCACATCTTAACTGTTTCTTATTTGGATTGTTTACACGATTCAATCGGCATTTTACAGTATTAAAAAAAAGCAATAAAAGGCATTAAAAAATTCCTAAGGGCATCATAAAAACAAGCAAAATGTTACGCTCACATAAAAAAATATTCTTCCAAACAGAAATGAGGTCGGAAATATTTCAGCAATTCTACAAACAATTATTGCAGGGTGTATAATCCTGTTAAGCATTTAGCTGTCACATTTCGGAAACGTTTTCAGTTGTCACCTTTTAACTACTTCCTTAACCCTTTCTTTGCGGAGCCCTCAGAAATGAATTGCGCTCTAGGCAGCAGGTGTGATGGTGTAAGATCTACGCGGACAACACGATACTCGAATCGTTCTGAATGCGGCGTGCGAAGTTGATTTTGCTGGTCATTTCCCTGAAGCGGCCGACCGGCACGCCGATGAAACAATAATAACAATTTTAAGTCAAAACAATATCTATAAAAATATTTTAAAAACCTGTTCTTGGGTAGGATATGTCAGAAATGAACGGCGCGAAAAGGCGCTGTTCGTTCGGAGAGAGAAACTCTGCTTGAGCGCCCATAGGTCATGTTAACTCAGAATGAGCTTCTAAAGGCACTGTTCGCCGCGAAAGGGTTAACCTACTCATTAAGCTATAATCATGCATACATTTTTTAAACTATTGGTGCTACAGCTGATTTTCTACATATTACATATTAACTCCTATTCATAGCCAAAAGGCGGAAGTTGCTTCCCTTCATCCAGGGAAAAAGAAAACAATTCCTTTCCTACATCATTTTCACCACTAATTTTCATTCATGTCGGAGCTATGAGGATGGAAAAGAATGAGACAGATACGACGCGAATGAAGCGTTAAAAAAATGAATTAAGGGTCTTAATTTCTAAGAGATCGCAATTATCGACAAAATGTCGGTACAAAAGTTGTTCAACATGAGGAGAAAATAATTCGTCTAATCTGAATCAACTTTTTCTTCAATAATAAGTGAACTGAGAGAGGATAAAAATTTCAAACCCCACGATTATCATTGCTTTTTAAGAAGTGGATAGACCACCTACAGCTTAACTAGTCTTGGGCCGCCATTCATGATTACTGCACATCAAGTTAATGGAGTGTTGATAGTGACACACCATTTTCTCGCTTATCCTTTTAGGCTAGACATCTACAACATTATTCTCGCCCTTCTCCATGAATGCCTTATCAAAATATACGGCATAGCATACTGGCATCCTACATGGATGCCAGTATGTATGCTTCAACTTCCCCTTGCATATCCGCACAGTGATCGCCCAATTTAAATCAGCGAAATTCATCTCCACAAAACTTTCTCGCATAATCTCTTCCCCGCATAAAATTAAGGATCTTGGTTAAGACAGAGAGAGCCTTCCATGGCAATGGTGTACAATAGTTACGACATATCTTTGGAATCAATTTAGAATTTTTACTGAATTTGTCATATTACATAGGTGAGTAGTTTTAGCTATTAATCCCTATCATGAGGTTAATAGTATCAGTAAATCGAATTTGTGTTTTATACGTATTTTTCTCAACCTATTGAAACAAAAATTTGACGCAGAACTACATTTGCAGTCACAAAAATCACAATCTAAATTTCGTATATATAAAGTCATTGCATTTTTGAGTTATCGCATTTACGTGCCTGTGACGCCACAGACTGACAGAAGGTTGGATTTGGCTCAAAATTTGACAGGTATCTACACTATGTTAAATATATGTGCTAGCTTTCTTCAGTTCGTAATTATCGTTTTTATGTTTAAAAAAATTCTTTGAATAAATTTAGCTAAAAATTTGATAGAAATCTATAAATTTGATGTACGGATCACACCAAATTTAATCCGTCTAGCTCAAACTGTTTGGGAACTCTTTGTCACAGACAGATATAAATCCAAATATAAACTTTTCGAACTCAGTGAGATCTAAAACGAGAAAATTTGTCGAATTTGAGGATAACAGTACTTTCTGAGTACTTCGTATACGAAAACGTAATGATGCAACAGACTTTCACTACACTCATTTGTTTATCAATCTATTTAGAAAGAGACAAGAGGAAATCAGTAAAGGTTGAATATTCAATCCACCAGTCCATGCAATGTGAATTCTGATTAGTTCTTCGTACTGATGATAGCTTTTGGAGTGCTACCTCTTCATTGGCATGATGCGGAGTGATTGTAAATGACCGGCTCCTTTTGGTTCAAAGACAAACAGAATGGCTCTTTTTATCTAGTCCACACCGAAACATATCTGTGTTAATATTAGAGTACCTTCCACTTGAAATAATCACATCAAGACTTAAGAATTTAACGTTTATCATCTGATAACATTAACCGAATTGAATAAAATTCAACTATATTTATCATATCAAGGGGAAAAAATTATAGATAGACATGAAGTGTTTTATTTTTATACCAAAGAAAATTATTGATTGTTGCTTATCGACAACTACACCTTAACGGATTCACTTTGTGTACTGTTCGTACATTAATTACTGCTATCACTTAAATAGTGCTCGTATTATTGTTTTGCACACTAACGTAGCTTCAGAGAAATTATTTCATATGTTCATCAAAGCATAATTTTGATTCTAAAAACAACTATAGGTAATTATGATTACTGATTCAGATAAGTTGATGGACAATTTGGACTTGGGGTAGAGGGAACATATTAAATTTTCCTAGACATGCATATTTCGAGCAACTAACATTCAATTTCCAATCCAGTTAGTGAGACAATTGTTAACATGTTAAGCTAATATCAATGTACAGTTGCCGAAAATGGCAAGTTTATTATAATACCGAGCCTTAAAAGGATGGCTTAAGAGCATGTACCGAAATGGAAAAAGCGTTTCCTTAAATATTTCAACAAACATTTCCAATTAAAGTTTCATTAAATAATATGAGAAATTATATGGAAACATCGACTTCTATAGAATTTAATAAAAAAGGAACAGAAATTTATTTTATACGGTCTTCAAAGTGAAAATTGTCAATTAGTAAAATGTTTTCGCATTCTCATTTATAAGCATACAAATTCCACGCTTCTATCTGCAAAGTTTGCTGAGATATTAAAAGATATTTAAGGGCTTAGGCCACTTTTTAATTCCTCAAACTGGTAATTGAAATGTACAACGAATGACTCGCTCCGAGATAATATAATATCAAAATCGGTTATGAAGAGAATAATTATGCATTTATTTGTTTACAAAATTTAATCAAAATGGCATCTTCAACATCAATTTAAAGTTGCATTCTTCTTTTATTTTTAATACTTGCGAATTCATGATTGAGTCAACCACTTGCGATAAGAAAAAACGCTTCTTGAATTCGTCGACAAAGATCTGATACATCTATAAAAAGGTATGTTTATACACATAAGAATGTTAGCGCTCTGTAAATAAAAATCAAGAGATAAAATCGGGTAATCAACAGGTTCTTGTCAGTCTAATCACGTGTCACGTCATTGCGCCTTCAACCAACTTCTTAAAGCTAAGATCTGGTGAGGAAAAGACGAATTGCAACCACCGATATGGAAGCACTGCCAAAGGCATCTCATCCATTCGTTGAAATATAAAGCCATTCACATTGATTTAATACATATAAGCCATCATTCAACACACTGCTGTGCAAGTGAGTTTTTGAAAATGCCACACTAAACATAATAAATAACGTTAACGTACGTGGCACAGAAATCGTCCTTATTATTTATTGCAGAATGGCAATGGTCAAATGTAAACAAATTTCTATACGAACTTGTCGGAGTACTTCAGTGAACGTTTTTACAGCTGCGCTTAGTTCAAAACTTCGCTAATTTATCGAGCTGCAAAATATTATTAGACACGTTCTGACTTAAACTCACTAAAAACTATTCACTCGGAGGAAAAAAGTTGTAAAAGTCAAGAAATAGGCATTAAACAGAGAATTTAATGAAGAGCGAAAATAGACTTGATCATCGCCAAATGCGTTGTACTACTTATGGAAATGGATGACTATATTTTCTAAAACTACTCTCACAAAAATAATTTTTGTATTATCTTAAAATTTATAGAAGATAATTTTTAATTATCAAAATTTCCTTTCCATTGAATTTTTTATAATTTAACTTTATTAATACCTAAATATAAAAAATATTTTTACTGTTAAGATGAACTTCTAAATTCATCCTCTCAAAAAATTCTATCGCGCGCTTTTGCCAATGTTTAAATTAAAATATAAAAGTCGCATCCTTTCAGCAATAATTCCGAAATAATAATCTTTCACTTACGTTTTTATTTCGCAAAATGTACTACTTTTAAGTTGTACCCACAATAATTTGTGGCAGATTGATTCAGTTAAATTCATACTTCACAGCTGTTTCAAATAACAAGTTGCAGTGATAAAAAATTTGTACCATATAAATCGTTTTCAGCCTAAAATGTCAATAATCTGGCGAACATCTGCTCGCCAAAAGCGGCTAATATATAGAAAATTGTCACAGATCATGACTCACTTTTACGAAGAACAAATATTTATTCAAAAAATTATCATTGATAACTGACGTTTCCAATTCGGTCAACAAACACGCCTGTACAAATTACACTTCTGTGTAACCACAAAGTGACCACTCCGACCGGCCGGAAGGCACGCGGAAGCACTTGAATGACCGGACCGCCTAGACGGCAGTACTGGTGGAAACTGTGGTTGAGTCCTAAGGGCCATCACCGGCTACGACACAACTCTTCCCTAAGGAAATACGTCCCATCGTCAATGGGATGTAGCTAACCCCGACCTTTTCGTATACCTACAAAGATGGCGAGAACCAACCACCATGCCCGAAGCTTCTCATCCTCAATTACGAGGTGCCCTACCGTAAATACACTTCTATGTAAAGAAAACTTGATTCTACATGAAACAGAACTGAATTGCAAAACTCTAAACATCGGTCATCATCTATTTCTAGCCGTCTTGAAGTTTACAAATAATTATGGATGTTAATTATTGAGTTGAAGTATTTTCTGCACTAGCATTTATAGAATGCTAAGTTCTCGACAGACATGCATGAATAAATTCAAAAATAAGTCAAACTGTCAGTTTTCGTGTCGGCCCATCCTCCTCAGGGAAGTAGGGATCCCGCACTTTCAAATCGCAGAGCCATTTTATAAATGCACTTTCTAGAAAAATACTTGGAATTGCCAAAATGACTTGTATTCTTATACAGCTACATCAGCCTTACGATTGTATGCAACATAAATTATCAGCCATTCAAGACGTTCCTTGCTATTGAAATGCATCATATCACTCTTATAGGAAAGCCCCACCTCATGCACCCGATTACAGGCAAAGAATTTTGTTTAATATATTTTTCTTCGATATCGCACTATTTCTCAGAGATATCTCAAATGTTCAATTTTTTAAATTTCCCCTTCCTTCTTAAATTGTAACTGTTGAACAATCAAACTGAATTATAGCTTGTTTAGTTATAGCTTGTTATAGTCTTGTTTATTGGATGACATTAGTAGACCAATGTTTGCATGTGATAGTTAATCTGCATCGAATAAATTTTTAATGCGCCGGTTATTCTGAATTTTGCTTGTTCGCTTCTCTTTTCCGGTCCAAATGTATGATAAACTGCTCCACATTTAGAAATAAGCATATTGCAGCAAATTATGTAGACGGATGTGCATAGATGCAAGCAAACAGAAACATTGCATTATTTAAGTTTATATTATGGAAGAGGTATGAAAACTTAATTTTATTATTATTATTATTATCAGCCGCCACAGAATGAAAGTTCTCATATGACTGTCTACCTACATTTTTAGTTGAAATTATTATTATTATTATTATTTTTGGTGCAAATTTAGGAAAAGAAATGCTTGTTTCACCGGTTTGAAACACAATGTGTATTGAACATATATTACAATGAAGAAAGAATCCATTGAGCTCAGAATTGGTCCCGAGTAAGAATTATTATTATTATTATTATTTTACTTGCACCTGAAAATAATATGAAGTTAAGAACAAGCGCATAACGTTGATGAATTAAACTAAATGTTGAGCGGCAAATAGAGTTTATCTTACGTATTTAGAAACGGTGCATTTGTGGCTTCTGACTTCACAAAGCCATCAGCTAAAGTCACATGAAGAAGCTGGTGATTTGTGTAAATTCATTCTGTTAAATCCGAATTATTAGGAGATAATACTATTTTGATTAAAGTACCGATTCAAGAATTTAAAAAGTAAGAATTCGCACACTTAAGCTGCTGCGATTAAACAATAATGTTGAAGTTCATTCCAATTATAGTTGGGTTTTGGAATAATAACAGCCATTCCCCAATATTTTAAGAAATTTTTCACCGTAACCGTAAGCACGAAAATTATATGAGAACTAAGTTAAGAGGGAGATTAACATTCCCTCCCCCCCCCCTTCTCTTACAACCAGATATTCGATTGTTCCTATAGCCGAATGGACTCAAAGGGCTTAGTTTGGCGATTCTTACAAAAGATTATTCATGGTTGTAAAAGAACTATAAAGTTCAAAAATTTAATATTTCTAGACTTCGAAAGTAAAGCCAAGTTTCGGATTATTGACAAGCAGGCACAATAAATGATAAAATGATTGAAACCGACTATAAGAGATAACAGACTATAATAAGATACTAACAAAACGCTTTTTTAAAACTGCTGCAGGTAAGTTTCAGTTAGTGAATAATATAGAGCAGAATAATTTTTGTATTTATCTGTCCTTTAAATTTTACTTTGGAAGGTTTACCAAACATTTTGTGTTCCTTTCCCTACGGTGATTTTCAGAAGAAAAAATATTAAAGCAACAGCAGTAATAATACAACTTATTAAGCACAACTCATTTCTTTTTAGAAATTCGTGCGAAACAAACTAAAATCTAATACATCCCAAGAAAACAATTCTATTAAAGATCTTCAGGAAAGTTTCAAGAGCCGATCTGCAATCGATTTCCTGTTCATTTCATTTTCGGATTCGGAAGCCTTCTGCGCTTTTGCGCATGCGTTAAGAAGCACTTATTTCATCTAAAAAGAGATGAGAGGAAAGATGAAAGGAGATGTTTACTATTAGCAATAGGATGAACTCTGATTATCTGCTGAATTAGGAAAAGTAATAACAGCTCATCTTTATGCGTACCAACCTGTAGCGAAGTACAATCGTTGCAAAGTTCCAGTCTCGGGATCCAACAGTAAACAATACTTATAGCTCCCAATATATTTAATAAAAATGAGTAGATATAAGATGCAAGATACTAGGCACAATTTTATAGAATCTTCCTTTTTAAAAAAATCCGCCGTTTGGGTTTATAGTTCAATAAATTAAGAAAATTCAGGATCCCCGAATTTCTACTAGCAGTGTAAAGATAAAACGAAAAGAAATTTGCAACAAAAGCTACATGGTTCTGATTTAAAGCAGAAAATTCCGTTAAAAATAATTTAAAGACGATTTTTAAAAAACCTGGAAACTAGACAACCAGCAGATGCGCTTTCGATAGATTTTACACTAGATTTTTTTTTAGTAACGCGATGCAATGACTATTCTTTTAAATGCAGGTTAATTATATAATATGTTCTTTTAATTTCTCCTAAGTAGAGTCTAAATTCTCTGTTAGTACCGTAAAAGAAACAAAACCTACAAAACAGTCATGTGACCCGAATAATGCAACAAATATATTGTAACAGAAGGATTAACCCCTCCATGCCCCCTTCGCATGTATCAACATAATATCAAGCACACCGTAGGAACGACTGAGAAGACAAGTTATATTTTGCACATTTTCCTTGGGGCCAAAATATAATGCAGATAGACATTTACAATCACAAGATCACAGATTTCTTTTTCATTTCATTCACCTCTGCCATTATGCTTTTGTGCGTTGCATATACTAAATTCACAGGTGGGCAAATAGTCAAACTATAGCCTGATCTGGTTTAAAATTTGTCACAGGTATAAAATTCTGATGAAACCAAATGTTATTTTCTTCCACATTGAATTCCGCGTTAATTTTCTACACTCGCAAGTACACATAAGTAAAAAAGATTTTCCATAAATGAAACTCGTCCAAATTAAAACGAAAAAAAAAATGCAATATCGGTGCAATTAAAACAATATATTTCATCTGTAACGCACTACTTTTTTCAATTAACGCGCTCATAGACAATGCGAAAATTCAACAAAATTTGGATTTTATATTATTTATTGACATTTATAATACTTTCTCTCTGTACATATCGTATCGAGAAAGTAAAGATGTAAAGTGCAAAGGATATTCACGCCAGAAATAGGTGATGCATCAGTTGAAAATTTTAAATATATTTTTTTATCTATAATTTTGCAGAAAAAAATCAATGGGACACATTTTCATAACGATTAAAATCTCATAACGATACAGTCGAAGGCTTCATTCTTGCATAAGATGTTAAAGGAAACCGTCACCTCGAGTTAGTCTCCAACATTTATTATCACGGGTTTTTAAGCGATTTTAAATGTAGTCTCATTAATCAGGAAACAGGATGACGAGAAATTGTTATTCCACGCTTCAAGATCGCACAGTTGATTAAGAGGGAAATATTACAAGGTGAAATGCACACGATTTATATAGCCAAAATTAGCTCACTTCAAATATCCGGAGCATTTTATTGTAGTAAAAATAATTTCAAACACAGAATCGCATCCATCCTACCTAATTTAACAGTAGGACTTGCTGAAAAACAGTATATTATATACATGAAATCTGAAAACTTATAGGTAAAGTTAGAGCACAATTAAAAAAAAAAAAATGAAGTCTGCTAACGCAAATTTCGCACTATCAAGTGAGAACATTATTTTGATCATTTAAAAATCAATCGAAGTCTAAAATGTTTTTTCTTCGATGCCAAAATAAATTTTGGTTAAAAGCCAATTTAAACCGGTTTGAAACAATTACGTGACTCTCGGATTACGCATGCGTCAATATTTAGAAAACGATGGTGTTTTTCTCCCCTTCCCCTTCCCCTCCCATCATCTCGAAATCGTTCGAGCTCCAAAACTATTTTTGCCGGCTAAAAAAATGAAAATAGTTTAAGAGAAATTATATAGCTTTCAATACCTTGACTCGCTGTTTCGCGTTCATTTCCATTTTCTTCTATATGCTTCTTCGGGCGATAACTTCTTACGACCCTGCCTTTTATTGGCCAGAAAGGAGAATCGGGGACATGGAGAACATTCGCGAAAGTTGTAACTTTTTGTTGGTGATAAGTCGCCAAATGTGACAACCTTCTTTATCATTCAATAACCCAAAGAGTGAAAAATTGATGTTTCAAAAGCCACAAATAGTCAATTTTCTGCCTATGCATTTTGAGGCTTTTCTGCCTATGCATTTTGAGGCCTTAAAAACACCAAACTAAAACAAAATCATGTTCTCAAATGACAAAAACGTATAGGTCGGAATTCTATAAAGGTTCATTTCCTATCCCAACTATACAATTAAAAATCTTGTATACTAACAAAGTTCCGAGCAAGCCAATTCTTAAAAATGCTTATTATGAACTATTCCGCAAGTTTGAAAAATTTCCTACATAAAAACAAACTGATATATGGTTCAATTTTATAGCGCCCAGGCTAAATGCAAAAACATAAACCATATACATTGCACGATATAAATACACACATTTAAAGCAAAATATTAGGTAAAATAAGCGATTCATGACAGAACTTATACGAATGATGAAGATCTAAGATGAAAGTTAAACTGAAAATTTCGGTATTTTAAAGTCCAACGCATTCACACAAAATTTTTTTTAAAAAAATTAAAAAATGGTTCTTCATTGCGGAGAATTCTTTTAAAAATCGGTCGAATAACCAAGAATCTATAACTATTCAGAAAATTATTGTGAATACACACTTAAAAACATTTTCGCAAGTAAAAGCAAATATGAACTTTAAAATTTATTTTATACAGACTCGTATCTTTTCCGTTTCTAAATATTTTATTTTAACAATTTTAAATTTAGCGTGCTTTATTTTCTCGTATACATAATGTAAAGAAAGTATAGTAATTGTCAAAAAAATTCAAACTCGAGATTTTGACGAATCAGATTACTATTAATCGCATTCCAGGGATTAATCGACAAAAGACTAGCCGAGGATCACAATCGATTCAGTAGAAATGCTGAATTCGCACCAAAAGTTAATATTTCGTAACTATTGTACGCCAATGCTGTGTAAGACATTCTCTAGCATGACAAGTTTGAGAGCACGTGTTTTAGTTTATTCGTACGAAATAGTTCACCTATCACTTGTTTACTTGCCGTTAAGTGAAAATCTAGAATAACCGGTAGAACATTTTTAAGTATATATTGCTTTTCCCTTAAATGCTTCAATTTAGTTGGGTTGGATTCGAGTCTCGTTTTAAAGCGATACGAGGACGAAAACACATTGTATATATTTTTGTCTCACTATGAAAAAATATATATATAAGTCGTGTGGTGACTAGTGTAAATGGCTCCCAATGTAGTTCATGCATATCGTAAGAAGCGACTAAAATGGGAACTCAATGTCAGGGGATATAGGCGAGCAGCCTGCTCCTGGGGATTATTCCATGGGGAAAGGTGCTCCAGACTAGGTTCGAACGTGGGGCTTAAAAAACCTCACCCCGGAAAAACGGATTAATGATTTCTGAATTATATACATTGTCATTTGTGTATAATATGCATAACAATCTGCGTTCATATAAGTATTATCTATCTAACACTTATGTAGTCGCAGAATCAGACTATACATACTGTCACTCCCTTCTACTCCCAGAATATCAGTTCTCTACTTGCCCTACAAGATATGACATCTTCGGACCGATTTTGTCCAAGTTCTATTATGTAAAATCCCCCCCCCCCTTTATTACATCCTTTATTCCCCCGCTTTTCCAAATTTTCATTATTGTTGGATGATCCGACGTCTCGTTTCCTTCTCTAATCATCATCTTTTATGTAACTGCATCTTTGTTGGTATTTTTAACATTGCTAGGGCCGGAAGAACTTCCGAGTTTCAGTACCCTCGCGATATTTTCCTCAATCCGGCAAAATAAGGCCGGATTTATTAATCGTCATTTAGAAACACATCGTAAGCTCGAGTTATTTATGTGCTTGCTACGGCAAACATTTTTTTAGGAGGGGGGGGGGGAGATTTGATAATAAGGGAGGGAAAAAGAAAAAAAAAGGAGTGAAAAATCAATATGATGTGGTTATAAACCTAATCGTCGAAACAAGAAGTTAGAGCAGATGAAAGTGTTAAAGAATCAAAAGAAGATCCAATCAGAATGAAAGAAATAAAGGTGTATATGTTTTAGTTTACAGAATGTTTCCAAATAACAGAAACATTGAAAATTTTCTTCGGTCATATTGAACTACAGTCAGCCGCTTGAAAAGCTTTAATATATTGCTCAAGTATAATTTAAAATAATATGGTATCTTTTTGTGATAAGAACAAAATTGACATGACTAAATTAATCTCATTAATATTTGCCTTCTTCGGCATTATTATGGCGGCTAGTTTTGATGAAATACATCTTATCAAAACATGGGGGAAAGAATTAAATCCAACTTTAGTTTCATTTAGTTTTACTAACGTCCCGTTAAGCCACACTACGGCTATTTTGGGTCGGACCTCGTCATTTTGAACCACAGTCAGATGACGAGGCCGACACCTGAGCTAAATCCAATTTTAGATTTTAAATCTCCTAGAATTGTACATTTTCGCTTTCTAACATTCACATATATAATCTGCAACTAGAAAATTTTATTTAGTTTTTAGCAATGGGTGAAAAACCAATGCTCGCAATTCATGCAATTTGAAAAAAAGTTAAATTCACTTTTAGCAGTAAATGTACTTATAATTTCCTATTACCAGCAGAAGTAAGAAATATATAAAACGATCTAAGAGAGATGGGGCGAGTGACACCAAAAGAATCGTACTGTAATTCCCTAATTTAAATTATTTTTTTTATATGTTATATGTTAACGGCTTCCTCAGCAAAAGTTTTTAAACTTTGATAGACTATTTAGCTCGTGCCATTTTGGAAGCCTTACACCTTTCTATTCATTGCGCTACGAGTCATCTTGCCTACCATTTGAATTTTAATGGAAAATGGGAATCCATCCGCTTTGTAGAGCGAGAATGGCAGACTCGGAAATTTATCAGAGCGGGTGCAGAAATAAAAATTTGGAATTCGGATCAGTTAATAAAAGAAAATTTTAGGATAAAGTATATTGGCTAATTTAAGATTGAAATTAATTAGAATATAATACAAATTAAGAGATTATATAACATTTTAGCAGATGCATAGCCAAAAGAAACTTTCGAAATTTTAATTTCGATTTATTATACCACGAGAGTCGTATATAGAGAAAGGCAGTACGAAATGCATCAGTCTACATCTCAGTAAAAGAGTAAAAGAGATGGAAGTTTATCTCTTCAGTGATTTTACTGTGAGATTTTGGTAGGGATTTCTTTGCCACGAGTTGACTTAGGAAAGGGAATCTTAGTCATCTGTGAAAGGTATTTGCAAGTGTTAGGGTTTTTTTTATCCCTTCGCTCGGAGAGTGGAAAGAAAAAAAAAATGTAAGTCATCAGTTTTCTAGAGCACATAAAATAATTTTAAAAAATGGAATTAGATCCGGAAATAAGAGTATTTTAGAATTAAGTTAATGTGGGCTAAATTGAGATAAAAATTAAGAAATTGAGATTTAAATGTTTTTAAAATATAAACAAGACAAGGAAATACTATGAGAGACAATGAGAAGTGTGCAAACTTACATATTCACAGCGGTCCTTGCATAGCTGGGCGAGGAGATGGAGAAAGCCTAGGATGGAAAACCAGCTGCACCATAGCACCACTTCATCCATGAATTGCACATTCATGACACCGAATATAAAAATAAACTTGTAGAAGACGAAGTTCCAGAATTTATCCTTTATGTGCTGCAAAAGAAAGGGAAAAAATAGGATAGTAAATTAAAGCTAGCAGTTTTCTTTTCATGAAAGTTAGTCATTATTTGAATTACATTTCATGCAAGAATCTTATAATTATAAAAAAAAAATTCTCAACTAGACAAAGTTTACAGCTATGAAAAAAGTGTATTGCATGAGTAAAAGTATCTGGTGGCTCTCAGACTCTCATATTTTTCACAAATTATTTTCTGGAAGGTTTGACGTACTTTTGCATTTTCCATTTCTGTAAAATGTATATTACCTCTTTCATTTCATTATTTTTATAGTGCGGTAAAGATTTGGTCACAAATGCATGAGGAGACTGGTCAGAAATGAATGAAGAAATTGGTTTGGATGAATACAACTACAGAGTATACCGATGATTTGTAAGTTTCAGTAATCATTTCGTTTATCGTGCATAATACTGGCACATTTTTCTTTTACAATAGCACGATTATTCGAGAAAATATATAGGCATCTTGAAATGCTAAACGTCATTCCAGTATTGCACTCTTTTTCGTTTGACCTGCGGTCTCCACAGACGTTCACGAAGCTTAGATTCATCGAACATGCAAAATGTTACTGTGTCCTAATGAAACCATTAAAATATTTTAATAAGGAAAATGTGGGTATATAGCTTTATTTATCAGTAGAATCTATTTTGTATCGCACTGTCGGGCACTGGCGAGTGTTGCAGTCTATACGGGAAATTTAACGTCAGTCACTATGGGAAGTTCCATGTCCAGTTCCATGTCACTGCTGACAGACAGACATGGCACTATAATATGTTAAAAGTTTGTCCCCCAGTTTCCTCTATTTTTTTCACTTATAATACGTAGTTTACCATCAAATATGGAACTTGCAGAATATGTAACAATAGGATATTGTTACACAATATTAAAAATAAAGAAATACTTTGCATTTTCAAGTAAATGAGCTTTCGATTAGATGTTTTAGATACGCTTGAGCGGAATAAACAATTTCTTTCGTATCTCCGAAACAAGGGGTAAAAATCGATTTTTATATAGAAATTTCAGTTGTATATATACTGTTAAAATGTATAAATTACCATTATTGCAAAGACCTGTATTTCGATTGCTCTCTGAAGAGTTTACCACATGGCCTGACTTTAAATGCTTCTCTTAGGCGACTTAAGGAAATTTCTTCCGTGTACTCGGTCTTTTCAAAGACTTAGGATAAATGTTTCAAGATGATTACATTAACATAAAATATTGAATACAACGAAGTATTCTAAATTGTAAATACTTCATCAATAAACTGTTATTTTGTATGCACTTTGGTATATAATTACGGGAATACACATAGGAGAAATGGATGTGTATTCTTCAATCGACCCATTTCGCATCAATTTATACATTTTTTAATTAAGGATTTTGAATTGAACCAGTATTTTTTCAGGATCATAAACTCTAAAATTTGAGTTTTTCTATCTCATTTACTAATCAAAAATGCATAGGCAAAAAAAAAGTGTAATGTAATAAAAATAGAACGTGAAATATCTTTAGAACTATTAAAACGAGTAACAAAGACTTTGCTAGTCTTCTACATAAAGAGGATAAGCTAAAATTAATTTCATCCCATACTCATTTTCTCTATCGGTATAAAGATACGATTAAATTAGTTAATGATAAGTTTTAAAATAGACAATTTAATATTTTATACGCATGTGTTTGATGTTAATGACTTTGCATTTTTTTTTCAGCTTTAACAACGTTTTACTCTTGAACTTTAAAAAATTATACATTAAAATTTGACAATTAAAAAACTGATTGTAATTTTCGTATTTGTTATCAATAGGTGCACAATTGGTAATGACTCAATTTTTGACAACCTTTAGGATTGATTTCTTCCACTATTGCTATGTTTACAAATCGATTAAATGATTAATGTGCATTTTATGCAATAACATCAGCAGAGATCGTAGTTATAAAAAAAAAATTAAGATTTTTATTTCAGAAAATAGCATCAGGTTGAGAAACTAGTCAGCTAAATGGCGCAACTCTCTGGAATTGTATACCTTTAACTGATAGTCTCCCCCCCCCCTTCCTTTACGCCTTTCATTAAAGACGTTTTATTTGTTTTGAAAGTACTTCTACCAAATGAAAATCCTCGACATGCCTGTAACATAGTACGGAAGGAAGTATTAAATCAAGATCCGATTTCACTACGATAAAATTGAGCATAAATTTAAAAAACATGAGTAATGATAAACTATAAAATGAATACTGTAATATAGCGGATTGTTTCGAATAATATGTTAAAATTAAATGCATTCGAGATTTCTTTTATTTAAACGACCCGTTCATATGTAGGCAAGACTGAAAAATATTCATATGTAACCTATATGCGATTCGAATCTAAATATTTTCTCCGAAAAACACAATTTTACAAAAACTGCCGAGCTAAGCTCCTGGTACTCTTCTCTATATGAAAAAGAAAAAAGATTTTCCGAAGAGCCTATATCAAGCTTTCAAAATTACATTAATATATTTAGCAGCTCTAGGCTTCATATGATAGGGTCGAGTGCTTAAATGTGTATCTGACTCTATATAAATACATATTTTTCTTTTATAATTATTATATTTCAAGTAAGAAAAAGTGAAGTTAAAGCTTCTGCTAAGACGCAGATGAATTCAGCATACAACTGGCGGGTTAAGTGACAAACAATTATAAAAACAATTACTAGATTTTAATCTTTTTTTTTTTTAAATGATGAATAGGTTTTTGGAGTTGCATCATTTTCACTTTTAAAACGAACCTGGGGGACAAAATTCTAGTTTCTTTATTATTTTTTTTTAATTTATACGGTTTGTTATACGAGCGTAACTAACCTTTCTGTATCACTGAAGGATCCACCACGTATTCCCAGAATACATAGCGCACGTAGACAGCCCGTAATACAGTAGTTTTTCTTTCTGGGAACTTTGATATACCTTGTAATAACACACCTGCATTTAAGTCATTAAGCGTAAATGATTTCCATACAGCGTATATTATCACTCTTGTTTTGCGGATATTGCAATTTTTATTTTATCACAATTAGAATCGTCTTCAAGCCACAAAGCGGTCGAACGTCCGAAATGTAAGAAGGAGAAGAATGACACTGACTTAAAAACTATGATTAAAATCTACTTCCGCAGCTCCCTTTTTGTAAAAAGCTCGTATCATTACTGTAAGGCAGGAAACTCGAAGCGTCCATTTCTATTATCATTTCAAACGCGTAAAGTATTAAGGAAAAGTTAATGAATGCTTTCTCATAAAAATGAGTGGGTTGATATAATTACTATGTCGTGTTTGTATATAAAAATCGTCACACTTTCAAGGATCGTTTGTTTCTCTAACACTTAAAGGTATCAACTCATTATACTTAACAAGAATCCATCTAACAAAGCCGATAAATTTCGGGAAAATACTTTTAATTGTTCCTCTCATTGTACTACCTGATGAATACGAAGAATGACAGCAAGCATCTTGCTACGAAGGTAAACACTTCATTCCATTTTCACAAAAGCAACCGAATTCTATTTCATGCAAAGAAATGCTTGGGAATGGAAATTCAAATTCTACTGAATGAAATTCTTCGCGCAATGACAAATACACCAAGGTATTTGAGAAGAAAAAAAAAATACCAAATATAAGGACATAAAAATTAGAGCAGTCCTGAATTGTCAACAAAAATGATCATTCATTAATCCATCTACTTACCAGCTTTTTTCGCCTAGGATGGAGAGAAGGAATTATATACCATTATCAGCTGTTCATTCCCCCCTCCCCTACACACACCAAAAATAAACCTTCTACAGATAGTTTAAACTAAAGTATAATTTAGTATTGTATTTGCAAAACAAAATCATGCCTCAACCTTATTCAAATCTACTTTAGTAATCAGATATTGAATTTTTTTTTTCACCCTCCTGTTGAAAAATGCAAGGCACGGCCAATCAAAAAATATCTAATTCAAGAAAAAAAAAATTAGGAAACCACACGATAATGAAATGGACGCATTAAATACGATGACTTCTATAGAAACTAACAAAAATATTAGAAAAAGGAAATTAAAAACAATTTCAAATACAACACTTTATTATTAACCCGTTGTCGCTTGGATGTCTCCTGTGAAACTTTATTCAAGAGGTTGCAATCACTGATGTTTTATCGATTTTTTAAAAATTTTCATTGTTAAAAATACAATTGTTAATAATTGTATTAATACAATACAATTAATTGTATTAATTTAATACAATTAATATGGAATTAATTAAAATACAATTGTTAATACACTGTTAAAAATACAAATTTTCATTGTTAAAAAACAATTAGAGTGGTAACAAGATGCAGATTAATTTTTCGGTGAAATTCAACTTACAATTATATACAATTCGGAGCAATAAACAAATCATAGCATTAAGTGGATAATTATGCATCGAATTACTTTTCCGAGTGCAAGAGTTGAGTTTTTAATCAGAAAATGCATGATTACTTACTATATAAGCTTCTTGAAAACCTAAACATATATATTTTTAACACAATCTTAATTATTTTAACTATAACAATATAAAGAAGTCAAAATATCAAGATTGGTATCCAACAGAAACCTCCGCAGTGCAAAGGGTCAACATTCTTAGCAGATACTTGGAGAGGAAGGCAACAAACCCTTGAAGCTCACAACAAAGTTCGCAAGGGAAATGGCTCTTGAGCTCCCCCCCCCCCCCCACACACTCGATTTCCACATGTAATGACAATTATACTACGAAACAAAATGTGTTTTAAGTATGAAATTTTGATGTCTCCCCCCCCCCTTTCAATGATGCACATTAAAACACTTTTAGATCACAAGACTGCATACTAAATTTCATTTAACTAATTAGTTACGTTTTAAGTTACTGTGTTTATATGGATACGAATAGAAAAACTGCTATCAATTTTGCAAGAATTGACACGAATCTAAATATTTGATGTTGGGACTGCTTATCAAATTTTAATTTCCCAGTCTAGTGTGACCGAATTATGTACAGACATATAATTTTGGAACCGTGTCTGTACATGTGTTTCCCTCGCCTCAAAATATCGGAAGTTGAATCTTTTGACGTAATAATACTTTTTTTCTTTGTATATTAAGTAAACGAGAAAGTAAAAACACTGTCACATTATGGTTTTAACTTTCCACTAACAAGAAAACAATTTTATTCACAACAGATCTAGTAAGCGTTAGTTTTAAGTTAGAGTTTTTTTTCTATTTTTCCCGTACTACAATCAAACCCCTATATATTAAACTTGAGAATTCCGGGGAGGGGGTCGATTTACATAAGTTTCTTATACAGAAACATATATCGAAAAATCCCCAACTTCAGCTTATCTTGAAGCTTTTTTCCTCCCTCCCTCTCTCCCATCCATTTCAACACTACTTCCTATATCCTTAAATGTTCAAGATTCTCCAATATTGTAGAGCATTTATTCATTCAATTATGATTTGTCTATTTTATTGGCCTTTTTTGCCAAAACTATTTTTTTTCTCTTTTTAATCATATTTCTCTTCCATAGTCGAAGATTTCCGTTTAGGATCTCCGTTCATTATAAGAAGTTCGAGCAAGAATCTGCTCCAAGATAAAGATTCATAAAACAGGAGCTTAAAATATCATCATTCAACTCTCAAGTGCATATTGAATTGGTGAAAATATCGAATTTCTAGTGTAGAAAGAAATAGTGAAACATTTTTCCTCATTAATTTGAATCTATGTGCGGGGTGTTAATTTATTTATTTATTTATTTAATAATTTATTTTTTTTTGGCATCAAAAGGTATAAATAGATGGAATCGGGTCTCGAACTTGAAACCCTTCGGTTCCGAAGCCGAGAATTTGCCACCAGGCCACAGCGGCCCTAGAAGACTAAATTTTAAGCTCTAAGATTGTCTTCAAAATTAACATTGTTTGGCGAATATTCAACATTCAATTTTTCACTGTTTATGTTTTTTTAAATATCGAGCATCAATGTTCAGAGTCAGATATGGAAAATATAGTAATGAAAAAGATATGTTAAATAACAGTACTTTGGATATGCGATAAAGTTATACTACAAAATCTTATATTTTTATGGAAATTAAAAAGATTAACATGAAAAGTTTTAAAATAGTCAGTTAAAACCATTCCGAGGGCGCTATTCAAGCACGACAAAAATATAAATAACAGATAGTGGCCGAAGATGCATTTAGGGCAAAGGTTCCAAATACTAGCAAATTAAAAAAGCTTTAAACGCTGTTATTGATTATCTCGCATATACACTGATGTATTCATGTAATGGTTTCCAAGCATTTTCGATTCTCGAACCCAAAAAGATGACTAAACTCGATTTTCCTCAAACTCTTCATACCACGTTTAAGATAACCACCGAAAATTTTGAGCGGTTTCAGAATGACTTCCGCCTTTGATTTGTCTTCTATGTATTACATTTTCATCATAACGGCCGCCGGAATCAATACTGAGTCACAAATCAAATGAAGGGAATGCGCGTGATGTAACAATCTCACGACAGAAACAAATGCCTATCACGTGCAACATTACGCTGTACTGTGATGCAATGCGGTAATTAATAAATAAAATTAATTGCGGTAATTAATAAAATGATTCCAACTGAATCGGGGCGATGCGTTTGATGATCATGAAATAGATGCATTCAAATTTCCCAGTCATTTTCATCGTGTATTGGTATTCCAATTTATTAACGCTTTTCAGCAACAGTTAATTAAAAGGAAAGGAAGTATTGGGGGAAAAAAAAGATGTGCCGAAAATTCATTTACGAATTTAAACGGTAAATCGCTTATATTCTAGTACAGCAATGCGATTGCATAAATATCATTTGAAGCGTGCATGGCTTAGAGTAAGGTCCTTTCCAGACCAATAAGTAGTTAAGAGGTATGTTGATACTACATCCTACCTGTCATTACATTGCTTATTATTTGCGTTAAAGCTTTTTTTTTTATTTTTTAAATGAAGTTAGTGTTGTGCCATAGTGAATTTATATTTCATTACATCTGTGTTGCACAACTTCGTATATTCAATTCTTTCCTTGGCGCCTTGTGCGTTCACGACTGCATATTTGACTATCAAAATGGCTTGTTTCTCAGACTTACTCTTACAGTTTGTACCCACTTTTTTTAGGACAGCCTATATATTTTTCATCACAACATTAAAACAGTGGCAACTCGTTTATTAGGGCTGCAGAATTGCAGCATACTCTTACATAATCTCAATACACTACTAGCTTATTTCGTAATATTTTTCAGTTTGTATTTCCGAATTTGCGATTTTAACCAACAGAAATTAAACTATTCATTAATCGCATTCTATTATAGCAGTTACGAGGTGAAAATCTGCATACTCGATGCTTGCCAAGGTTTTTATCAAATTCCAATGAGTGAAGAACCAACACACTTATTTTTTTTATATCTATTTAAGGGTTCAGTGGTATTTTAGACATGTATGGCACTAGCATTAGGTGAATTATTATGGGATGGCGTATCATGTTTTGTCGATGGTATCTTCTTCGGATCTACATATTTAGAAGATATGATGATTAAAGAAAGTTTAGTGCCTGAAAAATTATGCAAAGCAGGAATAACTTTGAAATTATCCAAATGTGAGTTTGCTATGATAGAAATTGAATATTTAGGGTTTATATTAATCAGGACGGTATCAAACTTGCTCCGAGAAAACTTGCTGTTATGTCGGAATTTCCTATTCCAAACTCAGTCGAAATGAAAGCCATGAGTTATCAAACTTCTATAACAGAATAGCTGTATTTGTGTCCTGTACCTGTAAATAAAGCTCTACTAAACTAGGGGAAAACTAGGGCTGTAAGGAGAACAATATAATCCTAAACATAGGGAAAAACTCAAATTGGCATCCACCCTACATACATATCTACTTTTTTCTCTCTCTCTCTCTCTCTCTCTCTCTGGGTTAATTTCACTCAGCTTTAATATTTGAATAAAGGAACTATTTCGTATTTAGTACATTATTTTAAAATCTTCTCTCTTGAATCATTTTTTGCATAACATTTTACGCTTTTTGTTTTGTTTATCCGAGAACAGAAATAGCAATCTATGTGGTTATAAATTAGCTTGATGAGCACTCACTTAGATACAACTTCCGATTTTAGTAAATTCAATAAAAAATAAAATTAAAAAAAAAACATTAAATGTTGCGCATTTCATTCCACGAAAACAGACGAAAGAAAAATAAATGCGATCCAAGAATTAAAAAAAAATTTAATAATATATATTTTTTTAATTTATTTTCTCGGTAAAAAAGGGAATTGCAATTACCAAATTAGATTAAAAAGGAAAGAATGAAGCGCAGATTTCTAAATAAAAATGTTTATGAATACCAGAATTCAGAAACGCTACAAGGTAGAAAGGGCGGAATTTAGTATATGGTACATATACTAAATATATTTAGTATGGAAATGCATAAAATTCAGGATTTCCATCCAAAATTTTCAAAAAGAAAATCTACACGTCCGAGAGTTTGTATATGAGCACGATAACTCGAAAACGCAGCGATGTTAAACAAATGAAATTCGGTTATCGGTTTTATAGCTAGAATTCTAAATCTATATCAAATTTTGGACCAAGTCTGTCGGAGGCTTAACAGTCTACCAATCTAAATATTTGTTCCTAAACAAATGCGGTGACCCATAAGCCCAATAAGCTAGGAGGGAATTTTAGTATATGATCTTTATTCTAGAATTATCATCCACCGGTGGGAAGGGTACTTCAGGCATGAGGTCGAGAAGCTGCCGCTATGGATGGTGGTTGGTTCTCGCCACCCTAGCGAGTACAGAAATAGTGTGGAGTCAGCAATCCCTTACCGATGACAAACGCGCAAACGTGATGGCCTTTAGGATTATATTTTAGTTCCCGCATATGACACTGCGACATTCCGATCATTCCGATTTATCCTTGTGCTTTCGGGCAGGTCGGATAAACTTTCAATGATTTTATAATTATATATATATATCTCTAATACCTTACCATATCCATCCGTTAAGGATCTTGGTAAGGCTGCCAAAGCTGTATCAGCACTGTAACGCCAAAAACTAAATCATGATAAATTAATTTTGATGTATAAATCGAAAACGCGTTTTGAACCGGAATGGGACAAGAGGAAGCGTTCCAAAACGCATACACGATTTTCTTCAATATATTAAACAAAAAGTATGTCCCATTGGGTAAGCATTCGAAAGAGTTGAAGGGAGAACAACCCGTTGATTGTGACAGATAAAGAAATATCTTTTGCAGCTCACTACCGAATTTCCAGATGACGAGCCGCCATTGATATTCGATTTTATTTAATATCGTTCAGTACATTATCTGGCTTTTATATTCTTCCTAAGAAAGTTATGACAACAAAATATCTGATGCTCACATCTGCATTTATTACTTTTCAAATGCTCCATATTATATGTATGTAATGATATCTCTACATCTAAATTTAAAATTAATTTCCTAAATTTTATCTGAATTTAACACATTAATTTAATTCTAAAATGTTCTCTTATTTCCTGATCCAATTCCACCTTTTTTTTATTTAATTAATGCTACATGATCTCTAACACTTTAATTAGCACTTTCACACGCTTCAAGTGAAAGGATAAAAATCTGTCAAGCTACGTAAATTCTTTTAAAAAATACCTATAATTCCCTTACTTAAATAGACAGGTATAAAGAAACCTTAGCAAAATCTCATTGTAAAAACTACCGAAGGAAAAATTTCGCACTCTTGTGAACGGACGTCAGTTTCGTCATCGCTTCTTGTACATAAATTATGCCTCCCGGGATGGAATAAATCGAATTTAAAAATTCTAAAGTATCTTCTCTCATCGGCCACATTATTGCTTAAAAATACGTGTGTTTACGTGTGTACATTATAATATATTGCTGCGACATAAATTATAAATATTTCATTTAAAAGTAAATCACAAGTATTTTAATAATTATATTTTGTAAATAGTTGTTAGTTCAGATTGGCAACAGTGATATGCTATTGAATTTTTTTAGTTTGTTGTTTAAAAAGATATGAATAAAAATAAGTTGATGTTAATTTGGTAATATTTATAATGTAGTAAGATTTCGTTTAATAGTAAAGCTTGTCTGCAGTCGACTTTTGTTGAAACACGAACGCAACAATATTATATATATTACATAAACTCTTATCACAGGGGAACGAATATAAGTTAACTATAAAACAAAGAGAGCCAGATGGATAAAATTCGGTACACCGATTTAATATCTGTAGAGTAGACCCTTTTCAAAATTTTAGCGAAGTCCAACAAAGCGTGACTTATTGTTACTTTCTGAGACATAAGCGCGACAACTCAAAAATGCATCGATTTAAATAAGTCAAATTTAGTACGTGATTTTGTGACAAGAGTAGTTTTGTGTCAAATTTTGATTTCCGATCGGAAAAACGGATCTGAAACACACATTCGATTTTCGGATACTACCGCATGTCAAGGATTAATCGCCGAAAAACTCGCCAAGAATCACACGATCGATTCAGTAAAAATATTAAATTCGAGTCGAAGGTTAATATTTCGTAAATATTACACGCCAATGACATGTAAGGCATTTTGTGGGGTAATATATTTATTAATGTGCGCGAGGACGATTTTGGATTACCCTAAAGGGTTTATTATTTTCGGTATTTACACTAAAATGCGCAGCAAGTAGATATTAGTGCAAATTTTATTCTCTTTACATTTTCATAGCGTTTTTAATTTCCACTCATTTTTCTATTTAAAAAAAAAAATCTCCACTCAAATATTTTGCTTAATTACTTCGTTCCTATCTTCGAAAAACTATAAATTAAAAAAAAAAATTATAGTGATTTAATATATAGAGTTCAATATTCATTGAATCAGACTAATAATTAAAACAATTGATAAAATTATTGTACATCGTGGCCTAGAAATCATTTGTGATGTTCAGGGCAACTATTACGACTAAGAAAATTATTGGTTCCCATTATTTCTACTAGATGTCGGGCCTTGTTTTTTACTGATTCTAGAATCCAAATTACGGAAATCTAAGGAGTGCATCTAGTGGATATCAGTAAAAATTATTTGATTTTACTTCGCTTATATTTCATCACAAGGGGTGTAAACCAAATGCATTTCTATTTAAAAGAGTATTAAAAACTAAAGAAATGGAGATGTTTTTTCTTTAAAATTTCATACTAGGGGGCTTTATTCCGTGCTTGCTTTCGCTCACCAACCCGATGTTATCCTCGAATCATACATGTTCTCAGGTTAGTGTAGTTTCCTGAGGGATTCCCTCCCCCGTGACAATTAAAGTAAATGGAAATTGTTTTAAAAATGTCGTGAACAAAAAAACTCAATTCGAAATAAGCAAAAGAAATTTTAGCATTATTAAAATTTCGAAGAAATTTCATCTTAGTTAACTTTTTCGGAAAAAATGAAGAATTAAAAGAAGAAATTAAATTTTAAACGAATTAAATAAAACTTTCTTAAAACTTAAAAAGGTACTTAAATAATATTTCATATTTAATTTTTATTAACTAAGAGCATCTTTACAGGCAATATTTTTAATGCTACCTATATTAGCCTGGATTCTAATTCCATCTCTCGATTTCGCTTTGGACAATGTTACATACAACTGACCATGTGAAAATATTGCAGTTTGATCATTAATAATCCGATCCACTTAGTTAAAACTCTGACCTTGTGACTTATTGATAGTTATGGCGAAAACTAACCTCACTGGAAAGTGCAATCTTTTCAAATTGGCAGATTCTCACTGGGCCTTTCTTCGTATTTCTTCATCTGATATCGCAGAACGCCTAGTTACTATTTAGAAAAATGGCGCAGGATTAACACTATTCAAATGATTGCTAGCCGAGAGATGAAACATTTCCGTAATTCGAAAAAGTAAAGTGAAAAGCTATTCATTCGCGTTGCCACAAATGATGTGCATAAAAGTAGATTTAATAAATAATATCATTCGGTGGTCATTTGGTGTTAATTAAAGCTCTATTCTTCCTTTTTTTGTTTCTCACCATTTCACCGTCAAGTGCAATATAAATACTTACTACGCCATAACAATACTTTTCATTAAATATTTTAAACATTACTGGCAAAACACACTTCAAATGTCACGGGCGATTCGCTATCTGCCAATCACAAAGCGAATAAAATACAATAGTTACATAAAACTTTAAAAAATAGAAAGTATTACCTTCTAAAAAGGTTTTTCATTATTATGTGCAGCCATTTATCGCACGCAACGCAGAGTCGGCAAGATTCCAAACCGAATTTTATGAAGAAAATCGATATTGCCGCTGCGATTCGCCATAATTGTGTTGACTTTGTACATATGGATTTCAATTGTACGGAGACAGGAATTTCTAATTACTCCGCATTAAAATTTAAATTCTATGCATTTCGTCCATTCCTACGGTGAACCACAATCAAAAATGAATAGGGATATCAATGATTTGATGCCATTCAATTTTCACTTTATTTAAAGAGAAACTGATACAGCAAACTTTCCATTATTCGTGGAATAGGGTGACGCAACAACCGGTAATCGAATATCGCGAATAATGAAAAAAAAGATACAATCATGAAAATGGTTTTAAACAATGTTTATTTATAGAGTCTACATATATGTCTTGAACAGTAGATTTTTTGGTTTACTTTTTTTTTTTTTTACATACACAGATGGAGAAGGAAAAAAATCATTTATGTGCGTATAGGTTAAAACATTTTTTATTTGTGATTAGAAACTATCACAAAAAGAAGAGGGTGGGAGTGAAGCCGGCGCACAGTCGAAAGTTTACTGTGCACAATTTATGGAATAAAAAAATACCTTCATTAATCTTTTTTCCCTTAAAAATGTAAAGATTTTCCAAACACCTTGCGCACTACTTGACGATTCCAATTCCATCCTCAATAACAAAGGCATTTGTAGTCTTATTTTCTAGTATAAATTCTTGTACTCACTAAAAAGTTCAATCTCCAGTATGTATTTCCTTAGTAATTATGTCTGATCAAGTATCCGAGTGACACCCGTCTCCTAACTTTCGCACTAGAGGGGCAGAAATTTGGCTCCAATATTCAGTAACCCCGCTTAATACGACTGTTCTTTGGAGGAATCGGGTTTAGAACCTAGAACCCTCCGGTCCCGAAACCAAGACCTTACTGCAAGGCCCCGAGGCCTCATGAGTTGATAACCAATCAAAAATATGGAATTTACTATAAGGCGGAGTCGTAGATCAGAAACATATTTATGTGAAATGTTAAACTGTATTTTTTATGCGCCATTTAAAAAGTATTAAAGGGAATCAATGAAATACGTAGGATTTTTAACAGATGGAAATAAGTGGTATCTCCAACTTTAAAATATACATCAGCATTAAAAAATGGAATTTCAATACACTAGTAAATGTTGGCATTTCAGGGAGAATCTGACATTTTTTTCTTAACTTGGATACCTATACATTTTCTTTGAACAGAGGGTAAATAATAAACCTTCCAAAAATCTGAAAAGTGATACAGGTATTTATTGTAGCCACCAAGAAAAAATTTTGTTACGAGTTTTTAAAAGGTTACAGTTTTTGAGACTACTGTAAAGGACTTGAAAAAAATACAGTCTATCTTAGATTTGGGTGGTTTGAGAAGGAACCATTTCTTTAGTCGCATTTGAGTACGCATGACGTTTACCTTTATAGAGGAAGAATGACAGACTGACCTGGAAAACTTGTGATACGGATGAAGAAGTCCCTATACAGTTACAACTACAGACGAAAAATGTTGCTTCAAGATATTTTCATAGAATAGAGCATTCACAAAGTCTTCCACTGATAAAGAAAATTTATTAGAAAAAAACTAGTGCAGATATAGACACTTTTTTAATCCTTATTTTGAAAAGATTTTTTCTTATAGCGTTAATACATTTTAGCATATATACCTTTTGTAGCACTGAGAATATCTGGGCGATATTCAGTTTTGCGCCAGGTGTCTATTACCGATGATACAGCATCCATTATTCATTCCTTTAGTTTATCAGAGGAATAACGAACCGGTGCGGCAACCCCGTCTCCATTTGTACCCGTTATGCATTTTTAAATCTTATCGCACTAATTGGTTATTCACTCTTATGAAACTACAAAAAACGTCCAGCTTTTCCTTTCAAGGAAGCTATTTTCTGTTATCCGAGTTACCGCCATCTACATTGCTTTGGCTAATACTGCACTAGGAGAAAAACATTGCTTGAAATAAAGATCAAAATTTTAAAAATTATGTCTATATTTGAAATAGTTTTTTTTTAATAAATTTTCTTTATCCGAGCAAGTCTGTACACTTTATATAATATTGGAAATCGGTTTGATACTAACCTAAATTTCAAATTAAACACAGACTAAAATAGTTTTTTTTTAATATAATTTGTCTAATTACTAAATATAACTATGACACAATGAGACATGAAATGTCGCTAAATCGACGAGAATGATCTCCTCGAAGCTTTCTCACAATTTTTAATAAAAGCATTATTCCTCTTTTAATTCTATTTAAAATTTTTAATCTTCGGAAAAGCTGTGAAAGCCATGCATGTTCAGATATTTATTTTCCGACTTCCATACATGAAATTTACGTGGAAAACGTAAAGAAAACCTGAACTTGTTTTTTAATAACCGCATACCAATGGTGAAAAATAGTTTTAAAAAATAGTAGAAAATAGTTAAAAGCCCATTAACGTGCGATCTTTGAGTTTTTTTTAATTATTCGTTAATATAAATAGTAGTTACATAAATAGGTTGCAGTTAATACAAATTGTAATATACAGAAGTAGGGGAGCGAAAGGCTGGTTGCAATAATTCTTGGGAAATTTTTTTAATGTATTCGGATTGCTTCATTGCAAATGCTTTTTTATGCCTTATTTATAATGAGCATTAAAAGAAACATTCAATAATTTTTATCCTTTTAGCATCAAATATTTTTCCGAAATGCGATGGCTGTTATAACTTGCCCCGAGTATGGGGCAAATGGTAGCAATAAAAACATAAATGTTAAAGTTATTTTTTCTATTATTTTTTTTTTATTCAACTACATAAAACATTGATAAATATTATGACTTAGCATAATGGCAATAAATTATATTAAGTAGTTTACAATAAAATAAATATATGTTGATTGATTAAATAAATTTTATGAGTTAGCCTACATTAGAACTGTAGTTAATGCTAACAAATGATCCTATCGTATCGACTGCTTCCTACCGGACACGGTTTGTATAGGATTTTGAAAATTAAACATTGAAGCCATTAATCAGAATCGCGTACCATAGTGTTAGACAAACCTGGCTCTTGGCTTCGGGACCAAAGTGTTCTAGATTTAAACACAAATCCATCGAAGAACCGTCTTGTAAGTGGATATGGTACAAGCTAAATCCGAATGACGAAACGGCCGTTTAGATAAACCGTTGAAGCCAAACTACCTCCCGCTAATGTAGAGCGGAAACTTTGAGAGAGGGGGACAGCTCAGAAGCTGTCCTTGTCATCAAACCACTACTCAAAATTACAATTCTAAAACTGCATTTATGTTGCTGCAAAACAATGTTAATATCTGCACGAATTCAAATTTTCTTGAATCATTTTTTTCGCTTATTAGGATTCTTTTCCCTTCAACTTTTCCCCTCTTTCTTTTCTCTTTTGTTATTATGTTATTCTCTGAAAATTGCTTCTTTCTCAAATGAAATTAATATGGGTGATTGTATTTTTAATCGAGCCTTTGTCCGACTCTTGCAAAGGTGAATACATCTATAATTGTATGCTAATATCAAAAGAAGAGAATTTAACAGCATGGATCAAACACAAATCAAGATGATCTCACAATGCTACAGCTTGCCCCGAGATTGTTACAACTCGACTCATCGGATTATTTCTGTTCATTTATGAAAAAATACAAGATGGCATCTCAACAATTTGAAATGCAATCGGATGACAAGAACGAAACTTCAGCCCATACGTCTTTTTCTTAGCGTACAAATTACACTAACTTGGTTTGGACCAAGTTCGTAAATTCGGCTGATGTTTAGTGAAGACGGGGACCAAGTCTGCGATCTAAGACCGAACATAGGAGTACGGAGAATTTTAAGATACCAAAAACATTTCATTTCCTTTCCCACACACCGCTTCCTTTATTAGATTCTACATAATTCCATTAAATTCCGTTTGTAAAAATTCCAACACCACAACTTTCGCATATTCTGAGAAGGAAATTTGTTAAACATCGCATTTTTCCCTTTTGTAAAAGCAAAAAACGATCGAAATAAATTTAGTTCATACTTGAAGTACCTGCATTAAGTGGTTTACTTTTAATTAAGAAGTCGAAAGATGTCATAATTGCGTCACAAAATTATTTTAACACCTGATCTCACCATCTTTGGCCTTGCTTTTAAGTATTTTCCCGTCACGACAAGGCGGCCAAAGAGAATTCCACGCTTTCTCGCGCGCCTCTGACGAAAAGAAATTAAATTAAATTCATTCAGAATTGATATTAAAATTTATAATATATTACATTAAATGACTGACAATGTTACTGCTTCACTTAAATAATACAGCAAATCCGTTAAGTTATCAAAGTTAAGTAATCAGTTATCAAAACAAACAAATACTTCCTTAGTATTCATGCCTATAAATATAATCTCTCTAACGGCTGACACTCCGTCATCACTGATTACTTACTGATAAAGGCAAAATGAACTAGAGATTCGATTCGAGGTGAGATAATTTAAGATGCACATTCTTGTTCGCTATGTTTCAAGAGGTTATTTTTACAATGCAACTGCTTTCTTATCAATAACTAATCAAATCATCCTTAATGGGGGGTAGGGCTTATTTTTTAATTTTTCAACTTTTCCTTCTCAAAGCTCCAGATTTAAGTACCATCCAGAAAGACTCCAAAAATTAAGTCTCAAAATCCCAGACTTAACTGCCCACGTGAAAGTCTTTCATTTCAGTTTTTAGAAAATGAGAAGATGGCGACACGCCCTTTCTGTTTCAAGTGGGAAGTCACCCAGAAATGACTCCCCGTTTCTCATATTCTTCAACGCCAAATCGTGCAACATCGCCTATTTTCAAGTAAATTAGCGTGACATTTAATGCAAATTCGAAGCATCTCCATCGCAACTTTTATCTGGATTTAATTACTTTACAAAGCTTTAACATGTTTGCAACAATTCAATATATTTTGCAACATAAATATTATAATGTAATAATTCACATCGTATAATACACTATCTGCGTATTAGTAATTGGACACCTGAGATAAAAGCCTTCACTTGCGGCAATTGCAGCCCTTTGGGGGATACTTTCCACAAATGTTTGGATGATGGACAGTGGTATTTTCTTTCACTTTTGAAAACAGGCATCTAAATTCTTTCGTTAATTTTGGGAGATTGCTGCGCCCCTTAATTCGACAATCCAACTCGATCGACTTAATTCGACGATCCAAATCTGGATTCTGGGCAGTCCAGTCCAGTCGGTTCACCTCATTGTCATCATATCATCCATGATGGGCCTTTTAACATGACAAGTGGAGTTGTCATTCTGGAAATAATGATCCAACCCGTAAAAGTGCCACAGCGTAGGAAGCACTTTGTTTTCTAGAATAGTGGAGTAGGAGCCTGTGTTAATCTTACCATGAATTGAGATCTAGGCTCCCAGTCCATACCACGAGAAACATCCCCAGACCATAATTCCACCTCTGCCAAACTTTACTGTAGGCATAATGCATTCTGGCAGAAGGCGTTCTCCGTGTATATTCCAAACCAAGATACTACCATACCACTGGTAGAGATTGAACCTTGATTCATCGCCCCAGAGAATCTGTTTCCACTCATCTACGGTCCAGTTTCGATACGCCTTGCACCACCTCAACTAAGCAGCGCGATTCAATTTTGCAATAAAAGGCTCATGGGCGGCAGCACGACCATGGAAAACAAGCAGACGTGCTTCCTTACGGATGGTATTTATTCAAAACTACAATCTTCGATATTTGTTGGAATTCCTGGAGTAAGTGGGCCATCGGTTTGATGCGGTTTTTCATAATTTCTTTAGACAGCATTCGACGCTCTGTTTCGTGGCTCTGCCAGATCGAAGTAGATTCCGACAATCAACACTCACCTTCCACTTCTTAGTCACAAAAGCCACAGTTGATTTTGGAAAGTTAAATTCACTAGGAATGTCTCTGAAGGTTCGGCCATTTTTACGATATCCGACAACTACGCCTTTCTCGAAGCCAAACAACTCTGAATTTCGTGGCATCTTCCATGCGCCTACTTCCAATGCCGTTTCCTATACGATATTTAAGTACAGAAGGCGTTTACGTAGATCAGGACCGCATATATGCTCATTTACATGGGTGTCTAAATACTTATTGGTAAATAGTGTATTTACTCTCTCTTTATATATAATGATATTTTAAATTTTAATTTCAATTTAATTAATTTCCAAGATTTTATCTTAATTTAGCCCATAATTAGCCCTCTTATTTCTTGATCCAATTCCACTGTCTCAACTTAATTCAAGAGTAGCTTTGTAAGATTGCTGAATCGGCTAAAAGCCTAACTTTCCCACACTCCGCGTGAAGGGAGAAATACAGCTGATGAGACACGTTCTTTTTTAAAAGATCCCCTTGTTTCCCCTACCTTGTCCGCGCGTGTAACGAAAATCCCTATCGAAATCTCATTATATATTAGCACTATGAAGGAATATTTTCCCAATCATTTTCTCTTGTTATACAAGACCAGGGATAAAATGTCCAAGAACTTTTTTCCCTCATTCCTTTTCTGTGTGCTCATCGCTTGTACATATGCCTGCTTCTTCAAAATGAAATAAAACGACGTCACGAAATCAAAAGTATCTTCACTGTCTTCAAACTGCATTCTGCTTCACATAAAATAATGCTTTTAATATTATATATATATATATATATATATATATATATATATGAGAGAGAGAGAGAGAAAGCGTTATATTCATTGTCAAATAGCAACAAATCTCTGAACGTTTCAGACTACTTCAATGACTGTTTTTATAGATGCATTTAATTCATCGCTTCGCAGATTAATGGAGCTGCAAAATATTAGAAATGCGTTGAAGAGGCTCCACCATATCCCCAAAAAAAGTTCTATTCAATCACAGATAGAAGATGAATGGGAATCAAGAAATAGGAGTCGAACAGATTAATCGAGCCCGAAATGAAGCTTAAAACCATCGCCAAATGGCTAATCGCTATGATAAAATTATAGAAATTAATTGCCGTATTTTCCCAAAATATCTCACAAAAGTGGTTTTTTGCATTCTTAAATTTCAAAAAAATTACAATCTTAATAATATTAATTTCTTTTCGGCATATTTCCGTCTTATTTTAATTCTTTAACAGGGGTCGCGGTGGCCTGGTAGTGAAGTCTCGGCTTCGGAATCTGAGGATTTCAGGTTCGAGACTCGATTCAACCGAAAAACCTTCGCGTAAGCGGGTCTGGTGCACGTTAAATCCGTCGGGGCCAAGCGTCCTTCCCATGGTGTGGTGTGGAAATTTGGAGAGGGGTGCCAGTTCAGGTGTCGTCCCAGGGCTTAAAATTATGAGCTCCATCCCAAAATAGCCCTCGTGTTCCTTTAAAATGGGAACGTTAGTATAACTAAACTTTAACATCTAATTTGATACACAAACCATAGTGACATTTTTACTGTTACTCGAAATTTCAAATTTCTTTAACAAAATATTCCGTTGCGCGCTTTTGCCAATGTTAAAAAAAAGTTACTTCAGAGTTACGGAGAAATAAAATAAGATTTTCCTGTCCGCTTTTCTTTCAATATACATACTTTCCAATTTGCATGTACAGTAATTTGATGAAACTGATAAAATTAAAGTTTTCTTTCTTTTCGACATGATAAAACTGAAAGAAAAATACATTCTATATTGAACATTTAATAGCACAAAAAATAATCTGGATGATCAAGTGGGTCATCAAAAATGACTTGTTTATAGAATCCTGTCTCAGTTGTTTCATTGTTACAACCTCTCAAAATCGCGATGTTCTACGATTATCGCTTTAATTTTATCCATGAACTTGGAATATTTGACACGAAACCCTTGCGACTTTGTTAAAAGATAGGACTATTCATATCTCAAAAGAAAAATGGAAATGGGAATTCTAATTTGTAAATATTACTTAGTTCCATTCAGATTCATCTCGTCTACGTTCATTGCTTTAAAACTTCTTGGGAGAGACCAGTAGTCTCCAACAATCATAAGAGATCAAATGTTTTCTTTATCAATGCCAGATTACATAATTAAATTCAAAAAATTAAAATACCTTTTTAAAACATTCAATAAAAATTTTAATTTTTATCAGTTATTTTCATATTTCTAATTTTTAATTTAAAATAATTCATCACATTAAATTTTAGAACTTTTTTTTTCTCAAATTCGCTACAGTGTGATGAATTGAGAAGGGCATCTCAAGCAAATTAATAGATTAACAAATAATTAAGCTCTAAAAATAATAAAATAGCGTATTATGATTGAGAACGCGAAAGTTTAAAAAATTTCAAAATTTTAGAACACCAGAATGTACAAATTTATAATAGAATTCCTTTTTACTTTTAGAGATTTTTTCGAGGCATTCACAAATATTTATAAATATCGATATACAAGTTCCAGTGAAAGTTCGGCATCAGCAAATATCGACATTCTCCGATAAATGACAGCATTCATGTAGTCGTTATTCTGGTGAAAATTAACATTTACCGGGTGAAAATGTCGACACTCACGGGAGAATATTGACATTCCTTTATTTCGGCATTTCACCGTAACAAATATACTGTTACGAATTTGTAAATTACTTACACCATAAGAATGACAATGTTATGGACAGCTCTGATACTGAATGGATGGCGGATCAATGACTTCCGGGCTGGCGTCAGATTTCGCGGCAAAATAAAAGTTTCCAGAATCAGTGGGAATTTTGGCGATAGGACCATTAGGAAGCGATTTATACAGATCCTTCTAGATATTTTTGTGCCATACTTCGGAATCTATAAAACGTCGAAAGACAGATGTTTGATGAGTCAGTATTAAGCCATGCGACCAGGCTTGTGATCGAGTACTGAGGTTGTATAGAGGTGAGTACTGATTAGCCAGTCGTGTAGTCGAGTACAACTTTAACGAGGAGACAGCAAAGAATAGCAGACGTTTGAGGGACGTGAATAGGTGTAGAGTAACCCTACCAGGGAAGTTTTGTCTGACTGTTTTGTGCTGTTGCAGTTGTTTATTACCGATTACTGTTCCTTTCAGTATTCCGAGACGACCCCTTTTCGATGATTCTATCTCATTAAGGAGAGAGACGCGGAAGGATGAGCGCATTTCCCGAATTCTTCGTCATTCTTCGACATTGATTTTCGCCCAATTAGATACTTAGTTCAATTTTTTTTTTTTTTCACGTATCGTTTCCGACCGTATTTTTAATTCAGTCTGCGAGTAATCTGTTTATTTTATAGTTAAATGTAAACTTCCTCTCCTTCCATCTCTCCTTTAACCCCTATATTTTGACGAATTAAACCCATCCTAACGAATGCGCAAAAGCGCGTTGTCGGACAATAGCTACTAATGAGCTACTGTTTACTTAAGTGCTGGTCTTATATACATCTCGGCTGTGTTTTGGTCGTCTGTGTGCTCGGGTCGAATGAACGTCGTTTTTTTGTTACTGAGCCTGTTGTATTATTTTCCCCATACATCAACTACAGCGGACCCTTTTATTTGTCGCTCATTTGAAGGAATTTTGTAAAAATTTTCTGTAACAAAACCTTATTTTTGAAGTGATTAACCAATTTTTTTTTTTTAACTTCCCTTTTTATAAACAGGGCCTTTCGAAGTTGAAATATTCTAAGAATGATTTTTTTTATTTAAGTCTGCTCGAAAAAATAATGAAAAGAGAATTGACACCTGTAGATAAAATTATTCATATAACAAATTTAAACTAATTCAAATTCCTCCTACGTACCTGCTGTTCAGACACTCTTAAATCGCCAAACACAAGTTTCTGGATTATTTTGCCAATGAGAATAAAGACACAGTACGTGATGTTAATCAAAGTCTGGAAGAAAAAATACAAAAATGATAAATACGCAGGGAAAAATGGCACAGAAAGCTGCAAAACAAGATTATTATAAGATTACCAGTTCAGTAAAAGCATACAGATCACTATTTCCACAACTTTTTTTGCAGAAATGTTACTTTTGAATTTCATCGAAATTAAAATTTCAAAATTCAGCAGTTTATTTACCGAAGAAGGATTAAAGAACAGCCAAATCTCGATTATATTTAACTGAATGAATCAAAATTCGTAAATAAAAGTTTAACCTAATACTTTATTACTCCGAGTTAAATATATCACTTAAGATTTGCATTAATTTAAGAATGGTAATATTTTAACCCACATAAAACATCTTAACAATGAAGCATTTATCACCATTTTTCCTTCATTTTAAAATTGCGAATCAGATATCAGAGGCTAATATGTAAATTTTTGTAAGTAATTTTAAAAATGTGGGAAAAAAGAAACAAGGGCTTGACAATGAATCGCGATTATGAATATTATACATATACTACATCTTTGCTAGTGAAACAGTTTTGCAGTGAAGCAACTTTTACAGAGTCAGTAAAAAGATCGCGGAGTGATCTAAATATAACTGAATAATTTGACGCATATATACAATCGGGACAAAAAAAGGACACGATATGCAACACTTATTTGCAGGAACGAGAATTTCCAAAATATAATTTTGTTGTCTTAACCCTGCAGTGAATCGTGTAGCCATTTAGCTACACGATTCAATACAGGGTTAGAACAAAAGACTGTTCCTAAAGGCAACAACGAGTGTTTGGAAATCCTTTCTTAAATTACTTTTGATTAACATTTATAGAAAATACCTCTATGTGGAAGAGCGGAATGAGGATTAGATTTACACTGAAGACTTAGGAAAATACCAAGATCTATGATTATTTCTACTATTAAAAATATCAAAATATTTTTTTTAATAGTGCAAAAAAAAAAATTATATTATATATATATATATATATATATATATATATATATATATATATATATATATATATATATACTAGTAACAAGTAATATATAAAATAAAATTTAAGTCAATTCCTACTTAGGTCAACAAAAAAAAAAATTCTTTTAGTTACTTTTTCTAAATAATTACAATTAATATAAATATGTATATACATATGACAGAATTACAATATTAAGTGGCAAAACTGAATTTGGCAACAAACTTGGCGACGGATTTGGCGACCAAACAGAAATAACTGGACAAATTTAATTGATTAATTAATATTTGAAAAAAACTGTATTAACATCAAGTGTTATCCACGACAAGTTTTAAAAAATGTATTTGAACTTGAGTGGATGAATAAAAAGTATTTTATTAACAATTGAAAATTTGAACATGTATAGAGAGAGTGTGAACTAATAGTAGAAATTTAAAAAAAAAAAAAAAAAAAAAAGGACTTAACTTGAATGCAGATTTGTTATATGATTTCTATCACTGGGATATTGTTTAATTCATAAAAAGGTAGCCATTTGGCACATTTGAATTTTTAAATTTCAAGAAAGAAAATAAAAATTTTATAATTTTCCTAATATGCAGCTGTTCAAAATATATGCATGTTTTTTGTAAAATAAAATAAAAAGTCCTACATTCTTGGGTTAATTGTTTCTATTTTATATATTACGGCATGCAGCAGAGTCAACATGCTTATGAACAGTATGAAATGATTTCATTGACTGAAAATGAAGTCAAAGAAATAGTACATACTGCAAAAACAATTGGCGAGCAAACATTGCAGAAAATTGAAAACCGAGAATGTAAAATTGGATGATCATGCAATTACTACACGAATCATGACAAGAGCAATGATAGAGGAGAGAAGGCGCCTTTTACGAGAAGTAAACTGAATTAGTAAAACAAGATCCGATACCAAATTCTTTTCCTCTAATTACTTGAGTTTGAGTAATTCGTTTCATATGTATGCACGACAGGTGGCAAGGCGTTGATTGTTTCGAAATTTTTAAGAGTATCTAAACTTTAGGTGTCAAACTGTGCCAAATTTCATCATCTAGTATTTACTTACATCTGAACAGCCAAGAGAATTTGGTCTGTTTCATCCAAACTTTTACACGCATCTAGAAATTTTGTGTAAGTATTACATACGAAATTTCATCTATTTTAGTATTTTTAAATTAGTGTTCACAGACAAAATTCTAAAATTGTATTTATCAATTTCGAAAAGTTCCGAAACCAAAAGATCCATCAAAATCTCGAGTTCGAATTTTTTTTGACAGTTAGATTTTCTCTTTGTGCATTTCGTACACGAAAAATTGTCCGATTTTATAATGGAGATCGCTAGATACAGAAAGAGGGTATTTCCCATCATTACCTCACAACAGTCACCATTCTTTAAAAGGAATCAATTGTTTCTTGTATATATTATTAAAAGAATAAAAATATTTTAAATTAAAATCTGGCTCATTCTCTCCATGCCCGCTCTTTATTACAAAACATGTTCTTCCTAATTCAAATTCGTTTAAATAATACATTTTTAATTTAAACTACCCACGACATCTTTTTTCCTAAAAAAAAAAGGTTACTTTGTCCGCAAGGAACTAATACTGCAACCTCGGTAAGGATCTACTGTATAAATATTTCTGGTAAATATTTATACAGAAAATTCGACAATTCTATGCCATTTTTAAAATTAACGGCACAAGTAATATTATACATTGATCAAGTAATATTATACATTGATCAAGTAATATTATACATTGATTCGGGGTGCTTAAACTTTCTTGAGTGAAGTGCATTTAGTACAGTGTGAAATGTTAAAATTGAAATCCACAAAATGATAGTTTCCGAAAAGGTAACTGCTGAAATTCATACACGGGAAGAAAAAAAAAAACAGAAAATTATAAATATAAACTAGAGGGAGACGTCTTCCCAAACTTACTCTCATATTCTCTAATAAAGGTGTTATTCTAAAGAAAGCCTTGCATGGAACTGGCGCACAATAATGATGAAATTTTAACCTTTGGTGTGAATTTAACATTTTTACTGAATCTAACGCATGATACTTGGCGAGTGATTTCACGTTTTATCAATGGCATACGGTTAATAGCATCCGAAAATTGAATGCGTTTCATACGCCTTTTTGCAAAAACCGATTTAAACCAAAATTTGGCACAGTTTGGCAAAATTATATAACAAATCTCATACGAAATTTGATATATTTAAACCACTGCGTTTTTAAGTTATCGCGTTTGCAGCCTGTTTCTGAAAGTACATGGCCAAACGACAGATGGTCAAACTCTTATTTGCTAGATATCTACATTATAGATGTTAAATTTGTGTACCGAATTTTATTCATTTAGCTCAATTCGTTTGTAGTTATTGTGTTAAAAGTAACCAAAAAATTGTATTTTCGGACAGACTTCCTCGTAACGGATTTTGTTCAAAACTCGATAGAAATGTACAAAATCGGTGTAAAGGCCGAGTACCAAATTTCGTTTGTCTAGCTCAAAGCGTTTGTGTTATCTTTGACACAAACAAACGGATAGGCATAATGGCAAAGAATTTTTTTTTTTTTTCCCGAGCCAAGGGTGGTCTAAAACGTAGAAATTTGTCAAAAAGTCGAATTCGAATTCTTTGACGACTGCAATATTTACTTTCTCATATATGAAAGAAAAGAAAAGAAAAAAAAAAGGAAGATATGCAAAATCAAGCAAGAAATAAAAATTATTGGAACACTTCCACGGCAAATTCAAACAGATCTGTCAATTTAAAGCCACATGACCGCATCTAACATTTCGCATAAGATCAACAGAAAGATGGTTATCTATTGATGTGCAGCGATTAAACAGTCTGTTGATGCCCAACCACGTGATACCACTGCGCATCAAACTGACAGGTTCAAGATGATTATTAAGAACGCTTTCTCTGACAGTGCAAGTTCTCAACGATTTGAAATTCAATGCTGTTTATGAAGTCACCATAGCCGATTCATAATATTTATTCGAATTGAATTTACCACGAAATATTCGAAATACGGAATAAAATTTGCGAAACATTTACTCGGGAAATATCTAGTGCGTATTTGTTTAGCAAAGAAAAATGTTTCTTATTGTCACTATAAAATATTGCTTTGATTATGGAATATAAAACGGTTTCATACTATTGAATTGATTCACAAATTAATATAAAGCAAAACAAAATGACAAGATATCAAAAATTTCCTTTACAGGATTATTAAAAGTTAAAGCGTGAAATTGTATTTTTCACTTAATATACTTAATAAAACATTTAAATAAAATAAAAAAAATTAAAATTAAATAATTTAATTTGATAAAACAAAACAATTTAACAAAAATAATTTAATTACATGCGATTTTTAACCTGGGTATGACGAAATATTTCAATGTAAAGCGAATTGAATACGAGTTAATTACTCGGTTAAAAGGTGGGACTATTTTGAGACTTCCCTCGTCATTCTGAACTTCGGTCAGATGACGAGGACGGCACTTGCGCTGGTACCCCCCTCTTCAATCTTCCGCACTTTATACACAAACAAAAGAACATTTGGCCCCGATAGTTATAAGTTAGCTTCAGCCAAACTTTATTGAACTGGATTTACAGCTGCACATAATTCAATGCTTCGCTAATTTAACGGAGCTCCAAAGTATTATTAGAAATGCTCTGAATAGGATTTACTAAAAATTCCATTCACTCAGAGGAAAGAAGAAATAGATGTCAAAGCTTAATCGAGTACAAAAACTTCCAGATAGGTCACCCCTATGAAATACCTATAGATATCGACGACCCTATCTTCTAAACTTCTTGAGTCGCAAGACGTTTCTCCAAGTGCGTTTTTTCATTACCTTAAAACAAAGTTCTTTATTTCCAATAAATCGTTTAAATGTAATGAATATGTGCAATAGCTCATTTTGAATGTTACGAAAACATCCATTAAAAAAAGTCAATCGTTTTGCCTTCGCGTGGTTTCTTTGGGAATGATTGCGAAGTAGGATTTTCACTGCCGCTTTTATTTCACAGTATACATATACTTTTTTAATGAGCATGCATTATTATTTGCTTTAATTTAGGCAATTAAATTCATGTTTTTTGGTCTCGTCGAATAACCTGATGAAGTTTTTAAAAATTCTACATTCGTCATTAATAGCAGAAATAAAAATTCAAATTGAGCGAAAATGCTGGTCGCCAAAGGCGGCTAGTTATGGAACTTTTCATCTCCTTTCCAAATAAACACGAGAAGAAAGTGTGCTTCCTTATCCGATGGACTGAAATTGGATTCTCCTTTGATTAGACAACCTGCCACCACTGCACAGTGAACAGAAATAAAAGTTATACAAAGACTTGAAACATTTTAGAGCATTCTCACAACATGCAATTAAAACAACTAAATGTTCCGAATATACCGAGACGGTTCCGAATTTGTACCACATTTTTTGGGTTGTTAAAGGATTTGGATTTGTTTAGATTCTTAGATTGTTAAAAGTAAGTAAATAGTTCAGATTGAAAAATTAAACACAAAAAGAACATAGATTTTCAAAATTAATTCAGGAAGAATTCTTCAATTTCCGTTACATAAGTCAGTTAAGATGGAAATGTATTTTAAGCCTTATGCTTTAATCGGTTATTTCGTAAAATATTTGTTAATGCTTCAAACACGAAATAAGCTCGAGATAAAATCAGTTGAGGCTAACTTGACAGAAAATTCTGTAGTTAAGTATCAATCTAACTATCAGCCATAATTATCAATCTAAAATCAAAATTAGATAATGTAAAATCTGATCAGTTAGAGCACATAAATTTATATATTCAAATTCTTCCTTATTTCATGGAACTGCTAGTCTTTTAAGGAGTAATGTGCCTTAAAAGGTAACATACAATAGCCTATACATAGTATAAAATGAAGTCTCCTGAAAGCGTCTGTACGTTTGAAAGAGAAAAACGCGAGAAATACTTAACTGATATATTGGAGATATTTGTGCTATTTCGTAGGGCATCCATTGGGGGAAGATTTTAGTATATTGAAGTCATATCAAAGTAAAAAAAAAGGAGTTTTATAATTGCGATTTTATTTTCCTACTACGATTCGCGCATGCGTAAAACAGCAGTATCTGTGCTTTGCATTTATCCGGGCAAATGTGAAAACCTCAAACTGAGCATGCGCAAATAGCAAGAACTGTGGTTCGCTTATGCGACATTTCTTTGTTTACATCTGATTTTAAACAGTGATTCAAAACTCATTATGCCCAAACGAAGGAAATCCAACCTTCGCCGGAACGATTAAATGCCAAAACGTTTCGTTTGTTGCGTGACAATGTAGAGGAAAGAAACGTCCGGTTAGCGAATATCAGAGATAGAATGTCCACACTTAGGGAAGGAGATAACGATTAATAACTACAGCATCCAGGTTAAAATTCAAAAAGAATTTAATGACTTCAATTACACGGAAACGACGAGCAAATTAAATGCTAGAGGCTAAGAAAAAAAACCGGACAAAGCGTCATGTCCGATTAATAAAATAATCATGTCGAAACATTCAGAAAATACGTTATTAAATTGAAATTCAAAATTCGTGTCAGTGAACTAACAATTTCCACAGCGTATCCTTTCATTTAGTAGAAAGCTATAGCATTTTATTATTAGAGAAATCTCAAGCGCAAAAGAAAGCTTTTTTTTTTTTTTTGAAAGCTCGATAATTAACCTATATCTGACCCGTCACGAGCTATTTCTTATTTTCACGGGCAAGTGTTGTTGACCCGTGACGAATTCGCACGTGTCTGCGCACGGTCAACTTCGAGTAACTGAGATGCAAGAGTGTTGACTTAAATCGGAATTCTACTTTGCGTCGAATGATTTTCTTGATAACAATTGATTATAAAATCTTGGTAGTTAACATTTATTTAGTTTAACATTAGTAGAACAAATGATTTGCTTCAATTATTAAAGAGCAGAAAAATATTTGTTTTTGTTTTTTTTAATGACAAGTCGAATATGTGTAGTGATGCAATAGTTTTGGAGTTCATAATCACAAATCTGTCTAATCAGAAAAAGAAAAGAAAAAAAAATTGAGTGAAATTAGCATTATAAATAAGGCTTAATAATTACAGAGATTTATTTTCATTTGAACGCTAACAATAAAAATTTCAAAAAACAATAATGAATGTCTTGTAACAAATCGTATCTTAAAATCTAAAAAATATTTCCCATGATAAATACACTCGTAAAGATTAATACTATTTAGCAGAAAAATTAAAAATATTTAACAGACGCCTCATGCGGGTAAAAACTGTAAAATTTCACACGGTTGTAACGAACAGATTACGTTTTATGCGTATCGAAATTTGAAGAAAACGTGTGTTTCGAGAAAAAGATCAAAATTGAATCATAGAAGTATCTGCTAGATTCTTTGATAAAAGTAGTTATTCATTGTTAATTTATAAACCCAACTTTTCAAAAGTATACAAATCATGCAGTTTTGTAATTGGTTAAATACTCCCTATTTTATAATTTTAAAAGAGCAGTGTGTGTGTGTGTGTGTGTGTGTTGTAAATTTAATATATCGCGGAAGTAGCTGCAACGGTTTGGATCAAATTTTCTAAGGTTTTGCTTTTTAAGTTTATCTGCATAGGTGTCTTTCCTGAATAAACGCGATTTTACACACAAAACATTTTATAACTAAATACTGACATGTGGCTCTACATGACCTACAACACAATAGTTGCAAAATATTAACATTTAGAGTGGATTTTCACTGAATCTACTGTGTGACCCTTTATCGAGGGTTTTTTTTTTCTCGGGAGGGGGGCATTTATTCCTGCCATACGTTTAAAAACATCCGAAAATTGAAATTGTACTTTAAATACGTTTCCCCAACCGACAGAAAATAAGAAGACACAGAATGACACTGGTAGTCACAAAATCAAATACTCAATTTGATATATTGCGTTTCTGTTATTGCTTTTACATGCTTCTGAAGGTACAGAAAGACAGATGTTTAGCCTCTTGCTGAATTTACCTCAAAACATGATGCATGTCTTGACTACAGATGTTAAATCTGTACAGAATTTTATTCATCTCACTCTTTGTGTTGCAATTATTGAATTCACTTGAATAGAGAGGCAGAGAAATTTTGTGAATGCATTTCATTCAAAATGTGACAAATCTACAAATAGGACCGTGAATCTATATAACAAATTTCATCTGTCTAGCTCATATCGTTTTCGAGTTTTGTTACAGATGGTCATAATGCCACAAAGATGCGTTCATGGAACTCGGGAAGGTCTTTAAAGGTTCGGATTCGTCAAAATCTAGAATTCGAACATTTTGACGATTTCAATACTTTCTCATTGCGTCGTAAACGAGAAAATAAAAAACATTGTTTCCTTTCAAAACCCATTTTGAATAAAAATGAAAATGGTGCACTGCTATCTATAATCAGTTGCTTTAAAAGGAGAAATTTTTATTTAAATTCTCTACGTGCCTGGAAAGATAAGTGCGACTGAAAAGACAAACCGGGGGAAAGCAATGGTGTCAGCAAATGCAAGTAGCGTAATCAAAGTGAGACAGATAAGGGAACTATTTCATTTCATAATTAGAAACAGTCGTTCCATGCATGCAATGTTGCGTATCTAAAGACATTATCCCTGCGACGCCGCAACAGCAAATACATTTTTCTTTATGCTAAACCTCGAGCACGTATTCTCGGCTATGCCCTTACAACAATTTCAAAACTCTCGATGTTGAAAATGATCTTTGAGATATCGATCGATTTAGTTCAATAATATTGCGTATCTGTTTCTCAGATTTTAGAAAACTCGTTTTAAATATTATAATGATGTAATATTTAAAACCTGGAGTTTCAACTCTACAAAAGGCTGGGAATATATATATCCTAAATTTTTAAACCGACAATGATTTGTTCTCTGAATCATTGCGGCAGGGATAAATAGAATATTTTCAAGATCCCAAATATTCAAATAATTTCCAGGTTATTGATTTTTTGAAATTTGTTTTCAAAAAATAAATGTAACACCATTTGTAGCCAATTTGGTTCCGAGTGTTACAATGTAAGAAATCTTAATGATCTAATTATTCAACTCTTTCTAAAGCAACTTGTTTTAATAGCAAACTCAGCAAACGAAGACATTTGGTGGGAATAATTCTCCTGGTGGACAGACAATTTATATCATAACTAAAAAAATGGTCATACAACAGCTGTGTAATGTGAAGCTTAACCAAGAATTGTCATTTACAACAAATATCTGACGACTATCGTTGCACGAAATATTCGATCTGCGGATACAGAACTTGTTAAGAAATTTTAGTATTAAGAAATGATTTATTGGCCAAACATATCTACTCATGTGCGAAACAAAAGAATAGCTGAAAATGAATACAGGGAAATATCCGACTTAAAGTTATGGCAACAGTTAATAAAGTTATGGTAATATGATTAAGTGTTTTGGCTGATGTATTATTTGTTAATTGCATCATGCAATTAAGACATTTAAGACATTCCTTCTGTCTAGAGTTATGAGGGAGAAAAAAAAAATGCCTTCTCCATTTTCACCTCTAATTTCATAAGGAATGGGGTTATGAGATCGGCGAAAATGTAAATGAATTTTCCAACGATGTATTTATTGTACTCAAAGATTAAGCATTATTCGAATTTAGATACGAAAAGCGCTTTTCAATTCCTGACTTCTAAACACAACAAAAAAAAATGAGGTGACAAATCATTTCATTTATCTTTTTATGATTAATTTTAAAATAAAAATAAAGTTTAAAAGAATCCATTCTTCCCCTAAATAATTCGGTAAAAATCTTCACTCTCTCAGCAACATATCTCCCGCCGTCTCAACTTCAATAAAACTTTCGTCACTGTACTAATAACATAACAATTGTGGCAAAGCATTAATATAAAATTTTTAATTGATTTTGTCATCATGATCAGAAAGGATGCACAGAAACCTTCCTGAAGTCGTGTCATGAGAATCGTAGCCCTCATTAATATTCCTAGAAGGAATCAACCAAAAAACAACCATCCCAAACTATATCTCCATTTATTATACAATGGAACATTGATACTTCGAAACTGAAGAGAAAAAAAACATTAACACTGGCATAGCAATAAACTGCGTCTAAAGATAAGTACAGCAAGGGTTAATGTTCATTATTTAAAAAAAAAAAAATTAAAAATAGCAGTAGGAATTTACTTTAATATTGAACAATATTAATGAATGATTCATAAAATAATTTTAATGATAAAAATTAAAATACGAGAACCTTAAAAATTAACAATTTTAATAAATAGGCAAATTTAATACAATACACAATACAAATGCAAAATAAGCCGTGCAATTCACGCAGAAGGTGCTCACATTTTTCGCTTTTCTTATTTGAAGAAGCAACAGTTAAAACGCTCGTGTGACTTAAAGACTATATGCTTCGTTCACGATGACTGAAGACGCAAAGTATGGACTTATTTAGCGAAAGCAATTTAGAAACAATAGTTTCGATTTCAAATTAATCAAATGCAATACACATATTGCTATATTTTAGTATTATGTTCATTAGAAGTTCAAGAACCTAGGGAACAAAAATTCGAATTATTCATGAATTTAAATTTAAAACGTTCGAATTAAGCAAATTCCACATAAAGAGCTTATAGACTTTTTATATTAATTTACGTATACACCATATAATTCAGGAAACAAGATTTGTTTCAAGCCCTTCATCGACGTTTCTAAGTAAGGGAAAATTCAATTCATCTTATATAATAAATTCATAAACACAGCATTTCTGTGTACGCAAGAAGGTCCGCCACTTACGCAACAGTTGCGATTCAGTTTGAAAGCAGTTCCATGACCTTTTCTTTGTTCTTCATGACTGGGCTTGCTTTCCATGGCATGGGACACAAGAGACGGCCAGCTTATTAATCACTGTCATATCTCGTGATGAACTGTCAGAGTGTTGAGCGATGTATTTCTTGCAATAACGTAGCCCACATCCCGAGTTCTCAATTCGAAAACAGAGGAGGCAAACAATAAGGAATCCTGATAGTAACCACCCCATTGAAGTTCCACTTCTAGAAGCCAAGATTATATTTAAATTAAGTCATTCTTGGCCTTCATGGTATATCAAAAGATAAGGGCCAAGAATGACTTTTCCAGGACAAACTATTGCACTAATAACCTAAAAAGCATCTTGCTTAAAGTATCTACCATACAGAAACGTTTCATTCCGTTTTAATTTTAAGGAAAAATGAGCTTAAGTTCAAGACGTATCTTGTTGTTCATAAACATTCACTCAAATTACGATATTGGTTATTTAATTCAATATACCACATTATATTTCGGACATTTCCTGCTATTTCCATTCATTTGAGAAAAAAATACTAGAAATGCATAAGTTACGTTAAAATTAATTTTATCATTTAAATGAATTCCTATTTTAAATATAGATTTAAATATCGATTATTTTGTAATTCGTTCATGAAGCCGATATTTATTTCAAAACAAAGGGGTAGTTTTCATTCGATCAGTGGTTGGAAAAACGTTTCAGTCGTTTCAAATCTCGCACAGATAAAATAGAAATTGCTGTGACAGATGAAATCTAATATTATGAATGACCTTTAAAACAAAATACCGTTCAAAAATACTAGCTTTTAGCACTTTCATTAATATTTCATTTAATGAGACATCGAAATTTCATGTTTGTAAATGAATTTTCAACTAAATTCGAACAATAGTTCGGTGATGCAAGGAAATTAATTTCAATATTTTGTCTGGACCCAAATTTAGCTACAAATCTTTGTGCTGGATATATAAATTAATTGCATTGCATATGAATAATATGACTTCACTAATACTCGGGTTTTTTAATTGCGATAACTACATAATTTACAAATGCCTATTTAGAAATATAAACTCGTACGCAGAATTACAGAAATTTAATAAGCAGGATAAAATGAAATTCGTATCAATTAAACATGCAATCCTAAAAGAGACCAGAATTTCAGCTTTAATTCGGAGTGTTCATTATAACTGGGCTTAAAAATTGTGAAATAGTCCAACCCTCTCTAAAATAATTAAAATTGCAAAAAGAAAGAAGCTTTAACAATGCCTTTCTATACTTTTATAATAAATTATTCACAGTTATATTAAAGTTCCATTTACAGTAAGCAACAATAATTCAGAAGACAATCGTTCTAAAATCAAATTTTGCTCATCTTTATGAGCACCACATTATTTCTGTTATGGAATTAATATTTTCCTCTCCCTAAGTTAGAATGACACGGACATCTCCCCCAAAGTTTCCTATCTTAACATTTCGGTAAACAAAAAATGTTGAGCAGTAGCTGGTTTAATATAAAATGTATGGAGAGTTAAGCATCATTTTTAAATGTAAAAGTTTCACTTAAAAACAATGGTAAATTAAATTACTAACTGGACTTACCGAGGAAAAAAAATGCAGAAATACGAAATAAGTGAAGCAAGTAAATGACATGTTTTATCCTGAACATATTGCAACACAGTAAAATTCGCATGCATCCTATTCTAAAATTAAAAAGAAATCATTCACTAACACTTCCTTTTTCAAACAAAAGGATTGTACACAAAAAATGACGTAAGAGAAAAGACAATTTGTTATTCTATGTTACTTTTTAATTATTTCTAAGAATAATATCTAGGCACTGAAACTCTTGTGATTATGAAGTATTTCAACCGGTATTTTCAATTAAATTTCTAATCCTTCATTTTATTATTTGCAACATTTTCCTCAGTAGGCGATTCAAACATGTGGTACCAAAATTTCACATCATTTATTGCATGTTCGGCATTGAAAAAATTAACAGGATTTCATCACCCCATTTCGAAATGACAAGATAATTGAAAGAGGGTGTAAAAATGAGAGATGGGAAAAAAAAAATAGCAATTTTCTGTGCTTATGAAAGGAAATATTTGGTTACATGTGTGCGGTGGCTGGATGGATCTATTCATTAACGCTTTGGTTAACCCTTTGTCCTCGAGGTCGTTTTCGAGCGGACGAATCAGCAACTCGAGACGTTTTGTAGCCCTTTGAATTTCTTGCCACTAACTAAAAATGATTAAACGCACAATTTAGCGTCTAAAACTTATATTCACACGCTTTATTAATCTTGAAACCAACACGCGGTATGTCAAATGTACGCAGAGTTTTTTTTTTTTTTTTTTGAAGAAACAGTTATCGCCGAGCATCGAATTTCAGCACCAAACTAAGTGGTGGGCGAAAGTTACCTCACGAGTTGCGGCATTAAACCATGTGGTGAGAGACAGTCATCTTTCGATGACAAAGGATTATTTATAATGATGACTCAATGAACCCCAAAGTCAAATTTTTAAAATCCAACTTTCTCGTCAACGAAGATAGAAAAAGTACTGTGACGTCAAACAATTCGAAGTCGAGATTTTGATGCATTCCAAGTTTTAGATCTCCCCGAGTTCAAAAACACGTTTTTGCCACCATGTTTGCCGCTGTCTATGGCAAAAATAATTCAAGAACAGTTTGAGCTAGATGTATGAAATTTGGTATGCAGTCCTTTCCCAAAATTTGTAAATTTCTACCAAATTGAGCAAATTTGATAGAAAGTCTGTCTGACCGCCTGTTCGAATATAAGAGAATACGATAACGACAAAACGGAAACAGCTGGATAGATGAAATTCGGTGCACAGATTTAACATCTGAAATGGAGATATCTAATTTTGAGCCAAATACAACAAGGTAAATGCCATCTATAGATCGATACTTTCAGAAATATGTAAACGTAGTAACTCAAAAACACAATGACTCAAATATCAAATTTAGCATGTGATTTTGCAACTATAGTTGTAGTTTCATGTCTTTTTTTTTTTTTTTTTTTTTTTTTTCCTCTCCTGTTCCAATCAGTTGGGAAGGATGGATGTGAGTTTTAGGAGCACAAGAACCAAAACCTTGGCTAAACTGTGCCTTCAATCAGTTGGAAAAAATTAAAACAAATTCAGTTTTCGATACTATTAACCGCATGGTAGGGATTAATTGCCAAATAACTCGCCAAGGATCACACGGTAGAATGACTCGAATTTAATAGTTTTGCTCGAATGTTAATGTTTTGTAACTTATTGTACGTCAATGCCATGCAAGATTTTTCTCTGGAATATCGACTTTATTAGGAAATATACGAGAAGATTTTGAGGAGACCCATCCCGCCTGTTCTTATCAGTGTTAAGAATATTTTATTCAATAGACTCGCAGAACTGACGATCCATACAAAAATTTTAATTCTACAATTCAAATGAATATTTACTCAAATGGCACAATATAATTATTCAGTTCATTTAAACTATTTTCCTTATTAAATGTGCAACTTATCACAGTTTAGAAATCAAGTGTTAAGCCATAATTATAATGGATATCCTGTATATATTAAACCATGTTTGTCTTAACATAGTAGTCATATTCTTAAAATCAAAAATCTTTTCTGCATTCAAATTTCTAGAAGGCCTTTCATTTTTATTACGTTTTATACAGATACGAGCTGAAAATGACCCTTTTCTATGTATAGTTTACAGTAGGAGTTAAATGAATCGTTTAGACATAAACTTGAATTTTTACCTTGATAACAATACATTGGTAAAAAAAAATTTCCCATACAAAAATAACATGCACAACAGTTTTTTTCCCCCATTTCGTGTGAAATATACCATTAGGAAATATATTTAAAATATTTTTTTAAAAAAATAGATACTTAATTTAAATATAAAAAGTTTGATATGACTGGAAAGATTTTAAATTTTAAAATGATACAAGATTTTTTTTTTTTTAATTTAATACTTTCGGAAATAAGCGTGACTTCGGATTTTCCTGCGCTAAACTTGTGATTAAAATCCTATTTAAAATTTCAAAAAAAAATTACGAGATGCACATTTTAAGTATGTACATGCCAAGCTTGGATGCTCTAGATCAGAGTCTAGGCTACAGAGTTCCAACACACACACAAACGAAGTTTTTTAGGAAGATGCCTAGTAAAAATAATTAGGAAATTCTAGAACAAAATGCTTTTTCCAAGCTTGTTGAAGGCTGCAAATCCAATATTAAACAAATTCTTTACTTTTGTTGTTATGACTTCGCTCCTTCCGGCCAAATGCTTCGAAAAGAACTCATTTTGCATCTACAAGAGTATTCTGATGCCAAATGAAATTTTTTTTCACCGCCTATGAGTTTAATTAAACACTAATTTCTTATTTGGGTCATTTCTGAACCATTTCTAAGATGCACAAATCAACCAATCTAACTTCAGAAACTCGGAATTATCCTAGAATTTAAAGCCAGTTTTATTTCCTTAAAAAAAAAAAATGTGCGAGATTAAGTTTTCAGATTTAAAGGAAGATGAATATTTTTGGTTTCCTAAAAATTAAAAATATACACGGTTCTAGAAAATTAATACTGAATGAAACCGGAAAATAAGCTATCAAAACAAGATGCAACCAACGTCCTCAACAATCCAGCTGACTGCCAAAGGCTGTCAATCCGTTTCATTCACTTCCAATTCAAAGAAAAAAAAGACCTGTTATTTTTAATAAAATATTCATATAGTTATAAAAATGACTTTTTAACTGTTACAGTTCTATGTGAAATAAACATATTAAAGTATCTCCGGTATTTTCCGTACATTCTTAAATAACAAAACATTAAAATTTGAGTATTATTCATTTCGGCCAGAATTCACGAGAATAAAAATCCTAGAACAGTCTGAAAACAAAACGATCACATTTTAAGCATCAACCATTCTTTATACTGCTTTAAAAATGACAAACCCTCTCAAAATGATTGGCTAAAATAAATAAAAAATGTCAATTCAATTCTCCATAACCACTTAATAAAGAAAGACACGGAAGTAATGGAAAGGCACGCAAAAAATGTAACAAATGCCATGTACCCAACCATTCATCATTTGCCCTGACAATCATAAAAATGACGCACTCCCCTCTACTAGTACTACAGCTTTCACTCCAAACTCGCTACTACAGAGACTGTGCTATTTACAGCAATCGCGAATAAATTGCAAAGAAATTTATTGAATGGGGCATCGTTAATCGATATTATTTAATCAGCATGTCAGAAAACGAAAACATTCGTTTGATTTACAAAATAACATGGTAGCATTTGAAAACTGAAAGCTAAAATCAATCAATAAAGAATAACGAACATGAAACAGAAATCGCTCGTTACATATTCTCAAATGGCAACAGCCAAATGTAAACAAATCGCCATGGGAACGCTTCAGATTGCTTTATTGGACATTTTTACAGCTGAGCTGAATTCAGTGCTTCGTTAATGAATGGATGCTGCAAAATATTATTAGAAATGCTCTGGATAGGGCTCACTAAAAGCTCAATTCACTCAGATGAAAGAAGATGTAAAAGAAATCAAGAAATAAGCCAGAGATCAGTTTAACCAAACTCGAAAATAGTAGGCTGAGCCATTGTCAGATGTGTAATCGTGTTTACCTAAGGAAATGGATGATTATATCCCCCAAAACTATTTTCTCACAAAAATGGTTTTCGGATTAACTAAAAAATAAAACCTTTTAATGATATTGATTTCATTTCTGTGCAATATTTTCTTTATTTCTAATGAGTTATTGAAATGTAATACACTATTTGCAGTAGTTAATTTGTAATGAAATTCAAATTCATTCATCAAAACATTCATTAGTGTGCTTCTGTCAATGCTAAAACTAAGATAAATGCTTTCTTCGGGCACTTCGTAGTATTATATGTATATAATGATATTTTAAAATTTAATTTAATTCTAATTAATTTCCAAAGTTTTATCTTAATTTAGCCAATATTAACTTCATTCTAAAATGTTCTTTTATTTCCTGATCCAGTTTCACCTTTTTTTTTATTTAATTAATGCAACAGAAGCTCTGTAAAATTGTCGAGATCCACAAGTTCCCACACTCCGAATGAAGGGATAAAAATGTGTCAATTTAACACAATCTTTCAAAAGATCCTATAACTCCCTTACCTAAAGCGATACGTGTAAAGAAATCCCTGTCAGAATCTCATTGTATATAAACACTGGGGGAAATATTTCCTCCCTTTTTTACGCTCTTCTGCTCTTGTAACGATTGTGGAAGGAACGTGCTCTGTCCGCGCTTCTTGTACATAAATTATGCCTCCTGGGATGGAATAAAAACGAAGTTTAAAAGATAATATTGTCTTCTCTCTTCGGTACAAAACTGCTTCAAAAATTATGTTTATATATAAATAACTTGGTTGCGTTGTAATTTGTTTTGACTTATTCATTTAAATTTGCTTTTCGGTTTTATCAAATAACAAGGTAAAATTTTAAAAATATCCATTCCATATTAATACTTAACAGCCAAAAAAAGTCATGAACGTCATCATGAAAAAGTCATCATTTTGAACGAAAAAGCTAATCGCCAAAGGCGGTAAGTTTAGAAAAATTGAAAAAAAAAAAAAAAAAAAAATGTTCACACAAGCCACAGGAACAATGAACACGCGACTCATTACTCTTCCGAGTTATGTAGAAGCCGACAAACCACTTTACGTTTAGCACCTTATAGAATAATAATCTTTTCACATTTTAACGTACAAAATGGTGTTGGGATTTTATTTTCTTCTATACTTATGTTCATCATTTTTAGTTTTCACTTCTTGGAATTTTAGTTTAGTTACATTAACTTCCCGTTTTAAAGTAACACTAGGGCTATTTTGGGTCGGATCTCGTAACTGTGAACCTCGGTCAGATGACGAGGACGACACCTGAAAAGGCACTCTCCTCTACACACCACACCAGTGGGAGGAAGTTTGGCCTGGACGATTTAACGTGCACCAGACCCGCCTACACGAAGTTTCTTCGGTGGAATCCAGCCTCGAACCTGAAACCCTCCAGTTCAGAAGCCGAGGCCTTACCATCAGGCCACCGCGGCCCCTTATGTTGGAAGATGGCTAAGGGCTCACTTCAACTCAATCCGAAAAATAAATTGGTATGTTTCATTTTTCAAATATTTCGAAAAAGAAAACAATTAAGAGATATATTAAGACGCACATTTAAACAAAAATACTGCATTTAACAATCCAAAAGAGAAAATTTGAAAAACTTAGGATTCCATAAGTAAATTATCGATTTTAAAAAATTCTCGCCTCAATCCAAAACAAGGCAATCAAGGTTCGAGTCTAGCTGGCAGATCCGATTTTAAACAAATCTTAACTGTTTTCTTTTACATATCAAATTAACCTTGAGATGAAAATTCGAAGATTTTAGCCAGTCAGATCCATCTTACATAACGAGAAATAAATACACGGATGTAAAAATGTAATATATTAACATGCAATGAACGTGAATCTAATATGAAAAAAAAAAGTATCAAATATTCATGATATACACCCATCGATTCATCACTTCTCATCAATATCGCATTTCTAGTAATAAAAAGAAACGCCACGGCAATAGTTACCAATTCATTCAAATAGGGATGAACAAATCTACATCAATAGGAAGTTAATGCCCAAGGCTTTTTTCTCCATTTCCACCAGTTATCTCAATTTAACTTGAGAAACTACAATGGCCTTATCTTTTGAAACAGAGAAAAATTGATCTTCCAGATTAAAAAAAAAAAAACATAGCATCATTTTGTAGATGCTTGACCGAAAAGACACGTTGGAAGTAAAATACGATTTATTTTACCATGATGGGCATAATTTGCATATAAGGGGAGAGAGCAATAAGATGACGAGTCAGTTTATTTCGCGATACAAGAGCAAAATAAAGGAAATTTTTCCCTTGGTGACATTATTAAAGGAATCTTTTAGGGATTTCTTTGACCAGTTTAAGAAAGGAATTCATAGGTTTTATTATGCCGTAGGCGTTAGAGATTTTTATCCCTTCGCTTAGAGTGTGAGGGCCAAATTATCACCCATCCCCCTCTCCCCTTTCTTAGAGCGCGTATTAGAAATAATTAAAAAATGGGATTCGGATCAGGAAATAAGAAATTTTAGAATAAATTAATATGGGATGCTTTATGATTAAAAAAACAGAAAATTAATTGGGTTTTAAACTCCATTAAGAGATCTTCACACACGTCATTTAAATTCAATTTAAACATTTTTATTGATAAATTTTAAGATTTTATATTTGAAATAAAATAAATGCGTTGTATTTCAGATAAGAGAACTTAAATATCGCGATGATATACTTGATATTAAGCCCTTGAATTCAGAATCTAAATAGACGACATTTCTAACTTTTCAATCCGTATAAGAACGGAAAGGACACATGAAATGTTTTTGGTCTTTTAAATTGTACCTTTAACTTATATATATTCTGTTATTTGATGCACGAGTATTGCATGTCATTTCAGCACAGGAAATCAATCCTTCTTTGCATTATTATTATTATTTTGAGAAATAAAGGTTAATATAATTCATGCTCTAGATTAAAGAAAAAAAATTTAAAAATACAAGCATAAATATATAAAATAATTAAAAAACAGTATGATGGAAATATCCATCATCATGAAAATTTACATGTTAAACTCCGTACAAAATCTTCAATGGCCCTTCTAAATTTTTCCACTCATTATCGCTTTTATTAGCAAAAAACTCTGATGTTATAAAAAAAATATTCAAGAAATTGCACGTTTCTTCCAACCACAATAAACAGCGGAATGACAAGTTCAAAGCCGCTATAATAATTGTGACTTTTTTTTTTTTTTTTTGACAGCTACGTTCTTTGTTATGCAATAGTCGTGAAAAAAGTTGCCAGCATTAACCAATTTACAGTATTACACCTATTTTGAGTACAACTTTTTGTTCACTAAATGTTACGATAAAAAATTTCCATCATCATGCAAAGAGTTAAAGATTGGTCTCAAGCATCAGTACCGGACAGTTCGTGGAAATTGAATTTTAATCAGTTTTAAGCAAATTATAAATTATAAGATTCTCTAAAAATGTTAAGCATGATCAATTGATTTGCTATGTTAAAGCCCAGTGTCAAAGTACATAAAATTATTTTGAGATGGATGTCAATTTTTAGCACTGTTCATGCGACGAAGATGGCATCTGAGACACGCACTTTTAATCTTCTTCAATGCGAAGTTGGTAGATTCCGCACCGTATGTGGAAAAGAATCCAAAATCCGAATAAAAACCAATATTCGAGCACTATTCCATTACCCAAAAATAGATAGGTTAATAGATTTGCTTACAAAATTTTAATTTTCAATAGAAACTAGAAAATTTTTTAATCTCAAAAATTATGGAGACACGAAAGAAATAGGACTTGCAAACCTTCCGAGCACGAATGGTCTTCAACTTTTTGGCATACTCTCTAATAAAGATGTTATACCACACCATCCACATGACGATGTGATGCTTGTTTTGGCGGAGCACCTCGACTCAATGGTCCTTAATCTCCGAGACCTCATAATTTATTTTACCTGATTTAGAGAATGATTTAAGCCTAAATATTTTAATATTTGTCTGCTGTTGAATCTGTAAGGGAATTTTAATTTTTAAAAAAGCAAGGGATGATTAAAATATAATTTTGAGGAATGGGAAGATTACTTAATTGCCTATTTTACCTGTCGCTTTAGCACGTCTTCGTCGATTCCGTCTGACTTAAACCATCCATACAAAATATAAATTTGAGTAAGGCAAAGAATGCCTTGTACGGACAGGTATATAGTAGTAACAAAATATTACAATATGGCGTAAATTTAGCATTTTTACTAAATTTATCGACAATTCTTGTTGCATTTTTTGGCGATTAATCCTAGTGTATGGTTAAGAGAATCTAAAAATCGAATTTGTACTTGAAACAGGAATTAGATTTTGAAACAGAACTATAATTGCAGTCAAAATCATGCACCAAATTTAATTTATTTATGTTTATTATGTTTCTGAAAGTACAGACCGACAGACGGCCAACTCGCTGTTGGATTGAACTCAAAATTTGATTGGTATCTACACTATCTGTGTGTCAAATTTTATCCATCTAGCTCTCTTCACTTTGTAATTTCAGTATTAACTTGCACTCGAACAGATTGACTTCTTATGAACAGATTTTGCTCCATTTGATAGAATCCACAAATTTAATGCACAGATCATAAGATCATAAACCAAATTTCATCAATCTATCTCAAAGCTTTTTTTTAATTGTCTTTATCACGGATACAGGCGCAATGCTTAAAAAGTGTTTCGAACTCAAGGAGGTCTGAAACGCGGAGATTCGTCAAAGTCTCAAGTTCGATTTTTTTTTTTTTTTTTTTTTTTTTTAAGATTATACTTTCTTCGTACTTTGTACACGAGAAAATAAAAATATAAGAAACACCATGGCACAAAAATGCGCGTATTCATCCATCATAATGACAATCTCCATCATGACTACCGAAGTGCTGGTTACAAATCCGTCACTAAACGACGATGCAATCTAAAGCTGTCTCTTAATGCTTACTTCGCTAAAACGAAAAGGAAAGTTGAAGCAGACATGAAGGAAAAACATGCCCAGGAAGGAAGGGCGGACAAGAAGTGAAAAGGAAGAGAAAACTGGCTACTCCAAGAGAGAAGTCGTTCCGCCCTACTTCACTGCGAGCTATTTATTTTCCGTCGGTTTTGTTTCTCCGCCGATCAAACAAAGCTCCGGGGATGCTTATTAATTATTCATTACATATGCTTCTTTCACTCGTATGTCCCAACACAATTGGCGGATGTATAAAACAGGTAACAAAAAAGGATAATCACTACGTTCAAGATGCCGGCAGAAGCTTTTAACTAGTATAGGGTGGTTAGTCAAGTGTTCTTCCTACTCTTAAAGAATAGTTAGTATTTTAGACGCATTTTCCCAATCCAATTAAAACAAAAATTTGACACAAAACGACACTTATAGCCAAAAATCGCATAGCAAATTTGATAGATTGAAGTTTCTGAGCGTTTCAATTATAGTGCTTACATGTTTCTGAAAATACAGAAGAACAGATGGTCAACCTCTTATCGAATTTTCAGCCAAATCCAACGGATGCCTATAATATAGATGTTAAATCTGTGTACCAAATTTTATCCATCAAGCTATCTTTATCTTATAACTGCTGTGCCGGTCCGACTTCCACTTCAATGGATTTTGCTCAAAATTTCATAGAAATTTACAAATTTGCTTTTGAGACCGTGGGCCAAATTTTATCCATCTAGCTCTATGCGTTTTTGTGAGACGACGCAAACAGGTAAACATTTTCCAAAAACGTGTGCTTCGGACTTCGTAGATGTCCGAAATATTTTTTGGCGATTAGAATGCTTTCTCTATACACTTCGCATACGAGAAAATAAGGGGGGAAATGATCATAGGAAAATCAATTGAGGAAATGTGCATTCCGTAATGAATAACGAAAAAAAAATGAAATAGTGTTTTTCATCATGGAGCACTTATCGTGCATGCCATTTACCGCTAATGACAAGTTAGTATCCATTGCCTTTCCTATACCATTTAACTCATAAAAATGTATTTCAACTGTGAACTGCTACACTGCGGCATTTCAATTATAGTTATTAAGCTAACAATTCCGTATTTGCCTCCCCTATCAGTGGGTGTTTTAACACAGTGTTATCCTACGAAACTGTAGTATAGTAATTATATCCAGATATTTTTCTCCTCTAGAGTTATTAATAGAAACATACAAATGTCAATTGCCCGTGTCAATTATATTATTTCAATTAATACATATTAAGTAGGTTAGATACCCTCCCTCTATTGTTGACTTTTCTTATGCTTATTGGAAAAATATCAAACACCGAAGGCTTGGAATTAATGTAATATTACGTTAGTTGCTAATCCAGGCTAAGGGAACAGTAACAAGATAAAAATTCATATAAATCAAAAGCATAAACCAATTTCAGAAAACGTAGCGATTCAGATAAGTTATTACTAATTGATTGAAGTGGAGTGCAAATCTCTTAATTTGATTATTTTGTTTGATTTCCAGAAATGAATGGATTTTTCCCCTCATGTTTTTGTAATTTATTTTGCCCTTCATTTTCATATATAAAGTACAGAAAAATATTGTAATCGTCAAAAAAAAAAAAAAAAAAAAAACGAACTCAAGATTTTGACAAATCTCCACGTTTTAATCTCCACGTAATAAAACTATTTATCAAAGAAAAAACGCACATTTTAAAATAAATAGCATCCAGTTTATCTCTAAAATCAACTACCAAAATAAATCGCCCCAAGTTCATTCACATCTGCTATAATGGGTGAGGAAAATATTAAACTATCGATGCGATCTTTCACTTCTCTGACAGGTGGAAATAAAATCTTATCAAGTGCCGATTCAGCTTCCTCCTCTCCTCCCGTTTACAAACAGAGATGAGTCAATAAAATTTCTTTTTACACGAGGCGCTGAACATGTGACAGATAAAAAGGCATTGCAACAGCGTACATGACTCGAATGAAATAGCTACTACTTTCATTCTGACGCACTTTTCGCTTGAATAGAGGAGTCATTTAACAAATATTCGAATGTTACAAGAGGCGTTTCTATGATGTAATCAAACATTCCTGTTCGAAAAAAAATGTCTGAATTTGAAACTTTCATGTTTTGCATATTAGTAAATAGAGGGCGTTAAAATAAAAGATTTCATTTTTAATAAGCTGTTTCAGAAAAGTTTTTCCTCTCGTTAATAATCACTTCCGTCTTGAACCTATTTTCAAAGTGAGGGAGAATCGAATATGATAAACTACTTTTAATTACGGAAATTCTTACCGCGTTAATATATACACACTCGGATTATGGAACCAATTCAATTTGGTTGTTTCTAATGGCACTTATAATAGACAAGACCACTGACTTTAAGAAGTCATTTGTGGTTTTAAGCCAAGGGTGTGTCTTGTTTTTTCAGTAGCGCTATCTTGGGCCAAGAGAACGACTTAGCTACATACATGTCAAAACCCTTTTTACGGAGCAGACTTCATTCACGTATTTCATTCACTCATCCATAGATCGTCATTTAGACCTGAATCAGAGAACGATCACCCCAGATCCAGTACCCCCAGTGGAATTACTCTCGACATGGAGGACTTTGAGTCTTCGGCCGGCGGGGTTTGAACTCGCAACCCAAGGGACGCGCATCCAACGTCCTACCCACCAGGCTATCCCGGCTCGTCATTCAGTCTTTAAAATGTAATAGAATCACAATATTCATTATATAGCCTTGATAAAACATGAAAATTGTTTAACGCTTCATTTCAACCAGCGGAAGTGGTCTTCTCGAAACTTTCACGCATACTCTCTAATACACTCGCCATGTCAGAGAACGCCATACACGACACTGAGGTACAGTAATGACGAAATATTAACTTTTGGCGTCCATTAAGTATTTTTTGTGACTATTGTGTGACCTTTGGCGAGTATTTTGGTGATTAATCCTTGGCATGCGGTTAATAATATCATAAAATCGAATTTGCGTTTAAGACGAGATTTTCGTAATTGAAACCAAAAATTGACACAGAACTCTATTTGTAGTCACAAAATGACACTGAATTTGATATATTCATGTTTTAGAGCTATAACGTTTCTAAAAGCGCAGACTGATAGTCAGATGTTATTGGATTTTAGCCCGACATTCGATAGATATCTACATTGCAGATGTTAAATCTGTGTACCGAATTTTATCCATCTAACGCTTTTCGTATTGTAGTTACCGTGCCACCTTGCATTCAATCAGCCGGAGACAGATTTCTTCAGAACAGATTTTACACAAAATTTCAAAGAAATTTGCTCATTTTGTGCAAAGACAGTAAACCAAATGTCTAGTTCAAACTGTTTTTGAGTTGTCTCTATCACAGACAGAGCGACAAACAGTGCCATTTTTTATATATAACTCGGGGAGGTCGATACATGGAATACGTCAAAATCTCGAATTCGAACTGTTTGACGCCACAATACTTTCCCTATCTCCATTGACGAGAAAGTTAAATTTTAAAATTGACTTGAGATTTATTGAGCCATCATTATAATTAACTATGTGCCAGATTTTGTGGCTGTTACTGCAGTAGATCCATCCAGGCACCGCACACATGTACCCAAACATTTCCTTTCACAAGTACGGAAAATTACTATTTTTTTCCATCTCTTATTTTCACACCATCTTTCAATTGTCATTTCGAAATGGGATGGTGAAATCCTCCTGTTCATTTTTTCAATGCTGAACGTGCAGTAAATGATGGGAAATCTGGTTATACAATTAATCAACTATTTGAATCGTCTACTGAGGAAAATTTCTCGTAGAATAAATGACAGGATTAGAAACAACTAAAAATAATGATGGAAATACTTTAAAAACACAGAATAGCATTTTACTCGTTTCTTACGGTGTCATTTTTTTGTGTACAATCCTTTTGTTTGAAAAAGGAAGTGTTAGTTAATGACTTCTTTGTTTGTAATTTTAAAATATGATGCATGCGAGTTTTACTGTGTTGCAATATGTTCAGGATAAAATATTTAATCTATTTGCTTCACGGATATTTCATTTCTGCATTTTTTTTCTCTCCGTAAAACGAGTGAGTAGTTTAATTAACCATTACTTGAACTGAAATTTTTAGATTCAAAAATGATGCTTCATTCTCCATACAATTTGTATTAAACATGCTGCAGCTCAAACATATGACATCCAGACAAATGACATTGTGTAAAGAATGTTAAAAAAATTTTTAATGACCTTCAAAGATTTGTAGCCCCCCCCCCCAAAAAAAAAAAAGATTTAAATATTTTTATACTCTCCAATGTTTTGAGAAAAAAAAAAAGTCCGTTGATTATAAATATTAATTTATTAATCTCTAAAAGTGACACCTACTAAACAAAACTATATTCTCAGTCAATAATAATTAAGATGGCGCCTAACGAGTTAAGATGAAGAACCAAGATTTTTCGCTTTTAAAAAAGCATTATAGACATTTTCAAATTCAAAAATGTAAAGTTACGACAAGTAATCAGGTTTAATACAGCTGTTTTACACTGTAAAAAGCTTAATGATAGGATTTCAACAAGACAAACTAAATGAAAAGAATATCAACGAGAGAGAAGCTAAATAAATATCAACAAATCGAATTCAAGAAATCAGCCAATATTTAATTCTGAGAGCAAATTATAAATAAATTTATTACGGGTTTTTTTTTTCAACGCTGATTCAAAACGTTGAACGTATATATTTAATATCCTTGATATGTGCGCCATAATATTATAATAATTATATTATAAATTAAATATATAATAAATTTCATATTGAATATATGACACTTAAATTTCATGTCGAGCAAATATTTCAAAACACATTATCACCATAATGCTTTCATGTCTTGAATACCATAAGAAAAGTTAAAAAATGCATTTATAAAAAAATGGGTTACATATTCCAACATTTAAAAAATTGCTTAATGTCATGACTTTAATGCCAAGTCTTACGCAAGAGAAATAATTTTGAAAAACGCAAATGAAAGGAAATATTAAGAAATAATAGAAATACGTTTATAAAATTTTCACTATCTTTACATTTTTTGACTCGTCATTTAACGACCCTTGAAATAAACGATTTAATTCACGTACAAGGTGTTTCATCAAATCCGAACTTGGTACATCCAGATTTCTTAGAATACAAAAAAAAATTCCTAAAAAACTACATTTCAAAGAGAAAAATAACATACGGTGTACGAAAAAAATCTATGAAATTAGTATTCCTACGTATCCGTATATGCATATGTTTGCACACGAAGATGTTCAAAATATCCATCGAGGCATCCATACATCCGTCATGAAATGGCCGATTGCACACGTTAAAGCAATGTGATGTCAATAAAATTATATACAGCATGAAACGGACAATTTTTATGTAGTAGTATAGATTTCAATACACCAATTCCTTCAAATGCCAGGTAGGAAGAAATCCAAAGGTGACAGATTTGATGATCGTGTTAACCATAAAACTGAACCTCTATCAATCACATATAGGAAAACTGAAATGCGCCGGAGTTCTATCATGGTATAATCATACGCCATGGACTGACGTTAATGATCTGTAACATCACACGACCTATAAAGTATGGCGTAAGAACGCTACGAGATTTTTCCTCAACATCATAGAGACTGTCGGGCCGATGCTTTCAACGTTTCAGTCTGCCATCCCAACTTTGGTACAGGAAGAACAGCACGATGAATAGTGCTGGGCATACCACACAGCAATAATTACATTGACCGAAGACAAAGTACAGGTCGCAATACTTACGAACGAAATACAGTACCAGTATAGTAGTTTGTAGCCATGGTAGCCTTTTAAATACGATTCGAACGACGTTATTCCACGACTTCTGCATGCACATCTCGATATGCGCGCTGGATATTGTAAACAACTCAGTCTGTAAACATTTGCAAATATCAATGTTTATGCTTCCATAAAGTTTTTTTCGTATACCAGAAATGAAGCAACTTTTTTTTTTTTTTTTTTTTTTTTACAATTATAGAACGTTTTTTTTTTTTTTTTTTTTTTGTTATTTTTGTACTCCAAGCGTGGAACCTGCCTGCGCAATTTTGATGGGCCATCCTGTAAAATAGAATGCCATAATGATATGAAAGCATCTTAAAAGAATTAAAATTCACTTGGTTCAAAAACTTGATACCAAGAAAAATAATTATAAATTCGCAGGACGTTTCTCAACAGCTACATCACAGATCTGAAGTGATAATCAAGAGTGAGAACGATGTTTAATGGTGCGCGAAAAGTTTATATTATATATATATATATAATTAAAGAGCATGAATATTTTTTTAAAGACAAGAATGAAGACAAAGCATTCTCGTATCGTTTAAATGAGAATTTCAATTCATCGCATACATCGACCGTAAACAGAGTTTAGGATGGGCTACGGTCATTTCTGGCTGTGCTCCGCAACTGGGGTCTTAATAGATAGAGACAATCGCTTAACAATAACGCTAAAAATTTTGAGTATTAAAATGTAATTGATGAAAACAAACCGTTAAAGGCATTCATGTCGAAAAAAAACTGTTGTTGTACTGCAATAATCACGCTTATTTCAATCCAAGATTTTAAATAAATATACGGTAATTCACAATAACTGCATTGATTAAAAACAGCAAAAAATATTTTTTACACATAATTGTAGAAAAGATTTATGAAAAAAAAAAAGTTGAAACTTTGTTTGCATATGAAATAATTGCCAAGTAAGTCCCAGAGGCAACATCTTTTGGTAATATTTCACGACAGACACTGAAGCATATTCGCAATCATAAATGTGGATTCCATATTTATATGTACACTATTTAAATCTAATGAAATTATTTCTTATGGGTTCATATCTTTGGGATGTGTCTAGGGATTGCAATACCAGGATACCGAAATACGGGTATTTTGAGCCATTAGTGCAATTTTGTAATACCGGTCGGTATTCACAAGTTTAAATACCGTTTTTTCGGTATTTACTAGAAATTTTTAAAATTGTCTCCATTATATGTTCAGGGATCGCGAACATAGCAAAATGGTATACGTTTTTGTTTTTACGTCTCCGTAACGGGCGAAATTAATTAGCTAATTAATGGCTTAAATCTAAATTAGCGAAACATGGATTATCCCTGAAAGAAGATATTGTATCCATAACGACTGATAAAGCAACAGTTATGAAAAAAGTTGGAAAGTTGATTGGTGCAAATCAGTAATTGTGCTATGCTCATGAAATTCAATTAGTAGTAATAGATGTATAATACAAAAAAAAAAAAAAAAGAACAGAAGAATCCAAATACTGTGGATATAGAAACTTTGAATTCCAACTTTGAAGAGAGTAAGAGTGAGAGTGATATTGACAATGAAGATAATGACAATGTAATTGTTGAAGAAGATATTGCTAAGGAGGATGAAATATTAACCCATCAAGAATTGCATCCTATAATTTATAAAGTTCGAAAAATTGTTAAGATAATTAAACGTTCCCCTATAAAAAATGACATTACTAAAATATATACTAACTGAAAATAAAACAGAATATATGTTAATATTCGATTCTAAAACACGTTTACTCCTAATCATGGAACGATTTTTGAAACTGAGAAATCCGATCCAAAAAGCAATAATCGACTTAAACCTGTAATTTAATTTTTCAGATAGTGAATTCGACTTAATATCCAGAACTGCATCAGCTCTACTTCCAATAAAACTGACTATTGAGGATTTATGTCAGAGAGATTCTAATTTATTAACAGCTATTGCAACAATAAATTTCATGTTGTAGTCATTGAAAGAACAGCTAAAGAACTATCTGAAGAATTATATATTACATTGAAAAATCGCACAGAAGAAAGGCATACCGAAAGAGAAAATGTCTTACGGTATTTACATTATTATAATGATTTTAAAAATGAAAATGAAGAAAATAACCAATTCAAATCTGATTATGTTTAGAGTAAATTTTCAAAAAATTTTTTACCCACAAACCTATCCGCATTCAGAAGAAATCGGTTCAGTTATCGAAGATTATGATGACACTAATGTCGATTCTGAAAAGAGTTTGTCTCTTGAACAACAATTAGAATTAGCGATAAATAAGAAAATTTCAACAAACCAAAATACAATACAGAAATCAGCTATATCCAAAACCATCCGACGAGAAATCTATTTATTTGAAGATGAGGGATTTAGAGGTAAATACTTGGAAAAAGTATATCGCGCATTGCTAACAGTACCAACAACTAGCGTAGATGCCGAAAGAGCTTTTTCGACAGCTGGTAATTTTTGCAGAAAATAAATTTTCAGGCTTAATGACAGTACAAGTGATGCATTATGCTTTTTTTTAAATCACATTTCAAAAATTTGCAATAGTACCACAGGCTGAATAGTGATATTTACACTTTTTTTGTGATTTAAATAAGATGTTCCTTTACTTTTTTGTGATTCTTTATATACTGTTATAATTTATAAGTTACAAATTATTTTTTGCGATATGTTTATACTCTCTAATAAAACTGGCAAATAAAACAAAGAAACACCTGTGTTTCCTTTTTCTAAAATTAAAACCGGTATCCCGGTATTAAGATATAAAAAAATACCGAATACTGATATTGAAATTTTGGTCCGATATTGCAATCCCTAGGTGTGTCATAGATCGTTTAATGCTACTTATGCAAGTATTATCGAACTGAAAGTACGCAGAGAAAGTGCTTCAGGTGGTAATGAAATGAAGCTATCTGTTGGATATTGCCTTTACACAAAAATTTGGAAGATCTTTTTTCATTTCGTATACAGTAACAAGAACCTCCTGTACACACCTAAAAAAGTGAAAAGTAGAGATTTTCGTAATAACCGAGAGGGGTTTTTTTTTTTTTTAACACTTTCTATTTTGATTTTTTTTATCACTGAAAACGTGATGTTGGGTTGGTTTGGGGTTTTTGAAGCCACATAGTTTTGAAGCACAGGCAGAAAAATGTCTATTAATTGCTTTTCAGGCATTCACTTTTCACTTTTAAGGTTATTAGAAAATGAGTTGTCACACTTGGCGACTTATCGCCAATAAAAAGTTTTAACTTGGCGCGAATGTCTGCCATGTACCCGATTCTCCTGTCTGGTCAATAAAGGGCAGGGTCGTAAGAAATTATCGCCCGAAGAAACGCAGAGAGGAAAATGGGAATGAACAGAAAACAGGGAGGGCAGGTATCGAAAGTTATAATTTTTTGAAGTGAAAATGGGGGAGTGAAAGGGGAACGAATCGTTTTAACTACTAATATCAAAATAGGATTTTTCTAACTGTTAAATTGTTTTCTTTCTTTATCCTGCGACAGAATTTCTTTAAATAAATGACACCTCTCTTTACACTTAAATAATTTAATTGCAAAAACACTCAAAGTGTAGATAAAATCACAATTTTTCTAAATTGCAACGAATAGATGACTAGCAGTTTAATCTACTAAATATTCTTTTCAGCCAGCATATTTGGTATGTCAAAATATGCCAATTATTACCTTGAATGTATATTTAGTCTCAAAAGGAAGTACTCAATCAGTAAGTCATTAACCTTTCGAAAGAAAAAAAATTGCAGAAACAAAAAAACAAAAAATGAGTCATTTCAATAGCAGTGAATTTATGCTTTATTTCAAAATGGAAGTATCACAAAAATATAAGAATTTTTTAAAAAATGCATGAAAGAAATACAATACATTTTGAAATAGCATCACAGAATTACTGCTTGCATTCTTGATTGCATTGAACTCTAAATTTTCAATGGCAAAATGTGACAGTTTCTACCTGTCCTCTAGAGCGATTATTATTAAATCTGTTTTAGATTTTAATTTTAAATATTCTTAATAAAGTAATAACAGAAATCAAGAACAAATTTACTAAAAAAATAAAAGTAAAATAAAAGAAATTTAATATCTGAAGAAAAAAATATGCAAAGGAATTATTACATTCCGAAACGACTCGTCTACTTTTCTTGTCGCAACAAATGTGTATAAAAATGTAAATACAAAGCGAAAACATATTTCCCCAAGGAAAAGGATTGCTTCAACAATTGCCAAAGTGCAAAAAGATTAAATTGCAATTAAAAAGTAAAGAAAGACGTCACGTAGTTATAAAGGAAAAACATTGACATATGGCTGAAAAAATATAATTGTTTACTCAGCTTTAAAAGTAAATGAACTCTAAATTGCCCGTGTGGAAAGTGACAACTGAAGTCAGATGGCGTGATTCGGCGCTGTCAGGAAACCAAAAACAAGCAGGTCAGGTTATTAATCTTTGAACCAGAGTGCACGTGAGTATGATGCAATTCAAGTCAACAATGATAAGTAATTAAGTTCAACAAAATTAATGAAACAGATCAATGACAAGGTAAAAAAAAAAAAATAGAATCAATACCATTTTAACCTCTCAAAAATTAAGCACCTTGTCAAGCGGAACTCAAATGAATCACCGTGATTGTTCACACCATGCGACATTATTTACACGCAATTAACTTAATCATTTGATACAATTAAATGCATTAAGTCTGCAACACTGTCATAAGAGGTAAAACTTTATAAGGCTACAATACTAGAGAATCTGCTTACCTAGCTGTATCATAAAATCGATTTCAAACACAAAGAAATAAACTTGAAAGATCTACATATTCACATGTCCATAAATAATTCGAAATTTAAAAATAAAAATTGATAGCTGAACTGGTATTAAAAACGACACACGAGGAAAAAATAATGCTTATTCCAAAAAGATTGCCAGTTAAACTTTTTATCGGAAACAGGAATTCAAATTTAGGAAATAATTTCTATCAATATTTTTAAAAAATAACCAAACGAATGCATTTTAAAGAAATGTTCAATGTCAGAATTAACAATTCTAATTTGCTTTATTTGCACTTTAGAGGGCTCATCATTGCCAGTAATGATACAGAATATTTATCAAAAAAATGAACTCGTCATTCATTTCAGTAACATTCTTAAAAAAATAATTCGAAATAATCCCGTTTACCTATACATAATACTCCGTGATATGGGCGTCCTGGATTCGAGTCCCGGTTCGGGCATGGTTGTTCCTCTGTTCTATCTGCGAGATGTGTGAATGTGCCCTCCTGTAAAAAGGGGTTGTGCAAGCGAATGAGTGATGCGTGAGTGGCAAAGTCGTACGCATGGCCCTAGTTGGCGCTAACAAGAAACGCACCCTATCGGCTTAAATCGCTGTATTCATAACAGAGGGCTTGTCCATGGCAAATGCCAAAAGAAACAACACACAACATCTATACATAATATTAAAAATGACACGTGCAAGACGGGTGTAGAAAAATCTTTGGAGAATAATACATCAATGATAAAAAAAATTTTATATATTAAAGGGTTATAATCCATATCTTTTTCTAAGAATGCCACAAATTTTTATCTAAATTTACACAGGTTAAGATGTGATAATTGTGAACAATTCTGAGGAATTAGAAATAACGAACAATTAGAAATAACGAAGAGCATATAACAAGAATTTAGAGCAATTAGAAATAACGAACCGAACATTACGCTAACAGCTTAGAATTCTGCTAATCTTAACGAGATAACAAAACTCAAAATCGCCTAAAATTTATATATCATATAATAAGAGGATAAGATATCGGCAGGTGCCAGATTTCACATTGAACACGGATTATGTACAATAAAACCAAAATTGCTTGGTATATAATCTTTACCACAGATTATATAACTGCACAATAATTAGTTGCATCAAAAATTAATGCAAAAATAAAAATATCGCAATATTTAAAATAGTTAACACTATAATAAAGCAAGCTTCTAAAAAATGCTCGACTTAAACGAAATAAGCTACTGCCAGTAGGCGTTAGTTTTATTGTAAAACTCTTAAAATCAGCTTATACAATGCTGTTTTTCTACCACATACATAAAAAGGAATCATCTCCCCCCCCCAAAAAAAAAAACTACACACAAAATGATGATTTGGAAAATCCGTCAGAAAAATGAATTCGGTGATTGATTCTCTATAAATCAATGTACGTAAAACGCTAACATACGTCGCACAGAAATACTCTGCGTTTGACGAGCACACTCGTCATTGTCAAATTTTTGCGAAACAATTTACATGTACATTCTCCGAAGAAGTCGAAACAGTTTACTGTGAGTACAAATTAACCAGTAATCTATAGTAGATTCATTTAATTAAAATTCTGGCTCAATTAACAAGGGCCCCAAGGAGAGTACAAAGAAAACTTTTCCACAGGGAATTTTAATGCCTTCAAGAAGTGAACATCTAACGACCGATTAATAACAAAACATTCACCATTTTATCACTTCAACTGTCAAAGAGGCCACGATAGCCGAATCGATACTCGGTTGGTTCACACTGCCCTTGTGACCGGGAAAGACTAATTTTGAAAAAGAGAAAGTAACGGCAACGAGAAACAAATAGCAACAATGCAGTCAACCGTTTCCACGGAACCAGACTGTTTCAAGCATTAAGCAATTACTTCCTAAATAACTTGGGAAAAATTCTGGAGATAGTAAATAACACAATCATTGCACATTTCAAAAGTCGGAACCTTCCTTTATATCCAATATTTATAAAAGAAAGTAGCGGTAACTTTTTTTGCAAAACGGGTTAAATGGATCAGATGAATACAATATCAAAAAATTGTAATTTCCTTTCTTAACTAGTGACGATATTAGCAATATTTTTTATTTTCATTATTTTGACGCTGTCTGATTCTCACCTCAGAAAGGTAATTTATCTTCTTCAAAAATCAATCCTTACGTCACCTTAAATTTAAAAAAAATGTCCGTTTGATTCCCATGCTATTTTTATAGTTCATTATAATCATGGCAATCTGCAAATTTAGTATTTTCACTCAAGTGGAAACAGGCAACTAAATTAAAAATATATTAAAATTTCTAAAGTTAGAAAAATGTTTATTTTCAATTACAGTATAAGTTAAGCGTATGTAGAAATGGCCCCTTTCCCAAATTCTGTACTCCTCCTCTCCCATATTACAATTAAGAATCTGTAATCCTTTATTTAACGCTAACTCAGTAGCAACATGTCTTTCCATTGGCTCTTGTAGGAGATTTGCAACTCCATATCCTTCAAATGAGCATTGTAGACACTTTAGTACAAAGATTTCTAGGTAATTGTTAAAATAAATTTCAAAAAAATTTTCAAATTGAAAATCAAAATAAATTATCAGGAACACGTATATTATAATATCCTATTTAGTTTGCAGCTTTTTTTCTACAACTCTTCACCATTTGCCAATTAAATTCCTACAGTTAAAAGATTTTATTCGGATATTGAAGAGCATCTTCCATTTCGGAGCAAGGACCATATGCTATATTTTATCCATTTCGCAAGTCTCAGTTCCTACTATTAGTTCACACTCTTCCTATATATATATATATATATATATATATATATATATATATATATATATATATATATATATATCTTGTTCACATTTTCAATCGTTAATAAAATACTTTTTATTCATTTACTCGGGTTCAAATACATTTTTTTAAACTTGTAGTGGATTACACTTGATAGTTTTTCAAATATTAATTCGTTATTAAATGTAATTAATTTTTAATACTATAAATAGAGTTTTAGCAGTTTGTAATGAAAATTGAAATCAACAGGCAGTAGCTCAATCGGTAAAATGCAAGGATTTCAGTATTTTCCACGTGAAGGTGAAAAATGTGAGTTCAATTCTTGCGAAAGTAGGAATTAACATTTTATAATTTATTTAGGAATTTAGGAATTAACATTTTTATACATACATATATTGTTTCTTAACTATTCTGGTTAAGACACTTGTACATAATTCTATAAATGTTTTTTAAGAATAAAAAAAATGCATTGAAAGTCATCAAAACATCGAGGTTGCATATTACTCTCTTAACAGAATATCCACTATAATTGCAGCCCAAAAATTAATTTCTGAACAGTTACCGTTGTTGTAAAAAAATGTCGCTCACAAACATGTAAAAATTTAATCTTTTACATCGCAAATTGCTCGAGTTACGAAGCTTTAAATAATAGTGTTTTAAACGATTTTAGAGCATTTCAACAGGCTACTTCAAAGACAATCCAAATAGTGCATTTCCTTTTTCCTCGCAGCAATCACTAATGTCATTGAACTAAGCATATTTTGCTCAATATTCTTAACAGGATCGGAAGATGCCATAAAAATTGATTTTTTTAACACATTTATTGGCTTAAATTTTATTTTCAAAAATCATTTTTCTAACCGGACTATAAGTTTATTTCTAACTGTTTCAAAATAAGTGACCATCCTGCGTAAAGACAATCTACAAAAAGAAAATTATAATGCTGCTTTGAATACGCATGCGTAAGCATATTTTATCTTGCATAATTTGTAACAAATAGCATTCAATAGACAAATCTCTATTCAGATGGTTAAATACTTGTTTGGCTGTATTTGGTAAAATACTTATTTTAGTAACAAACTAGAAAAAAAGGTTTTAGAGAAATGGAAATTAAAGCATTAAAAAAAATAAGATTTTATTTTAATTTAATTACGCGATTCATTCAGATAATCTGATTTAGAATGTCTTATAAATCCATCCAAATAAAACAAATGTCAAAAAATATGCAGTTGACACAATATTACAATGATTATGAAAATCCTCTAAATTTAAATGGGTGAATTGAAGTCTTTAAACACTACATCAACGAATATTCTAGTAATGTTGCCATTTTCATATTTTTAAATAGAAACTTGCAACAAAATAAATGTCTTGAGTCTGTTCCAAATTACTATTAATTACAAAAAGAAAACCCGAGAATTTTTCAACCGAGGAAGGCAGACGACCCTGAAAGCAGAGTCTTTCAAAAGTAAGCATCCTTCAACAGCTCAAATTCACCCATTGTCTCTGTTGCATAATACTCTTTTGGCCGCATGCCGAAAACTTGAACTTGGTTTTTTTATTAGTCTCCTAAAGAATCAAATTTCACTTTCCGAGTGTATACTAAAAGCTTTTTTTTATAATGTAAAGCCTTTTGACGTACTGGTTTTTTAACACAGGAAAACTGACGAACATGACGTATAACAATATATCTATCCATAAACTATCCCCCTACCCCTCCAAATAACATGAAATTAATTTAAACCATGTGGAGAAACACATGAACTGTTACACAAGTTATCAAAGAGAATATTTTAAACATCAAGCTTTGTTTTCCACACTTATAATAAACATCAATTTTACTTAAACTAACCTATGGCGAACAACCTGTTCGCCGAGATTATTTTTTTAGACGATTAAATTCTCCCTTATTTCATGAGACCCAAATACATGAATGAACTTTCTGATTGCAGATCAACAGTTTTCACGCCGATTGAGAATAATCCGAAAGAATAGAGATCCTTCCTAGCTCGACGTCGTAGACCCGTTGCCTCCGAGTCACTATTTGAAATCCAGGACAATCCACCTAAATTTGTAAAGCTTGCTCTTTGTAAATTATGTTTTAAAAGTCGAATCCTTTATTCTTACGCAGCAGGTTTCAAATAAAAATAATATTCTTCTCACTAGTGAATTGTTTAACAGTTGTTCAAAATATGTACTTTTCTAATATGCAGCAAGGACCTTATAATGCATATTTTAACATTACTACTTTACTTTCTATGTTTCGGAAAAGGAAAGAGTTTCTGTTGCTAAATTTAATAACTTTAATTTCTCTCTTATACAAAGTATTTATAAAATATGAATATCACAAAATTTGATATTAAAATTGAGGATTCTAATGTTTTAGACCTCCTTTAATCAGGGAGGGGAGGACAACGGAAAAGATCTCCCCAAACTTTCTCACATACTCTTCTATTACAGGAGAATCTTTTAGACGCTTTAGAATGCTAGAAATTTTATGCATTAAAGTCACTGCATTTTTCAGTTATAGTGTTTGCATACTTCTGAAACTACAGACCGACGGACTGCCAACCCTTTGTTGGATTTCGCTCAAAATTTGGTCGGTCTTTAATCTGTGTACCGAATTTTATCTATCTAGCTCTCTTCGAATATCATTAATTTATACTGGAACAGTCATTCTTACTCTGAAGAGAATTGGCTCAAAATTCGATAAAATTCTTTAAATTTGAAGTAAAGATTATATATAATTCTTCCGTTAAGATCAGTGTTTAAGTTTTCTTAGTTACAGACAGAGCGGTAAACATAAGTAATGCCAAAAATGTAAATTCGAACTAGGGGGAGTCTAAAACATGCAGATTCGTTTGTTCTCTCAAAATCTCGGGTTCGAATTTTTTGACAATACTTTCTCTAAATTTCGTGTTGAGAAAGTAAAAATAATTTAATGTATAACAAAAAGAAAGACGGCTCTAGGAAAAATGACTTTATCACAGTATATTATCACACAAAATCATACATTGAATTAAACAAAAATCTGGATATCTATTGCTGCTGAAGTAATTCAGAAGCATCCTTGGACCAAATGAAAGAACTAAAGAGTAAAGAAGGAACGCATATCACGCACAGATTAGCAAATTACAAAGTGAGATTAGGACATCATAACCACGAAAGTGTGATTTATGGATAGCACAGTTAAGGACTGAGCATCAAAACCGACAGTTTTTAAAATCTGTTGCATTTCCCTTAAATAACAAGTACAATTTAAAATTAATAATCAGCGCGACTGCTATTCAATTACTATATGACGCCCACCACAGAATTATGTTCGCATTATGGAATGAAATGCATTTCGGCATCGCCCCCTTTTTGGCATTTCGAGACAATTATTTTTATGTTCCAATATTTATACCAAAGGGGATTTGTCATTCATACGGCCACTCATTTCTTCTCTGTGGAGATCAGAATGAGAATTTTGTTTTAGATTTTAAATTTTAGATCAATTATCCATGTACTAAATACTTTGAATTTAATCAACTATGCAATTTTTTTAAATTTACAAATATCCAGAAGCTGGAATGAAATAATGTTCCATTTATATTTTAGATACTTTTCAAATGTTAGTTACAATAAGCTGAATGAGCTTCAGTTTTTTTTTTTTTTATCGCATCGTAATAAAATAATGCATTTTAAAAAGTAGAAATTTAATAAAATGTATTTTTAAGTGTAAATTTAAAGGTAAATAGATTAACAAAGTTTTTAAGTCATTGTTAGAGGCAAAAAAGATTTTCTTTAAATTTATATTATCGATACAAATTATTTTTGAAACCAAGTTATCACAATTCATTATCACTTGAGAATATCTAATATGGAATAAATAATTATAGTTGATATATAATAAAGTTTCAAAAGTGCTAAAACAGTGCGTTATTATCTAAACATGCAGGTATAAAATTAAGAAAAAAAAGTTTCAATACTTCTATATATAAACAAGAAGCACATCAAATGAAACAAGAAATACATCAAAAGATTAAATTTTAAATTACAACAAAAGCTTGTATCAATTGATGCACTGGAACAAGGTCAGATATAGTAAAGAAACCCAATAACATTCAGACCAAACACGCGCCAAGAGGCGAAGAGCCAAAAACAAGCATTTCACGCACACAACTGTTGTCTGCAGTAAATCAACTCGCCTTTCCTTTTACTGGTTGCCGCCTTATAAATATTCATTTGCGACATGACGGACCGAGTTGCAGAGACTGCGCTAAGTTATTTCTTCTAAGCAGAACAAGTTTTAAAAATAAACACTAAGTATAAAGCATAATACATTAATATCGAATTACTGATCTCGTAGCGGAGTCAGTAGAATGCTACAGGTTTAAGATCTCCTTTTTCATGATCTCCTCACCCTTCCGAAACGCGTTGTTTCATTACCTCGCACACTATTTCTGGGTTGTGGAACCTTAGCGACGTTTTGGATGTAATACAGTCAAGACAGACTATAGCTATAGAAATCGAAACAAACAAAACCTTGAGATGTTTTAATGTATTGTCAAATATATAGACGCACACACATACACACACGTATATATACAATTTATTTTTCTAAGTTTATATTCCATTGATACAAAACAAGTTTGAACTTTGTATCTAAAATATAAGTTAAATATTCCAAACATTTATTTTCTTGCAAAATATTGTACGCTTAAATATCAGTTATGTATTATATCGTTTAATGAAATTAATATTCAATTTATAAACTATTAACCGCTTTTGGTGACCAGCTCGTTCGCCAGGAATGCTGGTTATATGTTTAACCCTTTGCACTCGGATAGATAATTCGATACATAACACCAGCCTGCAACAATTTCTTGCTTTAAAAGTAATAGTTGTTTATGTATTTTCGCATGCTTATTTCAAAAATAATATCAGTTTTTACGTATCACGTACAGTTTTTTTGAAAAGTAATTTTTTTAAAAAGCGAAAGAGATGAAAAAGACTTGGATTTCACCGTGAAAAATGAGGTGCCTGAAAAATTTAATAAAGCCGAATTAAATGACTTTATTCTTGATTTAGGTTTAACTAAAGAAAATGCAGAATTATTAGGCTCTCGGTTAAAAGAAAAATTTATTAACGATACATACATCGTTTAGTTGGTACAGGAATCGAGAAAAGCAATTTTTATCATTTTTCAAATCTGATAACTTCTTGGTTTATTGTGCTGACATACCTGGTTTGTTACATGAATTAGAAGATAATATTCCTTATAATCCGAATGATTGGCGACTATTTATAGATTCCTCAAAGAGGAGTCTAAAAGCAGTTTTATTGCATAACGAATCTAAACTTGCATCAGTTCTAGTTGTACATTCCATTTTCATGAAAGAAACATATGAAAGTATGGAGATGCTTCTTACTAAAATAAAATACACTGAACACAAGTGGGCAATATGTGATGACTTAAAGGTTATAGGTCTGCTTCTCGGGCAACAAAGTGGATTTACTAAATTTCCTTGCTTTATTTATGAATGGGATAGCAGGGACAGAGAAAGTCATTGGATAAAAAAGATATGGTCGAAGAGACAAGAATGGATTCGGTAAGAAGAGTATTTTAAATGAATATTTAATAGATCCACAAAATACTTTATTGCCCCCACTTCACATAAAATTGGGAATCATAAAGCAGTTCGTGAAAGCTTTGGATAAAGGTGGAAAATATTTTGATTATCTTATATCGAAGTTCCCAAAATTGTCTATCGCTAAAATTAAAGAAGGTGTATTTGATGGAACACAAATAAAGAAATTAGTTAAAGATTCCAATTTTGAACAATGTATGACAAATAGAGAGAAGCAGGCTTGGGTTGCATTTAAAGATGTCGTAGAAGGTTTTTTGGGAAATGAGAGAAAAGAAAATTACAAAGAACTTGTAACTGAATTATTACGTACTTATCTTTTGGGGTGCAATATGAGCATTAAAATTCACTTCCTTCACTCACATTTGGAATACTTCCCAGACAATTTAGGAAAAATGAGTGACGAGCAAGGTAAAAGATTCCACCAGGATATAAAGGAGATGGAACGCAGATATCAAGGACGGTGGGATGTTAACACGATGGCCGATTACTGTTGGTCTTTAAAAAGAGACAGTAATGTGGACCATAAACGAAAAACCCGAAAAAGAAGCTTCTTGACTTCAAGAAAAACACAAAAGTTATAATATTGTAAATGAACAGCATTATTGTGTTTAGTTAATAGTAACTACAGTTGCAACTGTATGCATTGTAATGTATTTTGTTAATTTTTTCATCGTCATTTGTAAAAAATCCTTACGTGTTACATAAAATTTAGTTTGCATTTTGGAATGGCATCATCATTGCTGATATAAATCAATTAAAATTTTACAAACAAGAAAAAAAAATTTTTGCAAGCTGGTGTAATTATTTACTTAATACATGGACTAGTTTATTACATCAAAAAAACACATGCAACTGTTAAGTTGAGTTTCCCTGAAAATGAATCTGCATCTTTTTAACATTCTATATTTTTAACAATTAAAAAATAAATGTCAAAATAATGCACCGTCTTGAATGATGACTGAGATAAGACATTCGAGTACAAAGGTACGAGTACAAAATTCAATTAAATCTAATGTACAGCCTAATATTCAGAACTCCCTTAAGACAAACATTTTAATCATTCAATTATGGTAGATATTAAAGATAAAACATTTCAATTCCCTTCGCATGCAATGACGAGTCTGACTCACGCGTCAAATGACTGAATTTTAAATTTAAATCTGAAATTAAATGAAAAAATCGTAACGCTTCAATATCTCACATGCCCTTACACGAATTAAAATAATGTCCCAAATTGACTTCCTAATTTAGCGTACACTCTCCAATAATTCGTAGGTCAAGGAGTTAATTGTCTTATAAAATGTATTTGTTATGTATACGAGCCATTCAAATGGAGTCAAGTCCCCTAAAAAACTCATCCTTTAAAAACATGACTGTTCACTTCATCTATCTTCTAACTTATGAGATATTTTAACTTCGTCCTCCTATTCTTCATGTAGATTGTACAGATATTAAGCAGAATCCTTTCATAGTTTCAACAATGGGGGGGGGGGGAATTAAATATTTGAGGACTCAAAACGAAACGCTTTGTACTTCAGCTCAACAATGAAATCAATTGTTGAAGGGGCGGAGGACCTTTTAAAAATTGTCAAAATGCAAAGCAATTGCGCTATTATTACTATCAACAAAATGATTTTTTTTTTAATTTAAAAATATTGCATAAAAATTATTTTTAACAACATTTTCGGGAGTTACTGCGGAAAAAATACTAAAATTCTTAATTTTTAAACAAAATTTTAAAAATCGCTACGAGGTTCACGTTTTCTTTTTTCAAAGTATATCTCTGCCAAATTTAGTAGTTCTTAAATGGCGTATAGCATCAATCACACTCATTTATCTTTATTATTATTATTATTAGAATAATGACAAAAGGAACATCCAGAACCAAGACAGCTCACGAGCTACATTATTCATTCAGTAAAATTTATCGCCGACAGTGCTCTAAATTATAAAAGAAATTTTTCAGAGTAAAATTAAAACTAAAAAAACAAAACTGAAAAGCAGTGCAATATCGTATTTAGGTAAATATTTCGTCAACATTTTCAACAGAATTCTAGATTTATATCGTTGAGAAATTAAGGGTTGGTTCTAAAAAACATTAAAGGATCCTATTTTATTCGTAAGCTAAACATATTTCAGTAATAAATTTATAGCAGTTTCTACTACCATCTACAAACAAAATTGCATTGACTAGAAATTTTGGAATAAAAACCATTTTATTCCAAAATTGGCATATGTTAATTTATATTAGACAAGGAAATCTTAATACATTTTAATCGTATGATTCTTGAATAAGCTTGCCTTGATAAAAGAAAGTGAGCGATGAACCGTAATTGGGAGCACTTTAGATGCAGGAGTGGACATCGGGCTTAAATAGCCAGGACGCGAATCGCGAAAACTACTTCTGTGTCTAAATTTATATTTTATATTGTAAAAGGTTTTTAAAAAATACAATGAAAGTTTAGAGGGGGAAAAAATATTTGTTTCGGATTATATTTATCCTCGAATGGAGCAAATTAAAAACAAACAGGTTATTCCAGATACTGATAATTTAAACACAAGCTTCAACAAACCGAAATTAATATTCAAAGCAATTTCTAAATGTGGAACAGTTATTCATTAAAACAAACCGATTATAACCTGTGGACCATTTCTATAAAACTCGAAATTTTCTTTTCCCAAACTTATAATGCATTCAAAAATAGAGACATACGAATGGTGAAGTTTGGTCATGGTCATATCTGAGTGATGATATTAGTATAATACCATACTTTTAATAAGATTGATTAAAGTGCCCTAACGCTCCGGCAGATTTAATTTTTGCCGTTCTATAAAGATTGAAACTCATGATTTGGCACAACTGTACATTAGATATGAAAAAGTACACATTTAATTTTTTAAATCATTTTTTGAAGAATTGTTACCAACTGATAATTTAGTAGATATAAAAGATCAGATTCTCTTTTTAACAGTTTATTATTATTATTATTATTATTATTGGAATATGTCCGTATCGCCTTTCGCCAACTCGATGGTCATGCTAGCATGCCCATATTGTATATCTCCGGAATAGAAATTAGATCTAGCAACTTTTAGTCCATGATATACAAATTTATTTAACTTCTTGATCAGATAAAACATCTTATCCGAGACATTTATTATTATCCCTATGATATAAGCAGCATTTGACATATTGAAGAATTTTAAATTACTTCATTTGCAATTAAGTGGAAATATTAAGATTAAAAATTCAATAATCTGACTCGCTATTGTATGCGAAATGGTTAAAGGAATTGCAAAACCCAGAATCGATAGAACATTGCAATAAAATCGTTCCATGGGTTTGCACATTTGATTAAATAGAAACTGAAAACTCCCCGATCACTTAACCGGCGACTTGTTCCACGTGTCCAAGACGACACGATTCGCACCTCTGATTACAGCGGCCCTGAGGACTCGGGAAACAATGAAATACATAAAACCTCACCAGAAACCGCGCGCGGCCGGAATTTTGTTTACAGCGAATCGATTGACCTTGGGAGGAAGGGAGAATTGCGCGGGAGCTCGTCTACCGCGACAAGCGGCAATGGCCTTTATTCCTGCCAATGCCAACAAATCGGGAACGACACAGATGCCGTTGAATGAAATGGAGAGTAGTAACCACTGCGGCCTTTTGGCTGAATGACTGAACATGCAAAAAACATTTCGAAACAATACTTACCTTACTAACAAACCTTAAACCCGCTTTTTTTTTTCTCCAGTGTTTGATTTTAGTTATGGAAATCCATATAATAAAAGCAAAGAAAAACAGTTGCAAATTTTCAATTTAAATAATTATTTAAAAAATATGCTAAATTATTATATCTAAGAATCCCTTTCTTCTTAATTCAGTTCAATGGCAATGAGTCTAACATTTGATTTTTGCCATTGCATCCCACATCTGTTTGTAAAACATGTTTTGATGTATAATCACACCTAGAAATTTGTAATCATCCTTTGGATGAATTGTGCCAGAAAACGGTACCAGACACAAAAAAGGAAGTAAATGCATAAAATGAGAGATTTTTTTTTAATAAATAGTCGTGTAATAGAGGAGGGATAATGCATCATGCGACGTATGCTTATTTTCAAAGCACGTTTTCAACTGCAATGCTTTTTCACAAAAAAGATTTTAAAATGTACGAAGTAATTGGTAAACTTAACATGCGTTTCCCAGATTGACAAAATTAACATGCGTTTCCCAGATTGACAAAATTAACATGCGTTTCCCAGATTGACAAAATTAACATGCGTTTCCCAGATTGACAAAATTAACATGCGTTTCCCAGATTGACAAAATTAACATGCGTTTCCCAGATTGACAAAATTAACATGCGTTTCCCAGATTGACAAAATTAACATGCGTTTCCCAGATTGACAAAATTAACATGCGTTTCCCAGATTGACAAAATTAACATGCGTTTCCCAGATTGACAAAATTAACATGCGTTTCCCAGATTGACAAAATTAACATGCGTTTCCCAGATTGACAAAATTAACATGCGTTTCCCAGATTGACAAAATTAACATGCGTTTCCCAGATTGACAAAATTAACATGCGTTTCCCAGATTGACAAAATTAACATGCGTTTCCCAGATTGACAAAATTAACATGCGTTTCCCAGATTGACAAAATTAACATGCGTTTCCCAGATTGACAAAATTAACATGCGTTTCCCAGATTGACAAAATTAACATGCGTTTCCCAGATTGACAAAATTAACATGCGTTTCCCAGATTGACAAAATTAACATGCGTTTCCCAGATTGACAAAATTAACATGCGTTTCCCAGATTGACAAAATTAACATGCGTTTCCCAGATTGACAAAATTAACATGCGTTTCCCAGATTGACAAAATTAACATACGTTTCCCAGATTGACAAAATTAACATACGTTTCCCAGATTGACAAAATTAACATACGTTTCCCAGATTGACAAAATTAACATACGTTTCCCAGATTGACAAAATTAACATACGTTTCCCAGATTGACAAAATTAACATACGTTTCCCAGATTGACAAAATTAACATACGTTTCCCAGATTGACAAAATTAACATACGTTTCCCAGATTGACAAAATTAACATACGTTTCCCAGATTGACAAAATTAACATACGTTTCCCAGATTGACAAAATTAACATACGTTTCCCAGATTGACAAAATTAACATACGTTTCCCAGATTGACAAAATTAACATACGTTTCCCAGATTGACAAAATTAACATACGTTTCCCAGATTGACAAAATTAACATACGTTTCCCAGATTGACAAAATTAACATACGTTTCCCAGATTGACAAAATTAATATACTTTTCCCAGATTGACAAAATTAATATACGTTTCCCAGATTGACAAAATTAATATACGTTTCCCAGATTGACAAAATTAATATACGTTTCCCAGATTGACAAAATTAATATACGTTTCCCAGATTGACAAAATATGTATTTCTAGATTGATAATATAGATAAATATATGTTCCACAAAATTTAAAAACTTCCTCTTCCATCCACCGGAGCGCAGTTTCCTCGATTTTGAATATTGACACTATGGAACGCGTTTTACACTTTCAAACAAACTCGCGTGAGGATTTTGAGTCTTCCTTGTCACAAAATGGATCCAAAATTTCATACAGACTTACAATTCTATCTGTTAAATGATATTCATCTAGCTGTTTGCAGTTGTATCGATTCTCAAGGACATACAAACTTCTTATAGTCTCATTTTGACCAAATTTGGCATAATCGTGTAAAGATGCTCAGCTTCTAACCTCAAGCTCGTAGCGTTTTTAAAAGTATCGAATATACAAGAATGTTTTTCGGATTCAAGGAGGTGTCAAGAGCACATATTCGTCAAAATTTCAATGAATTTTTCAATGATGGCGAAACTTTTCCTTTGAAAACTAGGTATATAATAAACTAGAAGTTAAACCTTGAAAAGACGCGTCAGTTACACATGTTTCACGAGATCATACTGTCTAAAATAGCACGAATTATAAGCATCTATATGTATAAACGGTAATGTACACGACACAGAAATCGCTCTAATTACTTACTACGGAATAACAGTGAAATGTAAACAAATAACTACATGGACGTTTCAGACTTCCGTCATTGAATATTTTTACAGCTAGATACTTCAATATTTCGCTAATTAATGGAGCTGCAAAATGTGATCAGAAATGTTACAGAGGTCGGATATTCCATTTAGTCAGAAGAAGTAAGATCTAAAATGAAATAATCGTCGAACAGAAAGTTTAACAGCGCTAAAATAGACTTAAGAACCGCCAGATGGATAATCACTATGACTTCAATCGTTTCACTATTATCTATCAGCGATTAATCACTTTATATTAATCGTTTCAGAAGTCCAAATCAGGGCGAATAAGCTGGTCACCAAAGGCGACTAATATTAACATAATTTTATATTCGCAACTGAGATAAGTTTCGTTCAACAGCAATAGCAAAAAAGAGTAAAAAATTCATTTTTAAATGTCAAAATATATAACATTAATGTTTCATGCATAACAAAAACAAAATATAAGAATTCTTGTTTAAAAAAAATCCCTGCAATAGCCATAGTTGCGACATTTAGTTGTAAAGGCAAATTTTGATTAATATTATTTTACTTATCACAATTTAAGAATCTAAAAAAAGGGTTAAATTTAAAAGTTTTTACTTTCTTGTATACATGGCATAAAGTATTGTACTCGTCAAACAAATTCGAACTCGAGATTTTGGCGAATCTACAATGTTTCAGACTTTCCGGAGTTCGGAAAACACATTTTAGCGTTTGTCTGATTACGATAACTCAAAAAGGTGTTAAGCTAGACGGATGAAATTCGGTATATGGATTGAAAACTGAATTTGTAGATATTTATCAAATTTTGAACCAAATCCATTCAGAGAAAGTTATCTGTTGGAGTACAAGACTTTATAACTAGATAAATTTGGCACATCGTTTTAGCATAAAAAATGAAAATTCTAATCAAATTTGGAATTGTATATCAAAATTTTCACATGCATGTAAGCGCGATAATCCATAAACTCGACTTAAATTTGGCATGTCATCTTGCGACTACAATTCCGTGTAAAATTGTGGTTTCATTCGGTCGGAAACAAAGGCGCCCAAAATACATATTTCGCACAATAAATGCAGTAAAAAAGCTAGTTCACACCAAGGATCTATTATTTTGTAACTAATATTCACCAAAATCATGAATGATATTCATCACTTTACCCAACTTCCACAAGCATATGCTGGGGAAGGGGGTTAAGACCTTTGAGTTACGAGAAAATCACTGCCACTGATATTCTTATTCCTTTTCAAATATTACAGAGAATCAACATACAGTGGATAGCATTCAATATGAGCATACCTAACTTAAAAATTTCTATAACATTAACTGACTGATAACAATAACCTAATTGGATAATATCAGTTATATTTTTATTATATCAAAGGATAAGAGAAAAGCGCTTACCTCCTGGATATCTATCTTTCAAAAATAGCAATTAAAATACTCTAATTTTTGGTAATCTTATTTTTTCTTAACGTTTCTCTTGCATATTGTTCATACTTCTACCTTTTTAAAAATTGAGCAATGTTACAAGCCTGATTTCATAATATCAAACACTTGAGACATTCCAGCGTTCGTTGGAGATTTTCTTTAACACTTTTGATTCTGTCGGAATAGGCATTTATCATTCCATCTTACTCATAAAAAAATAGATGATTTTTCAAAATTTTACAAAGAACAGCCAGTTTAATTTTCAACTGCGCTGTATCTTTGCGTTGGTTCATTTTAAATATATTCTTACTTTTGTTAAGAATTTCAATTTCGTCTTTACAACTCATGTCATTTCTTTTTAAATCCGTTTTGCAATTGTAATTCAGTCGCAGACAACACTGGTTTATCGGTGTTCAACAGATTTCAAGCCAGATCTTGCAGCTAAGCCGTCCTTTAAACCAATACAAAAATGTAAACCAACCACATAGCAAAGATACTAGATATATCAGCAGTTCAAAAACACTCCATTTCGAAAAGTTTCAGACACTATTTTCTCTATCGGAGAAAAACGACAAAATTCCATAGCCGTAATCACTGTGTTAATTTCGACAATTTTTATTTTGTATGAAAGCTCATGACCTTTAGATACGTCGCCAATGGTTACCTACAACTCACTGTTCTGAACTTTTAGAATATCGCTAAATTAAATAGCCAGAAGTCTTCAAAAATTTAGCCAATTGGCAGGCACATTGCTATCTAAATGACCGAAGTTTATTGTTCAATTTAAAAAATTATCTTTTGTTGTTACAATAATATGCAATTCATCACAATACGCTGTCATGGTTAGATTAATACTACGGTTGGCGAAGAATTGGGGAAAATGGCAATCAGGAGAGTATAAAATACAAAAATTATTTGATTAGAAATGAACTTTCAGAATGAGATTCAATTGCAGCCTACAGAAACAGCATATTCACTTATTAAAAAAAAAAGGAGGGGGTTGTTCAGTACGCAATGTCATATTTCATAGACTAAATAAGACATTTGTAACATTCGCAGGGGAAATACCGCTGTAAATATGAAATAGCGCTTCATCAGGTTATTAGAGCTCGTTGCGTGAGCCATGCCATAAAGAGAATGATACATGCATAATGCTACAAATTACAGAACCAAAATGTTGAAACATTTTCCTGGTCTGAGAATGAAATTCAGTTTTTAAACATAAGTTGAAAAGTCAAGTTGAGAGAATTGAATAAAGAAACGCAGTCTCAGTTAATACTCAAATAAAGTCTCAGTTTTTACTTTCTCATATACGAAGTATAGAAAAAAATATAGTAATCGTCAAAAAATTTTAACTCGAGATTCTCCCCCGAATCTCCAACTTTTAGATTTCCCTGGATGTGAAAGACATTTTTGAAAAATGTATGTCTGTGATAAAAAAGCTTTGAGCTAGAGGGGTGAAATTTGATAAACTATAAAACGAAGTGAATTACAGTTATCTGTAATTCGGCCTGTATTGTAGACACCTATCGTATTTTAAGCCAAATCGAATATCAGGTTGAATGTTGGTCTATACTTTCAAAAGAATGTATACACGATAACTCGGGGTCAAATTTTGGTTTGATTCGACTGCTAAAAACATGTTATAAAAACAAAATTAACCACATGCCAGAAGCATTACTGGCCAAGGATGAACATGATAGATTCAGTAAAAAAATGCTACATTCACGCTGAAGGTTAATAACGCGTAATTACTGTACGTCAATGTCATGCAGCAAAGCGTTCTGTGTCCACCCAAGGTCCACAATTTTGCAGGGGGTGGGAAGCTAACACCTTTATTAAAGAGCGCGAGAAAAAGTTTTATAGATACTACTCCCATTAGTTAACGTATAAATAGTTAGATTAATATTTATACTATATAACTTTATTAAATTTCACTTGTATGGCAAACAAAATCTCTCTATAGCTCTATCACAACGTCACATTATATCAGTTTGGGAAACGGCACATTTATTTAAAATTACAAATACATTCAACCAAAAGGAATGGTAATCCGTTGATCATTAAACGAAGCATTTATTTTCGTTGAATTTGTTAGAGAGTTACGATAATTTGAAAGTGTTTAAGTTCTTAAGTAATCATTTTTTTTTTTAACTTTGGCATTATTAAAATAATCAAACTAGTATTTCTAGATTTTCCGATTTCACCCCCACCCCACCCTACTTTACAAACTAGCTCACGTCTCATTGCACCTACATACTTTAATATCCTTTAATGATAGCAATATATTCTGTTATCCAAGAAAGGATTCACGTGTATTTTTCAAAAGTGTGGGAATGGAAGTCACAAGTGGATGAAAATTTTGCTTAAAAATATTTTTACAAAATGGTTGTTTATATATCGAACACGTTCATCTTATCAAAAGCATATGACGAATTTTTGGTCATCTTTAAGTGTTTTTAAGAATGGCAGTTACAACCAGCGGTCTTGTTCTTTACCTGACTTCTACATATACAAAATTGAAAATAGGGCTTTTAACATACTGTCTTTACATAAATGAATAGAAAAGAGAAAAATTGAATATGTATGATTGGATTCTTAAATTTGATACATAACAACGTGAAACATACGCAATTCCATGAATAAAAAAATGTGACATGCATTTCTACAAGACAGCATAACTTGTTTTTTCGTATACAAAAAAAATAGTAAAAATATTGTAATCGGGAAAAAAAAAAGATTTTGATGAATTTCTACGTTTTGGACTATACCGAGTTCGAAAAACACATTTTTAGCATTACGTCAGTCAATCTGTGACAAATAACCCAAAACATTAAGTTAGACAAAAGAAATTTGGTATACGGTCTTTATATTAAATTTATAAAACTTGAAATTTTGAGTAAACTAAGCTCAGAGGAAGTCTGACTGGCTGTTCCATAAAGTACCTTCTTAATGCAATAACTTAAATATATCAAATTTGGTAAGCGATTTTGTGACTACAATACTAGTTCTGCATCAAATTTCGGTTTCAATCGTTCGGGAAAAACGCGCCTAAACACAAATTCGATTTTCGGATCATATTAATCGCATGCCAGGAATTACTCACCGTCATACAACAGATGCAGTAAAAATGACAAATTCACTCCAAATATTAATATTTCGTAAATATTGTAAGCCAATGCCACGCAAAGCTTCGTTGTCTGCCTTATGCAAAATTAACAATGATTTGCGGAAAGTGTTTTTAAAGAATATAACTAAGACTTTTATTAAAGAATATGCGAGAAAAATTTCTTCGGTTTAAATACATTTTATATGAAAGCAAACCTGAAGAAATGATTCACTACTAAATTGTCTATTGTGGATCTCGACTGGGAAAATTGAAACGATCTGTAAAAAGCTATTTTTAATAACAAAAAAAATCTTAACATTTTAAACAAAACCACTTCAATATGCACCTTAAGATGGCAAATAATTAGTACTATTAAATCATTTTATCTGAAACTTCCCAAGATTATTTCTTATATTTCGGAAAGACTTTGTTATTACATTGCTAAGAAGCTCGATGGACAGGTAAGGAAAACTTAGGGGAAACATAACGGAAAATAGCTACTTGGTTTAAATGCAATTCCATTTACGCAACCCGACATAACGTTAGCGTTACCCCATCACACCCCATTCCATTCCTGGCTTATCTGCATTCGCTGAAATACTTTTGCTAAATAAAACTATCGACATTTCCCATCATCACATCCGTGACCTCATTTTTACCATTACATGAATTCTTGATGATAAATTGGCCCACATTTAAATGTCATGGACATCGCAGATGAATTTAAGTTGACTGATCCGTCATTCGAAATATGATTAGAGTATTTTTATGCTTACATAAATAACTGTTAATCGGTAACTGATCTCATAAGATATCTGTTATCACTAAATTAAATAAAATAGCTTTCACTGTATTGTAACAAAAATAAAGTTGATAGCAAAATATAAATAACTCGCAGATTCTACATTGCAGAGACCTTTCGTCATGGAATTAAATAAAAAGAATTGTATCAGATTCTATTCTTTAAAAAAAAGTGTAGGAAGACATCATTTATGATTAATTGATAAATAAAATGACACTTGCCCCTAAACGGTTATGTTTCCATAGCAACCTCTTATTACTGCCCAGGGACATTTTCAATAACAAAAATATCAAAAACCAATTCTGACACTACTCGGTAAATATTACCGTCCATGATATACGGAATATATTTTAATTTTTCACAATATAATAAATTTTAAAAATTAGAAACTATTTTTCATTAACAAAGACAAAAACAAGTTTAATAAGAAATTTGAATTAAAATAATGGGAATTTAGAAATTATATTTCATTGACTATTGTATATACTCAAAATTTAAATACTTTGTATAGTTAAAAATAAATGTTAAAAGTATTTCATATCATGTGCATCAATGGTATTTTCAAATCAATTAAAACATTTACAGTATATTTGCTTGACATAAACATTTTAGTCAAGCATTTTTAGATTATGTAATAAAAATTAGTTTAATTGCTGAAAATTTCACAAAAGTTAATATAATTTTTAAAAAGCTACGAGTTAACACAGCTTCTTCTTACTGCCAAGATTTTTGAGCTTTTGTTTTTAAGTAAAAATATACCCTAAGCAACAAATTTTACAAGCAAGTACCAAAAAAATTATCAGAACATTCTGACTATGAATGAACTAAGTATGACATGACTATGAACTATGACTCGTACTAAATTCAATTCATCAAATATTCCATTTTCCATAAAATTTTTTAAATATTCCATATTTTCCTAGTAAATATTTGTACTTTATTAATTCCATTCTAAAATTTTTTTAAAAAATTCTGTAACATTTTAAATTTAATTTCCTAAATGAAATACCAAAGAATGAATATCTGATAACCTCCACAGGAAATACACAAATGATAAAACAGATCTGGTAACCAAAAAACATTATGAAATTGGGATAATAGCCTTTGTCACTATATAACATACTATTTATATTCAAGTTCAACATTACCAAATTGAAATTTCTAAAATGCTAAGTTTTATTTGATAAAGTAATAATGGTATGGTACCAAAAATTTAAACAACTTAATTCAAAATGGGATGTACAACAATTTAAAAACATTGAAATTCTGTATTCTCAAAGTATTTAAGCATGAAACATTTTAAATATTCATTGAAATCAGAAATATTGATTTACTTTAAAAGAACAACTTTAAAATAAATTAGAAGTAATAAATCTTATAGAATTAGTATTATATTCATGGTACATAATTTTTAAAAATTGATCAGAAGAAAATATTTTGAATTCAAATACTTTTCGTGGCTCCAACATCTACTTAAATAACTACATTCAAAATATTAATAAGAAACTAAAGAACTATGAAGGCTAAATATGATAATATAAATATATCATTTGAAATTAAAATTAAAGATATATAAATTATAAAAATATTATAAAAATTTAAGGGATAATATGCTTTAAAAAAATGCACGAATATTATTTGCATTGCATGTTAAGCAGAATATTTTTAAAGATTACTATTTTGAAAAAATTGAATCAAAAACAAACTAAATCGAAAAGAAAAATCTTTTATAAATATAGGCTTAATTTCAAATTAGATATATCTAATGATATTTTTTTTTTTTTTTTTTTTGAAATTTGTCCAATATTAACAGCAGTCTACAGATAACGAGATGAATCTAGAAGTATTGTTATCTTTATATTATATTATATATATACACACACACAAAGACACTGCTTTATTCTTTTCCTTACAACTAAGTATTTCAAATCAATAAAGATTTCAAAATCATAACATCTTCAAGCTTATACTTTAAATATACTTTTTAAAAACATTTTTATCCTGTAATCATCTTTAGAAATATTCATAGAAGTATTTTTAAATAAATATAAAACCTTTTAAATCTTTAATGAATCCAAGTTAGCCCTTTGTTTACATTTTGTTCTACATATGCACTTGAAAAATTCAAATATATATTTTATCTAATAGGAAATATGATAATTTAATAAGAAATTAATATGGCATTCTAATCAACTTCTAAATATCAATATTCTTTTAAATATATATATATATATATTTGAATACTGTATTTATAAATATTCACTATCAGAGATGAAGAACACAGTACAGAATTTTTAGATGAAAAAAAGTTATAATTAGTTTCATAAGTTTTAGAAATGGGTGGGTGGTTTATTGATACAAGAACAATTCCCGATTAAACTGCACCAGGTTAATGGCTTAGTCACATATCAGATTTATGTTTTAGAACCGAAATTAAAGTTTAGGTGCTTCCTGTTAAATTTCTGCTAGATTTAAGTATCAAAAAATTTGACAGTTTTTTTTTTTTTTATCTACAAGATAAAGCAAAATTTTGAAATATCTATTTAATATACTTTATCTACATGTAATGTTTCTTTAACAAGGAATTCATAAAGTCATTTAAAAGGTAATAAAATATCAAACACATATAAAAATAAAATTTAACAAAAAAACCCAAAAAATATCCCTTTTTATAAAATCGTCAGGTAAAAATATAAGAATATTTTCATGTGAAAGCTAGGACAATACTTAAAGAACTTAATGAAAATACCAATTCTTGATAAAAAGTCGACTAATGTTTGCAAGTTTAATGTTTTTTCATTGCTGATTCAAATTGAGTAAGAAATTTCAAAGAAAGAAATTGCTGAATTTTAGAAAGGTAGCAGTATATTTTAATATAGTTTGTTTTGACTATTAGGACTAGTATTAATATTACATATATAAGAAGATTATATATTGCGAACTGGCCATTTCAACCTGGCTCAAATTAACCTTTAGTCTAGAAACTGCACGCTAATGAATTGTAACAAAACCTTTCACAATTATTTATCAAAAAACATCTCAAAACTTACCCATATACACATAGGTTCTTGAAGCATGAAGTACAACACTTCAACGATACGTTTAATACACACACGGTCAAACAACACATCAAAGAAAGACAAAGTGTCTTGGGTTATTCCTGAAGTTGCATTTCTGTACATAAGAACCTCGTTGCCTCCGAATGTGGGCTCGGTTCCATTCAAATTTAATCCAATTTGAGAAGTCATCTGAATAGCATAATGCACCGAGCAGGCTAGCAGCAATACACTGCCCACAGTGTAAGCCTGAAGGCTGGGAAGCGGTAACCTGTCCAAGAAAACGGCCGGCATGGTTATCGGAAATGTTGTCACGCCATTTAGAAGAAAAAGACCACAACACAGGTAAAACGTCAATTAGCAAGTGGACATGGCACACTCGTCCGTTCGGTGATCAACCGGCGAATGATGCAGAAACGGAACTTTCTTCTCGGATGATCGCCATCTGCAGAGAAAGGGGCGCATGCTCAGTGCGGACTGCTCCTCGTGCTGCAAGAAGGAAGATGCGAAGGAGCACGTGAGACTTCATTTCCGGTTTACTTGTCGGAAGATCCGAAAAGTAACTTTCGTTTTTCTTCAGGTGATTTCTTTTCTCTTTAGAGGGAAATAAATGGGTTTTAGTGAGAGAAAATGAATTTTTTCAAATGAACAAAGAGAGGATTTCATTTCTTTGCGAAATTAAACTAATACTGCATCCATTAATGGAAGGCTCGATATTCAACAGTTGTCCAAATCCTATAAATAGCATAATAATAAGCATCGATAATTATTATTTAATGAAAAGTTTAACAGATGTTGAAAAACATTAGTTTAAAACAAAGCATTAATTGTTAGATATATTCTTTTTGTTTTAAAACTTCCATAAGATTATAACCCTTCTTATAATCATTCACAAGATTTTTAAAACTTGACCTACAAACTTACTTGACTTCTTAATTAGATGACATATCCTATTTGAGACATTTATTATTAATTTAATATCTATAATAATATAAGAACATTTGAGATATTGAAGCGTTTTTAAGTGTTTTTTGCATTTTAAGTTTCTTATATTTTCACTTAACTGCACATTTAAAATTAAAAATTCAATAATTCGAAGCCTGAATCAGATTCGTCACTGCATGCAAATGGGTTAAAAAATACTTCAATAATGAAATAGCAATTCAGATTTCCATTCATTAATTATCATTTTCATAAATTATTATTACGATTCAATTCATAATCTACTTTAAAAAATTATTAACACAGGTTTTTTTTCTTTTAAGGAATTAGTAAAAATGCTACTGAAATCAAATGTTTTGATTATTCAAGATAGAATGTTTCAAAAGAGCCATCTTTTCTTAACAATTTTATTATTCCAATCCAAAACAAAATCTGTTCAAAAGCAATACAAGGTGGATTATATAACACGATGAAAGATGGGTTAGTTATATGAGATAGTCGGATCTTTTTTGCAAGGATATAGAACCCAATATCATGATCTACTGAGGTTTTGCAGCATTGAATAAGCAGAATGTATATAGCTTTGCGGATTTTTATGATGAATAAAAGATTTTTAAACCTGGAAAATAGCACAATAACACCATTCAAGATAAGTGAATACCTAGCTGCCCTATAGAGCTCTTATACAATGAAGTCCACTGATGCTGACATGACAATCGTAAAATGCACTCAACCAACTTAATTCTAGAATCTATCAAGCGTATAGTGAAAAGAAAAGAGGCCTCAGATCGCATTATATTGTAAAACTACTCGTAGTTAGATTCTAGATAAAAAACGAAACTTTAACCTCTTCTTTACCACATGAATGGCGCAGTTTAGCCAAAGATGGCTCTTGTGCCAGAAAAATACAAACCAAACCAAGCTAGATAAAAAACGGTAGCATGTATCTTCGTGAATTGACTCCACAGTAAGCAGCGCTTTGAGTTTGGACAATTCCTTCTAAAAAAACGATTGTTTTAATAGAATAATCGTTTAGACTGATTCCTTAAGCTTCAAATTACAGTTAATCATTTTTTTTCAAACTTCTACTATTATTATAAACTCTCTCTGGTGTATTCTCAAATAAAGATCTTATTCTCTCTCCTCCCTCTCATAAAAATTACGACCTTTAGGCAAAGACGCAATGGTCACCAGTGCTCAGATTTTTATTTTCAATCCCACACAAGAAAGTTTTGTGATTCGAAGTACAATAAAGAAATTCAAATATGCATTTTGGACACATTTTTCTTTGCTTTTTTTTGGGGGGGGGGGTTAAAACTAAAAGTTGACACAGAGCTACAATTTTAGTAAGATCATATATCAAATTCCATTTACCAAAGTTGTTGTATTTTTGAGTTATCGCATTCACATGCTTTCTAATGCATCGTCAACACGACACTAAACTGCCCTTTATATGCTTAAACTGTGTACCAAATTTGATCCATTTAGCTCTTTTATTTCAGCGTTTTGTAGCTGCCATGTTCATTTCTATTCAAACAGGCAGACAAATTTGCTGTGAATAGGTTTCATTCAAAATTTGATAGCAATGTAGATGATGCTTTGGTCTAAAGATTCAAATTACTTGTAATTTTCACTTTCTAGTGCAGGAAATAAAGTATTGTAAACGTCAAAAAGTTTGAACTCGGAATTTTGAGTCATTTCCAAGTTTTAGATCTCCCTGAGTTCAAAAAACACGTTTTCAGCATTATGTCTGCCTATCTGTAACAAAGATAATTCCAAAATCCTTTAAACCAATTGAATGGACTTTAATATCCTGACTTTACTCTGAATTAGTAGATTGCTACCAAAGAGTGAGAAAAATCCATCCGGAGGAAGTCTGTCTGTCCGATTGTTCGAATATAAGTTAACACAATAACTACAAATCGAAGAGAGCTAAATGAATAAAATTCGGTGCACAAATTTAACATCTATATTGTAGACACTTACCTTATTTTCAGACAAATCTCATAAGGGGTTGACTGTCTGTCCATCTGTACTTTCGGAAGCATCTAAACGAGATAACTCAAAACCATAACGACTTACATACTATATCAAATTCGGTATGTCATTTCATGACTATAACTGTAGTTTATATATATATATATATATATATATATATATATATATATATATATATATATATATATATATATATATATATATATATATATATATATAAATTGGTTGGGGAAAACGCATGTAAAACACAAATTCGTTTTTATTAGAAAATGTGCGAGAAAGTTTTGGAGTGACCGTTCCCATCGGCTTTTTAATATCCTTTGCGGATCATTTTTATATTAATTTTTGTTAAATGTGGAAGTTCCATATTTTGTTTGTAAGATTTGTTTATTTATGACTATTAAGCGACTAATATATAGAGTGCTCATTTCAACTCTTATTTTTGAATCGGCGTTCAAAAATAAGAGTTGAAATTTTAAAATCAGACTGTTATAAGTCTTTAGTCTGAACTCTTCTAAAAATAATGCATGATATCGAGACGGTACTGTAATCCATCCCATATTTTTTTCTGCATGTTTGGCGTGAAACGTTGAAACGATGCAGATGTGCATGTATGGTGACAGTTGGACCATAATGATTTATATGTGTTTTGAATTTAAACTTTCAACTGTTACATTTTATTCCCAATGAATTACAAGGCAGTATCTTTTTTGTTGTTGTTTTAATAGCCCTTCCAATTTATTCGAGATATTCATTTATAAACAACCTGTATAATTTATTCATTTCTAAAATTAAGTCTCATTTTAAACTGTCTCACTAATTTTTTTTTTTTTTTGTTCTATTTTAAGAAGATAACAGTTAGTTATAAAAATAATTTGAATATCATATCTAAAAACTGAGACAAGCAGTATGAAAAAAAAACAAAAGAAAAGCCACACATTCTTAAATTCTAAAACCAACGGTCAGAAACTATCTCTATCGAACTCGTCGATCATTTATTTAGCAGGAAATGTATTTTATTGATTTCCTTTCATTCCAGAAGCACTTTTTTTGTTTATTGTTACAAAAAAAAAATCATGATCTCATTTTTTTAATTGACTCTCCGTTTCTTACAATGTCTGGAAGTTCTTAATAAAATTAATTATTTTCTACTTTAAATTATTTCGTGTTAAAAACTACTTAAAATTTTAACTAAATAAAAGATAAACTCTACCAAAGCTTTGACTTCAGTACAATTTCATCAAAAGTTAGAGTTTTAGTTCTAACCAGTCTTCAATCAATCAAGAGACATAAGTCAATCGCAAAACTGAAAATTCAATTTTAACTCTATTTTAAATTTAGATATCAAAATATATATTTTTTTAATTTAATTATTTTTTTAATTTTATTATTTTCCCACCATTATTCTTTTGATCTCGTAGATAACAAAATGGCATGTAAACCAGAACTTTCAGAGTTCAAACTTTCACCTACGTATATATTGCTAGAGTAATACATTTAAGTGAGGCAAATGTTTCTGGGAACAAGTAGCAAAATATAGCATTGAATTACAAAATATTTTTTTCAATATTATGCGAAAATGGCAGACGATAATGAAATAAATGCGATAGTGAAAACTATTTTACTTATGAACATTTGCTTACTATAATAATATTATAACTTAGTTTTTTTATTGTGAAATGAAAGCAACAATTAAAAGGAAATTTGTTATCGTTTCATTCACAGTTTGCAGGGAAAAGGAAAAGTGTAACGAAAACATATTTTGGTCAAAGTAAGTACCAAAAAAAAAATCTGTAGAAATAGTGTTAAAGTTCATGGAATACTCAAACAAGAACATAATTTTACATTTAAATTATTAATTATTTTTATTTTCAAAATATCTGATTGCGACGATGTAAAATATATAACTTAGTAATTTCTTTTCCATCCACTTATCTTTTTATGGCGCTAGCAAATATAAATGAATCAAAGGAAAATATATATATATTTTTCAGTACAAAAGTAAAGTTACAAATGTAACAAAAATCTGCATGTCTTTTGTATTAGATTTGCCACAGATACTCTTCAAAATTGCATAAAAAAATTCCATGATTATATTATAGATACAAAATCCCGTTTGAGAGACAATATGACTAATTTAGTAGTATCGAGTTCGTGGGTTTGAATAATTCATATCGCTTAGAAAATTTGTTATATAAGCCCAAAGACATTTCGTATGAATGATGCGGAACAAATGCATGGGCCTATTCAGAAGCACATTTACTTGCTGGAATTCATGGAAGCAAGACGAATTACTTTCTGTGAATTGCAGAATTCAAAAGTAAAGATAGAATTTTTTTTGTAGTGAATATTTGTATTCATTGGTACAGTTTCATATTGGAATATACAATCGTCATTCATAATCTATCCAAAGAAAAACAATAAATTATAAGCTAAATAATATTTATCAGAAAATACTAGTTTATTACTAGAGGCCAGAGAAATATGTAAAGATTATTTACAAAGTCTAAAAGACAGGTCAGACTTACATAAATAACCATTTCTTTAAACGATTATTTCTGTATAGGACATCCAGAAAGGTAATTTACAAAGTCACACAGAAATAACCATTTCTTTAAATGGTTATTTCTGTTTAGATTATGTACAGGGCATCCATAAAGTTAGTTTACATGTGTTATTTATTACATGTGTTATATACAAAGTCTAAAAGACAGATCAGACTCACAGATATAACCATTTCTTTAAATAGCTATTTCTGCACAGGGCATCCAGAAAGGTAATTTACAAAGGTTATTTACAAAGTCTAAAGAACAGGTCAGACTAACAGATATAATCACTTCTTTAAATGGTTATTTCTGTATAGGACATCTAGAACGGTAATTTACAAAGTCTAAAAGACATATCAGACATTTAGAAATAACCATTTTTACAGCAGACTTTGGTATTGAAAGTGAAAAGATGACTTTTACAGGAGCTCTTTGTTCGTGAATTAAGTAAAAGGAATTATTGCATCGAATAAATGTACAGTACAAATTTATAACAGCAACACGTTACAGCTGCATGAATTGTCACTTCAAAGACAAGCCCATCCAATTCTTACTTTAAATGTTTGAAATGTATATTGTTATTCATGAATTCTCTTTGCCATAGCCCATGCCTATTGTATCTGTCACGACTTGTAATAATGTTATGAGTGTTATTTGGCTGCTGAGCTATTATAAATTTGCATTCTATTTAACCTGTATCGTACACTTTATCTAGTGCATCCTTTCCTTAAACTTAATTCATGAGCAGCCAATTATAGCGACCACCTCCAATGCGTTTTCAAATCCTGTGTTCTACTGCAAAAATAACATGTTCAAATTCACCATTAAAATTTGGAAATTACTTTTAGGAGATCTTCAAAAGATAATACTGAGTGTAACTTTTGAAGCAGAGACACCCCCAAAGACGAAATGCATGCATTTGAAATTTTAAAGCCAAAATGATAAGACGAACGAAATATTAATTATTTCTCCCTGCTATAATATGTTGCTGTTAGAATATATATTATAGTCAATCGGCTAAAAGCATTACATGAAAACCTGTGAGAGATTGACAGAAAAATACCATGATCTGGTATTTTCTGAATAATATCATATCACAAATAATGTGATATGATATTATCCAAAGGCCAATAATTATTGTTTTGTTAAAAGAAATGAACAAATTAATTTTAAAAGCTGCAAAAAAAATTAATAGTAAAAATTAATTATTGGCAACCATCATCACAAGAGCAAATAGGCAGCTTGAGGTCTCTAGCAAATATTCAAGGTAAGGGAAAAAAAAGAGTTTAAATGGTTTCCCCAAAACTTTCTAGCTTACTCCTTAATAAAGACGTTATCCCAGAGAATTCCATGTATGACATTGGCGTAAAATAATTTCGAAATATTAGCCTTTGGCTTGAATTTAGCTTTTTTACTGCATCTATTGTATGATCCTTAGCGATTTTTTTAAGATTAATCTCTAACATGCGGTTAAAAATATCCGAAAATTGAATTTGTGTTTTAGAAGCGCTTTTCCCAAAAGATTGTAACAAAAATTTGACACAGTATTACATTTGTAGTCACAAATTCAAGTAACAGATTCATATATTTAAGTTTTGCATATTTGGGTTATTGCGTTTGCATATTTCTGAAAATACAGACCGACAGACGGTCAACTCCTTTTTGAATCGAAATTCGATAGCTGTCTACACTATAGATGTTAAATCTGTGTGCCGAATTTTATCCATCTTGATCTTTTCATTTCGTGTTCATTTATATTCGAACAGGCGGAAAGACTGATTTCCTCTAAATCAATTTTGGCCAAAATGTGATTGAAATCTTCAAATTTTGTGTAAAAATAGTAGACCAAATTTTATCTGTCTAGCTATAAACATTTTTGAGTTATCTTTGTCACAGACAGATAGATATAATGTCAAAAATGTGTTTTTTGAACTCGAGGAGGTCTAAAATGTAGGGATTCGTCAAAATCTCGGGTTCAAAGTTTTTAAATATTACAACAGTTTCTATTTATTTCATATATGAAAAAAGTAAAAAAGGCAAAAATTAAATGGCCGACGGCTATACCATAATTTCCCTGACAGTATTTTGGATCATTGCTTTTATTAACCTTCCATTGGGCGCAACTAATCTGTGAGATGAAGTCACGAAAAAAGTTTTTTGGAACAATTTCATGATTTGTTCAAATTTATCAATAAAAACAGCAAAGAAAAATTAAAATGTTATCTAAAAGCCTAAATATACTCAAATGTAAGTGAAAAGTTCTTTTTAATATGTTTTTTTTTAACATACATTCAAAATTTGCATTCATTGAGTACATTAATCTCTTAGATGAATTGCGCCCGATCGTATTAGGATTTACATTGCGCCCGACGGAAGTTTAATATACATTTTGGTTTATCTTTCCATTTAGGATTGTAGAGCAGTAAAAGCTTATAACTGAATGCCTCAAGTAGGATCCCCCTAAGACCGCAGTTTTCTCATAATTTGCTGATCCTACTATTTTGTAAATGACGACACTGTTCGTCTTAATGCAGCTTAGTGATTCGAATCGGTTCAATCATTCGATAAACTTTTGATAGATAAATCAACTGATAACTATGTTACACCAAAGTCGAGAAGGAATCCGTCCCGAAATGAGTGCGTGATTTCTAGTTTAACAACGCTGCCTAATGAATTGCTTAATATTGTTAAATATTTTAATCACTCGTTCGCGAAAACTCATTCCGCGGTTATACGATTAAATGTTTATTATCCTTACATGATAAGTCATTAATAGATGAAATCATTTTATGACAATATTCTTTTCTACTGACTATCCAATAAATAGTATCAATTCGTTTCAATTACAAAGGAAATACTTATACCTTATCTTTTATCTAATTTCTAAATACTTTACTTTCAGTTAAATTAATTATTTGGATTTTTTACCATGTTTTTTAATCTCTAATGGATATCACGCTTCACCCATACGCCAAAATGACAGTTGATTTCATGTTAAAACATCAGATAATTTCCAATCAGATGCTTATTTAAAAAGATAAGAAATGCAAATGTTATTCACCTTTCATACTATCAATTTTTTTTTAGCTAATTGCAGAATTTATCTTTGGTTGTTTGGCTCTAGATTAGATTCAATGGAAATGCCGATGGCACATGTGAAATCGAAGGGGCGTCAAACGATATAGCTGTGTTGCTTCTACTATTCAATGTAGATCTTGAGAAAATATTGCTGAAAACAAACTTTAATTAATAGTATAAAATGCTAAAAAACGTTCTTTTTTTTTCTTTCTTTTTTTTCAAAATTATATTTCGAATTGTTATATTGTTTTCGTAAGGCAAAATCTGTGAAAACATACTTATCTTTTACCAATTTAACCTACATATTCACTTGCATAGTCAAATATAAATAAATTTTACATAAAAAAAATTCTTGCTATTTTAAATTAAATGTAAAGTTTAATTACTCAGAAAGATAAAAAGAATTGCATTTTAAGCGTCAATAATACATTAACTTGTTTCAGCCTTTTCACTTTAAGGTCTTCTCTCACTCACCATTCAAGACGTTGCATCATTTTGACGCTTTATTTATTTATTTATTTTTCAATTTTGATTGTTAAAAATGCCTACAAAATGTTAAACAGATTTTTCAGGAAAACTTAGTTTAAAACAGCTGCGTGTATTTATTTTTTGGTGTTATAAAGAAGTCCATGTATTAAGTGAATAATTATGTATCGAATTATCTTACCGAGCGCGAAGAATAAACAATCAATTTATTATTATAGTTAATTTTTTTTTAATCCAGTATTTGTTATGATTATTGGAAAATCAACGAAAGCATATTAGCTTCATTTCATGAGCATACACTCCATTGTATCTTAATATCATCTAAAGGTAAAATGAGTCCTATAGATTGATTGTCTTTTGAACAAGTTCAACAAGAATAGACGATAAAAGATCAATATCTTACAAATTACAATAGCACTAAAATAAATAAAACATGAATCTTGATTATAATTATAATCTTCATTGCAATAATACAAATATAAAATGAAAACTCCTAGTCTTATTTTTTAATATGTAATATTAAATTTTTGCATTTATATATGTAAAGGAAAATTTCTGTTCTTTATATATATATACATACACTTAAAGGAAGTGTGTTTTTATGCATATAAATATACTTACTTTATATAATTTTTTTATTTATTTTAATATATGTTTAAATAAAAAGTTTGCAATCAGATTTTCTCCAACTCCCTGGTGTTTTAAAAATATGGAGAGTTTTTACACATGTGTTTTCAATAAGAATAAACTAGTTTAATGTTTTCAAGACTTCATTATCGATTAATTGACTAATTAAATTAAATTTTGATTTCATAAAAATGATGTTATTTGGGAGAAAATTTTAAAAAAATAATGTTTTTTATAATAAAATAATATATTTTAATATAATAATACTTGATAATATTTTTAACTAGCTGCTGTCTTCACGGTTTCGGCTGCATCTATTGTTCTATTAAATGTGCAAATAAAAACTCGACTTTCTTTTTTGGTAGGGTCAAATTCAACTTTATCGAATTGTTAAAAAGATTAATAATCGGAATATTCACCATTACCATCTACGGTTCTTTTGCCATTTATCGGGTAGGTGATGATGGTTTCAGAAGGAGAATAGCCATCAAGCCAATTTCGTGCATCTTCAACTTTCGTAAACTGCTAGTCTTCAATCTGAATAAATGGTAATCAGAAGGAGCCAAATCTGGAAAATATGTGGCATGCTAGGTAAATTTCCCATCTTAAGGAAAAGAAGAGTTGTTATGTATTTTTGCTGTATGTGAACGAGCGTTATCATGCAACAATATCACTTTCCGCTTTCTTTGGCTTGTAAAAAGTCTTTTTCCTCCAGAGTTTCACTTAGTTTGATCAATTGGTCCCGATAACATTCAGCTGCAACAGTTTAACTAGAATTCAGAAACTCATAGTAAATGGCTTCTTTCCTATCTTACCAGATTCACAATAACATCTTAATGGCATGAATATTCGTTTTTGCAACTGATATTGATGCCTGGCATAGATCAAGCCAACTCTTCAGCTTTTAAGATTGTCATATCCATTTTTCACCAGCCATAATGAGTTTGTGTAGGGGGAAAAAAACTTTCTTTTGTATCAAGAGTGCAAATTGAAGCAGATGTTGTATTAAATTCACCCACGTTAACATTTCATTCTCTTTTAATTTGATATTAAAGGAAAAATGATTCATTATGATTCATTTCCATCTATTTTTTAAAAGTGGAAATGTAATGCTAGTTTTAATTTTGTTGTTACATTGAGAACACAGTTGTGAAATTTAATTTTTCTTTTATTATTCAAGCCGTTTATATATATTGGATGAAATTGTATGCATGCATTGTTTCTTTGTTTAATCTCTTGACTTAAGAATTTACTTAACTTACAAATTAGATGCTACATCTTACAGAGGATATTTATCATTATTTCAATTTCTATAATAATATAAAGGACATTTGATATGACGCTACGTTTCTGATTTTTGGATTTTAATTTACTTAAAAGTTTCGGATTTAAAATTAAAAGTTCGGCAATTCGATGCGCGAGTCAGATTAGATTGAATACGAAGAGGTTAAATTAAGATTTTTTAGAACTTCTGAGATGCTATTGGTTCCGCATAATTTTTATACCAAATTATAATGTCTATAACTTATTTTTATACATTAAAAGATACAAAACTACATAAGCTCATGACGCATATGCACACAAAGGATTAGAACGCTTTCCAAGAAAAATTGTGAAATACGTACACATCAAACAGTTCCTATCTGCTATTTGTTCCTTATCTGAAATGCAAGAATCTGTTCCTACGTTACAAGCATGATATGCTTCTATTTCGAGAAAATCATTCTCCAATATAGGTCATTAGTATTTCTTTCAGTCATTCCCAAACAACATTTTTCTTCTTTTCGAATATTTTGTATTTTTAAGCAAATTAGATACTATTCGAACAGAAAGATAAAATATTTCTTGTATATTATACATCATTACATTTTAATTAATGTTAACACATTGTGTACGGCGCTCTGCGCACTCCCAGGGACCGCACATTTTTGAACGCTCTAGAAGCATGCTTGACAAGCAATAGGATGCATATATGTACATTTTTAATTTGCATTTGGTATTATATTCACATAAAGTATTCTTAAATATTACTATAAATTATATACATGTATTATAAGACTTTTTACATTTTAACTATTATTTATTTCACAGATTAGAATAATGCTTTAGATTGTGATATTTGCAAAACAGATTCCCTTGTGCAATGGTTTTCGGCACGATTTGCAGCAGTATCTTGTTTTAAGACAGAAGGACCGCTCACGAATTTTCTCGTGTTTCACGTCCCATCTGTTACAGACCGTTCACGAGTTTTCTCGTGCTGCATGTCTGTTTCCACGCTGCTGGCTGAGCTTCGACTTACGCTGTTATTGGGCTACGATCGCAGTGATACCTATAAATGGAGATGGGGGCGGGGGGGGAGTGAGTTCATTTATGAATAAGGAGATCCCATTCAGACATGTTAAGACAGAGCGGCGCGACTTCTGGGCGCATGCGGCTCCCAGAAGTCGAGGATGAGGCTGGTTTCAAGTGGACTTGTAAATCATCAACTATCTATTTTTTTTCTACATCTAATGTAATATATTTTATGTGTGCATCTGTGCATATTTGTTTACATTTAGTTGTTGAAGCAAAAAGTAAAACGAAGATAAATTCAACGATCAACTTCTAGCAATGCACACTGCATTACTTCTTCACTGTAAACGATCGAAATAAGAAGAATTAAGGACGAAGTTTAAATGCAGCAGTCGACGGATTTGGAAACATACGAAGTTTACAGTATATATTATAGTCTAGTGCAAGTGTGCAAATATTATTAATATAAGGTAAGTAGATTTACAGTCACTTATCTCACTTACTAGGAAATAGCGTAATAGAGTACAGCATACATTAATTTGATAATTCATTCTATAAACTGCTTAATACTGTTAGATATAACCATGTCCATACCAATCAAATATCGTTCAGGGTGTCAAAAAAGAAAATTATCAGAAAAGAAAAAAGAAGATAAGCTAAATTTCACAAGTAGATCACTTTTCTTGAATTCGAAGTAATTCTGGAAAAGAAATTGCTTCAGCTTCAGAAATTACAATTCAAACTTCAACTGGGGAAGAAATTTCTACTCCAACTACACAGTCTTGCAATGAAAATGTTGAAACGGTGAAATTTGTTGAAGTACCGTGTGTTTAGACAAATATGACCGAATCAGAAAATAATGACGGAAGTGACAATAACAAATACGATCAAGAGAGTATAAATGATCCTGGTTTATGTCCAAGTATTATAACTGATAAATTTAGAATGTTTTGTGTTAAAGCAAGGCTGTACAACACAAGGGATTTTTTTGCTTAAAGTGCTAAGGTAGATCATTTTCCACTACGTAATACTTTAAAAAATGGCGAACCCCAACTTCGCAGATGGTTAATTTATTCCGTGACTTCCAAGACTCCGTGTTTTGTTTTTGTTGTATATTTTTTTCTAAAAGAAGAAGAAATGACCAAACTACACGACTTATAGGTGGCTATAATAACTGGAGAAACTGTCAACTGTATTCCGAGATCATGAGTGTTCTAGTTGTCATTTTAATTCGTTTATTGCTTTGGAAGAATTACTAAAATGACTAAATTTACATTCAACTATTGGTAAAAGAAATCAAGTTTAATGGTTCGATTTTTCTAATCTTCCACTTCGAGGAAATCGCAAAATAAAAGGATAGCCTAATAATGGACATTTTTTATGTTTGATCGAATTATTAAGTAAATACGACCCTGTGCTAACGGATCATATGAACAAAATAATAAATTCGAAAAATAGAATTGTGCATTTCAAAAGAACAAATTATCTTTGCATTAGGAAATGAAGTCCTTTACAAAGTTAAACATGATATAAAAGCAGCCATGTACTAAAGTGTCCAAATGGATTGTACTCCTGATATTTCTTATAAGGAACAAATTTCAATCATTATTAAATATGTAAATTTTGAAGAGAAAAGGTTTATTATAAACGAATCATGTATAGGGTTTATTGAAGTAACTGATGTGACTGCAGAGGGACTAACAAAGACTTTATTGAAAAGATTTACAGAGCTTGATTTAGATATTATGAATTGTACACGGCAAGCATATGACAATGGTAGTAACACGGAAGGGAAATATAAAGGAGTACAAATTAGAATACTTTCTCTAAATCCACATGCAATTTATGTTTCTTGCCTATCACATTTCTTTAATTTATTAATTTGTGAAGCCGCTTCCAGCAGTATATACAGTAAAAAAAACTTTTTGGGACATTACAACATTTATATTTCTTATTTTCTGCAATGAGAAAAAGATGGGGAATTCTGCAAAGCATTTAAACATTACTCTTAAACCATTATGTGACACTCTCTGAGAAGCTAAAATAGATTACGTAAAAGCAGTATATACACAGTATATTGAACAAACTTGTAAGGCCCTAGAAGAATTTATTGATGTTTAAATGATGTAAGTAACGATAATACAGCGGGATCCGAAGCTAAAAGTTTATAAGGTGCAAGAAATATCATTTATTTTATGTTTAATTATTTTACAATATTTTTACAGTTTACAATATTACGGTTTACAATGAGTTACAATTAGTTTTTAGTTATAATTAGTTACAACTACAGTTTACAATTAGTTTACAATATTTTCCAAAATTAACACTATCAATAAACTATTTCAAGCAGAAACAATTGTTCTTGACTCGGTTTTCAATTTAGTCTTAAAACTGAAATCCAAAATTTAAGAACAAACTTTAACACATTTTTTGGCGCATCGAAAGTGCTAGCACATAATTTGAACATTTTCCTTTCCCTGAATTCGAAAAAGGAAAAGATTATGTTCCGAAGTTATAAAAAAATAACTCAGTAGAGGAATTTAGATGTTATTTTTTAACACTGTACTACAGCTACTACAGCAAGTGCTGAGCGCTCTTTCAGCAAATTAAAATTAATAAAGAATTATCTTTGGTCAAACATGTGTTCAGAATGCTTAAATGTACTTGTTGTACTAAACATCAAAAAAAATTACAAAAATTTTTCTAAAATAATTGATGTATTAGCAAAATAAAATCACGCATTAAATAAATATTTATTAATAATATATGTTCAGATTTGTATTTATTTTTTTATTTTATTTTACAAGAAATAAAGGCCCCAAATGAATTCTTGCATCCAGGCCCCTTTTTAGAGAAGGCCGGCTGTGACCATAAGACCTTTAATCTACTTTGTCATAACTGGCTATAAATATATGCCGACGAATTATGTTATGAATTTGTAAATTTTGTCACTATAATTTTTCAAATTCAAGTCATTATAAGATTTCTCCATCAGATTTATGATTGTCAACTTTACTGGTTTTCTGTGTGTTTGAGTTCTACAACAATTCTTTGTCAAATACATATTTTAAATTCTTTTTTTTTAGGATAAAAAAATATACAATTCTTATGTATATCTAAAAAACATTGAAGTTGTTGCTACCATAAATACACGTTCTGCATTTGATGCTTGTAATGAAATTTTGGGGCATTAAAACGCAAAATCAAAAAGTAGATGCGTAGTTTTGTCCAACTAAATAAAATGTTCTTTATTTATTTGTTTCACACTTGAGTAGCCTCTTAGCCGGTGCAATTCCAGAGAACTGCACCGTTGTCCAGGGAACACCACGTGGAGGTGGGCTACTCTCGTTCCCCGCCCACCCACCCTCCATCGCTGCATCCGAAGACAGTTCTGATCTGAAAACTGCATCGGGCAGCCGACGACAGTTTTGATGTTAAACTGCGTCCTTCTGCGACCGGTATCTCACTGGAATATCCAAGGCTAAGCAGAACTGGTAGATCTCGAAAGATTCTACCACTGGCACTCCAACAGGAGCCATCCGTGCAGGCAAACCCAAAGCAGAACACAGCTTGTAGACCATATAGGATTCTACAACAGTGATATCTGACTTCTGGGTAGCAGATGGAGCCAGTTTCGCAGGAAGTTCTAAAGCCTGGCAAATCCTAAATACCATGTATGAGCGAACCACTGGGACGGATTCCACTCTAGTCGCAGGTGGATCAGGTGATGTATAAACATCCTGATCCAAATCGGGATCGAAAAACAGATCTCCGATTGAGGGTAAGTGAGGGAACATGTAATATTTCAACAGTTCCAAGATCGTCCAAAAGACGATCCATCCAATGATGGCCGTAGCCCCATTGAAATGTACACAAAACGCACCAAGCATAGCTCAGCAAAAAAAAGTCACACAACGATCAGTTGCAAAAAGAGAAATGATTCTTAACAGAGCAGCAGAAGGTGGATTCATTGTTTTAGCTATTATATTGTTTGTATTTTGTGTCTTTGTTTAACATTAAACAGTAATATTTTTGCTAACAACAATAATAAGAGTGATTGTTGAAACATTCTGCATCCAATAACAACTGAAATATAACCAATGATTATTACTAAGTTAACAGTGGAATAAATCTAATAATCAAGCATAGAATACTAGAAGGGGGCAAAGTGGGAAGTTAATATTTAATTAAATTATGCGGGTTTTAATTTATATATCTTTTTCGAATATTAACCAGATTTTTCATGAAGGATTTAAAACGAATACTATCGTTCGAGGTTGAAATAAATTGAAATTTGTAAAAAATGTGTTGAGTAAAATTTGAGAACTAATTTCCTTTTAACTTAATATGTTAAGAAATAAGTTGCTACCCTGTGCTGTATTTGAGGTAAATTGCCATCTCATATTAGTGTAGTAATTAGTTAAACAAAGGAAGTGGAAGGTAAAAGAAAAGTGGCAGAAAAAGAGAAGAATGCGCAAAAATATGCTAAAAGAAAATTCACGCTAAACTAATGCAGAGAAAAACATCAATTCAAGAAGCACCAATTTTCAAAATCCCTTACATGAGCCTTTACTGCTTCGTAGAATAATGAAGAAAACCGAATATGCTATTTTGGACGCTCATTTGTCAACCAAATGAAACTCAAAATTCCATACCAAACTATTTTAATGATAAGATCCATTAACAGATTGAGTAGCTGTTACTACGCTTAAATGCTTGTGAACGAGCAGATCGACAGACGGTCAATCAAATTTGAAATACTTTAGATTACCCGGGTTCGAGTCCTGGTGTGGGCATGGTTGTTCTTCCCTTGTACTCTATCTGTGAGGTGTGTGAAACATCACCCCCTTCCCCCGTGTAAAAAGGGGTTGTGCACGGGAGTGTGTGAGTGCCGCTTCATATGAGCTGGAAGTGAGACTTGTGCCCTCCGATGCTGAGGGGTCTTTACTCTCAGAAGCTATTGGATCCCCTCTTTCCGTTGTAACGCGGACACGACATCATCAGATGTTAAATCTGTACAGCAAATATTACTCATTTAGCGTTCTTCGTTTTGTTGGTATCGTGTTAAATTACTTTCGAACAGCCGAATTGACTAATTTCTTCTGAATGCACTTTGTTCAAAGTTTGATAGAAATTTAAAAATCTGAAGTAGAGACCATATACAAAATTTCATCCATTAAGCTGAAAACGCTTTTGAATAATTGTGTTAACTCATAGGCGTGATATTATTTAAAAAAAATAAGCTTCTTAGATTCTGGGAGATCTAACACGTGCTGATTCGTTCGAATTTTTTTAAAAGTATTTTAAGAGCAAACTATAAAACTATACTTAAACTATTATGTATAAACTATATTATTTAACTATTATAAGTCCTGGCTAGGCAGACCATCAACCCATTCTTATTTGACTGTTGACGAGTTTTCAGAAAGTTGGCATGATTTTGTCATGTTTTGCAAGTAACTGGACATTAATCTTAAGTTTTACCGAACCTTTAATTACTGTGCATTACTATAAACAGTATCCAGAAACTGAATTGAAGCTTCAAGTGGCACAAATAATGCTCAAAACCTGGAAATTGAAATGCAATCATTCATTTTGTTAAAATTTAATAACAATATAATTAGTTTTTTTTTGTAGCTTTTTTCATTTTCTGTTAAACTCATCTTTAATTAGGAATCTGTTTTATACATAAAAAAACTTAATATTTTGAAAAATGTTGATATAAATAATTTATATACCTTCTTCCTGCATTTATCCTTTAAGCTTTATACATGATTTCAGTCTTACACCCTTATACCACCACAAAGATGCCACAAAAATTGAAATTTATTCTAAGTGAGAGATGAAGAGCTATTGAAGATGTTTGCGTAGCTGTCGTCAGGTATTGTCACAAGACACAAAATATAAATTAGAGAAATGTTCCAAAAACTTTGAAAAGTTTTATAACACAGATCTAAATGAAAACCTAATCCAAGAAATTTGTTTGCTACGGGATTTGATTTTGAATGAAAGAGATGTAAATAACGCACAGGACATATTGCAATGCATACTAAATAATAATTATAACGAGTTATTTCTACATGTACTAACTGTGTTAAAACTTTTCTTTACGTTGCCAGTTACTACAACAAGTGCTGAGCTGTCTTTCAGCAGATTAAAATTAATAAAGAGTTATCTTCGGTAAAGCATGTGTTCAGGACGCTTAAATGCACTTGTTGTATTAAGCATCGAAAAAGAAATTGCAAAAAATTGTAATTTTTCTTAAGTAATTGATGTATTAGCAAAAAAAAAAAACAAAAAAAAAAAAAACACATTAAATAAATATGCATTAATAATATATGTTCAGATTTTTTTTTTTTTTTTTACAAAAAATTAGGGTCCCAAATGTTTTCTTGCACCCAGGCCCCTGTGAAGAGAAGGCTGGCTCTGTACCAAATTTCATCCATCAAACTCAAAGTTGTTTTGAACTATCTTTGTTACAAACGGAAAGCGAGACGGACAGACAGACATTTTCTAAAAATGTATTTTTCGAACTCAAAGAGGTCTAAAGCGTGAACATTCCTCAAAATCTCCAATTCAAATTGTTTGACAGTTAAAATATTTTCTCTATGCTGCGTATAAGAGAAAATAAAACTATTCATCGGCGCAATAAAGCATTCTCATAAAGAAATTAGGCAACTATTTAAAATAGGTAGAAGAAGACATTTCTACATCAAATATTGCGCTTAAAAAATTGTGAATTATTCTATGCTCATTTCCGTTACTGAACAAATTAGCAATAACAATTCAACAATAATAACAAAATAAATTCTCTGTTTCTTGTGACAGTAAACAACTTTTTGTGTGAATGTGTTTTTAAACTTTTATAAAAAAAATCTCTATGCGATAAAAATTATTTTCATTCTCAGAAAGAGTTGGAGCAAAACTAATAATCTTAACAGTTTAAAAAAAATTGACTTAAGTGCTTCGCTAAAAATTCAAATTAATTAACCGTAAAAAAAGCAAGCGTTACAAATAAAGTTACGCAACTTTCCTATGATGTTGTAATCTTAATTTGCGCACGTGTTTTTGAAAAAGAATTCTAATCTCTGAAATTTAAAAAAATTTAAAAGATTATTTTTAATTTTTGAACCTTAACGAAATCATTTCAAAATTAGTTGTGAAGTAAATTTGTTCCATTTCATTAAATCCGAAATTTTTGTTTTGTTTTGACGCAAATAGGAGTAAGACGTACCAGAAATACGCTTTAACTGAAATAGTTAATTTGTTTACATTTTTTTAATAAGATAAGGAAATCGGTGATGAAAGTAAAAATTCGTGCTTGAAAGATAATTATATGTGGACAGCTAGAACGTTGATGTTGAAGAGAGCTATTTTAGAACAATGACAAAAAATGGTGAGTTTTGTGGGGTCTACTTTAGAAAAATGGAAAGAAATGCTTTCAATAACTGTATGAATTGCTTCTATGTCAGTAAGGTGCTCTTATCTATGTTATCGTTCCCCCCCGGGGGGGGGGGGGTATTTCGTAATTCAGGGTGAGAAGCTTCTGGCATGATGGTTGGTTCTCGCAACCTTGGTGGGTACACGAAAAGGTGGATGTCTGGCTCCTCCCATCGATGACGGAACGTATTTCCTTAGGGAATGGTTGTACCGTGGCCGGTGATGGCCATTAGGACACAGCCACAGTTCCCGCCAGTGTTGCTGTAGCGGTGGTCCGATCATTCAGTTTTTATCGTTGTACCTTCGGGTGAGTCGGAGAGTTAGTGATATGACTTATCTGTGTTATCGAGCTGTCAGAAGTTTATGAAAGGGCTTTCATGCCCCAAATCATTCGAATCCCTTAACTACCTGTTTCATATTTGCGAATACAATACTGTATTACCCTTACATTCTACAGGTGCAGAAATAAGTATTCCAACTGGAACTGGACCTTATTGCTTTAAAAAATCCGTGGTCAAATATACCACCAAGTTTCACCTTTATATAGCAAAACCAAGTCAGAAGCTGGCTAGTGCCAGCTTCATATTTTTGATTCCAGTGAAACCAATATTAAGCAGATGTCGATTAATTCTGCCTGTAATCATGAAGTTATGGTAAAACTGGATTGTCTTTTACGATGAATAAATCCATTTGCGCTGTGCTACTTGCAAACGCGTCAAATTATTTTAAGTAGTCTTTCAAAAGATGTGAAGATGGCATTTATGGCGGATCCAGATATGGAATATGAGAAGATACTCCAATAGTAAGGAATGAAGTAGAAGAAGAGTGCCAGCTCAAGTATCGTCCTTGTCATTTTGAACCGCGGTGAGATCCGTCCTAAAATAGCCTTAGCGTTGCTTTAAACGGGACGTTAATGAACTAAACTAAACTAAGAAATGAAGTAGCAGTAGTTTTTATTGGAGATCAGGGGGCAGCAAATCATGATATTTGCATTTATCCAGGGAGTGAGAACAACCGAAGGATTTTACTAGGGATTGCAATACCGGACCAAAAGTTCAATACCGGTATTCGGTATTTTTTAAATCTTAATACCGGTATTAGAAATTTTAGAAAAAGAAAGAAAACACAGGTGTTTCTTTGTTTTATTTGCCTGTTTTATTAGAGAGTGTAAATATCGCAAAAAATAATTTGTAACTTATAAATTATAACAGTATATAATCACAAAAAAGTAAAGAAACATTTTATTTATTTAAATCACAAAAAAGTGTAAATATTACTATTCAGTCTGGGGTACTATTACAACTTTTTGAAATGTGATTTAAAAAAACATAATGCATCCATTGTACTGTCATTAAGCCTGAAAAGTAATTTTGTGTAAAAATGACCAGCTGTCCAAAACGCTCTTTCGGCATCTACGCTAGTTGGTGGTACTGTTAGCAATGCGCGATATACTTTTTTCCAAGTATTTACCTCTAAATTCCTGATCTTCAAATAAATCGATTTCTTGTCGGATGGTTTTGGATATAGCTGATTTCTGTATTGTATTTTGGTTCGTTGAAATTTTTTTATTTATCGCTAGTTCTAATTTTTGTTCAAGAGACAATTCCTTTTCACTATCGACAGTAGTGACATCATAATCTTCGATAATTGAATTCGAATTGATAATTAATTAGCTAATTAATTGCCCCCGTTATGGAGACATAAAAACAAAAACGCATACTATTTTGCTATGTTCGCGATACCTGAACATATAGTGGAGAAATTTTAAAAATTTCCAGTAAATACCGAAAAACCGGTTTTTAAACTTGTGAATACCGGTATTACAAAATTGTGCAAATTGCTCAAAATACCGGTATTCGGTATCCCGGTATACCGGTATTGCCATCCCTAGATTTCACTAATGGACCAATGGTGGCATATCCTCTTTTTTTTCCTCTTGGAGAATGTGAATAGAATTTCAATATGAAACATGTTAAAGAAAAAAGATCTGCAAAATATGTTTAAAGCTATCCACTTGCAATTGTGTAAGTATGTCTTTTTTTTTTATGTGGCTGACTTTACGTTGATTTGTCTAAGGCCAGATCATTTGGAAGCATTATAGTAGTCTCTAGACCAAAAAAGGTATGCTATTTTGTTTATAGAGAAGTACTTTAAACATTAATATAACCCTTTTGAAATAGTTCAGTTTGCAGCTTATATTTTGTCTTGTGAGTGTCTAAATTATTCAAATCAGTTATAATCAGTAGTTTCGGAAAATTCTAAGAGACATCAATTCATGGATTATTTACATAACTGCAAGCATGTTGCTCATCTGCTCATCTGCTCATCAGCTAATTTATCTACTAATTTATTTTTCAATTAAAAATTTTCTTGGATAACTGTCTATTGAATTTGGCTATTTCTTTCACAGACTTGTCAGGGTCAACAAATTTTATTCTTCGTTGATAAAGATAAAGACATGAACTAAACTAATAATCCTAATAAATTATAGGATTTTCATCAAATCGCAAAGGTGCTTCTTTTATCATTCTGCTAAGATGTCACACAATCAATTCTTTATCAATGAACCTAAACACAGCGAAACCTCGCTTAGCGAGCATGATTCGTTCCAGAATCTTACTCACAAAGCAAAACACTTAATAAGCGAAACATTTTTTTTCCCATAGGAATCCATGTAAAACAGGATCATGTGTTCTATTCCGAAAAAAAAAAATTCAAACAAATGTGTAATAATGTAATTTATTATTTATAATGCTTGCTATTTTACAAGAAAATTGTCTTAAGACATTTGTCATGGGCTAAGCTTCAAAATTTAGAAAAAATGAGATTATTAATTGTCATTAAATGAATTTGTAGCGAGCACAGCTATTGTCTTATAAGGGCGATGTTTCTCAGATGCTTCTTTCAGCAACTCCCTTATCTCACTGAAAGCTTGTGAACTCTGTTGCATCTGTTATATCTTCTACTTCTGACCAAATCTCCTTCACAACTTTTTGCTGTGATACAGAATTCTGTTCCATAAACTCTTCAGTAGCTGTGGCCATGTTCTTCTATCGGCTCATCGTTGTTGTTGTTATCCACCTCTAACTCCATAATCTTGTCGATTAAGGCTTCTCAGGCACTTGCACAAATCCCTGGAAGTCGCATTCGACAATGCTGTCCGACCAAAACTTCTTCCATGTAAATATAAAAGTTCTGTTCAAGCAAACGCTCAACGCAGACTGATACAAGATTATCCAGAATGTGAGGCAATAGTGTCTCTTTGCCATTCGCTCTGCGAAACATTGCTCACTAAACGATTGACTTTTTTACATTTTGTTTCGTTCGGTATGTAAGGCATTCGTTAAGCGAGATTTGACTGCAATTTGTTCGCAGGCTTCTCATTAAATAATCTTAAAACTCTCATCTCCTATATTTTCACTTCGATAATTTTCATTGTTATTTCATTTCGCTTTATAAATGCTTACAAAAATCAAGAAAAAGATCCTTTTCCCTGAGCAATAAACTGAATTCAATTATAATTTGAATTAAGGCCTTAAAATTGGATAAATTAAACTTATTCATAGCTTTTTTTAAAAAAAAAATATTGTGTTAGGACGCAGTATCTTCATTGAAACGAGCAAGGTTTGCATAACAAACCGGGAAGGATTGCTATGCAATCCTCCGAGAGTTGTCAAGCTTCACCCAGCAAAGGACGGATCTCCATAGTATACAATAAACATTTAAATAGTAGGTGTAAAGGTTAGTTGACCTTCCCCCCTCCCCCTTTTCGGCCATACCCTGACTTGTGATAAAACAAAACGCGTTATAGCAAATGACTCGGAGTTAAAGGAGGGGTTGACTTTTCCCTTGAAATATCGGTTAATGCTCGGATATCAAAAGCTTGCGGATCAGTAGATGGCAAGCTTTAGTGTCGCTGCCGAGAGTTTTGCCAAACCAAAAGACGCGGAGATGGTCGATATCGGAATGTGATCGATCCAAGTTTACTCGTGTGATACTCAAATAAACCAAACCGCACAATCTGGAAACAATGCTAAATCTTTCCTTTTCTTTTCTTTTAGTGCTGAAAATTAGAAAAGGATGTGCATCGCCTCGTCATCTACCTGACCATAACTCAAACTTACGAGATCCCAACTAAAATTGCCATTATATTACTTCAAAAAGGCAAGTTAATACAATTAAATTAAAGATTTTTAATTACTTTTATATAATTTTGTTATTAAAATTTATATTTTTATATCAAAAATTTGTGATAATGTCTGTCTTTCAGTCAATTTCAATCTTCTTAAATATATATATTTTTTTGATTTGATGGAAAAGAGAGATGGCAAAATGGGACAAAAATAATAGGTAGAAGGGAATATATACGATTATTGCTATAAAATGCTAAAACTAAATGATGCTAAAATGTGATCAATTAGTATAATTTATGATTATGCAGTGCTAATTTCTGAAAAAAACACAGCTGCAAATACACAAAAATATACATGTTTTTAAAAAAAAAATATAAGCAATATTTATAAGAAAGAACATGAAAGATATATTAATATTCTAATCACTTTTACATGCTCTAAGAAAATATGTTAAGAACTTGATTTTGAGAGAAAATTTATGCTATGTAAAGTAAAGTAATGTAATTATGTAAAGAACATATATCGAATGCCATCTCAACGATATACTATTTAGCTGAAAGCATTTTTGTTTTCGCCGATATATATAATTCGTTTTTCTTTTTCTTTTTTCCCCCCCTTTTTTTTCCTTCTTCTTTTTTTTAAATCAGGAAGATTTGAAACATGAAATATAATTATAATTTTGTGTCCTCAAAATATCTTGGTCGATTGTTTGATTACAGAACTTTTTTTTTACTTATATATAACGAAGTAACCAGTGGAATAGTCTTCATAAACTTTCTAGTATAATCTGTAATAAAGATGAATTTTTGTTTTAGGCTTATTTTTGCCAAACAAACAAAAATTTGACACAAAATTACAATTATAGTCACAACATAACTTTTCAAATTTAACATATTTAAGTTATTCCGTTTTTGAGTTATCGCTTTTATATGTTTCTAAAAGTATGGATTGGCAGACTGTCAGTCCATCATATATTTCGAATATTGTGAAGATTATAATACTTTTTCTATACTTCGTTTTCTTTTCTTTATAACAAAGTAAAAGGGTTATAAATTGAGTTCGAAGGCGAAAACAAGACCAGTGAATCACGCTTAAAATAATACAATGTTATGATATTTCTAGCTAGAGATTCGAGTATTCCCCTTTTTTGTACGTGTGTCGCTCTCTTTTTTTCTATAAAAGTATTTTTCTGCTTCATTTCTTTGTAAAAATGGCCTTCATTTCTTTGTAAAAAATGGAAATTTACAACTGAATTTTTGGGAATTTTTTAAATACTGATTAAAGTTTTTGATTTAAACACCTGTTGATTCTCAGTATTTTTCAGCTTTCGAATTTTATATTAATTTGCTCTGTTTAAATACCTTTTAAACTTCTGTTCATGTTTAATTTCACGAACTTACCTGTAAAACGCCTTTCAAAGTTGATCTTTCTGTGATGATAACACAAAACGTGTATTTTATTTTTTTTACAAAACCGGTTCTCCCGCTTGCATACTTTTTCTCTCTAAGATAAGTGGGTGTAAGTGAAAAAAATACACACCCGAAGACCGAGTTTTTTTATTTATTTATTTTTTTGCAGGCGGTTATTGTTTGCTCATCAAAACTGACGCATTTCACTATGGGTTGCTGACTCCCTGACTAAAGTTGGACGACATATTTAGGCTGGCATTGACCTTTTGTACAAAATAGAAGACAGTGGAACCGATCAACCGTATGTATCTAGTACTTTAAATACATGCGTTTTATTTTTATTTTTTCATATACAAAGTATAGAGAATTCTCCAAGTTCGAAACATATATTTTTGGCATTATGACTACCTGTCTGGGACAAAGATAACTCCAAAATGCTTTGAGCTAGACGGATGAAATTTGGTACATGGACTTTTCACAAAATTTGTTAAAAAAAATTTTAAATAAAATTTTGAGCAAAATCCGCAGATAAAGTCTGTCTGTCCGGCTGAATAGACAAAATTCAGCACCTAGATTTAACACCTTTAGAGTCGTCACTTATCAAACTTTGAGCTAAATCCAACAAAATATTCACCATCTGTCGATCCGTTCTTTCAGAAATATGTAAAAGCGAAAATACAAAAACGCAATGATTTAAATATATTAAATTTGGTATGAAATTTTGTGTCTTCAAGTTCAGTTTTGTGTTAAATCTTTATTTCAATCGATTGAAAAAAGAAACGTGTCTGAAGCACAAATTTGACTTTCAGATCCGCGGTAACTCAAAATCGCACTGACTTAAATATATCAAATTTGGTATGTGATTGTGTGGCTACAATACTAGTTCTGTGTCAAATTTTGCTTTACCAACTGTGAAAATGGATAATATCTTGATGCCAATATGTTTCTTAAAATTTTCATGAGATATACAAAGAAATCCTCTCTAAGTGAGTGTTTCTTTGAATAATGAAGATTCGCAGTGATTAAATGGGAAAGTTTAAAATTCGAGATTGAATGAGTGATATTTAAGATCGATCAATCTTAGTTTAGTTAGTATCATCCACCAGGTTTTGAAACAACGCATTGGTTTTTTTTTGTTTGTTTGTTTTAACTGACCTCATAATTTTGAACCATGATCAGAAGACGAGGCCAACATCTAAACTGGCATCTCTTTTCCCCTCAAAAAACTTTCGCTCCATGCTAATGAGAGGACATTGGAGATTGGACTTCATATTAGCCCATAATAAGCCCATATATATGGCCGTTCTGGAACAAAGGGTCTCGAACCAGCACTTCAACATAATTCCACTATGATATCAACATTCACCAGACTCATATAAGTGGGGAATCTTTTATAGAATCAAGTCTCGAATCCGATTATTCGGTTCTAAAGCTAACCTTTAACGCTGCTACGATCTGCCCGCGTACGTCTATTTCGTTCGAAAGTCCGTTGTGTTCTCGGATTTAGTATTGTCTGGTTCTAATGTCTTCATGTTAATGTCATGCGGATGCTCAGAGAGGGATACGCTGGGGAGGAGAGGCAGAAAGTGATAAGAAAATGATGATAAAAAGAAAATGATGTTTGGAAGAGCGTTCCAAAGTATTTTCCGGGTAGCTTCTAAATAGGATGCTAACCTAAAAACTAACAAATTCCTCGAATAATTAAGAATAAAAGATCTGGCACCAATTTTAAGCCAATTATTGTAAAGTGAAGATCTGGCACCAATTATTGTAATTATTGTAAAGTGAATAAAAAAGTGACGTGTAATAATTTCTCTACAGATCTAATTATTCATACGTTAGATTATCAATCACTAAAAGATTTTTTAAAAAAAAAATGTGCAATTAGATCCGTAATATATTTTTGTGGCAACTTTTACCGATCATCTGGCAGTAAATGATTAGCAGTAAAGCAGCGTTCACACGAGGTCAACTATTGCGTGAAATAGACGGCCACAGCTACGTAAAAATGAACACGTTGTCTCAATGGCAAATGATTGCCCCGATGCGACAACTATTTGCCATTGTCCTATTGGGATCACATGATCTTCCTGAAGTAGGCGTGACTCTCTACAACACGCAATAGTTGGCCTCGTGTAAACGCTGCTTAAATGATAGAAGTGGAAATGATAAAAACAGTAATTTGGTAAGTTTGGATTTTATTATTATATTTGAGAATTTCAGCACATGTGACTGACATTGGATTATCACCTTTTTATATCTACTGAAATGATAGTGTTCCAAATAAAATCTCCAATATATTTAGAAATCTTCAAGGTTATAATCTGTAGATTGATAAAACATACCAGGTTACAAAAATGCCAGATGAAGTTCGAAAATTCGATCTATGTACGTATAATTATTATCTGTAATTTGAAAAATATTATTTTAAAATGCTATAAACAAAAATATGGCCTGAAAATGCTTTTAATTTTAAGATTTAAAATTCATTTTTTGCATCCGTAAAATAAAAAAAAAGTATGCTAGCAAATACTGAAATATTCAGTCTGAATATTTATGTCAGTATTCTTTTTCACACAGTCCCTATTAATATCAGAATTGTCGTTTTATTGTGAATACTTTAAGTGGAATATCCAGCGATAAATTCGGATTATAGACAATGCCTGCTTTGAACCAAACTTGTCGATCCCTTTCTCTCGAATTGGCTGATGTTTTAGTCACTATAGTTATCATTTCCAACTCTCTATCCCGTATTTGAGTCAAAAGTTTTAGGCTAAACCAGTGGAAGTGGTTCCCTCAAAACTTTCTCGTATATTCAGTAATAAAGTTGTCATCCTAGAGAATGCCTTGCATGGCATTGGCGTGCAATAGTAACGAAATATCAACCTTTAGTGTAGATTCAGCGATTTTACGAATTTATCGTGCGATCCTTGGTGAGTTTTTTGGCGATTCATTCATGCTGTTAGTAGTTTTGAAAATCGAAATTGTTAAAACACGTTTTCCCCAAACCATTAAAACCAAAATTTGACACAAAATTACAATTGAAGTCGCAAACCATACCAGATTTGATAATATTTAAGTTTATAATTTTAAGTTTCATTTTTGAGTCATCCCATTAACACGTTTCTGAAAGTAGAGATCGACAGACTGTCAATGGCAATTAAATTCGTGCGGTTAGTAGTATACGAAAACGTGTTTTTCCTTCCACCAATCCAAACCAAAACTACCACTGTAGTCGCTAAATCGCATACTAAATTCGGTGTATTTAAGTTATTGCGTTTTTGCGTCATCATGCATCTCATTACTTTTCAGAGTGGAAAAGATCAACCATACTAACTAATATGCTCGCATCCTGAGAAATATTTATAATTGTTGTATTTGTGATACATGCTATTTCATTCATTTCAATTTGAAACATACGTAGTTCGTTTTAAGCTATTTTTTTAACTTGACTTAATTGTTCATTATTTTTGTTTTAACCATTGATCATACTCAAATATTAACTGAGACACTAACTACTCAAGAATTTACTAACTCCACAGTGAAACTATATTCAGTGACACATTTGGCGGATCAAGGCGATTTCTGTTAGATTTAACAACAAGAGTGGTATAGATACTCAATTATTATTGCACTTTAACAAAATTTCACGATTTTTTTTGAGTCCTGAAATGTTCTTAATATTATTTAGATTGGCATGCAATTGAAAGATAACCATGGGACATTTGAGAATAAGTAAGCAGCAGCTATTAAAAAAATCATTGGAAATGAAGTCATCTGTGAATTCATGAGATTAGTAATAATATTTCATTTCTTTTTATTGCGATGCTTTTCGAGCGGATATCTGGTACTCACTGTTATTATGCATTTATTTTAAGACATTTAATTAAGACAAATTTAAAGACAATTTTTCGCTAATCTTACATTTTCCATCAAAATACTTAATGAATACAAAAAATATATTAGGAACTTGCCTTTCTACTGTGACAAACGAGAAACAAGCGGGAATGGTTCCATCAAAACTTTCTCGCATTTTCTCTAGTAAAAGTGTTATCCCAATGATTGCCTTTTCATTGGAGTACATAGTTGCGAAATATTAATCTTTGGCGTGAATTTAGTATTTTTTATGAATCTATCGTGTGATCCTTGGCGAATTTTTTTGGCTATTAATCCCTGGCATGCGGTTAATAGTATCCGAAAATCGAATTTGCGTTTTAAACGTATTTTACCCAAACACTGAAATAAAATTTGATACTGAACTACATTAGTAATCACCAAATCACATACCAAATTCCATACATTTATATCACTGTTTTTTAGTTTCCGCGTTTACATGCTTTTAAAAGTCCAGATGGATACAGTCCCTCCCATTCTGAACATGGGTCAATTTAAATGTATCTACACTACAGATACATCTGTATACCGAATTTCATCCACTCAGCTCTCTTCGCTTGTACTTATCGTATTAACTTATATTCGAACAGCCGGGAATATATACCTCCTCTGAATGGAGTTTTTCAAAATACGATAGAAATCTACAAATTTGATGTAAAGACTGTATACCCAATTTCAGCCGCCTAGCTCAAAGCGTTTTTCAGTCAATTTGGTCACAGACAGACAGATGTAATGCCAAAAATGTGTTATTAGAAACTCGGAGAGATCTAAAACTTGAAGATTCATCAAAATCTCGAGTTCCAATTGCTTGAAGATTATAATCCTGCCTCTATACTTCCTATATGACAATCAAACTCCATTCGAATAATAATAATAAAAAAAAGAAACATGAAGTATATCAAAGTTAAATAAAATAACATTCAAATGTCAATGAGATTAATATAGGATTGATTGCATGAATTGTTGATCTTTATCAGTCTTTTTCATCAAATCCATTAATAGGAAAACGAATATTTTCTTCATTGCATTCTCACAAAACACAAGCACAAAAAATATTACAAATATTTTTAAAATAATTTGTGGCGTGATTATATCATACAGTTTTAAGTTATTTCTTAATATAGCATTGGTCTTTTTTAATGTTGAGGCCGAGAATTTGACTTGATTCTAGTTCAAAAATTCAGGGACACTGAGTGGTAGCCCTGAATCTTTGAACTCCAGCTGCCGCCGTTGCCACTCGCATTCAAGGATTGTATATGTTTTTAATTTCTGTGTTTGTTTACATTAACATTACCACTCCATTCATCGAAAATAATCACTTATAATAAGCCTTTCGCATACAATGATGAGTCTGACATACATCGAAATAGTGAATTTAATTTTAAATCAGCAATAAAGTAAAAGTGTTCGTAATTTAAAATTATTTAAAAATGCTTTAATATCTCAAATGCCCTTATATTATTAAAGGAATTAAAGTTAAAATAAATGTCCCAAATAGGATGTGTCATCTAATTGGGAAGTTAAGTAAATCCTTAGAACAAGGGATTGAACGCCATTCTATTTGATATCCGTACTGGAGCGGGTACTGGATCATGACCCTATTAATCTAAGGAAACCTAAAAATTGTTACATTAATTGTTTTTAATTTTGGACTAAAAAATTTTAATTATATTTTTGAACATATTATAAGTATAATTATGGTTATGACTTGTATTTAACGTCATCAATTTTGCAATGGTACGTAAGCATGCGAATCAGTTCAAAAAATAACTATACAATGGCAAAAAGCAAGAAAATCTCAAACTAAAGAGCAATACAAGTTGTTCGCATTATCAATGATAAAACAAATAGTGTTAAGTTGAATCATAATAGAGCATTCCGTTTGGTTCTTTATTCATTGTACAGCTTGCAATATTAAATACTAGCCGCCTTTGGCGACCAGCCGGTTCGCCAATCTTAATGTTCGTTAAAATTTTAATAATTAAATATTTTATGCAATTCCAACTTTAATAGATTCTTCAGCAAAATATTTTAAAACTTCAAATTTTGATAGTCATATAATTCACTCATAATATTATAAAGGCCTTCAGTCATAACGTGATATGTATCTCTCTAATTTTCTGTTAAACCTCTGTAGAATTTATGCCTTAAATTAAAGTTTAAATGATTAATCTGCAATTAATATAATAATATTTTTTACTGAAACAAAGCATTTTTTTTAATATGATTACTGATAATAGAGTCACTGAGCGTTTAAATTTTATGGGCACTAAAGAATATCTTTCTTAATTTATGTAATATCTCAAGAATTTGTCAACAAAATTTTCTCAGATTCATCATGAACAGATCGATTCATTAACAATGTTTCATTTTAAATGCATCAAACACTAAGAAAATAAAATGAATCGTTTAAAATAATCGGTCGAAAACAGGTTTAAAAAAACTACTTAAAAAACGATGTACATAAAACTATAAGCATATACAAAAAAAAATATATAACTAACATAAATACAATTTAATTACAAAAGCATGCAACTAACCTAAAAATAATTTAAATCATCCGTTGATAGTGGTTGTCATGACAACAATCAGAACAATGCGCATGCGTGAATTTTCTTCACCAGTTAGGTAACGCAAATGCGTGAATTTTTCTACGCCAGTTGGGGTAACGCTATGCAGATTATACATTTTTAATTTCCTTTATTCTGTGTTATTTTAATTCAAAAGTACTTCAGAATGAATCTGAAACAGGGATTAATGAACAATGTTTAATTTTAAATGCATAAAACATTAAGAAAAATAAACAGAATCGTTTGAAATAATCCGCCGAAAAACGTTAACCCTAGCCTCATTACTGTTGGGAGAAAAAAAACACTGAAGCCTTATTCATTTGGCGGTGGGGAAAATGGAAGATTTTTTTGGCGGGAAAGTTAGTTTTTAATTAATAATTAAAATTCTAATTAAAATTTCAAAAAAAGGGACCCCAGGTGCACATTCCCGACCTCTAAGGTATACATGTACCAAATTTGATAGCTGTATGTCAAATGACCTGGCCTGTAGAGCGCCAAGACACACACACACACATTGAGCTTTATTATAAGTATAGATTATAAGCTTATTACAATTCACAAACTTGCAACTGATACTACTTGTAATGTTAGTTTGTTTACTTATAATGTTTTCCTTATATTCTAAATTAAAATGTTTCGCATTGATTAAGTAATTTGAGAGATATTAATGCAATCACTACATTAATGTATTTATTATAATGGCTTAATAATTGTTCATACATGTCTTGTTTCAATTTTAATATTAAGCATATTCTTGAATCTTTGTATGCAGCATTCATGGAAAAGAAAACAGTACTTTTAAAATGATATAACCAATCATGTGTATGACCAGGGGAGACGGAAGATATTTGTCAAAATTCCTTTTTTTTAAAGTAACGATTCTTTTAAATTGTAAATTTTTTATCCGCAAACAGTTGATTTGCTTTGCTTTATTTTATTTATTTATTTGTTCCTCATTCATTTTATTAACCCTTTAACCTACGAATTTATTTCGCATCTAATTAGGAAGTCGCATACCATTTAGGTTATTTGTTATTTTAATTCACTTAATAATATAAGGGACATTTGTTGCAATGTAGCTCATCTAAGTGATTTTCTTTGTTTAAAAGTACTTAATATCTTCACTTAATTGCAGATTTAAAATTAAAAATTCAGCAATTCGATGAGCGAGTTAGACTCGTCATTGTCACCGAAGGGGTTAAGAAGAAATTTTCGTTTATTGATGTGTTCGATTTCTTAATTGTATTTTTGGTAAGGCGCAAAATTATTCAAGACTAGGGGCCAAATCTGTTTAGATGGTTTTATTCTTATTACTTTCTTTCTTTACAGAGCGCTCCTATTACTTTCAATTATAAATGTAAAAGAGGGGAATTTAAGTGTTTTGATAATTGTTTAGAATATAAGCATTTCAAATTAGTAGGAAAATTCCATACTCTAACTAAACAAGTAACAATTTTCGCTTTCATGCAAAATAACTTCTAATTAGTCAACGAGTACCTCTCTAAGCTCAGTTTCAGATGCACTTTGTTTCAATCCTCCGTTGCCTCTAGAGGTCAGCAAGTCAGTAGGAAAAAACACGCTCTCGAATGTCGAGCCACCACCTGCTGTCCTTGACATCATGCTTACCGCATGTCGTAACGATGATGTTGGAATTAAATATATTTCTGTCATTTTTAGCCGTGTTCCACATTGTTGTGAAGGAATTGGAGGCCGAAATTGTCCACAGAAAGTGGCGCTAATTTTCGAAAGTAGAGAGCGTTTAATTACCTTTTAATAGGAAACAATGCCGTTTGTTTCGCTTTTTAATGGAGAAGTTTATTGTTTTGGGATCGGGGTCGACTTTGATGATTTTTCGCAACAACTGCCAGGACAAAACAGGATAATATATTTCCTATCGAACACGCTACAAAAAATGGCACACTCCATATCACATCTTGAATCTCCGATTAGAAAAGCAGAACTTAATGGTTTGCCCCAAAACAATTGCGACAGCAATATTTTTGTTCCAAATATTAGCGACATTTGAGGCTTACGGAAATGTATTAATTAGAAGATAAGAAAGAAGAAATATATTTATATAATACTGTGCAACACGTCTGAATATTGCCAGGTGAATGAAAAAAAGAATTCCTGCTTCATTTGAACGCCTTATGTATCAATGGATATTTATGTATTCTTTAATTATAAAATATACTTTTAATGTTTAAATACTTTAAGTAATTATATAAAACTCTTTAATTATATAAGTAATGATATCTTAAAATATAATTTAATCTTAATTAATGTCCAAAGTTTTATCTTAATTCACCCTATATTATTTTCATTCTAAAATGTTCTCTTATTTCCTGATCCCATTCCATCTTTTTTGTTTAATTAAATCGCCAGAAACTAAGAAAATATACTTAAATCAGCGGTTCCCACACTGCGAGTGAAGGGATAAAAATGTGTCGATCAAACGTTTTTTTAAAAGATTCCTTACCTAAATTGACACGTGTAAAGAAATCCCTATTAAAATCTCACAGTAAATAATCATGGGGATAAATATTTCGTTCGCTTTTCCTCTTTTACGCTCTTTCCTCTTTTACTCTTCTTTCGCTCTTGTGTCGCTCTGTAAATGAACTTGTTTTGTCCGAGCTTCTTGTACACCCGGGATGGAATAAAAGCGAAGTTTTAAAATTCGAAAGTGTCTTCTCTCTCTTTGGCCTCTGCTTAAAAAAAATTGTTTACATATATATATTAATTTGTACTTTTTATAATAATTTTATTTATTTCATTTTAGAAATACTTCTCATATTTATAGTTTTAAAACGTATTAAGCTTTATAAATAGGTTAACGAATTTGAAACTTCAAGTAGAAATCGGAACACTTTGTAATAATATTGATCTTAAATATTTTGTCTAAAAAATTTAATTTATAATCAGTATTCATGAAAATAAATCTTTAAAAACAAAGTAAGAGCTTCGGTCGATATCGATTAAATTGGCAAACTAAATCGACTACCAAATATGTAGACAAAAGATTTAAAAATCATCATAAGACTTTTTTTCCAACTTAAGAGAAAAAAGGCATGCAGCCATCTAAATTATGTCTGATAAAAAGAATTTTTTCAAGGGGGGAGTTGAAAAAATGAACATGTTAACTCAACGTGCCAAAATTTAACCATTTTTCTCATAAGTTTCATTTTTCTTTTTTTTAGATACTAAATTCGGATAGTTACAAATTAATGTTATGTATTATGTTAAATGGGAAGAAACGATGTGCAAACGATTTCCTTAAGCTCATTCTATTAAAGGTCGTTAGACTCAAATTAATATATTCCAGTTTATTTTGAATCGTGGAACAGAACATAGTGCCAGTCAACAAAATATTTTTCATTTATCTTTTGTTTCCGTCTGACTTTGCCTCATCTTTGCATCTGACTTTTGCCTCTTCTCAAGCTATGAAAATTCTTATCTTAAGCCTTTGCAGGTATGATTTAAACACATAGTCTCAATAATTTAGTCCAATAATTGTACATAGTCTAATAATTGTAAAACAAAAAGGAAATAAAAAAAATGAAGTTTTTTAATTTTATGTATTTGAAACTTTTGTAAACATATTTTTTATATATATATTTCCATTGCATAATTTTAAAATTTTGAGCCTGTATATTTATAATATTGCAAAAAATTTTAAAATTCTTTAATTGCTTTTTTATATATAAAATGCTAGCGTACGTGGCACAGAGATCACTTTTATTATTTATTACGGAATGGCAAAGATGAAATGTAAACATATCGAAGTTTCAGCAGACTGCTTTATTCGGGTTTCTTACAGCTGTACTTAATTCAACACTTCGCTAATTAAATAAAATTATTATATTATAAACGCTGTTCGCTGAGACAAAAAATTTATTCTTTCAGAAATGTAAAAGAAGCTAAGAAATAAAATTTAATTGGAAAGTTTAATAATCGTGAATGAAAATAGGCTTACCCATAACTATAGATACTCGCTGTGACTTACCTACTGGAAATGGATGACTTCCAAAACTTAATTTCCCCAAAAAGTTGTTGCATCATCTTAAAACTCAAAAAAAATTCTCCTTAATGATATCGATTTCATTTCTATACTGTTTTTTTTCTTTACTTTTAATAAATTCTTCAAGTTTAATTTACAATGTTACGTTGTTTTTAATATTCAGTTTGTTTTGATTTGTGAAAGGCGTTTTAAGAGTAATGCTCACTTTAATTCCTTTTTTAATATTATGAAATTCAAACTCATCCATCAAAATATTCAATAAATTTACTTATTATTAGAATTGTTTAAGTCGTATTAAATAAACTGAAATTTTAAAAAATCATTCCGTATTAATCATTTAATAACCTACAAAATCCACGATCTCAGCGAGCAAGGTGGTCGCCAAAGGCGACTAGTATTTTATATTGTTTAAATAAAGTTATGCCTTGGTATCTTGATATGTCTTGGTATTTAATCAAATGGCCAGCTCTTTGTTACAGGAGTCTGGAGCTTTCTTATCTTGTAAACGACAGAGTGATTCAGTTCGATGACTAACAGCCCACGAGGTTCTAAGTGGCAGCGTTATTTGCGTTTCGCATGTTCAGGTGTAAGTACGAAGTTGGGAACTTCCATTGTGGATACACCGCGTGTTTGGGAAAAGCTATTTCGGTTTATCAAGGTTATTTGCTCTCCTGACTTCATGACGCTTCGAGCATACATTTCTCCGACTTCCTGGATTTTCTGTTATTACGTCACTTTCTTGAACGGCCTTGCTTTGTCCGCCACAAAGGTTGGAGCGAAACAATGAGATTGTTCAGCGGAACATAAACTGGATGCTCGTTACAACCATCAATATCTGCTAAACATATCTTGGCTCTAGAACATTTTGGAGAAAGTTACTCTTTGAAATTGTTATTGCTCTTTCATTTGTTTAAGATGACCTTTGTTCCTGCAATGTTTCCAAAAAGTTGCTGTTTTCCTAATGTAAACATTAGTTTGAGAGGCAAAGCATACAAAGCAGATTAAATTAGATACGATTAGATAATGTCAGTGACTTTGTTGTATTGATTCAACTTCAGTAATTTGTGTTACATTATAGATGTTACCTTGGTTAATTTTGGCTCCTTAACGCTACTAATTTTTTTCTGTGCTTACCAAATGCATTTTCTATTTTTTTAAACTTTTTTTTTATAGTTTTGAGGCATATAAAGCTACATATATACATAAAAATAGTATAGTGATCGTCAGAAAAAGGGAATCATGAAATACAGAAAAAATTTGACCTTTATATTAAAACAAGGACCAAATTCCTTAACCAGATAACTGTTTTTGACGAGTATACTCGTCATGAAAAAGAACAACAGTTTACGTTATGACGAGTTTATTCGTCAGGAGTAACAGGTAGTGACCATTTGCAGTTTGAATGACAGTTTTAGTAAAAACTCAAACATATTGGCAAATTTCAAGATGTTTAAAATATTGTGAGGCGAAATCAAAAGAATAAATAAAAGATTATTATGCGCTGTACCATCCTAATACCATTCTCTAACGCCAAATTAAAATAATAAATTAATTATTTTTGTTTCTTTTCGTTCATATGCAAAACATGTATTCTAGTTTAAGTAAATAAATAAATATGATTATTGAAATAAAAAAAGTAATTTCATTGCAACATAATTTCATATTACAACATACTATGTGTTTGATAAGTATACTCGTCATCGCTGAATTTTTGAGACACAATTTAGATACGCATTTTCTGGTTAATAGCAAGAAATATATAGCAAAACATCATATTTAAAAAGATATTTGTAACCTATTTGTTACTAGTCTCGTCTAAGAAAAGTATTGAGTAAAAATTTAATTATTTCTTTCATTTTAACCTTCGTTTTATCAAACAACACGTTCGAATTAAATTTTCACGCATTTTGAGTCATTGTTTTATTTGTAAGACGAGTAAGCGTGTCTTCAAGTAATGAACACATTTTCTTAAATTCAAATTATTAAAATAACTAAAAATAAACATTATTGGGAAATAGAAGGAAAAAGCTGTCGATAGATCAAGCTGTCATTATTAGTTCTTTTTTCTTTTGAACGTAGGAATATAATGACTTCTAACAGATATTTCGCCAGAAAACTTTAAAATATGAAATAACATTTTTTTTTTTTTTGTTACAAATTAATTATTCTCCTTATTTTGGGAAATGGTCGGTGGCCAAGATAATTTCGGAAAACAATTGGAATTTTTTATAAATAACAAATAATAAATGGTTACAGAGAGCAAATGGACATTGTTTCTTCTTTTTTTCTTTCTAGTCACTTAACTTACAGACTTGGAAACAGAAGGTCATTATAAATGTATATCCCAATTTTGCAGGTCTGATAAAGGAAAAGAATACAAAATACAGCCTTGTTGTTCATCGGAAATCAAAAATAACAAATGAAAGTTTAAATGCAACTTAGCTATAAATATTCAATGCTAGCCCCTTCCAGAAATATGAAGGTTATCGAAATAGTACGACATTCCATAATTTTTTTTCTGCTTGCCTGGATTGAAGCTTTGAAAGGACGCAGATATACATTGTTTCTGGGGCTACATCAATCAGCAGGTGTTTGTTCCACTGCAAACGACTGACTTTGATAAACAAAAGACGTATATTTGCAGGCCTTCAAAATATCCTATAAGGGCCGCGATGGCATGGTTTTAAAGTCACGGTTTCGAGATCGTTCGGTTTCAGGATCGAAACCAATTCTACCGAAATCCGGCGAGTAAGCGGGTCTCGTGCATATTCAATCCATCCAGGCCAAACATCTTCCCTTGAATGAGGTGCGGAAGTCTGGAGATAGGATAGCTCCCCTTAATGAAGTGTTCGTTGAAATTAAGTCCCAAAATAATCTTAGTGTTACTTTAAAACAGGACATTAATAAAACTAAACTAATTCAATGTATCGCATCTGAAGTGCTGAAAAAGTGTGGGATAGGTTACCGCATAGTCTTGGTATCGTGCTTACAATAAACACGTGTTAAATTGAAATTTTAAACTATTATTTCTAATTTCTAATGAACAAAAGGTTATATTTTGTCTTGTTTTCTCTTAATAACCCTGTAAGGCTGTGAAATTCACTTATAAAACACTCCGTATTTGAAAGAGTCGATGGGAGAGAACTCCCGACTTCAAACACAAGTTAATACTAAACTGTTATAGCAAAACATGTGAGAAAATGCATTAAACTGTTGTTGGTTTAAAATTCATTTATTTGAATAGTTGTTATTGGGGTATTTGCGTTCCATGAATCATGACCAGAAAGCAATTGCTGAAACTTTTCCCTAATCGTGTCAGGAAAATCATAGCAATATGTTGTTCTCGCATACGAAATCATTTAAAAATGCGTGACTGCGTTTCGCTAATTTATACTAGTGCTTTTAAAAAAAATTCTGCAAATTATTTTGTTACTGAAGACTGAGTCGGACAAATTCTCTTTATTTGGCGATTTTTGCGAGGAAACTATTCTGTGTAACTATGCAATTTTGCGATCTTCGAATCAAAAATAAATCATTTTGTCTACAGAGCCAGTGTCTGCATCGCTGCATTTCTTCAGAATTTGAGAAAAATTTACTCCAAAAAATATTTTCAATCTGGGTAAGAAGTACCTGTAGCGAGCTTAATGGAATAATTTGTTGAAGTGTCAGTTTGTGATTATTGACCAGTAATTTGATACTAGCAAGGATAGCGAATTATTGTCTTATTATGATTGAGATTCAACTATTTCCCGGCTACAAAGTTTTGAATGACTATAATCACGAGCTGCGCGTATGCGCTGTGAGTATTTGAAATGATTGAAAACTGTTCCGATTCGTCAGTCACGTGATAATTATATCTCAATTATATTTAGACGATATATTAAAAAACTCCGAAACTTATGAACGTAGTTCTAAAAAGCACATCGCGTTTGCTTTAATTGTAACATTTCTTGACATGGAATGTTAACTAATTTTGATTGATACTGAATTAAGTTCAAATATGAAAATTAACTTGAAAGCCATTAAAGTCACAATATTTTACGGCATTTGTAGAATTTTTTCCATGCTTGCCGTTGACAATAATTGAGAAAGAATGCAGATTTGTACTGTGTCATTTGGCCATCTCTATAATCTCAGTCTTCTCCTGAATTAAAAGGAAGATTAGTTGTTAAATTTTCTTTTTCATATAAAGAAAAGTCGCATTTTTATTTATGGATGTGTTGCGATTTTTTTTTCTTTTAGAAAGCTCGCACCCCTTTGAAACATGCATATTTAAAAAAAATTTACACTTGAATTAATTCTTTAGATTCGTTAATCTAAAAAATTAACTACAAAAATATTCCGAAAGTTTCATTACATTGAAAAATAGCTAAATTTTTTTATTAACCCCTTTGTATACAGTGTCGAGTCTTTCGTATACAGAGACGCAAATCTAATTATTGTATTTGAAATTTTAAATCTGCAATTAATTGAAAGCATTAAGTAATATAAAATGCAAAAATCACTAAAAACCGCCTCAATGGCTCAAATGCTCGAATATTATTATAGGAATTAAAAGTAAAATAAATGCAGAAAGATTCATGTACACAATAAATAAAACTTATGGTAATTAAAATAAAATTTCTTTAATCTCAGACAGTTTGGCGGAATTATGAACATGACGTTTTATTTAGACGATTTAAGTGCAAGTTCGGGCTCCAGAACTTGCAGATCTTGTCACCAAGGCTTTTGGAGGACTCTAATCTTTGGCACTAGCACTGTATGCATAGACACGACAACAACAACATCAATTGAAATTTAATGTAGCCAATATTCAAAGGAAACTAACTGTGCTTACAATAAAACTTGTTTGTGTCTGTCGGTCGGTCTACGTGTGTGTTGGAGCTCAAACTTTGAGCATATAGATGGTGGAAAGTAGGTATGTGTGTAATGTAATTTTTTTTTTTTTTTTTGTCTTGTGAACTAAACATATATTAAACAGAATCTATCTTCTTTAGGTTTCAACAGTGGTAAAAAGTCACGCGATTAAATATCTGAAAACGTCTTGAATTTCAGGGCAGTAATGTGTTGCTGGAAAGCGGACCAAAAAAAATGTCAAAATTCACCAAAAATTCGCTTGAGTATTAAATTGGCTCATTAAGAAGAAAACAATTTAAATTTTGAAATGGTGAAAATGGTCATTTTAGCCAGTAATATTTTTGGAAGTAAATGTGGAAAAATGCCAAACACAGCTCAATTTTTTAATTATTTAAAATTCTAATTAAAATGTAAAAATCGCTTTGAGGTACAGAATCCTCCCTTCAAGGTATATAACGGTCAAATTTGATATCTGTATATCAAAGTTTGGCCTGTTAAACACCACAACACACTCATAAATTCATTCTTATTATTCGTAGATATTCTATAATTCACATAAGATTTCAATATTGAACGATTATATTTTCTGTACTCATATATTTAAAAACATATTTAGTTTCTGCTAAAATTTGGTGTATTATTTGAAATTCAATCAATTCTGCTTCAAATTAAAGTTCAAATTTTAAGGAAACTGACAGGAAATTGGGAAAATGCACAGTAAAATGAACAGAAAGGCGCAAGTTTTCTAAAATAGTGTTATGTACCTATCAAAAATTAAAGTTTTTTTTTTTCCTGTGGAACTACTAAGAAGTCGAAGCGAGCATTCATCTCGGCAAGCAGCTAGCATGTAAAGCCATTTAGTGATTAAATAATAATATTGATCGTAAAAAAAACATAACTTGAAATGCATGTTAAGTACTTATAACTGCAACAAATTACTATCCGTTACGAAAAAAAAAACTCTCGGGGCATTTGATACACTTTTCCTTTTTTTCAAATCACCGTTCCCAGAAGGAAGTCGCCAAGTATTTTTCCTCTGGTAAATGTTTCCCCATACATCGCTGCACTTTTTCTTCCTTACAAAAAGAATTGCGAAATTGAATTATGAAACAGAAATCTCTGGAAGTATGAAAAATCACGATGGATAGGTCTGTTGAGGGAAAAAGAGTAATGCCGAATGTTTAAAATACAAAGCGAAAATAGATATTTGGATCTAGGTCAAAAAGAAAGTGCTATTTTACTTTTTTTTTCTTTCTGTTTCCATAGACTTTCTGTCGAAAGATGAGGCTCAAATACGGGGAAGACTTGACCTATTTTACACCCGTAGGCCATTGACCCAAGGTGTGATCCATAACACAGCGAAGGCGTTTTCCGATTTTTCTAACTCATCAGCCCCGTTGGAAAGAATGTAACTGTAACTGTGCCCCATTCTTATGTAATGGAAGTTTGTGTAATAATAGAGGCGAGACATAGGGGAGGTTAAAGTTGAAACAACCCCTGTCTGACAGAACAAAAAGGAATCTTGATGTTCTTGTGATGAAATCGAATATTAATAGCTCTTTAAGAGGCCCGGGTTTAAAGATTTCTGTTTCTAGATAAAGCAGACAAATAAATTGGTTTTGTGTCTGAAAATTTTATGCATTACTAAAACTAAGTATCTTACATTTTAATATAGAATGTAGTCTAATAAATACACGCTTTTACATAAAAATCTGACATAAGCAATATTAAACTACTCTGTAGTTCATGTTGTTTGGCTTACTTTTTTTATTTGCTCGTATTCGAGGTATAGAGAAAGTATTGTGTAATCATCAAAAAATTCGAACTAGAGATTTTGACGAATCTCCACGTTTTTAGACCTCTTCGTGTTTGAAAAATACATTTTTGCCGTTATGTTTGTCTGTGACAAAAATCGAAAAAGTTTTGGGATAGACGAATGAAATTTGGTCTTTATATGAATACGATCTTTGCAACAACTTTATAGATTTCTATCAAGTTTTGAGCAAAATCTATTCGATTGTCCAAATTTAACCAGATAACTACAAAGCGAAGAGAGCTAGATAGATAAAATTCGGTACTTGGATTTAGCATCCATTATGTAAGCAACTATCAAATTTTGAGCCAAATCCAACAAGAGGTTGAGCGTTTGTCGGTCTGTACTTTTAGAACTATGCAAAAGCGCTAACTTAAATAAATCAAATTTGGTATCTGATATTGTGACTGCATTTCTAGTCCTGTGTCAAATATCGTTTCGACACAGACCGACTCCTTTGCTAAACTTTGTATTCGAAGAAACAAAAATGAATATGGTTTTATTTTATTTCCTTTAGTTTCAGGACGCTTATTTGTCTCCTCACTTAGCCCTAGGTTCACCAAGATGTCATTTTGACCCGTCTGAAAAAACTTTTCTCTAATTTTCTTCAAGAAAATGTTTGCCTTATTTTACGAAAATATTTTAATTAATTTTTACTTACATTCATAAGACATGTAATCGCAAGTTTTATCTTTTATTTTTTAAGTTTCGGAGGAATGTATATAGTATATCAATTTTTACGGAAGGGGTCATTTTGACCATTCGAATAAATATTATTGAGACTACATAGATTTATATTTAAATATGCAACGGCTTGATAGGGATGCGCATATACAGGTATAGACATAGAAATAAGTATGCGTAATTAAAAGGAGTGTACATGAAAAGCAAGATGCCGAAGCCGAAAGTCAGTCAGATAGAAGCTATTATAGGTTGTTTTGGTTGAAGATGATGATGGTAGAATAGATGGTCTTGAAGACCTAGTTTAGAAAATAAACACTTTTTTTAGCAAATAAACACAGAGGAACTGCCTGTTCATCTCGCCACAGCTCAACAAATATATTAAAAATATAGAAGCTTTTTCTATTTTAACTTCATAATAGATAGGTCAATTTATATTTTTTCTAATTAAATACCGAAAGGGGTCATTATGACCCCTTTAGTAGAAATAGGCATATGCCAACTTATGTGTGAAAATTTAGTGTTAAATATAACTTAAATAAAGTGCATATCTAAATAATTTATGAGAGAATAAATTTAAATTCTCTCATAATTTATTTTCTGTAAACGGGAAAATGTGATTGAATAGTTTTTATAGCCTTATTATTCTTTTCTCACTAAGTATTTTTTTTCTTTTGAATGTTTGCGCGCGGAAGTTGGAAAGTATGAAAATAAATTTGGTTAAATTTCATTATCTTTTAGCAACTTCTGATTGCGCATAAAGCAATTCGGCATATAGGCCAACTAGCCAAGATAAACTCCCGGATGACCGTATTCGGGGACATATTTGATTTGCTTTTTTTTTTAATACCACGACTAACGCACGAAATATTATACTACTTTCATTAAGATGTTAGGAAAGGAATTTTATTTGCATCGGATAACAGAAGCTACTACTTTTTGTTCTAATAAGCCCTGCCCCCTCATTTGAAAAGCTATTTTTTATTGTCATTAAAGTAGTTGCCTTTAATGCGTTGCGGTAGTTGAATATATAACCGAATATATAAAGTGGCTCAAACAATTGAGAGTATATCTTACTTTTATTTGATAAATGCGACTTTCAATATAAATAATACATTACTGAGAAGTGCAAGCATGTTTTTATTTTTACAAATAACAAATGGTTTAATTTAAAGTAAAAGTAAAGAACAATCAACCGAAAACTTCTAGATTGAAAAATTTAGAAGCATTTTAAATAAACATATCCAGTCTTTTGCCTCAAAAAAGTGAGAATATACCAATGAAATTTTTGTATTGAATACGCATAGACAGAAAGTGCCAATATTTAGTTGCATATCTTCTTTTTTATAATGGCCTCTAAACGCCGCAGTACCGATTCGACCATTTTTTGGTGGTATCTGAAGATATTTTACTCCATTCTTCTTGCAACACTTGCTTTAAATGGGTTTTGTTTCTATTTTTGTGTTTTTTGGACCACTGTTTCGAGTGTGGCCGATGGATATTCAATGATATTGATGTCGGCGGATTATGGTGGTGTGTGTAACTGCTGTTTACAATGAAAAAGACATCACATTGTAACGTTGCCTGGGGTCATTGTCCAGCTGGAAAATGAAATTCCCATCTAATATCAAATTTTTAGCACATTATATTTATTCTGTAACAAAAGTTGTTATATAATAAACATAAATTGCGCTTTACCGTAATGCAATAGCTAAAACACCAAACGATATTCTTGAAATTCTTTTTGGTGCGAGATCAATTAATTAAATTTAAGATATCAAACGACAGTTTAGTTGAGTTATCTGAAGGTGACGTCACTTTATAAAAATGGTGAACTCCAGCAACTTCAATTCCTTAAGAGTGGTATTACTTATTCCAACTCCACTTTGTAAGTTCATGGAACAATTCTTTTTTCCATGTCTAAACTGAAATTAGAAATTTGGATAGTACTGCAAAATCAAAATGCCCTGTTTGATCCGAAGATTCAGAAGAATTTAAGGTGTAGCTATTTTTCGTGAGAAGAAATATAAACATTTTTATAAAATTTATTCAAATGAAAATAGTTTAAGAAAACAGAAAAACTCTAAGGGTTGGTTTATTTTAAATTCCGTCTCTTTTAGGTAAACATTTGAACTAGCCGACTTGGGTGGATTCTTGACGGGTTAATGATGAATAACTATTATCTTCATCTGGCTGGGGTTTTTTTAAGGTGAGATTTCATTACATTGAGTTGTGGCTGGCAAAACCCATGTTTGTTGTATGCACCGAAATTTCAAAAGAGGCTTTTCATTGCAATTGTGAGACAATTTTATTGTTGAAAAGTGTACTGCCGAAAATCAGTTTTTTCATCTTTTTCACTATTGTTGCGTATGTAACAGACATTCCTCTATTGTTTGAGTCTTTCTTAAGAGTTCGACTTGGACAATTCTGAATATTACCTAAAGTGGATCATCCTATTTATTCGTAATACACCTTAATCAGGCCTAGAAAGTTTCAACATAAAATATTCCATAGATGTGTTTGAAGACACTCTACAGAAATTTGCAAATCATTACATTGTTACCACTGTGACATATTGAAAATTCTGAAAACGCTTTCTGTAACATTGAAAAACCAGAGAATTGAGGTAATTTTGTAAGTTATATCATGATAAGAGACTGTCTACGAGTTTGTATTTTTAGAGAGATATGCGCATCATTGATGGCAGCATAATATTCCATTTGAAAAGAGAAATGTTTTTGTACATTTTTCCATTCTATTTTGACTAAGTTTGTGCCAATAAAAAATACAACAAAAAAAAAACCGGTTATTGATTCTAAAGTTTAAAAAATTTAAATAGAAGTTAATATACATTCCACAGAATATTAACCATATTTACTCTCATATCCGCTATAAATTGGTAGTTTTTTTTTTTTTTTTACCTAGGACATGAACGTCATCGATTATTTTATATTTATATCTATTTTGCTTTACTGAAAGAAAGGTATATTTTTATATACGAAAGTATCTTACTCTTTTCAAAATGATTTTTTGTGCTCTTCTGTCGTTTAAAAATTCTTTTTCCTTAAGATTAACGAATTCTTTAAGTTTTCAAACGTTTAACATGAATTATACATAGATAGTTTTCCAAAATAATACAATCAGTTCATGATTACACAATACACATCATATGAAGTGCTGAAGTTCAATCTTGATATTCATCACGTTTCTTTCGGCAGGAAAAAAAAAAGATATAATGTCACAGTGCACTAGGACATAACATTCATTAGCCTTAGATGGCATTCCTAAACACGTCTGTCACGTGATTCTGGAAACATGATTTCAAGTGCATTGATTTCATTGCAGTATAGAAGTATTCTTCTAGATTCAGGAATAGTTTTTTTACGAAGTTTTATCATCAATTGTTACTAATGTAAAAAAATGAACAATTTTACTACATGGGATATTAATAAATAGGCTTATCAAATGAAATAACATTGTCTTCTTCGAAATATTTTGAAGATCCTCACAAAAGTAAATCATATAAATTTATTGCCTTTTTTTTTTTTTTTTTTCATGATTCGTTCTTTGATGATTTCTTCACAAAAATAACATGGCAGCAGTGTCCTGGTGGTAATGTCTCTGCTAATCTAAATTGCACAGCTTATGCAATATCTTAAAGAATCATTTAATAAAAATTTCTCTGATTCATCAGAAAATTCAGTTTTTAGTTTTTTTTCAAATTGATTTAAATAATGTAAATAATAATATTTTATTTCGTTTAATAAATATACCATAAAAATTATTAATTCTGAATTTTATACGGTCTTTTGTCGTAAAGAATTAAATTCTGTAAAATATTTTTGATACTCCATCTTTTAAATAAATTAATTTAAAAAAGAAAACGTTTCTGTCTTTTCGGTAAAATCTGATTACATTATTATATTTCATTCCTAAAATTAAAAAAAAAAAAAATCATAATCTTAGGTGAATCTGTCTTGGAGAAACGGTGGACGCTGTTATCATATATTTTTTGGACCGCGATGGCCTGGTGGTAAGGTCTCGGCTTCGGAACCGGAAAGTTTCAGGTTAATGGTGCGATTCCACCGAAGAACCTCCGTGTAAGCGGGTCTGGTGCACATTAAATCAGTCGAGGCTAAACGTCCTCCCACTGGTATAGTTTGGAAGTTTGGAGAGGAAGGAGCCAGCTCAGGTGTCGTCCTCATCATCTGACTGCTGTTCAAAATGATGAGTTCCGTCCCAAAATAGCCTTAATGTTGCTTTAAAACAGGACGTTAATATAATTAAACTACACTCAGGAAAGTAGCAGCAGGTGTTGAGTGCTGCTTTATTGTTCAACACGGCCAGCTGCAAAATTCATATAAATTGGGGCGTCTTGGATTTTTTTTCTTCTCGCGACCTCATTTCAGAAGAGAAAATAATTCGTGATCGTAATTCCTGACTGAAAAAAACATTTTTTTGAGGGGAGGGGGTGCATCAACTTTACGTAAGAAAATAAAATACAAAATGAAACCTGGATTATTCACTAATAAAGAAATTTAGTTAGATAGTATTTATTTATAATGTAAAGTGATTCCAGATTCATGATACAAATTTCAAGAGTTGGTTCAGGCCACTGTACCAATCACTTATTGTACAGGAATGTATGGCTCCAAACGACAAAAGAGGCGAAGATATTAGAAATATTAAGATGAAAAGAAAGACTAAGTGTATTGAGATAACTCTGTTGGCAAAAGCAATGTTTAAAATAACTATTCAAAGTTGCGTCCATCAATATTAATAGCTTCATAGCGTTGACGACGTGATTTACGTATGCGTTCAAAGACGCCATGTATTTCACGTACACGCGCAGAAGCAGAAATTATTTCGAGCAACTAGAATTTCATCTGAATTAGATGGATTCGCATAAACAAAACTCTTCGGATGTGCCCCTAAAAAGCAATCGGGACTATATAAACGGGAGATCAGGTTTGCTAATGGACTCGTTCACCATGCTCAATGCATCGCACCCCAAAACTCTCTATTTTCTTTCTAGTAATTCCATTTCTTTTTCGTTTCATTTCTTATTTCCTGAGTTTGACCCTCACCACATCGTTTACGCCCATATATTCAAATGCATTAAATTATTGTTAGTGTCCTGCACCGGAAAGTAAAGTTTGTATCATGAATTCGAGATCACCTTGTGCATAACAAGTCGTGTGCTATAAGCATGTAAAACAAAGCTTTATATATCATAAAAACGTTTATCTATTTGTGTATTCACTGCACTTTATAAAATGCTGCATTTTGTTCGCATTTTAAATTTCTTAAATCTAAACATTTTTAAAAATGCGGTATTCTCATATCTGTGCCCTTTTAATGTGAAAGAGAAATGATGGTCGAATTGAGAAGTGTTTCAAATTTCTAGAAATAAATCCAAATCATTTGTTATCCAGAACTGTGAAAAGCTTTTTGTGAAATTAAAAGCGAAGTTTTCAAGCCTGTACTATGTTGTTTAATTTTGTACATAAAAATATTTCTGATTTAATGATTGATTCTAGTAAACAAATAGATATTAAAACAATAAATAAAATCAATCAAGTATATCATAAACTAAAAAAAACTAATATAATTTAAATTAGATTGCCCTTAAAAATGCAATAAAAACTAAGAATTCTAACACATTTCGGAAATTATATGAAATAAATTGCACAGTTTTTAGAAATTAATAATAAATTAAAGTTTGGTTAAAATGTGCAAATTAAAAATAGAAATAATTGATTATATTAATTGCTATATAATATATTAAACTTATTTTGTTATATTGATAGATCAATAAGTAAACAAAAAAAGGATCAATATAAATAGCAATAAACTTGTTATATTGATTATATCAAACTGATATATTCAATTGAGAAATTTTATGCTCGTTCAGATTTAACAGCAAAAATTAAGTATAAATAAATAACTATTTAATTAGTGCATCTGGTTCATCAACTTGATTTTCATGCTGCTTATATATAATGCACTGATTAACTTGTTCTGAATTAAATTATAATAAAACATTATTTAAAAAAAAATCTGCTTTTAATATTAAAGTGCATTGTTTTTAAACTTAAAAAGATAATAATAAGATAATAATTCTTAAAATAAACAGATAATTGGTACATATAATTATTCTTAAAACAATTAATTCAATAATTAATACAAATTATATAATCATGTATTATATTCAAAACACAATTTTTTAATTATAACAAATTCTAAAAATGCTTTTCTCGTCACTTTCTTACATTCTGAAGAAAAACGATTTTATTACATACGTATTACATAAAATTTATAAGATTTTAGTTTCTCCATAAAAAATATGACAGTCCTTCAATAGAATTGTTTATCTATCTTAAATGTTCCACTGCTTTCTTATCAGTTAATCTAGAAATCAGTTCCCGGTTTTGTACATATTTCCTTCGAATGTTCGACAAACGTTTCCTGGAATGCACTGATATGTACAGCGTGATTTGAATTAAATTGTTCCTGCTCAAATCACCTGATCAGATATTTGTGATAATGCATTATAAAAATTGGATTCATTTCCTCTATATTTATCTAAGACACATGCATGAAAAGGAATCATAATTGATGCAATAAAATATTAAATGATTTAAAAGCGTGAATAAATAATTTAAAATTTTTCTTAGATTAAAGTTTTTAGAACATTAAAACATGAGCATATGATTAGTTTTGCTCCTAATAAGAATTATTCTTTAAGAACAAAGTTAAGATCTTTCAGAGAAAATATTATTTTAAAAAATGAGCTCTATTCTTTTTATTTATTTTACCTCGTTGAATTGTCGATACACAAACGAATGAAACACGAACATGAAAATTAAAAAAAAATATTTTTCCTTCATTTTCAAAAGGCTTTAAAAAGAATTCAAACCACACACGAAAAAGTGTATATGTATATAAAAAAATGACAAACAACTTTGTAAAATCACTGAAAATATAACTATTTCGTATAAGCATCTAAAAATAATAAAGGAGAAAATATTTTTTTATAAAGTTTAATTTATTCCAGTTATTTGTTATAATTTAAAAAAAGTATCTGTTTAAATATTGATTCTTATCTTACATAATTTTACCTGGCCTTCATTCCACACTCTTTTCGCTTAAAAAAATGTAATACAAACTATTTGAATAGAAGAATATCTTAAATATTTATGAAGATACATTATCAAAAAGCAGAAATCTCAACAATTTGATTGCTATAGCAACGGCTACGTCCTTCTCAGATCGTTTTAAAAGTAAATCTCTTTATCCATAAAAGGAATTTTTTCCTTTCGCCATTTAAACCAGTGGAAGTGGTCTTCCTAAAACCTTCTCGCATAATCTCTTATAGAGATTTTATCACAGATAATGCATTATATGGTATTGCCTCACAGTAGTTACGAAATATTAACTTTTGCGTACATTCAGTTACTTTACTGAATCTATCCTGTGATCCATAGCGTTCTTTTGGCGATTAATCCCTGGCATGCTCTTAATAGTATCTGATAATTGAATTTGTGTTTTAAATTCCTTTTTCCCAACAAATTTTGACAAAAAAACTACACTTGTAGCCGCATAATTTCATACCAAATTAGACATGCTGAAGTTTCTGCGCGTCTGAATGATCGCGTTTGTATATTTCTGAAATTACAAATCAAAAGATGGTCAACTCCTTGTTAGATTTAGCTTGAAATTAGATAATGTCTGTACTATAGATGTTAATTCTGTGTACCGAATTTTATCCATATAGCCTAGCTCTCTTCGTTTTGTAATGATCGTGTTAAGTTATATTTGAACAGTCGGACAGATAGACCTTTTCCAAAAATATCATGTTAGTTTATTATTTTCATGTTAGTCTAGTAGTTATCATGTTAGTTTATATTTAAGCACCCTTACCAACAGATTTCCTCTGAAGTGATTTGGCTCAAATTTTGATAGAAGTCTACAATTTGAGGTACCAAATTTCATCTGCCAAGCTCGAAGCGCCTTTGAGCTATCTTCGTCGCTGAAAGACAGAGATCTCCAAAAATGCATTTTTCGAACTCAGGGGAAATCTGAAATGCGAAGATTCGTCAAAATTTTCGAATCAAAATTTTTCTCTATACATCATACACGAGAAAGTAAAAAGCTTGGTGAATGCCATGCTGGATCAATGGTTTGCAAATTATATAAAGGAGGAAAGGTTTAATCTCTATAGTTTAGAAGTTATAATTCATATCATTGGGTCAGTTTCTAAGGCAACTCAGATTTTGTAGTCACAGATTTATTATAAAGAGATGAAAAAATATTTGAATTCAATCATTTTTTGTCGAATTTTATGAAAGATCAAACAAAAATGTCTTAAGAGAATATTGGAAAAAACATCAATAAATTATTGTGTATAGTATATTCTTAAAAAAAAAAAAAAAACGCAGGAAATTTTTTTCAACGTAAATTTGTAAAATAACTTCGCACGTTTAATGCTTTAAAGTGGTGTATCTTCCAAGGAAATTTTAAGAGGAAATTTTTTTTAATTGAAGTATCGGACTTATGAAAGAGAGATTGGTCATTCTTTCTTAATAAAAGACTAAAAAATAAATCAAATTTTAACTCCTAGTAAAGTGATGAATATTTGTCTTACCTCATTAAGAAATTGATTATGGATAATAAATCTTTAAAAAACCTCCTACTGACTTTAATATTTCTGAACAATAATTTCAGTTTAGTTAATAATTTATGCATCCTGTTATGAGAAATCGTTTTGGCTGCTGAGTTTGTTAAATGAGAGCACCACAATTCTTCATAAACGAACAAAGGAAGAAATCGATAACTTTCAAGAATCGATAAAGCTGGGGGCATAAATTCATTCGTTTCTTTTGTACTAACGACATCCCGGCATATTATTATTTAGTAGTTAAGAAAGTTGGTTCATTTATTATTAGTCATTTATTTATGAGAGGATAATGAAACAATGTAACTTTTTAATATCGTAATCAAGTTTTTACTTTTGGACTACAGACAACTTTTGCAAGTTTTACTCTCAGAATCTCAAAGATTTACACTATTAAATTTGCTTTAAAGTCTTAAAAAGATATATTCATTTAATTTTGATCTAAGACGTCAACCATTTTATTCATAGCAAGATTGAAAAAAAAAAAATACATGTAATCGGAAAAATATTAATAATGTGTTGAAAAGTGAAATTTTATAAATTAATTCAAATAAATTATTTAAATATATATATTTTTACATGCTGAAGAATCTGTTTAATTAAATAAAATAAAGTTTTAGGATTTTGTTGAAATTTTTGTTATTCAAAATACATATGATATATTCAAAGTATGCTGATATAATAATCATTACTTACTTGAGCTTGTATTTTGTTAGCATATATAGTAAGCAATGATTCATATCTATTAGGGCCGCGGTGGCCTGGTGGTAAGGTCTCGGCTCGTGAGGCGAAGGGTTTCAGGTTCGATACCCGATTCCACCGAAAAACCGCCGTGTGAGGGGTCTGTTGCACGGTAAATCCGCCAAGGCCAAACGTCCTCCCGCTGGTGTGATGTGGTGTGGAGAGGGGGGTGCCAGCTCATGTGTCGTCCTCGTCATCTGACCGCGGTTCAACATGACGAGATCCGTCCCAAAATAGCCCTAGTGTTGCTTTACAACGGGACGTTAATATAACTAAACTAAACTAAAGCTTCATGTCTATTCGATGGATGCATATAATGTAATAAAAGGTAAGTAAATGCTAATGGGTTTTAAACAAAATACATGATAATTTTTAATTTCTCTTGCATGTAATATAGAGAAAGCATAGTAATCGTCAAAAAAAATTTTGAACTCAAGATTTTGGCGAATCTTTACGTTTTAGACGTCCCTAACTTCGAAAACTCATTTTTAGGAAATGTCCGTCTGTCTGTGACAAAGATAACTCCAAAACGCTTTGAGCTAGACAGATGAAATTTGATATATAGTCTTTACCCTAAATTTGCAGATTTCTATCAAATTTTCAGTAAAACCTATTTAGTAGTCCGTCTGTTCGACTGCTCGAATATAAGTTAACGCGATAAACCCGATATAATAAAATTTGGTACGCAGATTTAACATCTATAATGTAGACATCCGTCAAATTTTGAGCAAAATCCAACTTAGGATTGACTATCTGTCGGTGTCTGCTTTCATAAACATTTAAACGCGATCATTCAAAAACGCAAAGACTTAAATATATCAAATTTGGTATGGGATTTTGTGACTACGAGTGTAGTCACTTTGTGTCCAATTTTTATTTCAATCGGTTTAGAAAAACATGTCTAAAACACAAATTGCATTTTTGGATACTATTGATACATACACCTGGGTTTAATTTTAAAATAACTAGCCAAGGGGAGAAGAAAAGATTCAGTAAAAATGCTAAATTCACGCCAAAACTTATTATTTCGTAATAATTGTACGCCAATGCCATATAGGGCATTGTCTGGTTTGACAAGTTAATTAGAAAATATGGAGAAAGTTTTGGGAAGATCACTCCAGCTGGTTATCATATCCTTAATTTTTGTTTTTTCCTCGAGTCTCTCATAATCTTAAACATTTCTATTGTATTTTTTTGTATTTGCATTATTCTATTGTAATTTTTTTCCTTCTACGGAAGGAATCTTGGTTTTATTTATCGTAATACATCTTTAATTATGTTGTTTCTAGATTTATTTTTTACAGAATCGAATTTTAGATTCCCTTTTTTTTTTAAATAAATGAATCGCAAAGCTTGCTATGAATGCACGCTCATTCATTCCTTTTTTGTTTTGTTTTTAATGCAAACCATTTGCAGGTTCTGGCATATATCAGTGTTAACTCAAATTATGTCAGTCTATTTTCATTTTAAATTTGCTATTCATTGTTCTACTTCACCTTCTTTATAAAATGAGTTTACTTTAAACCGGCTTTATATAGCTACACATCCAAATAACTTAACTGAATAGTTGAAACATTCTAACGTGAAACAAAAAATTGTTTTTCTATATTTAAGTGAAAAGTTGTTTTACACTTTTATACAAAATATGTATATTTGCCTACATAATTGAATGGAATAAAATTAATTCTTGATTCTATTCAGCTGCTTTTGTTTGAAGGTGCTGCAAACAAAGATAAATGTGTCACATTTTTATCTTCTTTTAACTGCCCACTAAATATGCAATGCATAAAAATACTTCAAAAACATCAAACTCTATTTGTCTCGAAAGTTAGTTTCATTTTTTTTAGAAACAAGATAATTTAAGAAAATATTTGTGTTAAATTTTTTTTAAAAAAAAAGCATTGGCAAAGTCAATTTGGAAAAGGACAGCTTTGCCAACTGCGTTAAAACCAGTTCGAAATTCTTCAAAAAAATTACGAAGATGAATTTTTTTTTTAACGTTAGAAAACACTTTACAATAAAGAGTTGATACTGTTAGGAAATTTCGGCATTAAGGTTATAAATTCCAAATTATTTTGTCTCCCGTACTTTGTTGAAAAAAATGATGCAATGCATTTTGAACCTGCTATTGTGCGTCATTGGTATGAATAAATCACTTCACGTGACATTAAACATTTAACAATTTAATCGGTATCGCATCTGATATTTATGTAACCTAGCAACTGTAATATAAAAACTTTAGAATTAAGACATGAGATAAAATACGTGTCGTTATTGTTTGTAAGATGTTTTGGTTCGGTATTGGTCTCAGGTCCTGTAATGACCGTTTATGTTTTTATAAGTTTTCCCCGTCATATCTGTAAATAGTTCATCATGTGTTCAATTCTATTTCCTCGTAATAAATTGAATTTAAATTAAATCTTTCCTTTTGTCGGACCCAATCTTTGGAGACTTTTTATTCGTCATCATTTCCACTGCAATACTCTAATATCAAACGGCTGAATTCCCAGCAGTTTTATAAAATATCATTGTAACAGATACTAATGTGTAAAAAAAGATATGCATATGCTTTTTAAAATTAAAATCAAAGATTTATCTTTTGTGTTTTAAACGAAATGAAAAGGAACTGAACCTTTTTCAGGAAATGAATTAATAGTTTAACCTCTTGTGTTTAATTTTTGAAAAAGCGCAAAACAAAACAACTTCGTAAAAATACAATTTATTTAAGATTATTTATAATCGATCAAGGATTTAAATAATTCTCCTCTAGCGAACTAACTAACCTATTATCTATTTAGTATATATTTAGTGTTGATATTTTTTGAGAAAGAACTATTTCATTGACTGTAATGTGCCAGATTAAAATGCAACATTATATCAATATAAAAACATAATTTTACTAATGTGCAAAAATCGATGTGAAAATTTTTCAATAAAAAATGAGCATTGCTTATAGAAGAGAATTAAATAATTAATAAAAATATTGTGATTGTTTCAGAATTACAAAATAAATTTATCAGAATTGGGATGCTTTTATTTTGAACCTAAAGCAAAATGACCATCTTAAAAAATGCACAATTAAATGTATATAAAATTGGGAAACACAATCGGAAAAGTATCCCTTTCAATTTCTCGTCTGCAAAAAAAAATGCATGCCAAATATAATTCTGAAATATGATTATCTTATGATCATGATAAAAAGTCCAAGGAAAAGACCATTACACCCATAATTTGTATAATATCTAAAAAATTAAATACTTTGCAAAACAATACATTATATATATATATATAATATGGGTATGTATATAAAATTTTATCCAATAAAATAATAGATTATTCTTATGGTTAGTTCAATAATTGAATTTATTTTTCAAAAATTGCGGTTTTAGTTATATGGTATAAATACATTACAAATCAATACGTGTCTTATAATAAAAACTACCATTTGTATTAAAAACGCCCATTAAAAAAATCTATAACATTACAAATTCAGAAAAATCCCCTGAATATTTAATATTCACTTATTAAATATCATAGAGCAAATCTAAGCTTGTAACAAAATTTAACTTAAGCAGAACATACAGAAAAAGATAAGAAAATCTAACATTCACGAGCGATAGTATCATTACCTTTTCATTATTTAAAAACAAACTAAAATTCTTAATTAAAAAGTCTATTTGAGATAGAGCAAGCTTTTTAACAGAAGAAAACAAATTTAAATATTTGAAATAATGAAATTTAATTTGTAAATCATACTTCTGAATATTTTTATAAAAATTTAATTAGGTAATCAAAATGCTTTGACTCATGGTTAGATCAAATTGATTCAAAAATGTTCTGATTATTTGAACTCAATTTATATCCCTGCTAGCATCAAGTTTCGGAATATGCGAATTACAGTTTTTTTTTTAAGACGTTCTTTTGGTATTTGTCTAGGGCGCCATTTTGCATGTACTCTTCTGATGCGATTCAAGCAAAACTTATGTTTGAATGATCGAGTTGTTCAAAACATTTAAATTGACTACCAAAAACACGAAGAAAGAGATTGAAAGCAAAAGTGCTGATTGTAAAGATTAAAATGTTTTAAAAAAGCTATTATTATAAGTGTCTTCTTTATGCAATAAAATCATTAGCGCTTTTATTTCTTGGATCCGGATATAGGAAATGAATCATCATCATTTTCAAAAACTCTCAATGTTGTTCCAGTTTGCATATTATTTCACCTATTCGGAATGAAATGAATGATGAACACAATACCTTCAAAGGAGATTTTAGGGTATATTTTAAACAGCTGTTTTCATTCTGTCTGAGAGTGATGATTCATTTAAATCGAACCACATAAACCATCTTGTTTGTGACTAAAGCATTCACTATAGAGCAAACTGAGTCAGTACCAAAGAATTTAAAATTCAAAAATAGGCACCTGTCACAATTCTGGCTAGACTTTTGTCAACATTGAAGTTTAAAATTTGATGGCTGGTTACATGAAAGAATCCATGAAAGATCTAGAACTTTCATTATTGAGTGAGATATAAACATAATTTTGAAGTTTTAAAATCTTTCTTTCATCTCCATATTTTAGCAATGAGTCCAGATGCTTACGAATTTTTACTTCCGCTTAAAGCATAAACTTATTTGTCTACACTTAACACTAACTTAATAACTTAACACTAACCTTATTTGTGAGAAACAATTGATGCAAACAAATCAAAATTATAAATATGAATTAGCATTAAATTAGGGAAGCTGAATGACAAACTATAGTTTCATAACAATATTTGCTATAAAAACTTCATAATTTAATTCACATTTGAAGGTGAATTTTTCATATGCTAATATCAAATGTCGCCATCTACTCCAATAAAAAAAAAATAATTACTACTTATTGCCTTCAAGTAATTTTTAGTAAAGCTGAAAGTCTACAATTGTAAATCTATGCAAAACTGTTTTTTTTACTATAATTTTTCAATATTTTTATCATTTGTTGAATGTTTTAACAGACAAATCAAATATAAATTGCTTTTATTGTTTCAACTAATATTTAATGCTGTTTTTAACCCTTCCATTGTTGATAAAGCTTTGAAGATTCATATTTTTTTTTTCTTTATTGAATAGGTTACTGTTTAAAATATGCTTGAAAGTTGTGGTAAATGCAATAACATTTAACTATGGAAGTAATCAATTATAGTACAAAGAAAAATCGCGTTTTTGAGAATTTATTTTTTTGCTCTTTTACTTTGTCGCTTTGCTTTCTTATTAACATTTAGTGCTTATTTTTTCAATTAGAGGAATCTTTTATTAAACTTTTGATATACGAGGGCTATCCAAAAAGTATCCAATCTTGAATTTTCCTGCATATGGTAATGATGCTAGAGTGGAAGAAACTTAATGCGCATGCTTGACTGCTGGCCGCTGAGTAAGGTACTATCGTGAGTGTTCGTCTCTCAAGATGACTGAATGATTTGAGCAAAGATACTTCATCGAATTTTGTCAAAAGCTTGACGGTTCTCGAAGCGAAACAATTCGTAAGATTCAGCAGGTGCTTTAAGACGATGCTGTGGGGGTAATGCAAATGAAGAAGTGGTTTAACCGATTTAAAAAATGGCCTCCTTAACGGAGATGAACACCATTCCAAGAGAAGTCTTCCAAGAGTGTTTCCGGCAGTGGGAAGATTGGAGGACTAAACGTGTGAAGGCGTGAGGGGGCGTACTTTGAAGGAGATTAGGGTCCCAATTCCGTAACGTAAATAATATATTTTTTCCTGACCAAAGGTCAGATACTTTTTAGACAACCCTCGTATCACGTTAGACATGAAATATTTTTGTAGTACTTTCAATATTGAATGTTGAATGATTCTTCTTTCTACCTTTTTATTTTTTATGAATGCTTCAATTCAGGAAGCATGCTCCTGAATTAGTTGAAGTTTAATAGTTTCCCTTGCAAAATTAAATTCAACTTTAAGGAAAATTAGCGAGGCATTTATCACAAGCCTTTGACACTATATATTCCAAACTATATTTTATTTTTAATTTTAACAAATGAATAATTGTATGGAGCTTCTAAAATAGCACGAATTACATGAGAATTAAAATTCGAATTTAAAAATATTTTACTGAAAAAGCTATTAAATTTCTTATAAAAGATCCAATTGAAATTTTAAGTAATTAGTAATTCTAGAAAACCTGCTAATCACCAAAGGTGGTTAGAATATAATATTATGCGGTTATTCGAAGTAGAATAACTTGGTTCGTTTTTGCTTCTAGTGTAAAATTAGCGAAGAAAGCAAATCTTAAAATACAATTATTATTAAATATTTAGTGATTATAATAAGTACGGATACTCATTGTACCGACAATTGAAAGCGTGTATATATGTGCACAAGAAATACTTTCGATAGCATTACTTTTCTTTAAAAGATGTCATTTGAATATGTTACCATTTGTATATGCTTCGTTAATCCGAGAGGGAAAAATTTAACATTCTAAACTAAAAAGATTAAAACATTTCCACATTTTCTCTTAATTCCTAATTTTTATTCTAAAACCACTGAGCTATAACGGGAAATCGAAAGTGCCATTTTGAAAGAATGATATACTTCACTGCTTAATGATATCGATTGCAACAATCATTGATTTATTTTTATTAGCTTTGCGTTCACAGTGAACTATTTTATAGCGGATGACAATAATTTCCTCCAAGTCCAAGCTTTGCGTGCGCTTCGTTAGATCATTATTATCTTTTTCTTTCTTTTTCTCTGCCAGCTGGTTTCGCTTCGGTATATCTGCTGCTGCACGAGTTACGACACAAGTTTCCGCTTCTTCTTTCTAAAATGGGACACCTGCTTATGTTACTGGAAAATGTCATAGTTCATCTGAGAATATGGGCTCCTCATTAGGATCTATTGATTTTAAGATAAAATATGGATGTAGAAGACATTTCAGATTTCTAAATTTTTAAATTCTTTAATTGCTAATTTTGGAAACTGTAGATTAACTGATATTCTCCGATTTTGTTTTATAATGGACATATTTTTTTCAGACATTAACTGCATGATTTATTTTATGATAGAATTCAAAGAGTTCTTCGTTATGTATATACACTGCAGGTTACTCAGATTATGAAACAGTTCTTTCATTCAACAAAAATTGAAATCAAATTTAGAAGTTTTATTTGAAAAATCTTACAGCAAGAAATTTTAGAAGCTATGAGTTGAATACCTCGAGAACTTAATAACGCACCATTTCTCTTTGCACTAGCAGCTCATCATCTTCAAAATATGTTAATATGCTTATTACGAGTACAAATTTATTCGGTATTCATTTTGTATATATCCCCCAGTAGCTCACAAATGTTGTACAATATTAAACAATATTCGCAATATTGTATAATAATGTTAAATATTGAATAATATAGCATCGTTCCATATTGTACGATATTCTGAAACATTCTGTGCTACCTGGGTTATGGATAGGATGTGTTGATAATTTTATGGCGATATATTGACAACGTATTTAAAAAACAACGAAACCTGATTAGAAGATTATTTATAAATACAGAATTAATATACAGTAGACTCCCGATTATATGCGCCTGCCGCACAAAGGTATTTTTTTTTTTTTGACTGATTTCTTCAAAAAGGTGCAGTTTTACAGTTATGCTTTTGTAATTACATAATACATTATAGTATTAAAACAGTACATATGTATTAATTTTTCTGTGTATCCTTGGCGCCTCTCGTAAGTACAAAGCACTTTTCTGTTTTCATTAACAAAATGCATTTTAGGTTAGTTTTGAGTGATATACTAGAATATTAAGCGGCGTTATTTGTTATCTGCGGCGGCCGCGCCACCCAATTCCGCGGATAATCGGGAGTGTACTGTATAGACAAAAATTAAAAATTTAAAATATGTTGATTAATTTCGATACATTCCGGCAGGAATTCAATTACAGTCATTGGAATTTTTCCCCCTGTTGATGTATCAGCTATATTTCTTATTTCATCATTAAAATCTTAACATCTATATCCATATAAGGTCTAATATGTTTATACACGATTATCAAGTACTAATACTATAACACTGTTATCTTGCCTTAACCGTATTGACTTGAGATAAATGTCTAACACTGTTTTTTACGTCTTTGCAAAAAAGTAAAAACAACTCTGTCATTATCATCATAATCTTCTAATTTATTTTCACGTTTATTTATATTTGTCACAATATAAATTATTTTTAACTATACAAAATGATATTGACGTATGAAATCAATCGCTACTCTCATCACGCGAATGACACATGCTGACATGGACGTCAAGTATCGCAACACATGCACGAGCCTGACTCGTTACTCCGCATTTTGACTTCAATAATACATCACTATTGCAAGTAGGTATTCTGCGTGAATAGTTTGAAGTCAATTGTTGAATCATAGGAACGGGACTGAGAGTAACCTTGAATGACCTTCATGTTTTTAGAATCATTTAGAAATTTGTGAAAAAGAAGGGAATCGACACATTATAATTAAACCAACGCCAATGAATTATTGTGCGTGCATTTTAGGCATGAAATAAATTTCATAATTTAAAAACAGTAGCAAGCATGCGCGAGCGTATGGAAAGCTATATGACGGTAGAAAGTTGGATTGAATTTAATTACATCAGAGGGCACTGACATAAATTATGTTTTAGATTAATATTCCATAAATTATTAAAAATATAATTGTTCGCTCCTTAATATGATATATATTCATTTCGTGCGATAATTTTAGAAGTTATCAGTGAAGAACTAATTAAAAACACGAAGGTTTCGTTTAATTTTTGATAGTTGTCTAAACATTTTAATTTTATATTTTAAACATTTATTAACGAAATTTGAAGGTTGAAAATAGTGAGCTAGAAACAGCATATCCAAATTTTATGTAGTTGTTGCCCACAATTACAAAAAAATTGCGACTGATTAGAAAATAGATAAAATGATAGACAAGTGTACTTATTGCTTTATATTATCGACAGAAAACTTGTCTAAACGCAGCATTCACATTTTGCTTTTGAAGTGAATGTTGACATTCACTTGAAGTGAAAATTGAGACATGCTGCTTCGGTTATTGAAATTTCATTTTTAACATATTAATTCCAGAATGAGCAATCTTTAAGAATTTTTTTTAAAAAATTAATGTGGTTTCCATTCTTAAATAGTTACTTTTCTTTTATAACCATACTACACTTTTTCAACCCCAAATTGGTGCAAATTTGGTTGAAAAAAATGGCTGGGAATTATGGTTTTGGAAAAGAAAGAAATTTGCTCATTTCTTTTCAAGACGCTCCGTGCATCAAAAAAGATGCTATAACAAAAAGTATTCTTAAATTAATATTAATAATGAAAATGAAAGTGCATGCCCGCTCGCGTTTGTATATTGATGCTTTAGACGCCAGACCGGTTTATCTACTACGAAATTTGGCATCTGTATATTTTGGAAAATGAAATTGTGCATTTTGGAATGATTTTTTTAAAAATTTTAATTAATTGAAAATTAAACCAGATTGTGGTGTTTTTTCGCATCCGAAAATATTAATGAACAAAAATGATTTTTGCATAATTTCCAAGAGTACAAAAATTTACCCTTTCAATTTAGTTCCTGTAAAATTCTTTAGTCTAGAATTAATCAACTTTTAAATATATTTCGCAACAATATTTTTATTGCTATGAATGGAATCAGAAATCATTTTCATCGTGTCATCAAACATTTGACAGCGTGATTCTTCCATTGTAAGAAGATAAAGAAGAGCCCTATTTAATGTTTCTGGAGTTTATAGAACGAATTAAAAAAACAGTGAAATTATGATACCGCTAAATAAATTTAGAGATGAATCGGACATAATATGATGATCATGATGGTGTCATGGAATTGTTTATAAAGAAAGTTCGGTCATACAGAAACAATGCAAGATTATTAAAAAAGGGCAACTTTAATATCTGACTGATGGAACATGAAGCTTTATCTAAACGATTTAACTGTAATATAACTAACTCCGATAAACCAGATGGCCCGCAATGGCCTGATGGTAAGGTCTTGGGTTCTGAATCGATGGATTTCAGGTTCGGGACCCAATTCCACCAAAGAACCGTCGTGCAAGTGTATCTGGTACACGTTAAATACGTCGGGGCCAAACGTCCTCCCACTGGTGTGGTGTGGTTTGGAAGTTTTGAGAGGGGAGTTCAGGTGTCGTCCTCGTCATCTGACTGTGATTCAAAATTACGAAGTCCGTCCCAAAATAGCCCAAATACTGCTTTAAAACAGGACGTTAATATAACTAAACTAAATGAACGATCATTCCCCTTCCCTATAGTTTCACCGTCCTATGCCATCTGCGCTATTTAACGGCTGAATCTTTTCTGCATAACCGAAGAATTGCTAGTACAGCCTTTCAGGTATGAATGGATCCCATGTTAATCTTGACTGAGGATTCTTTAGGTTTGTGTGATGTAAATGTTAAGTAAATGAGATGGGATTCGGATATCTGTCTTTGTCAACGCAAAGCTTCGATTATCGCAAATATTGCTTTTGAAAAGCAGTATTTTCTGGCAGAAATCTTTATTGTAATTCAAAAGGTGCATTCATCTAGCAAATATTAATCCCACCCTCGCAATTGACCTATATACAAGAAAATAATTCCAATTTTTTCCTCTAAAAAATCAGAATCGAACGGCACTTTCTTTCTGATCAGAAAACATTGACACCACTCTACCTGAATCCCAATTTTATTTGAACTCATTTATTATTAGACGTAGAAACAAACAATCTAACTCGGACACTCCAGCAGCAGCAACAAAAAGCATTTCCTCGAACTTTTGTTTACCATTTGTTCCAAACTGGAGTTCTATTCAGTCCCCCTCGCACATGTTCTGGACTCGTGCCGTTTCGACATCTGGTTCGCGAAATAGCCCTAAGTGGAACATAGACCTCATTAAAACCATATTCCTAGTCTATAATTAGACGGACGATAGGAAGTAGTCATTTCCTCCATGTCTTGATCTTCGCCTCGAGCAAAAACGGAGAGAGTTGTAAGACAGTGGCTTCGATTTCCCTTTTTCGGCCTGTCTTCCGCATCTGCCCTATCCACGTGACGCCGATGGAGGCGACCCATTTGGAGAACCAAAGAACTTTTCCTGGTTCCTGCGAATAGCCATCTTTTCGTATGAGAAGCAGTTCAAAGGATGTGTTATTAATCCTGTGGTATCTTTTGATAGCATTTCATTAACTCTTTGACTACACATTTATTTAAAACGACTTTTGTATTTGAAGCGCATTTAATTTTTTGAACATATGAAGGCAGTAGCTTTTAAGTTAGAATTCATTCATTTTTTATTATTCGGAATATATACTGCTGTATGATATTGAAATAAGCTGATTAGAATTTAAAAAAAAAACATAAAATCAATTAAATACGGAACTTTCTGATGCGTCAAATGTACCCAAAGGGTAAAAAAAAAGAGAATTGCGTCATATTTCGGCGGCAATTACTGGAATATTCTAACAGTTATGAGATTAATGTAGATGAGAATACTTTATTTTTAATATGTCAATATCTACAGAAGGAGTACTAATTATAAATTCTATAATGTCACATGAAAGGCGTGGTCTCCGCAAAACTTTCTCGTATACCCTCTAATAATGGGGATTTTGTGTTTCAGACGCGTTTTCCTCAAACCTACTGGGACTAAAATGTGACACAGAATTATAATTGCAATCACAAAATCGCATTCCAAATTTGACACGCTTAAATTATTGAGTTAATGAGTTTGCATGCTTCTGAAAGTACAGACCGATTGATGTCCAACCTCTTGTTGGATTTAGCTCGACGTTTGCTAAATGTCTATACTGCATGTCTATGGCAAATTTGTGTGTCTCTTCGTTTTGAATTTATGTATTAACTTATATTCGAACAGCTGGACAAATAGAGTTCTTCTGAGTAGATTTTGCTCAAAACTTTATGGATGTTGTAAAATATGTTTACAATGAAATGTAAAAATGAAGATAAATTTTCGAACAACACAAATTAGCTCTAAATAACTGTATAAGTTTGTTTTGCCAGGATCTATTTAAATTGAAGACACATTTTCTGGTATTTTAGTTATATAATAAGGAAAATTCTATTTTTGAATAAAAAATATTAGATTTTGATTGATCGAGAAATCAATACCCTGAGATTCCACTTGGTTTAAAACTCAATAGACAATGATGAATTACCAGTTAAAGCTTTGATTTTATATTTTTCAAACATTATGAAGTTCCATTTCCTTGTTGGTAAGATTTCAAGAAGGGGGGGGGGGAACTTATGCAAAGCTTACATACTTGCATGTCACATTGTTTTTAGAAGGATATGTCAAACTACCTGCTGTTCTAATTACAAATGTGCCGGAGACAGAACTTTTCCTTAACATCTTCTGCAGAATTCTATTGTTCTTATAAATAAACAACTCGCAGCGACATGTTGTAGAAAGCTATGTTCGACTTTAGGCTGTGAATAGCTAAATGATATGCGTTTCTATGTGACATAGTATTTTAGGAAGCGTTGTGCGAAATTAAACACAAATTTGGTTTACAAAACAGGATTTCATTATACTGTGGATTACCGGTGCTTGAATATGAATTTTTTTTAATGCAGCAGTTATTACAAAAGTCATAAGATTCATATTTAAGAGCATTTCATCGATTAATTTATTTAATACTTTTATTACCGTAATTGCCAAACTAAACTGCCATTTATTGTAACGCAATAGAAATTTTAATACCACCTTTTTATCTTCTCGTTTATTAAGTATAGAAAAAGTATTATAACCTTCAAAAAATGAGAGCTCAAGATTTTGATGAATGACCATGTTTTAGACCTCTGTGAATTCAAAAACACACTTTTTGTATTACGTTTATCTATCTGTAAAAAAAACTCAAAAACATTTTGACTAGACGGATAAAATGTGGGAACACTTTGAGCTTGACAGATGGATATATGGTCTTCACACCAAATTTGTAGATTTCCGTCAAATTTTTGTGCGAATTCTATTCAGGGAAAATCAAGTTAGTATGATAACTACAAAACGAAGAGAGCTAGATGGATAAGATTCGGTATGTAGAATTATCATTTTTAGTGTAAACACCTATCCGATTTTGTACCAAATTCAACAGGTGAGTCACCGCATTTCAGCCAGTACTTTCATAAGTATATAAACGTGATAACTAGCGGAAGTGGTCTTCCCAAACCTTTCTCGCATACTTTGGCGTCCATTTAGCATTTTTAATAAATTTATCGTGCCATCCTTGGCGAATTTCTTGGCTATTAATCCCTGGCGTGCGTTGATAGTGTCCGAAAATCGAATTTGTGTTTTAGACAAGTTTTTCTCAACCAAATAAAACAAAAATTTGACACAAAACTGCACTTGTAGTCACAAAATCCCATTCCAAATTTAATACATTTAAGTCACTGAGTTGTTGAATGATCGCGTTTACATATCTCTGAAAGTACAGACTGATAGACAGTCAATCCTTTGTTGGATTTGGCTCAAAATTTGATAGGTGTTTACACAAGAGATGTTAAATCTGTATACCGAATTTTATCTATATAGCTCTCTACGTTTTGTAATTATCATGTTAGCTTATATTCAGACAGCTGGACTTCCTCTGAACAGATTTTACTTAAAATCTGATAGAAATCTGAAAATTTGAAGACCGTATGCCAAATTTCGACCGTCTAGATCAAAACATTTTTTAGTTATCTTTGTCACAGACAGACAGATAGACAGACATTTTCCAAAATTGTGTTTTTCCAAATTGGGGAATTCTAAATTGGAAGCAAAATTTGGAATTCGAATGCTTTGATGATTGCTATACTTTCTTTATATTTCGTATTCGAGAAAGTAAAAGCACAGGGATTTAAATACCTCAAATTTGATACGTGATTTTGTAACTACAAGTGTAGTTCTGTGTCATATATTTTTCTTTCAATCGATTGGGAAACATGCTTCTAAAATACAAATTCGTCTTTCGGATACTATTAACCGCATGCCAAGGATTAATTACTTAAAAAGTCGCCAACATCACACCATACATTCAATATTATTTTCAATATTGAATACCAATGCTATGTAAGGCATTTCTTGGGAAAACACTTTTATTGCCGGCGTCCTGGCATAGGGTAGCACGTCTTCCCCGTGACCTGGGCGTCCCGGGTTCGAGTCCCGGTTCGGGCATGGTTGTTCTTCATCTGTTCTATCAGTTAGATGTGTGAATGTGCCCCCCTGTAAAAAGGGGTTGTGCAAGCGAATGTGATGCGTGAGTAGATAAGACGTACTCTTGACCCTAGTTGGCGCTACTAAAACAAGAGACGCTCCTTTGGCTTAAAATTGCTGACTTTGTCAGCGAGCTTGTCCATGGCAAGTGCCATTATAAACAACAACACTTTTATTAAAGAATATCTGATTAAGGTTAGGAGAGACCAGTTCCGCTGGTTTCAATAATTTTTGCACAGTTGTCCTTTTTTTTGTCATTTCTAATAAACTCCGAAAGTGTTTTTAACCAGAAAGCTTTAATTTAATATTAATATTAATACATTTCAATCTTCGTTTGCATGTCAATATATTTTCGTTTAGTGAAGAAACTTAAGGACATAAAATTTGAATTGGAATCTGAATCAATGTGAAATCTTTTATATTGTTATGTGTTATACATTCAACTGTCGTTATCCAATAGTTCCCTAATCTAAATATTTTAACTTTCTGGCCTGTTTCGGTAAATGGCAAAGGTACAGACAACTTTTATTTTGTTTAGATCCATATAAATAAATTATACTACATGAAATATTTATTTTTAAAAAAATTCCAGTTTATTATCGGCATATTACTCGGCATTCACAAAATCTACAAATAATTGTAATTTGAACTGCTTAAAATAGCATTCTTTCAACCAAAAAAGGGGGTAATTTTTTTTTATTGGTGTAGCAATTGCATGTAATTCATAAGAAATTGCTGTCGTATTACGTGGGCTGTTGACGTCAATCCACCCTTGGAGGGAGAATTGTTAAATTATGTTAAGATACTCTTCATCTCAACATTGTAGGAATAGTTTCCATCCCTACACGCTGTAGCCTGATTTTAAGTTGGCCTTGTAAATATTGGCTATTACATCATAATACGCCCGATCTTCAAGGTCGCCAACCTGTGATGGAATGGGTGACTAGCAGTGAACGTAGGTATGATTAGCTGTCGAGTGACCAGTTACACCCGAAAAATGACGTCAGCTCGAGATTTTAGAATTATATGGAAGGAAAAGTTAAATAAATGCAATAAAAACTAATTTTAAAAACGCACTTTTCTTAGTGTGCTGAATTTTATTTTAAATTTTATCTACATTCTGCTTTTTATTTTTAACTCGTAACTATACATATTACGGAATGATTAAACCAGTTCGCGAATTCTCTATCAGATGTCACTATGGAGACAGAATCAATCTGTAATTATATTAATCAGCAAATTTTAAAACTGTGTACAAGCATTGATAACATTCAAGAATAAAAACATTTCAAAACTATTGCACGTAAAGAAGTGATGGGGAAAATCGATTAAAAAGCCCCATCTTCAAAATATCAAAGAAGTCAAGTACAGTATAAGCATGTAAAATCATCATTTTATAATATTCATTTTTTCTATGACTTAAAAGTATTCAACGAAATACTTAGTCATCAATCCAATTAAATCATTGAAATAAATTTTATATGATGAACAACTCTTGACTTTTCTTTATTGAGATAAGTGATAAGATTGAAAAATAGATTTCTTTTTTGTCAAAAATATCAAATATTTTTATCTAGTGTTCTTAATTTGTGAGCAGTCTTTATGAAACCGTTTGAATTTTGTTTCTAATCTTATTCTTTAGGAAGTTACATTGATTTTTATATTTGTCTAATGCATGTTTTGCTGCTATTTTCTGAAATTCTAAATTTTGGCAGAATTTGCAACAAACATCATTTGATTAAAATTTAATGCATGTTTTTATTCAAATTTAGTATAATAATTTCTAACTGTGTTCTACAGTTCTTGACTTAAAGAATAAGCAATCTGTTCACTTAAAAATATTCTATAATTGCTTTTAATGCTCTACAACGCAAAGAAAACTGAAACTGTGATGTTACTTATCTGTCGAAACCCAATTTTTCAGAATTAGATTGAAAGAGTTATTCTTATTTAGCTCAGGGTGTAGACAATATGGTTATTTAGATATCTGCAAGATTAGATAATCTTTTAAACTGGATAAATGGTGTTTTATACCTGTTTCTAGCCCCTAAAAATATTTTCCAATATTTGAACAACTTTTGACATTTAATTTGTATATTTTGATTTCATGGATGTTTTCTAAATTAAACAAAAAAAATGTAAAAACATTACAATTTTATAGTGTTTTTAAAAAAAATTCATCTTGAACTTATATACCTGAAAACATTAAGTGTACTCTGTCAAATAAAATAGTCTGCTCATCGCGTCGATTTAATTTTCGAATCCATTTCATATCTTTCAAAAGGAAAACCTACAGTAAAGTGAAATTATAAAAGGAATTATAACTTCTGTTATGTGATCGGAATATTTTATGAGATGACTTCATTACCTTTAAAAGCATTATGATCTTCTTTAAACTTTATACAAACATTGCTGTGGGGGCTTCAGAATATTTTTGGTGACTACTAGACCAAATTATGTACCAAATATTTGGAAAATATGAAATTCGAAAGCTTGGTTCTCGATAGGGAGGAAATCTTCAAGAAAATTCGATATATCACCTTTCTAGACTATAAAAAGTGAACTATTGCTCTCGAGTTTCAGGTACGCTGCCTAGTCTAATAAGTTCTGTAATAATGTGGAGTTGTCTCCCCAAAACTTTCTCGCATAAACTCAAATAAAGGTGAATTGTTGTTTTAGATACGTTTTCTTCAACGATTTAAACCAAAATTTGAATCAAAACAACTGTTGCCACAACATCACATCAAATTTGGTATGCTTGAGTTACTGCGCTTTTGTGTTATGGCTTTTACATGCTTTTGAAGATACTGACCAATAGACGTTCAACCCCTCACTGAATTACTCTCAACTTTTGAAAGGTGTATATAATATAAATGTTAAGTCTGTGTACCAAATTTTATTCATTCTAGCTGTCTTCCTTTAGTAGTTATCATATTAACTTGTGATGACGCTTTATAAGCCAGATAACAGCTACGAGACATGAGTAATTACTTTTGTCTTGTGGTCTTGTTACTTGGCTACAAAGCCAAACATTGCGAGTTCGGTTCTCGCTATCGCCAATAGCAATATTGGTGACCCGTACGTGATTGGAACATGCAACCTTCTGATCTTCAAACAGCCGGACAAACAAACTTCCTCTAAGTAGATTTTGATAAAAATTTGATAGAAATCTACAATTTGGTATAAAGAAAAATATCAAATTTTATCCATTAAGATTCAAACAGTTTTGAATTATCTTTGGTACAGACAGACGTAATGCTAAAGTGTTTTTTCAAACTGAGGGATATCTAGAACATTCGAAATTCGACAAAACATTCACATCAACATTCGTTCGAAATTTTTGTTCCATTAGAGTACTTTCACCATATATCGTATAAGAGGAAGTAAAGATTAGTGAATAAAAAAAAATTACCCACCATTCAGAGTTGCATGTCACGTTGCATGTTTCCACACATTTTTTTTAAATGTATGCCGTCATCTTCTGAGAAGTCACGTGGATGGCTCAACT